>NC_060120.1:421882186-423237603 GCF_021461395.2 Schistocerca americana
GACCGGGAGTCTAGTATCATGAGGCCTTATGGCTCTCATATCGGCAAATGCTACTTTTATTTCTTCGTAGATGTCGTTATGAAATCTATACTCACTTTCGGTCATCAAAGTGATCATTATTAATAGAGGAAATGCTATACATATGGGCACCCTCTTCTGTTTTTGACTTGAAGACATCATTGTTTATGAAAATTCTAGATGGTTTACCTTTATTAACAACTATAAAAAGACAACAAGGTGATAAGAGGGGAAACAATTATTAATATCAATTATTTCAATTCCAAAACGAAGATGCGAAAGAATCTTTTAAAATAGCACTAAAAGCTCGGGTACAAATGAAGACTCTGTCCGAGAAGTCACAAAACATTTTGAAAATGTTTTAATAAACTGGATAAAACAATACAGAACACTAGGCTGTTCTACGAAGAACAATTTGTGTGCATTTGAAATGCACAGTGAATCAAAAATTATTTACAGAAATCCTACACTTTAATAGCTCCTTCAGCCCTGGTGCAATCTCAGTGTGTCCACATTTGGGACTTGACATATTTGACCTACACTTCTCAGCAAGTGCCTTGAAATAAATTTTCGTCACAAAAGATATAGGTTACATCGCTCAAGTCACTTGTATCACCACCGTTGAAATCCATTTTATTATCGCTGTCCCCAAGTCGAAGGTCGCAAAGGTCTGGAGACTAATTGGGTCGTTTCGTTGGTTGCATTTCCTTTTCCTGAAAGCTTTTGGTGTTGGCCTAGCCCTTGTCCACTACCCAGCTACCATCCCCAGCAAAGCTCAATAACTTGTTCTAGACAGCACTTGCGTCAAGCGATTTGGTCAACTGATCTCTGTATGGGGTTCCAGTAATGAAGCTGACACTTACTGCTTTGCATCCCCGAGTGGAGGTTGTCTTCTTAATGTTAGGGACAGGAGATATGCCGAACAGACAAGCTGCATTTGGAATGTCCAGGCAATATTGTTGTGTTTAAAAGAGCGCTCATATTTACATCACCGTCACCTACGAAACACGGGTCCTATCACATGCCACCCACAGATGTGGGGGATTAAAGATGGGTTTCTAAAAGCTAACGACGCGGACATAAAAACGATTTAATATACACACAGTCCAAAAGAAACCAATTTGCGCAATAACCGACGCTGCGCCCACATTACTTTCAAAGTTCAATCTGATCACCACTATTTTCTGCCAACAAGCAGCAGTGTTCACACTCCCAGTCGCCAGTCTGCAGCACCTCTCCTACCCCCTTCTGGAGGTGTTCCCATATTTACATCTGTGCTCGCTTCTACATTTCTTCCTCGACTTGTAGAAAGCAGCGGCGCAGCTGTGCGAGAAGAAATTCACTATGTAGATTCATCACGTTGCTGGTGCCACAACTGACACCTTCCAGTTTCAGTAAACCTGTTTGACAAGTGATTGCATTGGAACACAAACAAAGTAAGGTAGCAAATAGCGACCGAGCGAAGTTTGTATAAGCTCTGTACTGTGCTGTGTTGTGTTTTGCTGCAGTATAAGAGTGATGGAGTTATTCGGCAGGAAGCGCAAATAAAATGTGGAGAGATACTAATAATCTTTCGTAGACGGTATTTCTCATCTTTTCACGGTAGTAACACGTTTGAGTAACGGAAATACTGAATGTATTAACTTATAGATAAAAGATTACGAAGATGTATATAAAATAGTACCATAATGATCTTTTTTATATATATTAAGTAATAGTGCAATGATCTCATTTGTTCCTGTCGTTTCGTGGTGTGTCCTCTTCATTGCATGCGGCCCTATTGGACAGGTTAACTGCTTATGGAAGTACTTCAGAAATACGGCATCATAGCTCCAGACACACAGTTCGCTTGATTGAGTTTACCATGTTACCAATTCCATCACCTTTCATACACGTTCGAAAATAGAACTGCATACAATCGGTTTTAATTACCATATTTATCGGCTGAACGTAGAACCTGAGTAAAATCGCTTGTTACCCTTGGAAAGAGATTGAACGTTTTAGGAATAACTACTTCGTTCGTCAACATGGGCTTCTTTTGACAGCCGACTCCGCTATTCAGCCGCACGGCGGGGCTTCCCCGACAGACCCCCCACGCCCCGTCATTAGCGCACAGCGCTCCCGACGCCTTCCCTGAGAAAGGGTAATCCCCGCGACCCGCGACGTGGCGCGAGACTTGGGGCCTGAGCAGTGAGGGCGTGGCTGCTGCGGGGCCGAACAAACGCCTGCCTAATTAGCCAAATTTGTTCGCTGCAGCTTACAAAGCAAATGCGATTCTGGCTATTAATCTATTCAGCAAAATAATTTCTCCGCTTCCAAACTCGCTCAAACAAGCAAAGTTTCCGACAGCACGACTACATCGCAGCTGTCACACAAAGGAAATTATTCCCCAACTTTCTGAACGCATTTTAAAATTGTCTCCTGTAAGGGACACGAAAACTATTCTTTGCGCAATGAAATTCCAGTCCATTGCTCTAGTAAAGCAAACAAGCGTCTGAAACCTACTCAAAACATTTGCGAAGGTTTCAAATCTGTGAGCTTCATCCACACTGCTTACAGTCTGTGGACTTTACCTTGGTACCTTGGTTCCCTTGCCCTCAACCGGCACATGTCTGAACATTTCATGTCGGTAGCGTGTTTTTTTTTCCCTTGCCTTTATCAATCTATGCCACAGCTACTGTAGTGAAATAGAAGCCGTTGATGAATGCTGTGATTTGTTGTGCTTTGTGGAATATGTTAATACATAAGGCGATTCCCTTTTCAATGCTCTATAGTATCTGACAATCCTGACAATAAATAATCATGTTGCATTTGATAAAGACATTGGACTCGCCTTCGGAATGAAAGGGATTCGAAGTTCCGTCCGATGAGCCTGTTTCCCCATCTTTATTGTTTCCCTAAATCTCTTAAGACGAATGCCAAGATGGTTTCTCCCCATACTCACACAATACAAGCTTGTCCTCAAATGACTTCGTTGTCGTCAAGATAGTAAATCCTAAACATTCTTCCTCTTCCTTAGGATGAGTTTATGAGTTCTCTCTGTTTCACACCACTTTATAATATTGCACCAGATGTTAAGTTAACGCGACTAATTTAGCAGTACAAGAAAGAGGTTCTTTTCTTTCCTACAAACATACGTTATTTCGCATCAATACACATTTGAGTCAATTTCTCATAAATTACCCCAAGTGATATTTTCTCGAACTTGTTAGGACTTTATGCATTTCAGCGATGATATTATCATATTTATTCGATTCTCAACTAATTTCAGAATTTATTTTTGTGAGTTTTATACACCACCATTGATTAGTTCCGTTAAAGAAAAATTCACTTTTAAGTAGTTTTCAATATAACTTACATAAACGAACACTGGATTGTAGTCGAATAGGCCATCCACCAATATTTTGCTGAAATAAACATTTAGGAATTTTTTTCTCTCCGCTGGTTCTCAGATAACACCACGCAACTTATATCACGAAAATCAAGATAGGGTAACTGTAAACGCAATTCCGTTACTGTATCACACGAATACGAGATGAGAAAGTATAAATGACTTAATGCGCCGTTCCTGCTGTTAAATTTCAGACATTCGCTCAACGTTTTTGTCTAATACAATCGTTGAGAGTATAGAATGTAGTCATTAGCACTTAGAAAAATACCCACAAATCTCTGTATGTTGAACGTTTCCTACACCCATGCTCTGCAAACGAATGTGAAGCAGTCTGCAAAGTCTGTATTCAGTAAGCGTAGCTGAAAATATTAGCACAATATAGAGTAGATGGACGGTCACATTAAACGACTTGGAAGGCTGATAACTAATAAAAGAAAGAAACTGCGACCTTTTTGAGGGAACTGAGACGGAAACGGTCTCGATCTGAAAACAGTGATATGGGAAATGTAAGCTACACAGAAATAAATGTTTTCATGAAAGTGGAAGAAAGGCAGCAGGCTTTAAATACGATAGAGTCTGCATGCGCAAGTGATTAATTATGCGCAGAGAACGTGGAAAACAAAAGAGGAAGAACATTATTTGAGAAGCTAAAGAGGAAAGGAGTTTAATAATATGTTCTGACAAAGATGGACAACCTTTGACGACGCTCTAGAGTTATCAGCAAACGTCACCTTGTGTTAGCAGAAGGTCGAGCGTGGGACACTGCGTGATTTATTGGTTAAGTCCTTCCTAACAAAGAACTGAGGTTAGCAGGTAACAGTTATTTATGGAATGAAACAATGTGAAGACTAGTAAACATATGCGTTTAGTCTGCAAAATACGTGTCGCAACAACATTATTAACTATCCTTAACAGAAATAATGTCGTTAAGAAACAGAACTAAGAAATAAATACTACATAATACAAATTCTAACAAGAACAGGTAATTCTTAGTTGTTTCTGAATATACTTTAGATATCAAAATGATAGAAATAAAAAATGCTTCAGTTACATTTTATTTTCGTTGAATTCTGTATTTGGTAATAATCTACTATTATACAAAAAAGGGGCAATATTTCACAAAGATTTTTGGACAGCCTGTAAGCAACTGTTTACGCTAGTAAGCATACGAAAAAGTGCTTTACAAATTTGCTCAGTCCCACATGGAATGTGTCGTTTGATACCGTTCACGGTTCAGCAGCACCAATCGCAGAACTACAAAAGTAATTAAAAACCTTACCTTTCCTATTCATTTCTGAATTTTATTGTTGACCAAAAAACAGAAAGTTAACCAGATAATCATGTCGGCCTAAGATACGACTACTTGCAAATGTACTCAGCAGTAGTATGGGTATGGGCAAGATTGGCGATGCTAGAATCCTTACAGTAAAGTACCTGAACTTGCCTCGGTCATGTATGACGTCATCGATGACCTTGAACTCGTCACATCAGTCAATAAAATCATTTAAACAATAAACGAAAATGAAACGCACCGTACCTCTATTACTCCACTTTTCCCCATCCAATCCCCGTATAACACAGTATTAAAAATCCGAGACGGCAGAGACTGTCCAATAGTGTTAATAGAAAATTATAAGTAGGACCTCTCTTTCTACTATCTCCAACCAATCAGGCAGTGCAGTACTCTTTATTTCCAGCTAATCATATTGGAAAAGTCTGAGATAGCGGAAGTAGTCCTATTGCGTTAATCGGAAACTGAAAGTCTCGCCACCTCCCATATCTCCAGCCAATCATAGTGCAATATTAAATCAAAATGTTGATAGAAATAGACTGCTTGTGTGCATTAGATACCATGTCGACTCCATTTTCTAACCAGTCAGAGCATAGTATTTAAATGATGTCAAATTACATTATTTACGACGTATAATTCCCTACCTTCAACCAGGCAGAACGTAGTATTAAAAACAGCGCCAAATATGCAGTAAAAAATTACGTGACTCTCATATTAAAGTCAAAGATAATTATTTCCGATAGACATTTATCTCTGGCTTAAAAATGGTGTCACACTACAGTATTTACATGCACATACTTACCTCTGACATACACTCCTGGAAATGGAAAAAAGAACACATTGACACCGGTGTGTCAGACCTACCATACTTGCTCCGGACACTGCGAGAGGGCTGTACAAGCAATGATCACACGCACGGCACAGCGGACACACCAGGAACCGCGGTGTTGGCCGTCGAATGGCGCTAGCTGCGCAGCATTTGTGCACCGCCGCCGTCAGTGTCAGCCAGTTTGCCGTGGCATACGGAGCTCCATCGCAGTCTTTAACACTGGCAGCATGCCGCGACAGCGTGGACGTGAACCGTATGTGCAGTTGACGGACTTTGAGCGAGGGCGTATAGTGGGCATGCGGGAGGCCGGGTGGACGTACCGCCGAATTGCTCAACACGTGGGGCGTGATGTCTCCACAGTACATCGATGTTGTCGCCAGTGGTCGGCGGAAGGTGCACGTGCCCGTCGACCTGGGACCGGACCGCAGCGACGCACGGATGCACGCCAAGACCGTAGGATCCTACGCAGTGCCGTAGGGGACCGCACCGCCACTTCCCAGCAAATTAGGGACACTGTTGCTCCTGGGGTATCGGCGAGGACCATTCGCAGCCGTCTCCATGAAGCTGGGCTACGGTCCCGCACACCGTTAGGCCGTCTTCCGCTCACGCCCCAACATCGTGCAGCCCGCCTCCAGTGGTGTCGCGACAGGCGTGAATGGAGGGACGAATGGAGACGTGTCGTCTTCAGCGATGAGAGTCGCTTCTGCCTTGGTGCCAATGATGGTCGTATGCGTGTTTGGCGCCGTGCAGGTGAGCGCCACAATCAGGACTGCATATGACCGAGGCACACAGGGCCAACACCCGGCATCATGGTGTGGGGAGCGATCTCCTACACTGGCTGTACACCACTGGTGATCGTCGAGGGGACACTGAATAGTGCACGGTACATCCAAACTGTCATCGAACCCATCGTTCTACCATTCCTAGACCGGCAAGGGAACTTGCTGTTCCAACAGGACAATGCACATCCGCATGTATCCCGTGCCACCCAACGTGCTCTAGAAGGTGTAAGTCAACTACCCTGGCCAGCAAGATCTCCGGATCTGTCCCCCATTGAGCATGTTTGGGACTGGATGAAGCGTCGTCTCACGCGGTCTGCACGTCCAGCACGAACGCTGGTCCAACTGAGGCACCAGGTGGAAATGGCATGGCAAGCCGTTCCACAGGACTACATCCAGCATCTCTACGATCGTCTCCATGGGAGAATAGCAGCCTGCATTGCTGCGAAAGGTGGATATACACTGTACTAGTGCCGACATTGTGCATGCTCTGTTGCCTGTGTCTATGTGCCTGTGGTTCTGTCAGTGTGATCATGTGATGTATCTGACCCCAGGAATGTGTCAATAAAGTTTCCCCTTCCTGGGACAATGAATTCACGGTGTTCTTATTTCAATTTCCAGGAGTGTATTATGAAAATGACTGCAGGGTCAAAGATATGCAGTGTATATGTAAAGTGGTGCGCCCGCGCGCGCACACACACACACACACACACACACACACACACACACACACACACATACATTGCACAGGGTTCCACTTTTCTTTCTCCTCTCCTCCAATCAGAGACTTGTATTAAAATACAACAGCCAATTACAATGCAGCCCCATCTAGGCTTTATGTTCAAAAGTATCCTAACGAACTTAAGCGTTAATCAGAAATAAAATAATCTCACACCTGTCTCTCTTCTCCTACAATCAGAGCCTAGAGTTACTATCATAATGATGTTCCGTCTGGGCTTTTCTAAGTAGTATCTCACATATTTATCAGAACAAAGATATATTAAAGCATCTGCATTGCTTAAGATATAGAAGATGACGAACAATATTTTTATTGCTGACTTTGAAAAACTCTTTTGCGGGATGGTTCACCAGTCACATTGGTAAATTTCATTTGAAGCTGTATGATATTCTCTGTGCAATATTAGAAGGAGTATATAACATAATCTTTATATATAATTAAAAAACGGAATTTGTTTATGAAATATAGTCCGTAGCTCGTGGTCGTGCGGTAGCGTCCTCGCTTCCCGCTCTCGGGTTCGCGGGTTCGATTCCCGGCGGAGTCAGGGATTTTCTCTGCCTCGTGATGACTGGGTGTTGTGTGATGTCCTTAGGTTAGTTAGGTTTAAGTAGTTCTAAGTTCTAGGGGACTGATGACCATAGATGTTAAGTCCCATAGTGCTCAGAGCCATTTGAACCAACCATTATGAAATATGAATAAAGAATTAGGAATATGTAGTTATCAAACATGAGTTATGCCTTAATTACTATTCCGTGTATTCTGAAACCACGAAGTAAAATCAACTGCTGTTTTTCATCCCAGCTGCTCACTGTCATCAACAGATGGCTTTATTGTTAAGAAATAACAAACGTTCGATCTCTGTACATGGAGTTGCTCTCACTGCATTTTTCGTCTATAGAACGTGATCATGATGTGTCAGGGGGGAAGAGAAAGTGAAGATAATTAATCCATAGAAAAATGTAATCTGTAACTTTATTGCAAATGATTTGGACCTAGTTGAGGTTAGGTACAAGAAAATTGTTATAAATCTGAAGTTAAAAATCACAAACATCATTGCAGATTACAGATTTTGACAGTCTGAAAACGCAGCAAGTGGATATGAAGATAGCCGCATGAGGCAGTCGAAATCGTACATCTGTAATGCTAGTCATGTCTGTATCGAAAAATAAAAAATGTTTTACAATTTTACAAATAGCAGTCGCCTCCGAAAGAGAGATAAAAATAATATTGCAATCCTTTGGATGTGTAATACGCTGTATTCAGCAACCATTTTTCCTGTTTGACAAGTGCTTAACACACATCTAAAATCAAACATATCTCTTGTAAATGAAGTTTATGAGCAAGAAGTTAAAGTTGACTTGTTCGATCAGGGAATTTTTTTGAAATGCATTAAGCCATTGATCAACTTATTACTAGTTGTGATTCATGTTGAAGAGTATTCCTAGCTTTCCAGTCTTCGTAATGCCGTCTGTTATTGCATCTAGTGGAATACACAGTATTCCTCAATATCACATGCTTTATCTCTAGTATTTACAAAGACTGGGGCTTAACGTTATGTCATGAGTGATATTGACTTCTTCCTCTTTTGTATCTACCGCCTTCAGCATACACGAGCCCTGCTCGAGTTGGTACTGTTTATGAAACGGGTAAAGATTTGATGGGTCCTTATATCTTTTTCGTAGATGAAAAAAGACTTATGTATGAAAGACACCGTGGACACCCATGGGTTTAGCTGTTCCTCCACTAATCTACCACGCAAATCGCCCATGTGGGGAAGAAGGAAGATGGCAGCCTAGCTGATACTGCAGGTAGAACTCACAAGGGGAGGCTAGGACGTTCGGATCACCGATCTACTTCAAGTTTCGTAAGGCGTGCTACTTAGGCGTCTTTGGGAAAATTCACGCGTCAGTGATGCAACGGTGCGTTGCGAATCTGCGCACGAAATGGCGGCTGTCTTGAGTTTTGCGTTCAAGCTTCTTATTCGGTGGTTCCCTGGATCGAGGCCCGCTCACTTTTTTTTAAATTTATATTTTTTTCAGCAGTAGTAATATTATTTCATACATATTACATTTGAAAGGTAATATGATGAAATGACACGTGTACTTGCATGATATTTTACTGGATTTCCACCATTGTTTGGTTGTTTGCTGATTTTTAGAATCACAAAAAATGTTATTTATATCATAATCGTCAAATAAACTACCAGACGCATAAAGTTTTCCTGAAAATGTTTACCTATTGTGATTTTCGAAATCCCTTATTCCTGCAGTCGGGTATCGTACCGAGAACTGATTGGCATCTGGATGCTTCGATCTACAGACTCAAGGCTCAAGGACAAATGAGAGGCCCGGAAAGCTCAAGTCTAATATTCATAAATAATACATTTTTAAATAACACAATAGGTTATAAAATGCCAGAATAAGAGGGTAATGTGCGATTAATCGTCGGATGTCTTTTCTACATTATAAGTTATAGAATGATAGTTTTCATGCATACACAGAAAACATAAATTAAAACGGCATCTACTACATCGAATGAATGGAGTTCTCCCGCTTGCACGAGGGAGCTTCATAATTTCCAAGGAAAAACATTTTGAAAAATTTCTTGTTTTTTCAACAACCTGAATGCAAATCATGCGTAACCCTACATATTCGTAAATATCGGAACCCAAAATTGGCGATGTACGATTGAATGCATTTTAATAGCATCTCTCGTTCGTTGTCTGTCAAAACTGAGAAAGACTGGAGGCACTTAATAAAGTTGTAAACTTTCCTATAAAAATAAAATTTAATTTATAAATAATATTTGTTGTAATAATGAAAATTAGTAAACAGCCAAATAACATTGGAGTCAATCAAATTTCATGCAAATTCACGTGTCTTTTCATCATTTTATCTTTCATATGTAATACGTACGAAATAAGAATGTTGTTGCAAAAAATATAAATAAAAAAATGAGCGGGATTTTATTCAGTGAGCCATTGATTTCGAAACTTGAACGCTAGCCAGATGACCGCCGCCAGTTCGTGCTCAGGGTCGCAACGCATCAAAATGGTTCAAATGGCTCTGAGCACTATGGAACTTAACATCTGAGGTCATCAGTCCCTTAGAACTACTTAAACCTAACCCACCTAAGGACATTACACACATCCGTGCCCGAGGCAGGATTCGAACCAGCGACCGTAGCGCTGGCGCGGTCTCAGACTGAAGCGCCTAGAACCGCTCGGCCACACAGGCCGGCTGCAACGCATCGATACATCATTGACGCGCCAAACTACTCTTACGATTCCCTCGAAATCACTTAAATAGTACACACTAATAGCAGAGACAAGGGAACATCACCAACTCTACACGTACAGGAGATCAGCTCCACTAATTGATCCTTATCGAAAATTTGATCCATAGTTCTGATAGTACGCACTTATGACCTTCTTAATGTTCGTCACTTGTCCGCCCCACTGCAACTGCCTAACACCTGGTCGCTAATTACCATACAGTAGTGTGAGAGCCAGAACCCTCCTATTCTTGGGGTGTTGAAGACGGGAGCAGAGGAAGGGAAGATGCTGCCATTTCTGCCCTATATGTTTTGAAATGTTGTTCGAGAACATTCATAGTTATGATTTTCTACTCCAAAAACAGTGGTATGAATACGTATTACGTCAAACTCAGGCACATAAAAGTTGAATATTACTTTACCAATATTCTCGTACTGATATTCTGCAGCTGTATATACCACTGAAAGTGAACACTAATAAACCTAGGCAATTGAAGAATAATTGTAAGGTGAAGTTAATAATTTTCGATTTGCAATTTAATCATGCCAATGAAGACGAAGAATAGCACATCTCCTGAAAATGTACTTCACTTTAATAGATCCAACTTTAAAATCCAAATAAAATACTCACAACAGCGTCGTTATTAATTAAACAGCGCTAAGCTACGTGTGTGCATCACTTCATTTCACTCATTTGCGCTGCATTTGCGAATCGCAACATAAAACTGTTCAAATCTGTGGCACCAGCTACAGGTTATAAATGACAATGAACAAAGCATTTTATCAATCTCAAAAGAGTATTTCACAAACTTTTTTATTCACTCTACTGTAAAGTACTTGCGCTTGGGCATATGGGGCTTCACTAGGGTGGAGAGAGTGACAAACGAGTGCGCACGCAAATTTAAAAGCTGTACTTTGAAGTTCGTACCTGCTTACTATCAAAATTGAGGCCCAGATTTTGGCACGGGGCAAGCGTCCTTTTTTCTCCTTAAAATATTAGGTCAAGTTGGTGATGTTTCCTTGCGTGTAAGACACCGGTCTGGTCTGCCGGACTCTGCCGAATTCGTCGTCTTGCCCACTGTAATGTTACAGGAGTTTTGACGGTGGGTGGCAGAGTAGGAAACATTTCCTCTGGATACCTGTACTACCGTGGCGTATCTCGTGTGGAGCACTCTAACCAGGCTCACGTTGCACACACAAAAAGGAAGGCGCACTATGGAGTAATTATCCGATTGGGAACGAAATTGGTAGATTTGACGTGAATTCCAGACAAACAAGTTAATAAAATTTTAGTAACATTGGATGATTTATGCAAGAGACCGCCACGATAGCTGAGTGGTCAGCGTGACGGAATGCGTCCTACGTGCCCGGGTTAGATTCCCAGCCGGGTCGGAGATTTTTTTCCTCTCAGGGACTGGGTATTGTTGTGTTGTCTTCATCATCATTTCATCCCCACCCGGCACGCAGGTCGCCAAGTGTGGCGTCGAATGTAATAAGACCTGCACCAAGGCGGCCGGTCCTGCCCCGCAAAGGGCCTCCGGACCAATGACGCCAAACGCTCTTTTCCATTTATGCAAGAGAGAAAGAGGGAGTATTACTAATTGAGCAAGTGAATAACTCATTGATCTACTTCTGGACCTTATGCAAATACTTATTCGGCTTGGAATTTGATGATAGAGCAGCCCCTGAGGGATGTCGTACCCGTGTTAGATCGTGAAAAATCCCGAGCTAGTTGGAGATTCCTGCCCACAATGTTCCGAACGCTCTCAATCGCGGAGATATCCGGTGACTCGCTGTCCTAGGCAGGGTTTGGCAAGCACGAAGACAAGCAGTAGAAACCCTTGCCATGAGCGTGCGGGCATTATACTGCTGAAGAGCAAGCCCAGGGTGGCTTGCAATGAAGGGCAACAAAACGGGCGTAGAATATCGTTGCAAGGGTGTGGAGGAAGATGAACAAAGAGGCTATAAAAAGAGACGGCACCCAAGCCATCATCCGTGTTTGTAAGCCGTATGGCAGGCTACAGTAAGATTGGTATCCCACTACTATCGGGGCGCCTCCAGATACGTCTTCGACTTGGAATCAGACTGACCGGATCAGAATTGTCTTCAGAGATGAGTCTCGCTTCGAACTTGGTAACACACTGCTGTTCGGGGCATCTCCAGACATGTTTTCGATGGTCATCAGGGCTCAGATTGAAGCGGGGACTCATAAGTGAAGACAATTCTACTCTAATCAGTCTAGAGACGCCGAGATAGTGGGTGGATACCAATCTGACTGTCGCCCTCCAAAAGGCCCGACAGCCAGGACTGACGGACTTGGGTGCCATTTCTTTTCTTAGCAGACCCCTTCAGTTATCACCCGAAGCACGCCGACAGTAAAGGGTTACGTCGAAGATATTGTACGAGCCGTTTTGTTGCCCTTCAAGGCAAGATATCATGGATTAACATTTCAGAAAGATAATTCCCTCCCGCACACGTCGGGGGTTTCAATACTTGTCTTCGTTCTCGTCAAGCCCAACCTTGACCAGCAAGTTCTGCGGATGTCTTCCCAAAATGAGAATGCTTGGAGCATTATCGACAGAGACCTACAACCATCTCGGGATTTGGACGATATAACCTGCCAGTTGCACAGAATTTGGCACGATACCCCTCAGGAGGACATCCAGCGTATCTATCAATCAATGCCAAACCGAACAACTGCTTGAACAGGGATCAGAGATGGATCAACATGAACTCGCTCAATTTGTGAAGCACTCTCTCTTGACAAAATCACCCAATTTCTTTGAAATTGTATTAATTTGTTTGTCTGTACATGTACATCATCCTACCCGATGTCCGTCGTATTTGGATGGTTCCTTTTTTTGTCTAAGAGTGTATTATCAAGTGCCATTGATTACATGTCGTGATAGATGCTAAACTTTCAGGACGCTTAGTTCCTTCTACTTTGTTTATTTTCTTGTAAAATTTAATTTTTCCCTGATACAAGAACCTGGCAACTTCAGTTGTTTTATTTTTTAATGGCCAGAAAATATCATATTTATAAATGTGTTCATTTATTGCTGTAGGTTGGAGTGTAAATCTTATTTCAGTAGAAGTAGTAAATCGTAGGCGGTGTACGTTCCAATCTAAGAAATACCCTGCTGAAACTTCCTGGCAGATTAAAACTGTGTGCCCGACCGAGACTCGAACTCGGGACCTTTGCCTTTCGCGGGCAAGTGCTCTACCAACTGAGCTACCGAAGCACGACTCACGCCCGGTACTCACAGCTTTACTTCTGCCAGTACCTCGTCTCCTACCTTCCAAACTTTACAGAAGCTCTCCTGCGAACCTTGCAGAACTGCTGACTGGGAATATGTGTTTCTTGCCACATGCAGTGCTTTTGTGGTTACTGAAGGAATTCTACTAGCAACTGGCAGCAGTCAATATTTATCCTAAAGGAGAAGATACAGGTTAACCTAGAATCGTTGAGTGGGGACTCTTTTATGCAGAGCAGCTACTGTTACACTATTAATGCACCAGGAAGTCTGTGTAGCGTTTACGTTTGCTGGAGTTAGTCTTCAGCTTGGCAGCTATGCAAGGCGCGGGTACTCACGTGTACGTGGGCAGGGGGAAGCCCGGTACTCACAGCTTTACTTCTGCCAGTACCTCGTCTCCTACCTTCCAAACTTTACAGAAGCTCTCCTGCGAACCTTGCAGAACTGCTGACTGGGAATATGTGTTTCTTGCCACATGCAGTGCTTTTGTGGTTACTGAAGGAAGTCTACTAGCAACTGGCAGCAGTCAATATTTATCCTAAAGGAGAAGATACAGGTTAACCTAGAATCGTTGAGTGGGGACTCTTTTATGCAGAGCAGCTACTGTTACACTATTAATGCACCAGGAAGTCTGTGTAGCGTTTACGTTTGCTGGAGTTAGTCTTCAGCTTGGCAGCTATGCAAGGCGCGGGTACTCACGTGTACGTAGGCAGGGGGAAGCCCTGGGCGGCGCAGGGCAGCTCCGCCGGCTCGCGGAGGCGCACGGTCACGTGACTGCGAGAGTCCGTGATGCGGGGCGGCACCGAGCTCTGCGGCTCCGTCACCAGCAGCCTGCAACAAGAGGCAGACAACCCGTGACACTCACCGTAGGAAACAGTAGCCCCACCACCAGTAGCCTGAGACATAGGCAACCCGCTAAACCGGCCAATGCTATGCGTTTAAATTGCAGACTACATAAATCATATCATGCAAGTATTGCTCGTATACATAAAATGTACCCGTTTTACTGTTCATTCACAACCTTTCACATTTTCTAGGTTCATACTTGACTGTACTGAGATTAAGGATTATTGAAATGACACCAGTAAGTCACCCATTCTTACAGGTATATTCAATATTTACACCGCTGCCCTTTAAAATTACATCACGAAAATTACCGCATTACGATATTGTACTTATTGTTGGTATTCAGTATAGCAGGAATAGCATATCGTTAAATTTGTAAGTGATTTAGGAGTATAAAAGGTGCGAAATTTACTGCACGACTGATTGTAGCAACAACCCTCAGACGAGTGGGCATGAAGTCGAACCACATAAATATCTCCAGAATTACACATCAGATTAAAAAGCGAAAAAATACTTTTTCTATATTTTTAAAAATTCCATCTGACGACACCAATGCTGATGCCTCTGCCCCACCCCAGGGAGGGAGGTGGGCGGGAAATTCGAAATTGTTAATAGGAACATCCTATTTTTATCGTAGATTCCAGGGAAAGAATACGTAAATTATTTATGTGACGCTATTTCTGGTGCTTGGTAGATGGTGCTTTTATCGACGGAAAAAATGAGTTCCAAAATGGCATTATCTAGAGAAAAATGTATTGGCTCAAAAACATAAAAACAAATGTATTCAGTAATTGTGAAAAAAAGTTTGTTTGAAATGGGTCCTCCTGCCTCTCGCCAAAGGTATGCTTGTTTGTACGAATTATATCACAGCAAGTGCGAAAAATATGCGGCTAATTAAGATAAAAAACACACCCTGTATACAGTCGCGACACTCGCTTCTGTGAAATGTATTACTGTCGGACAATTGGGAATATACCAGCGTCCGTAACGGCGAGAAAGCGAGCCGTAAGGTTAATGTTTGTAATTATTTTTCTATTTTGTTACCGAAATAGTTATTACATTTGTGCGTTGCAAGCATTAATAAGTGACCAAGACACAAGAATGATCGTCAAATAAGTTTAAAAAGCAACCGAATCTTAATGATTCAGTGACCTAAGCTACAACCCATTCACGAAAAAAATACTTTCGACTATTATACAACTGAGGCTTACTCCTGTGAAAGCAAGAGAACATAAACACGTTTCGTGCATGAGAGGCATATACAGGGTGGCCAGGAACAGTAAAAGCTTATAATGGTGTTGTATGGTGAGATGTGCTGAGAAATGACTGTTAAGAAAAAATTCGATGCGCTTCACCGTTTCAGAGTTAATTAGATCCGAAATTAGCTAATCACGTCGTTGTGCGCGCAAATTCAAGCGGACCGCCAGAGATGATACCCCCAAACGTGTGCTTCGTTTGGTTTCCTAAAACCGAACAAGAGAGCGATACAGAAATTGGACATGGGACGAACCCTTAGCTAAAGACAAGGGACGAACTCTTAGCCAAAGACTGAGCCGTCTCGTGCTCTATCATCTACGCTTTGGGAACAATTGACACTAATTGTATTTGGCGGGCCGCTTGAGTTTGTGGGGCGTCGGCCTGATTGGCTAACTTCATTGCTAATTAAATCGGAAACGGCGCAACATATCGAATTTTTTTCTTAACAGTTATTTCTTGGCACAGCCTACCCTGCAACACCCTTAGAAGCTTTTCAGACTGTTTCTGACCTCCCTGTATCTCTGTTGTCGACCCTTCTGGTTATGACAGACCCTTTCGTTGATATGTAACAATTTTGTATGGAGTATACTGATTCGCACATGCTTACACTTCATTCGACTTTCTAATACACTAATATTTTTCCAAATGTAATTATTTGGTTTCAAAAACGAATGTGTTGAAGACTCTTGCCGCTTGCAAGTGCGGAATTGGTTCCTTCTGTGTTGGGGAATAATTTTATTGCTTTTGACGTTTCATTGTCACGGCTGCGTGGTTTTCCCTTCACCAATAGTGGCAGTGGCTTATTGGCTTATTTGGTCAGTTAAATAATGTAGGCATTGCATTTCGTATAAGTTTCGTACATGCGATATTCAATGATTTGATTAGAAGTATAGTGAAGAAAACTTCACGTTTTTGAGTCGGTATCTGACGTCTTTCTGCACAGGGTAAGGTCTTCTGCTGTGTACCAGACTGCAATAAGTAAATTGCCATAGTACATAAACTGCCCTTTAATGTATCGTTTCATACCTTCCAGTGTCCTTGCTAAACCAAATAAAGCAAAATGTGGGGTAAATATTTAGATATTGCCGATTTTGATGGAACTACACTGAGGTGACAAAAGTCATGGGCTACGTCCTAATGTCATATCGGACTTCCCTTCGCCCGGTGTATTGCATCAACTAGGCAGGGCATGAAGTCAACAAGTCGTTGGAAGTCCCCTACAGAAATATTGAGCAATGCTGCCTCTATATCTGTTGATAATTGCGAAAGTGTTGTCGGCACAGAATCTCGTGCACGAACTGATCTCTCTTTTATGTCTCATTAACGTTCGATGGGATTTATGTCGAGTGATCTGGGTGGCCAAATCATTCGCTGAAACTGTCCAGAATGTTCCTCAAACCAGCCGCGAACGATTGTAGCCCGGTGACATTGTTGTTTGGGAACATGAAGTCCATGAAAGCAAACGGTCTCCAAGTAGCCGAACATAACCGTTTCCAATTAATGATCGGTTCAGTTGGACCAGAGGACTCAGTCCATCCCATATAAACACAGCCCCAGCCCACACCATTATGAAGCCACCATCAGCTTGCACGGTACCGTGGCTTCGTTGGTTCAGCGCCACGCTCGAACTCTACTATCAGCTCATGCCAATGGAAATCGGGACTCGTCTCACCAGGCCACAGTTTTCTAGTTGTCTATGGCCCAGGAGAGGCGCTGCAGGCGATGTCGTGCTGTTAGCAAAGACACTCGTATCCGTCGTCTGCTGCCATAACCCATTAACACCAAATTTCGCCGTACTGTCCTAACGATTACGTTCGTCGTTGTGCCACATTAATTGCTGGGGATATTTCCCGCAGTGTTGTCCGTCTATTAGCACTGACAACTCTACGAAAACGCTGCTGCTATCGGTTAAGTGAAGGCCGTCGGCAACTGCGTTATCCTTGGCGAGAGGTCATCATCATCATCTTGGACAGTTTCCAGCCTCTGGCCGGATCTATATGGAACATAGGCCTCTCCATCGTCTTCTGTCTTACCACCATCTCATCCGTCTTCACCCTGGTCCAGTCTTCTCCTTTCTTCTGGACGCATTCAGCCATCCGTCTCTCGGTCTTCCTCTTGGTCTCGTTCCTTCCAGTTTCATCTCGTGTATCCTCCTGGGTATCGTCTTCTCCTCCATTCTCTTAACGTGTCCATACTATCTCAGCCTTGATTTCTCTATCTCCTCATGCAATGGTTCTACTTTCATTAACTCTCTGATCCTATCATTTCTTAACCTGTCTATCTTTGTCACTCCAATACTGTTTCTCAAGTATTACATCTCACTGGCTTGTACCTTGCTTTTCTTTCTTCCTTTCATAACCCAAGTTTATGATGTGTTTGTTAGGATTGGGACATACTATGACTGGTATATAACCTTTTTACTAATTTGGGGTACATCCTTGCTCCATATCAAGCTTCTGACACCCTTCCGAAATGCTTCTGCGTTTCTCCCCCTCTCGTTTATTTCTCTGTCGTCTTTTCTATCTCCCTGTATCAGTCTTCCCAGGTACTTGAAACTCTCCACTCTCCTCAATCGTTCCCCACCAACGTTATTCCCGTTGTACCTCTCTCCTTCTTCCTCGTTGTGATAATAATCTCACTCTTACTTATACCAAATTTCATTCCATATTCTTGTACTGCTCGTTCCCATACGTCCAACTGCTCTTTTACGTCCTCCTCCTTATTCCCCCAAATCATCAGATCATCTGCAAACATCATAGCTTTCATATTCCATTCACCAATTACTTGTACTACTGTACTCATTATATCATCCACCACTACAATGAAGAGTAATGGTGAAAGTGCACTTCCCTGCCTCAAGTCATTCTTCTGTTCAATCCAAGCTGATTTCTCTCCTATTACTTTCACCCAGCTCACACTTCTATGGTGCATTTCCCTTATCCTCAAAATAATCTGTTTTGCTACTCCTCTGTTCCCCAGGGCTTTCCACACTTTGCTTCTACTTAGACTATCATACGCTTTTTCAATGTCCAGGAAGGTCATTAACAGATCTATTCCATATTCACAGTGCTGTTCCTGCAGTTGTCTTACAGCAAAAATTCGATCCACCGTGGACCTTCCTGTTCTGAAGCCATGTTGCTCTTCTCTCATTCTTCCTTCTAATTTTGCCCGAATTCGTGCTTCCAAAATTTTCTAAAAAATCTTTGCACAATGACTCATCAACGTTATCCCCCGATATTTCTTGCCCTCTTTTCTATTTCCCTTCTTAAAGATCGGAGCAATTAAACTCTTCTTCCAGTCTTCTGGGATCATCTGTCCCCACACAATTTTCATTACTCGACATAGCCATTGTATCCCTGCTTCTCCTGCTGCTCCCACCATCTCTACACTTAGCTCATCCAGACCTGGTGAGTACCCTCCCTTCATCTTGCCCAATGCCTCTTTCATTTCTCCCCATGTAAAGTCTTTTCTGTTTACTGTTCCTCCTCTTTTTTCTCCTCGGCTTGTTCCTCCTGATCCAGGTCTCCATTCGGGCTCAGGAGTTCTTCAAAATACTCCTTCCACATATTCTTGAGTTCCTCCTTATTCTCTACATCTTGTCCACTTTTGTTCACCATTTGAGCATAATCTGTCGTACCGTTCTTCCTCTTACTTTTAATCGTCCCATATAACCCCTTTTTTTGAACCTTCACTATCCTCCTCCATCATTCTGGTCCACTGTTCCATACACTTTCTTCTTTCCTTCGCCACCACTCTTTTTGCTTCTTTCTTGCTTGCCTGATACTTTTCTTTTGTCTCTACTGTTATTTTCTGGAACTATAACCCAAAGGCTCTACTCTTCTTCTGTACTATATCCTTTGTTTTATCATTCCACCAGGGTGTTCCTTTCCATCTCTTTTTGTTGCTAGTCCTCCCACGTATTGCTTCTGCCACACTTACTAATGTTCCCTTGAACCCACCCCATTCCTCTTCTACCGTTTTTGGTTCATCCTTTGGAATACTTTACTTTACTATTTGTACATACTGTAGCCTGCTTTCTTCCTCCTTCAACTTCCATACCCTTACTACTTGTACATACTGTAGCCTGCTTTCTTCCTCCTTCAACTTCCATACCCTTATACGTCTTTCCTGGTTTTCTGTCCCTTTATTAACCTTAGTTCCTCTCAGGTTCATTGCCAACAAACGGTGGTCGCTATCCAAGGCCTCTGACGGCGTTATCTTAATGTCAATGAGGTTCCTATTCATCTCACTGTCGTACAGGAAGTAGTCAACTATCGCCTTTCTCTTTATGTCTTGACTGTACCAGGTAATCTTGTAGCTCTCTCTTTTTCCTAAACCAAGAGTTCCCAACCATATAGCCATTCGTTTGACAGAACTCCAATAGTCTTTCACCTTCCTCATTTCGGCAGCCTCAACCCTCTGGTCCAGGCACACTTTCGCAGCCTTCTCTTCCAACGTGTGCGTTGAAATTTCCCATTACTACCATATCCTTCCTTCCCATCTGCTTCTGCATTTCCTCTTAAAACTCTTGCCTCTCCTCAGAAGTGCTACCCATCTACGGCGCATACAGCTGTATTACCTCTATGGTCGTCCCCTTGGGTGATATTTCGGCCTTCATCATCCCATCACTTATTCACTTCCTCTTTTAATCCATCTCTTAAGGCTATTCCATTCCTCCTTCCCTCCTCATTTCCACTCCAATACAGTCGGTAGCCTTTCCTCAGTTCTCTCCTTTCTTCTCCTTTTCATCTCGTTTCAGCTAAGCCCAATAGGTCTAACTTCCTTCCTTCCATCATGTCTACCATCTTCTCCACCTTTCCAGTCAATGTTTGTATATTTAATGTTCCAAATCTTAGTCCTTGTTTATAACCAGTTAGTCGTCGATTAAATCCGTCCCTTCCGAGACCCGTTCTATTTTTGAAAGTAGAAATCATAATCCACTATTGGCTTGTAGGGCCTATCGTAGCTTCACCAGAGACCCATTAGCCGTCACTTTTCAGGGTTCCTGTAGGACCTTCACAGCTGCCGTAGCGGTCCCGGGGCACACACAGCCCCACTGTACCTCGCTCCTACAGGCAATACCCTACCCGATACTATCACGCCAGGAGCCGGGCCCGTGTACGGAGACGAATGCAGTGAGGTTACGGTCGTTCGAGTCCCCACACACCGTTTCACCCGCAGTGGTGCAGTACAAACGACAGGGACTCGTCTGAAAAGGCGATGTGGTGCCACCCCTAACTTCAGTGATGTTGTGTTTCACTCCCGTCGGTGTGCCTGTCTTTGCTGCTGCGTCAATGGAAACCATAACAAAGGTCGCCGTGATAACAGCCCGCGGTACTACAGATGTCACAGTGTGCGTGTGGACAATTTTTTTGCTGGAAACAGTCATTTTCTCTGACTCAAGATAAGTGATCCAGCACGAACAATATGTCGCTCTGAGCTTTGAGATCCGGCATGGCCCTCTTGAGTCAATACGCTCCATATTCGATGACAGTCGTGGGATCCAGACCAACGCCAGCAGCAATATCACGGAACGATCAGCCTTAGTTTGGATAGGTCACGATCCTGCCGCTGTCAGATTTCCACAGGCGTTTTTCCTTTGCAAGCGAGACGTAACACGCACAAGTAACACACGTTGAAGTGCGATTTCTGAATAGGAAATTTGTTGTGTTATCTTTCCTTACATACAGAACTTAGATGCGCGTATTTCAACATGTAGCACACAGTATACCAGACTGACATTTATTTAATGCGCTTGGTATTGCATATGTAGTTGTCAGTTACATATACTGCATATTAACCAGCAGATGTGGAGCAGTAAACGCTAGAAGCTGGTCATGTGTCAACGCAACGAAGTTCAGTCAACACATATGGCTGGCTTATGAGACGTATTTATGTCATATTACGTTTATATGTCTCAATCCTATTCGATGGCTGCCTGAAGATGGTCTTTTTCCACTAAAAGGTTGTAGAAGTATTAGGCATCGAAGCATCGGTATACATGTTACGTCTTAGCTGATACACTGAAAATACAACTCCCGACCTATGATTGACTTCAGCTGCTTCTGTGAGCCATACTTAGGAATTAGGAGATACCTCATCTTGTCGAGCTGAAAGATCTTAATGGTAAAGACTGGTTCCAGTTTTACATAAAATAGTGAGTAAATGATTCGCAGACAATATGACGATCCGAAGAGACAAAAAAATACATCTTGAAAATGCGACAAAAACTGAGAAAGAGGGTCGCACGAAAGTTGAATAGCCGTTGGAGCGGAACCGCAAATTAGCATGTGGTATTATTCCGCGTTCAGACTGTTGTTTCAGCTTACTTTCCTCCGTCAGAATAATGAACTATTTTGAAGATCAGTATCTTTTGCTACTACCGTCACATTCCTTGCAATTTACTAAGAAACTAAATAAGTCGTTGGATAAGAGTACATATATTAATTTGGAATGACTCATACACGTTGAGTGCTCGAATGTGACCAACTTAAAATGGAATTCAATAATTCAGTTCATTAGGAGAGATAACGTACAGAAGTTTGTAGAAATTGAAAACGTGAAAAGAAATTAAAGATTGTGAATAAGAGTATGAAGAGAACATGTGCAGTGTTGGTTTATATGTATTAATTCTAGTACCTTTAAGAAAAAACTGTCAGTTGGAGTGATCTGTTTATAAACCTCAAAGCCAACAAAATTCGTAAGGGTAAACGCTGTTAGGATGACTTACAACAACTTGCTAAACATCAAAGTTGGCGATGCCCTTCGAAACGAGTGAAGTTTTGCTGCTAAATAGAAAGCAAAACAATACAAAAAGTTAATATGTAAATAAGTGCAAGAAAATAGATTGGGGTACACGTTGAATATCCGCTTCAGTGAAATCTTCTTCGACGAAATACGTACGTAGAGCCAATGGAAAAATTTCTGAATCTCTGCGCAATAGCGAGTGCGTGAGAAATGTTGAAATTCCAATTGCACAAGTAGATCGTTAAAAGTTTGTACTACAGATACATCGAATAAATTATGTCGTATGAGATACGAAAACAAGAGATGTGAAAATAATACGCAAAGAAAAGCATTCTTTGCAACATATGCTAAGTTGCTACTTGGTGTGCTGAGACATGGAGAAGTACTTAGATGAATATTTAAATCCCTAGGGCAAAGAAAGGGCAAAGAATGTTGACTTGCGTGAAATAAGATTATTAGATGACAAAGTATATACACAAATAAAGAAATTGGCGCAGTAGTCGAATAATTAGAGAATTTAATCTGTCCTGTCAGTAGACCTATGACTATAAAATATAGATAAGAGGATGAAACCTGGTAATTAAGGAAAGCAGAACGGGGACCGAATCAGTTACTATTGGTTTGCTTTGCAATTTCACTCACTTATTTTAGTAAATAATTTTTGAAAACAAGCGAATTAGGTCGCAATAAGACTTATAAAGCAAGTAACCACAATCACGGCTGAAGGCCTTTAACGCCCAAATTGGCAATTATTAAAAAATTTAACAAACATACATAAAATAAAGTCAGCAAATAATTTTTGAAAACAACCCAATGTCGTCGCAATCAGAATTTTAAGGCATGTAACCACAATCATGGCTGAAAGCCTTTAACGCGAAAAATGGCAATTATTTAAAATTCAACAAATACATAAAATATAGACAGCCAATAATTTTGAAGACAAGCCAATGTGGTCGCAATCAGAATTTTAAGGCAAGTAACCACTATCACGGCTGAAGGCCTTTAACGCCCAAAATGGCAATTATTAAAAAGATTTAACAAACACACATAAAATACAGACAGAAGTTAATTCTTGAAAACAAGCCAGTGTGGTCGCAATCAGAATTTTAAAGCAAGTAACCACAATCACGGCTGAAGGCCTTTAACGCCCAAATGGAAATTATAAAAAATTTATCAAATATACTGTCAAACGGTGAATAGGGTAGCAAAAGTTGATTAACAAAAACAAACAACAGATCACCAAACAGGTGAGACAAATGATGGTGACTTAATAATACAATAATAAAATAAAACACAAGGGTCAGTGACAGACGGTGCTCCAGGAATCGACCTCTGACTGGGTCCACCACAAACACTTTCGCGAGCGAAGAGAAAGGCAGCCAATAGTTTCATTCAGATCACAAGATGGTAACTTGAACTAGTGGCAGTCTAACGAGCGACTAATGATAATCTTGGTGAGCCTAACTGACATCCAACGAAACAAATGCAAGATGTAAAATTACGCCAAAACTGGAACCGGCGGTCTGGGCTCCGCCTGCAGGATACCGTGCTTACAGCGCCCGGAACAAGAAGGAATGACTCCCACTAAGGTAGAAGAACGTCACCAAAACTACAATCAAGAAGCTGTCAAAGTTACACGCCTCACTGGACAGCGGCAGCAAGGCGACGAAATGTGCTCTGCCGTTACATACACTAACCCTCAGGGCAGGTAACTGGGACGTTAGCGGCCACAAGACAGAGAAGTACTGCTGGTTGAACTTAACAGTGTAAGAAGCTGAAAATAGTACATAGTAATTAGAAGCCCAGGAAGGCTAAGCAGATCCGCCTTCCTCAGGTACTTCACTCACTGTTTTTCGTCTCGGTGACACTACGAGCAGGAACACGGACCCAAGTCATTGGAGAATTACGAGGTATCACAATGGTTGAGGTTTCTTTACGCGAATTGCAATGCTCTCAACTTAAACACGCAGGATCCGGTTTCGACGAGGTCGTGCACCCTCGTGACCACTGCCCTTCGATCCGACAGTCCGTACAGGCCGCCAGTTATCTCGGCGTGCTGTCGCTCCGCACGCACCTCACTGCTCCTGCGTCCCCAACCGAACTTCACACTCACACTTCAAGGAAGAAGCACGAGGTTCAAATGTTCAAATGTGTGTGAAATCTTATGGGACTTAACAGCTAAGGTCATCAGTCCCTAAGCTTACACACTATTTGACCTAAATTATCCTAAGGACAAACACACACCCATGCCCGAGGGAGGACTCGAAACTCCGCCGGGACCAGCCGCACAGTCCATGACTGCAGCGCCCTTGACCGCTCGGCTAATCCCGCGTGGCAAGCACGAGGTCGCCCCAAAGATAAGGCAGCAGAACTTCATATCGATAAGAGCCGCTGTTGCCACTAGCGGACAGGAAACGCTTACGAAACCGAGTGGCGCCAGTGAACATGAGAAGAAGACAATCAATGCAGCCATGCCAACTAAACGATACGGTCTGGCAGAAACCTACACACGGCACCAACGCGAGCCGCAGCATGGCTCACAGGAATTCAGCATTTTGAAGCTCTTTGATACTGAGTTAGTGGTTAATAATTAATCCCACTGACATTCACATAAACAATTTCATCCATTGAACCAACGGCGTAGGTTGTATGAGGAGTGATCTATGCGATGTGTTTCAGGAGCAGAAGTAAATATTTTAGGAAGTGGCACGATAGACTAAATCAAAAGCAATAGTCCATGCAGCAAATGTGTTATTTTTTACTGGTTACGAAGATACATCTGATTACAGATACAAGTTTTCATTTCGTGTTCTGGTAATCCAGTTGATATTGGTTTACTTATTATCATTTTTGTTTTGAGGTTCTAGAAGTGAACAGCTCGTCGTCTAGTGTGTGTGTGTGTGTGTGTGTGTGTGTGTGTGTGTGTGTGTGAATGAGTGAGTGAGTGAGTGGTCCTTATCATTATTTCATCTACATCGACTAGCATGTAGCCGAAGTAGCGTCAAATGAGAACACTTGCAACAGGCAGCTGAAATCCCCGAAAGGGGACACTCATCCAAAAATATCATAGGCACTATTGTTTTTGATGTTTCAGGAAACCCACATAAGAAAACCTCTCCGCAAATGTGTGGTGTTATATGATAGATAATCAGTTGATTTGGCCTGCGGTGTCGCCGCATCATTTTATATAGCGCCGTTATCTAAACTTTCTAGAAAACGAGATTGTAGTATTACGCTGAGGTGACAAAAATCGTGGGATACCTCCTCATACGTGCCGGTCCTCCTTTTGCCCGGCGTAGGGCATCAGCTCCACGTGGCATGGACTCAACAAGTCGTTGGCAGTCCCCTGCAGATACACTGAGCTATGCTGCCTCTATAACAGACGATAAATGAGAAAGAGTTGCGGTGCAAGAAGTTGTGCTCGAACTGACATCTTGATTATGACCCATAAATGTTCGATGGGATTCATATCGGTCGATATGGGTGGCCAGATCATTCACTGGAACTGTCCAGAATGTTCTTCACACCAACCACGAGCAAATGTGCCAGGTGACACGGCACACTATAATCCATAAAAATTCCATCGTTGTTTGGGAACATGAATGGTTGCAAATGGTCCCCAAGGAGCCGAACATAACAATTTCCAGTCAATGATCGGTTCAGTTCAACCAGAGGACGCAGTCCATCTTACGTAGCACAGCCCACACCATTTTAGAGCCACCAGCAGCTTGCACAGTACCTTGTTGACAACTTGGGTTCGTGGCTTCGTTCGCTCTGCGCCACACTCGAACCCTACTATCACCCCTTACCAACTGAAATCGGGACTCATCACCAGAGCACGGTTTTAGAAATGTTTAGGGCCCAACCAACGTAGTCACGAGCTTAGAAGAGGTGCTGCAGGCGATGTGCTGTTAGGGAAGGCACTCCCGTCAGTCGTCTGCTGCCGTAGACCGTTAACGCCAAATTTCGCCACATTGTCCTAATAGTTACGTTTGTTGTACATCCCAAATTGATTTCTGCGGTTGTTTCACGCAGTGTTGTTTGTCCGTCGGCACTGACAGTTTTACACAGACGCCACGGCGCTAGTCTCGATCGTTAAGTGAAGCCCGTCGGCCACTGCGTTGTCCTTGGCGAGAGGTAATGCTTGAAATTTTGTGTTCTCAATACATACTGATACTGTAGATCACGGACTACTGAATTCCCTAACGACTTCCGACGTGTACTAGTCCATGCGTCTAGTTCCAACTGCCATTCCGCTTTCAAAGTCTCTTAATTGCACTCGTGCGGCCTCGTTCTGACTGAAAACTACAAATGGCATTGCAGCAATTAAAGATGAAGTTTATTAGTAACTTGGGAGATTTAAATACTTTATTCCACAGGCAACATTTCTTTCAGAAATCTCGTACAATCTCGCCGTTTAGGGAAAACATACAGAGTGGCGTAGCTAAATCAGCGAGCCTCTCCACTGAATGCGAATGCAATATTTAGACTTCTGAACATCTACAACAATGGACATTTTTATACAATAATCGACTGTTAGCAATCTTCTGTCGGCATTTCAGTTTATTTCATCAGGAAGTTAGACGTTTTCCTTTGCGGTCTGCAAAATGACTCTCTCGATATAAGAAAGAACTGAAATTGTTGAAGCATATGTGAAAACAGGGAACTCGTTAAATTTTCGGGGTCAAGTATCCGAAATGAGGACTACAAGCAAAGAGAGAAATACAGAGTCTGTATAAAAGTTGATGCACCTACGGGTCTGAGCAGAATGTAAAACGACAAATAATTCCTTCAGTTGCATACCAGAAGTTGACGCAGACAGTCGCCGAAAAATTATTCAGTGCCCACGTAAACTGGATCAACAAGCGCATGTAAGTAGGAGGAGTTGCAAGCGGATATTGAAAAGTCGTAATATGAAGCCATATTGTGTGACGGTGGTGCAGAAATTACGGGGGGATGAGAGTCGGGAAGGTGTAGATTACTGCACGTGACTCGAATAACATCAACGATGGTTTGTTAGACCCTTTCCATTATATCATGAGTGAGGGAGCATCTGAGGCATCTTTTCGGTCAAGTGAATTCGCAGAACACGACATTCTGGGCAAAAGAGGATCCTAACATGTGTGTCAGCAACCACTCTATAGTGAAAAAAATCTGCATATGGTACGGTGTAACGGGAACCGATATTTTCTGACACTACCCTCTACACGGTTGCATATATGGGAATTTTGGATACATTTTGTGCTCAGATCACTGAATATAAAAGGCAACACTGCTTCTTCCTGCAACATGTAGTAACATGACGCACGTCTAAGGTATCCCTCGAACGAATCCATTATGTCTTCACTGAGTAACGAATTCTCAGCAAATATTTGTGGCCACCACGTTCGCCGATTCTAATAACGTGTGATCTTTTGCTCTCAGGGCACTTGAATAACAAGGTATATAGAAAAATGAAATGAGCGTGTGGCATTGTTTGCCGGGAGGACCCATCCGGGGAAGTTCGACCGCCGAGTACAAATCTTATTTCAGTCGACGCCGCATTGGGCGACTTGCGCGCCGGTGATGAGGATGAAATGATGGGGAGGACAACACAACACCCAGTCGACGAGCGGAGAAAAATCTCCAACCCTGCCGGGAATCGAACCCAGGTCCGCTGCATGGGAGGCAAGCACGTTACCACTCAGGCCGGCAAGGTCTATGAAACAATTCCATACACAGTACAGGAACTGAAAGAGAATATCAGCCATGAAGTGTCCGCCATCAACATCCGAACCTTACGCTGAGTGTATATGAATGTGCTTAGACCTACACAGTTGTGTATTGATGTTGCAGGGGGTCACTCTCAGCATCTACTACATATGTATTTTTAACTGTATTTTTCATTGTAAATAAATGGTAAGAACATTTCAAGTCTTCATTCCTGTTTCACTGCATTTACTTCATACTTACAAGGGCCAGTTTGGTCTGCACTACCCCGTAGTTTCCGTATATTGGGAAGTTTCTTGTTAGGAACATTTCGATTCGTCAGCTATGAGTAATGACCGGAGTAGAATGACTCGGTGACGCAATAAATTCGTTAATTAATTGGGGTCATATGTCAGAGTTTCATGTGGTTCCAAACACTAAAGCTTCCTTCCCATTAGGGGAGCTAGCAGCAGTACGTTACTGCATGCAAATCGCCTCCATTAACAGAGGCGCAACTTTCCCGTCGTAATTACGGGCTATAGTGCAGCCTTCTCGCTGCCTAATCCCGCTACAGATAAGCTCATTACGGTGTTGTTAAACCTGACTTCGGTAATTTTCCATTCACTATATTTCCTGGCAACGGCCAATGCTTGTATTAGCTATTCCAAAAATTATGTTCATTACCAACTGAATTGCGGTAATTATGTTTTCTGCTTTCATTCGGTAATTGTAGATATTCTAATTTGTTTGTGTGGTTGTCTGAAAATTATCTTCTTCCCTTTCAGATTCTTATTCATATTTACAGCTGCAGATTTAGCTATGGAATCAGAATAAAATGACACTTTCTGTAGCGATCCTTTTTTGGAGAAGGAAAGTCTAATTATTGGTGCTATAAACGCGAAATACTTTTAAAAATTTACGTAAATAGGCTTTATCGATGAAGATATTACAGAGGGCATAAAATGCAAGCAGTCAGAAGTTACGAAATGGACAGTATCATGAAGTAGATGTGTAGTATGGGACAGCATATTTTAATAATATGATCTTCGGGGATGACGAAGGTTCACCATAAATAAACTAGCTAAGTACCCAGCGTTGCCTGGATCTGTATTTATTCCAGTCTTCTGTTATCTCCTTACGACCCCCCCCCCCTGTCTCTGTTCATCTCCTACTTCCTACTCCCCCCCCCCCCCCCTGCTCTGTCCACCTTCCTCCTTCTGTGTCCACCAACCCGCTATCACTCCAATCCCAACAGAAGGCTGCGAGTCTTATCCTCACAGTATTTATTTCGAGATAATAAATAATGTGTGTACCACGTTTGGTTGAAATCGATCCAGGGGTCTTATGAGGAGCTTTTTAGCCACAGTTTTGTTAACGTATGCCCGTGTAACATATTTCACATGCATTTAACATATTTCACCCAAATTTGTACACATATTTGACGTGTATTTCTAGAGAAATTCGTCCTGCAATTTAGTTTTCACGAAGCTTAATGTTAATGATGTGATATCCTCTTAAACATGTATTGGACAATGACATATCTTTGCACGTACATTCAGTAGTGTAAGCGTATGCTGTCTGTGAAATATGTTGCGCATATATTATTAGTAAAGAAGTAATACATTAAAACGCCATGCCGGATGTGGCAGTTTTATTGCATGAACGACGAAAAATTTAGCAAGCCGTAAACTACTTTTTCGTGGAGGGTCAGTGAGAAAATGTTTGGTAACGGTCTTAGCTTGTTGCAAGTCTCTAACTGCTCTCATTCTCAAATACTCGATTAATATATACTGCGTACTCACGTGTGTCACACTTTTCTTTCACCCTCACCCCATTGATTCTTCTGAGATAGTGATACGTGTACCAAGTTTGGTTGAAACTGATCCGATTTATTTGGAGCTGATGTGGAACATACATACTTCCGTTTTTATAATATGTGTGGATTCAAACGCTGGTCAAATCTACTAATTCGAATGGTTTCAATGCCACTTACATAGTTTGAAAACCATTATCTGCTAAATCGAACATCATCGGTACACTATAATTATGTAATTATTTATGATTTGTAGTCATCTTCCCTATCCCCATGAACCATGGACCTTGCCGTTGGTGGGAAGGCTTGCGTACCTCAACGAGATAGATAGCCGTACCGTAGGTGCAACCACAACGGAGGGGTATCTGTTGAGAGGCCAGACAAACGTGTGGTTCATGAAGAGGGGCAGCAGCCTTTTCAGTAGTTTCAGGGGCAACAGTCTGGATGATTGACTGATCTGGCCTTGTAACACTAACCAAAATGGCCTTGCTGTTCTGGTACTGCGAACGGCTGAAAGCAAGGGGAAACTTTTTTTTTTGGTCATCAGTCTACTGACTAGTTTGATGCGGCCCGCCACGAACTCCTTTCCTGTGCTAACCTCTTCAGCTCAGAGTAGCACTTGCAACCTACGTCCTCAATTATTTGCTTAACGTATTTCAATCTCTGTCTTCCTCTACAGTTTTTGCCCTCTACACCTCCCTCTAGTACCATGGAAGTCATTCCCTCATGTCTTAGCAGATGCCCTATCATCCTGTCCCTTCTCCTTATCAGTGTTTTCCACATATTCCTTTCCTCTTCGATTCTGCGTAGAACCTCCTCATTCCTTACCTTATCAGTCCACCTAATTTTCAACATTCGTCTATAGCACCACATCTCAAATGCTTCGATTCTCTTCTGTTCCGGTTTTCCCACAGTCCATGTTTCACTACCATACAATGCTGTACTCCAGACGTACATCCTCAGAAACTTCTTCCTCAAATTAAGGCCGGTATTTGATATTAGTAGACTTCTCTTGGCCAGAAATGCCTTTTTTGCCATAGCGAGTCTGCTTTTGATGTTCCCCTTGCTCCGTCCGTCACTGGTTACTTTACTGCCTAGGTAGCAGAATTCCTTAACTTCATTGACTTCGTGACCATCAATACTGATGTTAAGTTTCTCGCTGTTCTCATTTCTACTACTTCTCATTACCTTCGTCTTTCTCCGATTTACTCTCAAACCATACTGTGTACTCATTAGACTGTTCATTCCGTTCAGCAGGTCATTTAATTCTTCTTCACTTTCACTCAGGATAGCAATGTCATCAGCGAATCGTATCATTGATATCCTTTCACCTTGTATTTTTATTCCACTCCTGAACCTTTCTTTTATTTACATCATTGCTTCCTCGATGTACAGATTGAAGAGTAGGGACGAAAGGCTACAGCCTTGTCTTACACCCTTCTTAATACGAGCACTTCGTTCTTGATCGTCCACTCTTATTTTTCCCTCTTGGTTGTTGTACATATTGTATATGACCTGTCTATCCCTATAGCTGACCCCTACGTTTTTCAGAAACTCGAACAGCTTGCACCATTTTATATTGTCGAACGCTTTTTCCAGGTCGACAAATCCTATGAAAGTGTCTTGATTTTTCTTTAGCCTTGCTTCCATTATTAGCCGTAACGTCAGAATTGCCTCTCTCGTCCCTTTACTTTTCCTAAAGCCAAACTGATCGTCACCTAGCGCATTCTCAATTTTCTTTTGCATTCTTCTGTGTATTATTCTTGTAAGCAGCTTCGATGCATGAGCTGTTAAGCTGATTGTGCGATAATTATCGCACTTGTCAGCTCTTGCCGTCTTCGGAATTGTGTGGATGATGCTTTTCCGAAAGTCAGATGGTATGTCGCCAGACTCATATATTCTAGACACCAACGTGAATAGTCGTTTTGTTGCCACTTCCCCCAATGACTTTAGAAATTCTGATGGAATGTTATCTATCCCTTCTCCGTTATTTGACCGTATGTCCTCCAAAGCTCTTTTAAATTCCGATTCTAATACTAGATCCCCTATCTCTTCTTAATCGACTCCTGTTTCTTCTTCTATCACATCAGACAAATCTTCACCCTCATAGAGGCTTTCAATGTATTCTTTCCACCTATCTGCTCTCTCCTCTGCATTTAACAGTGGAATTCCCGTTGCACTCTTAATGTTACCACCGTTGCTTTTAATGTCACCAAAGGTTGTTTTGACTTTCCTGTATGCTGAGTACGTCCTTCCGACAATCATATCTTTTTCGATGTCTTCACATTTTTCCTGCAGCCATTTCGTCTTAGCTTCCCTGCACTTCCTATTTATTTCATTCCTCAGCGACTTGTATTTCTGTATTCCTGGTTTCCCCGGAACATGTTTGTACTTCCTCCTTTCATCAATCAACTGAAATATTTCTTCTGTTACCCATGGTTTCTTCGCAGCTACCTTCTTTGTACCTATGTTTTCCTTCCCAACTTCTGTGATGGTCCTTTTTAGAGATGTCCATTCCTCTTCAACTGTACTGCCTACTGCGCTATTCCTTATTGCTGTATCTATAGCGTTAGAGAACTTCAAACGTATCTCGTCATTCCTTAGTACTTCCGTATCCCACTTCTTTGCGTATTGATTCTTCCTGACTAATGTCTTGAACTTCAGCCTGCTCTTCATCACTACTATATTGTGATCTGAGTCTATATCTGCTCCTGGGTACGCCTTACAATCCAGTATCTGATTTCGGAATCTCTGTCTGACCATGATGTAATCTAACTGAAATCTTCCCGTATCTCCCGGCCTTTTCCAAGTATACCTCTTCCTCTTGTGATTCTTGAACGGGGTATTCGCTATTACTAGCTGAAACTTGTTACAGAACTCAATTAGTCTTTCTCCTCTTTCATTCCTTGTCCCAAGCCCATATTCTCCTGTAACCTTTTCTTCTACTCCTTCCCCTACAACTGCATTCCAGTCGCCCATGACTATTAGATTTTCGTCCCCCTTTACATACTGCATTACTCTTTCAATATCCTCGTACACTTTCTCTATCTGTTCATCTTCAGCTTGCGACGTCGGCATGTATACCTGAACTATCGTTGTCGGTGTTGGTCTGCTGTCGATTCTGATTAGAACAACCCGGTCATTGAACTGTTCACAGTAACATACCCTCTGCCCTACCTTCCTATTCATAATGAATCCTACACCTGTTATACCATTTTCTGCTGCTGTTGATATTACCCGATACTCATCTGACCAGAAATCCTTGTCTTCCTTCCACTTCACTTCACTGACCCCTGCTATATCTAGATTGAGCTTTGCATTTCCCTTTTCAGATTTTCTAGTTTCCCTACCACGTTCAAGCTTCTGACATTCCACGCCTCGACTCGTAGAACGTTATCCTGTCGTTGATTATTCAATCTTTTTCTCATGGTAACCTCCCCCTTGGCAGTCCCCTCCCGGAGATACGAATGGGGGACTATTCCGGAATCTTTTGCCAATGGAGAGATCATCATGACACTTCTTCAATTACAGGCCACATGTCCTGTGGATACACGTTACGTGTCTTTAATGCAGTGGTTTCCATTGCCTTCTGCATCCTCATGTCGTTGATCATTGCTGATTCTTCCGCCTTTAGGGGCAACTTCCCACCCCTAGGACAAGAGAGTGCCCTGAACCTCCATCCGTTCCTCCTCCCTCTTTGACAAGGCCGTTGGCAGAAGGAGGCCGACTTCTTATGCCGGAAGTCTTCGGCCGCCAATGCTGAGTATTTATCAAAATTTAGGCAGTGGCGGGGATCGAGCCCGCGACCGAAGAGGTTTCGATTGTGAATCAAAGACGCTACCTCTAGACCACGGGAAACTACAGCCTTAATTTTTCTCGAGGGCATGCAGCTTTATTGTATGATTAAATGATGATGGCGTCCTCTTGGGTAAAATATTCCGGAGGTAAAATAGTCCCCCATTCGGATCTCTGGGCGGGGACTACTCAAGAGGGCGTTGTTATCAGAAGAAAGAAAACTGGCGTTCTACGGATCGGAGCGTGGAATGTCAGATCCCTTAATCGGGCAGGTAAGTTAGAAAATTTAAAAAGTGAAATGAATAGGTTAAAGTTAGATATAGTGGGAATTAGTGAAGTTTGATGGCAGGAGGAACAAGACTTTTGGTCAGGTGAATACAGAGTTAAAAATACAAAACCAAATACGGGTAATGCAGGAGTAGGTTTAATAATGAATAAAAATATAGGGGTACGAGTAAGCTACTACAAACAGCATAGTGAACACATTATTGTGGCCAAGATAGACACGAAGCCCACGCCTACTACAGTAGTACAAGTTTATATGCCAACTATCTCTGCAGATGATGAAGAAATTGATGAAAGGTATAATTAGATAAAAGAAATTATTCAGGTAGTGAAGGGAGACGAAAATTTAATAGTCATGGGTGACTGGAATTCAAGAGTAGGAAAAGGGAGAGAAGGGATCATAGTTGGGGAATATGGATTGGGGGTAAGAAATGAAAGAGGAAGCCGCCTGGTAGAATTTTGCGCAGAGCATAACTTAATCATAGCTAACACTTGGTTTAAGAATCATAAAAGAAGGTTGTATACATGGAAGAACCCTGGAGATACTAAAAGGTATCAGATACATTATATAATGGTAAGACAGAGATTTAGGAACCAGGTTTTCAATTGTAAGACATTTACAGGGGCAGATGTGGACTCTGACCACAATCTATTGGTTATGAACTGTAGATTAAAACTGAAGAAACTGCAAAAAGGTGGGAATTTAAGGAGATGGGACCTGGATAAACTGAAAGAACCAGAGGTTGTACAGAGTTTCAGGGAGAGCATAAGGGAACAATTGACAGGAATGCGGGAAAGAAATACAGTAGAAGAAGAATGGGTAGCTTTGAGGGATGAAATAGTGAAGGCAGCAGAGGATCAAATAGGTAAAAAGACGAGAGCTAGTAGAAACCCTTGGGTAAGAGAAGAAATATTGAATTTAATTGATGAAAGGAGAAAATATAAAAATGCAGCAAATGAAGCAGGCAAAAAGGAATACAAACGTCTCAAAAATGAGGTCGACAGGAAGTGCTTAATGGCTAAGCAGGTATGGCTAGAGGACAAATGTAAGGATGTAGAGGCTTATCTCACCAGGGGTAAGATAGATACTGCCTACAGGAAAATTAAAGAGACCTTTGGAGAAAGGAGAACCACTTGCATGAATATCAAGAGCTTTGAATGAAACCCAGTTCTAAGCAAAGAAGGGAGAGCAGAAAGGTGGAAGGAGTATATAGATGGTCTATACAAGGGTGATGTACATGAGGACAATAGTACGGAAATGGAAGATGATGCAGATGAAGATGAAATGGGAGATTTGATGCTGCGTGAAGAGTTTGACAGAGCACTGAAAGACCTGAGTCGAAACAAAGCCCCCGGAGTAGACAACATTCCATTAGAACTACTGACAACCTTGGGAGAGTCAGCCCTGACAAAACTCTACCATTTTGTGAGGAAGATGTATGAGAAAGGCGAAATACCCTCAGACTTCAAGAAGAATATAATAATTCCAATCCCAAAGAAAGCAGGTGGCAAGGGTAAAATACAGGGACCGAAAGGCTATTTGCAATTTGTACAGAAAGCAGATGGCAGTTATAAGAGTCGAGGGGTATGAAAGGGAAGCAGTGGTTAGGAAGGGAGTGAGACAGGGTTGTAGCCTATCCCCGATGTTATTCAATCTGTATATTGAGCAAGCAATAAAGGAAACAAAAGAAAAGTTGAGTAGGTATTAAAATCCATGGAGAAGAAATAAAAACTTTGGGGTTCGCCGATGACATTGTAATTCTGTCAGAGGCAGCAAAGGACTTGAAAGAGCAGCTGAACGGAATGGACAGTGTCTTGAAAGGAGGGTATAAGATGAACATCAACAACAGCAAAACGAGGATAATGGAATGCAGTCGAATTATGTCGGGTGATGCTGAGGGAATTAGATTAGGAAATGAGACACTTAAGGTAGTAAAGAGTTTTGCTATTTGGGGAGCAAAATAACTAATGTTGGTCGAAGTAGAGAGGATATAAAATGTAGACTGGCAATGGCAAGGAAAGTGTTTCTGAAGAAGAAAAATTTGTTAACATCGAGTATAGATTTAAATGTCAGGAAGTCGGTTCTGAAAGTATTTGTATGGAGTGTAGCCATGTATGGAAGTGAAACGTGGACGATAAATAGTTTAGATAAGAAGAGAATAGAAGCCTTCGAAATGTGGTGCTACAGAAGAATGCTGAAGATTAGATGGGTAGATCTACACCTGTTAAACTAATGAGGAGATATTGAACAGAATTGGGGAGGAGCGGAGCTTGTGGCACAACTTGACTAGAAGAAGGGATCGGTTGGTAGGACATGTTCTGAGACTGTTGCTGTGCACAACAGTTCCTTATGGAAGCAAAGATGGTTCCTTTCATTTCATATCAAGAGAACCTGCACATTTTACGCTCTATTACGTAAACAAGAGCCAACGGCCTTGCCGCAGTGGTAACACCTGTTCCCGTCAGATCACCAGATTTTAGGGCTGTCGGGCTGGGCTAGCACTTGGATGGGTGACCATCCGCTCTGCCGAGCGCTGTTGGTGAGCCTTTGTAAGGCAAAACTTAGGAGCTACTTGGTTGAGAAGTAGCGGCTCCGGTTTCAGAAGCTGACATACGGCAGAGAGAGCGGTGTGCTGGCCACATGCCCCTCCATATCCGTATCCAGTGACGCCTATCGGCTGAGGATGACACGGCGGCCGGTCGGTCCGTTCGGCCTTGGGTGTGACAGTGACTGCTTGTCTTGGTATTTAGTTGTACTAGTTAATTAGAGGTGATGAATCTCTCCTTGTGCTGAGTAAGATCTTTTGAAGTGCTTGGGTTGCCACCGTGTGATGAAATACGTACTGCTCAGGCATTTACCACAGGAACATCTTGATGGCCACGGTTCTGGGAAGGCGGAAGCACCAGCTGTGGGTACAATGCCAGCGATCGTGCGGGGCCGGGTCGCCGCTTTCACGTCACGGTGGAGGATTGTGGAGGATCCGTGCTGCCGGAGACTCATCGACCCACAAGCAGTGTCGTGTTGTTAACGCACTACTGTGTATTATTACCAATGCTAGCCGCAGGGCTATTTACATCTTTCAGGCCTCATTGGACGACGGGCAGGCGCCCTGGAAATAGTTCACTGTCGGGAGAGAAACTGCTTTTTGATCTTCAGGTATTTTTAAGCTTACTTTCAGAGGATCTTTTTTGAAAGAATAATAGCAGGATGTACCGGGGACGTCACTGTAATGGGGGAATGATTTTCGCCTATCTTATGGTGGGAGACTGTGTGCCAATATATGATTATGGAATTACCATGGAGAGATCCTGCCACATGTCAGTTGATAGTAAAAATTTCTCGCGGTGCTGCACGTGGAGCCTTTTTTGATGGAGGAAGTTTTGGAAGAAGATTTCTGGGAGTTTGTCCGTGGACAACAAGGTATGGAGTTCTAGAGATGATCTGAAACAATGTAGAGTGAAGATCGAAGTGCTCGCCCAGGGACGATGATCGAGGTAGAGCCCAACATTCGAGTCTGTACATGGCTGCCCTGAAGGCGGACTTGCAGATCTGGAGCGCTGAACAAGAAGTTTGCTCACGAAGGGCAGCTGTATGCGGTGAGGATGTTAGGAATTTTCCAAGATAGTTTATCTCCTCTCGTGACGTCTCCTCTTGACATGCCGCAGCAGTTGTTAAATTAATGGTTGTAGCGAATACATAAAGTTTTTGGTTCACGATCACTGTCGCTTAAGAGAGAATCAGTCAGATAGCGTTAACGTTGATAATCAAAAAGGGAGGCGTCGTGTAGAGAATTCCACCCCTTCTCGCCAACTTTACCAACTTTCCATTAATATTTATGCGATAGCGATTTATGTTTCAATTGCACATCTGCTCTTCGTTACTGTATCTAAGGATCATGATTCACGCACTTCTTTTTTTTTTGGGATAAATCCATCGTCACAATAAATAACATTTCGCATTTCCGTAGATGTTATACATTGTTCACTTGATAATTTTTGATCTTTTTCTATGGAATATCTGATGTCATTTATTGTTTTACTAAGAATTTGTCGACGTAGGGTCTACTACTGCGACCACCCATTATTAATACATGTTTAAATAGCCCATTGTGGAGAGATGGTAGTGTATCTTAAACCTCAAACGGGCGCCCCTATGTATAAAGTGCGCCAGAGGCAAATAAAATTGTGTCACACCGTTCCATTGTTGTTTCACAGTGGCGAATCCATACTTATTCCTTCGCTGTTGCTTCAGCTAACGCAGCGATAGATTGAGTTGTGTTGTCATACGTCCACGCTAGCAGCAGTGATATAAAATATCAGCGAGCTCTGTCTAAAAACACTTTACGATCTGTGGAAGAAAATGACCGACAGCTAACAGCACAATCCTACAATGACGCAATTTTCTAAGGAATAATGAGTGATTGAATAAGCTGGGACCTGATGTAACTGTGTTGTTTAATTCCTCGAGTGGGTCATCACTGTCGGGTAGCACTTGTCCGTGGCTTCAGAGTGATATAATGAAAGTTTATTTCTAACTGTTAAATTAAAGTGTTCTTTTAGCGCATGTTACGAGGGTAATCCCGAAAGTAAGGTCTCCTATTTTTTTGAAAGTACAGAACTCTGTTTGTGTGGCAGTTGGTCACACTGTTATGAAGAATGCTTCACACGTGTGTAAACATGCCTACGCCGCGCTGAGGCGCTCAGTCTTGGCTTGGCAGCCGTTGAGAATGGAGCTCCCGTCGGATGTTGCCGCGAAGTGCGAATTGCGCACAGTTATTCGGTTTTTGAACGCAAAGGGCACTGAGCCGATTGAAATCCATTGCCAATAGATGGAAGTGTATGGTGAGTCGTGCATGGATGTCAAAAATGTTCGTACATGGTGTAGAGAGTTTGTAGCTGGTCGGACCGAAATTCATGACGAACAATGGAGTGGGAGATCGTCAATTTCTGAGGAGACAGAGTTGAAAGTTGAGCAAAGCATGCCTGAAGATCGGTGGATCACCCTGGATGATCTCTGCACGTTAGTTCCTGAGGTTTCACGAAGCACCGCTCACAGAATTTTAAGGAACATTGAACTACCGGAAGGTGTGCGCAAGATGGGTGCCACGCATGCTGACTGAGGACCACATGCGGCAACGAGTTGATGCTTCCTGCGCATTTCTTCACCGCCTTGCAGCCGAACAGTTCAACTTTCTGGACTCAATAGTCACGGGTGACGAAACCTGGGGATACCATTTTGCACCTGAGACAAAGCATCAATCACGCCGGTTCTTAACTTTCTGAACAGCATGGCGACGAGCTGGTATGACATGGGCATTCAAAAACTGCCACAGCGTCTACAAAAATGCATCGACATAAATGGTGAATGGAATGGAATGGCTCTGACCACTATGGGACTTAACTTCTGAGGTCATCAGTCCCCTAAAACTTAGAACTACTTAAACCTAACTAACCTAAGGACATCACATACATTCACGCCCGAGGCAGGTTTCGAACCTGCTACCGTAGCGGTCGCGCGGTTCCAGACTGTAGCGCCTATAACCGCTCGGCCACACCGGCCGGCATAAATGGTGATTATGTCGAAAAATAGCTAAATGACCAAGCTGTAAACTCATGTAAACCATTGTAGAAATAAACAGCTCTTTGTACTTATAAAAAATTAGGAGACTTTCCTTTTGGGATTACCCTCGTATGTATGTTTATTTTACTGATGTTTAATAAAACTAAAACTAAATTGTGATTCTGCCCTAGGACGCTTACCCTGGCCACACGAAGGCAGCCATATTTTGTATGTGTACAAAGTAGGCCGGGCGCCCGGTCGTGTTATGAAAATCGGGCGCGCTCGCTCAAGGCTTGAGGGTGGTTCTGTGTTGACTGTCATTTCGGTGCACGTAGTTCTGGCTTTGCCGAACCATTGTAGCAATTCGTAAGGCAGTGTTTACATTTTTGTCATTAGGGTCGCATTGTGCCAAAAGCCGATGTTAATATACTGCCGTTCTGGAAATAATAGTTTAATTACAGTGTGATTGTGAGGAGGCGTATGATTCTACGTGTACTCTGTTATGCAAATAGTATTCTTGCATTCATCTGAAAATGGTATAACGGCGGCCGGTGAGATGCAAATGTAAAGCCACATTTCGTTCCCGGTGTTATTTCGCAGTCTTATTGCCGGAGGTATTTCGGAGAGACGATCCAGCCTCGGAATTTGTGGTTTATCTGCTCCACAAAAGAGAAAGAACCTTCGCAGTTTGCCTATTCGGTAAACTTTTGTTCTTTGGCGGCGCACTATATAAGCAGTTCACGGACGAGCGCCCTTCCTTGGCGGAAGAAGAGCAGCCCTGGGTGGGGAGCCACCTCGCCGCGCTGGTCGCCCGCCCCCGCCGCACAGCGCCCCTGACACTCCTTTTTCCTTTCATTTTTGCAGGCGGCGCGGCGCCGCGCCAGATTACGAGGGGTGGGGGCGGCTGATCCGGCGCTCTGAGGCGCAGTTTTACCCCCCGCGCGCCCCTCCCTTTCTCCACTCAAGTAAGCCGCCTGCCACCAGGTGCCTCGTTCCGCTTGAGTTAGGGCTGGCCGTTCGGACAGGAACGGCAGGGGCGCAGGACACACGTGCAGGACATTTCCAGATGCCGTGTCAACGCTGAATTCCATCGAGCCAACACTACGTGAAATGTTATCACAAGTTCGATGCTACATCTAACCTAGTTCTAACGTTAAAAATGCTTGGAGTCGATTATAAAGACTCAGCTCCTATTCAGTACAGCACAAATGCTCCACAAATCAAATTTGTAACTTTCATAAATATAATGTGATGAATCTAACCACGTCAGTCAATTTTAGGTTTTCGGTCCCGAAGTTCACTTGTGCTGTCTGCTTTTGTAACTATTCGTATGTGCAATGTAAATATTGACAAATAGCACATGTGTTCATAGCTCAGTATACATCTACATCTACATCTATACTCCGCAAGCCACCCAACGGTGTGTGGCGGAGGGCACTTTACGTACCACTGTCATTACCTCCCTTTTCTGTTCCAGTCGCGTATGGTTCGCGGGAAGAACGACTGCCGGAAAGCCTCCGTGCGCGCTCGAATCTCTCTAATTTTACATTCGTGATCTCCTCGGGAGGTATAAGTAGGGGGAAGCAATATATGCGATACCTCATCCAGAAACGCACCCTCTCGAAACCTGGCGAGCAAGCTACACGGAGATGCAGAGCGCCTCTCTTGCAGAGTCTGCCACTTGAGTTTGCTAAACATCTCCGTAACGCTATCACGGTTACCAAATAACGCGCTGCTCTTCTTTGGATCTTCTCTATCTCCTCCGTCAACCCGATCTGGTACGGATCGCACACTGATGAGCAATACTCAAGTATAGGTCGAACGAGTGTTTTGTAAGCCACCTCCTTTGTTGATGGACTACATTTTCTAAGGGCTCTCCCAATGAATCTCAACCTGGTACCCGCCTTACCAACAACTAATTTTATATGATAATTCCACTATATTCTGCTAACAGTGTGTGGTGTCACGGCAAGGCACCACACTTGCTAGGTTGTAGGCTTCAAATCGGCCGCGGTCCGTCAGTACACATCAGACCCGCGAGTCGCCACTGTCGACGCTAGCAGACAGAGCGCCGCCACTCGGCTCGTCTTACGAGACAAGCTAGCGCACTGCCCAATTCTACAGCAGACTTTAATAGGAATGGTTCACTCGTTATAGCCTCAGAGATCTCAATTGCAGAGGCGCTAGTTAGCATAGCCTTCAGCTAAGTCAGTAGCTACGACCTAGTCAGGCGCTAAATACAGTTTATGCATTGCCAATGTGTGAAGCAATGAGAAGTGTAAAGCAGTATTCGCAGTTCAGTCTGTAACTGCACTTGTAAATATTATTGTACAAAATCAAGGTAGACGTTCATCGCTGATGCTGAATTAAAGCTAAGAATTTAATTGTATTCCAGTCTACTAACTTTCTAATCACCTAAGATGTTCCAGATACATCCAGTCAAGTCTAGTTCATTGATCCTCACGTCAGCCTACGTGAACAATGCGTGTAATAATGGCCACCCCTTGTGATCAGACTAAGAGTCAAATTGCGTGACTCAGCCGGGTCACGCTTTTTTCATGAGGCCCATAGTTCCGCCTCATACATAACACAGTTAATAGAATTTTCCAACGTCCTTGCAGTACTGGTAACACTGGTTGCCGTCAGATAAGCGATGTCGGGCTTGGCTAACACTGGGATGGGTGACAGTCAGGTTATGCTGAGCGCTGTTGGCAAGCGGGGTGCACTCAGCCCTTGTAAGGTCAACTGAAGAGCTACTTGGTTGAGAGGTAGCGGCTCCGGTCACGAAAACTGACAAAGGCCGGGAAAGCAGTGTACTGACCACATGTTCCTCCATTGATGCACATCGGATGGGGATGACACAAGCAGTCGGTTGGTATCGTAGGGGCTACGAGGCCTGTTGGGACGGAGTTAACAGAATTGACTTATAATTGACACAGGACATGTTTATGACTTGTTGCCACCTATATTTCACAAGTAATAGAAGTATTGTATGTCTATGTGACCTGACCCAACTACAACAACTCACCTTCAAGTGACGCTTGGCGTTTATCCAAAATCTATTGAAAGACTTCTTTCCAGACAAGTTCATGGGAAGTGACGTCCCAAAACGCAGTATAGAAATGTATTTAACAATAGAACTAAGCTGTATGAAGGCGGGATACATTTCATTTATTCTACCACTAACATAAAATGATTTTTCTAGCCAATACCCGGTCAGTCCCAAAAGCCTGAAGTCAATTAAAAAAAAAAAAGTAGAAAAGTTAAGACTGCGGTTTCAGTGCATCATGTATTCTACACAGTCTCCTCACAGTTGCATACAACGTACGAAAGTCCTTTGAGGATGCTGTCCAACTTGCGCTTCACATATGCTTTAATGCCGCTTATATCGTCAAAGCGGTGGCCCTTCGTGTGAATTTCTGCACTTTATCGTTTTATGGTAGGTTCATTTGATAACACGAAATCTCATCATCAGTGCCGGTGTTTTCCAGAAATAAATGTACGAGTTTTGCGTTTCAGTCAAGTCGCGGCAGGCGTTCACGCGTTTTTGTTTTTATTAGCGGGTCAAAATGTGAGGCCGGCCGATGTGGCCGTGTGGTTCTAGGCGCTGCAGTCTGGAGCCGAGCGACCGCTTCGGGCATGGATGTGTGTGATGTCCTTAGGTTAGTTAGGTTTAATTAGTTCTAAGTTCTAGGCGACTGATGACCTCAGAAGTTAAGTCGCATAGTGCTCAGAGCCATTTGAGCCAACATGTGAGGAACAAACTTTGTAGACAATCTTATCTTATTCAAAACATTTTGGAAAATGTCTGGAACGCCTGATTTCGAGACGTTGCTCCAATGCGCTTTGTGACTGAACAACGTTAACGCGCTACGGTTGTTCATCTACTACTTAACACTGCCTGCTCACGGCTGACTCGTCGAATGTACATATTTGCAGTTTTTAGTTCAAGGTCCTACCATAGTCACTGTGCTGACGGCGCTTATGCGTCAGAAATAGAATCGGTCTCGAAACATTTTGGATGCATGGCGAATTACATTTGTTTGAATGTATATCAATGCAGTGGCAACTTCTATATCTTCAAATCTGTGTGTCATGTCAGCAAAATCATTTTTGCGAAATTCAAAATTACTGAGAATTTACGCCTACAATGTCTACATTTAAAGGAATTTTTGAGCTGATTTCTAAAACTACGAGTCAGTAATATTTTCGAAGCATTTAATACTCTGATATATATTTTAGTAAGATTAATTATGCTGAAGCGTTTGATTTACAGCCGTATGAGTAAATCATCGTCGTTTGTCCTCCAGCATGAATAAATGTTACTTTTTAGAACAATCATTTAGCTGAATGTGAATATTAGGTAATGGCTTTCTTTGTTCACATGTGATACAGTTTTGGAAAGTCAAATTGGTTCGTCCCATATGAAACCTATTATCCTACTATGGTCTTTATTTATTGTTGGTTCTCAGTTAATAGTAGCAAAGTATGGGGTGATGAATTAAACTTGTTCCAACATTCGAAATATGGATTTATTCCAGGAATCCTAATACACGATTTTGAAAACATTGTATTGTATACCTGGAACCAGCGCTATCGCACTGTTTCTATAAATATGTCGTAAGCATAAAAAATGGAATTCATATAATGTAATAGTATGATTAGTTTCGAAGAGTTTGTTGTCAGCTGCCGCGGACATACTTGCTTCAATAGTCAGTTGTGAAATTACTTCACACTACATTGTCAAGGCGAAACTATCATCAACCTGAAGGTTCGTTTTAAGACCGCAGTTCTTTACTAGGCACAGTCCTGATTTATTTGGTATTTCGTTTCCTTCGTCCGCTGAGCTGACCTTTTCTTATTTTTTATTTTTTTATGTTCTTTGACTCATCAGTGTTCTTACAGGTTTGATGTGGCATGCTACGAATTCCTCTCGTATGCCAACCTCTTCATCTCAAAGTAGCACTTGCAACCTACGCCCTCAATTATTTGCTGGGTGTATTCCAGTCTGTCTTCCTCTGCAGCTTTTCCCCTCTACAGTTCCCTGTAGTACCATGCACGTTATTCTCCGATGTCTCCACACACCTATCATCCTGCCTCTTGTTCTTGTCAGTTTTTTCCATATGTTTATTTCTTCGCCGACTCTGCAGAGAACCTCTTCATTCCTTATCAATCCACTTTATTTTCAATATTCTTCTGTAGCACCACATCTGAAACGCTTCAGTTCTCTTCTGTCCAGTTTTCCCTATGTCCATGGTTCACTACCATAGAATGTTGTGCTCCAGACGTAGATTCTCAGAAATGTCTCCCTTAAAGGAAGGCTGATTTAGGATTCTGATAGGAATGCTCTCTTTTCCCGTGCTGGTTTGCTTTTTATGTCCTCTTTGTTTCGTCCGTGACGGTTTCTTTTGCTTCCAAGGTAGCAGAATTCCGTAACTACAACTACTACCTGATCACCAATTTTGATGTTAGGCTTCATGCTGTTTTCATTTCTGCTACTTCTCGCCACGCGGTGTAGCCGCGTTGTCAAAGACGCCTTCACAGGGTTCGCGCGGCTCCCCCGACGGAGGTTCGAGTCCTTCCTCGGGCATGGATGTGTGTGTTGTCCCCAGCGTAAGTTAGTTTAAGTTAGATTAAGTAGTGCGTAAGCTTAGGGACCTCAACAGTTTGGCCCCATAGGAACTTACCACAAATTTCCAAATTGTTCTGCTGCTTCTCATTACTTTCGTCTTTCTTTGATTAACTGTCAGTCCATATTCAGCACTCATTACACTGTTCATTCTATTCAGCAGATTCAGCAATTCTCCTTTATCTTCACCGGGAATACCATTATCAGCAGCGAATCTTACAATTGATGTCCTTTCACCTTGTGTTTTAATGTCACTCTTGAATCTTTTTTTTCTAAATTTCCGCCATTCCTTCTTTTGTGTATAGACTGAACAGTAGGGGTGAAAGTTGCATCGCTATCTTAGTCATTATAATCCAAGCACACAGTTGTTTGTCTTATTGTCCCCTGTTGGTTCTTGTACATGGTGTGTATTAACCCTCGTTCCTCATACCTTACTCCTATCTTTGTCAGAGGTTCCAGCATCTTGGACCAGTTTACATTATCGAATGCTTCTTCCAGGTCAACAGAGCCTCCGAATGTATCTCGATTTTTCTTCAGGCTTGCTGTCAATTATCAAGCGCAGTGTCAGGACTGCCAAGAGTGCCTCTCTGGTGCCTTTACCCTTCCTGAAACTAAACTGATCGTCATATAATAGATCCTGAATTTTCTTTTTTACTCTTCTTTATATTATTCTTGTCGGTAGCTTGGACGCTTCAGATGTTAAGCTGATTAGGCTATAGATCTTGCACTTATCCGCCTTCGCTGTCTTCGAAATTATGTGGTTATGTTTCCTTACGTCTGATGGTAGGGCGTCTGTCTCATCACACCAGCTTGAGCCTTGGTTGCCAATTGCCTCAATTATTTTAAAAATTCCCTTCTGCCTTATTTGATTTCAAGTCTTCTATAGCTCTTTCAAATTGTGAATCTAACACTTGATCCCCTATCTTTTCCATGTGAACTCCAGTTTCCTTTTCTGTCGCATCATCAGACAATTCTTCCCTCTCATAAAGGCCTTCAATGTATTCTTTCTACCTGTCGGCTTTCAACTCTGAGTTTCACAGTGGGATTCACTATGCACTTTTAATGTTGCCAACCTTCATTTTCATTTCACCGAAGGTTGTTTTGACTTTTCTATGTACTGAGTCAGTCTTCCCGACGATCATTTCTTTTACCATTTCTTCAGACTTTTACTGCAGCCATTTCACCTTGTCTGCCCTGCACTTCCTACTCATTTCATTCCTAAGTGATTTATACACTCCTGGAAATGGAAAAAAGAACACATTGACACCGGTGTGTCAGACCCACCATACTTGCTCCGGACACTGCGAGAGGGCTGTACAAGCTATGATCACACGCACGGCACAGCGGACACACCAGGAACCGCGGTGTTGGTCGTCGAATGGCGCTAGCTGCGCAGCATTTGTGCACCGCCGCCGTCAGTGTCAGCCAGTTTGCCGTGGCATACGGAGCTCCATCGCAGTCTTTAACACTGGTAGCATGCCGCGACAGCGTGGACGTGAACCGTATGTGCAGTTGACGGACTTTGAGCGAGGGCGTATAGTGGGCATGCGGGAGGCCGGGTGGACGTACCGCCGAATTGCTCAACACGTGGGGCGTGAGGTCTCCACAGTACATCGATGTTGTCGCCAGTGGTCGGCAGAAGGTGCACGTGCCCGTCGACCTGGGACCGGACCGCAGCGACGCACGGATGCACGCCAAGACCGTAGGATCATACACAGTGCCGTAGGGGACCACACCGCCACTTCCCAGCAAATTAGGGACACTGTTGCTCCTGGGGTATCGGCGAGGACCATTCGCAACCGTCTCCATGAAGCTGGGCTACGGTCCCGCACACCGTTAGGCCGTCTTCCGCTCACGCCCCAACATCGTGCAGCCCGCCTCCAGTGGTGTCGCGACAGGCGTGAATGGAGGGACGAATGGAGACGTGTCGTCTTCAGCGATGAGAGTCGCTTCTGCCTTGGTGCCAATGATGGTCGTATGCGTGTTTGGCGCCGTGCAGGTGAGCGCCACAATCAGGACTGCATACGACCGAGGCACACAGGGCCAACACCCGGCATCATGGTGTGGGGAGCGATCTCCTACACTGGCCGTACACCACTGGTGATCGTCGAGGGGGCACTGAATAGTGCACGGTACATCCAAACCGTCATCGAACCCATCGTTCTACCATTCCTAGACCGGCAAGGGAACTTGCTGTTCCAACAGGACAATGCACGTCCGCATGTATCCCGTGCCACCCAACGTGCTCTAGAAGGTGTAAGTCAACTGCCCTGGCCAGCAAGATCTCCGGATCTGTCCCCCATTGAGCATGTTTGGGACTGGATGAAGCGGCGTCTCACGCGGTCTGCACGTCCAGCACGAACGCTGGTCCAACTGAGGCGCCAGGTGGAAATGGCATGGCAAGCCGTTCCACAGGACTACATCCAGCATCTCTACGATCGTCTCCATGGGAGAATAGCAGCCTGCATTGCTGCGAAAGGTGGATATACACTGTACTAGTGCCGACATTGTGCATGGTCTGTTGCCTGTGTCTATGTGCCTGTGGTTCTGTCAGTGTGATCATGTGATGTATCTGACCCCAGGAATGTGTCAATAAAGTTTCCCCTTCCTGGGACAATGAATTCACGGTGTTCTTATTTCAATTTCCAGGAGTGTATTTCTGTATTCCTGTCTTTCCATGAATATTTTCATACTTCCTTCTTTTGTCGATCAGTCGAAGTATTTCTCCTGTTACCCAAGGGTTCTTCTTTTTCTTATGTTTGTTCAATCTTGATCTTGTTAGAAATGTCCCCTCGTGATTCCTGAACATAGATTCGCTATTACTAACTCAAAGCTATTGCAGAACTCAATTAGCCATTCTCGTCTCTCATTCCTGGCAGCAAGCCCATATTCTCCTATAGCTCTTTCTTCTACTTCTTCTCCTCCAGCCTCATTCCAGTCCCATATCATTATTAGATTTTCATATCTCTTTGCGCACTGAACCCGTTGGGCTTACAGGTGACTGCGAAGTACGGTGTAACAGGGCATTTTTGAAGTTGACAAACATTACCAGAGCTGCAAGAAATGCTAAGTAGCAGATAAAAATCCTAGGCTGGCCACGGACCTGTGTGTTCACGGTATGGTCTTCACAAGTGATTCACCGAGACATTTGATAAGTTATTGTTGCTCAGAGGAATGTGTTGTCTCACGCACGCTACAAGTTACCTGTGCAACACGCGTGTCGGAAAATTCTACTGCAACACCACTAGAAGAGTACATCATACCTAAGCAGACGATAGCGGCAGCTACCTGCTTGGTTGAAAAGATAAAGAATTAAACCAGGATGTCGGAGAAAAAGATTATTTATCGGAGGTCAAAAGTCACGCAGTGGATATTTTAGGAAACTGTTGGGTGAGCGGTGACGTCATGTCGAAAAAGTTTATATGTATTTGGTTGCTTACTGGACGAAATCAAACCAGTATTAGGAAAATCAGACGACAATTATAGAGAGACAAAACCATCTGAGGTCAGATGAATAGTGATTTTGCAATATTTAGGTTTATTTCAAGAACTAACGCTCAAGAAAGCCATTTGACCGACATTCGACGTTGTCGAGAGGTAGCATCCTGATAATGGTAGTTCGTGTGAGACTTCCGTTCGTTTGATAATTAATCTTATTCACTACTCCCGATGATGTACTGAACCGGACTGCCAGGAAATACAGAGAGTTTCTGATCATGTACACGGACAAACCTTTTTCGCGTTTACACAAAAAGAACGTCCTAAAAAATACACATCGCGCCTACACAATAAATATATAACTCCAGTAATGACGAAGGCAATCGTAATTTCACTTGACTTTGCACAGTACAGGAATACCGGATTCCGACATTGTTCCAGTCTCTTTCTGATGGTTGTCAGATGAAATCTGACTGGACTTCAACATCTCATCTACAGGAAGACGCTTAGCAGCTGTAAATCATTTTTATGTACTTCAACCAAATATTTATATTTCCGTCAGGGAGGATCATGAACAGACTGAAAAGGAACAATTCCACCTTTCCGTCTACCAGTACTGATAACTCATGGGCATGCACGCACCGTACCGATCAGGCGCAATTACGAAAATTACATACTCGAGTAACATGAGTTCGTGAATGTACATTATAGAGACAATCATCTCCTAATGCGGCATTACTTGTAGCTGTTTATACAACGCAGTTAGCAGACACTATGTGGAGTTGAAACAAAACTTGAGAGCGATCCTAACGTCTCTGTGTCACTTCACGCTGTGTACAAAGGGCGGAGCCTTTGCCTTCGAGGCCGAACCAATTCCCGCGAAACTGATCATGAAAGAGAACACGATTCCGCAACCTATCGAGTGTCAAGATTTTTTTATTCTTATAGCGGCTGGGAAAGATCTTTAAAATATTTAACTGTATTTACAAGGTTCCTGCTTTCGTAGTATTGCAATGCTCATTCCTAAGTTCAACTTCGGACGAAATGTGAATATTTTAATGAATGCAAGTCAAAACTGGCCTCTTCTAGCCAGAGGGGGTTGCGATCACAGGTTGAGAATCGCTGGATTAGAGTTTTATATCTGACTCATTTTCCGAAACAACATGCCAGAAATAAGAAGTTCATGATGCAAATCCGTGCCCCAATTTATTATTTTATCTAAAATTTCTCATGGATTCTCAGTTTAGCTGAAATGTCCTCTCAAAATGTTTACAGTAGTAGGCTATATTACATTTCCATTGCAATAATACGAGCATAAATACATGGCGCACTCGCCATGAACATTGAAGGCTACTATATACGTTGTACTATCTGTTTAATGGTTGACGCTCCAGAGGATTTACTCATTGTCATAGCGACCGAAAGCATATCTTCCATTGCAACTTCATCCACGTCAACTACAAAGTCAGGTACCTACACGACAAAAATCGTTATGATGTACACGAAATATGTGAAAGCAATATACTGGAGACTGCAGATCAGTGCTGAAAAATTATTTGTGGTGTTGTACTAGTGGAGAAATAGGGGTTAATTAAGGAATAATTAATTTGATTTATCTGCAACATTATTTAAAGCTAAAAGTTTAATAACATTAACATACCAAAGGTGTTCTTTGCGTACAGGTCTATAATTTATATGGGACACGATCACATGTTGCTGACGAGTGTAATACACACATCAGAAAAAGTTTTGCATCACCCAGGGTCCCAGAACTCCTGAATATAGACGTTGACTCTGTATATTGTATCACAGAAACAGTCCCTTTCACTGTTCAGAAATGTCACTAAACCCGCCCAAAGATGTAAACAACGATGCATGAGCAGCGCTTATTAGACGGAGGGGGTCCGACAGCCGATCAGTTCCAGTCATTCTACAAGGAAGGAGGTACACGGCAACCATGCCTAGACAGTCAATACCGCGGTTCGATGGCGCCCGCATTATTACTCTGTGACAGGAAGGGCTGTCTACAAGGGAAGCGTCTAGGTGTCTCGGAGTGAACCAAAGCGATGTTGTTGAGACACGGAGGAGATACAGAGAGGCAGGAACTGCCGATGACATGCCTCGCTCAGGCCGCCCAAGGGCTACTACTGCAGTGGATGACCGCTACCTACGGATTATGGCTCGGGGGAACCCTCACAGCAACGGCACCATGTTGAATGATGCTTTTCATGCAGCCACCGGACGTCGTGTTGCGGCTCAAACTGTGCGCAGTAGGCTGCATGATGCGCAACTTCACTCTCGACGTACTTGGAGAGGTCCATCTTTGCAACCACTACATCATGCAGTGCGGTACACATGGGCCCAACAACATGCCGAATGGACCGCACAGGATTGGCATCACGTTCTGTTTACCGATGTGTGTCGCATATGCCTTCAGCCAGACAATCGTCAGAGACGTGTTTGGAGGCAACCCGGTCAGGCTGAACGCCTTAGACACTCTGTCCAGCGAGTGCAGCAGGGTGGAGGTTCCCTGCTGTTTTGGGGTGGCATTATGTGGGGCCGATGTACGCCGACCGATAGTGCAACCATATCGGCAGCATATTGGCGAGGCATCCGTCTTCATGGACGACAATTCGCACCCCCATCTGCACATGTTGTGCACATCTTGTGAAGGACTTTCTGCGGGATAACGACATCGCTCGACTAGAGTGGCCAGCATGTTCTCCAGGCACGAGCCTTAACGAACATTACTCGGATAGATTGAAAAAGGCTGTTTGTGGACGACGTGACCCACCAACCACTCTGAGGGATCTATGCTGAATCGCCGTTGAGGGGTAGGACAATCTAGACCAACTGTGCCTTGAGAAGCTTGTGAATAGTATGCCACGACGAATATAGGCATGCATTACGGCAAGACGACGTGCCACTGGGTATTAGAGGTACTGGTGTGTACATCAGTTCATACCAACAACTCTGAAGGTCTCGTTGTATGGTGGCACAACATGCAATGTGTGGTTTCCAAGAGCAATAAAAGGGGCAGACATGATGTTTATGTTGGTGTCTATTCCAATTTTCTGTACAGGTTCCGGAACTCTCGGAACCGAGATAATGCAAAACATTTTTGATGTGTGCATAGCATACTATAAGCACAACAGCTTTTATTATTATGTAGCTCGATAATGTCCCAGAGATGAAATTAACTAATGGCTAAAGAATGATATAAAGCATTTATTTCAACATGAAAGATCAAGTCTTGCAGGGAAATTATTTATTTTAATACGTTGCTGAACTTCAGTTTCTATGAAATGTAGGTATAATAAGGGGAGATGGCGCTATAGCATTACGCTGTACGTTGCTTTGAAGCAAGCTCTGCCACGTTTGTTTGTGTCAAACATTGCAGACGATTACTTCTTGTTCTTAATTTACGCCGTGTGCACGTAACGGTTGTTTCAAATAGTAAATGCTACAGTGATTTTGTGAGTAAAAAAGCAACAGCAAGACGATTTCCAGGTGTTAAGTGTGTGTTTGGTTCAGTAGAACGACGCACTTCGCCTCGTTAATGTAACTTTCTTTTTGTTATACGTTTCGAGTAACCAAGAAGATAAATATGTCATATCATAATACTGGTTTCACAATCCAGTAATTTTCCTAATTCGGACTGACGAAACTCATATTCGGTCAATGTCCTCCTCCCTAAAATGCTAAGATCATATTTTGTCACGTTTTGTTGGTTTCCAGTCTTTCCTTCATACGGCATTCACAAGAGTGATTTTCGAGATGGACTGATCGGAAATCTGAATTTAAATGACAGAATTGAAACCATTACAGTAAAAGTAACCAGTGTAACTAGGAATGAAATGTAATTCCTTTTCACTTTAGACTGCAATCAGGATGAATATTACACCTGTAAACGATGCAAGCGGATTTTTTTTCTTTTTGTCAAATCACTTCCATCAGGAGCTAATTTTTGGCATTACTTACATGGCAGAAGTGGGCCTCAAGTTTCTGAAGTCATGACAACTCCCCTTATTCTACATCCGTGTTCTTTGATCTCTTAAGAACGTATCAAATGTTTGTTATAGCAATTAACATCTTTGAAAGGTAAGATCTGAAAATCTTCAAATGTGTAGTGGCAAATAACTGTGGGCTATGGCGGCAAATGCATTTTTTCATTTAAATAAGTAAGTTGAGTAGTAAGGATAGCTTCTACTCGTCGGTAGAAATTATTCAAACTACATTAAGAATTCTAAGTAACTTTATTGGTTCTTTATTAGGACAATATGGAACGAAACAGTATTAACAACAGCATATTGCATATAACATATTACATTTTTATGCACAAAAAACTAATGTTAGTTTTGTTAATACTATTATTGTTACACATCATGTCAAATTCAGCGCCGCGCGGGATTAGCCGACTGCGCTGCAGTCATGGACTGTGCGGCTGGTCCCGGCGGAGGTTCGAGTTCTCCCTTGGGCATGAGTGTGTGTATTTGGCCCTAGGATAATTTAGGTTAAGTAGTGTGTAAGCTTAGGGACTGATGACCTTAGCAGTTAAGTCCCATAAGATTTCACACACATCTGAACTATTTTTTTTTTTTTTTCGAATTCTGCGTAGTGGTATGTGTGACCGTATGACTGTATTGGATTGTTTGCGTCCGTGAATACGATCCTATGAGCTTGCTAGAGTCCCTGATCCACGCGTGCCTTAATTATTATAGTGACTGCACACATTCCCTCTACCTTGCATCATAGGCATGTCAAGGAACTAACTGAAAATCTCGTAAGTTAAACTCAGTAGTGTGGTAGTAGTGTACATAACTTCTTTCCTATGATTTTTCGGATCGACTACTCCACTAACTACTGCAGATAATTGTGCTCGCGGTCTAGTTATACGTAATTTCTAAGTAGGATAAAAAAAACGTCCGTTACAAAGACGAAATATGGACGTTATTGTCAGCTCACCGTATGACAAATAGGTGAACACTGGCGCATGCCTCAACTAAATCGCAAGATGTAGACACATTGAGAACCACCTGATTATAGCTTGACTCTCGAAACCGCTTAGTGAACTAAAAAGTGATAGGAGCAGTAAATCGATGATTTCCTTATGTATTAAATTCCTGTTTGTAATTAGCATACGTTCATACGTTGTTTATACCATTTTTTGCTATATTAGAACAAATAAGCCCTCAGTCACAAATTCAAAATTGACCAGGTTTCGACGCTACTATGAGCGTCGTCTTCAGAATTAGACTAACTGTGGCAACCCTCGTTCACTATAGTACGAGCAGCCCTTAGCGGCTCGCCATCTTACTTACAACTATTCATGACGTCGCCTTTTCCGCTTAGATCTTTTTTAATATGTGACTTGTAAGTACTGCATCTTTTTCCAGTCAGTACAAACTTTAATATTATTAATTTATTATATACTTAATATGTTTTAGAACAGTTAGTCAAATTCTGAAGACGACGCTCATAGTAGCTTCGAAACCGGGTCAATTTTAATATTTGTGACCGAGGGCTTATTTGTTCTAATATAATTCTGACACGGTCACTGAACCTTAGCAGCTATGTTTAAAGTTTTATTATTATTATTATTTGCGCCTGTAGCGCCCTAGAGTGGGGCTGGCTACGGAGGCAGCCAATCCGTGTGCCGGAGAGCCCGGCGCTGTGCCCGCTATCGGGCAGGTGGCTCGGGGATGCCGCGTAGCGCCTGCTTTGAAGCCGTCTTTGGCGGAGCCGTCCCTCAACCACGTCGGCTCGGCGTATATATTATGCAGGACCCGGCTACCATAAGGAACCTGTACCGCGCGGCTAGCGGGCTGAATACTAAATCAAAAAATCTTGCCGAACACTCCCGGGCCTGAGACGCAAAAGGTCTTGTTCTCCTCTCACGAGTTGCACTGTTGACAGAGTATTAAGGACATTCTTGACTGTTCTGCTGTGCCTTTCGCATTTTAATGAGGCTTGGAGTCTCTTCGTCGTAGTATTGGGCTTTCTCGTGTACAGGTAATCTATAGTCTACCTTGCCGTCGTGTCTTCACAGAGATCCCAAAAGTTTATAAGTACCTACTCGCAGCATCCAGCGCAGAAACTTTGCGCTAATTCCCTGTCGCGTCGCTGTCACCGAGAAAGTTCTCAGTGGCTACAGGATCTCTACACCTTCTAGGGACGTACCCAGCTTTCGGTGTTCTCTCTATGCGAGAAAGCGATGCTCTTCAGAAGGAATCACTAGCGCCGATCATTCATCAACGTCAAGTACGACAACAGAGAATAAATAATGTTTGCGATGGAAAGGTACTAGGAGGTACCAAGAAAGTTACATATTTCGCAAATTTTAAGTTATTTTCTCCTAATTACGTTAATAAAATTAAATTAATAATTAACTGTTCTCTTTTTGATTCTAATTTTTGTTCACTTTATGTTAACACTCTGACAGAAATGATCGTGACAATAATCATCTTCTTCAGTTCCACCGCCATCCTATTTTTTCCTAAATTATCTACATCTACATCTACTGCTCCGCAGGTAACACTACGATGCGTGGCGGAGGTTACATAATTCTCGACTGTCATTTGCCGCCTTTCCAATTCCGGTCGGAAATTTTCTCTGGAAGATGCAGCTCCTACATAATACCAGAGGCGTCCTTGTATCACGTACATTTTTTTCAGTCATAAGTCATCCGACTGGTCTGCTGTGGCCCATAACGAATTCCTCTCCTCTTCATCTCAGAATAGCCCCTGCACCCTACGTCCTAAATTATTTGATGAATGTATTCCAATCTCTGTCTTCCCCTACAGTTTTTATCCTGGAAAGCTCAGTCTAGGACCGTGGAAGTAATTCTCTGATGTCTTATCACAATTGCTATCATCATTTCCCTTCTTCTTGTAAATGTTTTCTATATGTTCCTTTCCTCACCGGTTCTGAGGAGAACCTCATCATTACGTAGCTTATCAGTTCACATTTTCAGCATTCCTCTGTAGCAGCACATTCCAAACGTTTAGAATCTCTTCTGTTCCAGTTTTTCACTGTCCTTGATTCACTACCCTACAATGCAGTGTTTCAAGCGTACATTCTCAGAAAGTTCTTCCTCGAATTATGGTCTATATACGATACTAGTGTACGTTTATTTGGCCAGGAACACCCTTCTTGCCTCCTTGCATCGTCCATCACAGATTATTTCGTTTTAAAATTAAAAGAATTCCTTAATTTCGTCCGCTTCGTGATCACCAATTTTGCTGTTAAATTCCTCGCTTCTCTTATATCTGACACTTCTCATCAATTTGGTATTTTCCGGTTTACTCTCAAACCATATTCTGTACTCATTAGACTTTTCACTCCATTCAACAGATCCTGTAATTCTTCTTCACTTTCACTCAGGATCACAATTATCAGAGAATCTTATTACTGATGTCCTTTCATCCTAAATTTTAATCGTACCTTTGAACAAGTTACCTTTCACGAAAAGAAATTTCGTTGCTGCAGTTCAAAACGCATTCTTTCAGTTACCTCGATCTGCATATACCACAATCCCACAATTTTCCGGAGTGTATAAGCAATAGAAACTCTTGGGCAAAGTCATGGAGGCCTGGAGACATCCTTTCACTACGTCAGTTCTTATGTTTGCGTCTATATCTATGTGACTGACCGTCTCTGCAGCTGTCCAAAACACCGCTATACAATTTCGCCAGAACAGTTAGTTCCATGAGTGACAAAGGGATACTCCGTATTCAAATTGCGCCGAACAAATAGATGTTTACGCTAGAAGAGATCGAATAAAATGCACTATCAAAAGCACATGTAATCTTACCCTGCCAACATCACTATTAATTTTTTCTTAGTGTCTTCATTAGTTTCAAAAGTTTTGAAAGGCGTAAAATATACAAAAGAAAAACTTTCTACTTATCTTCATTTTCTCTTGTTGTTGGCTCCAATTCTTGAGTCTAGAAGTACATTCTTGTGGCTGAAATTTTGATTTAACGTTGTGGGTTCCTGATGACTAAATAACTGATGAAGATTTGCCTGTACATTTCTTGAATTTTATTCTTTGTCACATTTTTTTCAGATCACCCCGTTTCTACAATTTCCTCTTCTATCACACCACAAATTACATTATTAGTGACACAATCAAAAACACATCTGATTCCATCTGAGGCATGCCCACGACTCCCTACATTCCACGGTACTCACAATACTCCAAAGAGTCTACAAAGCAAAAGAGTTTACAAGCTTTCTTGACAAAAGAAGGATCTTCACTAAATTATATCATTATTTTATAAATCAGTCCAGAAATAAATTTAATACTTCGCGTTAGATTGTGCAATTAATAATATGAAATTTAAGTATGCCAGAAATTTCGTAATTTTCAAATATTTTTAAAAGAAGAACAATTTTAACCACATATGCAGACTGTAACAAAGTAATTTCTTTTTTATTCATTTTAGTCTGAAATTTAATACATCCTATACAAAATCAAATGAAATTCCTTCAGTGAAACTGCCGAGAAAGTTCACCTATACAAGAATCGATAGTATACATGGTATCGCTTATTTCTATAAAAATAAGATTACGTTAGAAACGGGTGTCACATTACACACTCTGGCAGGGCGTTTTCTACCTGTATTACGGACGGTCCTCGTGACAAAGCCCCTTCTACCTGCATAATGGAATGTCCACACGGTCTAGTTGTTGGCATGGATGCTAACCGAAAGGAAGGTTCTAGAGGTGATTCGTGGTAACCACACAAATTTTCCTTCGATATCGCGTGTCTACAACGGTGTCCGATCAACGGCACGCTGTAAAAGAGATAAGCTATTTGAGTAAATGTGAAGTGGCGTTCTGATGAATTTTTCTCTGGGAACCAGTCAAGTAAAGTCTTCGATTCGGACCGATGTTTGTATGTTCCCTGTGGTTTCGCCTGAAGAGCGGGGTTCCGAATAGAAGTTGGTGTCTCGAAATGAAACCACAGAAGAGTAAAGTCGCTGCATGAAGCTCCGAGGAATGACAAACACAGGCGTAGCCACTCGTCGCAGAGTTTCTCCACGCCATTCAAACGGCTCTTCTACTTATGGCTCTACAGAGGAACTCTCGCCGCAGTTCGCAGTCAACGATCAGGACGACAGCATCGTCTTAGGTAGGCCACCATTGTGTTAATGTCTGATACAGAACACTGACCTGGATGTTACGTCCGTTACTCTCTAAGTGAAGAACCTTCCGAAATTGTCTGTATCAAGTAATACTTTAATATCAAAAACCAGTGCAAATAATCAGAACGTGCTTGTGGAAATGGATTCCACGAAGTTAAGCAAATTTACAAATGTATGTTATAATAAAGTAAACTAATAATTGTTATGTTAAAGTTCGTCTCAGTTTCCTCCTGGAGAAAACCGAAGAGCCCACCATACTGCCGGCGATTGTCTTTGCGTACGGCACAGCGTTTCCCGCATGTCATCTTCTGGCAAAGTGTTTGGGTCCTATCGAAATCTGCGGCTTATCCATTACTGGTCGTATTTCTAACATCCGAGAACCACAAATCACACTAGAAGAACGAACTGCGAGCACTCGGAAGTGAGAGCTGGGTGGTGGGCGGGGGGTTAGCTGTTTTGGAGGAGTGGCCGCTCGTTGAGCCCGAGAGAGCAGCCAGCCCCACCTGCATTTTGCTGGCCCTCTGATCGGGGATCCTTTGTGGTGAACTTTTGCACGACCTCACAACAGGCCATAGCAGTCCACCCACCCCACCATCGCCCCACGCCGAACCCAGGGTTATCGGTAACAGAATGCTAGAAACACCTGATGACACATAGCAACTACTTGTTTTCGAAGTTGAATGTCTGTCCCTTGAAGCTGCTGTACTCCTCTACCGCCGACTTGTCCGTGTAGCCAGGGCGGGCGTTTCTCGCGTGTTCTTCACGTCCCCTTGAGGCGTAGTGTTACTTTTGTCGCAAGTCCACATACACACACACACACACACACACACACAACACACACACAACACACACACGCACATGTCATGCTGTACACGTCAAGTGCTCTGATATTTCATCGGTCCGGGCATGTTCTTAATTTTCCATAAGACACTAAGCGGGAGCGGGGCGGTGTGTGTGTGTGTGTGTGTGTGTGTGTGTGTGTGTGTGTGTGTGTGTGTGCGTGTGCGTATGTGTGCGTGTGTGATGCCGTTGTTGTTGTTGTTCTGTTTGCATCTTGTGGGTGCTCAACATTGAGGTCATCAGCGCCCTCACACTTATCAAAACAAACGAACGCGGAGATAAACTCGAAAATTGTTGTACCCTCTTGCGCTCGATATGACAACACGTTCACACTATCTCACATGCGCAAAAACACATTAGGAAGAGGGGAAGTAGCTATCCATGAGATTAAAATACAGAAAAAAAACTGAAGCAGGATACTTAAAAGAAAACTACGTGACTGGCTGACCACTTACAAAAATCTTGGATGAGCCAGTCACCACGGGGAAAGGGTGGGGAGGGTGGTGGTGGTGGTGGGGGGGGGGGGGGGGGTGTTGGTTCCAGCGTACAGTGGGAATGCAAGGCTCTTTCTGCCATCTTCAACATTTTCCTTTTTCCTTGCGCTGGTCTGTTCCCGAGAGCACGTTTTATTTGTCCTTCCGAGTATGTGTGTTCCTGTAATGTTGTAACTCAGCGGGCAGGCTCGTAAAGTCTCTGGCTCTATGCAGTAGTGTGAGAAGCGCTGCGCTGGATGGTGAGAGCTTCCAGTCAAAAGCTAGAGGTCAATGTGAATCTTCTTGCTCTACACAGAGAGCTCTAGCGCACCATCGAGTTTCTTCTTTCTTAAATAGTGAAATTGACATGCGGACTACCGAAATAGCATCAAATCGAAAGGTATGCATCGTTGTGAGAGAGCCACACGACATTCACATCTTCTTTGCTAACCAACGCTCCATTTGAGAAGTTTTGGTCATTCCTGAGAGGAGTACAGTTAAGAGCACTCACCTGCCGGAGACGGTGCTGAGCCGTGTCTCCCCGGTGAGCCTGTGCCTGGCCTCGCAGCGGTAGGCGAGCGCGCCGTCCGCGTGCGTCACGTGCCGGATGTGCAGCTCCCCAGAGGCGAACACCGAGTACCGGCCGCCTGCAACCAGAGGCACAGCACTCCATACAGTGAGGGAAAGATGACCTTCGTGTCCTCAGGGAGACAGTGTCTGCCCTGGCAGAGGTAGACGAGTTCACATTAACATGCGTCATGTGGCAGAAGTGCAACTCGAACTCCAGTAACAGTTTTGCAATCTGAAATAAAATATAACAGATCTAAGGAGGGTTATACTGGTATAGTGAACAAAGTCACCGCTACATTGACGTAACTGTTTATACCACGGTGATGTCATACTACCACTTTTATCGAAAATACCTTCTAGTAAATAAAAGAAAAGAAAAAGAAGAAGATTGTTGGCCTCGCGTAGCTAAGGTGTTCTACCTCTTCATATCTTCATCTAAATATATATTCCGAGAAAACCATTGTGAAGTACATAGCAAACGCTATTTAGCTCGCTACCACATGTAAGTGTTTCTTACCTTTCGAATCGCATATTGACCACTGGAATAATGACTGCTTAAATGCCTCTTTGCTGTAATAAGTATAGTCTTCACGATCCCTACGGCGATATGTGGGGGCCTGAACAGTATTGCTAGACTCTTCTATTAGTACTGGTTCACTGTAGTCGACATTTTTGTCTCATGAGAGTCACTAATTGTATTGATATTTAGGATAATTTTCATTTATTCTTGAGTCTCACTTGTGGCCGAGCGGTTCTAGGCGCTTCAGTCTGGAACCGCGCGACCGCTACGGTCGCAAGTTCGAATCCTGCCTCGGGCATGGATGTGTGCGATGTCCTTAGGTTAGTTAGGTTTAAGTAGTTCTGAGTTCTAGGGGACTGATGATCTCAGATGTTAAGTCCTATAGTGCTCAGTCATTTTTTGAACTTGAGTCTCACTTGTATATATTTTTTAAACAGATTGCATGTTTCAATCACTCAGGATCATCGTCAGATCAGAATTGTCTGGTATATGGTTCTGGAAAGACAAGACGGGTTGCGGATGCAACTACTTAGATCTGAAAAGGATCCTAAGTGATCGAAACATTTAATCTAGCTAAAGGAATATGCAACTGAGACTGGACAATTAATATGAAATATCTCAATATTGGTGCGTTAAATTTGGTACCTAGGCTTCCGTAGGATGGTTGGCAACTGTCTTCAAGGATCTGCCATTTCAGGTTTTTGGATATATTTCCAACCGCTCTCCCGTGACTAAAACAAACCTGTGGCCACTCGTGTCACGCTTCTTTACAAGTGTTCAACGTCCCGAGTTAGTCCTATTTGGCATTTGTCCCACACCCTTCTGCCGTATACTAAGACGGAAAACACAAGTGGTTCTTTAAGCAGATTCATCTGAAGACTGACTGCATTTTCCCAGTGTCCTACCAATGAAGCGAGGTCTACCACCTGGCTTACCTGAGAGAGAGCCTACGTGATCATTCCATATCATATTACATATTTGTATAAGTTGACTGGTGCTAATAGTTGAAACATTGATATTGTAGTCACAGGATACTATATTTTTCTCGTTTTCAGAAGTGCATAATTTTACAGTCATGCATCTGTAAAGAAAGCTGCCAATCTTTACACCGCTTTATAATCTTCTCACGTGCTGACTGAATATTTCTCCGACTTTATTCAGACACTAATCCATTACGGATGACTGCATCGTCTCCAAAATATATGGGGCTATTACTGACAATGTTTGCCAGGACATTAATACACAACAGGGACAGCGAGGATCCCAATTCACTTCCCTGGTGCACGCCTCAAAATAACTTCTGCTTCTTTCGATGGCTCTTCAACCAAGCAATTTTGTTAGGGTTACTCTGGGTTAGTAATTTATACGTGACCGATATACTTTGCCATCCAGCTTGGCCAGCCAAATCATAATGATTACGTTTGCTAATGGCAAATAGTGTACCTAAGAGCAGCATCTGCAATAAATAAGGGTGAAGGTATCAGGTACGCCATATGCGGGTGTATAATACGCTGTAAATGCTTTTACTTTGTGCGGTACAGTTAGAGATTCCGGTCCCAGCTTTTTCTTTCCTTTCTCATGAGGCGGACCTAAATTACCATGCAATTCTATTGCAGCGAGTGGAAGTGCGCCCGTAATATCGGGCGGGGGGGGGGGGGGGGGGGGGGGCACAACCAGCGCCATGGATGTCGTGGAGGGAACACCAGTATGGAGGGACGGCTAGGACTGGATGAGCAGAGGAACGGGTTCAGGACCATGGAGGAGGTTTTGCTGCAAGAATGCCTGCAAAAGTCGTTTGGTGCTGTAGTGCTCTAAAAGTTCCTCCGCTGTACTGCCTTGAGACGCATAGGGCATAAGAAAAATAATGTGGACACCAGTACTTACTTGGGAATGGTTTATTAATAAGGGGTTGGACCCTCATTTCCCCGTAATACAGCTGCGATTCTTCTTGGAATACTGGCATATAATGATTGTATAGTCTCCAGTGGAATGTTATGCTGCTCTTCTAGCAGAACCTCTTCTAACTCTTGTAGTGAAGAGGGAGGCGGAAATCTGCTCCGGAATCAGCGCTCCGTTGCTGCCCACAAGGGTTCGATAATGTTCAAGTCTTGGAACTGTTCTGGCCAGGGAGTTCAGTTGCATGCTCCTCCTACCACGATTGTACTATCCTGGCTGTGCGAATGGGTGCATTATCGTCCTGAAATATGGCATCATTGTTGGGGAACAACATCTGAATCATGAGGGGCACCCGAGCACCTAAAATGTTCACATAATCGTTGGCTGTAACACGGCCTTTGAGAGTAATGATGGGACTAGCAGAATACCATGATACTGCTGCCACACCATCACACTTCCACCTCCATGCTAAACCGTTGGAATCAAGCAATCAGAATTGTATGCTTCTATTGGCGTTCTCCAGTCGTAAACCCGGATCGATGTTGGAAATAACGAAAACGTTGACTCGTCGGACCATATGACGTGCTTCCGCTCATCAGCCGTCCAGGATTTATGCTCCTGACACCATGTTTTACGCTTCTTTGCGTTAGTTGTCCTCACTAATGGTTTGGGTATAGCAGCTCGCCCATGAATATTTGCTTTATGAAGTTCTCGGCTGACAATTTCGAAAGATACGGGATCTTGAAGATGCCTACTGAGCTCTGCGGCCACTTTAGTCGCCGCAGTTTTGTGTTGTTTTGACACAATTCGTGTTGGCGTACAGCGGTCTCCGTCATTTAGTTTTGATTTTCAGCCAATATTTTGCGTAGACTGTCATGACCGTTGGAACAGTTGCTCTTGAAACATTCAATAAGTGGCTGTCATAGTTACTGATGCTCCAGCTAATCGGGCCCCCACAATCTTCTCTCTTTGGAATTTTGTTAGGTCTTCCATTGCACGTCGACCACTGCCTCCGAATACAAATACGAAGTGTGCACTATTCGTAAACAACCTGCACTGATGCCTAGTCCGTACTGAACACGCACAGTCCAGCGCGACACGTGCCTTACCTGTGTTGTTGACCGTCAAACACAACCACCCCATTACTACCACTGTTCACATTATTTTGCCTATCCACTGTATTTATGGGTGGCCCAAGTGAATATTGTCTTCGTGTTGATACTGCCGTTTAAATTGACAACTGTGCGTTCTAATAAACGTTTGATGGTAATTAAGTCAGCTCATCCAGAGATCATGATATTTTGTATATTATATTATTCAATATGCTTCTCTATTCTGTTTCCTCTACAGTAATACAATAAATAAGAAGGCAGTCTCAGTTCCAGGTATCTATTTTAGAATTGACGCGTTACGCTCTAGAATTTCTGTAAATTGAAATTTGTGGTAATATCTTATGGGACCAAACTTTTGAGGTCATCGATTCCTAAGTTTACACACTACTTAATCTAACTTAAACTAACTTGCACAAAGGACAACACACACACCCATGCCCTAGGGAGGACTCGAACCTCCGAAGGGGGCAGCCGCGCGAACATCAAAAGACGCCTGTGAAATAGCAATAATGTATCTATTACATAAAGTTGTTACCACGAACCTATCCAACCCCTGCTAAGTAATTATACGCTTAAGTAACTTATAAAACGAAGTTGCCTCAGCGTAAGCTGCATCACTAAAAAAGTAAACAATGAATGGAGCGTAACCACAGTGGTCAAATATAAAACAAGAAGCCTGGAAGGATGAATACATTTTTTTAAAATTCCTTTTAAAACAGGTAACTACCAGAACGTACTTTCCGTATCTACGAACACGAAAAACCTAACCGGGAATTATTAAACATTCACACTCATCAAATCATGGAGAAAACCGGTGTGTGGATAGGGTTGCGACGAACAGGTATGTCGCGCAATAGTATACAATAACTGCACTGTACAGCTTGTCGGCTTCGACAGCGAGCAGCATACTGATAAAACATGAATGAACAACTGATTGTAAGCACCAAGCGATGCCGCTAATTATCCGTCAACAAGTAAATGACAGCCAAATACCATGCATAACTAGAAGTAGTGGCTTGGTACCAAATAATTTACAGTTTTCTGGCTGTACGCATAGAATATTCAGATATTGCGCTTTCATTCCATGTGCGACAGAGGAGCTAGAAGGGATTTGCCATTTGATAGTAATCGTAATCCCTGACAATCACGACCTGTCTCGAGCTACCTTATAGCAGAAGCTGAAGTGCCTCACATCAGGAAGAGCACTAAAATGTTTGTAGTTAATTCATTGAAACTGTTTGTAGCCTCTCGTATTTTGCTATGCATCCCCCATTGGTGTGTCACTATTGTGATCTGAAACCTGCGGTTTTGAGCAGCAGCAGGAGAATTATTTGTTACAACTTCCGCTGCCCTTGAGTAATACCCTGCTATTGCTTCCGTCTACTCGGAAGACAGACACCGCTGCCCGCAATGTAAGTGTGAAAGATCGGGGAGTGACTTTACTCTGCCACCTGAGAGTGACTTCACTCTGCCACCTGCCGCGAATTGAATGAACCAAGGTTGTGGGGCTTTCTGACGGCAACGTGAATGTTCCTAGCCTATGGGATGAAAAGCATTTCACAAGAAATATAACAGGTAGAGTGATCAGAGCCTTTTTCCCCGATGACGACGAGAGATTGTTTAATGTGCTAACAATATTGTTCTGGTTCTTTATATAAAAAAGGATGATTTGTGTTTATGTTATGAACTCTAACACACAGGGTGTCATAGGAGAAATGGTCAGTATTCAAGGATATGACAGAAACTATCAATTGAAGCACAAATGTCTAGTAACCATGGGGTCTAAAATGGAACTGTATGCACTGTGAGCACTTGTTTCGTAGAAGAAACATGTTTCACATTAGCGAAGATGAACAAGCGCACATAGCACTGAAGGAATGCACTTCAGAGCCCATGTTTGTATGACATTTTTTTGACGTATGGTTCAAATGTCTCTGAGCATTATGGGACTTATCTTCTGAGGTCATCAGTCAATATATGGTTCGTAGCACAACCTATTAAATATAGAAAGCAAATAGCTTGCAGCAGAAGAAATGTGTATCACAAGGTCGAAGATGAAGAAGTGCTCATAACTCTTTAGGTACGCATTTTAGAGCCCATATTAATTAGACCTTTTTGCTTCGAATGCGTCATTTCCGTCAATAATAACCATTCCTCCTGGGACACTAGGTGTACTATGTAGCTCACTGTTGGCTTCTTCTAAATACCACCTCTAGCCATAAATTTTACTCACAGCATGAAATTATTGTGGTCTGGCGCAAAGCAAAGCTAATAGCAAGGGTATTGTCATACTGTCAGAGTAATTAATTGATTAAAAGTTGCACTTGCACAGTAATTAATTTTCAGGTCTATTACGCCTTGACTGTAACGTAAGTAACACTCGGTTCTGGATACCACATTTCTCTATTTGATTCCACCTTTTTTAAATCAGTTTTTTCGAAGAAAATGTCTTGCCTTGCCTCCTCTAGCTACTACAATAGTCAAGAATCTATGACACGCAGCTGTCATGTTCCACATGTTGTTGTTGTTGTCTTCAGTCCTGAGAGTGGTTTGATGCAGCTCTCCATGCTACTCTATCCTGTGCAAGCTTCTTCATCTCCCAGTACCTACTGCAGCCTACATCCTTCTGAATCTGCTTAGTGTATTCATCTCTTGGTCTCCCTCTACGATTTTTACCCTCCACGCTGCCCTCCAAAGCTAAATTTGTGATCCCTTGATGCCTCAGAACATGTCCTACCAACCGATCCCTTCTCCTTGTCAAGTTGTGCCACAAACTTCTCTTCTCCCCAATTCTATTCAATATCTCCTCATTAGTTATATGATCTACCCACCTAATCTTCAGCATTCTTCTGTAGCACCACATTTCGAAAGCTTCTATTCTCTTCTTGTCCAAACTATTTATCGTCCATGTTTCACTTCCATATAAGGCTACACTCCATACAAACACTTTCAGAAACGACTTCCTGACACTTAAATCTGTACTCGATGTTAACAAATTTCTCTTCTTCAGAAACGCTTTCCTTGCCATTGCCAGTCTACATTTTATATCCTCTCTACTTCGACCATCATCAGTAATTTTGCTCCCCAAATAGCAAAACGCCTTTACTACTTTAAGTGTCTCATTTCCTAATCTAATTCCCTCAGCATCACCCGACTTAATTCGACAACATTCCATTATCCTCATTTTGCTTTTGTTGATGTTCATCTTATATCCTTCTTTCAAGACACTGTCCATTCCGTTCAACTACTCTTCCGAGTCCTTTCCTGTCACTGACAGAATTACAATGTCATCAGCGAACCTCAACGTTTTTATTTCTTCTCCATGGACTTTAATACCTACTCCGAATTTTTGTTTTGTTTCCTTTACTGCTTGCTCAATATACAGATTGAATAACATCGGGGACAGGCTACAACCCTGTCTCACTCCCTTCCCAACCGCTGCTTCGCTTTCATGCCCCTCGACTCTTATAAATGCCATCTGGTTTCTGTACAGATTGTAAATAGCCTATCACTCCCTGTATTTTACCCCTGCCACCTTTAGAATTTGAAAGAGAGTATTCCAGTCAACATTCTCAAAAGCTTATGCTAGAAATGTAGGTTTGCCTTTCCTTAATCTATTTTCTAAGATAAGTCGTAGGGTCAGTATTACCTCACGTGTTCCAACATTTCTGCAGAATCCAAACTGATCTTCGCCGAGGTCGGCTTCTACCAGTTTTTCCATTCGTCTATAAAGAATTCGCTTTAATATTTTGCAGCTGTGACTTATTAAACTGATAGTTCGGTAATTTTCACGTCTGTCAACACCTGCTTTCTTCGGGATTGGAATTATTATATTCTTCTTGAAGTCTGAGGGTATTTCGCCTGTCTCATAGATCTTGCTCACCAAATGGTAGAGGACTGGCTCTCCCAAGGCCGTCAATAGTTCCAATGGAATGTTGTCTACTCCCGGGGCCTTGTTTCGACTCAGGTCTTTCAGTGCTCCGTCAAACTCTTCACGCAGTATCGTATCTCCCATTTCATCTTCATCTACATCCTCTTCCATTTCCATAATATTGTCCTCAAGTACATCGCCCTTGTATAGACCCTCTATATACTCCATCGACCTTTCTGATTTCCCTTCTTTGCTTAGAACTGGGTTTCCATCTGAGCTCTTGATATTCATACAAGTGGCTCTCTTTTCTCCAAAGGTTTCTTTAATTTTCCTGTACGCAGTGTCTACCTTACCTCTAGTGAAATAAGCCTCTACATCCTTACATTTGTCCTCTAGCCATCCCTGCTTAGCCATTTTGCACTTCCTGTCGATCTCATTTTTGAGACGTTTGTATTCCCTTTTGCCTGCTTCATTGACTGCGTTTTTATATTTTCTCCTTTCATCAATTAAATTCAATATTTCTTCTGTTACCCAAGGATTTGTACTAGCCCTCATCTTTTTACCTACTTGATCCTCTGCTGTCTTCACTACTTCATCCCTCAGAGCTACCCATCCTTCTTCTACTGTACTTCTTTCCCCCATTCCTGTCAATTGTTCCCTTATGCTCTCCCTGAAACTCTGTACAACCTCTGGTTTAGTCAGTTTATCCAGGTCCCATCTCCTTAAATTCCTCCCTTTTTGCAGTTTCTTCAGTCTTAATCTACAGTTCATAACCAATAGATTGTGGTCAGTGTAATATCTCTTTATATTCGATGAATTATTCTGATACAATTCTACCCTTGAATGACGTTTACAAATTTTCTATCTTCATACTCGCAGAATCCATGCGAAAAGTAGTTCATACAATAGCTATGCCATGAGCGCATAAGTATTCTTTGGAGTACTCTCTCTGGTGGTTGTTAAAAAAAAAAGGAAGGAGAGCTTCCGAGATTGTCTTCGTGCCGATTAGCCTGAGCTTGGTTTGGAAGAACTGTAATCTGATTATTGAGATTTATTACAGAAGATAACTGATATGAACTGTACGATTAAATGGAAATATATATATAGATGGCTCCTTCAAGTAAATGGTGTGTATTTTAAATTTGAGAATTAATGATATTTATCGATATATTGCGTAGTTGTTAATCAGAAGGGACTTCCGAAAGACTGGATACGAACCTGCACTTAATAATCCAAGAGCTCCATTGCTTCTTCGGAAGGTTAAACTTCATCAAAGCCAAATATCCGCTTGATCTGAGGTTTCCCGACTGATTATACAACGCTCCCAAAATTACGAGGCATTTTATTTGTGCAGATTAGCAGACTGCCGCAAAGCACGAGCCTGCAGAGAAGAAGAATCATCGCCTGATTTCATTCTAACAAGTAAAATTTCAGAATCATTTTGAGTGACTGAGCTATGACTGTATTTCTTATCGTGAATGATTGATTGCTCGAACGAATTGAGAGCTACATAATCACGTAGATAAGATAGGAGAGGAAAAATTACATCAGAGTCCACATCTGCCCCTGGAAATGTCTTACAATTTAAAACCTGGTTCCTATATCTCTGTCTTACCATTATATAATCTATCTGACGCCTTCTAGTATCTCCAAAGTTTGGAAGGGAGGAGACGAGATACTGGCAGAAGTAAAGCTGTGAGGACCGGGCGTGAGTCGTGCTTCGGTAGCTCCGATGGAAGAGCACTTGCCCGCGAAAGGCAAAGGTCCAGAGTTCGAGTCTCGGTCGGACACACAGTTTTAATCTGCCAGGAAGTTTCAAGTGATCTGACACTCCACTCTCCGATCCGTAGAACGCCAGTTTTCGTTCTCCTGATAACGGTGTCCTCTTGAGTAGTCCCCGCCCGGCGATCCGAATAGGGGACTATTTTGCCTCCGGAATATTTTACCCAAGAGGACGCCATCATCATTTAACCATACAGTGAAGCTGCATACCCTCGGGAAAAATTACGGCTGTAGTTTCCCCTTGTTTTCAGCCGTTCGCAGTACCAGCACAGCAAGGCCGTTTTGGTTAGTGTTGCAAGGCCAGATCAGTCAATCATCCAGACTGTTGCCCCTGCAACTACTGGAAAGGCTGCTGCTCCTCTTCAGGTTCCACACGTTTGTCTGACCTCTCAACAGATACCCCTCCGTTGTGGTTGCACCTACGGTACGGCCATTTGTATCGCTGAGGCACGCATGCCTCCCCACCAACGGCAAGGTCCATAGTTCATGGGGGTAGATGTTCCACATGAAGTCGTGAAACGAAAATGGCACCGTTAGACGTCACTTATGTTTTGTGGTACAAATTAAGTTATTCGTGGAACGAACTGTAATATGTCAACGAGTTATAAAACATTAACCTCTGACAAATGCGTGCTGTACCCGGGATCAATTCCAGACAGCTGGCATTTTTCGCCATTGAGGTTTCAACTGAACAGCCAAACGCAACACATACGCTGACTCAAAGCTTAAGGTCGGTCAACGGGGCTTAATGCTGTAGATCAGTTACTGAACAGCACCCTCAAAACACAGATACTCATGTTTCTGAGAAGGTTTAGTCATGCACACCCAACCCAACTTGAGCTCCACAAAAGATGGAGCTCAAGTGAATGTTGCTGTTTAAACATGGAAATAAATTCTTCCACAACGAAGATAGCGGTTCGCTATCTTTCTTTTCATGACATAATGTCGGATGCACTGTTTACTATATCTGTATTATAAGGGATCTCTAGTGGGACCAGATAACGATTTCCATTTAGTGTAATTAATGTTTCAATATCACAGAGGCCGTTGTTTCTAAGAGGCTTTCCTTATTTTGTCACAAAGTAAATTTATTCCTAATTGCATAAGACATTTGGTTTCTATTTTATTCACGCACTACTCTAAAATCGACGCGAAATAACCTTAAAAAAAATAAACCCGAAGAAAATATCTATACATCTCACCTGCCACTATGCTTTTTTGTAAATGTTGAGACTTATTCAATTGTCTTAATTTCTGCTTCAAAATAACTTAAAAAGTTTCCCTTACCATCAAACGACCTTTTAATTTCTCATACAAAAGTGACGTACTCACTTTAAATGGACTGACAGTGTCAACGAAGGAAGCAATTTATTTCCCTTTACAACTATCGTATCACTAAGAGTCAGAATACAAAGTAATGCTAACAGGCATGACAAGAGGAAAATTCACTGGAGCAATAATTTGAAATATTTCTAACTCTAAAGAACAATTTCGAAACCTGTCCATGAGTCACTCCATGTAATGGATTTACTGTTAATTAGGCTAACATGGGTAATAGACTATCACTCTGTTTCCCATTTTTTCACTAACAAATTAGTTCGGAGGGTTATTCCAATCGTAATGTAATAATTCATCTGAGCAGCGAAATACAATAACAATATCTTCAACCCTCATTTATTTACTTAAATGAACAAATCGGTGATACTGATATTACTCATACATTAGTTTTTATTTGGTGACAATTACAGAAGATGTTTCCATAGGCACACCCATAGATATTCGTAATTGGGTTATGGACTCTTTTTTATTATTTAAGTTACACAAGATTCCAATGCAATGTAGACATTGCGTGCTTACACACTGTAAATAAAGATATTGAATGTCTCATATAAGTTTTCAGTTTGTGTTTATATTAAAACACGGGATAGAAAAATAGAAAGAAGATTCTGGAATTAAAATGTTGAATAAAGAAAAGTAGTGGGATGTTCAGAGTTACAGGAAAGTAAGAAGTATACTGCAAGGAATCAGAAGCGTCGGGATGACGGTGATAGCATCGCCACTGGGGGCAGGCGCAGAGGTTGTGACCTGTTCGTGGATGTTGCTTTCTGGCTGCACGAAGAGCCGGATGTAGAGACGCGAGGCTGGCGTTCGCTGACCTAAATTCACTTGGAGAAGGAAGCAACGCCGAAAATACGGACCACGTGAGGGCGGCCGACAGCTTTCAGTCCGTAGAGAGTAAGGCACAGAGAAAACCACCTTGGAGGGTGGGAAGCTCTCACTAAAAAAACAAACTCACGTGATGTGACCGTATTTTACTATGATGTTAAGAATTCCGCTAACAGTTGCTTTTAATTCTGGTCTTATTGATACACAACAGGTTTCGCGGACTAAAGCCGCATCATCAGGTGCAACCTACGTTATGAAGAGTAACATACAGTGTTTCAAGTTTGTGGATATTAAAATTGTAAAGGTAATATCTAAAATATACTCACAATGTTCAAAGGTCATCGCTCATAGTCGAGATACATTATTTAGTGAATATTGTCTACATTACACTGGCGAACGAAGGGTGAAAAAAATGTGTCCATTAACGTCGTAGAAAGTTGAGCCTCTGTATATTACTCTTTACAACGTACATTGTACCTGATGATGCCATAAAACAACAATTTTACCAATTGTTAGCTAAGTTCTTCTTAGCATCATGTCTTTCAACAGCTGTGGATGCTCAGAATGTAAAACATTTTGTAACGTACTGTGCTAAATGTCTCTTATTACTCATGAAACGTACTCTAGTTATCATGTTTGCTGGTACCCTGGAACAACTTACGGAGCCAATACATAGGACGTATAATCAGTGCCCACTGCTGTGAGGTATAAGTGTAACACCACGGATAACAAAGGCCAACTATGAAAATTATTTTTATGAAGGTGCGGTGTATTCTTATGGTTCTTAGAGCGCAAAATTCTAATATAACAAAAAGCCGTTGTACCCATAATTTTTCGCGCCAAACCTTTCAGTTTTTTAAGAATTGTTCTTACGATTTGAGTGAGATGCATTTTTTATACTTCTTCACTGAATGGAACTAAATTGAAATTTTCGTGGCAGTGGTTGCACTAGTTCTCGTACAGACTTACGCAAATATGGAGACTTTTCAAGTGTCTGCGTGAGACGTCTCCTATTGGATCAGAAGCGATTCTTAAACGTTTGTTTGTTGGGCCTGACATTTGAAAAAAGATGTTACATTTTGGATCAAAACGAGTAAGGCTGAGAGAGAGGCTTGGATGTCATTGAGGAGGTTGTTACTAAATTCATAGGTGACAAATGACCCCCATTATGTTTCTATTCTGGTCAACTTTCTGAAAAAATTCAGGAATTTAGGAAGTCTGGTGAGCCTCAAGATTCTCTTTTTAAACTGCCACCTTGGCTTTAGAACGTTCCTTCTCTTCTGCCGAACTCCCGCGGAGCGTGGCGGTATCCCTTTGTCGGCTGCGGCCAGAGTCCACACACCCTTAGCGTCACATGGCGAGCGAGTCTAATCACACGTGCTCTTTAAAAATAAATATTATTTTATTAGTTTCTTCCGTTGAATGAAAATAAATGCTAAAACAGATTGTTTAGTGATGAATGATTCGGATTCAGATTCACTGAAAAAAAGAAAAAAAAGCAATGTTTAACTGCCATAGTGTGTTGTGTGTCATAATGTCCAGAGTAACGACCTATTGTGGCTTGTGCGTCTGCAACATCATCTAACAACAACTCACCCGGTGCTGCAAAAGAAACCAAAAGTTTTCTTTTATAAAGGGACCAAACCGCTGAGGTCATCGGTCCTGATATTTTTTTTCGTTAGGAAAATAAATTATTTAAATCACTTGAAACTAGACTGGCCATCACAAAAACGAAAAACCGCATTGTGACTCAGCGTCAAAAAAAAAAAAAAAAAAAAAAAAAAGTTCAAATGTGTGTCAAATCTTATGGGACTTAACTGCAAAGGTCATCAGTCCCTAAGTTTACACACTACTTAACCTAAATTACCCTAAGGGCAAACACACACACCCATGCCCGAGGGAGGACTCGAACCTCCGCCGGGACCAGCCGCACAGTCCATGACTGGAGCGCCCAGACCGCTCGGCTAATCCCGCGCGGCGCCTCAGCGTGGAGTTAGAGATTAGATGTACTTTAACTAGTTTGAAACCAGACGTTAAGCAGCTAATTGAAAAAAAAAATGTCCACCGTCTCTTTGCTGCCGTGAATATTTCTTGACTTTCATCAGATAAAAATGTTAGATGTGAGAGAGAAGTGTTGCTGAAAACAATATCATTATGCGTTTGTATTGCTCTACATTTGATAAACACTTTATCTTACTAAAATATGGACTACAGTTTATTGTCAAATACAGTTTTTACAAGGGAACAAAAGACATAGCGGAGCATGAGATATTCCCGGGTAGCAAATGTGGGAACAATGTAGAAAAGTTGCGCCACCACTGTAGTCTAATCAGTGCCCTGTAGCAATCCAGCTACTTTCAAAAGACTTCCAAGCACTGGAAACCGAGTAACACGAAAAAATTACTACAGTTCTCCTATCTACGCAAAACAGGATGACAGCCTAAAGTTAAAAGGGAAAAGGACACGCGCGGAAAAACCACAAGTTACCACTGGAACAAATGGAATTTACTGTCTTCTGTAATACCTCGGCTAACCCATTCTTTTCTTTTGAAAAACCCCCTCCAGCTAGTCGATGTTCCCACGATATAGGATGAGACGTCTGTCCACCCGGCAAACGCTCGCTCATCAGGTTCCTCCCTTTCTCACAAAAAGCGACAGACACCTTTATTGATCTAGAGGATCATTCTCTGCCACTACTGCGAAAACTCAGCTCAGCTCTACAGGGTACACTCGCCGGCTGACTCCCGGTTTTGCGAGCTAACAAAACCGCCTCATGAAATTATTTTAACGTGGAGATCTTAACAAATTGCACTCACTTCAGCTGGCCATTTTCTACGAACACTCATAGTACTTGCTGTAAAGTGCTGCTCCCTGCCACCCTCTAAGAAGTTTGTTTTCCAAACATTTCTTTTCCAAACACTATTAGGAAACACGTGCCATCCTGTCGGAACCACTCGCCTTTGGAAACGGCAGGATCGGGCCAGACTGCCACCAATTAGCTTGAATGAGGTAAGGTTGGCCCATTATCTCTAGGCCGGAGAACTGTGCACTACCCCGGAAATCGGATAAAACGGCGCTGGTGTTCGTAATACCGCCCACCACAATATGACGGACATGGCCAGGAAATATTACCTTACAACTTTTGTCCTCAAAATTCATCACTAGAGTGATATAAAATTGGTATTAAGGTTGGTGGAATACCAATGTGATGGGAGGCTACTGTTGGTAAATTCACCGAGACATACAGCAACCAATTCATTGGAGAAAACCTGATACGTGCTTCAAGGAAAAGAAAGAAGGGACAGATAAGGCAATGGACAGAAATACCTGTCGAATAGAATGATGATTCATATTTATACTTCAATAAAACCTTGTACGATTTATGGCAGCGGTTCTAGGCGCTACAGTCTGGAACTGCGCGACTGCTACGGTCGCAGGTTCGAATCCTGCCTCGCGCATGGATGTGTGTGATGTCCTTAGGTTAGTTCGGTTTAAGTAGTTCTAAGTTCTACGGGACTGATGATCTCAGAAGTTAAGTCCCATAGTGCTCAGAGCCATTTGTACCATTTACGGCAGATTTAGAAGTGGGATTATGTACTTACATATAAAGAGTTTTGAACCATGAATCAAACTTAGCAACGCGACATGATTGGAAAGAAGCTGTAGAAACTTAATCTGACAAAGAACAGTTACTGAGGAGCACAACAGGTTACAGTGGACGTAACAAGAATAAACTGAATTAAAGTGTGTATAAGAAGTACCCAATTTAACATGAAGCAACTTCATTTGTAGCCAGCTGCAGTGCAAACACGAATGTGAGCCAGTGACTGCTATAAGAACACTCAAATAAATCGCATCGAACATCATATACTTGCTATAGAATGAGGTACTGAGACTCTGCCTCCTGCGACAACACCAAAGCCTAAGTAAGAAACTTGTAAAATGTTACGAACTGCTGATGGCAAATGTCGAAGCTTTGTATCGTCAATCACATATTGCCTCTGCAGGGTAGAAGTCGCGCTTTGTGGTATACGAGTAGGTAAACATAACTTTCCAGAAAAATTGAAATGAGGGAGATAGTATTTTAATACAAATTTATATAATTGACTTAAAAAGGCAAATAAATCACTGCAGCTCATGCACTGCTGGTGCACAAGGAACATGTTACAGAACCAGTTCCAATACATAGCAACAGCAAATAATCCTAGTTCAGTACAGTGAGTAAGAAAACTATTCCTCGAGTTACATATTAAAAAAAAATTGCTTTGTGGCACGTGAAAACAGAAGCGAATATAAAATTCGAAGAGTCAATCTTGTGGAAAGTACCTCAGGAAGTCATTTTTACTGAAGAACAAGAAACAAAATACATTCGTAACGATAGCAAAGTTAGCAAAATAAAAAATTTCATACAAGAGCTACTTCATAAAGTATTCGTCCACTCTTGTTTTATGACCATTACAGACTGAAAATAAGGTTGAAATAAAAAAAAAATATTTAGTGTGGTTTGCCTTTGCAGTTAATAATGCTTGCAGCCATCTGGGCATAGAGTTGCCTAAGTTTTCTGTCACAGAGGATGGAATTATGCTCCATTCTTCTTCAAGAGCTTGTTTTTTGTCCTTCATGTTAGAAATTTTTTTTCCGGTGTTCTCATCCAGAGCTTCTCAAAGGTGTTCAATGGGATTAATATGTATTCTCTGAGGAGAGGTGTTGAGTTGTTTCGGTTTATTATACAGGAACCACATCATCGTTTTACTAGCCGTATGCTCTGGGTCATTGTGTGTTGAAAGATGTAGCTCCCTTGGAGATACAACTTTTCGACCGTAGTATTTAGATATTTCTTTGCGATATTGAAATACATTATGGGATCCATCGTACTCTCTATAAAACGCAAGTTTCCCAACACCTGCAACACTCATGCACCTCTAAACCAGCATGGAACCCCCACCACGTTTCACCTGCTGAAGCACCTTTGTGTTTTTCTTATGCCACACCATTTGCCTGCCATCTGATCAAAATATTTATATTAATGTACATCAGAAAATGTTGCTCTAGTACAGAAGTCTTCCTTCTTGAATCTATGTTCCTGGTTTAGATGACCCATGGGTTGTCACCCGTGGAGAGTGAAATGAGACATCAGGATGACAGTAGATTTGTTTAATTAACTTCTTTATTGTGGCCATGAGCCATAGTGCATCAGGAACAGTTTGTGGGGTGTCCATTAACCTCTCATGTGAAACAATAGATGTCTGGCATAGCTGATAGCGGAAAGAGTGGAACCGAGCATGGCATGACTCGAATGCGGCTGTCAGTGACGCCTCCAGCTGTGACTGGTAACAGCATGCAGCGCAGCTCAGGATTCTGCAGAGGCAGCCGTGACCCCCCTCCAGCGAGCAGGCGGCTCTCCGCTGTGGTAGCGGCTGCTCTCATGATTCAGGGCTGGCTGCCCCATCCTGTGGTTGAACGACACACACTGTACATTCTGGGATGTCGCTCCTGGTGCCACAGGCTCGTGGTATAGGCTGTGATACTGAGATGAGAATATTTTTGTACACGAATGGCAGAGTACTTATACTCTACATACTATGTTTGTTTAGGGCTTAAGGCATGTACTCTAGACATGGTTGTGGTGGACAGTCAGGAAAGACTTCTGTCGTTCCATTAGTATATTGCAGCATCGGCTGTTGCTACATTGCGCCTGTCAGCCATATTTTGTTTCTTAACGTCTAAAACTTTTGCCTGCTTGTGGCTGGCTCTGTTGCAATTGACTTTCAGTTTTCATTGAATGTCAATACGCTACACTGGGAAAAATCAAGAGTTTTTTTCTGATTCTGTTCAGTGACCCAAAATTTCTTGCGATCTCCCCTGCAAATTATATCGGTATTTCTTGCAGGTATTTCTGACTGCATTGGCACATACTTGTGGCTCGAACCTGACTCCCCAGCCAACTTAGGAGTGGTGATTTCTCTCACGTCTGCATCGGTCAGTGAATGGAAGCGTCCGGTCCGTGGCTGGTTTCTCAGTGTTTTGGTTATACAAAAGCGATCTACTGTCGAGTGAATTGTCGATAAAGGTCCACCGACTACTTTAGCAATTTCGTACGTGGTTTTTCTTTGATTATTGCCAGTTTTCTTTCAGGTAGGTCTATATCACTACCTTTATGGCCCATTTTGCAAATGGCACTATCCCAGTGTCCCTCAAAACAACAACAGATAGTGGACTGTGGTTGCAGTCGGTCGACACAAGAATGTGCCATGGATCGGCATTTAAGTTTTAGACATATTCAGGCGGTGAGCGAATACTTTATGAGGTAGCTTTTGTATGAAATTTTCTGTTTGTCATTCTTGTTATCGCTATAAATGAATTTTGTTCCTTGTTTTTCAATAAAAATGATTTACTGAGGCACTTTCGACAGGACTGGATCCTCATATTTTGAATTCGCTTATTTTCATGTGCCACAACTTGTGTATTAAGAGTCACAACCTAGACACAAAGACACAAAGAAATGGTAAACACATATGAAACAAGAGAACAACACGCGAAATTCTTTGCAGGAAACATTAACCATGAAATACATGCACGTTACGAATGGTTAACGAAATCGTATCGTGTATGGCATTGCCTCAACGCAATGCTGCCATACCGCCACGTAGCAACTTCAACGGTCCGGGCATTCAACCCCAAACATGTCTTCTTCGCACCACAGAACACCCGAGACTCCTTACTCAAAGGCTGGTCTCCAGTATTCCCTCCAGGCGGGCAGAGTTATCTTCGGCCTGTTCCCCCGGAAACACAAGGCGTGCTCCCATAAATCTCACAGACTGGCCTCGAAAGATACACAAGTCCACTGTAGTCAATAGTAGGCACACAACTGCGTCCTTGTAGTAACCCTTGGATAAATAGTACGGAAAAATGACTGAACTGTAGAACAGAAAAACTGGATAGTCAATGCTGCAATGTAACAGCCAACTAGCAACCTTCGTTAATAATAAATACCGCTTACGCGTGTGTTGTTAATTCATAACGAAGTGACATTGTGATAAAACTGTACGTGATAGAAAAAAGATTGACGTCTGACATATATTTTGCACCCAAAATATTTTAAGAACAAGCTACAACCTGACAAAAGTACTAGAAATATATTTTTTTATTCGCCTGTGCAGTTATACGAAAACTGTGTATGAGTAAGATATAAGTTTAGGATGTTAGATGTAAGCTATTGCCTGCACTGTCGTTAGCTGCTGCGAAAAGATTGTCATAGGATGTAGCGATAGATTTTTGATGCTCTTAATGTTTTCCTTTTTAGGCAAAAAGCAACAGCGAATACACCCATCAACAATAAAAGTTTTTACAGTCCGAACTCATAAAAATATTTCAAGTGCTACACCGGCTTCAAAAATGGTTCAAATGGCTCTGAGCACTATGGGACTTAACTGCTGTGGTCATCAGTCCCCTAGAACTTAGAACTACTTAAACCTAACTAACCTAAGGACATCACACACATCCATGCCCGAGGCAGTATTCGAACCTGCGACCGTAGCGGTCACGCGGTTCCAGACTGAAGCGCCTTTAACCGCACGGCCACACCGGCCGGCACACCGGCTTCGAATGGATAGTTATTTTAGTAGCCTATGAAATGGGTCTTGGTCTAAGGCAGCGTCATAATACGTTAAACATCGTCTATTCCTACTGTAATAACCTTTACGGGCGTTTAAAGTTTGCGTCCGTAACTGATTCGCAAAACAGAACTTGCCAGAAATATCGAAAATGATGTTCTGACATTCCTGGCAAAAAAATCTGTGAAAGCTGCATGAGCTCAAAAATCAGCTTTCGTGTAAAATTTCGCGTAGTACCAGGAAAAAACTCATGCGTTCTCCGTTACCTCTCCGTATTTGTGAGCGGAGGATGTGGGCAGAATTTAAAATTTCTGTGCGTTCTTTGTTATAACCTCGTCTAATGTTCCTCTCGGCACTCGGCACTTTACGACCCACTGCCGACTTTGTAACTGAACCCGTGATATTCCAGGGCTTCTGCGAAAGCTTTCCAGACTTTGTAGCAGTTTCACATTTCTTCAATCTCGTTTGATACCAATACCATTTTAGTCGAGGATCTAGCAGTTTCATAATTAACGTGCTGTAAGGACAACGAAGCGGAAAACTCTAGTGTTTCTCAAAATTCATTCCGAAGAAAACGCCCTGTAATTCTCAGAAGTAATTCCCTCATATGTAAATATAATTATTTGAGAAATAGTGTAATGGGTACTGTCTTTTGTACAAGTCGGCGAAATTGTATTGCCTGAAAATTCTAGTAACGAACTGCAGAAGTTAGCTACTTCTGTAATGTAATGGCACACAACGTAATATGAATGGTTCAAATAGCTCTGAGCACTATGGGACTCAACATTTCATGTCACCAGTCCCCTAGAACGTAGAACTACTTAAACTTAACTAGCATAAGGACATCACACACATCCATGCCCGAGGAAGGATTCGAACCTGGGACCGCAGCGGTGCGCGGTTCCAGACTGAATCGCCTAGAAACGCTCGGCAACATCGGCCGGCCACAGCGTAATATGACTGTCCTTTAGGCAACTGCTCTCGTATTCGAGAGAAGCGAGAGGGATTAGAATTCTCGTTGGATCTACATTTTCCATGTTGTACATAAAAATACTTAATGCGAATTCCGGAATGGTTCCATAAAAGGTTATAGATGATCTTGTCTTATCTCTCAACTAAACCTTTTACGGAACATTAAGACTAAATCTTCTTTTTAAAAAGAACTGAGAAACGAACAGACGTTCGTTTTATGGGGCAGTTCAAAACTATTATCTCCACTAAAAACAATATATTTCGAAGTAGCATCAGCAATCAGTGTTCTTTTAACACAAAGTAAGATGAAGACAGGCGCCAAAGTCGATAACTTTGCATAGAAATACTGATATTCGAATACCTATATAAAGAGACACTCTCGGCTGCAAAGTTATCTTTATTACAAATAATAAAAATGACTTTGCAACCGAGATTTTCTGTTTATATGAAAATCTAAACCGGTTGCTGTACCATGCAGCTCATCCTGGAATGTAATACGCTTTATGATACGAATACATCTCCCAGAAAATCGATACATATGACTTTGATTGGGGTACTTAAACAACTTCGAGCAATGAACTCCGTCTAATGTGCGTCATCATCTAAGAATGTCATTGTCGGCTTGATGTGCAGTCACGATACTAATGAAATAGACTATTTATTTATGTTTTGTTGCTTGAGGAATTGAATTAGGCGTGATGCAGTACAAGGTAAAGAACATTTGTTGATATTAATTCTTAAACATAACGTGTTTGGAAAATACCCTGCACACTGCAGGTACAGAACAGGAATGATGCATAATGAAACGCCTCTAATTAGTGGTAAAAGTAATTACAGTGATATACATTTAACAAATAATATCTATCAGAAGGGTGTATTGAAACTTTAGATTTCTCTGTGCATATAAACCTTCCATTGACTACTAATAAAGAAAAGACGCCATGTTATGTCTGTTCTTGTCGCTTGTCTTTTTGATCTTGTTGCTTAGCTCCTGTCTTGCTCTCGTGTCTCTGTATGTAATTCTATGTTTAGAGGCTTATTGCCTATTCGTGTAAGTTGAATTACCGTTAAATAAAAATTACCAGTGTTCAATTTTAAAATTTTATTCTTACTGTGCAAAAGGAAAACCTTTCCCTTTCCTCACCATAAATGTGGTCAGTGCTTTCTTCGGGTGGAAGCTCATGTTGTATTTTCATTTAGCTTAAATTACTTTTCTTTCATTTCTCGCGCTGTACGTTCTGAACAACCTGCATTTTAAAGTTATTTACGAAGTTCGATTTTTAGTTACACAGCACGGTTATCTTTGATTGTTGAAAATTTCTCTTTGCCTAAAACCACACTAGCAGACGCTTGCATTAACTTTGGCCTGAACGTGACGAAGTAATATTTCAGAGTTAAAAGAATTTTCAATTTATTTCAAGTCAAAAAGGAAAATATTTAATATCCAGTAAAACACGTCTATGATCTCAGAATAATAATTCCTAACATTTTACGTAAAGCCATAGTATCGTGATGTTATATATATATATATATATATATATATATATATATATATATATATATATATATATAGAACAATTTTCCATTTTAAATGTAGTGAGTCTCATAATAATAAAATGTATTTGTGCCTCCTTCCCAATAATTTTTTAAGGAGATACTTTCTCAATTTAGTGAGTGTTCATTTTCTACTAATTAACTGAGCAGTCATTTCAGTTTATACTTCATCGCTAATTAACACAGCGTTTAGTATTTACTTCTGATAAAGTTGACTAATTTTTTATCTTAAAGGATAAAAAGAAAGAGGAATCTTCTCACATACAACAAACATGCAAATGCGTTTTCTGAATGAGAAATCCGCTGAATAATTTTTCTTTACATAGAGAACGAAGATAGCTGGCTACTTCGTGCAGTTTTGCTGAAACGATAATCATTTGCGTATCTGGCGTTCCCCAAGATAGTGTTATCTACATAAACGATTTAGGAGACAATCTGAGCATCCGTCTTAGATAGTTTGCAGACGACACTGTCGTTTATCGTCTTGTAAAGTCATATAAAGATCAAAATCAATTCCAAAACGATTTAGAAAAGCGATGTGTGTAATGCAAAAACTGGCAATTGACCCTAAATAATGAGGAATGTGAGTTCATCCAATGCGTGCTAAAAAGAATCCGTTAAACTTCGGTTACACGATAAATAAGTTAAATCTAGAGGCCGTGAATTCAGCTAAACACCTAGGAATTAATGGGGAAAGCGAACCAGAGACTTCGTTTTATTGGCAGAGCACTTGGAAAATGCAACATATCTACTAAAGAGACTGCCAACCATACGCACGTTCTTCCTCTTTTGGAGTACTGCTGCGTGGTGTGGAATTCTTATCAGATAGGATTAACGGAGAAAATCGAGAAAGTTCAAAGAAGGGCAGCACGTTTTGTATTATCGATAAAAGGGGAGAGAGTGTCACTGACATGATACAGGATTTGGGGAGGACATAATTAAAACAAAGGCGTTTGTCGTTGCGTGGGAATCTTCTCACGAAATTTCAATCACCAATTTTCTCCTCCGAATGCGAAAATATTTTGTCGAAGCCAAGCTACACAGGAAGAAACAATCATCATAAAAAATGAGGGACGTCAGAGCTCGCAACGGAAAGATATAGGTGTTCGTTTTATCCGCTCTCTTTTCTAGATTGTAATACTAGAGAATTACTGTGACGATGGTCCGATGAACGCTCTGCCAGGCACTTAAGTGTGATTTGCAGAGTATCCATGTAGATGTAAATGTAAACGCAAACATGTAATACATATAATGACAATTTAGTGTTTGTTGCCTGCCGCCTTCTCGGTACTGCAATTATGGTGGTCAGCAGAGCAGACAACGTCGGGGACTGCGTGAAAACGATCTTTTATGTTGCCACAGTTAGGAAACTGGAAAGCAGAGAGACCTCCAACATACCATTGCTTCATTCTTTGGCTGGAAGCGTTCAACACACTGGACATAAATAGTGGAACAAGGCCGTTTTGTTTCACGTCTGAGATCAATTACATAAAACTGTTTCACCGGAAAAGCAGTTATCAGACTGGGATTCATTGAGATAATCGTAACGAAAAGTTGTTCGACTGATGCTCGAATGCTATTCGTGAAAGCGGGTCCCTCGCTGGTAAAACTGTTGATGGGGACGACTGACAGAAGAGCAGCGCTATCCGTTGTATCTGGTGTTTCGTAAATGTGAGTTTGTCACGGAGCTGCCCGTCTGACGCCACTCGCAGAAATTGGAAATTTGCGGTAAGTTCCTAGGGTCCAAACTGCTGACGCCATCGGTCCCTAGGCTTACACACTACTTAATCTAACTTAAACTAACTTAGGCTAAGGACAACACACACACCCATGCCCGAGGGAGCAGTGGAACCTCCGACGGCAGATACTGCTAGAGAGGCGTCCTACGTTACCGAGGGTTTACTGTTAAAATTCCTAGGATACACGTTCTACGGAAAATCGAGCAACAATTTATTCATTCACACATAGTTCTTCCTAAATGACTGTCAGGGTAAAATAAGAGACATTCGAAATCGAGTCCTGCCAGCAATCATTCTTCCGCACGAAATTCACAACTGGAATAACAGTAAGGATGTACTTTGGGGGCCGAGAGGAGTGGGGGTATATGAAATATCCTCCAACACTCAACGTAATATTTTGTAAAATATAGATGTAGAATTCAGAGTTTCAAGGAATAAGGTCAGTGTTGCTGGAGATATGTCCACGAGCTTCGAGTCGACTGTGAGCTGGTACCGCGGAGCTCTTTCCTCTTCCGCTTTCTCAACATTTTAATTATAATTACCACCACCACAACCACACATATACAATGGTACTTACACCCCTCAAAAAAGTTCTCGTGATATAACACGACATCTCTGTCGTTTCAGACTCTAAATTCAAAGTAGTTGATCACATTAAGACTGTACGTTTTCTGTCTTGCCTTGTAACTGCATACAATCACCAGTTAAGAACTTTTCCCGTGAGCCGTTTATACAGACGTGTTCCCAATTTCACCTTCTCGCTGCGAGGTAAAACTAATTTAACAGGAGTTAAAAATATTTAGATGAAAGGAAATACAATTTTCGGGAAAGCCGACCAAAATTTCGTCGCTGTTTAACAAGTTAATCAAATTACGGGGAACAAGGCGGCGGAGCGGCTTTGACTGCGCGCGCCGGCCATAGCGGCAGCCTCTGGTGCCGCCGTGCGCTGCGGGTTGCTGCCGCAAGGCGCTTCGCCTCGAGCCTAATTTGCTTAAGGCGCGCCGCGTTATGACTTGACACAACTCCCACTTCTTCGGTGGGGCAATTCGTCAGCGGAACTTACAGTAAGTCTCACGGCAGGCAGCCGAAGTAACCAGCGGCAGCCCCCTGTCCTCAGAAACAAGGAGGTTTTTGGAATTATCTTCGTCATTACGATCTTATTCTTCCTTTATTTTGTAAATCTGTTCCAATCAATCATTCCAACTCTTCCCTGACCTTCCCAGATATTTTCCTGACAGTTTTTCTCTGTTTATCTATGTTTTCGATCGTTTTTCTGTTACTGAGACACTGAGATTGATGATGTCCCCATAAGCAATGAAATCAGCAGTGCCTTAATAGTAGTGGTTCAAGATATTGCTGTTTCCGGACATTTTGCTATTAAATGAAAAACTGTCGTTTTTCTAACTTAGGTAAAGAAAAATGATACATTCCGAAGACTGGTTTGATGCAGCTCTCCATGCTAGTCTATACTGTGCAAGCTGTTTCATTTCTGAATAACTACAGCAACCTACATCCTTCTAAATCTGTTTACTGTGTTCACTTCTTTATCTCTCTCTATCGATTTTTACCCCCACACTTCCCTTCACTACTAAACTGGTGATCCCTTGACGTCTCAGGATGTGCTCCGTCAACTGATCCCTTTTTGTAGTGAATCTGTGCCACAAATTTCTTTTCTCCCAAATTCTGTTCACTACCTTCTCATTAGTTACGTGATCTACCCATCTAATATTCAGCATTCTTCTGTAGCACTAAATTTCAGAAGCTTCTATTCCCTTCTTGTCTAAACTCCGTATCGTCCATGGTTTACTTCCATATATGGCTACACTCCATACAAATACTTTCAGAAAAGACTTCCCAATACCTAAACCTATATTCGATGTTGACAAATTTCTTTTCCTCAAAAATGCTTTTCGTGCCATAACCAGTCTACATTTTATATCATCACTACTTCAGTCATCATCAGTTGTCCCCAAGGTCGGCTTCTATCATTTTATTTCATTCTTCTGAAAAGAATTCGTGGTAGTATTTTGCAACCATGACTTATAAAGCTGATTGTTCTGTAATATTGACACCTGTCAGCACGTGCTTTCTTTGTAATTGGAATTATATTCTTATTGTTAAGTGAGGGTTATACAACAATTGACAATGAGTGGGTAACATTCACACAACCATTGGTCGACCACGGTTGTCCCGTAAATTGTGGTTAATGGAAGTCCACAGATACTATCGTAAAACTTTCGCATTCAGTTTTACTTGTAGATCTTAGTAACATAGTCCAGTAAAAACAACTACAAATCAATTGGGAAACTCGATCAGTTCTGCCGCGGAGAGTTTCGAAGGTTGTAAGGTTATATGCAATCGACGTGGAAGGCTTTAGTGACGGACACAGTCTGTAACCGGAGAGAAATGTGAAAGAAAACAGACAGATATTTTTTGCGAAATCGTGCATAGCCTAGGCCGTGATGACCGATAGAGATGCGCAATACCGTTCTATCAAATAATAGTCATCTTAATTATTACGGTAGCTCGCTCTCTGGCAAGTAGAATTCTAACCTCTCGTTAACGTTACAGAGGAGAAGAAAGTGAGTAGGGGCAAAAAACTTGGTGAACTGGACAAGTGAGACAGCAGTACATCTACTTCGGTGCATCTCTATCTAATACCAGGCAACCATTCAGGGCCCCGGCGCCTTGTACCAAAACTATTTCAGGTTGCCTGTCTAACGGCTTGCAGGAGTAACAAAAATTTGATTTTCAACATTTCGCTTGGTTATTGACTGAATTTAAAAATTTAGAATGCGGTCATGATCTACTCATTAAGTGGTAGAATCTTAGGCTAAAATTTATCTCGAAAGACAAGTATCAACGTTGGAACCTCTGCATACGTCTTGAGGCAGCAGTTTATCCGTCCAGTATTTGCGAAGGAGAGCACATAGCGACTTACAACTAACTTTACACGTTATTTCAAACCTTTATGAAACTTTTCCTTTCTGAAACACCTACAAAATAATGAAAGTAGAAAACTTTGCCGCTCACTACGTATTCGCTGTTCAAGCAGTAAAGCTTCTGCATCAGACAACGTTTTAAATTATTACTTCTTTATTACAGACTCGATTCTGAACACAGTTTGCAGACAGTGTCCGCTTATACAACTGAAAGTGTAAGTGGCAGTCAAATGAAAACCGGACACCCGCTGAAACGGGATAGTGGAATAGTTTCGTTCAGTTGTAATCACCACGCCCATTAAGACATTTATTCCACTGCGAGACGAGACAATCAATTCCTGTTTCGTAGAAAGCTTTCGGCGCTGTTGGATCCACAACTGTACCAACTGTTGTACTTTTTCGTCGACCGAAACCTATGTCCACGCATGCCTTTCTTCAGGTCGCCAAAGGTGTGATAACCACACGGTGAAAGGTTCGGGCTGCACGGAGGATATTGCAGTGTTTCCTAACCAAATAGCTGAGGCGTAGCCTTCATCCAATGATAGTGTGGGGGCGGGTGTTAACCTCCAACAGGATGATTCCGTCCAACAGCAATACGACAGGCAGACATCAAACGGCAAAGCCAACAGTAGAATCGTAGCGCATGTCCACCGTGAAAGAAATCCAGTGCTGTTAACACGAGTTCCAGTAACGACCTGATGACCTTCTTCATTGACTGCAGGTGCCCTTTGCTCGTCTGGTTCATCGAACGTGGAACCACAATAAGTGCGCTATCAAGACACTTTGCAGAAACCGCGACGCGCCATAAACTAAAAACGCCCAGCTGTCGGATGATGGCTCAAATGGCTCTGAGCACTATGGGACTTAACATCTGAGGTCATCAGTCCCCTAGAACTTAGAACTACTTAAACCTAACTAACCTAAGGGCATCACACACATCCATGCCCGAGGCAGAATTCGAACCAGGGACCGTAGCAGTCACGTGGTTTCAGACTGTAGTTCCTAGAACCGCTCGGCCACTCCGGCCGGCCATAATTTCAAACCTAACTATTTCTCACCGACGTGCTTAACGCACAATCTTTGACACGTTAACTCATATGTAAAGTAACCAGATGTTTGACGCTTTTGTATTTTTGGGAGATCGATTCTGTTAACTATTTTGTGTTTGCTGGATATATACTACGCACACCCCTATACAGAGTAGTAAGTGCCACATGAAGCACGTGAGACGCAGCACTTGCTCTGATTTTAAAGCCTGGCGACTACGGAAGCCAACCAGGGAGCTTGGATCCAGACCAGGGCCGACCATAGCATCCCAAATTTGACGCTTGCAGCGTGTGCGGGCAGCGCGCGGACCAAGGCCCGGTCTGTCACTCGGCTCTACTCGGCCCTTCTCGGAAGCACCCGAAAGAGCACGGCGTCTCATGTAGTACTGCTGTGCGGCATTTTGCGGTCGTCAAAACTCTGAGTTCGGCAGAATCTTGGTGTGAATACTGTTTACCCTTCGTCATTTGTTCATGGCATGAAGAACGTTCACTTGTCCAGTGGCTGTTTGCACAAAAAGAGGCAAGATAACTATCTATCGTCACAATCCTTTAAAATAAATGGGAACGGTAGCAGAGTGGGATGAGAATTCTCAATTCCAATAAGCGACGGGTATTGCTTACTTGCGACGAAACGACATTATAGTACGATGCAGAAGGAATTTAAACTTTTAGATGACAATGACAGAGCAAAAAGTTACAACGATTGGCAGATGCCATTCATTGTTCTGTACATCAAGAGGCCCTTGGTGGTAAATATGCAGGCATGGAGCAGTTGAAGAAATTGATGGTACGAACAGTAAAATTTCTGAAGCCTCATTTTCAGTTGCAATAGTTTTCAATGGAAATGAACGAAGGCCATGGAGACTTCATATATTGCTGCAGAATACGTTGGTTAACTCAAGCGGCATGCCTGAAACGATTTTTCGATTTAAATCTCGCTGTTGTTGAATTTATGAGGGAAAAAGGAATACAGGAACAATATTTAGAACAAATGGAATGGATTGGAGACTTCACATTTTGAGTCGCCTTGACTGCACACTGTCCACAATAAGACGGTGCAAAGTAACTTCTTTCTGAGTTGATGGAGATGCATTTAAAAAGAAAAGCGATAAAGACAATCCGGTCATCATTGTTCAATGGCGTTGAAGAGAGAGCGAAGTTTCAAGATTTCATTTGGACCTTAGTTTTATATGGGTTTCTGAGGACACTTTTGATCTCACATCTATTTTCAAGCTGTTTGCGAGACCGTTTGCCGTTTTAGGTGAAATCGCCCCTGTGTATGTGCAAATGTAACTGATTGACATGCATGGTAGTGCCGGTTTTTACTACTTTTTTTTTACTTTAAAACTGTCCACGACATCTGTATTGTTCTTCTCAGGTGGATTTTGTAAGTCTCCATAAGTAGCTTGCGGAAGTGCTACAATATTTCGATCGATATATCTCTGTGAAAGACCTTTCTTCGAATATGAAACAACAGAAGTCACGATTACATTGCAACTTCAGTGCGAAAATCTGTGAAACCGTCTGCGGCTTGCGTATGCCGACAATTTTGGTGAGTCTTTGGCACGCCAAAGGTAATTAACACTGAAACCTTGTTTATTTGTGATTTATGTTGTTGAGAAATGTGAAATATGAATATGAAACCAAGTAATATGCAGTGTGACTGTACTGCCATTTAAATGCAGCGTGTTCGCTGGTTTTCCCCTCTCCCTCCAACTCGCTCTCAGACAGCAAGGGGTGACGGTGGTGGAATGGCCCTCGAGCAGAAATCTTGGCCACCCCTGATCTAGACCTCGGTCGCTACACAGAGCTGCAACAACCGCAAGCGCAAGTGTCGGCCACCGCGGGCCGAAGCACCAATTAGCTGACCAATCGGAGCCGCCCTGTAAGCTCCACCGTACAGCAGTACTGGACTGACGAGAAGACCACGTACAAGCACCCTTTTTCCAAGTAACTTTGCTCTCTGAAAGAAGGTTCAAAATAAGCGGACAAGTGTCTCCGTTTATCCGTAGATACTCGGGTGGTCAAAGCTTTTGCCGTAATTTATGTGTCTTTTAACACTCGAGCAGTCGAACCAAAGCGATGCCACAGTGGCTAGTGTCGCTTCGCACTTATGCGTTCTGTGTTCGAAATCTGATTTTTAAAAGTTTTTATTTGGTTCGATTTCATTTATTTACCCATATACTTAGAATATTATTACATAAGTCTTTCATATAGAATCAGAGGATGCAAGGGCGTTATATTAACTGGAAAATTCTTATTGTGTTTCGCAATAAGTGTTCCATATTTTTTATGTAATATATGTGTGTATGGTATTTTCAGGGGTTACAGTCTTCCCAAATCCTCAAACTCTTGTGTTTCATTTTTATATCAGTTCTAATTAATTCTTACATTTTATTCTTAGGTTATTCTTCATGAAGATTTGGTGCATTCCCTTGGATGATACCGATCGTAGATAAATTCTAAACATAGATATTCCGGACACTGTGAGCATCGCGCTAGGGTACGCTTACCACAGTGACATTTCTTCTTATGAATCTCACTCGGGAAAGAAACATCGTAACATACCTGAAGATTTCACGCATTGGCAACAAATTTGCGGCAAACCAAGAATAAGGGATCATTTTTCAGAAAACTGCCGCTTACAATTGATTATGGAGCAAGATAAAGCACAGGAATTTCACTGAAAACACCTTTAAATAATTTTCTCATTCATTTGTTTAATTTTTCAATTCTTTCAGTAGAGAGACAATTTATAGACAAATAAGGGTGATGTTATTTCAATATTCATTGGAAAACACTAGTGTATTTATCTTCTATGGACGTGGATAGAAAAGTGAAAAAGAAAAATGAGAAACAATAATCGTGTTCGAAACACGGGGTGCAAAACTGTGAAACCGCGACGCTAGCTAGCCACTGTACCACCATTTCGGTCAAACTTATCATGCGCATAAAGCCACGTAGCTTACCTCGAACACTTTCACCGTCGATTTCTCAGAAACGGACGAGTACCTATAGATAAGCTGCAACACATATTTGTTTACTTTGACCCCTCTTTCACTGAACTAAATGTTTGGGAAATCGGGTCTTCATACTTGCCGTGTTTCCTTGTTAGTGTTGTGTTTCCTTCGCTGTCGCCTCGTTGTCATAATGCACCATTAGTTCTTGGTCTCCGTTGTCACAACGTCTCCGGTGTTTTCCCTCTGGATTACTTGAAATTTGTTTATCTGTAACGCCATCCCGTTTGCCCGTTTCCTCATTTGTTTGTCTTTCCAGTTCACACTCGACGGTCCAACCTCTCCGAGTTTCTTTAGAGGCGTTCCCGATATTCGGCCGAATATTAGTCACAACACTCGTAGTGTGTGAGCGTGTGGAACCTGTGGACTGAAGAGCATTGTACACAACGAAGAGCCGGTACTGGACCACACTATGTAAGCACGATAAGGTCTACGGAAGACGATCAAAAAGTTTAGTCGTCGTGAGTAAGTGCAAATATGTTTCTGTTTATGTCTAAGAGTTTCAGTATTGCAGAATGATGTGTAGAAACCACGCTAGTAATATTTGAAGATGCAACCACTAATTATATTTCACTGAATAAACCTAGCCCAGTGAGTGACGAAGAAACACATTTTACTAATCTCGTAGACAGCTCCTGAATAAAGTATTTACATAGCGATAACAAGGAACGTTACCTTACAAAGGCAACATTTTCTTGCCATGACCTTCATGTTTGCTATGCTTCTACCTTTCTAACCGTACGGCTCACCAGCACTCCATAAATCCGTTGTTCGCCTACTTTTCGTGAATGTCAGCTATGGAATTGCTATGGTAGGCAGAAGGTGCCCAAGAATGTTTTATGAGATAAGCGTTTGTGCCAACATATACAGCATAATATGCATTAGTATTATGTTCGATTCAAACCAACCTTTTCTGTTTAACTTTCCAAATTCGACGTTTACAGCTCAATAGTGCTTACAGGCTGCATTTCATGTATCGTAATGTGAAATGGGCGTTCTCAGTCTATGCGTGACATATTCACTGTTAATTTTTAAGGAAGACGTTTTATGTGTGACATGTTCACTGTTAATTTTTTAGGAAGACGTTTTATTGCATGTTGAAGTTACTGACTTCATCTTGACGCCTATGAAAGCTGCTTTCTGGGAGCCATAACCAAATTCCGCTGTGATGAAAAAGTAACATGGGTTGTGCCACTTTAATTTTGTCTGCATAACAGTGCTCCAATATTGCTGCGCGACGTTGCTAATAACATTATGGAGCTAGCGTTCCTTGTTAAAGGGAAATTCTTTTCCTGGACGTGGCTGTTTTTTGCAGCTTTTATCCTACTTCTACCAAGTACTTTGCAGTAATAACATATCTGTGAAATTAATAACAGCAGTTCTTTTTGGTGTATTTTATGATTCCAAGATTCAGTCATCGGATTTACATTGGTAGGTTTTCATGGCCTACAAAAGCAAATAGTATTTTCGCTAGAGATAGTTATCCATATCTGGTCATATATTGAGTCATAACTGTCAAACTGAGTGAGGGTAATTGGTGTATGACCCCACTCATTCTCCAGGAGTTCAAGCTGCGCTTCACTTCACTGACTCGTGAAGATATGAATCACGACTTAGTTTAAAAAGTAACAATATATTCTCATAACAAATGCTATGACACGTACGCAGCGCCACGCAAATAACAGCTGTAGATATACCATAAACGGACACTTGCCAAACAAATGTGATCAATAGATATTTATGCTTAGTTCTCTGCTGCATATATACCTTTAACGGGCACTTGCCAAATAAACATGAATCAACAGATATTTACGCATAGCTCTCTGCACGGCGTACGTGTACTAAAAGTAATATTTCGCTAGGAGCCGTCAGAGGTCTACATTATCCCAATAAAAATAATATTTACCCACAGACTGGTGTTAGTTCGGATCTATTTTCATGACAACGGAAGTACTAACAAATGAAGACAGAAATTTATGCTTTGTGAGTGATTTTCTCCATTGTATACATGAATAACAAGTGTTCAGACGGCTACTCAGGAATAATTAAGCCATTAGAGCGGATATTATGCCACGGCCTTAATGAGTTTGAGGCAGAGATCGATGGGCAATCATTTCCACTATCGTTGATAAAAATTTGTCTAAATACGTATTGATTATTGAGTTAAATACATTCTCTGAAATTATGAAGGCAACAGGGATACAACACATGGAACGAAATGGTAACTACTTAGACAACTTCTACATGAATCAGACTGCAGTTTGAAGACACGAATACCATGGAAGGGAGGCAGTTGTTGGGAAGGAAGTGATACAGGGTTGTAGTCTACCCATGTGTTATTCAGTATGTATACTGAACAATCAGTAAAGAAAATAAAGGAGAATATTATAACGATAATTAAAGCTCAGGGAGAAGAAATAAATATTGTTTTCCGATGATACTGTAATTCTATCAAAGCAGCAAAACTTTTGAAAGATTAGTTTAGAGGAATGGAAGATGTACATTAACAAGAGTGAAACTGTGGTAATGGAGTGCTGACCAATTAAATCTGACGATGCCGAGGAAATCAGATTAGCAAAAGCTAGAAAAGACTTTCTGAAAAAAGAGAAGTATTTTAACTTCTGATGTAAACTAGAGTGTTAGGAAGCCTCTTTTGTAAGTATTTATTTGGAGTGTAACGCTTTTCGATAGTGCAGCGTGGATGACAGTAAAAAGCATAAACAGAGTAGAATCATTTGAAATATGTCACAGGAGAAAGTCGATTAGATTCATGTGTCAGATAACTAATGAAGATATGCTGAATGTAATCGGGGAGAAACTTTATTTCTGGCATAAATGGAGTAAAATAAGGTTTATGCGACATTCTGAGGCACCAAGGCACCTGTAGTAGGCAATCACAGTAGATATGAATGCTATTCAGTACACCTGCGTCCTATGAAATGGGGTACTTCAGGGAAATTTGAATGAAGGACGATCAAGAACATTATCTGAATGCCACACTAAGCCCTTCTCTACATGTCGGTACTTATATACTTGCATAGAATTCGCACTGGGTTGCATGTATGCTGCATCAGCGGACACAAACGGAAACTTTTTATTGCTCCTTTATATATCGCCGATAAAAATAGCATTCAATTAATTACAGCGGATAGGAAGACTCATGCGTTGGTGGTAGCAGAAGAGCTGTGCCGATATCAGAGGGAACAGTTTCAGTACATCCCTCCAAGGTGGTCCAGACTGTCACGGGGACAAGTGAAATGGAACTATTCCTTGGGGGAACAGGTGGAGGCGGACATCCTTGCAACTCGCCGATATTTTCAGACAGAAGGTCCTCGCTGGCTATATTCATTGTAAAACTCAGTCGTAACTGTCACAAGGACCTTCATGAGGGTCAGAAAAACTGGAATTACTCAACAGTGCGATTCTGCTAAACGGAACTCTTTGTGACATATTGGTATCAACTTCTCGGCTAACAGGACCACCAACGAAATTGACGGCTGTAAAACGAACGTATCCTCAACTGCATCTGTAATCATTTCGAAATCCCGCCAGCGGAGAACCCATCAGAATGCTACCATTGATTCCTGGGCCGTCGATAGTTTGGACCTGGCGAGTTGAACTCGTTCTTTGCCGGTTACAGGATCTTTGGTTTACTCTCTGGTGGCCGGGGGGGAAGTGGGTTGTGTGAAAAGGCAGGGTGGCAGTAGGGACTGAGCGGTTATAGTGGATCGTGTGTACGATGGAACGCAGGGGCTTCATAAAGAGCAAATGATCGCGATTGCCGGGGCACCGTTTCTTTGTTGTCTGATGTCGGCATTCTCTGTGTAAGTCGGTGCGACTGTTGATGTGCCGTGCGGGGCCAGTCTAGCCCTGCCCTGGTTGTATTTGTTCACGCAAAGTATCTAAACTGTTTCGCTTCTGGTATTTCACATTTAATGTCATTTCCTAAGGGTGAAAGCTCAAGTTTAATCTGTAATGTGTTTTTTAAGTTGAACTTAGTACGTAGTTGCTGTTGAGGAAAAGAAATTATTGTTGGTTAATAAATTGTTTTAAAGAGGACTTGGTAACAAATCATGTTCAACAGCTTTTCCCAGCCCTTCAACTAGGACCTGTTGGTTGGTGTCCTCCTAATATACAAGCGGTTGTTGCCTATGTCCGTTGCCTTGAAAAGTTGCTAGCAGCACAGGGTGAGGGCATTAGCGTGGAACAGTTGTTCCAGTATATTCAGCAATACTGCAGTGGGTACCAGCACTGGGTCATGGTAATGGGAAATTCGACGTCAGTCTTGGCCATCCTTTGCGTGGCGTGATTCCGCATCGGCGAAGAGTTGTCTAGCGACGTGTTCTCCCAGCCCACTACCCACTAATCCAATGGAATGATCCCAAAGTTTCGGTGTACCAGCCACTACACGCTGTTTGACGGAGAGTGTAGTGAAGAGGACTGGACAAGGTATGAAGTGTAAATAGTGGTATGAGACAGAGTGAACCAGATGGGTAGGAATAAAACTATGTACACAGCAGTACCATGTTGCTTTAGCAGTTGGCTGTTTCAACAGCAGCCCAGAATTATGAGGACAGAATTCTCTCGTGGTATGACGAGTGTTGCGGCCTGGTCTTCAGGCCGGTCCCTGCAAGCGGGCAGGTTATATGTTGGCTAACCACTGCCGCAATTCCGCAATGGTGCAATGCAGTTGTGCCGGCAGCATCATGAAACGCGGTGTTCTTCCATCAGTGGTTGACTTTGTTGCTACCCGATGTAATACAATGCGGCGTTTCCGCGGGATATCACATGATACGAGCCTACCTCCTGGAGGTAGCCTACCAGCTGGAGGGAGCGTAAATGCTCGTAGCGCAACCGGTAGTATCATTGCTTCGGAACTGTGCAGCGTCTTCGCCAGTCATCAGTTAAATATACAGATGAGCTTCCCCATCCCTATCGATCAGCGTCACCAACTAGGCGAAGGCTATGGGCCGTAAGCTAACCCTGATGGTTTCAAATCGAGGCCGCCCAGTGGGTGCCATTGCTCCACACTCCGGCCAGTCTCTGTAGGTCCTAGGTTCGACGTGGGGCCTGCGCACTCAACGCTAGCGTTATAGAACACCGTCGCGAGGCCCTCGAGAAAGACAGCCATGACGCATACGTCACAGCAAGTGGCACTGCAGGTCTTACCAGTGCCAGCAGCCGTCTCTGTTAGCTGTAAGCTTTAATAACACTGCTGCTGGTGAAGGACAGCAGACGTAAAGTTTTTCTGTGCCAGGCGTACGAATACTCTCAGATCAGAGGACTGACAGCGAAAGTCAAACATCTGGCTTAGGGTTAGTCAGAGAGGCAGTTCTGACTACTCACGTAATATCTCAGATTCATTGTCAGTCAAAACGTAAAATACCAGCAGTAACAAAATTATGTTTAAAAATATTCAAGCTTCTCCTAACAAATTAAAAATTAAGAGGAATTTCTGTAACAAAACCGTGTTAAAAAAACTAAGGTTTTTTCGGTTACTGAACGCAATTTATGAACTGGAAGAATTATAGTTACCTTCTGTGGAAAGCGAGCTGCTCTGTCGCTACTGCGCATTGACTAGTTTGGTGTGGCACGTGACTGGTATGCCGTGAGACATTGCACTGGATGTCGGCAAGGAAATCTCTGATAGAATGATTCTAACGAAAGGTGATGAATGAATTATAGTTGCATTTAGAATATAAAGCCACAGTCGAATGTTTCATTCAAGTTCTCTGAATATAACTAATCAGATGTCATCCAAAAATATTGATATTATGAAGAGCACCACTTCGAATACTGATGTACCTTACATTCATTGCACAGTGATATTTTGTCCGTGTTAAATTGGGCCGAGAAAACTATGAAGGTGGCATTTTGTTGGTCCAATAGAGGTTCCTGAATGCTGAGAATAGGCCGTTGAAGATTGTTAAGAATGGTTGCTTTAAGAGTTATACACAATTAGCCATTAAAAACGCAACACCATGAAGCGTACTGCGGAATTTTACTCATCGTACACATACTGAGTAAGAGTAAGAATACACGATAAAATTTGTAGTTATTTGTGGATATACAGAAAGCATAATTTAATAAGCCGATCTTATGTCCCTTACAGCAGCAAAGGCTCTTATCCAGTGGCTCTTACCCAGGTGGGCATCTAGTCAAGTGAGCTGGAATGAAAGATGGGGATACTACATCCCAGGCTGCTTGAATTCTGTGTCAGAATTGCGCTGTCTGGCGATTTGCGGCGTGCCAATCTCTCCGACGTTTACAGGGAGTGGAAATGGAAGGCGGCAGTGGCCGGGAGTTCCCATTCTGGAAGTTCGCGACGCCACATTGGGCGATTTGCGTGTCGACAATGGGGAAGAAATTATAATGAGAACAGCACAACACCTAGTGCCTGAGGGGAGAAAATCTCCCACCACAGCCAGGAATCGAACCCGGTCCCTGTGCGTGGCATTCTGGCGCGCTGACCATTCAGCTATTGGGGTGGACTACAGAGGGTAAGAGGTCTAGAGAATGTGCTGTCTAGGGAAGTAGTTGAACGCAAATTGTATCAAGATATGTCAGGATGGTACAGGTGCCAACCAACAAGCAGTGGTCCTTTATCTTGTTCAAAGATGACATCTCGGAGATCTCTAAGATAGGACTGAGCCACCGGACGTACCACGTGAGAAGTGTAACAACTACCGTCCAAATTACCAGCCACGCGAGCCAGAGGTGATAGTGTTGTGTACGCAACGGCAGATCATACGACCACGCATGACGATGACAAATGCAATCTAGTAACGTTCCTTCTCCTCAGAGCGTCTACACGCAGGAATGTGCAACGTAATGGTTTACCAGGAACCAGGAGTAGTCTAAAAAGACGTGTGCGTTGTTGTCGGCGGCACTCCACTGTCTGGGCGCCTCTCTCTTCTGCTGCTTCAAGGGAAGCTACCTGCCGTGATGTTGTCTGTGATGTTGCAGACGCTTTCTGCCTGTCTTCGTCAGTACTCTGCTTTCTACAGCCGGCCGCTGATCGCCGAGCGGTTCTAGGCGCTTCAGTCTGGAACCGCGGGACCGCTACGTTAGCAGGTTCGAATCCTGCCTCGGACATGGATGTGTGTGATCTCCTTAGGTTAGTTAGGTTTAAGTAGTTCTAAGTTCTAGGGGACTGATAACCACAGCTGTTAAGTCCCATAGTGCTCAGACCCATTTTTGAACCTGATTGTAGGTATGTGACTTGACTGTAAGAAAACCACATGGAGAGCGATAAAATGGCTGTTTTGTCAGATGCTAGTATAGTGGGAATGCTGAAATGTTGCATGGCATCTCCAACGTGTAGCTGGTGCCAGCCGAAACAAATATTGCTCATCTCGTCTTTCATACGGCGGCAGTGGCAATAAAAGCAGCTGTTTGTTTCTCTTACGCAAAAATCATTTTTAAATTGGAATTGTATGTGCTTATTCGATTGACTGCTTCGAAATTAATCTACTGCGAAATTCATTTTACTTAAATGTATTTACATGGACAAAAATCATGAGAAATAAACTTCAATCCAGTAGCGACTCAGTAGCTGTGCATGCTTGGCGAAAGCGAATTTCACGATAAAACGAATATCGAATTATACTAATGTGGGACCGCTCTATCGAACCGGCACGTAAAGCTCCGCTTTAGAAGTCGTTTCACCTGTAACTGGAAACAAACCGATACTTTCCGCTGACACTGGGCGTCACATGAAACACGTGATGAGCACTGTTTATCTGGCTTGACACCAGCTACTCAATACAAAAGCGAAATTGCAAACATCATAGGAAATATGATGAGAGAAACTCCGTATATTCGAATTGATCTACCCCGCCACCTATAGGAACCCTAAAGTTTAACCTGAAATCTTAATATCGTTGTAGTTCAGCAGTTTTCACAATAACAAACAATGTCAGAGCCGAAAGAAGTGATAGCGAGTGACCAGCGAGTGGGCTACAGACATTTCTATCCGCAGTCCAGCGTTCAGCCAACGACATCGTGATTAAATATTTTGACTGTGGACATCCGTACGTCGAGAAACGCTCTTTGTATGCGGGTGCAGATCTCGCTAAATGAAAGTCGTGGAAGAGAATTTTGAATAACGAGGAAGAATCATAGAGGTATTCATGTAAGGTTAAATTAAACTGAAGTAGCTTGTGCTACATAATAGCTATGATAGCACTACAGTTGCTTGTTTCAATGGCTGTCAGAAAATTACCAGAGAGCGAATGCCATTTAGCGGGAGCAAGAGGCCAGAGAGACAACACTGCGATAGAAACCATAATATCTCGTCGCGTTAGCTAAACGACACTTGTTGTGAAAACAGAGCGCTGAGCAGTGGTATTCAGAGAGGGCGGCCATTACCGCAGAGCAGATGCGGCGGTAACGGTGAGCATTTGGGGAAATGTCACAGCCACAGGCAGCCTGAGTGAAACCACGTCCCGGAAATGTCGGCGCCCAGGGCGGAAGCCCGCCCGTGAGCGGCCGCTGAATGCATCCTGCTCGAATATCGTGCCAAACATCAGCAGGCGGCTCTGCTCATGGGGCGAACATTCGCGATTAATCTACTTTAGAATGTGAGTATTGTGAATGCAAGAATTTTTTATTTACATAACTAGCAGAGTACCTCGCACTGACCGGGTCTCCATCTCCTTCTTCCCCCTCTGTTTCAGTCCGCCTACTCCGTCCATGCCCTTCTCTCACATCTCTATGTCCACTTCTTCCATCTCCACCTTCACGTCTTCTGCCGGCCGGAGTGGCCGAGCGGTTATAGGCACTTCAGTCTGGAACCGCGCGACCGCTACAGTCGCAGGTTCGACTCCTGCATCGGGCATGGATGTGTGTGATGTCCTTAGGTTAGTTAGGTTTAAGTAGTTCTAAGTTCTAGGGGACTGATGACCTCAGAAGTTAAGTCCCATAGTGCTCAGAGCCATTTTTTCGCTTCTTCCTTCTCTTTTCTTCGTCTGTCTATCTCCTTCTCTTTCCTTCCTCTCTGTCCATTTCCTCTTCCTTTGCCATATCCATATCCTTCTTCTCACTCTCTAACTGTCCATTTTTTTCTCTCCACGTTTTTTTTCCACGTTTTCATCCTCACACCAATAGGAGTCTGCCGGTTCTTACTCTCACAGTATTTCTTTCCAGAGAGCAAGTACGAGGGCGTGCTGTAAAGTAATGCTTCCGAATTTTTGTGTGAAAACCCATAACGCTTTTTTAAATAAAACAAATTAACGTTCTACATCTCTATTCTCTATCTCTACATATTTGTAGCCCTCCACTGCTAGAGGGTTCCGAATTTTAGGGTGTAACACGACGATGTCTAATGTAAATATGTCGATGCATGAGAAACAGCGTGCCGTCATCGAGTTTCGAATTCGAAGAGTTCCTTCACACATGAAGCACCCTCTCCTTCAGAGGCCAGACCAAACACGATGGCTGCGACATCTGCAACCAGCCGACGTCTTGGATTTACTGTCATCGATCATCCTCCATACAGTCTCTACTTGGCCCCATCCTATTTCCAAAACCTAAGAAATACCTTCGAGGGCTTCATTTTGATAGTGATGAAGCGGTGCAAGCACATGTGAGTTTTCGGCTCCAAGTGAGGTATTCTATATTGAGGGTATCAATAAAGTGATCTCTTATTGCAAGAAATGTGATCTTCGTCAGATTGAGTATGTTGAGAAATAAATATATTGTCATGAATAATAAAGATGTAGAATGTTAGTAACTTTTATTTTATTTAACAAGCCTTAAGAGTGGTCACATAAAAGTTCGGAGGCACTGCTTTTCAGCACGCTCTTGTACCTGTATCCATGCATCTTGTCGTCTTCGGTAATGGCGAGAGCATCTTCCAGCAGGACAACTGTCAAATTCACCGGTGCGGCATCGCTCTGCGGTGGTTTGGGAAGCATGATATAAACTTGCATTGATATCTTGGCGCCGGCCGGGGTGGCCGGGCGGTTCTAGGCGCTACAGTCTGGAACCGCGCGACCACTACGGTCCAGGTTCGAATCCTGCCTCGGGCATGGATGTGAGTGATGTCCTTAGGTTAGTTAGGTTTGAGTAGTTCTAAGTTCTAGGGGACTGATGACCAAAGAAGTTAAGTCCCATAGTGCTCAGAGCCATTAGAACCATTTTTTGATATCTTGGCCCCAAATTTACCAAATATAAACACGATGGATCGCGTCTATTGGACGCTAGCTCAGCTCCCACAACTAAGATTCCTGTAATTTACAGGAATAGTCTAACATGTTCGGAAACATCTGGTGCCTCATAATTCCGGAAAACTACCAAAGACTTGCCGAATCCATGTCATGCAAAGTCGCTGCTGTAACGTGTTCCACAGGTGGACCATGTAACATTACTTTCTTTAAATTCAAGAAAATAAATGTGATATACAATGAAGCACCAAAGAAACTTGTATAGGCATGCGTATTCAAATACAGAGATACGTAAACAGGCAGAATACGACGCTACGGTCGGCAGCGCCTATATAAGACAATAATTGTGTGGCGGAATTGCTAGATCGGTTACTGCTGCTACATTGGCAGGTTATCACTATTTAAATGAGTTTGAACGTGGTGTTATAGTCGGCGCACGAGCAATGGGACACAGCATCTCCGAAGCAGCGAAGAAGGGGGGATTTTCCCGTGCGACCATTTCCACGAGTGTACCGTGAATATCAGGAACCAGGTAAAACATCAAGCCTCTTACATCTCTGAGCCGGAAAGAGATCCTGCAAGAAAGGAAAAACCGACTACTGAAGAGAATCGTTCAACTTGACAAAAGTCCAACCCTTTTGCAAATTGTTGCGGATTTCAATGCTGGGCCATCAACAAGTGTCAGCGTGCGAACCATTCAACGGAACACCGTAGATATGGGCTTTCGGAGCCGAAGAACCACTGCTGTACACTTGGTAACTGCAGGACACAAAGCTTTACGCCTTGCCTGGACCCATCAATACCGACATTGGACTGTTGATGGCTAGAAAGATGTTGCCTGGTCGAAAAATCTCGTTTCATGTGAATGTATGCTTTCCCGGCGTATACAGCTGGCGAAGAGTTCTCGGGCTTCCAGTCGGGTGGCGGTGTCTTCAAACTGTGACGTTTCGACGAGTGACATACTCATCATCTTCTGGCGAAGTGCCGAGACTTTGCGGATGCCGGTCCCTTTATATCTGCGGTGTGCCCCCCACCACCTGGCCGCGGGAGGCTGGATCCAGAGGAGCCGGCGGGCGGGGTGGAGGGGGAAGCGGGTGCGCCGTTCGTGTCTCCATGCAACCAGCTGCCACCATCCGGCGCAACGCCAGTCAGTACTGACCACCTTGGTACATAGGGCGCACGTCATTTGTGACAAAGAAAGCCTCTCAGACGAATTACACCACCTAAGAGAGGTATTTCGGAAAAACGGTTACAGTGAAACACAGATTGGCAGGGCCTTCAAGAGGAGACAGGCTGACAAATTTCAGGAAGAGGAAGAGGAATTTAACAAGAGACTCGCCTTTCGTCCATATTTGGGGCCCACATCAGCCAAAATCGGGATGTTATTAAGAAAATCAAACATAAATACCGTCTTCCGAACACCGCCGAAGACGAAAGAGCTGCTGGGCTCAGCTAAAGACCCACTCAAACTAAACACACCTGGTATATACAACATTGCCTGCGAATGTGGTGTGCAGTACATCTCTCAAACTCAGCGCTGCATCTCTAAAAGGTGCGAGGAACACATCAGGCATGTTTGACTTGGACAGATAGAGAAATCTGGTATAGCTGAACATAGCATCAAAGAAAACCACACCTTTGATTTCGAAAACACCAGGGTGCTGTGCCGAGCCGGGAGCTATTGGGGTAGCGTCATTAAAGAATCAATAGAAATACGGGTCCACGAGAATCTTGTGAACAGGGACGAAGGCTATCAACTGAGCGCGGCCTGGAATCCAGCATTAGCCGCAATACGCCAGAAACGCAACAAGAACCGTCCAGCTCACGAGACGCGATCAGAATGCTCTGACGGAGACACGAACGGCGCACCCGCTTCCCCCTCCACCCCGACCGCCGGCTCCACTGGACCCGGCCTCCCGCGGCCAGGTGGTGGGGGGCACACCGCAGGTATAAAGGGACCGGCATCCGCAAAGTCTCGGCACTTCGCCAGAAGATGATGAGTATGTCACTCGTCGAAACGTCGCAGTTTGAAGACACCGCCAACCGGCGGGTAGCCCGAGAACTCTTCGCCAATCTCGTTTCAAATTGTATCGAGCGGATGGACGTGTACGGGTATGGAGACAGCCTCCTGAATTCACTGACCCTGCATGTCAGCAGGGGACTCTTCAAGCTGATGCAGGCTCTGCAATGGTGTGGGGAGTGTGCAGTTGGAGTGATATGGGACCCCTGATACGTCTAGATACGATTCTGACAGGTGACAAGTACGTAAGCATCCTGTCTGATCACCTGCATCCATTCATGTCCATCGGGCATTCCGACGTACTTGGACAATTCCAGCAGGACAATGCGACACCCCACACATCCAGAATTGCTACAGAGTGGCTCCAGAGACACTCTTGTGAGTATAAACCCTACAGCTGGTCACCAGACTCCCCTGACACGAATATTACTGAGTACTCTTTCTGATTTACTGACAGCCCTGCAGGATTCATGGTGTCAAGTCCCTCCAGCACTACTTCAAACATTAGTCGAGACTATGACGCGTCGTGTTGCGACCATTCTGCGTGCTCGCTGTGGCCCTACACAATATTAGGGAGGTGTAATTATTTCTTCGGCTCTTCAGTGTATTTACCTACAAAACACTTCAGAAATTAAGAAAGCAAAAATTTGTATAAACAGACTGAGAAAATCCTTACGTTAATCATTTACGTTAGAAAAATTTTTCATTTTTCTCTACCGCGGGGAGACTTACTATCGCGTCATGGTTATCTGTAGACTGCTTACTGAATGATTACATATTAATTTGTCAAACAGTGTTTTAATTCATAGTGATACTTGAAATACTCAATTTCAAATCTTAAAAACATTGTTAGTTAATCAAGTCTGTAATATGTATTTTCAGTGGCCGTAATAAAAAGAAAAATAAATGTTGAAACCGTATTGTTCAGTGACCGAAGAATTCGAGCTGCGTGCTGATTCTTTCGTTACTCATTCTCGTAACAGAAAAATAGCTTATCTTTGTCAGTATCGAAGTCCGATTGTAACAATTTTTATATTTATAAAACCTAGGAATTTTATTAAACTCACACGGTCAGGAGTCACTGAACATTGGCGGCCGACAACAATAACGCTTTGACCTGAACATCTATCAATTTTCGATGAAGTGCGATATGAGAAGACTAATAATTTTTTACATTTTGAGATAATTGAATTCTCTTACAGGTGCTGTTCAGAGAAACTGTAAGAATGAGAAATAATCCCATCGTCGCTGGACTCTGCTTTCTTGCTGCTACTAAATATGCACGGGAAACTTATAAATTATTTGGAATTTATCAGTGTCGTTTTGCTGAAGAATTTTTTCCTTTGCATTATTCCCCATAATAAGAATGCGCATTTCAACCAACAGCCTGTTAAGCAGGTAGTCATAATGTTACGGCTCAACGGTGTGTATCGCAGAGTAAAAAACTGCAGTCTCAATAGAGAAAGATCTTGCAGACGTCGAATTTCGACCAGCATTGGTAGACGTTTCTCCTATTTACACGAGGCATAACGCAATGTTGTCCTTACAACCAACATTCAAATTGGATATCTTAGTGAGAAACACTCTGCACCTTCTTCCTCTCATATACAGAATTCAAATGGCGTAACCCCTGCCTACTGGGTGCTGGGCGCCTTTGTGTTGAAATGTTAATTATTTTGCATATCCAAACACGTAGAACACTTCTCGTCAGTTTGACGTTTGTCAGGAATGAGATTAACGAGCACTCTGGGACTGTTTCAGTAGTGTCTTTGGAGACTAGCAAAAATAGCAATCGGAGCAGAATATTGCTGCCTACAGCTAGTTACTGGGACAGCGCTTTTTCAGCAGCACGGAGGTGATACGGTGGCTACCACTAAGCAAAAAGCATGGTGATCTCAGTTATCCAACCTTGTGGATAAGAACGTGTGTTCACATTCTGGGTTCAGGCGTTTCTGCAAGGAGGAACACCAGAATTTATATAATCAAACGAAAGATATTACATCCCAATAGCTTGTGGGCAATACAAAAACATCACGTCTATGTGATAATTTAGTAGCTGAAACGGGTAACAGTAAATGCTACCTTTTTAAAATGAAGACTATCCCAGACCGCAACAACTTCTTTTTTTTTGTTTTTATTTTCGTAACCGGTTGTGGTCTGTAAGATCATCCTCAGACCAAAGACCACAGATAACGTGGTGCCACTAAAGGGTGATACTTATTTACCTATACGGAATAAAATCGTCATAACTTCCGAACGGTTTGCGTTAGGACGCTCGAAGTACACGGTTGGCCGTAAGTTATGATGGGAATTAGTATGCGCTGTATGGTTTCGTTTAACGACGAAGCGCACTTTCATTTGGATGGGTTCGTCGATAAGCAAAATTGACGCATTTTGGGGACTGAGAATCCATATTTCGCAATCGAGAAGTCTCTTCACCCTCAACGGGTGACTGTGTGGTGTGCAAAGTCCAGTCACAGGTAATCGGTGCGATATTCGTTGATGGCACGGCGACTACCAAACGGTACGTGAAGGTTTTGCAAGATAATTTCATTCTCATTATCGAAAGTAACCCTCATTACTAAAAGAAGTTGTTCACGCAAGACAGAGCTTGACCCCATCGTAACAGGAGACTGTTTGATGTCCGGAAAGAGCACCTTGGGGATCGCATTCTGGCTCTGGGGTACCCAGAGGCCACTGGCATAGTCCTCGATTGCCCGCTATATTACCCGGATCTGAACACGGGAGATTCCTTTTTGAGGACCTATATTATCAGGCGTACAGAAATAGCGCCAAAACCATTGCTGTATTGAAAACAGCCATTCAGAAGGTCACTGACAGCATCGATGTTCCGACAGTTTGCGGGTCATGCAGAATTTCGCTATAAGTCTGCTCTGCATCATCGCCAATGATGGCAGGCATATCGAACATGTCATAACCTAAATCTGAGTATCTGTAGTGACGTTTACGTGTTGAATAAAGTGCGTGCACTCCGTACTTTGTAACAAGTTTACGTTTTATTTTCATATATTTCAATATTTGTCACTGCGTTTGTACTACAGACTGGTAATTGTCACGAATTTGTTTAAGTTGTTTTGCTACAGCATTTTAGTTGCATTCAGATATGAGGAACGTCAGGCAGATTCTCATTGATCTCGTAAGACTATAGTTTACCAGAAATACCTCGCACCAGATGAACGTGTGTCTTGGGAAGGTCTGAAGCCGAAGTTAGTCATTCATGAGGGAGAGTAATGGATGTAGTGGCGCTAAGAAAATTATTCGACTACATATAGTTCAGGGTGATGGTTGTGAGCAGATTGAGACTGAAGCTCAAACTCTTATTTAGTTGCAACGCATAAACTGATATTGATCGCTACTTGTTGTGCATCAGCTGCTCACAAAAAATACAAAACAACTTGGCCTCTGGTAAAAGAGAACGAGCTAGGGTTGCTTAGATAAATACGTTCTCGTTACAAGCCAAGATGGTGGAAAAATTTCAAACTGGAAACAACATGTCTGAAGACTGCCATTGTGAAACCAAGTGTATGGAAAATAAGGAAAGAGAAACCAAGGAGAGCGGCATGCGACTATAGTATTGCACTGAAACGTAGAAATGATTGGTAATGAATATTAAACTCATAGCGTTAGTTTAAGTTACAATCCCATCAAATTATCTGTAACAAACAGTTCTTGAAGTACATGAAAATGAAGACAAACTTAAGACTACTTTAAACACTATGTATATGTACTAAGAGATTCCCAGTGTTCAGTTTAGTTGCATACAGGCCGAATAACTAATAATTGACGGTCGCAAATATCAATATCAAGAATGTCAAGAAAATCTCTTTTAGAGATAAGAATAATTTAGTTTGCCGTTTGCTGCAAAAGTAGCTGCATTCCGCGTACACTTCGAAGAACATCAAACACAGCATCGCCCTCTGCAAAATAAGTCGGTGTTCCTCAGTTCGCCGGAAGCAAGTACGTTGCTGTTTGCAACGCTTTTGGAGGTCACTTTTCTTGATATTTTTTTGAATAATTCGAAAGCTACAGCCTCCAGAGAAAACGCATCCCAGTAAAAGTTTAACTACAGACATCAGACGTCACATCGGTTCCGAGAGTTCCAGAACAGGCACATAAAATTGGAACAGAGATCAGCATAAACATCATTTCCGCCCTTTTTATTTCTCATAAAAACCACACATTGCATGTCGTACCACCATACAGCGAGACCTTCAGAGGTGGTGGTCCAGATTTCTGTTCACACCGGTACCTCAAATACCCAGTGGCACGTACTCTTGCATTGATGGATGCCTGTGGGTCACGTCCAACAGCACCTTTCAATCTATCCCAGGCATTGTCGATAGGGTTCATGTCTGTAGAACATGATGACCACTCTAGTCGACCGATTTCTTTATTCTGAAGGAAGTCATTCACAAGATGTGCACGATGGGGGCGTGAATTGTCGTACATGAAGACAAGTGCCTCGCCAGTATGCTGCCGATATGGTTGCGCTATCGGTCGGAGGATGGCATTCACGTATCGTGCAGCCGTCACGGCGCCTTCCTTGACCACCAGCGTCGTACGTCGGCCCCACATAATGCCACCCCAAAACAGCAGGGGACCTCCACCTTGCTGAGCTCGCTGGATAGTGCGTCTAAGGCGTTCAGCCCGACCGGGTTGCTCCAAACATGTCTCCCACGATTGTCTGGTTGAAGGCATATGCGACCCTGATCGGTGAATATGGACCCCGCCATTGACGTCGGGAGTGAAGTTGCGCATCGTGCAGCCTATTACGGACAGATTGCGTCGTAACACCAAGTCCTGTAGCTTCACGAAAAGCTTTATTCAACATGGTGACGTTGCTGTTAGGGTTCCTCCGAGCCATAATCCACTGCAGTAGCAGCCCTTGGGCGGCTGAGCGAGGCATGTCATTGACAGTTCCTATCTCTCTGTACCTCCTCCATGTCCGAACAACATAGCTTTGGTTCACTTCGATACGCCTGGACGTTTCCTTGTTGAGATCCCTTCCTGGCACAATGTAACAATGTGGACGCCATCGAACCGCGGTATTGGCCGTTAAGGCATGGTTGAACTACAGACAACACGAGCCATGTGCCTCCTTCCTAATGGAATGAGTGGAACTGATCGGCTGTCTGACCCCCTCCGTCTAATAGGCACTGCTCATGCATGGATGGTTACGTCTTTGGGCATGTTTAGTGACATCTCTGAACAGTCAAAGGGACTGTGTCTGTGATACAGTATCCACAGTCAACGTCTGTATTCAGGAGTTCTGGGAATCTGGTGACGCAAAACTTTTTTTGATGTGTGTAAATTAAATTTCCTACAAAGAGATCCTGTTAACGTCTTTTAATAAGTTTGCGTGTGTTGCAAGCGAGAAAGTATGAAAATCTTGCTCGTGGTATGTGAAGACGTTGTGCGTTGCTTAAAAACCCAGCAGTTGGCACACTTGAATCAACATATATATGTAACAGTGGAAAGCCTTAGACTAAGCTTAAAAGATGTCTCTAGTTAACTCAATTATGTATTCAATGATGCAATACATTACATTCAAAGAAGCTGAACGCACGTGGAAGATATCACTGAAAAGTGTTCTGGGTAAAGTGTACATCTTTCACTGTTAATATCGACAAAATAGCTGAAGATGTATTGTTTTCCTCCCAACTGGTCATTAGAGCACAGATTAGAATTTATGTGTGGCTATTTGGAGAATGAACCAGCTGAAGGAATGCGATCAGCCATTCACGATTGTCACAGTGAAGGAGAATTTTATCGTACCTTCCTCTCAGCATATTGGTCTCAAGCTACACAAGACCTAGTAAAACATAGCATCATAATGATGAAACATTTCGAACAATCTGGATTTTCCAGTCTTGTAAAATATTTTGAAGACATGTTGCACAAGAATCAGTACCTGTCAAACCCATACAGCCCCTCAGAACTCATCCGCATTTGCTTAATCAAATTACCTGAATATTTACGACATATTATTTTGGCAGGGCGTTGCAAAGACAACACTGAAGCTTTTCAGTGACTCTTACAAGAATTAGAAAGTGACATTGACAATCGCGGAACGCGAAAACAGGAACACAACAATTACAGATCACATCCGTCACAATTCCGCCATGAAAGGAATAATAACTGGACACGACAAGGCTATTCTTACAACGCAAACCGTGGACAAAACAGACACCACCCATATGACAACCACTGGCAGAGTAATAGCTACAGAGAAAGATCGTACTTCCGTAATTATGAATATGACAGAGATAACCATAAAAACAGACAATATGGAAACCAAAACAATTATTATCAAGGGAGGCAGAATAACTTCAGACGCAACAGTTCAGCGCGCAGTTACGATTCAGGGAGAAATTCTCCACCACTTAACCGACAAGAAAGAAACTACAGGAACTACCGACATGACGACAGACGATATAATCATAACGACAGACCTGAATTGCATCAGAACTGGCGGGATTCAAACAGAGCAGGGCCCTCTCGACAAGGTGAATTTGTAGAAGTTAGGTCTCCTAATCCCAATAACGACGCATGCCAACAAAGAGACAGACAATGACTCGCACTGGAGGCAGCCGCGTGCGCCGGCTGGCTCACAGAAAAAAAACATAGACGCTAACCTTGAGAAAAATTGCAGTATTCTTTACCGACGTATACCGCACAATAATTGCGTTCAAGTAGAAACTCTGAGTACTATGAAGAGTAAATGTTTACACCACATTTCACATGTAAAACCGTTTATTGAGATATAATCTGCTTTTTAACTTTGTCTTTGCCATATAACTTTTCACTTTACATTACTAGTATGCTTTGTCAGACTTAGAATCTGTTAACATGCAACAATGTTTGAAGTTAAATATTCAGTCAAGAACCAAGAGAACTTATTTCAACAGAAATTACGAATGCATTGTTATAGTGAACAGACGACACAGTGTTGTTATTTGTACATTCTTGCTTGTTAGTTGCACGATTACGTAACGACTATAAGGCTCACATACTTAGAACATTTACCAGTACTGCTAATGAGATTTTAATGCAACATTTTAGTTTACTTGAAAATACATTCTGGATTTAAAGTACTTTCTGTGAGATACCAGATGACACAGTGGTTAGTTTATGTGACAGCTACACGATTTTATCACGACACTACTAATGAGTGACAATTTACAATGTTGCTTTTGCGGTGTTTCTGTTTTATATCTGCACAGTTTTTCTGAATTATTCTGGAAAGTAAAACATGTTTTAGTAGTAACTTTTGTGGTATAGCTACAATGAGACAGCCTTTTCCATAGCACAACAATATGTTACATTATAGTACTTTCTTGATCATGGTAAGGTACGTAATAACTACGATATCTATAAGCAAAGCATTTCACTTTAGTTTGTGATGAGGTAAGTACATTGACTTCAGCAGAACTTTGCTTACAGAGGACGACAACTACAACAGTTCCACAAAATTATCTTACAAGAAGACGCACATTTAGCGCTACAGGAGACACATTTCAGTGATTAATTTTGTACTTAAACCATTTATTTTTCAAGATTTTTGAATTACAAAGAAAGTTTTCCATGATACATTTCATTCCATTGCTGTAATCTGTAACACCTGAGGGTATAATTACATTAATCCTAAGGGGGGTACAAGCTTACTTTGTGTACCATGTGTTTGGCAAGCACAAGGAGCCCTAGCTAATATGGCATTTGCTTATACAACTTTACACATAGGTACCATATTTCTCTAACACACAAATTACACACCTATCTGATAATTTAACTGAGAGATAAACATTATTTTTTACTACATCAGTGACACATGTTTACGCAATTACACAGTTGGGTAACTTCACACTTATGAAATTGTATTTTGTCTTTACTTTGTGAACTGTTCATATTTTTTTGGAACCATTGTGATACAATGAGAGCTTTGAATGATGTATTTGGTATGGGATCATGATTTTTAAAGTATGTTTGAGGTAGATGACACTATTGAAATGAGCAGAGAATTTTTTTAGGTTTTGACATTATAGCTGAAAGCTACGACGTTTTTGAGATTTGGATGAGTTTTTATGATGTTATTATTACGATGACAATGTGTATTATGCTGTTGAGGTATGTTTATGATCAATAAGATGATGCTACTGTAAATGAGGAATTTGATTATGCTACATATTTATTTTGATGAAATATTGAAGAAGTGTCGACGAATACGTATATGAATAATGAGTAGTGGTTAGGGACTCTGATTTGTGGAAAAGGATGTTGGAAACGAAGAATCGTACTTTAAGAGTTATGAAATGTGTGTAAATGCGCAAATGTATCACAATGCCGACGAAAACTTTTTGAACACTGTTATATGGATAGGATTTTGTTTCTACACATTTGCAACGCAAATTCTCGACCTGTGAAATTTTTTATATGAGACTGTCACTGTAATGCAAACTGGTGTCGTAAATATTTCAGTAAGGAAGTCAAGTGACCACCTTCACGTAATGAGTCATGGGCACCCAGCTGCATGACAGTCACCAGGAAAAGAAGCCATTAGTGTGTGCCTTTCAGAGGCACAGGTGAAAAAAAAGGTGTCATTATCCTCGCTATTGACATTCCTTTGTAGTAAGCATTGCAAATACGACACGCTCAAACTTGAAAACATATGATAACACTGTGGAGCTCTTAATTTATGATATTTACTGATTTATGATATTTACTGAAATGCCTAATGAAATGACGAGAAATATTTTTATGTCTATACACCTGATTATGACTACTGTCCTTCTAGTTGAGAGATTTTTTTACTACCTTATGAAATGCCATATGGCTAATGAATGATGTTTCATGCCTTCCATTGTACAGATTTGCTCATTTTCTTTAATATCTAGTTTCTAGCTGCACTGCAGCATTGGTTATTATAAAATTTAATAGATGTACTAATATCACTATTTTCTGTCTACAGACCCAGTAAAGAAAACGTTTATGATATACTTTCTTAGAAAAGAGAGCACAAATAGACATTTCCCTTCACAGGAATTGCATAAATAATTTTTTTAATGACTTAGTAACTTTCTTGCAGAGTAAGTTTTTCTGATGCATTACTTTAGTGTTAAGATGTGACATAGGTATTAAACATGGCCATTTTTACTGTAATGTTTTTTCTGCTTGAGCTATGTCATGTTTAGATATAAGTTATTGCATTTGCTGCTGCTGTTTGCCAGGCATACTGTTACTAAATTTCACTTTGTATTACTCTGTTAAGCTAGTTTTACTACTGATTTATTTTTCTTGTTGCTGCACATTGGCTCATATTTGTTGTAATGTTGCATTTGCTTGGTAATTTAGATTTACTGTAGCTTGCTTTGCCAATTTCCATTTTTTTGGTCATTGCTGTTTATGTTAATTGTTTTGTGATGCTGCATTGCCTCGTCCCTTAGTTTAGCATCTGAGCTCAGTAGATTTAAGTTAGCTTGAGATGGGGTAGGCTATATGTGAGAACGAGTTGTGATGAATTGGAAGAAATGCATAGAGAAGCTATAAGAAAATGGTCTGGCCGAAACAGTATTTTGAAAGAGGATATGACCAAAAAATTAGGGTTTAGGGACAACAGGTTTAGGTAGGATTTTCTTGGAAATAAATGATAGGGTAAGATAATAGAAAATAAATAATGAGGTAAGAAATGTGTGAACATATAAATACAGAAAGCATGCTTGGATAGGATTGTTTTGGTGGAAACAAATGTTGAAATAAAAGGGAAGATCTATGGAATGACGTTTTGGGTTGGACTGCAGTACCAAATGTTACCCTGAAAACGAACCCTGTCTTTCCTTTCGTATTATGCCGCTATGTGTTTATGTACCCTTGTGTATTTGTCTTTTTCCTGTCTTTACATGTTTAGCTAATAAGTTTTATGTTGTAGAATTTTTCAAATACTGTGTTATTTTCTTTGTAAAGACGTTTAGACATTATTTATTCTGTTCCGTTTTAATGCTCATGTGTGAAGTTGATGTTTCGAAAGTTATTCTGATCTTTTATGTATGTACTCATGTCATAATTCCTGTAAAACTGATGTATATGTTATTTCGATTCTTTTGTAAAGCCTGTATTATAAATGTTATCTGCATTGTTATGTTCTTTAATGATGTATTTTGTACCTTTGTAATTGTATTCTTATGTTATAAAATTGTAATTGACACCAGTTCATCATATTATTCACTTGTAAGTTCCATTTCACTGCACACGTTTCTGTTGGTCATGGTATATGGACAATATGTGAGAAGTAGGAACTGTTAGTGTTTGCACGTTTGTTAATAATTCAGCAAGGGACTGGATAACAGCGTTGCTGGTTCTAAGGACAATTCCAAAAACTTTGTGAGTGCACAAGTGGTGGTTATGGACTTGCTATATTATCCGCAAGACTCTTCAATGGTGATTGTGCACATGCACAGTCACAACAGATGGCTGCTGGCCATCTCTACAAGGATTGATGACCCACCAATACCATTATTTCTACAAGGACTGCAGTGGGTCTGCGCCTCTGGTGCCCCACCAATACCGCAATCTCTACCAGGACTACAGTGGGTCCGCTCTGTGATGGCCTACCTACCAATATTCTTCAAAACGACGAATGACTCTGCTGTGGGTTTGCTCTGTTGTGGCCCATTACCTGTCTGCATGTCGAGTCAGCACTGTCTTTCCATTGGAAGGACAACACTACTTCTACAAGATTGCATGGAAATCCACTACTACCGTGTGCATTCTCTTTTACTGCTCAGTCTTTGAGAAAAAAAACACTGTAATTTTACTGTGATGAACGATCAGGACTGTCTTTATAGACTGTGAGAAAATTTTAGCTTTTGACCAACATTGTATCAATAAGTGTGTTCCTTTAATTTCTTTGTTATTGTAATTATGAAATTTTTTTTCAAATCTGTATTGGCCACTGCCCAAAACAATTTGTAAAATTTGTTGTGGGGACGCTGTTTAGGTTCCTATATTGGTAACGCCACGTAGCGCTCTGAAAATCATTGGCTGTGCTGTGTGCAGTCTGTGGCTTGTTTGCATTGTTGTTGGCCATTGTAGGGTTGGACACCTGGATGTTAACAGCGCGTAGCATTGCGCAGTTGGAGGTGAGCCTCCAGCAGTGGTGGATGTGGGGAGAGAAATGGCGGAGTTTTGAAATTTGTAATACTGGATGGCATGAACTGCTATATATATTATGACTATTAAGGTAAATACATTGTTTGTTCTCTATTAAAATCTTTCATTTGCTAACTATGCCTATCAGTAATTAGAGCCTTCTGTAGTTTGAATCTTTTATTTAGCTGGCAGTAGTGGCACTCGCTGTATTGCAGTAGTTCGAGTAACGAAGATTTTTGTGAGGTAAGTGATTTGTGAAACGTATAGGTTAATTTAGTCAGGGCCATTCTCTTGTAGGGATTACTGAAAGTCAGATTGCGTTGCGCTAAAAAAATATTGTGTGTCAGTTTAAGCACAATCATGTATAATTTTTCTAAGGGGACGTTTCAATCTGCCACCCAGTTACTGACGAACTTCATTAAAGATACTCCGGGAGTTCACGGCTGCAGCTAGTAGTTTCTAAACATACTTTTGTAAATGACAGACGATACGTCGACGCTATGCTTGAGGTCCCCAACAGTCCTGGTGGTTCAAATTTTACTCGTTAGATGTCAACCCCTTACGTTCTACATGAACACCTTACTCATTGCACTTATTTACGCTTTTAGCATTTTATTTGAAAACGTGCAGTTGTAATTCAGAAACCAGACAGAATATCTCTTTTAAGCTTAAACATGTTCACAATTTCAATGCATCGGATTGAACAGAGTTTGTACGTATGACATGCCTATTTTTCTCATGACGTCATTTGTGCGAAACTTTTTTTAAGTCTACTTGACCTTTTTTGTCATTTGACGTTACTTCTTTAAAGAATAATGTAAGTTGCATATTCTTTCTGCACTTGTACTGTACGTATGCAATCATTGTCTCTCATCTTATATCACTGTATGTAAAAGAACATCTACATCCCCATCATATTTATTTGGGAGTTTCAGACATATTTTAACAGCCTCATATGAAAGACAAAACCGGTCGTCGCATCACCCAAGTACGAGGAAACTAATGATCTAAGATTACCAATGTAATTAGTGCAAAATGGAAATTCACTATTCTTGTACCAGAAGGGTTCGTTGGCATTTTAATTTCGTGCACAATGGTTTTCCTTTTATCGACATAGTGTGTTACAGTAAGTTCATGCACGCAATGAATGTTTCGAATACACAACGAGGCGTTCATACTACCAATATATCCATGGTGTAATAGAAAATTTTCGCATACTGACATCCGCAGACACATAGTTTTCAGTCAGTGTATAAACCCGCTCTATTTCAGGGAAAGCATATCAGTGAAGTCGGGAAACAACGGTGAAAGGTATTGTTTCTCAAGTGAGCAGGCTCTGCAGAAACTTCAAATTGTTAATAACACACGATAGTTTTCCCTTACATCACAGCGCTGCCGTTACTATTGACAGAACGTTTTAGTGAGCAGATCCCATCGCAACGAGAAACGTCTTTGTTTTAATGATATCCACCCCAAACCCTGTATTATGTCCGTGACACTTTCCCCCCTATTTCTCGATAATACAAAACGTGCTGCCCTTTTTGAACATTCAGATGTACTCGCTGAAACCTGTCTGGTAAGCACCCCACATATCCCACGCCGTGAAGCAGTACTCCAAAAGGAAATGGACAAGCGAAGTGTAGGCAGTCTCCTTAGTACATCTTCTGCGTGTTCTAAGTGTTGTGCCAACCCAAGGGCAGTCTTTGGTTTGCCTTTCCCACAGCATTTTCTATGTGTTCTTTCCAATCTAAGTTGTTAGTAATTGTAATTCCTATACTCTTAGCTGAATTTGTGACCTTAGTCCGATTGATTTATCGTGCAAACGAAGTTTAATTGATTATTTTAGCTCCCATGTAGATGATTTCACATTTTTCAAAATTTAGGGTCAACTGCCAATTTTCGCTTCATGCACATATCTTTTCTAAATCGTTTTGCAAGTGGTTTTGATCCTTTGATAACTTCATTAGACGATAAACGATGGCATTGCCTGTAAACCACTTAAGACGGCTGCTAAGACTGTCACCTTTATCGTTTACATAGACAAAGAAAAGCAGAACGCCAGAAATCACTAATGTTTTACTCGATGTTTAACTCAATTACTACGAGCTTGATCTCTCTGACAGGAAATCACGAATCCAGTCATATAACTGAGACGATATTCCATAAGCACGCACTTTGTTTACAAGTCGCTTGTGAGATACGGTGTCAAAAGCCTCCTGGAAATCTAGAAATATGGAATCAATTTGAAATTCCTTGTCGATGGCACTCAGCACCTGTGTGAGTAAAGAGCTAGTTGTGTTTCACAAGAACGATGTTTTCTAAATCCATGTTGGCTGTGGGTCAATAGACCATTCTCTTCGAGCTAAATCATAATGTTCGAACACAATATATGTTTCAAAATTCTTCTGCATATCAGCGTTAATAGTATGGGTGTTTGTGTATGATTGTTAATATGGAGCTATTGCATCAACACACTCTGAAAGGAACCCAATTAGTTTACAATCTGAACCGCAAGACTTACTTTCATCAAGCGATTTAAGTTGCTTCATTACTCCGAGGATATCTACTTCTAAGTTACTCACATTGACAGCTGTTCTTGATTCGAATTCTGGAATATTTACTTCGTCTTCTTTGGTGTAGAAATTTCGGAAGGCTGTGTTTAGCAACTGTGCTTTAGCATCACTGTCATCGATAGAATTTCCATTTCTATCGCGTAGAGAAGGCATTGTGTCTTGCCGCTAGCATAATTTGCATACGACCAGAATCTCTTCGCATTTTCTGCCAGGTCTCGAGACATAGCCCAAGTAGTTTTCTCAGTCAGGGCAAAGAGATTTGTACTCTCTCGGTAGTCATTCGACAGTAGTTAAGTTGGTGTCGGAAAGCACCCCTCTGGTCTCTTCCGGCTACCTGGGAAGTTCTTTGCAGGGAGAGCGTGCTCTCGTCTCTCTGGCCTGGATCTTGGGCGAGTGAAGATGCTAGTCTTAAGAGCGACTTGGCTATGGTGAGTGCTAATGTGTATTGTTGTGTAGCTATTCTGATGTACACGTTTTATTTGCTAGTCAATTTTAAAGTTCGGTTGTCGAATCCTTGTAGTTTTCCGAGTGTAGTAACGGTATATTTTCTGTATTTAGTAAGTTTTTCCGACCCTTGCTTTATGTAACCAGAAAACATTGTGCAGGAAGTTCGTTACTCTAGCACAGATTTAAAAATCAGTTGTCTGATTTTTCTTTTAATTAGGATGTATGTGTGAACTTTTCTCGTATGTATGTGTTTTATTTCTCTTACTTTTCTTTTCGTTTCAGTTTTAAGGTTGGGTAGCTTTGTTCATGGCACATGGTACTAATTTCACCGTGTGTAATTTCAGTACCATCTTGAATAAGTTTTATTCTTAATTCTGCTTGATATTTTATTGCTATCTGTGTCTACACGATTTACATTTGTGTTCTTGAATTTTTCGCGAGTCTTAAAAAGTTTGCTTTGTTCATGAATATTCACGGCATTTGAGGGTGCTTCGCGCCAGTGTAGCTGAGTTTGATGTGCAAGATGAAGCAGATAAATTTTTTCTTTGGAAAGTGTTAAACAGTATTCTTATTGACAATAATTCAGTCTTAGCGACAGGGATGAGCTCTGAGCCTCTGACTTACAGTGATGGGCAAAATTCCTTTTCTCTCTATTCTTGCGTGTAGTAACAATTGAATTAATAAATCACTTAACAATCAATGACAGACCATAGTTCAGAATAATTTTGTATGATGCTTTATTTTAATAAATTGTGTCAAACTGTAATGACTGTTTCTCAGACAAACCCCTCCTCTTTTGGTAAGATTATTATTAATACGTCCCATCTGGCGTTCCTGAAGCGCAGAAGGCAGACCTTATGTTTGTAGACTTTGTCTGATTATCTTATTCTTTTGCTCTGAATTACTTGATTTAACGGTTGTACTCATATTGTTCACATATGCTTATTCCATAATACAATATCAATATTAACTTGTCAGTTATACTTGCCAATTCAGTGAAAATTCAGTCGTTGTATTAAATTTTCCCCATTTTAATTAAATTGGGTGGTGACCCAGAAAAATTTTGTGGCACACGAAACTTACAGTAGACTGCAGAGTTTCACAAGGGCCAACTTCCCACAGTTACTATTTGCAAATCACTCTCCAGATGACCATACACCCATTAATAACCATTCAACACCCCTCACTACTGATGTAGCCACTTTTTGCGTTTATTGGACTCCTGACCTATTTACTGGAACCAGAAACCACTCTATTCTATGGCGAAGGTCGAGGAATCTGCAGCCTACACGATCGCAGAACTGTCTGAGCCTCCGAATCAGACCTTCCACTTGGTTCTGTACCAGAGGTCTGCAATCGGTCATGTCGACTATGCTGCGAATGTTGCGCTCTGCTTTCATCTCGCAAGCAAGACTGGCATCCCTTACCAGTTCTCATAGCCACTCGAAACTAAAGAGAATCTCCTCCGATCCAAAGCAACACATATCATTTGTAGCGACGTGAGCCACCGCCTGCAGTTGGCTACACTCCCTGATCTTCATGGCATCCGGAAGCATTCATTCCACGTGTGGAACGACTCCACTTGTATCCTAATGGAGTGCATACTCTCTTTTTTCCACTCCTCGGCGTTCATGTCCCTAAAGGACCGCCAGACGTGCCTAATATTGGAGCTCCCAGCTGTCATTAATCCCACCATCTGCGACTACCAGGATCTTCCAGTCGGAGAGGCTTTCGCTGAAACAGGAAAAGCGACTGCATCTGGCTGATGGACAGTGTCAGCTGCAGATAGCACCTGGAACCTCTTCGTCAGACTAACTGGGAAGGCCTTTGTTCGGCTCCTTGAAAAGTCTTTCGCCGCCTGCCATCCCCTGGGACGACCTCCCACTAGACCACAGGTGAGGGATCAGCCTCAGTGCGATCAGCAACTTGGATGGCCACTGACACTGACGCGGACTGGTCAGCGGACTCGTGGGCCATGCCGGACGTCTGTTGGATCTCTACGGTCGGTCCACAACAGTGATGCCCATCCACTGCTGCCTCAAGCTGTGTAACCCAAGCCCAAAGAGCCAGGAGGTGAGAGCAAAGTGTCATCCCTACACATTGTATACGTAGATACTTAAATTGTATGCTTCACTTAAAGATAAGATTAGTTATTGGTTTGTACAACAACATGATAAATAGCTGTTGTCACACAATGTACTACTGTAATCCCATTGACTATTTTCCGTAGAAAATACTCCGATCCTAGGGCCGCGGCAGGCAGCGATGTGCTGTCTGGTGGAGAAGAGAGCTTGTTTACACCAAAATGACAGGGAAATGACGGCAAAACTACGTGATCACCCTTCGTGATTTATGTCTCCCGCGAGTACAGAGCAAGCTGTCATGAAAGCGGCTTACTCCATTAGGGTGAGATCAGTGTCTCTCAGCGTAGACGGACTTTCTGTAGACGAGGCAATAAAAACATGTAGTTGACAGATAGATAAATCTTGGAATCTTCTGTTATTTTATTATAATTAGTTATAGTATGTCTGTTGATTAATCCATACGAATATGTGTATCTTCTAGTTATAGTTAGAAAAATTTGTGTACTCTCCATACCTGAATAACGAAATGCAGTATTACTGCAGCAACAGTACACATAGAACCAAAAGACGCGAGTAAATCCTTTGGCAGATAATAAGCAAGGCGATTTACTGAAAATCAGATATTTCGGTCTGATTAAGAAACGAAAGTTGTCATAATTGCTTTTGCTAGTGGATATATGTAATCTTTTATGTCAACACTTCATTTATAAAGCTCATATTACGTTATATCCATATTTTACGTGCATGTGGTTCAGTATACCGTTCTTATAGTTCGTTGGTCTGTATTCCCAAGCATGTTAACACAATCGAACAGACTGACTCTAGACCCAGAGCACTTTTAGATGTAAATAGCATCATATTTTGAAGTAGCTGACAACAAACCGATTCCTTAAGCTACAAAGCCATACATTTATCCACCACGCTACAGCAAACTATAGCAAATTGTGACCATGTCTTTTATCTTACGCTGTCCTAAAGGCTTTAACAGGTGATATGTCATTAACTAACATGTGACTGTAACCAATCGTACCAAGAACGACGTTCTTTTGACATATTTTCCAAGCGCCATTGTTTTGAAATGGCATACTTTCACTTGCATGTTATAATACGAGAACAGTCAAATATTAAATATTATATGGCGTCTCCCAAGTCCTTCATAGCAATAACTACGTGGAAGAGGAGAACAAATCTCGAAAGTTTGCCACGAACTCTTGGCTACGTCATTTTGATGTCACTTCTTTAGGCAATTCATGCGTAAACAAAATCTTCCCTACCAGAGAGCAGAATCTTTCGGGTGTTGGTCGTTCGCGAGATTGCCAATGGATGAGTGAAGACTGACCTGCAAACGACATCAACTAAAACACGCGAAGATCGGCTTCAAACGTTGAGATATGTCTGCAGTGTGGCCTGAATGTCTAGATATGAAACGTCAGTGTTTTAGATCTGAAGTGGATGGTGTGCTGTATGCTGTGAGCTAAGTAATATCGTATTACTTTCTTGCACTACAGTGGAATCAGATTCTCTGCTTTTAAAAGTAACACAGCGAGAGGTGCAATATCTGTATGTAACTTTCTTATGTCAAAACTACTACCTCTTTCGTAATACCAATACGTGGAATAAATCTCGAGCTTATATTCACTTCAGTGCTTCTTCAGAGCAAGTCTGCAGTTGATAATACTTTCTATGGTAATGTAAAATGAAGACTCGAAGCAGTGAATTTCCTTTGAGAGATAAAAAAGGCTAAAAGATTACATAACCTAGAAAAAATGGACAAATTTTTTGAATTTTTTATGGCATGATATTTGTGGACTACTAAAAATATAGAGGCAAACATTGATGAATTGTTATCAGATGGAACAGAAAAGTAATTCTTGGTGATTTATAAATTATAGAGTACAGCAATTAGTCTTTGAATACTCAAAGAGCTATGACACGCCCGAACAACAGGGACTTACACGCATTGAAAATAGCGCATTGAGAATGACTAGCTACTAGCAGAAATCTGGATTTGCTTAATAAAATCTAAAAAGGACGACTGATTGCTGCACTCTATAATTTACATGTCACATACAGTAGCTGGGTGCATCCACTTTCCGAATGGGTGGCAACCTGAATTCTTGGTGATTTTTGTTTTCTGGGCATTAGGCTGGGATTCAAAGGCCTGATTCTGTGGCTTTTACGTTTCATCTCCTAATACTGGAGACATCATGAGCTTCAGACAAGCTCAGCAAGCCGCACAATGGCGGAGTCATTACGTCATCAGACCGCTGCCTAAGATAGTGGAGTGCCGCCAACGTGTGTTATAGAGCTTGAAGCAGGGTACAGCTGGTGCTGTTTGTTTTATTTAACACTTCGATCCGCAACTTGTATAATTTCAGTTGTTTTTGTGCGTGTCAATTTCTGTGGGTCTTCTTAGCACTCTGCTGATGCAATTTGTGACTGTTTTTTTACGAATGAGATGAAACATTTCCTTTTACCTGGTCCTTTTTAGCTATAAGCTCCAGACATTTAGTATACAATGCCTCATTTTTTCAGAATAGCCATTTATTCTGAAGTATTCTTAAATTATAATCATAATTCAGAAAAATGCCTTGGATCACTGTCTAATGACCATAAAAAATCGACAAGGGTACAAATATCGGCCATGAAATTCTGCATTATAGGAAATGAATATTGATAAAATAGCAACCCCATATACGGAGGAAAACTATTTCCTTTCCCCAGGATGATTAACACCTTCATAAGCCTGTGATCACCAAAGGCAAAAATTGGGCTTCGCAAATGTGCCTCCAAATGTGGACTCTCGCAACTAGCTACCTGTTCTCAGACTTGTTGAAATAGCTCGCCGAAATAGAATTTATGTCAGAAGGAAATGTAATGAAGTGCTACATAAATCAGATTTTCGGTAGTGGTTAAATTACGAAAGGTTCGACGATATTTACTACGACACGAGTGTTCTATAAACAGAAAGCAATTTTTCCTTCTACTAAAATTCGATTAGGTTTAGTAGTAATAAACATGTATTAAAAGTCACTGACTATTCAGATTAATCTCGCACTGCAACAAGCAGCACTATCCAAGACACGCCCATGTTGAAGTGAAACGAAAAGCAGAAGAAAATAATAGCCGCAGGGCCTCAGAGGTGATTTTCTGAACACTGAATCCCATCAACGACGCTTCCCTTGTGCAGTAAACGTAACAATCAACAAAAATATTCCTTTACTCAATATCAAGAGACGAAACGTTACCAAACTTAGTCCTCTCCTTCCTAAAGTTGTAATCAGCTTCATTATTAAGGCAGTATGGGGTCTCAAAATGGAACTGTTCGGACGTACTACCAAATTTTGTAGTTGCTTTCATAGTAGGTTAAATTACATCTTTCCCATGACGTCGCAGAACACTGACGTAATGAACCAGTTACTAGACGATGCGAATTTTCTGTTTTTTTTTTCTTATAGTCTGTGTTCCCTTATAGCCCTTCTTCTTGTTTTCTTATTATTCCTCCGTGTCATCTATTTGGACTGTACAAATTTCTCTTCCATTATAGACTGTAATGGGCTAAAAGTAATCTCTCTTTGGATACACTGTTTACATATCTCTACAGTTTCTCCTTGTAATCTAAGATGTTTATGTTTCCAGCTGAAGATCTTCAGCTACTGCCGTAGGTCCACGTCGCGCATCCTCACTCTCTGTGTTCTTGTGACACCTAAAACTGAAGTCAAGAGTCTCATTTTCGCAACCTGGGTTTCACTTCTGTCGTCATTTCATCATGTTTTTCTCTGTGCTGTATACGTATTCAGCCAGTTACAACATTAGAATACCGTTCGTAACTAATAGTTGATGTCTGTATTCCGGAAGAAAGATATCAGGTGACGAGGAAATTAGAATTAATTTACATATTCAATGATACTGATTTAATGACACTAGGACCAGCATCTGGTAAACCCTCAATTGTCTTGTCGACCGCAACTGTTCAACAGCATGAGTTACTCGTCTAGTATTTCTAGAAACATTTCTAGCAATCCTAGACATACTTTCATGAAAATAAAATCGTCACGTACTAAGAGAAATTAATTCTCTTGTAGTATATCAGCCGAGGGAGTGTGAAGAAGTATTTCTGGTGTTCTAGAACTAAAATTGTTTAACTGAAAGAAGTAAACGTATTTCAAAATCGTTTGTTGGAGATTAAATGTCATCTCCTCCCTTAACTATTAGAATCAGAAGGGGTGGGAGGGAGAAAAATTGGAATAGAAACAGCTGGTTTGGTAAAGAGTTGACAGCTAAATTAAAAGAAAATCTGTAGTTAACCCTCATAGAGAAGTAAAATGTCTCCACCAGTTACTTTTTTAACATCCTGGCCGAAAGTAATTAGAAACTGGATTACTGAGTATAAACTAGTTTCTATTTGATGCTATGAGATTTTTCAACAATTCATCATATGCCTGCTAGTGATTATCAGTTCATTATGATGTTTATTTGCACTTTTTCACAATATACTGCTGTCAATACTGGGAAATAAAAAAATAAAAAAAATTGCTTCCTTGCTGCAAAGCGTTAGATCCAAGGATGTTTATTTAGGATATCAGTGATCTTTAGAGGCTGCTAGAATTGTATGTAGACACATTTAGCCCCAAACCTTGGAGAAATGGTGAAAATGCACAGACATACGTTATTGTTCAGGACAGAAATTGGGTTCTGATCGGTTTGTATACTTTTAATCGAGGCTACTTGAAATATCTTCGCGATAGGTATTCATCTAAAGGATCTGAAGTGTGTGGATGAATGAATGTTGATTGTTTACTTGCGACTACACTAGATATCTATAGTTCAAGTTGGCGACATGAAAATCTGCAGCGTCACTGAATCAAGTTTTCAAATTACCTTCCCCATAAAACGAATTGTAATCGATAGTTGACTGGACCCACTATGATATGTATGGGTTCCACAAATTATATTTTGTTAGAAGTAAACTCCTTTGTCACCGTGAGTACAAATGTTCTTTCAGCATAATAAATGTTTTAAAAAATATCTATCGCCATGACAGGACACAAAATCTTGACTCAACATTGGTCACTGATGTTATCGCATTTAATACTATAGCGTGCGTATTACTGGAGAACGCATATTACACAGTAAACGCAACAAACGAGATCAGCCACTCGCTGTAAGACATTAATCTCCTAATGAAGTATCACGAAGTCTGCTAAAATAGGGCTACATAAGTTTTTGTAAGGAATAGCACAAAACGTGAAGGCTCTGACGAAATATTAAACAGTTTAAACTGAATGGAGTTATCCAACTATTTTGAATGAATAAATTTTCTAATAAATTGTTTTTCTTTTGTTTGTCATAATTACTGTAACAATTTAACTGTCTAAATTGTTAAAAGAGTCATTGTTCCGTACAACTTGATAGAAATCTGCGTATTTAGGAGTACTTATTCCAAATTCACCTCATGAAAATCTCCAGATATGCATGCTTACCCTAATTTACTAATATAATTGGGAAGGTTCCGTTTCCTCATAAAAATTACATTTTATCTGAACATGTTAATTATCTACTCAATTAACATGTTACTCTCTAGCATTAATTAATTTTTAGTGAGAAATTAAAATTGAATACTTTATCATAATTTTCTCGAGAACAGATTTTTCGGTTTAAAAGTTACTTTGTGAATATCCCTTGTATGGAAATCAAGAAATGTAGAAAGACTGTTTACACGTGATCTCCTCTGTTCTCGTGGTGTTCATTGCAGACAGTTCTTTTCACTAATCTATTCGGTACAAGCCTTTACATACCACTTCCCCCCGCGCCCCCTTCACTCACAATTCCATTAAAAACTGATGGTTCCTTAGTAACCAAGGATGCATCCTATAAACCTATAAACCGATCAGTTATTTTAGTCTAATTGTGCCACAAATTTCTATTCTCTCAAATTCCCCTTTAGTATCCTACCTGCCCTTTTAGCGTTCAGCGTTCTTCTGCAGCGCTAAATTAGAAACGCTTCTGTTCTGTTGCAGCCTAAGCTGCTTATCTTTCAATTTTCACTTCCGTACAAGGCTACACTAGAAACACTGCAAGAAAAATACATCGTAATATTAAATTTATATGTCCCATGTTAACAAACTTCTCCTTTTCAGAAACGCTTTTCGTGCTGTTGCCGCTTCACTCCTTTTATATCCTCTCTAATTCAAACATCATAATAAACTTTGCTCCAGAAATAACAAGCCTCATCTACAACTTCTAGCTGAAAGATGGCGTAACTGACTTTTTCATCGACTTTTATTTCACACTAGTGACGCCGACGCCAGGTTAGGACTGCATTCGTCGAAGTATGTGGTAAGTACAGTTAAGGGTCCACGAGGCGGGCAACAAAGAGCGTTTTGCAGAGAATACAGAGAAGACAGCGCCAATCTACCGATAGGAGAGCAATATATCGGTGGACACTATGCAGGCTCTGTGAAAGCTACTGGTATTTATGGGCCTATGCTCTCGGCGGAACATGGCAGGCGAGGTTAGAGGGTTCTATGAGAGTGAGACTGCAACATTCTCATCCCAAAACATTATGACCACTGCCCACTGCGACAATGGATGCCATTGTGGTCACGTGACGCTGCAGCAAAAGTATGTAAGCAGGGCAGACACGGATGGGGCATCACCCTAGCGAAGATATGAGCTGAAAATGGGTAAATCCATTGAGATAAGCGACTTTGACAAAAGGCACATTGTTATTGTGTAGAGTCTGTGAACGAGTATCTCGAAAACGGCGAAGCTGGTCGAACGTTTATATGCTACTGTCGTGAGTATCTACGGAAAGAGATAGGACAGTGAACCTACCACTAGGCGCGAAATGGTTGGACGTCCACGACTCTTCACAGAACATGGAGTTCAGAGGCTTGTCTGCTCTGTAAAGTAGGGTAGATAGTGATCTGTGACAACTCTGTCGAAAGAGCATAACGCTGGTGCACGCACAGGTATTCTGGAGCACACAGTTCATCGACGTTGTTGAACATGGAGTTCTGCAGCAGACCACGCCTACGTGTTCACATGTTGACCTGATGACATCGTCAGTTACAAATACAGTGGGTACGGGTCCATCGGGACTCGGCCGTCAACCACTGGATACGTGTCGGATCTTCGAGTGAATCACATTTTTACTACACTTTGTCGATGGTCGTCTCCATAAACGCCCTCATTGAGGTGAACGGCGGCTGAAAACGTGCAGCGCGCCACGGACCCAGGCTGATGGGAGCAGTTTTATGCTATGAGAGGCGTTCTCCTGCATTTGCATGGAACCTATGGTAGTAATCGATGACACACTATCTTCCCCGACGGCGATGTCATCTTTCAGCAGTACAATTCTCCGTGCCTCGGAGCCAGAAGCATGCTACAGTGGTATTAGAAGTATTATCTTGAAATCACTTTGATGTCTCGGTGACCAAATTCGGCTGATGTAAATGCCGTGGAACCCATTCCGGTCGCTGTCGGGCGCCATCAATGCGTACGCAAATCAGCGATCCGTTATTTACGCGAATTAGATGACCTTTTCGTAGACGTCCACAAAACTACCAACTGTCGGATCCCTGCCACATAGAGTGGTATATTTCGTTCCAAAGACGGACAAACAAGCTATTGATCAGGTGCTCATAATGTTTTCACTCATTAGTGTAGGTATAAAGCAGACAGAAGTTTTAGGAGGGTTGGAGGAAACAATATGCTGTAACACAATAACACGCTTTTTTGAGGCTGCGACAGGACGAAACCAGAAAAAATTTCTTTCCTTTTAGCTGTAGGCCTCTGGGCGCCAAAATGCGGGTACTTTATTGGTCAGCCTGGTCTGACATAGCAGTTTTGGAAAATTAGTGAGAAGTGATAGGACACTCGAGGAGAACTGACACTTGTCGTTGGATGACTGCCCTTGAGGTGTTAGAGTTGGCTTTTGAAGAAGAGGTGAATGTTCTGGCGGAAGAGAGGAGGAACTAAGGAAGGACTTCGTACCCTGCAAATGACATACTTGGAATTCTGCTTGTAGAATTCTATGTGAAAAGTAGTCATTTCAGTTTCCAGCTCCGACAGGAGCGTGATGTAAACGTTCCGTTACGTAGCTTTTCGGGATTCATAGGTACCGTATCCGACACAGTCGCCGACAGCAGCACTGGCGGATAACACAATGATGCTGTTAAAAAAATCGTAAGATCCGAAATCAGTTTAGACGTATGTAGGTCGCAATGAACTCAGGAAACGTTAGTGTTAATTAGTGGGAGGGAGACATAATTTTGGAATGCGCGATATCATGAACTCAAATTTTGGCAGTAACTGTCGTCAGATGGCGGAAACTGATCACTGTCCTTATAACGTAGTAACCTACCTATCGCTTCCTTGTGTTGATTCTCCACCAACCTCATTTACTTGTAATTGTTTCATGTTTTTATGATAATTTGTCAGTGGATAAGATGTTATTAGACATATTCGGGAGTAACTATCCAGAGGGGCCTTACGTGGAATGACCAGATAAGTGGGAGGAGTGGATCCAGACTTAGATGTATCGGAAGAATCTTGAGGAAATGTAACTCACCCACGAAAGAAGAGGCTTATAAGGCGCTTGTTCGCCCGATTCATGATTATTGTTCATCTGTCTGGGATCCCTGTCAGGTAGGACTGATAGAGAAGGTAGAGAAGATCCAACGAAGAGCGGCGCGTTTCGTCACGGGATCGTTTAGCTGGTGAGAGAGCGATACCGAGATGATAAACAAACTCCACTGGCAGACGTTACAAGAGAGGCGTCGTGCATCGTGAAGAGATTTACTATTGAAATTTCGTGACAGCACTTTTCAGGAGAGGTCGGACAACATATTACTTCCCCCCCCCCCCAACCTTCCTTCCCCCCCCCCCCCCTCGTCCCCCACATAAATCTCGCGTATTGACCACGAGGAGAAAATTCGTGAAATTGGAGCCAATATAGAGGTTCACTGGCAATCATTCTTCCCACGCACTACTCGCGAGTGGAACAGGGATGGAGGGATCAGATAGTGGTACTGAAAGTACCCTCCGCCACACACCATTAGGTGGCTTGCGCAGTATGATGTACATGTAGATGAACAGTAGAACTTATGGTAACTTCAACTTTCATTTCGTACGTACCTCACTTCGTCACAAAATTAAATTGCAGTGTCACTATTCCACCAGCCTTTCGAAGGCTGCAGGGCCATAATTTAGCGTTAATTAAAACTCCTTGCATAACAAATGATAGTTTACAGTCATCGTTCGGCAACTACGTTTTTGTACAGCTTAGTTACCTAAAGCAGTAGGCCGTGGGGTAGTTCTTATTCTAATTCCCTCAGAATCGCTCGATTTAATTCGTCTACGTTCCATTATCCTTATTTCACTTTTATCGCGGTTTATCTTACAACCAGGTCTCAAACACTACCCATTCAGTTCTACTGCTCTTCTAAATCCTTTATCGTCTCTGACGCGACCTGTGTTGGCCATAGAATTCTGGTTTTAATGAAAAATATGTTTGTTGCTACTGAAGTGCGTACGGAATTGGACACTGGACTACGTGAGCCCCCAGGCGTGTACTGTTTCCTTCGTCATGAGCCTCCGAATCACATAAATCAGACATTCGATCCAGTTCCCGGAACCGCGCGGGTTGCAGCACGGTGGCGCGTAACAGACCGGTCAGGTGGCTGAAAACTCCGAAATGATGTATGGCGGGACGCGGGGTCTGTGGATTAAGCAGTCAACGCGCAGGGGGCCCGACGTTTGCACGCCGCTGCACGCCCCGGCCATTAATCATGCGAGGTCCTCCCTGAGCGAGGAGGCCCGCCTCGAATCCAAGACAGCCGGCAGCCGCGGCCGGAACACACGCCCACCGCAGGAGCGTGCCCGGTGTCGCGGAGTACGGCCCTCCCTCTCCGACAGCATGCCTAATGCGGCGCGGATCACCGACTACACAGAAATATAGCGTGTTCATATGCAACTTGCAGTTTTCAGTTCGTATCAAACTGACAAAAGGAGGCTCAAGATCTAATCCAGATCTACATCTACATACACTACTGGACATTAAAATTGCTACAACACGAAGATGACGTGCTACAGACGCGAAATGCAAATGATTAGCTTTTCAGAGCATTCACACAAGGTTGGCACCGGTGGCGACACCTACAACGTGCTGACATGAGGAAAATTTTCAACCGATTTCTCATACACAAACAGCAGTTGACCGGCGTTGCCTGGTGAAACGTTGTTGCGGTGCCTCGTGTAAGGAGGAGAAATGCGTACCATCACGTTTCCGACTTTGATAAAGGTCGGATTGTAGTCTATCGCGATTGCGGTTTACCGTATCGCGACATTGCTGCTCGCGTCGATCGAGATCCAATGACTGTTAGCAGAATATGGAATCGGTGGGTTCATGAGAGTAATACGAACGCCGTGCTGGATCCCAACGGCCTCGTATCACTAGCAGTCGAGATGACAGGCATTTTATCCGCATGGCTGTAACGGATCGTGCAGCCACGTCTCGATCCCCGATTCAACAAATGGGGACGTTTGCAAGGGAACTACCATCTGCACGAACAATTCGACGACGTTTGCAGCAACATGGACTATCAGCTCGGAGACCATGGCTGCGGTTACCCTTGACGCTGCGTCACAGACAGGAGCGCCTGCGATGGTGTACTCAACGACGAACCTGGGTGCACAAATGGCAAAACGTCGTTTTTTCGGATGAATCCAGGTTCTGTTTCCAGCATCATGATGGTCGCATCCGTGTTTTGCGACACCGTGGTGAACGCACACTGGAAGCGTGTATTCGTCATCGCCGTACTGGCGTATCACCCGGCGTGACGATATGGGGTTCCACTGGTTACACGTCTCGGTCACCTCTTGTTCGCACTGACGGCAGTTTGAACAGTGGACGTGGCCAGCACATTCTCCAGATTTCTCATCAATTGAATACGTCTGGTCAATGGTGGCCGAGCAACTGGCTCGTCACAATACGCCAGTCACTACTCTTGATGAACTGTCGTATCGTTTCGAAGCTGCATGGGCAGCTGTACAAGTACACGCCATCCAAGCTGTGTTTGACACAATGCCCAGCCGTATCAAGGTCGTTATTATGGCCAGAGGTGGCTGTTCTGGTTACTGATTTCTCGGGATCTATGCACCCAAATTGCGTGAAAGTTTAATCACATGTCAGTTCTAGTATAATATATTTGTCCAATGAATACCCGTTTAACATCTGCATTTCTTCTTGGTGCAGTATTTTAATTGTTAGTAGTGTATACACTAAGGTGACGAAACTCAAGGGAGAGAGATACGCACATATACAGACGACGATAGAATCAGGAACGCGAAGTATAACAGGGCAATGCAGTGGCGGAAGTGTCATTTGTACTCAGATGAATCATGCGAAAAAATTTCCAACATGACTGTAGCGGCACGTCGAAAACTACCATACTTCGAACGCGGAGTGGGAGTTACAGCTGCACGCATGGGAAATTCCATTCGGAAATCGTTAAAGAATTCTCTGTTCAGAGATCCACAATGTCAAAAATGTGCTAAGGATACCGAATTTTAGGAATTACTTGGTCGATGGCGTCTACTTAACGACCGAGAGGAGTGTCGTTTGCGTAGAGTTGTCAGTGCTAACAGACAAGCAACATAGCCGCAGAAATCAATGTGGGATGTACGACGAACATATCCGTTAGGACAGTGCACTGAAATGTGGCATTTATGGACTACGGCAACAGACGACCGATCCGAGTGCCTTTGCTAGCAGCGCTATATCATCTGCAGCACCTCTCTGCGGTCGTGACCATATCGGTTCGAACTTAGACAACTGGAAAACAGACGTGTGCTCAGATGAGTCCCATTTCAGTCCGTAACAGCTGTTTGTAGTGTTAGTGTGGCGCAGACCCCACGAAGCCATGGACCCAAGTTTTCAACAAAGCACTGTGCAGGCTAGTGGTAGAATGGACCGTGTCCTTTGGTCCAATTGAACCGATTATTGGTTGGAAATGGTTATGTTCGGCTACTTGAAGGTCATTTTCAGCTATTCATGGACTTCATGTTTCCAAACAAATATGGAATTTTTATGGATGGCAATGCGCCATGTCACAGGCCCACAACTGTTCGCGATTTGTTTGAAGAACATTCTGGACTATTTGAGCGAATGATTTGGTCACCCAGACCGCCTCACATGAATCCCGTTGAACTTTTACAGGACATAAGCGAGAGATCAGTTCGTGCATAAAATCCTACACTGGCACACTTCCGCAGTTATGGCTCAGTTATGGCTCAATATTTCTGCAATGGACTTCCAACAACTTGTTGAGTCCATGCCACGTCGAGGTGCTGCACTACGCCGGGCGAAAGGAGGCCCGACATCATATTAGGAGGTATCCCATGACTTCTGTGACCTCTGTGTATGATTTCATCTTTATTCTGCCTGTGCGGCTGGTCCCGGCGGAGGTTCGAGTCCTCCCTCGGGCATGGCTGTGTGTGTTTGTCCTTAGGATGATTTAGGTTAAGCAATGTGTAAGCTTAGGGACTGATGACCTTAGCAGTTACGTCCCACAACATTTCACACACATTTGAACATTTTTTATTCTGCAATTTCTTTTTATTTTATGCCTTTTACATTTGTCCTCCGCCTAGTGACTAATGTTGTGTTTACCCAAGATTAAGCCGTGCACATACTGACCATCTGCTACTGCTCGCTATGTGAGACAAAAGACCCCCGCTTACCTTGGGCTGCCCCTTCTCAGACGGCGTGGTCCCCCAGCTAGATCAAATTTTATTTTTCTTCTACAGCTTGTACTGTCCTCTACTGCTACATTTGTTTTACAGTCAAATAATCTAACGTACTACTGTATCCGTGACACTGCAGTAAAACTCAGAAGTTACGTTTCATTATAATCCTGTTTATAATTTTCGTTTTCTAGGTTTGTATGTGTTTATGTGTATGTTGGGTTCTGTGTAGTATAGTGGTCAGCATCGCTTCATTCTTAGGATACAGGACAACTTTGCGTTAGTACAATGGCCACTCAAATGAAAACGAGACAGGTGGGAAAAGTAAGTAAACTGTTTGTTATGTAAAAAAATAGTCACCAAAATCGTTAGTACATTTATCTCACTGTGAGACAAGAGGCTCAACGCCTTCGTTAAAATAAGTTTTTGGTTGGCTGTGGAACCATCTCTGTACCCAAAAGTGCTTCGTCCGAAGCGTGTGAGCCCACACTTGCCAAGTTGTTTCGACTATGCTGCAGATGTTTCGCTGAGAAATCCTTACACGTCCTCCATAAAGTCCGGATCTCTCCCGAAGATGCAATCGTGTGCGAATGATTAGACTCCGTGCAAAATTGTTACGTGTTGAGGAAAGTGCCTATCATAATAAGAAAAGATAGCAACAGAAATGTATGCTTCTCATGCATTAAATACTATCTTTATATCTTCCTGGCTCTCATATGTAGTAAGCTACAAGTATACACAAATTTAAAAAAAATATTTCTTCATGGATATGTTGTAGCTGAAGTCACTGAATCCGTGAGATTCATCTTATTTTATATTTATTTCACTATCATTCATGTCTCTTGATAATCTAATAATCGTTCCAATTGCCAGATGATAACAGCTTTCACATCACGGCGTGTCGTGACTGTGTATCTTAGACTTGATGCAGCAGTGACATCTGCGTTACATTTAGCTATGCCATACACAATTTCGAGTTTCTTAATATGAGTAAGCTGCAAGTGCTAAATCGCTGGATGATCCAGATGGATGCCAAGATTATGAGAGAATAAGCTTTCTACTAAGGCCTCAATGTTCCATTGTATGCAGATGGTCTTGTGCTGTCGACAGCGGCGTCAGTCGCGCGTGAAAACGTCGCATGTTACCTGGAAAATAAGGTTCAGGTATTCCAGACCTTTCGTTTGTGATGTTTTGGAAATCAGACATCAACAAATTATCCATCTTCGGCACCTTAACAGGAACTGGTGCACGTTTTACGGCGAACTATTAAATAGAATGCAAGCACTGAACATTTTAGTTCTTACACAGCTCATATTTAGTCAGATAAATGTTCAGTTTGGATCTGATCGTACCCACTTGATTATCTGCCTGTGTGCAGTACAGTTATACTCAAAAAGATAGTAGTCATGTAACAGCTTACGCTTTTCATTTTTGTGTCAGTAAAAAATATACTGCTCTTTACGAACCACATGATAATACACAGCGCAATTGTAATATGCCATGAAACGGATTATCCCTCTCATAAAAACTGTACGATTTGCGTCCATGCGTCCACACTTCAATCCCTAACAGCTGCACAGGGGAAAATAAACATCAATGGCTTGCTTGCTTGTGCCACCTCTATTTTGGAAGTACTAACCCTCCTGTAAGAATGATACAAGTATAATTATTAGCCCGTAAATGAAGTACACTGTTCTGAATTATCAACTGTAATATCTGCACTTACATCTCAAACTAAAGTAATTACCCTTAACTGTGCATCAAATTGATTTCAGAGAGTAATATAACGCATATGGTTCTAAATTTTACACACGCAGTATGCTTTCTTAATTAGCATACGTGATCAAAACTTCGTTTTGTGTGTTCTACTACCACGAAGAAAAACTGTCTTCCAGCTGGTATAAGGATCACTGCATTAACAAAAGTACCGTAGCAACAGTTGAGAGTTATGATTAATACCTTGCGGTTTCCGTGAAAGATAAAATATGCAGCCACCTGGACTGTTGATCTTTTATTTTAAACAACTTTCACGAAGTTCAGCAAAAGAGAGATAGAGAGAGAGACAGGCAGAGAGAGAGAGAGAGAGAGAGAGAAAGCGAAGTGAAAACTTGTGTTTGTTATTAATCAGAGCACAGTGACAGAAAAGGAGAGCGAGTTGCGACTCTTGCTGCTATTTCCGCTAGCTCGAATTGGAGTCATTTGAAGTTTAAAGACATGATTTCTCACTCTTCAAATGAGGAATACAGTGACCAGATTTGGAGAGAATCGTTTCCTATTTATTGGACCCTGCCATTTATCTGAGGCTTAAGACTTGTAATTTTTGTTTTTGCAAATGAGCATATGTTTTTACACAGCCTGAAAAGTGAATGTCCATTCCTCTGATACTTGCGACGTTAATAAACTCTAAGGAAACGTTAGGTTCACTACATTCTCTTCTGTTTGTGCCTTGTCGAAGACCCTTCTGTTGCAAGAGCGATCATACTTTCTGCAGAAACATTCAGGTCCATTTTTTTGTTGTATGTGAGTTGTTTTGGCTGTTCAACACAAACATGAAATAGTGTAACAGATACGGGAACTGACCGAACTTGAAACTCAGCAGTTTTTCTCCCTAATAGCTTTACTTTGTTTTTTCACTGTGCTTGTGAAACTATTTACCCTTCCGCATTTGTGTTTCGATTACGAATTACTGATACACTTTATGGAGGCATATTTAAAAATTTTCAGTTTTTCTTCTGATTTAGTATAGTTCGCGTTGCACGCTTAAGATTTTCTGTGCTCTAAAGCGTTACCTATGAACTATAAATTATATAAAGTTAAATTCGTAAAGTTCTTCGTTGATTAGTAAGTAGATGACAGTTCACAGGACGGACAAAATATTTATACCGCCCTTGAGTCCATGCAGTACGTATAGAGACCCGAGGTGACCTTAATCTTCCTTCCTTCTTGCTTTCTTCCTCCTTATCAGCGGGGATTGATACAACCCACATACAAAGTGTTACTAATACCAGAATCGATCATCTTCACGTCACCAATCTTTTCTAGATTTTCTCTAGCAAGTAGCAGCAGTATGTCCTCTCGCCATTAACAATTTTTATATATTGTTCAACAATCTGATGCATTTCATGGTCTCTGAGCTTACTTGTCAAATATTTGCTGATGAGCCCATTTACGACAGAGTCTCGCCTGAAAACTGTGTTTTATCCCTTCTGATATAAAGTTGTGTTCCTGGCCCAATTATCCTTCACCCTTGTATATAATAACTAGTTCTGAAAACGTTTCGTATTCATGAATTCAAACAACCCTAAATTTTATGCTGAAATTACAATATCAACTTGCGCTTTAGACAACAGCCCATATAATCGATGAAGTTGATCCCGAAATCAGATTAAATAACGATCAGTAACAGATGAATATATGATCAAATATTACCTTTTCATTCTTCCATCAATGCCACAGTATGAACACAGAAATACCATCTTAAGAATATTTAATCCTATGTGGTATGTTCTCATTACTTGACTTTTCCTCGTTTTCAGACATACCGGCAGATGTACAGGGGATTGTCTCTGGCCTGTTTTTTGGTTTTATAAACTAATGCACTGTCGGAAAGAATCACAGCAGAAAAAATAATTAATGTAGAGGAATTAAATGCCGGGAATACATGTCTAGGTAAGATATTTAAGTGAATAAGATAGCAAGATCAACGGTTAATGTAAGGGCGATATAAGCCACTGCAAATGTGAAATGCTGGTACATTAATAACCAATATAAGATTCAGAATGTTGAATGCACGTGCCCGATGTTAGTTTGTTGGATGGAGTTCCATACCTGTTGCACTTGCTGTGTCAATACAGGGTCAGCTAATGCTATCTGTAGATGACGCTGAAGTTATCGTCCGATGATGTACCACATTTGCTCCTAGACAGATTTGGTGATTCAGCACGCCAAGGCAACGTGACGGCACACCGTAGGGCATGTCGGTTACAACAGCTGTAAGTGGGCGAGAGTTATCATGTTGGAAAACACCTCCTGGAATGCTATTCACGAATGGCAGCAAAACAGGCAGATTCACGAGACTGACGCACAAATTTGCAGTCAGAGTGCGTGAGAGTACCACGACAGTGCTCCTACTGTTAAATGAAATCGTTCCTCAGACCATAACTCCAGGTGCAGGTCCAATGTGTCGAGCAACCTTACAGGTTGGGTGCAGGTCCTCAACTAGCATCCTTTTCACCAACACACGACCGTCACTCACACTGAGGCAGAACCAGCTTTCATTAGAAAACACAATAGACCTCTACCCCGATCTCCATTGAGCTATCGCTTGGCACACTGAAGTCGCAGATGGCGATGGTTTGGGGTCAGTGGAATGCACTCTACAGGGCTGTCCTTGAAGTAATCGGTTTGTAGCAGTTACTTCTGTCACTGTGGTGCCAATTGCCGATCAGATTTCTACTGCAGATGCAGTACGATGCACCATGGCCATACGCCAAACATGATGGTCTTCCCTCTCGGTAGTGCCACGTGACAGTCCGTAGTATGGTGTTCTTGCGACCGTACATTGTCATAACCACCACTTCCCACAGTCATATACAGTGGCTACATTCCTGCGAAGTACTTCTGTAATATCGCAGAAGCAACGTCCAGCTTCTCGTAGCGTTTTTACACGACCTCGTTCAAACTCAATGGGTTGTTGATAATGGCGTTTTTTCGCCTTAAAGGCATTCTTGATAAATATCAACTCACCACGTACAGTCTCAAAGTTAACTAGCGCTCATGACCAATACAGCTGTATTTAAAAGCAAACCTGTATTTAAAGCAAACCTGGTTCACATCCTCATAGTGGCGCTACTACCGCTGTTCGTATACAACTGGCGCGAAACTGGAACAGACGTCATCTTTCAAATGTAGAAACACGCCTACCAACTTCCGTTTACGTCGCACAACTCCTTGGTGTTGCGATTTTCTTTCCGTCAGTGTGTGAATGCGCTGACATGATTCCAGCACCCGATAAACGGTAGTTAGTCCCGTAACTTTATCACAAATCAATACTGCGTAGCTGAAAAAATGACAGTAGCACGTGAAACAGGAGGCAGACACAGAAACGTTACATGATTTTCTGAAGTATTGGTCTCTAGGAACAGCAAAATTGATAACAAACTTCGATGGCGTTCCTATTATTTGTTTCTGGAAACAGTATCAAAAGAGTATGACATAAATAACCATATCAATAAACAATGATGGAAGCATAATAAATATCCTTAACATCAGATTTCCAATTACATATCACAAGCCTCGGGCAGCCCGCGAAATATCCGATGTGTCGTAGAGACTTGTACACTGTGTCCGTATTCATGAAAGCGAATGGTCGTGGTATGGTGTCTTATTTTTAGTTTTTCCATGGAAATAAAACGAGTGCTAAGTTGTTTACTTCAACGAGGACATACCCTGTCTCGTCCAATATCCTTAAAGAGAAGCGCTAAGTAGCAGCTGCATATTAATATAACACACAGTCATTTTGGTGTGGATGGGATGCTAAGCGCCAATTATCAGTGGTTCCATGTACAGCGTGTTTGCGTCACGAAACATGATTTAGATGTGCCTAAGTCGTCGTCGGCTGATACTCGTATCCGAGTTTTCATTTCTCTCCTGAGATTTCCTTTGTCACGGTTCAGGCGTGGAAGTGTCGTTGATGGCTTAGCAATCCAATCCTAGCGTGGAACAGGAGGCCACAGACATTACAGCTGATGGAAGGTGGAGGACGTGGCTGAGCCTGGAGGAGTTTACGTCTCTGGCGTTTGTCATTCTCCATTCTTCGACGTTCCAGCTCAAAGTTTTGAAGAGCATTTGAGGTAACTGAGCGCCAGCGACTTCGGTCTTCTGCTATTGTGGACCAGTTACTCGGATCGATGTTCAAGTTTTTCAGATTTTTCTTGTACTGATCCTTATAACGTTTGAGAGGGGCACCTCGTGGCCTTTTACCTGTGCTCACTTCGCTGTACAGCATTTGGCGTGGAAGTCTGTCATTTTTCATCCGCTGGACATGTCCGACCCATCTGAGTTGATGCCCAATGATAAGAGCTTCCATGCTATGCATTTTTGCTTTCTCTAGAACAGCCGTGTTGGATATGAAGTCATCCCATTTCAGGATCATGACATATCTTAGCATCTGTTGGTTGAAGCGTTCTAGTTTCTTCAGATCGCAGCGATACAACGTCCAGGTTTCGCAACCATATAGCAGGGTGGAAATGACTACAGCTTTGTACACCATCAGTTTGGTGTACAGTGTTAGGTCTTTATTCAGGAAGACACGCTTTGTAAGACGACCAAATGCTACATGTGCAGCACGTACTCTATTCTCCACTTCTTTTCCAGATGAGCAGTTGGATGACAGTATGCTTCCCAGGTAGAGGAAATGGTCCACTTGTTCCAGGAGTGTATCATAGATGGATATGCTGAAGTCAGGAACGGAGGAGCCAGGAGTTGGCTGCGCCATCACCTTTGTCTTTGAAATATTGATGGAGAGACCAAATCGTTCGTACGCCCTGCTGAAGGAATCAACTGACAGCTGCAACTCTGCAGGTGAATGAGCTGGAGAGGCATTGTCATCAGCATACTGCAGCTCTGTCACACGAGTGGTACTGGTGAACCTTTTTGAATGGAGTCTGGACTGGTTGAATAATCCTCCATCAAACCTGTACTTTAGTTCTATTCCTGCATTGTTTACGGTTGTCTCGTAAAGCATAGCTGCCAGATACAATGCAAATAATGTAGGTGCAAGAACGCATCCTTGTTTAAGCCCACTTGTTATTGGGAATTCACCAGTCATTTCATTCTGGCAGAGGACCTGTCCAGTCATATCAACGTGGAGAGCTTCAATCAGGTCAACAAAATGTTCAGGGCAGCCGAAGCGTTTTAAGACCATCCACATGGCTTCTCTGGGAACTGTGTCAAAGGCCTTTTCTAGATCGTAGAAAACAAGTAGTAAAGGCTTTTGCTGTTCTCTGCACTTCTCCTGTAGTTGTCGTGCACAGAAGATCATGTCAATTGTCCCTCTTGAAGGTCGAAACCCGTATTGAGACTCAGGTAGTATAGTCTCTGAAAGTGTCTGGAGGCGATTTAAAAGGATTCTTGCAAAAATTTTTCCAGTGACAGAGAGTAGAGATATTCCCCGGTAGTTACCACAGACGCTTCTGTCGCCCTTTTTGAAGATGGAGACAATTGTGGAGTTCTTCAAGTCAGCTGGTACCTTGCGGGTTTCCCACATTAATATAATAAGTGAGAAGAGTCTAGTTTTTAGAGGCAAGCCGCCACCCTCAATAAGCTCCATCGGGATGCTGTCAGGTCCAGGAGCCTTCCCAGGTTTCACACTCTTGAGTGCCTTGCAAAATTCTTGAAAAGTTGGAGGATCAGCCAGCCAGGGTTTTGGAGGGTGCTGTGGGACATTTTTGAGAAAATCTCCAGTGGCAGTAGAAGGGCTGTTTAACAGTGAGCTGAAGTGCTCTTTCCAACGATTTAAGATGTCCTGACTTTCAGTAAGAATGGTGGAGTTGTCAGCAGCTTTAAGTGCTCCTGATGATGAGCGGATAGGTCCATACCGCTCTTTAATACCAGCGTAAAAGCCACGCAGGTTCCTTGCATCAGAAAGATTTTGGAGTTCTGTGGCTTTCTGTTGCCACCATTTGTTCTTGATTACTCGTATTTCACTTTGACATTTCTGCTTGAGTTCTAGAAAGTGTGCTTTCTTTTCTGCGCAGGATGGATCTTGAGCAAGGGATAGGTAAGCATCCCGCTTTCTATTGATGATGGCTTGGATTTCTCCGTGGTTGTCATCAAACCAGTCACTTCTTTTCCGTGCACTACAACCAACAACATTCTCAGCAGTTTCTTTGATGATGTTCTTTAATGTGGTCCATTCTTGTTCGACGTCATCAGTGGTTGCTGGAGCTTTGTTAAGTTGTTCGGACAGTATGTCGTGGAAGTGTGAGCGAACATTTTTGTTGTTCAGGTTGCTTATGTTGAATTTTCTGCGTGGTGGGTTTGAAAAGTGGGATCGTAGCTTGCGATACTTTGGTACTCTCAAACGGCTGACTAAAAGTCTATGGTCCGTCGAGCACTCATCGATGTTTAGTGCTGCTTTTGTGATGAGAATGTCTTTCTTGTCACGCTGTCGCGTAATAACGTAGTCTATAAGATGCCAATGTTTGGAGCGTGGGTGCATCCATGTGGTCTTATAGCGGTTACGCAAACGGAATTGGGTATTGGAGATGAAAAGCTCGTGCTCAGCACATATACCAAGAAGTAGCAACCCATTTGCATTGCAGTTTCCCACCCCTTGTTTACCCATGACATCTCTCCAAAAACGGTTGTCCCTTCCCACTCTGGCATTGAAATCACCAGGTAAAATTAATTTATCTTGAATGGGTATTTTAGAGAGAGTACTGTTCAGTTGGTGGTAGAACTGATTCTTTGTGTCTTCATCACTGTCTAAAGTAGGAGCATATGCAGAGACGAAGGTGATGAATCTGTCTGAACCAATGGGTACTCTAAGAGTCATCAGTCTTTCATTAATTGAGACAGGTGTAAGTCGAAGATCTTTCACTATTTTCTTTTTTACGGCAAATCCTGCACCATGGATGCGTGGTTCTCCTGCATCCTTTCCCTTCCAGAAGATGGTGTACCCTGAACGTACCTCACTAATGTGTCCCTCACCTGAGAGTCTTGTCTCACTCAAGGCAGCTATGTCTATATCTAGACGGGCTAGTTCTTGGGTGATAAGAGCGGTTCTTCTCTCTGGTCTGTAATTGTTCACGTCCAGGAGGGTCCTGACATTCCATGTCCCTATTGTCATAATCATTTCATTCTTCTTTTGTTTACGTCCGCAGTATATGGAGTGACCTACTGGGTGCGGATTCCCAGCCCGGTTCAAGTGTGACTTCCGATGTTTAGCCCACATTTTCTAGGGCCTTCCCCATTCAGGGTGGGCAGCGGTCATCCTAAATAGGCCTGCCCAGTCGCAGATGCAGGACCGGATTCCCGAGTAGTCACACGGGTTCTCAGGAAGGCGACCATCACACACCTGCCGCCAGTGTGCAGGTCCAGACTAGTAGCTTCCAGCCTCACTCGGAGCCTGCTACCATCGTCCTTATCCCATCGCCATTGGTCTTTAGAGAAAATGACAGGAGAAATTGCCATTTGCGTGAATTTCTTTAAGGTGGATTACAGCTTGCGAGGAAGTGACCCACACACTATAATTCTGGAACAATTCATCACGGCACATATGTATGTGACATGTGACTTCAGGTACCAGAACTGCAACGAACTGCCGCGAGCTCAATGATGGCTGAGCGGCGCCTTTACAGCCAGTTCGTCTGGCATGACCTCTTCCGCCTCCACGATCTTTGAGAACCTGGGATATAAGATTCTTCTTCCGCTCGCTTCGCCGTTGGGTCGGAGGGTAGATAATAGATACTAGAGAGGAAAGTGAAAGACACCCTTGGGCCTCGGAAACCTAATACCGTTGGGGTCGAAGAAACCAAGAGTTGGCCGAGGGGGGCCGGATAGGAAAGGAAACAGGAGAAGCCTGACACAAGTAAGTGGAAGTAATGCCAGGCTTAGCTAAGGGCCCGTGTGGTTGCCACCCACATACTCCCAAGACGGGAGCCCCCTGCGGACTGTGCCTAAGTAGGACATGACTTATCTCTCTGCAACACATCATGGTGAGCCTGTTTATGGAAAACAACATGATGCCAGTAATGACTGGGAGTAAGCGTATTGTGAGAGGGGTGAAGAAAGGAATTTACAGTCCCGACGATGCAGAGGCAATTGCAAACGAAGTACTGGCTCAGGTGGAGAAAGAAAATGGCAAATTATTCTGATAATCAGCTTAAGTAATTTAGGAAGGATTTGCGCACAGAGATTTGTACTCACCTCCTCGAAAATTCGAGGCCAGTTGTTTAACCACCGTTACTGTCAAACCGGATTATTTACGTTATTCTCACGCAGAGATGTCGGTAGAAGCTGAAGTGGCGTCAGAAGTGCCAATGGAAAGTGTGTTTGGAAGCTGTAAAAAGACCTACAGACTTTCAGTTTTTGGTCTTCAGTATAAACAAATTTAATGTATTTGTGTAAACGAAAAGCCTTGAATTTATTTGATTACCGTATTACTGAGTAATCAAGCATCTGCAAATAGTTATAATTTTTCAAAAACGGTTCTAACGGCTCTGAGCACTATGGGACTCAACATCTCAGGTCATCAGTCCCCTAGAACTTAGAACTACTTAAACCTAACTAACGTAAGGACATCACACACATCCATGCCCGAGGCAGGATTCGAACCTGCGACCGTAGCGGTCACGCGGTTCCAGACTGAAGCGCCTAGAACCGCACGGCAACACCGGCCGGCTATGATTATTGATTTGAATTATTTAGAGCACAGAATTAGTCCGCAGAAAACTAGTATCGGGGAAAGTAAATACCGAATTTAGTTAAGAAAATGAAGGGAAATGTCGTTCAGCCACGAAGTATCTTGCTTACGAAACACTCGTTCTATCGATACGTGAATATAGTCCATCAAAGTAGGACTCTTAATGAGCTACGTTGGTGGAAGACATAAAAAGTTCAAAATCGATATGCGTGATTCGTGAAAACGTTTCTGAACACGATAGTGTAATAACGCTGTTTAATAATCTCAACTGGGTTGCCATAGGATACAGTTTTGTATTAGGTAAAACATCGTTATAATGACTGCAGTATACATTCCGAGAAGATTTAAGAAACGTTTTATAACCTACCATATAGACAGTGGTTCTAAGTTGTCATTCATGTAAACAACTTGCACAAATTGGTACATCAACAATACTTATCCAGAGTGGCGTAACGCAGTTTTTATGTAGGCATGACACCGTCTCATAAAGTTCTATTGTTACCTTCCAGGCAACGCCACAGGTTGCGTGAGTTCTCCGCAGGATATTCTCTCCAGTCTCGACAGGTGTCTTTGTACAAAATACTTCGGATATGACCCCGGGATGAACCCAATTAAAAGTGCATCATATGAATAAGCTGGCGTCAAGACAGGATTCCTCAAGGTGTAAGCTTACAAATTGTGAGATTTGCGTATCCTACATTGTTAGGAACGCTTTACACAATAAGTTAGTTTATCGGGTTACACCAAGCGGGATGCAGAATGATAAAGACACAGGATTCCCTAAAACTCCATGTGACAAATACCGGGATGCCTTCCTTGAAAACGACTTTAGCAAATTCCCTCTGCACCCTTCCACAATCCGAGCTTGTGTTCCAGTGATGTGTTGACTGACCTTAAAGTTTACCCGTAATATTTCTTCCCTTTGTTAAAATGTACAAACACGGTCCTCAGTTCTCATATTGAACTGTTCCGATTCAAGGTTCTGCGTCTCAAACGTACGTTCCCCACTGTCCATTATTTCAGAAAGTATGTTACTTCATGGAAATACACTGTATTAATCATGTGATGACTAAGACGGTATATGTACATTGATTCTGGCTTTTTCAGCACCGTTCGCGAATGGAATTAGTATGGGTTAGAACGGTATAGTGCGCTATGTGGTTTCCCACAGATATCGTACCGTACAATGACGAAGCGAAACTTCTGCACATTATATTTTCTTGTGACTGATGAAATTGGTTTAGAAGCATTTAGCATCCGGTGTGTGATATATCAGTTCCCATGTAGTTTTGGTAATACGATCGAAATGTGTCCTCTGAAATGTGGTATTACTTAAGGTTTCTGAGATATTTAATATTATATTTTTTTACATTTTCTGCCGACTTTGTCAATTTATGTCTTAATATATTCAAAATATAAAAAGTATCACTATTGTGTTACCATCTTATTTTTTTGCGTTATATATTGTGACAGTCCTAGGTAGAAGTGAGTTTCATTACGTATAAGTCTGCCAGAAACTTTACCACAATGTTTTGAGGTGGTTATATCAATTTGAATTGCAAATTAAACATGTATTATCGATCTTAACCCAGTGTAAGAAGGAAACGAATGAAGGCATGGTCCTCCTACTGGAGGCTATGAAATATAAAGGTCAGGAGTGAACGATTTCAAAATGGTTCAACTGGCTCTGAGCACTATGCGACTTAACTTCTGAGGTCATCAGTCCCCTAGAACTTAGAACTACTTAAACCTAACTAACCTAAGGATATCACACACATCCATGCCCGAGGCTGGATTCGAACCTGCGACCGTAGCGGTCGCTCGGCTCCAGACTGTAGCGCCTAGAACCGCACGGCCACTCTGGCCAGCAGTGGAGGTTTGCTGTCGCTTAAAAGTTGTTGCACTGCTTAAAAGTTCACATACAGTTTTCATAAAATACTGTTGTTTTTTGTGTTTGTGGCTCAGTCAGGTCGTTCCTGGAGGGACGGAAATGTTAAAAAAGGAGCGTCATATGTGCCAACTAGTGCCACCTACGTTTCACATTAAGTAGCGTCTGATGAAGAATTTTGCAAAGGCTCCTTATGAACAGGCCTAGGCCTTTCAGTGAGTTTAAAGAAGCTTTTCCATGCACCAGGAGGCTTTGTTTATCGGAACAAAATAGTAAAATTGTTGCTCGATTAGGGCTTTGTCAGTGTACGTGCTTGAAATTCTTTCAGTCACTGTTCATGGCTTTTTGAATTGTAGGAAACAAGAGAATTATGTTCCTATTCTGACTGAACTGCTGGGGAACTACAAACAAGGGATATGCGGTAGTAGAAGCAGACTTCTTAAATTCGAAAGTTTATTTTTCGCGAAAAACTATGATTCTGTTACACATGAACAAAGTGCACGCTGCCAACAAGACATTATTAGGATGAAATATGTCTATCAAAGGCGGTGGTACCCTTGAATGATCAGTGATATCTGCTCGTTTTTTTTTATATATAGAGATGGTTGAGACGGCTTCCAAAAGATAACCATACATTTTGCAAATAAATTGTTGATGCATTAGGTGCTAGTACATTAACATTTTAATTATAATTACCGTTCGGTAGTATATGTGGTTTTTTGTAGAATTGATTGGCGACTCCATGGAGTGTTCTGTGCACCACGACCAAATAGTGGATAGAATTGGAAGGAGACTCAGCATTGGCCGTATTTTTTTGTTTTATTATCCGCAAAATCGATTTTCGGTCACTTAGTAACCATCCTCAGTGTTGTAATATACAATTACAATTGATAGGCGCAGGTATCACAAGCTTAGAGCGATCACATAAACTCAATAATATATGACGACTATTTTGATATATTATCTAACTTCTTGATTAAGTTGTTGATTTGACAAAAAAGCTCCCTGGTGAATGGCCAGATGTTAGCTTCCAACGGGCATAATGTTTCGGCAAGCGACCAAGTCGCTATCATCAGGTGTCCTGGGATCCTGGCGCGGCAGCGTGAAGACTGCCGCAATATTGTGCGCGTTGGTCACTGACGTCCGACCGTTGGGTAGGTAAGTGGTATGTTCCTATGGGACCAAACTGCTGAGGTCGTCGGTCCCTAGACTTACACGCTACTTAAACCAACTTAAACTAACTTACGCTAAAGACAACACACACACACACAGCTGTGCCTGAGGGAGGACTCTCGAACCTCCACCGGGGGGAAGGGGGCGCGAACCGTGGCAAGGCTACCTAGACCGCGCGGCTACATAGCGGTCCGGCCTTTCACCCATAAATCATTACGTTGTCAAGCATGCGGAGAGAAGCGGAAGAATTGTAGTTTTTGAGTTAATTATATCATACTTTGGTTTCATTAATAATTCTCACATAGTGGAAATAAAATCGATACAATATTGTGATTATTTTTTTCTATAGAAATTTGACGTGGAAGAGAAAATCTGAATTCTGCACCTCAAAATTACGTAAATCCACCCACTTAAAAACCAGATGCAAATATTTCAATTTGTTGAACATTGTAATTAAACAGGAGGAATTTGTGCTGACGAAATTTTTCGACGAATACCTCAGCTACGAAATGTAAGATTTTTCTGTTATTTCCGAACTAATTTTGGGAATGCTCTACGTACCATATGCTAACAGCACAGAACGATTAGTAATGCACGGAATCGATCGTACTGCATGGTGTGGCGCTACAACACAGAACACGACTTTCCATGTGCCGAGAAGGGTAGATGAGCGCTTGCAGGAGATAAAATAAAAAAGAAAGAGGCCCCAGTTAATTAATCTGATACTTATATTTCTAAGGAATATTGATCACCTCGTTACAATTGACGCTCTGGTAATTACGTTTTATTTTGTATTCATTTTGTGTCAATGCTGTATAACTTTACAAGCAGATTCCTTACACATTGCAGAATAATATCCCTGAATCCAATCTGTGATACAATTATCGTAGGAGAATTTCCCCATAATGGTGAAAACTGATGGAATCCCCTGGTAATTTGGACGTCTCCTTCTTAAAAAGCCGCCTTGCTACAGGAAACACCGTCCTTCGTGTCGGTTGGCACCCAGGGAAGACAGAGAATCTCTTAGGAACGAAGGAATTATCCTGTATTGCAGCTGGCAGAACATGCCCGCTGCCTTTCTCAACAGTTGGCAGGAGTCCTATTTTTGAGTTCAGAAGCTTACTGAGTCATCCCGAGGTCATAAAACTCCACGAGGCGTCCGTCTCAGGCCTATTACCTAGCTCGGGCATCAGCGGTTGTGCTTTGAGAAGACGCCAACGGTTTACGCTTTCCGCTCCTGGCATTTGCTGCTTTGAGTTTCGTTATAGTTTTACCGTTTACGACCTTGGACACAGACGCGTGATGACGCCCGCGATAAAGCGCCATCGTTTCAAGGTGGCTTCATCAGCTGTTTCGAGCACCTCGCCATGTGGTAAAAAGACATCGCAAACAACCTCCTTTGTTGTGCTGAGCGAGTTTTAGTGAGTGCTAGGATCCCTTTGGTTTCTTTGGTTTATAAATAAATCTTTTCTCCTACAGTATCTACGTTGTAGAGGTTAAATTTACCTTGTACAATAACAGAAGGTATTCCGCCGCCATGTAACTACTACTTGTTTATTAATTAATAACAATACCTGTTTCCCCTTAAGTTTCAGGTTTTGTCTTATGGATATCGGCAGTGAATTCTTGGTTGCAATCGTGCTTCTGTGAAGGCTATTCTCAGCTACGTGAAAGTTCTTTGTTTTAATATCTGCATATTTTAGGCATAACCTTTCTCATTGTATGATATAAGCCCTGTCTATCTGCTCAAATTCTTAATTAATTAGTTTAGAACCCCCTAACAATAGGGACGAGTTCGTTTGCCTTCAGCGGTCAAAATCACGATTAATTCCCCCCGGACACACGGTCTCCACTCTGTTTCTGTTAAACGGAATAATTACTGACAAACTGCCTGTTGACTTCTGTCTCTGGTTCTGCAGCCGACGTCCATCTGATGATTTTTCTTACTTTTCGCCAGCACGAGTGGCTGGCATTGTCAAAGTTTTACCCTCCATTGCTGGTGGTGGACTAGAGGTGAGCTCGCGGCCACAGGTTGTATGTACGTGGCGCGCCAACGTCCAAGGGTTCCGTCAGATGTTCGAATGTGTGTGAATTCCTAAGGGACCAAACTGCTTAGTTCATCGGTCCCTAGACTTACACACTACTTCAACTAACTTATGCTAAGAACAACACACACACTCATGCCCGAGGGAGGAGTCGAACTTCCGGCGGGAGGGGTCGCGCAGTCCGTTACATGACGCCTCAAACCGCGAGGTTTGCTCAGCAGGTTCCGTCAGAAAAATCTTGAGACGAACGTCGGCCGAAGAACCCGAGACAGAAGCGAACAGGCAATTTGTCAAGGAGTGACCATGAAAGCCTTAACAATTTTGGAATAATTACTGTCTGACAGGTACAGTTACAATGGGTTGAAAATATTGAAGTCAAAATGTAAGAAAGAGTCTGTGAATATTTGCGCTTCGGATGCGTCAGAACGTACACCTGCAAACCCATCTCACGCCACATGCTGTGCTGCTGGCGAGATACGCACCTTCCCTTGAAACGCGGACGCCTGGAGGAAATGAAGCGCTGGCGGCAGCTACGCCGTCGCTGTCGGTCCCGAGGCGCTTGGGCAGAGTTGGGGCCCGCTATCGAAGTTGCGCCAGTCTGCGCGCGGCGATAAGCAAACCCGTGTCAGGGGCCAGATTACCTGCCCCCTGTCTGTCATTTTCACTCGATCGCGGTTACAAACTAGGAACTACGCGAGCGAGAATAGTTGACCTGTGACCTAGCAGCCACAGAGAACGGCGTCGTTATCGGATGTAAGGGCGCGAAACGGCGATATTCACGTTGTGCCTTAGTCCAGAGTACGTCATGACTCTGAATTACAGGCAGACAGAGAGAGAGAGAGAGAGAGAGAGAGAGAGAGAAAGAGAGAGAAAGGAGACAGCAGAGAGTAGGGAATGGAGAAGTGGAACATCGTATTTTGTAAGTTTATTTCCACTAGAATTGAAAGCAAAAGGGAATATTTTAATGTATCGTTGACAGTGAAATTGACCACGTTAAATCAGTATTATGAAGGGGCGATGGAGAGACTTTTTCTGGGAAAATGCAATTCATGCATATTACAAAAATCGGTGTGTGTGTGTGTGTGTGTGTGTGTGTGTGTGTGTGTGTGTGTTTAACGTCTCCTTAATCACTGGACCTATTTCAACCAAACGTGGCATAAAAATTCCTTATTTCAGGCAAAGGCAACAATCGCTGTTGCATTAAGAACCACCTGCCTAAGAAAGAGGTACGGGTTGGGGTGAAAAACAAGCATAGCCTGTGGCGCCTGAACTCTCAGTCTTTATTCATTCAGTATTTGAGAATGAGAGTACTTAGTGACTTGTAATGACCTTTAGACATAATTTCAAACCTATAGGAATTTTTTTCTCTCTTGCATTCTCTACGAAACGATGAAAGGAAAATATTTATCGCCTACTAGTTTTCCACTGTCAATGCAGTAAACGTACCGCAAGAAGCATGACGTTATAATTTATTACCTATTCATTACCAACTATATTCGCAAAAAATTTTGCACATAGTTTGTACATATGCAACTGAATGTAAAAGCAAACTTTTATCTTTGTACGACACTTGAGTCGGGAGATATGACGTCACAAACAAAGAGACGCAGTAAGAACTGCTGCATCATACATGACGTTTGAATTCATTAATTCTTTGCTATTAGCTCTATTCAACATAAATGTCCCTGACAGTACGCACATATGCCTGCGAATGTACCTACAATATTACAGCAGAGTATGACTCATAGCTCAGGAGATATCACGCCATAAGCAGCGAGATGCGTGAAAAGCTGTGTCGTCGTGCATGGCGTTTAAATTTATTACTGTAACTTCATTCACAACACATTTTTCGGACAGTATCCACATACGCCTCTGAATGTATCTACAAAATTATAACACTGTACAACACACAGCTCGGCAAGTATCACTTCATAAACATTAAGACCAAAGCCAGATGCTGCTTGGTACGGGCGTGGACGCACAGCAATAAATAAATATCTGGGCAACGCCGGGTTCTCCGCTAGTCTCTATGTATAAAAGGAAAAGGAAGGAAGGATGGAACGAAGGAATATTGCGATTATATACATAAAACGAAATGTCCTCACTGATTCATCGTCGCCCATCCCAAACCGCTAAGGATAGAAACTTGGCATTTGGAGTGAATATTGATCTCATACTGTAGGCATAGTTTAACAAGGGATTTTTCGAAATGCCTTTCCTAAGGAGGTGAAAGAATGGATGAAATGTGTTTTTGGAAAATGTTGCTATTACGACATTTTTGAAGCTACAACTACGAAAACTGATATTTGGTTTCTCGGTCAAAAATTAAAAAAAGACATGTTACAGCACCTTTAGAAATGCAACCTCTAAGGGCTTGAAATAGTGGACGAAAGTTTCTTTTGAAAGTAAATCATTATTAATGAAATACTGAAGCAAAATTAAAGCTTTCTTAAACCTACATCTCTGAAAACTGGAATTTCATTTCTCGGTTATAAATAAAAAAGTACGTGTTTCAGTACTTTTGGAGATTCAACACGAGGACGTGAAATAGAGGATGAAAAGTTTTATGAAAAAATTTCATTATGAAAGAAGAATCTCTTGGTGGCCAGACGTAATACGCAAAAAATCTTGCTTCTATGGCCTTAATTAGCGTGAATAGTTTTGAAAGTGTTGCAATTTGTGAAGTAAATCGAAGCAAACTATTTAACAATCTACGTGACAAATCGGCTTTGTCTGAATTTGATAGAAAAAGCAACGGATCTTAAATACACTAATATTTCAGTAACCCTAATGTATGTCAATGAAATTATTTTTGTTGTAATTAGTACGCCAACTCAAAATACGTGCCGCGTTTAGGTGCGATTTCTTGCACATGATTATCAGTCTGAGATGAAGAGAATTCAGTACCGGTGTAAAACTGGCGCTAATAACCATACAACGACCTATTCGATTTGTTTCTTTCCTTTCTTAACTCGCTGTATGGAATTCAACTAAACCGGGTGGAAAACTTTTAATATGCAAAGACTGGAAGCCACATTAAGAGTCAGTAACTCTTTTATATTGTGTAGATTTATACATGAACAATGGGCGTAACAACTACAAATTCGATTAAAGGAAAAAAAAGCTTTGCAGACCATACAGTCTACGCAAGCGAAGCAACGGGCGCTAAGCTAGTGCATATATAAAGGAAATGGCATCGAAAACGCTAGTGCATCCATTTCTATTTCCAGCGTTTGGAACTGTGATAAAATAATCGACAGGGAACGAAAGAAGAGACGAACTGTTAGGATGGCACCAAAATGTCGGCGGTTCCCACACGAAAGCATGACAGGAATTCTCGGGGAATTCAAATAGGAATTCTTGACATAAGGACGGCATAATGATGAGTAAATTCAGAGAACTTATATTCGCAGAAGACTGTCACCACCGAAAGTCTCGCGTAGGCATCACGAGAGTAATATAAAGGAGGTTAAGGGACGTACAGAGGCGTATACGCGGTCATTTTCCCCACAATTTAAAGCTGCTTTCCCTGTTATTCGTCAATTGGTGTTTCAAAATATGACAAGGCTTTCAGAAACCACGACCAGCTATAACATTTGTTGACTGCTTAAATTGTTTAATGCAGCTGTGGAAATAACTGAACACGCAACTAGAAGAAATGCATTTCATAAGAACATAGTGATTATTTAAAAAGATTTTGACAGCAGACCAACTCTTCCTTTTTTTTTTTTTTTTTGTCATCAGTGTTCTGAATAGTTTGATCCTGCCGGCCACGAATTTTACTCCTGTACCAACCTCGTCATCTCAAAGCAGAAGTTGCAACCTACGTCCTCAGTTATTTTCTGGATGTATCCCAATCTCTGGTTTCCTTAACGATTTTTACCCTCCACAGCTCTCTCTAGTACCATGGAAGTTATTCCCCGATATCTTATCAAATATCCTATCATCCTGTCCCTTCTTCTAGTCAGTGGTTTCCATATATTCCTTTCCTCTCCGATACAGCGCAGAACCTCCTCATTCCTTAGCTTATCAGCCCACCTAATTTTCAACATTCTGTAGCACTTAATCTTAAATGCTCCGATTCTGTTCCAGTTGTCCCAGAGTCCATGTTTCACTATCATACAATACCACACGTACATGCTCAAATTAAGTCCTGTCTTTGATACTAGTACATTTCTCTTGGCCAGCAATGCTTTAGATGTCCTCCTTACTCCGTTCATCAATGTTTAGTTTGCTGCCTAGGTAGCAGAATTCCTTAACTTCATCTACTTCGCGATCTTCATCCTAATGTTAAGTTTCTGACTGTTCCCATTTCTGCTATTTCTCATTACTTTCGTCTTTCTTTGAGTTACTCTCAGTCGATATTCTGTTCTCATTAGATATCTTTCCGTTCAGCAGATCATGTAATTCTTCTTCACTTTCATTAAGGATAGCAGTGTCATCAGCGAATCCGTTCCTTGATATTCTTGCACCTGGAATTTTAATTCCATTCCTGAACCTTTCTTTATTTCCGTCACTGCTACTTCGATGTATAGTCTGAACAGTGGGGACGAAGGACTACGTCCCTGTTTACACCTCTTGATCTTCCACTCTTATTATTCCCTCTTGGCTCTTGTACATGTTCATTATCACACGTCTGTCCCTATAGTTTTCCCCTACTTTCCTCAGAATTTCGAAGATCTTGCCCTGTTCGACACTGTCGAACACTTTTTCCACGTCAACGAATCCCATGAACGTGTCTTGATTTTCCTTTAGTCTTACTCCCATGATCAACTGTAACGTCAAATTTGTCTCTTTGGTACCTTTAGCTTTCCTAAACCCAAACTGACCGTCGTCTAAGGCATCCTCAATTTTCTTCTCCATTCTTCTATACATTATTCTTCTCAGCAACTTGGATGCATGAGCTGTTAAGGAGATTGTGGGGTAATTATAGCACTTGTCAACTCTTGGAGTCTTCGGAACTGAGTGGATGATATTTTTCTGAAAGTCAGTGATATCGCCAGACTCATACACTATGTGATCAAAAGTATCCGGACACCACCAAAAACATACGTTTTTCATATCAGGTGCATTGTGCTGCCACCTACTGCCAGGTACTCCATATCAGCGACCTCAGTAGTCATTAGACATCGTGAGAGAGCAGAATGGGGCGCTCCGCGGAACTCACGGACTTCGAACGTGGTCAGGTGATTGGGTGTCACTTGTGTCATACGTCTGTATGTGAGATTTCCACACTCCTCAACAGAAAAAAATCTAGGTCCACTGTGATAGCGAAGTGGAAACGTGAAGGGACACGTACAGCACAAAAGCGTACAGGCCGACCTCGTCTGTTGACTGACAGAGAGAGCCGATAGTTGAAGAGGTTCGTAATGTGTAATGGGCAGACATCTCTGCAAACCATCACACAGGAATTCCAAACTTCATCAGGATCCACTGCAAGTGCTGTGACAGTTAGGCGAGAGGTAAGAAAACTTGGATTTCATGGACGAGCGGTTGCGCATAAACCACATATCACGCAGGTAAATGCCAAACGACGCCTCGCTTGGTGTAAGGAGCGCAAACATTGGACGATTGAACACTGGAAAAACGTTGTGTGGAGTGACGAATCACGGTACACGATGTGACGATCCAATGGCAGGGTGCAGGCATGGCGAATGCCAGGTGAACGTCATCTCTCAGAGTGTCTAGTGTCAACAGTAATATTCGGAGACGGTAGTGCTATGGTGTGGTCGTGTTTTTCATGGAGGGGCTTGCACCCCTTGTTGTTTTGCGTGGCACTATCACAGCAGAGACCTACATTGATGTTTTGAGCACATTCTTGCTTCCCACTTTTGACGATCAATTCGGGTATAGCGATTTCATCTTTCAACACGATCGAGCACCTGTTCATATTGCACGGTCTGTGGCGGAGTGGTTACACGACAATAACATCCCTGTAATGGGACAGAGTATTGACCTGAATCCTATAGAACAGCTTTGGGATGTTTTGGATCGCCGACTTCGTGCCAGGCCTCACCGACCGACATCGATACCAGCAAAATTTTATGATATATAGTTCAGGAGATATAAGCAATGTGCTGCCTGAAAATGAAACTGGAGTGCTAAATTCACTAGTGATACAGGGAAATGTGTCCACAAATACGTGTGAAATATTTTAATGATAAATACATTTGACATGTCAGTACATGGCCATAGCCACGGGTAAAAATCTCATCCAAACTTCTGGAACGATATCAACCAAATCTGGTACACATATTAGTTACGACCTGGAAAGAACTACTCCGAAGGTAGCAGCCGCAATCCACCTATCATGGTGGGGCTGATAACATGAAGAAAGAATGGGGATGGAGAAGGAGACAGGGACAGACAGAAGTAGGAGAAGATGGAAACAGATAGGCAGGAAGAGGACATGGGCAGAGATAGGAAACAGGAGAGCATAGAGTAAGGAAATGGAGCACATAGAAAAAGGGAAGAGGAAAAGACGGGCAGAGAGAGTGGAGAGAAGATGGAATTAGATGGGGAAGGAGGAGACGGGGAGATGGACAGAGGATGAAGAAGCAGATCGACAAAGGGAAGAAGCGGAAGATGGACGGAGACAGGGAGAAAGAGCAGACAGACAGAGAAGGGGATAGGATGAGATGGCAGAGAGTGGGGCAAGGAGATGGAAAGAGGGGTCAGGAGGGGATGTACAGAGAGAGGAGGAAGGAGGAGAGGAACCAGAAGAAGACTGTAGTAAATACACACATCCAGGCAACTTCAGTTACTCAACTAGCAGGAAATAAAGTCGATAATATTGGTTCAATGTATCCTCAACCATGCACTGTACTGTTCTAGCGGAGTGTACACGCAGATTTACGCCAGTGAACTCTAATCGTCTTCATTTTATAAAGAATCATATCTCTTGGGTCTGTTGTTCCAGTTTACTGGTGGAGCATTGTGCTTTGTAAAACAAATCATTTGACTACGTATGTAACAGCAGAAAAAGGCAACAATACAGAAGAAAAATGAAAAACTATACAAATTATGGGAATTTTGTTCTTATGATCATTGATTCTCTGTTCTACGCTGAGTAGTAAAAGTTAGGGCTTATTGGTGACCAGGAAATCTGATGTTGCCTTCACGAGAGGATTCCTTGATTAGCTGCACAAGGTAATTTTCGGATAAGGCATTTAGAACAACTCAGCATGATTCCCTGTCACAACTACCCGGTTTATTCACTCGAGTCTCTCAGTGGTAAGTTGAAATCTCCACCTGACCAGGAAATTTACGCGAAATCTTCTCCAAGTTTCATCTAAAATGATCCGGTACTACTTCTTCTGACGGAGGGGGTCTATGAAAGCTCCTATGACCATAGTTGATTCATCCTTACAGTGGTATATATGCAAGAAGGCGTCTGGGCGAAGCGTTTTGCGCAAACAGAAAGAGAGAATATCTCGCCATGTCATCAGTCTGCTGACTTTCCAAGAATACACTGACAGTTGACTGGGGTGCAATTGTTCGCATTCGTCTGGCTGTGTTGTTATTAGTAAGAACTTCATCATCTCAAGTGCTAGGCTAGACCTGGTAAAGAATATTCTATTTACGCTTTAATGACAATTTTCAGTCAGACTTTCCGAGCAGTCTGTCTCGCTATTTTCGTGAATTACAAACTGTTCACAATGTACGATTTTGGTGCCGTCTGTGTAACTACAGAAATAATGCATTTTTCGTCCTTATACGCGATTCGATTGCTGATACAAAACAGCGTAGTAATGGCGTTTTTTTGTGCTGTATGTGCAACTACAGAAATAATGCGTTTTTCGTCCTTATACGCTATTCTATATCTGATACTAAACAGTGTAGTAAAGGCATTTTCCCCGGAGGCCGTGCGGTTCTAGGCGCTACAGTCTGGAGCCGAGCGACCGCTACGGTCGCAGGTTCGAATCCTGCCTCGGGCATGGATGTGTGTGATGTCCTTAGGTTAGTTAGGTTTAATTAGTTCTAAGTTCTAGGCGACTGATGACCTCAGAAGTTAAGTCGCATAGTGCTCAGAGCCATTTGAACCATTTTTTGAAAGGCATTTTCTTAGTTAAGATGCATTCTCTCGAACAATAGATAGCTAGGGAGCAACTGGAAATGTCTGACAAAGCTTCATAAAATTTTTCAGTTATGTGGCTACGAACTTATCGTTGCTGCACAGATTAAAGGCCGGCCGTGGCGGCCGAGCGGTTCTAGGCGCTACAGTCTGGAACCGCGCTACAGATACGGTCGCAGGTTCAAATCCGGTCTCGGGCATGGATGTGTGTGGTGTCCTTAGTTTAGTTAGGTTTACGTAGTTCTAAGTTCTAGGGGACTGCTGACCTCAGAAGTTAAGTCCCATAGTGCTCAGAGCCATTTGAACCATTTGAACAGATTAAAGTGTGCAGAAAGTAGCTACATTATGATCACATAAATGAAAAATATGGTACTAATTTTCCAAAAGTCCAACTGATCCCATGTAAAATCGCTAAGTGTGTCTAAGGCTTCCATACAGTCAGTTGTTCACGAGTCTGATGTGACAGTTGAAGAAACCCAAAACGAAAGCAGGACTTTTAAATTTCACATTCAAGAAATCATTCACGCAGAAGAATCATATAAACATACCGTCGTTTGATCATCGAACGGAACCCCCATGTCGGCGACAGAGTAGTAATCATCCCTGGCGCAGAGAAACAGCCGAAGCAGTTGAAAACATATAACTCACCAGGTCTGGATGGAACCCCAGTTCGGTTTTTCAAAGAGTACTCTGCGACATTGGCCCCTTGCTTAGCTTGCATTTATCGAGTCTCCCGGGAGGACAGAGCAAAGTCCCAAGCGACTGGTAAAAAGCGCAAGTGGCTCCAGTATACAAGGAAAGCAAAAGAAAGGACCCGCAAAATAGCAGACCAATATCCCTAACATCTGTTTACTGCAGAAGACTGGAACGTATTCTCAGGTCGAATGTAATTAATTTTCTAGTGACGATAAAGCTTATGTCGAAAACGACACCTTGCCACGGTAGGCGCGGCTCCCCCCGTCGGAAGTTCGAGTCCTCCCTTGGGTATGGGTGTGTGTGTTGTCCTTAGCGTAAGTTAGTTTAAGTTAGATTAAGTAGTGAGTAAGCCTAGGGACCGGTGACCTCAGCAGTTTGGTCCCATAGGTACTTACCACCAACGTAACCACCGTAATCCTCGTTCGAAACTCAGCTTGCCCGTTTCTCCCATGATATATTGTGAACTATGGATGAAGAGCAACAGGCAGATTCCGTGTGTCTAGATTTCCAGAAAGCGTTTGTCACGGCACCCCATTGCAGGATGTTAAAGAATGTACGAGCATTTTGAATTTACTCCCAGATATATGAGTGGCTCAATAACTTCTTAAGTTATAGAATCAAGCAAGTTGTCCTCGAAGGTGAATGTTCACCAGAAACAAGGATATTGTCACTAGTGCCTCAGCTCTGTTTAATAGGACAGCTGTTGTTATCTATATACATAAATGATTTGGCAGACAGAGTGGGCAGCATTCTGCGGTTGTTTCCTGATGATGCTGTGGGGTACAGTAAGATGTCATCGTTGAGTGACTGTAGGCGGGCAGAGGATGACTTAGACATCTAGTTGGTGTAATGAATGGCATCTAGCTCTAAATCTAGAAAATTATAAGTTAATGAGGATGAGTGATAAAAACAAACCCGTAATGTTCGGATGCAGTGTTAGTAGTGCCCTGCTTGACACAGTCACGTCTTCTAAATATCTGGCCGTAACGTTACAAAACGATAGGAAGTGGAATGATCATGTGAGGATAGTGATATTAAAGGCGAATTGTCGACTTCGATTTACTGGGAGACTTTTAGGAAAGTGTGGTTGATCTGTAAAGGATAATGCATGTAGGGGCTAGTGCGATCTATTCTTGAGCACTGCTCGGGTGTTTAGGATTCGTACAAGGTCGGATTGAAGGGAGATACGTAAGCAATTCAGAGGCGGGATGCTAGATTTATTACTGGCAATTTCGAACAATACGCAAGTTTTACGGAGACACCTCAAGTGGGTATCACTGGAGGGAAGGCGAGATGCTTTTCAAGGAACACTAATGAGAAAATTTAGAGAACCAGCATTTGAAGCTGGTTGCCGCCAACATAAACACTGAGCGTAAGGGCCACGAAAACAAGACGCGAGAATTTAAGGCTCATACGGGGGCAGAGAGACAGACGTTTTCCACTCACTGTATTTGCGAGTGTAACAGGAAAGGAAATGACTATTAGAGGTATGGGGTACTCTCCGTCAAGCATCATAAGGCGGATTCCAGAGTATCGATGTAGATGCAGATGTAGAACTATTTGCAGTACTTCACAACCATCGGGGGCAGCGACAAAAAGGACACGTGCTGAAATGGTTTCACTTGCGAAATTTATTTTGCACAATCGAAGACGACAGCAATGAGAATTAATATTATCAGCAATTTACAGAAGTAATAAAGGAAAACAAACTCTAGCAAAGCAAATCTGGAACAACCAAGCTTTGCAGCCACTTAGAGAACGAATTCGGAACCTACTTAGAGAATAAATTCGGAACGAAGCAAGAAAACACCAACTCACCATTGTGTAATAGTACTGAAATATGTCTGGGTGAAAATACAAGCAACTTACTGTGCGTTACCCAGTGCAGTAACATTAACCTCATCTATTTTGAAACAATACTATCTGTTCGTCATATTCTTGTGCATTATATATTCAAATGTATTTTATGGGCTACTAGTGTAAATAGTCTTCTACTTGCTCAGTTTTTAAAATCAATACAAGATCAAAAATGACCGAGTTTGTTAAATGTTAAGATTATTTTGATGTACACTCACAAGACAGCTGTCAGAGATGACATTATGACTCTACTCAAATAAAATAAAATATAAAATCACATGACCACGTTTTGAAAGACGGATTCTTAGCTATTAGTAATGTGCAATGCAACCACAGATTCAACAGTCACACAGAATTGGCGATAACGTGTTTAGTACTTAGGCTGATAAATCGAGGTCATTTGTGCTGTCCGAGTGCAATTAATCTGACTCGCTGAGATATATTATGAAAAGCTCTATAATTCAGTCGACATTAATTTTTTTCGATAATCCCAGCACGCCTCATGCAACCCACCTACACAGAAATCGTGATGCTCTCGATAGCTGTGTGCATAAGACTCAAGATTAACAATTTTAAAAGTATTCTTATTCTTGGCGATTTAAGATTTCAACAGCATCCATAGTATCTCGATGGAACTGTAAAAGGAATGTTACCTTAGTAATGTAATAACTTGGTACCCATATTGTTTAGCAATATCATCTATTTCTTATGTACAGTACGCAGGATTACTGGCACTGACAAGCAGCAGGAATTCCGCTCTGGTTTGCGACGGATTATGGGGGTGTTATTGCTCGACAAACAAGCGATAATAGCAGATTTCCTTAATTGGTTAATAGGGACTTGGTTGAGTTGCACTGAGTGAACACTGGCGTCATCCATCACAATTTGGATGGAGTTATAGCAATAATGGTTTGTAAGCCATTGTTTAATAGCAGTGTATGTCATCTCACTGCTGTAGTCTTCGGAATTCTTCCACTCTGAAGTTTCAAAAATATGCTAACTCAGAGGAACAAACCGTATTCCCTCCGACCCTACATGTTTGGCAGTAAGACCACCACCCTCACCCACCTGAATTTTCCATCACATTCATCTTGTGTAGTAGTGTTTCCCATACGTCTCGTCGATATAATACATGCGATATATTCAACTTTTTCGAATCTCCTGCATTCTTTTTAAAATTGCGGTACTTGTCGCCACAGTATATCTTCTCTCCATAAGGATATTCTACCATCGTTCATCTTACGATACCGAAACGCCATGTCCTTTAGAAGTCTTATCCTAGTCCATCGGCTGCCTTTAAAATCCAGCTTCCCTCTCTTTCTCTAAATTAAATTGTCTGCACCCTGGTATTCGACTCTAGAGTTCAGACTAAATGAATACCATGTACGTGAAAGTTCTTAGAAAATTAACCCTGATCACCTGCTTCTTTCTTACGACTGCGTCGCTTCCCTGGCGACTTGAAAGATGCCGTACCGCTGGCTTTGATACATGCGTCCGCTTCGCTAGAGACGCGCTGCACGGTTCTCAGTCTCTCGCCAGGGGCTTCAGCCACTCTTAGTCTGGCTAGTGGCAGCGGTTGGGGAGCGTACAGCGTGGCGACGGGTCGTGTACTTCAGACCATTTCTTGAAGAAGTTACACGCTCGGAACACTACAGCTCTTATTTCTCTAAAACTTGGCGTTGTCCGATCCATCAGCCACGACGAATACTTCACAAACAGTACAGTTGTCACCCAGATGCAATGCAGAGGTAATCCCCACTACACGTTCAACGTACACTCAGCAACTCGCGAAACACTGACGCTATTGGTTCGAGCGTAATGTGGTACACTTGCCCATGCTATTGCACATCGTCACATCGTCTGGCGTCTTCGCTGCACAGGACTATAACGCTTAACTTCATCCAAATTATTTCGCGTTCGGCAGCTGTACTAACATCTGAAGATATTATCTTATTTCTTACGGCTGTGGATACGCCTGTACCACCTGTCTTGAAACTATCTTTGAAACATACATTCCAATAGAAATATGGATTTTTACTGATGTTAAAAGCTGATTTCAGCCTACTCTCTGTAGCTAATACTATACGGGCATTTTTAACAGTGTAGTTTACTGTTATAAATGCGTGTAGGTGCTCGTGTTCTAAAATTATTGTCATCATGGTAGAACACCATACAGATCAACTTTTGGTCACTGAAGTAGGTCAAAAATCGTCGGAGAAACAATAAAACCCACCTGCAGACAGCAGAATGTTTGTCAGCCAAAATAGCGGAGCAACATGTCGCCATCCGGCAGCAGACACGAAAACTCATGGAATACTCATTACGACGGAAAAACGTCGAAAATCACTACAGTAATTTTGTCCCTTAAAAAGACGTGCGATCACCACGAACGACCAATTTTATAATTTTGGAAATTCTAACATGTCTGTTCTTCTTTTTTGTGAGGAAATTAAGAGTTTGCTTCCCGTCGTAAAACTACACTACGGACAAATTATTCATGTATTTGTACATTTATTAACCTAAAAATTGTTATCCATCAATATGTATAGAAGCCAGGGTATTTCATATTTAATGTGGAGTGGCAACAATTTTCTAGTCCCTATGAATCACATATTAAACGATGGTAAAATGAATGTCTAATGTCTCTGCACACATTCTAATCTGTTTTATCCCAATCACAAGGCGCTGACACGAGGCATACGGTGGTAACAGCAGAATTATCTCACAGTCTTCTCCAGCAACGTTCTCTAAATGCTTTCAGCTAGGTTTCGTGGTAACAAAGCCTTTCTTAGAAAGATTCCCATTTAAGTTTTCTGAGCATCTCTGCTATATTTACGACTTTGGCATCATGTCATAGAATCTGATATCTACCGTCAAGCCTAAATGATAAGGACTCCAGTTGCGGGTACAACTAGTGTCATGCATGCGGTTTCCTTTATAGATGAACAGCGATCTCTCAGAAACCATGAAGCTAATCTGATTGTCCTATTCGGCTCGTCTTTAACTAATTTTACAGGTTCGACATACTTCACATTGGCTTTTTGAATACCTCCAGAAGTACTTGATATTACTGGATTCTTTTTTTATGGTCATTATTTAGCATTCAACAGCTTTAAAGAGATCTGACACTCAGTGACGCATTTGCAACAACAAGAGACCCCCGTGTCTCTCCTACACTGGCGCATATCCTAGCCTTCGTAAGAAGCTGGTCGACAGCTAGCAAAGCACATTCCACTTGTCTGTGTACAGCAACCAACATTTCCCAACGACCATATTTCTTAACCACATCACATGGCGAATAGTCAAAAACTAATTAAATAACTAAAACACGAGCAAGGCTCAAACGTTATACCACGCCCACTGCGTGGAGCTGCTTGTGGTGGCAATAATGCCTCCAGTTTTGGGTGACTTTCCCTTCTAGTGTACACTTGTGGCATATACTGTGGTGAGCTCAATTAGACTACGTTTGTTCGAAAAATCATGCACTTTATCCATCAACAAAGAAACGGTTACAGCTGGGGAGTATCTTCGCAAATATGTAACTTACTCGATGATTTTTCGTTCTAAAAGAGGCCTGAAATTTTGTTAACACTTCCCTGAGTTCAATTTTTTCGAAGAAGTGAATGTTGTCTATAGTCCCTAAAATTGAATTTGTTAGGCGTATCACATTTGGAAGGCTGGGTCTTCCTGAGTACATTTCATTGACGTTTAAGAAACTAGTAGTTGGTACTATTTTAGTCGAGAAATTGAGTAGGATGAAGGTGATTGTAGAACAGAAGAGAGAGAAAATGCAGAGAATATTAAGCCAAGTGGTCCTGACTTCCGAGAATTTCAAAATCCCGCCGCCTACTGTGTGCTCTACTCTTTCGAAGTGTTGTTGCCTGGCGGCTGTTTCCGCCATCTTAGACTTGGAGAGCTCCGGAGGCGTGCTCTGCCCTCGCGTGTCATGGAGTGGAGCGGAACTCACCACCGGCAGTGTGTACCTCCTCGAGTGGTTGCAGCAATAGCAGTCTTCCCCCCCCCCCCCCCCCCCTTGAGTCACTGAGGCGAGAAATGGTGTGCGTAGATGCTGATGTGGCAGGTCCCCATCGTGCCGTCGTGTGCACGAGAGTGGAGTTACCGACTACACAGTATTCTCCTGGAAACGGAAATGTTTGTAGTCACGTTTTCATCTGTTCAATGGTGTGATTACTAACTTTGGAAGTGTGAAAGCGTCGGAGAGAGTCGGTCACATTCTACCAGCTGCAGTTTAAAGCTTGTTTCATGCTATATGGCTCGACAAGCTGAGTTGCACGTGGGGTTGCAGTGAATCAATGTGCGTGTGTGTTCCTAGTCAGTATGGTATCACGTCCTGCGACTTGGTTCTGGGTCATTTGCGAACTTTCTGCAATGACGTGTAATTGTTGATTTGGGACATTTAGGTTTTATTTTTGCATGCGAACCGAATGAAAGGTCAGTGACCAGTAGTTTCTCTGTCTGACATTTTGTACTATCAGTTGTCTATTGAGATCTTTGATATTTGTGGAATCTGTTTGAAACTTTCTATTATTTCTCTATATCAGTCAGTGCATGATTCGTTCAGTGAGTTCATTGGTGGGGAATTAATTCTGCACGTCATGTTCGAGAAAACGATCAGTCAGTCCCGCTTGTTGTACTGTTTAGAAGATTAAGCAACTGTAATTGCATGTTTTTGTTACAGTTAAGAGCGACTGAACCACTTTTGTTTGAATTGTCACACTGTGGGGTTTTTCCGAGGACGTGTGGTCTATAATAGCCGGTCCGGGCGAGCACTGAGTTCTGGATGGCTGTAATATATGGATTTTTAAAATTTTGTTGGCGATGTATCTTATACAGATTTTGGTTGCTGGAGTGTGTGCTCGTATAATTTAAATTGTTGGCTTGAGTATTGCCATGATGTGTTTAGGCGTTATCTACTGATTACTGTCAAGTGTTGAAGATGGGTAGTAAGGAAAAGTTCGTTATCGCGGTTCATCCGATTTGCTCAGTAGGTATCTTAAGTTGTTAACCACAAAATCCTACAGCTATCTGTTTTGATTACACCAGCGACAAATCAGAGTTAGTGCACTGACGACCGGCAAGGTAACCACCGTATGCTTGTATTGTATTGTCGGCACTGAACAGGCTAAAGACTGTATTGTTATAATGGGGCTATCTCCATGATGTATACTCAAAACATAGATAAGTTAATGCCAGTGCCGTCTTAGGATAAGAGTTTTATTTTCCGATAGCTGTAAGTGATATCGTATCTTATGATAAATTGTTACTATCTTAACTGTAAGTGATACTATCGCATTAAAGTTAATTAATATCGAATAAGCGCTCGAGGTTGAGAGTCAGCCTGGGTGTAGATTAATGAGTGGCCGTTAGTGTGTCTACTAATTCATAGAAAATATTGCTGCTGATCGGGCATATGGTAACATCTGTGATATTTTATGTGACTGACTCTGCTACGGACGCTGCTTATTAATTGTAACCTTTTGTGATCCTTTAATCCTCACGTTGGTTGTGTTTGTGTGAGGCAGTATACACTGATTATGCTTGTATTAATAATTACCAGCTGTGTGATAAAGGATTTAATTGCGTTTTCTGCTGTGAAATTAATATTGATTAATGCCAGAATTTTATGTTTTTGAAGTGCTCAATTCATTGTGATCAGTGCACGCATTTTTGATCAAATATTTAAATTGTTGGTCAAAAAAATAGATCAGATGGCTCTGAGCACTATGGGACTTAACATCTATGGTCATCAGTCCCCTAGAACTTAGAACTACTTAAACCTAACTAACCTAAGGACAGCACACAACACCCAGTCTTCTCAAGGCAGAGAAAAATCCCTGACCCCGCCGGGAATCGAACCCGGGAACCCGGACGGGGGAAGCGAGAACGCTACCGCACGATTGTTGGTCAACTGAATGTTTTACTTTGTATGTTTTAGATATGAGTGTTGCTAGCCAGTTGTGTTTTAAGTGAGAGTTAGAAGGAAGTTAATATGCTCAACAGATCACATTAGATATTCAGGTCTCTGTTTTGGAATAAAATCGCTTGTAGCTTACATTTGTCTTCCACTTTGACCAGTTACGAGGTTCGCACACTGGTCGAGCTGGTCAAATTCTGACGTCTGGCGCAGGATTCGCTCTCAAGACGCTGGATGGCCGTATTTTTCGTCATATTCGGAAGACCGGAAGTTGAGGTGCTTGTGGGATTTTAATCTGAAGAACTGAATGAGAATGATTCTTTCGCCACAACCAGCTCTGCCACAAAAACATAGCACTCCACTTCCCAATCGTATTGTGTCGCACAAAATTATTCAGCTACTAACCCTACGGACCAACTTGTATAAATGAGCTTTGACCATGTTGGAATGGCTATCTGAACAGGAGAAGATTGTGCAGGGGAAGGAGGTGCATGGTTTTGGGCCGTTGTAGTCCATCTTACGTAACTTGAAAGTAAGGTGATCGTTTACCGCGAATCAGAAATTGTTTAAAGAATATAACTAATTCATATTTTTAATATTTAATGCTGCGTTTTGTAGTTTTTATCCCGTAGAAGTTTTGTTACGTATTTTATCTCAGTTAATAATAGCATCACTTTCAACCATCCTACGCATTTTACAGCGTGAAAAGACTTATTTGTTCTCCGCCTGTTCAGCTAAAGTAAAGTGTTTATTTTTACTCGAGTCGTATTTCTTCTCGTTAGCAGTATGACGTATCATACTTGATATATAACTTACAACAATGTGTAAGTATGGTGAAACGTTATTCATCTTTGTATTATCATCAGTGAGAACAATCAACAAATATCATCAGTGAAAACAATCAACACATTAAAGTTAGTTTGCTTGCATTTTCTCTGTAAGGGGGACCCAGATAAAATGGCCAGATTAAGGTATTCCTGTTTTTTAAGATGTGTGGCAATAGAGGAAACTACATAGAAATGAGTGTTTGCAATCTGGCCGGCCGCTGTGGCCCAGCGGTTCTAGGCGCTTTATTCCGGAACCGCGCGACTGCTACGGTCGCAGGTTCGAATCCTGCCTCGGGCATGGATGTGTGTGATGTCCTTAGGTTAGTTAGGTTTAAGTAGTTCTAAGTTCTAGGGGACTGATGACCTCAGATGTTAAGTCCCGTAGTGCTCAGAACCATTATTGGTTGTAATCTGCAGCTATTGAAGTATAATATCAAAAAGTTTAATTGGCTTAGTATCAACTGAAGTACAGTCAACAATCAAATTTTCAAAACAGTCACTTTGTCCGACATGTGCGGGACACGTGTGCACTTAACTTTAAAGTCAGAAATAAGAGGTAAAATACTATCTTAACAAAGTGCTAAATATGTTTTACTGTGAAACTTTTCACAAATAAATCAAAATCTGTTCCTCAGCTCTTCGCTAGCCCAGAGGGAGCACAACTGGCCTTAAATCCAATCATCTTTAGCACTGAATTTGAAATTTTTTCCTCTGTCTTCATCGGTGTCGTCAGAAAGAGTTCTTCTAGGGTTGGGTTTCGTGCTTCTCGCAGTTTTATTTTCACTGATTTTCTTCTCTTCGGCTGCTTTCGTTTCTCCTTTTTGTTTTATTTTTCTTTCTCTTTATTTATTTGCATCAGATGCGTCACTGTCGTAACTACTTGCTGTGCATATCGCCACGGAGCCCTTCTTTCAATCGCTGCTTTTACGTTTTTCCCCTTCACTAGGCGGTCAGAAGTCACTTCCGAGAGGGCTATTCTTCCTGCAAATGATGAGCGAGTTTACATTGAGATACTGTGAAATTAAGTCATGCTATTAACAATGTACTGTAAATACGGAATGCGCATCTACTAAATTCGAAGACGAAAGTTATTTGGAATGCAGTGAAACACATCGAAGTTACGCGGTCAGCCACTTGCTCAAGTGTCATGCTGGCAACGTACACGAGTTCGGCCAAAACCGACCCACCATCTGCCGCAGTGCGACGAACGGGCCGCAGCTGATGTAGGTCTTAAACTATGATGAACCGACACAATACCACGAGGCGGTGGGCTGTGATAAGAGGAAGATGTGTTTGTTCCACCTGTTGATTGTTGGTCACAACTTCGACAACTAGACATATTAGCTATCGCAACGTCGTTCTCAAAAAGTTACTATGCAAAAGAACTATTTGCTAATGATCTGGCCAAATGCAATACTTCAATGAGATAATGACCAGATGATGAAAGCAATTTTGATCGTAATTCTGCATCAGGAGCCTACATGTTATGCCAGACGGAATTATACTTATCACAGTGGTGAGTTCTTAGATTTACTTCTGAATGAGGCCTAGTTGATACTATAACACACACAGAATGTTAGATCACTTTATTACACCTTGAACAAAATTAAATACGTAACTTCATATAACTCATTTTTAGGAGAAAGAAGAAAAGCACTTTAACATGTTTGATCAGTGATTCCACTTGCCTTGTAGAGTAGCAGAAACAGATGGACATAATGCAACCAAGACTTGTCAGACTCGCCATGCCCAGGAATATGAGTGTGAGGGGGGGCGGGGGGGGGGGGGGGGGGAAGGAGTGTTGTCGCTCGAGTATGTTGTCGCTGCTAGAGCAACTGGGTCAGCTGGTTCTACTGCGTTTGTTTCTGTTGCAACATCAACTGCTCTTTCCAAAGTTCCATGAATATTGGGTCTATGGAGAATGAACATTCATTGCGCCGATGACTAAATTTCACGGCGCCAACTTTGATATTATGATGAGATACAAAATGCGAAAGTCTGTTACTATGGTAGACGCAGATCAGCTGGATTGAGACGTAACTTCAGGTTCACGAGCCTTCGGCTTCACTCTACTGTGAGGCGAAAACCGCTTGAATATTAAAAGTTGTCGAGAACTGTAAACAAACCAAAATCACTGTCACAGAGAGCCAGCTGTAAAGTTGGCTCGGTATACTTTTAAGCTTATGGCGCGTGACGATCAAAAAAATGGTTCAAATGGCTCTGAGCACTATGGGACTTAACATCCGTGGTCATCAGTCCCCTAGAACTTAGAACTATTTAAACCTAACTAACCTAAGGACATCACACACATCCATGCCCGAGGCAGGATTCGAACCTGCGACCGTAGCAGTCGCGCGGTTCCGGCCTGCGCGCCTAGAACCGCTAGACCACCGCGGCCGGCCGTGACGATCAGTTTCATGGGATAGCAGCAACTTGATTTTGTCATTTTTTTCTTTTCTTCATTGTTATTTCAATTCTCCATGAGGGGGTGAGCTTGCAGCGGATCAAAGCACTCTCAATACAAATATTACGTATTTAATAAATATTTTAACGTATATAGTGAGATGAAAAGATCTGTTTCTAATAATATACCATGGTGAACAAATTTTATGACTTCATTTTTTTGGTGATGCTACTCAACAGTTGAAACATTATCTAGGAAGATGATGTCGACGCTGCTAAACTATCGTGGTGATACTGGTGGAACTTGTTAATGATTATGTTGTTGATGGAGGTGAAATGATAGTTACGACAGTGTGGTGCTGTGGATCCGTACGAAACATCTAAGAGTTACTGAGCGGAAAGATGGAGGAGGGAAGAAAACGGAAGGATGAGGTTAGGTGAGGCGTTGTTTCCTTTGAGTAGAAGGAAGGGTGTACCTCAGAGCAGGTTTTATCGTTGGCCACAGGGACACTGCAACAGCTACCGCGACAATGAAATGAGGAGGTCGGCATAGGAGAGGAATTCGTGGCCGGCCGCATCAAATCGTTCAGAAGAGTTACGAGATGTGATAGTATCGGAGTGGCAGTGCATTTGAATAGGTGATTACTGGCTAGGGTACTGGGCTATGGAATCGGATTTTCCGATTAGTGTATAGCGACTGAAGGTGCTCCAAGACGAGAAGATGGCGTGGAAAATGGTTGAGATACTTGATACTTTGTGTCGCTGGATTTGTAGAGCTCAGTGAGTAGCTATCGTGATACTGTCACGTGCTTGTAGCGTTGTTTCGAGACCAGCAACGTATTACATGTGTTTGGCAGTATTTTTGTCTATGATCCGCTGTCGAGGTTGATGTGCTGACATTCTAAACTCATAGTATTACTTGTTGGAAGTATTCCAGTTTTCCTTTAGACTTTGGCCCCGTACACCTACCAGGAGAGTTATCCCCTGTTGTATTAATACATGCCCTATCGCTCTGTCCCACCTTCTAATCAGTGATTTTCAAATATTACAGTTCTCCTCGATTCTGAGAGGATCCTCGTCATTTGTTACCAAATCAAATAATTTTCATCATCATTCAAAATGCTTCGATCGCTTCTTTTTCGGTTTTTCCACAGTCAATTCTTCACTTATATATAAAAAGCGTTAGAAAGGTACAACAATCTCAGAAATTTCCTCCTCAAATTGAGGCTTATGTCCTACACCAGTGCCGCGTGGTGTAGCCACGTCGTCTGAGGCGCCTTGCCACGGTTCGCCCGGCTCCCCCTCCCCCCGCCCCTGCACCCCCCCGCCGGAGGTTCGAGTTCTTCCTCGAACATGGATGGGTGTGTTGTCCTTAGCTTATGTTAGATGAAGTACTGTGTAAGCCTAGGGACTGATGATCTCACCAGTTTGGCCCCATAGGAACTTACCACAAATTTCAATTCTTTTTCCTATACCAGTAGATTTATTTTGGCAAGGATGCACTCTTTGCCTGTAGCGGTGTAGCTCTTATACTCTCCTTGCTTCGTCCATCAGGAGTAACTTTACTTCCAAGGCAGCAGTTTCCTTGATTTCATTTACGTCTTGATCCCCAATTTTAATGCTAAGTATATTGTTAGTCTCTTTTTTCCTACTCTTCATTACTGTTGTCTATCTACGGTTTAATCTCAATCCATAGTGGGTGCTGGTTAGATTGTTCATTCAGTTTGTCAGGTCATGAAATTCCTTGACACTGTATCTGTGAATAACAATGTCATTAGCGAATTTTGTACTTTTATCGTGCATTTTAATCTTTTTTGTCTGCATCATTGCATCAACAATATATACAAGTTGAATAACAGTTAAGAGAGACTGTAGCCCTGTGTAGATTCTACACATCAACATCAATAATCGGTTGGTTGCAGCCCCCCACAATGATTTGCGGAATTCCGGCGTAATGTTGTCTATATCTTCTGTCTTGGTTGACCTCAAGTCCTACAAAGTACTGACGGTAATATTAGTTTTGTTATGTCGCCCAATACAATATTCGTTTCTTTCTCTACCACATTAGTAGACATTGTGACACGTCTCATAGGACTTCAGTAAACTCCTTCCACGTATTCCTTTTGCACTCTAAAGTTAACGCTCTGCGTTTAATTTTATCGAACTTTACTTAGACTTTCCAGGTGCAGAATCTCTGGTTGTGGCGGTCATTTTATTTTTCGGTTTCTTCAGTTCTTTTCTGCAGTCATCTATTTTAGCCTTCCTACACTTCTCCTACACTTCTCATTGATACGCTACACCACTGTTCGATTTGCCGTGCAAATTAATACACTTACTTGCAACGGAATATTCACATGACCTGGGTGGTAGGACATCTCATGCGCTTTGACTGCGATCAAAGGGATCGCATCCTGTTCTCGATCGTCACCCCGTCATGCAGAACCAGATCTGCCAGTGTCCACGTCTCTCGACTCATTGATATACACCGTTCATCCGTGTCGACAGGAGTGTACCCTCGGCAACACTATTTGTTAACAGTTGCTCATAATCTTACCACGGCTAGCAGCAGGTGGTGTAGCGCGGGTCTGCCTACCTGTGCTGACGTCTGCGGTGATGCGCTCCCTGGCGCCGCGCACCCACGACGTGACGGCGACGTAGTCGCGCACGAACGACGGCACGTGGCAGCGCAGTACCGCCGTGTTGCCCAGCACCACGAACTCATCGTACACCTGCAGCTCGTAGAACTGCTTCACCACTGCCGGCACACAACATACAGACAGAAGTGATTACAAAGTTACATGTATATAGGCAAATTATTCCAGGATATCATTTGTGCCAAGTGAAAAAGTTACATTTAATTATTTCGTCCATTATTTTGATGAGGACTTGAGCGACAGCCTTAACAAAATTTCTGAATAAACTCATTTGGCCTTAGACTATTAAAGCATTATCTAATGCGACTGCTATTTCGACACATGTTCATCGTCAAGGATTCTGGGATAATGGGACCAACCCGACAACATAAAGTTGTGACATACTGGAACATTGTTTCCAGCAGCGTAAAAACAAATATTTGTGGCGGTATACATATATCTGCTGTTCCAAATGCCATGAGAGCCCTCGTGAAAAAGGACATAAAGTAATGGGAAACAGCAGACATGGTAGCAAACACAACATCCACCGTATACACTGAAGTAAAAACTTCTGACTGCCTTGCAGCAGGACCGGGTTCGATTCCCAGCCGGGTGGGAAATTCTTTCCGCTCGGGGACTGTGTGTAGTGTTGTCTTCAGCATCATTTCATCATCATCGACACGCAAGTCGCCCAGTACGGCGATTACTGGAAAGACTTGTAACTCGGCGGTCGAACTTGTTCCGGTGGGGACTCCCAGCCATCAATGCGGTACGATCATTTCATTTTACAGCCTTACGTTGTCGAGTTGGTTTTGAAAGAGGGGATAAAACAAATTTCCTTCAAAGGCCGTACAGTCCACAATCAGTATGCCAATCAGGCAAAATCTCCGTGAGCATTGTCAGTCATAATACGAGACAAATAAGTCGAAATAAGTATTACTTTACCATTACAATAATCTCCATTTTCATATATTCGACACAAGCTTCTATGCTTCAAATGCCAAAACGAATGCAGTTGAAGTTCAGTATTCAGTAAAGATTTCTGGCTATGATGCTAGCTGTTTGGTGAGCCCAATGACATATATTCAGATCCATGAACGTAAATGAAAGTTCCTCTCCAGATCGACTGGCGTCTTGGGTCGAGTCACTACCAGAACGAAACTTGCCGCACTATCCCACATCGGTGGTGTTCGCCATAGATGCTGCCCCATATACATTCTTCATTATCCAATGGATGTCTACCGGTGTTTGTCCTTTGACAGCCAAGAAAAGAATAGAAGTCTACTTTGGATGAATTTTATAACAACTTCGCCATAACTGCCGAGAATTCTTCCGGGTTGTATGGCCGTGGTCCATGGAACTCTTCTGTCCCTGACGTTTCGTCCAAAGCTACGTTGGACATCTTCGGGGGTGCTTTGGACGAAACGTCAGGGATGGAAGAGTTCCATGGACCACAGCCATACAACCCGGAAGAATTCACGGCAGCTGAAACATCCGATCGTGAAAGCCTTCATTGTGTAACTTTGCCATAGTTCACTTTTCCACACTTACTGCACGCAGGTCGGAAAGACACGAATATCGCACTAATCATTTGCTTGCATGTTGGTGTTTATACTGTATACCCACAACGGAGTCTCAATACGTCGCACGTACGGTTCAGGAACGACATCAAACGGAAACTTTTTGATAGCACTTTACTTTTTGTCAGTGAAGAATTATAATTTGAGGACTTAGAAATAAAATTCATACAAATTACAAAAACCGATGTACATATGGACGTATGTGTATATGTATGTATGTTCCACTTCTCCTCCAAAACAACTAGACCGAATTCAATCCACTTGGTACGCATGTTATTTACTGTCTGGAAACAAACAGTGTGTGGCCAAGAACCACCAACCTGTCGAAGGGGTTGGGGCGAGGAAGCAAAAGCAGTGGAGCCCACAATGCGATAATACCCGTACTTTAGTTATCCAGTATTTGTGAATGAGAGCACTTAGAGTCTTGCAAAAACTTTTACACGTAGTCACAAACCTTTACGTACCTATATCTCGCTGACACCTCCAACAAAATATGAAAAGAAGAAACCTTATCGCTTCCAACATTTTCGCTATTCATGCAGTAAAACTGCCACATGAAGCATGACGTTTTAATTTATTAGTTATTTTTTACTAAGAGTACTCGCGGCACATTTCGCAGGCGGTATCCTCATATGTCACTGCATATAGCTATTAAAAAATGTGATTGTACGACACATAGTTCAGGAGATAGGACGTCATAAAAAATGAGATGCGTGAGAAACCGTCACTTCACCCACGACGTTTTAATTTATTTCTTCTTTACTACCACCTCTATTCATAACACATTTCACAGACAGCAGGCCTCTTATACCGCTGGATGTACCAGCAAAATTACTTCATCGAACAGCACACAGTTCATGAGATACGATGTCATAACCAGTGAGGTGAGTGAAAATGCAGATGCAGATGCGAGCTTGCGTTATCTTGATGAAAGATACCGTAACGAAGAACTCGAAGACAGGGCCGTAGCACGACACAAAACACACGCAGTCGTGTTATGTACCTAATAACACAACCTACCATTACACAAAGTTCTCTGCTCATATGACAACATCAGGTGCAGTTTGGCAACTTTTGTTCTTCACGGAGCATCCATGCACGGAATAGTCCGACGTGATGCTGTGTGCAGGACCGGCTCTCGTCTGAGACGACTACGTGAAGCCACCCTTGTATACAGTGATGTTTTTTTGAGCTCACCAATTTCGGACCACCTCCCTTCGCTGCCATGTCAAGGGAAGCCACACTAATAGACGTGAGACCCTCTGTGGTGCCGGCCGGTGTGGCCGAGCGGTTCTAGGCGCTTCAGTGTGGAACAGCGCGACCGCTACGGTCGCAGGTTTGAATCTTGCCTCGGGCATGGATGTGTGCGATGTCCTTAGGTTAGTTAGCTTTAAGTAGTTCTAGGGTACTGATGACCTCAGATGTTAAGGCCCACAGCGCTCAGGGACATTTGAACCATTTGAACTCTCTGAGGTAAAGCAGATGTCGTCGGTCCCTCTCCTTACTTGTCTTGGTGCAAAGAAGCCCATTTGGATGTCGTTGTACGACGCATCACAGCTGAGAGAATAACAGCTGTGGCATTGAATGGCATTGAGTATAGCACTCCTATACCCTTCGACAAACCTCAGCGTCGATAAGCCACGATCCTGCCAGTACAAATTTTCGACACGTACCGACAGGCATTCCTCCCTGCTACACGTCGCATGACACTACAGGGGTTGGACAGAAATATGGAAACAGCACGAGAAATGCACAAGAAATCAGTCATGGTCAGAATATGTTTTGTAGTTTTGAGTGCATTGCGTCGCAGCTAAGTGAATTCGAACGTGGGCAAATTGTTGGTGGTCGTACGGCGGGTGCTTCCGTAATCAACGGTGCTCAAATGTTTGATGTTTCAAGAGGTACCGTATCGAAGATTTATACCGCACACAGGGAAAATGGACAGAATATCATCCGCTATGTCACGACGTGGACGAAAGTGTGTGTTGAGCAATTGTGACAGATGGTCATTGAAGAGAATTGTGACAAAAAATAAGAGCAAAAGTCACTGCAGAACTGTAAATAGCTCTTGCGAACCCTGTCAGTACCAAAACAGCACGAACGGAACTGCAGGACGAGCTGGAATCAGTGATAACATGCCAGTAACAGGAGAACGTGATGCAGAAGCAATAAAACCTGAACTTGGGAGCAGTGGAGAAAGTCATTTGGTCGTATGAGTCTTGCTTCTCACTGTTTTCAAGTTCTGGGTGGATTTACTTCCCAAGTTAAGCCTCATCCTGTGATAAAATGTTTGTTCCCCAATGGTGATACTATGTACAAAGATGACGAGGCCCCTGCTCACACACACCGAATCATCCAGGACTCCTTTTGTGAGTGCGAAGATGAATTGTCTCATCTCCCATTTCCACCAAGGGCTCCCGATCTCGATATTATTGAGCCTTTGCGGTATACTTTGGAGGGATCGGTCTCCACCACCATCATCATGACTTAAATTTGTTGTTATCTTGCAGGAATAACGGTATAAGATTCCCATGAAACCCATACAGGGCCTGTATTTATCCATTCCAAGGCTACTGGATGTTGGTTTGAATACCAGAGTGTTTCTTAGAGCGTATTAAAGTTTTGAATCTTTGGTTTTTCGATATATTTGTCAGAGCTGTGTATCTTGCAAAAACATAAAATAAAATAAAATAAAATAAAAATACCTCGCTGTCTGGGACACCTTGTCACGGTCTGTGCGGCTCCCCCGTCGGAGGTTCGAGTCCCTCCTCGGGCATGGGTGAGTGTGTCGTCCGTAGCGGAAGTTCGTTTAAGTCAGATTTAGTAGTGTGTAGGCTTAAGGGACCGCTGACCTCGGCAGTTTGGTCCTATAAGACCTTACCACAAATTTCGAAATTTTTTTTTTGTCAATCCTTTGAGATTTATTTATAACGGAATGAGGAAAAATAGTATCTAGCATATGAGTGATTGCTCGTCCATGGCGGCAGCAGAATCATTCTGCAGTAGGTCTCAAATACTGGTTCCCTAAATTTTCGCAATAGTGCCTTGCGAAAAGAGCGTAGTCTTCGCTCCAGGGCTTCAAATTTGATTCCACGAAGAATCTCCGCGATACTTGCCAGCTGATCGAAGATGCGTGAAACGAATCTAACAGCACGTCTCTGAATTTCTTCGATGTCTTCCTTTAATTGGGCCTGGTGGGAAACCCAAACATTCGAGCAGTATTCAAGAACGGGTAGCACTAGTTTTCCGTGAGCGTTCTCCTTTATAGATTAGCTATTACCCAAAATTCTCCTAACAAGAAGAAGTCAAGCATTCTCCTTCCTTACCTTCTGTTCTAGTTCCATTTCATATCGCTTTGCGACGTTAAGTCTACATATTTAATCGAAGTGACAGCGTCTAGAGCACACCACTACTGCAGTTTTCGAACTAAAAGATTGTTTTTCTTGCTCATCTGCTCTTACTTTTGCCTATATTCAGAAAAAGCTATTCGTCACTTCTCTGGGGTAATCCAGACGGGACCTTTGTCTCTGACGAACAGTCCTAGTCGAGGACAATTTATTGCGTTTTGTTCGTAGAGAAGACGTAGAATCACTCACATAGGCGACAAGCTACTTCGTACTGACGGACTTTAGTTAAAGGTCTGCAGCGGAGCACCATGTCAAACGTTTCCGGAAATCTACGAAATTTGCTTCTCTTAGTTATGGGAAGGAAAACTGTGATTGGTTGTCTTTATGGAGTCGAAAATTTCTAAAAATTGACTGTGAAATCCAATAGCGATGAACTTTCCAGATTCCTAAACACAGTTCTGGATACCATTTGCTGTGTAACTGTTACATAGGCGTAACAGTTCTGTAGATCGTGACCTCTACGCTCGCGGCTGGAGTTGGAAGCTAGCGCGTGCTTACTTTTACGTATTCTACACATGTCTCTTGCCAGAACTATCATCATTGAATCTTCGTTGTCCTGTAGCTTCCATTAGCTGTATTTATTTCGATTGCTTCTTTCGGATTTACTGTGTTACCACTTCTGCGTATTAAGGACAACTTGATGCGCCAACCAGGAGCTGGATTTGAGTGATTCTGTTGTATTCGGTTTCTTTATCCAGTTTTATTTGAAGACAGCGCTTATATTGTCTTGGACTATTTAGTAGAGGAAAAACATTGTCCACACTCGAACTGTGAGAAATAATTTCGTGATGCTGTAACAACAGAGGAGAAACTGGTAAAGATGGGAAGGGAGCCCAGAAATGTGAAAGAGAAGGATAGAAAACCTTATTTGCGAAACAGTCTCACTTGTTATTTCTCCTAAAGAGTTTAGCTAAGACTGTTAAATGTAATTCTAATTCAGTTTAGTCCGTGCATTAGAAAGAGGCGTCCGTAATAAATTTGCGTTTAAATTGAGTGGCACGCTTGGGTGCCAATGCAGATCTGGAACAGCGCCAGCAGTCGATAGAATAAAAGTCTAGAATATCAGGAAATCGGTTTAAAATAGTTTACGTGCTTCGGCTCTTGGCTGGTAGATGAAGATGGGGAGAAAAAGTAGTGTAGATCGGGCGCTGCGGGTGGCGCACTCACAAAAAGACCCGTGCCCGGCGGAGGCGTGCTATTTGTATGCTAATGGTAGGCGGGGCGTGACAGCTCAGATGCGCCGGAGGCGGACAATGGGGAAACACTCACTCGCCCACTTAGGCCGGCTGCCGGCGCCTCCGCGGGAATTCCCCGCCGAACAGCAGAGCGCAGCAGGCGACCTGCTGCTTGCGAGGCGGCGTGCGCAAGAGGCCGCCGCGGGCAGCGAACCTCTTCTCTCCCCGCCCTGCGCTCTCGTTTGCGGGGCCGGGCGGTCCGAGCGCCGCGCCGATATGCACAACAGCGCACGGAGGCACGCACTGCCCGAGGCTGCCGGCAGCTACGGCTCCCCGCTGGTAGCCCGTGGCTGTGCAGACCACTCCACTCCTGCCTCTCCTTACACACACACACACACACACACACACACACACACACACACGAACTCATTATCACTGGGGGTTAAGGCGACTCTGGGGGATGAGCACGAAAAATAATTGCCCAACATACAAAGAGACAACACGGCTATCGTATTTTTGTGACTCTTTTGCTTATGACACGTGAAGTTCAGAAATGATATATAAATCAGCAGAAGCAGATCCACAGAACTGTCGAAAATCGACCTTGATGTTTTGTGGCGTCTTTATCACCGTAAAAAAGGGAAAATATGTTTTTACAATGGAATGAAAACCCTTAGCTGCTAACAGGCGTTGACATACGTCAACGGGGACAGATGAAAATGTATGCCCTGACCGGGACTCGAAACCGGGATTTCCTGCTTACATGGCAGACGCTCTATCCATCTGAGACATCGAGGACACGGTGGATGTTGCGACTGCAGGGATTTATCTCTGGCACGCCTCCCGCGAAACCCACATTCTCAACGTATTGTCCCGCACTACATTCGTAGTGTCCCCCGTCCATTATACTCATTACTCGCGGCGCGTTGCCGCTTCCCCTAATAGTTCGGGCACTGTTTGTGCATCCGCACAGAAGAAGATGATCAAGTGGCCGGTGAGCCTGAACTATATATATACAGGGTGTCCCAGCTATCTTGTCCACCCAAAATATCTCTGGAACAATAACAGCTATTGGAAAGCGACTTTCACCGGTATCAATGTAGAGCTGGGGCCCATGAATGTACATATTTGGAAACATTCTAAAACGAATGCATATGTGTTTTTTAACACAAACTTATGTTTTTTTAAGTGGATCTTCTATATTTTTTCTTTAGCAATCCATAGCATGACAAAGCACATACACAATGGCGTTGATTGCATCGCAATATTCCCATTACATCCCGAGATATTGAGACGCGAAGTTGACGCTTGAAACACCCGACATGCGCTGCTAGCGCACGTCCTGAGCCTCAGGCGTAAACCCCGTGCTGCCCGTAATCGCAATGTGATTGACATGTGTAATCACACCTCCATACTTATCAAGAGGTCCGAAACGAATAATACGGTCTGCTGCCATCAACACTCATAAGCACATAATGGTTTCCCTCTTGCACGTTTTACGTATCTACGTACACAATATGAACCAGTACCGATCGCTGTTGACCCGTCAGGTTGTCTTATTTATCCTGCACACCCAAAATAAGGTTTATCTAATGCGTTATATGACCCATTGTGCCTGTCAAGTGTCCAACGTAGTTCCCACTACTGCCACAGTTACCACTTCGCCTTGTTTATGATTTGCGACCCATGCAAACTCCTGTACTCCACCACCCTCCGAGCATCCCATTTGTTGTTGCTTTGGCGTGCAGTACACCGCTTGCCAGTGTAGTCGTGCATCAGAGTAATCTAGTGACGGCACGGAGGTAGTACACATTGTGAATAAACGTTGTGTTGTGGAACTTATACTGTACAGTATAATGTAGCACTCCGTCTTCAGGCCACAATTGGCCCATCGGGACCATCCGACCGCCGTGTCATCCTCAGTTGAGGATGCGGATAGGAGGGGTATGTGGTCAGCACACCGCTCTCCCGGTCGTTATGATGGTTTTCCGTGACCAGAGCCGCTACTATTCGGTCGAGTAGCTCCTCATTTGGCATCACGAGGCTGAGTGAACCCCGAAAAATGGCAACAGCACATGGCGGCTGGATGGTCACCCATCCAACTGCTGGCCACGCCCGACAGCGCTTAACTTCGGTGATCTCACGGGAACCGGTGTATCCACTGCGGCAAGGCCGTTGCCTACAGTATAATGAACACACATGAAAATATGGTAGAAATGCTGCTGATCTATGGAGAATGTACGTTGACGGGAAATACGTTATGAGATTGCTTGTTTGTTGATAGTACTGTTAGCGAACATTATGATAATTAAGTTAATATGTCTGTTTTCTACCCTACTCTACATACCTGTACTGTACCCTGTTGTAGGTGGACGAAATGCTGTTCAGGCAGAACGACTGTACAGAAGACGATTCCCTGACAAGCCATCGCCTTCGCGCCGGATGTTTGGTCGTCTCACATCTCGTCTACGTGAAACGGGAAGCTTAAATCCAAGACCTCGACATCACCCTAGAAGACGCACAGATGAACGTGCTGAAGTTGCTGTGCTCGCTGCCATGGCTGTGAATCCTCAAATCAGCACACGTCAAATTGAACGTGAAGTTGGTGTGTCGAAATCAAGTGCACAGGGTATTCTTAAACGTTATAAACTTCATCCTTACCATGTTCATTTACACCAGGATCTTCATGGAAATGACTTCCGCAATAGGGTAAAATTTTTTCGGTGGGCTCAGGAAAAACTTCTGACTAATCCAATTTTTTTTGCAGATGTTCTCTTTACCGACGAGGCATCATTCTCCAACAAAGGAATTGTCAATATGAGGAATATGCATTATTGGTCCGCAGACAATCCAATATGTCTCCGTCAGGTAGAGCATCAACGTCCGTGGAAAGTTAATGTTTGGTGTAGGATTATTGGGGATACCATTATCGGACCTTTCTTTATAAATGGTATCCAAAATGGCAGACAATACTCCAGATTTATACGAAACAATCTTCCTGTTCTCTTGGACACCGTACCTCTGAACCGGAGAATGGTCATGTGGTATCAGCATGACGGATGCCCTGCACATAACACCTTACGAGCACGACGACGTCTGAACCGTAAGTTCCCTGGTAGGTGGATTGGACGAGGTGCCCCAGTTAGGCGGCCTGTCCGATCTCCGGACCTTACACCGCTGGATTATTTTCTTTGGGGAGCAGTGAAGGATGCTGTTTACCAACATGAACCAACAACACCAGAGGACATGAAGCAACGCATTATTGATGGTTGTACAGCCATCAAAGAGGAAACAGTAGCACGAAGTAGGGCATCCTTCATCCGCAGAGTGACCCTATGTATGCAAGCCAATGTGCATCACTTTGAGCATGAGATGTGAACGCTATGTTTAGTATGTAGTGCTGGTACCACAGTGGAAGTTTCTACAAAGGGCCATTTTACCCAGTAATGTTAAGAAACATTTGTTTGCAACAATTTCTCATTTAACACATTAGATAAACGTAACATTGATAATTATGTGATAATAAAACTAATTGGTTAAACATGTTTACATTCATCTTCTATGTCCTACCTGAACTTCCCAAATCAAAACATTTTTACCTAAACAACGGTAAAACTTTTAGTCCACTTGCGCGTTTCACTAAAACCATCAACATGAATTTTACTATTACGAGTGAATGATTAACTGTCACTTGCGCTAGATCTACAGTAAAGTAAAGTTTTAACGTTGAACGGCATTACCTTTTTAGTAACGGATTAACGATAAGCGAAGTTAACTTTGTGACTAACGTTACGATACACAGATATCTTACAGAACCGCATCACCCCCCTAGCCTATGGGATAAATACCTGCTGGAATGTACGACGTTAATGCAGGATGGCAGCAGACCGTATTATTCGTTTCGAACCTCTTGATAAGTATGGAAGTGTGATTACGCATGTCAATCACATCGCGATTACGGGCAGCATGGGGTTCACGCCTGAGGCTGAGGACGTGCGCTAGCAGCGCATGTCTGGTGTTTCAAACGTCAAATTCGCGTCTTAATATCTCGGGATGTAATGGGAATATTGCGATGCAATCAACGCCATTGTGTATGTGCTTTATCATCCTATAGATTGCTGAAGAAAAAATATAGGAGGTCCATTAAAAAAAAAAAAATAAGTTTGTGTTAAAAAACATACATGCATTCGTTTTAGAATGTTTCCAAATATGTACATTCATGGACCCCAGCCCTACATTGATACTGGTGAAAGTCGTTTTCCAATAGCTGTTATTGTTCCAGAGATATTTTATATATATATATTAGATGGTATCTGTTCTTTCGGGCCGGCCGCTGTAGCCAAGCGGTTCTAGGCGCTTCAGTCTGGGCCCGCGCAGCTGCTACGGTCGCAGGTTCGAATCCTTCCTCGGGCTTGGATGTGTGTGATGTCCTTAGGTTAGTTAGGTTTAAGTAGTTCAAAATCTAGGGGACTGATGACCTCAGATGTTAAGACCCATGGTGCTTACAGCCATTTGAACTATTTTTTTTTTTTTTTGTTCTTTCGGACATGTCCGAAACAACAGATACCGTCTTAGTATACAAATACGTTTTTCCTCGAAAGGTAGCATGGTAAAATGCTAGTGTATTGTGTATGGACCCTGGGTTTTATTCCTAGTTAATGCAATTTTTAAAAGAAATATGGTTTCTACGATCATTTCCATAAAGTGCGAAACACTGTACGTAAAGATGAAAAAAATACAACAGCGCTTGAGAGTGGGAGTAGCTGGCTCGAGTCTCGTTTCGGTCATTACTTTTTCCGTTTTTTCCATTCAGTTCGAGTAATTGCGTTATTTAAATATAAAATTTGTCTAATATATTCTGATTAACGCATACATAGTCTTCACTTTATGAAAAACGCACATGTACTTATTTTTAATTCATCACAAACATCCAGTTTTGACAATAAATATGCACCGAGGAAAAAAATATCGAACAGCAAAACTAATTGATGAAGAGTAGGGAAATATCTTCGATACATTTGCACAGGTAACATACGTAAGCGATGACACTGCAAGAGCCGGCCGCGGTGGTCAAGCGGTTCTAGGCACTTCAGTCCGGAACCGCGCGACTGCTACGGTCGTAGGTTCGAATCCTGCCTCGGGCATGGATGTGTGTGATGTCCTTAGATTAGTTAGGTTTAAGTAGTTCTAAGTTCTAGGGGACTGATGACCTCAGATGTTAAGTCCCATAGTGCTCAGAGTCATTTGAACCATTTGACATTGCAAGATCACACTAAGAGCGAGATAAGGCATTGTAAATATGAAACGCTGGTATATTAATAACCAACATTATAGGCAGATGTTGAATGCAAGCATGCAATGTGCATACACTGAGTTGTACAAATTCCGGTTGGCAGTTTGTGGGATCGAGGTCCATGGCTGTTGCATTTGGACGGTCAATACAGGGACTGCGGATAGGTGCCGCTCGGTGAGAGTGTAGATCGGCCTTCAGGCGTACCGAGATAGTTCGTGCAGTTGCGATAACGCAGTGTCCCCGATGGCGCAGTGAGCAGGAGGTCCCGGGTTTGCGTCCAGTACACATTTTCGCTCGTCGCCGCTGATTCCACTTACTGTCCCGCTGTGGCTGGTAGCAGTAATTCCCTTTCAATGAACATATAGTGCTTTACAGCTGCGGGATCTGTGTAGTGTCAGTGCTTTCGAAGGAACAGACACCATACATTCAGACAGTACAGGGACGGTTAACGCTTTCCGTGGTCGACGCTGGAGTTGCCGGCCGATGATGTTGCATACGTGCTGTATCGGAAGCAGATCAAGTGATCGAGCAGGCCAAGGCAACATGTCGACGCTGTGCAGAGCATGATGGGTTACAACAAAGATATGTGGGCGAGCTTTATGCTGTTGGAAAACACCGCCTGAAATGCTGTTCTTGAGTGGGAGATTGACGCACAAATTTGCAGTCAGGTGCGTGGGATAATCGCGAGAGTTTTCCTGCTGTCATATGACATTGCACCCTACACATATCTGCAGGTTTGGGTACAGTGTGCCGAGGATGCAGTTAGGTTGGTTGGAGGCCCTCCACTGGCCCCCTTCTAACCAACACACGACCATCACTTTCACTGAGGCAGAACCAGTTTCCTTCAGAAAACACAACAGGTCTCCACCCTGCTTTCCAATGCACGGATCATTCAGCTTTTACACGAGATCACAACCCGATCGCACCATCGTATTAAGGGCATACGGAGATGAACACTAATAATCGACGCAGAACCAGATCTCCACCCTGCCCTCCGATAAGCTCTCGCTTGACACCACTGAAGTCGCGAATGGCGGTGGTCTGGGATCAGTGGTATGCACGTAGTAGGACTTCTGGTTCGGAGCTGTCCTCGAAATAACAGATTAGTAATAGTTCTTTGTGTCAATGTGGTGCCGAATACTGCTCGGATTGCTGCTACAGATGCAGTAGGATGCGCCAGAGCCATATGCTGAACCCGATGGTCTTCTCTCTCGGTAGTACCACGTTGCCGTGGGAGTCTGGTCTTCTCGCAACCGTACGTTCTCGTGACCACCACAGTCAGCAATAGTGTACAGTCGATGCATTCCTACCAAGTCTTTCTGCTATGTCGCAGCAGGGACGTCCAGCCTTTCGTAGCCTTATTACACGGCCTCATGCAAACTCAGTGATATGTTGATAATGGCGTCTTTGTCACCTTAAAGGCATTATTGACTAAAATTACCTCACCACATCCATTCTCAAAGTTAAATAACACTCACGACATTTGGAGTGTATATGTAAAGCAAACCTTACTTGAATCTTCACAGAGGCGCTACTGGTGCCACTCTTATTGGAGTGGTGCGAAATGTGATTACACATTATCTTTCAAATGTAATAACACCCCTACCAAGTTTAGTTATGTCACACGGCTCCTTCTTCGTGTTGAATTTTCCTTTTCCCTCAGCGTAAATTCTTATTGACCGACATTTTGAGTGAAGTTGTTAAAATATATTATTTAGATAAAACAGAATTACTAATTAATTTTGTTTATCCTTTTATATTTTACACTTCACGGAAATGCTCCTGGAACATCCTGCTTTATTTAAAAATTTACCGCGTCCAGGAATAGAAACTGGGCCACTCATGTAGTAAGCAAGCAGTCTACTACAAAGGCAGACAGTCCAGCGGAAAAAGACCTATCGTTAGGGTGGTAAAGATGCCCGGGAATCTTCACAATAGATTTTCTCGAGAATTTTTGAGAGTTTCATCTAAATGGTTTGGCTGATAAGTATATGGGTTCCGAACCTGATGCAGTATAAATATAGAAAATTACAACAATCTGATTGTCACGTGGTTTCCTTGTCAGATAAGCTGCAGTAACGAAGTTCTTTGCTCGTGTTGCTAGTGTGTATTTCTTATAAACATTATATATAGCTACGTGGAGACTAACGTCCATGCTCAGTATCGCGCTACAGTATCGTATCGCGCTGCCAGAGGAGCCAAAACCAAACGTGGAGCTCCCTGAAGAACCGGAGTATTCATCTGAAGTGGACCAACGCTGCAACAATCCATACTAAGTTGATAGATATGTGTGGCACCAATGAACCATCATATGACACGGCTGAAGTCCCACTGACATTTCCATCCCGGTTGAATAAATCTGAACTAACACGACCAGACCTTGTACCTGAGAAAAACCTGGAACTGCAACAGAAGTGGAGGCCCACTGTACCACTATCGAGGCCATAGTGAAAAGAGTGGAAATCAGTGATGTTTAAGTTTATATCTTTCGTACATCACTGAGCAGAAAAGGGGAATAAATTAAAATTTTTCTTCAGTCTCTCGCTAGCACAGTCACAGGCGACTCCAGGCAGAGGTGGTGACGTAGCTATGCAGCAGAAAGAAAAAGTCATACTGTAAGTTGGTCGCGTACATAAACATATGTTGCTATATCTGAAACAATTGCCAGGGACAGGTACACATTCAGCAAAATGTCCAGGGAGGGAGAGAGATAGAGAGAGAGAGAGAGAGAGAGAGAGAGAGAGAGAGAGACGTAGATAGATAGGTGGACAGATATATAGAGACACACACACAGACACACACACACACACACACACACACACACACACACACACACACACACACACACACACACACAGAGAGAGAGAGAGAGAGAGAGAGAGAGAGAGAGAGATAAATGGATAGATAAACAGATATAGAAGAGAGAGGGACCTATTCGTTATCTCTTGTTACGTGAAACAACAAGCTTTAATTTTTGGAGACTTCACAATGCACATACGAGCCTGTACCAAATAGTACTGCAATCACTGCGGGACAAGGACCACTGACCACAAGTAAAGAAGCGGACCACAGTCGGTCATAACTGACAGAGCCACACGTCAGTATCTGCCGCCCATCTCAAGCTTTTAATTCAGTTGGTCAGTAGGATAGATGGCGTTCGTATCAAAGCTTGTAACCAGACTAGCAAAAGAGGCATCTTGGAAAACATTCTGTGAGGAAGTCGAGGGCATGGCTGCTCAAGCCAGACTTCACAGAATCCTCACTAGAATACCAAATAATCCAAGAGGCACGTTGAGGAAAGAGGATGGGGAATATACAAAGACAGCACATGAGACGCTGGAACTGCTCCTCAAAACTCACTTTCCTCAGTATGCTCTGGCGGATAACATAGTCCAGAATGCTATCCGTGAGAGACAATGGTTCTCAGGCACTCGAAGAGAGAACTGGGAATCAGACACGGAGTGTGTCCACTTCAGTAAAATCCAATGGGTGGTGTGAACATTCCAACCGTTCAAGTCATCTGGCCCAGTTGTAATCTTTCCAGCTCTCCTACAACAGGCAGGAGAGAATCTTATAAGAGTCCTATGCAGGTTATTCAGGGTTATCCTAGCAGCAGGAATCATTCCCAATGCCTGGAGGGCAGTGAAGGCTGTTTTTATTCCAAAGCTGGGGAGAATTGATCATACCAAGGCCAAGGATAAGAGACCAAGCAGTCTCTCCTCCTTCATTCCTAAAACATTGTTAAAACTGGTTGATGTACATGTTGGGGAGAGGAGGCTAATTAGAGCTCCTCTACATGCAAACCATCACGCATTTCAGCCAGGTAAGTCATGTGTGACAGCTCTCCGCCAACTCGTTGGGAGTGTGAAGAAAGCACTTCACTTTTAAGAAACAGCCCTCTTCATCTTCCTGGACATTGAAGGGGCTTTTAGTAACAAAGTCATCGATTCCATAGCTAGGGCAGCGTAGGTGCATGACCTAGGGACCACTATATGTTGGTGGACTAGGGCCATGCTTAGTGGAAGGAAGGTAGAGGCCACCACGATGAATGAATATATCGTAATTAACACCACTAGAGGTAGTCCACAAGGAGGAGTTTTGTCCCCTTTATTGTCCAATCTGATGGTGAAAGTCATTGAGGAACTAAATCGCAGACAACGTTATTGCCAAGGATATGCAGATGACCTCGTCATAGTAATATTTGGCAAACTTACTGACACAGTTAGGAATATGGCACAAGGGGCGAGACTGGCGCATTAAACAGGATATAAGGGTGAATCCTACGAAGACTGTTGTGGTACCATTCATGAAGAAGCATATCCAACACTCTAGTTGGAATCTAAAGCTTTCTGATCTCTGTCGGCGAAGGGGATAATGAAATACCTAGGGGTAAGCATCTGCTCCAAGGCGAAAGGTACTCTAGTGAGTAATAGAAGAGCTCGTAGCAAAAACTGGGCCTAAGCCCCAGAGGTATGCGCTGGATATACACCACGGTGGTTAGACCTAGAATCTCCTATGGGGCCATAGTGTGGTGGAAGAAGGTAGAACAGCAGGTTGTGGCTAAGGAGCTTGCTACGGTGCAGAGACTGGCCTGCTTAGCCATAACAGGTGGAAGCCATGCTGGACATGCCTCCACTACCCCTTTGGGTCAAGATGAAGGCAGCAGCTGGTGCATACAGACTCAAAACTGGTAAAACTGGATCTCATTGGGATATCCAGAATCACACAATAATATAGTGAGTGAGGTAAATATATGAATGGCTAGAGAAATGCCGGACGACTATATAATAACTCCCAACTGATTCAACAAGCCTTACAATATAATAACTGGAAGCAGGGAGCAGTGGCAAAAAAACAGTTGGACACCATACAGGGGACATTGTCCGGTTTACTGATGGGTCAAAATCAGACCAAGACGCTGGGACCGTGGTGTATGGGGTTCAGCCATGACTGGAGGGCATCATCTCTTTAGGAAAACTGGCCTCGTTATTCCAAGCTGAAATTATCGCAATCAGGGCGTGTGTGGAGGAGAATATGCGTGGGTGCTACGAGGACCGTAGCATCTAGATCTATTCAGACAGCCAGGAAGCCCTGAAATCATTGGCAGCTCCTACAGCAAGATCTAAGATTGTTGCAGAATGTCACAGGGCTCTGGTGCAGCTAGGAGGGAGCAATAGGGTAAACCTAGTGTGGGTCACTGGCCACTCAGAGATCGGTGGCAATGAACAAGCCGACCGATTGGCCAGGATGGGGGCAAATTGGACCGGAACCTGTCCTGACAATCACCAAGGCTATGATCAAACTACAACTGCGGAACTCACTTAGAAGACAGCACGTAGAATACTGAACCAATGTCTATAAACAAAAACATGGTAAGGCAATGGTGCCAAAGACGTGTTTTAAAAGAAGCTCTGTAATCCTGGGCTTGAACAGGTTGGACTGATGACCAGCCATGGGAATTTAAAAATCATCACCTATATAACGGAAGAAGGCTTTAAATGTAGGATCTGTGATGAGAGTGAAGAAACTGTATCACACCTAATCTTCGAATGCACGACATTGGAGAGCAAGAGACACAGAATTTTCGGGACAATTAGACCTGAAGAAATTGTGTATAACAAAGGACTCCTTGTACTACTTAAGAGAATTGGTTGGCTTTACTAATATACAGGGAGTGATACCGCACAATAAACTCGGTTTAGGTGCGGGCAGTGGCGGATTAGACCAAAGCTATTTTAGCTTCCCTGCCAAAATCAAATCAAATCAAATCAACCTGCCACCCTTCTCCAGCTTTTAATTCAGTTGGTCAGTAGGATCGATGGCATTCGTACCAAATCACTTGAATCAAAGATTATTACGACTTAGTGACATCTTATGTGTTAAATGTTTTAGTGAACACGCTGCTTACCATTCATGACAACTTCCATATAACCACGACTGGACACTCGTGGTTATTCACTTTGACCACCGCAGACTACATCACTGATGGGGAGACTAAGAGTCACCCAACACCAGTACATCTCGTGGTTCTTACTGCGCTAATACTATCATCACTGCTGAGTGGGACGTCCATATGGAGCCTCTGTTCGTGATCATCACTGCAGACAATTCTGATTGCGAAAGGCCTACCTGTCCGATGCGGTCATGATCTGTCTACTACAAGACTTCCGACAGCACGGTACAAGCCAATGGGTCACCATGGGTCATCTTCGTCTTCTGGAGCAGGATGAAGGGACACATAGTCAAGCTACGGCTTCGCATGCAGACTGCCATGCTGCACCCGAATTTCTGGTGTAGCGATCTTAACGACCGGCTAACCAAGCTGACAACGGGAGTCAGCCGGATACCATCGTGTCACTGGTACAAGGCGTCAGCCGAGGGTGGCGAAAAGACACAATACTGTAAATCTGAACGAATAAATCTTAACTTTATAGTCATATTTTATTAGCGCTGAAAGTCGCTCTGCGGGTTCCACAATATTATTCTGACAACGCAGAGATGTCTCCACTCGGCATCCATAACATGTTGTACGTTATTCTGCATGTGACAATGGCAGCCATGCACTGGGTACCGGCCGTGCGGTTCTAGGCGCTCCAGTCCGGAGCCGCGCTGCTGCTACGGTCGCAGGTTCGAATCCTGCCTCGGGCATGGGTGTGTGTGATGTCCTTTGGTTAGTTAGGTTTAAGTAGTTCTAAGTTCTAGGGGACTAATGACCACAGCAGTTGAGTCCCATAGTGCTCAGAGCCATTTGAACCATTTGAACCACTGGGTTCCGCGACTGCTCGCACCCATTCAAAAAGTCGCCGAAGTGAGACAGACACGGAAACATCGCAGCTGTGGCACGCTAGGCTAGATGACTTCTTTATCCACCTGATCACCACGGAAGAGTGCTAACTGTGTGAATATGACCCCAGTACAAAGGAGAAAAGCAAGCACTGAACACATGTTGATTCACCACCAGTAAAAGTGGTGAAGGAAGCCCTCTAAGGGGGTGATTTTGCTCCTTGACGACGTCCCAGCTCATTTTGTGCAGAACACATTCAAACACGCTGTTTATTTGGGCTACTAAATTTGCCACCTCCTCGGTAACTGTATTCTTCTGCCTTGGCTCTTTGTCCTATTTGTTTGCGGGAAGAAACTGTTGCGTAGCAAGTGTTATCAGAAATTCAAAAGGTGAATTTGAGATGAAACGGTTCCTGAAAAACCAAAATGCGAACGTCCTCAACCAAACTCTCCGATATGTCACACATTGTTGGGAAAAAAGGAGCCACATTGAAGGGTGAATGTTTAGAGAATGAGTAACGGCACTACCAAGTTATATCGTATCACCTTATTTTTTCGAGGTGATAATTAAAACATTATTGTCTCCCTTTGTCTAAGGACGAATCTGTATTACTAAAGGGCTAAAGAGCTGGTATCAGTGACAGGTTGCCTATCTAACAGCTTCCAGGGCCAACAAAATTCTTATTTTCAGTATGTCTTGTAATTATAGACAAAGTTTAAACATTTCAGATGCTGTCACAATGTTCTCCATTAGAGATATAATCCTACGTCAAAAGTTTAACACAGTAAGGTAAGTATTAAAACTAGTACAGAGTATCCACGTTGTTACAAAAATGTATGGGAAATCTTTCAGGAAACATTCCTTATAGATAAGGGAATAAATGCGTTATGTGGACGTGCGTCCAGAAATGCTTTAGTTCCATGTTAGACTTCATTTTCTACTTCTCTTCTCTCTTATTTTGTACATGAAATGTACAAAATATTTTCTTGGTTATGTTTGGTTGTAATTCTCACGCTCATCACGAGTGTTTGTTGTACCAATGGAGTGAAGGTATTGTTAACATGTGACTCACTTCATTTTCCATGTTGACATGCGACTAACCTCATTTCTGTATTGTCATCAAGCACATATAGTCAACTGTGCACGCATGTAGCATTAACCGTTTGAGGTTTATCATGGTCTTAGTATCCGCTACAATTCAGTGGAAGCAAATGGTAATGCCCATAGCACTCAAAAGATTCCAGACTAGAAAGATTTCCAGAACGACATTTCCCCGACTGAAACACGTTTGAAGCAACTGACCGTCGTCTTAGGGAGCACGGGAAGTTGAAGTCTATTACCCGCGACTGGGGTAATACAAGAAGGACGAAGATACCTCATCTAGAGGAGGAAATTCCTCTTGCAATTGACGACAACCTAATGTAGACCACATTACTATCTGTATAGAGTGTTACATGAGGACCTGCCGTATCCGTATCATGTACAGCTTATACAGGCATTATCAGAAGATGATTTTCCTGTGTGAGTATAATTACGCGAATAGTTCATTAAACATTATGTCAACCCTCAATTTAGTGCAAGTGGGCTGTTCACAGTCGAGTCTTCGTTTCAACGTGATTGGATTGTATATTTCGCAATGAGCATGTACGGGTTCACGAAAATGTGCAGTTACGTCATCAACAAACATTTTCTGCCAACATTTGGGCTGGAATTGTTGGTGACTGTTTGTTAGGGCCTGATGCAGGCTCAATGCAGAAAGGTACCACGCTTTCTTAGAGAATAGCCTACACGTGCCTACAAGATTATTACAAATCGTACTTCACACACAATGGGGCTCCTCGTCATATCAGCGTTAATGTTCTTAGGTTCCAAATCACAGATCCCGTAACAGATGAACAGGAGGAGGCGGACCAATTGCTTGGCCTTCACGCTTTCCGAAAGTAAATCGCTAGACATATTTGTGGGGCCATTTGATAGCTCTTGTATCCGGAACCCCACTACGACATGTACGGTCTTACTGCTCGTATTGTCGAAAGCATTTCTCCAGGCATTCATTAACGCATCAGCGGCTCAATAGATAGGGAATTTCGAACGTTTCATTTAGGAAAGTGTTCATACTGTGCTGAGACGTTATTTTTCTGTATGTCACCAATGATTAATGTGTTGTGGAGTTGTAGAATCTGACCCCTAACAAAAAAATAAAAGTTTCTGGGCACATGTCCATATAACACATATTCTTCATCAACGTGTGAGGAACATGTCTTGGAAGTTTGGCCGTGCGTTTTTGTTACAGCCTGTTCGACTTGAGATAGCGTTAATTCCAGGACCACAAATTAACCAGAATATGTTCATCCATTTGATACTGTCGAACGCTTTTTCCAGGTCGACAAATCCTGTGAAAGTATCTTGAGTTTTCTTTAGTCTTGATTCCATTATCAGCGGAAACGTCAGAATTGCCTCTCTGGCGCCTTTATCTTTCCTAAGGCCAAACTGATCGTCATCTAACACACCCTTAATTTTCTTTCTCATTGCTGCTGTATGTTATTCATGTCAGCAACTTGGATGCATGAGTTGTTAAGCTGACTGTGCGAAAATTTCCGCACTTATCGGCTCTTGCCATCTTCGGAATTTGGCGGATGACTTTTTCCGGAAGTCAAATCGTATATTGCCAGACTCATACAACGTGAATAGTTGTTCTGTTGCCAGTTTCTCCAATGATTTTAGAAATTCTGATGGCATGTTACAGGTACCTGTCCCTTCTGCCTCATTTGATATTAAGTCTTCCAAACCTCTTTTAAATTCTGATTCTGATAATCGATCCCCCATATGCTCCCTATCGACTCCTGTTTCTTCTTCTGCTATCACGCTAAGTCTTCACCCCTACACACGCCTTCAGTGTACTATAGGGAAAGTCAGTTAATACAATTATGTACAAAAGTGAAGAGAGAACAATAAGAGTGGAGGATCAAGAATGGAGAGCTCGGTTTACAATGAGTGTAGTCTTTCACCTCTACTGCTCAATCTGTGCATAGGAGAAGCAATGATGGAAATAAAAGAAAGGTTCAAGACTCGAACTGAAATTGAAGGTGCCAGGATATCAATGATAAGATTTGCTGATTACATTGCTATCCTCAGTGAAACCAAAGAAGTATTTCAAGATCTGCTGAATGGAGTCTAATGAGTGCAGAATACGGATTGTGAGTACATCGAAGGAAGACGAATGTAATGAGGAGTAGCAGAAATGAGAACAGCGAGAAACCTGGCATCAGAATTGACAATCATAAAGGAGACGAAATTGGGGAGTTCTGCTACCTAGGCAGCAAAGTGACCCATGATGGACGGAGCGATGAGGACATAAAAAGCAGACTAGTACTGACAAAAAATGCATTCGTGGCCAAGAGATGTCTACTAGTATTAAGCATATGCCTTAATTTGACAAAAAAAATTGAAAATGTACGTCTGGAGCACAGTAGTGAAATACGGACAGGGGGTAAACCGTAAACGAGGAGAATTAAAGCATTTGAGATGTGATGATACACAAGATTGTTGAAAATTAGATGGATTTGTAAGGTAAGGAATGTTGAGGTCCTTCAGAGAATCGAACTGTAGAAGGTAAAAAGTACAGAGCAAGACAGAGATTAGAATCCATCCAGCAAATAAGTGAGAACATAGGTTACAAGAGATACTCTGGGATGAAGAGGTTGGCACAGGAAAGAAATCCGTGACAGACCACAATCAATCCAACTAGAAGAATTATGACTTAAAAAAGAAAAAAAGAAAAATCAATCTAATATTTAACAATGAGAACACATGGCGCCTTCCAAAAGACTTTACAAATAATTCCAAACGTTTTTGAAATATTATCTCGCTGACGCCATCAGCAAAATAAAGAAAGAAGAAAAAGTGCGTCGCTTATGACTTTTTCGCTGTTCGTGCAGTAAAACTGCATGATATTTTAATTTATTTTACCACCAAGGGATTATCAAACTAACTCACTTGAAGTTATTTTGTACATGGAAGTTCGATCCGTTAAAAAACTGGTTGGGGGGGGGGGGGGGGGGAGAGCCTATTAGTAATCTACAATACATACAACAGACAAATGGCACTATTTATATTTGTGTGTTCTATGCAAAAGAACAATAACGCTAGCTCTAACCCATAAGATGGACAATATTATAATACTAATAATTTTGTCAAATAAATAAATAATAAGTTCGCATTAGGAAGTGTGTAAGCCCATACTACAACTTATTGAAGTTGTATATCTAAGAGGTAATGAAGAAAAACCAACAACAACATAAATGGTGGTAATAACAGAGTAGAATAGGCAAGAAGCATTCACATGAGACCTTGAGCAACAAGTAATCAGCGAATGATGTAAGCACCGAAATTTGTTCAAAGTCCGAAATGGATTTGTGTAACTTTAAGACACCTAATGATGGAGATCTGGCTCCAAAGTGCGTTGTCATGTAGTCACAGTAAATAACAACTAGTACTAACATTTTCAGCTTATTCTTCAGCACCAGATAAATACCAGCCACGGATATTACTTACGTAAAATATGGTTACACATAAAGGTAAGGCTTTGATTCGCAGAGAAATATTCCGGAGAATTAGAATAACTTTTAAATAATAGAATGTGAATAGTAAGGAAACGAGGACGAAGAATACCACAGACTCAATAATGACCTGCAAAATGTTAGAATTGGGAAGGAATAGGTAAAGGAATGAAACAGTCTTCTGCTCTGTAGAAAACAAGATAATTGAAGCAAGGAAAATATGAGAAGCAAATGAGTGCAATTGAAATAATTTTTTTCCGAGTGAAATTTGTATAGGTATCAGAATTAATGTGTCATGCAGATGAGCGTCTCCATTTTACATATCTGGGGGTCTGCATTGTGTCATTGCAAACGTTGATAATGGGAGAATTGTAATCATTGTGCATCTTACAAAAAGTATAGATCGCGTACAATAATAATCACGTATCCGCAATTACTAATTTTATATAACTAGACAGTCACCTAGTGTATGTAACAGTACTCTGCACTGCACATGAATTCAGTCCGTGCATAGTATAAAGTGTTTATATTAAATAAGAAACTACCCCAGATAACAGGATGGTAGTAAATTATAGTCTATACATGAGAAGGAAAAGGAAAGACGACAAAGAAGCCCTGATTTGGAGAATGACGGTGAATGTGTTAGGTCCGAGAAAATGTATAGATGTCAGGGAGGATTTTCTAATCGGGGACTAGGAGCATGATAAAGCTGGATACGTAGAGGATTTGGGAAATTGATAGAAAACATACGGAAGTAGCATATGCGCACATTGTCACTAAGGACGCTGCGGGAAGATAACCTTGCGAGTCGTAGTTATGGCGATTATACTCGTATGTATACAGGCATCGAGAAAATACTTGCAAAAAGGAATATGAGTCGCCTCATAGGTTTTTAGAACCTGAAGTTCTTGGAATCACTGGTATTAGTGGTTTGTGTTTTCTTTTGTATGTTCGCTTATTGAGGTTCATGTTACTTTACTGTCGAAGTTTGGTCTGATATATTCCAGTCTGTTACTTAACTAGATACGAGTATTGCGATGGTCAGTTTGAAGTCATGGAGGCGAGGACAGCGGATGCTGCCTGATTTAATTTCATGGTGCACGGTGGGGCGAAATGAGCGAGATTGATCAAGAAATATCGCTAGGTTGTATATGACAGGACAGGGAGCAAAGAAGGCAGTGTAAGAAACAATTTTTGAAGAACGTGAGTACAGAAATGTAAGGCGGACGAAACCTTACGGAATATTTGGAATGAGATGAGAGGTAATGTAAGCTGTATAGACAGACGTAGAAAAATGTTCAGGTCTGGGGGACAAGACACGATTACCATATACGATCAGAAACGTGTAGATTTTTCATAGTAACTTGAATCGACCGGAGATGAGTAAGTCAAGGCAGCTGGAAATCATGGGAGAAGGAACTCTAGGAGAAGAAGAATACTGTTTTAGGCTTGCCGGCGTTCCGGTCACCAGAGACAGACTAGGTCAAGAATGAAAAGAGAAAAATGGACGAGTTCTTTGAAAACAATAATTGTGGCATTTGTCTTATTTGATTTGGGAAAACAGCCGGCCGGAGTGGCCGTGCGGTTCTGGGCGCTACAGTCTGGAGCCGAGAGACCGCAACGGTCGCAGTTTCGAATCCTGCCTCGGGCGTGGATGTGTGTGATGTCCTTAGGCTAGTTAGGTTTAATTAGTTCTAAGTTCTAGGCGACTGATGACCTTAGAAGTTAAGTCGCATAGTGCTCAGAGCCATTTAAACCATTTATTTAATTTGGGAAAACAAGGAATATTTTAATATGAATGGTCAGCAAGAGTTCGATCCCGATCTCCTTAATCATAACTTTTTGTATTTATCCAGAGACTTATTCACTCTGTATTTCGTCCTCGAATATGTTAGAATCGAAATCTATGATTCTTTAGTTGGGCACGGGAAATGTAAACAAACAGCTACTATGTTCTGCAAAACAAACGCTATTTTCATGCTTAATTTTGCACTCACTTTGTTGTTTAATTTTTCTGCAGTCGATGCCTCCACCACCAGGTACTTGCAGATGGGCCCCATAACCTGATGAGTCACTGCTAATCTTGTTGTTTCCATTTGTTTCCATAATGCTGGATTTATGAGAGCTTCAGGTATAAATAATAGTGGTGTTTAGGAGCACACGGGCTATTTTTACACTGATTTACCACTCAGCTGTTTGTTGTATGCATTATTTGTAATATATTTCGAAGTGCCTGAAGATGACGCCAATGAAGGTTTCGAAATCGACTGCAAATAAAGAATAAAGCAAAAATGGTTCAAATGGCTCTGAGCACTATGGGACTTAACATCTGAGGTCATCAGTCCCCTAGAACTTAAAACTACTTAAACCTAACTAACCGAAGGACATCACACACATCCATGCCCGAGGCAGGATTCGAACCTGCGACCGTAGCGGTCGCGCGGTTCCAGACTGAAGCGCCTAGAACCGCTTGGCCATCCCCGCTGTCAAAGAAAATAGCAAACACAGATCGGAACGTCAGCACAAAAACGAATCTATGTTCCAAAACATAGAAATTTGTAGATGAAATCCCTATCACCCAACGCCATGTAAGCAACAAGGGCATTTGCTCTGCCTCCAGATAACACGTAAGGTTTTACGCAGTTGGAATTACTTTCGACCTTTACGTACATTTTTATTGTTGGTGTTAATACTGTGTGATAACATTAACAGAAATAATCCAGGTTTCTTATATGACTGGATGCTTTAATGCGCCAATAAACACCCTAGACGTGTAAAAGAATGCAAACAAAGAAGAGTTTGTAAGAGGCTTAAATGAGGAGCGTTTGTTGCGGTGAAGTAATGTTCGAGCACTTGCCATTCTTTTTCTTTCTTTTTACTGCTAGTTCCTTGACAAATTTACTAGGCTCGCTTTTCTGTTAGGGAAGCGCCCCTGTTCGATTTGGACCTAAAATCTCCACTTGACAGCATCGGGGGTTAATCCTGCAAATATATCACGAAGCCGGATCGGCGGTAGCCGCAAGTGAATTACGGCGAGGCGGACGCGGACACAAAGGGCCGGCCCATCAGGCCGGGCTGTGGCTCAGCCCCTGCTCTGGGGACGGGCGCGCGCCGACACCCGACACCTCGGCGGCCGGTCCGCACTTGGCCGAGAGGCGCAGCGCCACGCTGCGCCGTCCCGTCAGCACAGCACGCACTTGCCGCCGCTCTCCTTCGGCTTCAGAACAATCGGCCCAGCGGCGGCCATTGTTCGCCGCGAGCGCCACATCCGACAAAAGAGTGGCGCGAGCCCCTAATGGCGCCCCACCCCATCGGCCGTCGCCGCTCCACTGACTTAGCGGACGACGCGCCATTGTACACAGGCCCGTAACCGGAGCTCTGGTGGGGGGTAGGGGCAGGGGGCCAAGATCACTACACGCGCTCCGCTAAGTGTACATCCAGAGGTGGGCGGGCGGAAAGCGATTCTGGCTGTAACATACGCCGTCGCGCCGCGTTGTTCTGTCCATCACCGGCGTAGCCCTTGATGTATGCCACACGTTGGGCAGTATCCATGTAGATATATGCATTGTGATTCAGCTGCCAATACCTATGGGCCTTACGCAGCCCGTAACGCCTTCAAAAAACCGCGCATGAGTTTTTCATATTCTTTCGCTCGCTATAAGCGAACTACGCTACTGGCCATTAAAATTGCTACACCACGAAGATGACGTGCTACAGACGCGAAATTGAACCGACAGGAAGAAGATGCTGTGATATGCAAATGATTAGCTTTTCAGAGCATTCACACAAGGTTGGCGACACCTACAACATGCTGACATGAGGAAACTTTCCAACCGATTTCTCGTACAAAAAAAGCAGTTGACCGGCGTTGCCTGGTGAAACGTTGTTGTGATGCCTCGTGTAAGCAGGACAAATGCGTACCATCACGTTTCCGACTTTGATAAAGGTCGGATTGTAGTCTATCACGCTTGCAGTTTATCGTATCGCGACATTGCTGCTCGCGTTGGTCGAGATCCAATGACTGTTAGGAGAATATGGAAGCAGTGGGTTCAGGAGGGTAATATGGTAATACGGAACGCCGTGCTGGATCCCAACGGCCTCGTATCACTAGCAGTCGAGATGACAGGCATCTTATCCGCATGGCTGTAACGGATCGTGCAACCACGTCTCGATCCCTGAGTCAACAGACTGGGACGTTTGCAAGACAACAACCATCTGCACGAACAGTTCGACGACGTTTGCAGCAGCATGTACTATCAGCTCGGAGACCACAGCTGCTGTTACCCTTGGCGCTGCATCACAGATACGAGCGCCTGCAACGGTGTACTCAACGACGAACCTGGGTGCATGAATGGGAAAACGTCATTTTTTCGGATGAATGCAGGTTCTGTTTACAGCATCATGATGGTCGCATCCGTGCTTGGTGACATCGCGGTGAACGCACATTTGAAGCGTGTATTCGTCATAGCCATATTGGCGTGTCACCCTGCGTGATGGTATGGGGTGCCATTGGTTACACGCCTCAGTCACCTCTTGTTCGCATTGACGGCACTTTGAAAAGTGAACGTTACATTTCAGATGTGTTATGACCCGTGGATCTACCCTTCATTCGGTCCCTGCATTTCAGCAGGATAATGCACGACCGCATGTTGCAGGTCCTGTGCGGGCCTTTGTGGATACAGAAAATGTTCGACTGTTGCCCTGGCCAGCACATTCTCCAGACTTCTCACCAATTGAAAACGTCTGGTCAATGGTTGCCGAGCAGTTGGCTCGTCACAATACGCCAGTCACTACTCTTGATGAACTGTGGTATCATGTTGAAGCTCCACGGGCAGCTGTACATGTACACACCATCCAAGCTCTGTTTGACTCAATGCCCAGGCGTATCAACGCCGTTATTATGGCCTGAGGTGGTTATTCTGGGTACTGATTTCTCAGGATCTATGCACCAAATTGCGTGAAAATGTAATCACATGTCAGTTCTAGTATAACATTTTTGTCCAATGAATTTTAATGGCCAGTAGTATATTAATCCTATAGAAAAAATGAACAAGGTTTTTTTCTAGGATATTTAATGTAAGTTAAATTTTGTACTGGGATACGTTTTTTGCTAAAGGCCTCGGTTTTCGAGTTATTCAAGAAAAAAGGCTTTTGAAATTCACTTTTGTGCGTTTTTCTTGAATAATTCAAAAGCTGAGGTCTCTTGCATAAACACATTCCGGTACAAAATGTCACAACTTTAAATTTCTTACAAAGGCGCCTGTTCATTTTTTCTTTGTAACCAACATTTTGCGTATAGCGGACTAGAGAATGCGAAAGTCTTGTGCAAGGTAGCTGAAGGCTCTGTGGGTTGCCTAAAACCCATAGGAGGGGCAAGTGAATCTCTCTGTGTGTCAGACTACTTGAAGATCGGAATGAGATTTTCAGTCCGCAGCGGAGTGTGAGCTGATATGAAACTTCCTGGCAGATTAAAACTGTGTGCCGGACCGAGACTCGAACTCGGGACCTTTGCCTTTCTCGGGCAAGCGCTCTACCAACTGAGCTACTGAGGACGGGGCGTGAGTCGTGCTTGGGTAGCTCAGTTGGTAGAGCGCTTGCCCGCGAAAGGCAAAGGTCCCGAGTTCGAGTCTCGGTCTGGCACACAGTTTTAATCTGCCAGGAAGTTTCATATCAGCGCACACTCCGCTGCAGAGTGAAAATCTAATTCTGGAAACATCCCCTAGGCTGTGGCTAAGTCATGTCTCCGCAATATCCTTTCTTTCAGGAATGCTAGTTCTGCAAGGTTCGCAGGAGAGCTTCTGTAAAGTTTGGAAGTTAGGAGACGAGGCACTGGCAGAAGTAAAGCTGTGAGGACGGGGCGTGAGTCGTGCTTGGGTAGCTCAGTTGGTAAAGCGCTTGCCCGCGAAAGGCAAAGATCCCGAGTTCGAGTCTCGGTCCGGCACACAGTTTTCATTTGCCAGGAAGTTTCATACTTGAAGATCAGTTATTTTAGATAAGCAAACAGGGAAAAGTAACTGCCGGCTTATTATCTAAAATTCTAAATGTTAGAGTGGTAGAAGAAACTGAAATTCACTAACGAAAGAGAAACCTCCATCAATAACTTTGACTGAATTCTACTAAAAACTGCTACTTCAGCATTTTCATGCTTGTTGGGATACATCTTCAGCAAACTGAATAAAGAGAAGCACCCTCCATAGCGTACAGTCATCGTTTAAAAACTTCTAACGAAACAGAAACTAAAATTTTTTGGAACAGTGTTCCAGGAAAAAAACAGTAATGTATTAAAATTATAACTTATTTCTATACAGACAGTTGTGATAGCATTTAAGTTGTTTATTTTTATGTTTAGATGAACGGTTTCGATCTTCTAACAGATCATCTTCAGACCTTAGATTCAACGCTGCAGTGTTCTCCACGCCTGCATGGATAGACCTGCTCCACGTCGACGGTTCCTGTGGTCCTCAGGGGATATAAGATCTGAAGATGATTTATTAGAATATCGAAAGCTGTCATTTAAAAAATAAAAATAAAGTACATAAATGGGATCACGAGTTTGTGAATTGAAATAAGAAGCAGAGACTACTCCATAACAGGTGAAAACAAAGCATAGGGCTATAGACTGATGCTTAATGAGATGCGTTTCGCTGTCGAGAGAGTAATCTGTGAAGATTTCAACGACTCCTGTAGCAATATGTTACCGATAGATAATCCACAAAACACAAATAAATTCTGGTCATATGTAATGGCTGTTGGTGTTCAGAAAATCGGGGATGAGGTAGGAGTGCAGTGCTGAACATATTAAAATGTTGCTTTACAAGGAAATATCCTTGAGTATAGGGCCAATTTAACTCTCACACCAGAGCGATGATGTGAAACATACGAGGGCTATTTTTTTAAGCTACTATCCGTCGCAAAATGATAACCACAATGAAAATAAAAAATGTTCATTACTTAACAGCTGCAAATAAGTACTCACTTAATGAGCTAAAAGTAATCCACTATATAAATACTTGATCAGTGAAGTTATTTTGTATTCTCCCTCAATTACTTTTCTACACGATCGCCGCACCAACACATAAACTTGTGATATTGCGATACCAACTTCCCAACACCCTCGTCATAGAATGCAGGCGCCTACAGTTTCTGCCAATTCCCTGTGCTGCTCTGCGGTGCACTGTCTACAGGGTGAGTCACCTAACATTACCGCTGGATATATTTCGTAAACCACATCAAATACTGACGAATCGATTCCACAGACCGAACGTGAGGAGAGGGGCTAGTGTAACTGGTTAATACAAACCATACAAAAATGCACGGAAGTATGTTTTTTAACACAAACCTACGTTTTTTTAAATGGAACCACGTTAGTTTTGTTAGCACATCTGAACATATAAACAAAGGCTTCACACTTTTAGGCTTCTTTACGTGCTCATGTGAGCTCAGAACTGAAAAGTGCGACGTGACGCGAAATATGGGCACAGGCCTACTAAATACATTTTGCACCACATCTGCACAAAGCTTCACCGGATTTTCATTGTGGCTTAATCGGTGCTTGAAAAAAAGTAGTCCGTGTAAATATTAATGTCAGTGGCTTGAGAAACAACTGAAATCGCTAGAATTGAACAAAGTTACAGGGTCTACGAATTAGAGGCTGAGATATCTCCTCTTTTAATCGTAACACCGCAGAGCTCTCAATAAAAATCAGTGTCTGGTAGTTGAAAGAAAGCGTATGTCACACTGGTATACAAGAAGAATAGCAGAGGTCTGTCCAATATACACTCCTGGAAATGGAAAAAAGAACACATTGACACCGGTGTGTCAGACCCACCATACTTGCTCCGGACACTGCGAGAGGGCTGTACAAGCAATGATCACACGCACGGCACAGCGGACACACCAGGAACCGCGGTGTTGGCCGTCGAATGGCGCTAGCTGCGCAGCATTTGTGCACCGCCGCCGTCAGTGTCAGCCAGTTTGCCGTGGCATACGGAGCTCCATCGCAGTCTTTAACACTGGTAGCATGCCGCGACAGCGTGGACGTGAACCGTATGTGCAGTTGACGGACTTTGAGCGAGGGCGTATAGTGGGGATGCGGGAGGCCGGGTGGACGTACCGCCGAATTGCTCAACACGTGGGGTGTGAGGTCTCCACAGTACATCGATGTTGTCGCCAGTGGTCGGCGGAAGGTGCACGTGCCCGTCGACCTGGGACCGGACCGCAGCGACGCACGGATGCACGCCAAGACCGTAGGATCCTACGCAGTGCCGTAGGGGACCGCACCACCACTTCCCAGCAAATTAGGGACACTGTTGCTCCTGGGGTATCAGCGAGGACCATTCGCAACCGTCTCCATGAAGCTGGGCTACGGTCCCGCACACCGTTAGGCCGTCTTCCGCTCACGCCCCAACATCGTGCAGCCCGCCTCCAGTGGTGTCGCGACAGGCGTGAATGGAGGGACGAATGGAGACGTGTCGTCTTCAGCGATGAGAGTCGCTTCTGCCTTGGTGCCAATGATGGTCGTATGCGTGTTTGGCGCCGTGCAGGTGAGCGCCACAATCAGGACTGCATACGACCGAGGCACACAGGGCCAACACCCGGCATCATGGTGTGGGGAGCGATCTCCTACACTGGCCGTACACCACTGGTGATCGTCGAGGGTACACTGAATAGTGCACGGTACATCCAAACCGTCATCGAACCCATCGTTCTACCATTCCTAGACCGGCAAGGGAACTTGCTGTTCCAACAGGACAATGCACGTCCGCATGTATCCCGTGCCACCCGACGTGCTCTAGAAGGTGTAAGTCAACTACCCTGGCCAGCAAGATCTCCGGATCTGTCCCCCATTGAGCATGTTTGGGACTGGATGAAGGGTCGTCTCACGCGGTCTGCACGTCCAGCACGAACGCTGGTCCAACTGAGGCGCCAGGTGGAAATGGCATGGCAAGCCGTTCCACAGGACTACATCCAGCAACTCTACGATCGTCTCCATGGGAGAATAGCAGCCTGCGTTGTTGCGAAAGGTGGATATACACTGTACTAGTGCCGACATTGTGCATGCTCTGTTGCCTGTGTCTATGTGCCTGTGGTTCTGTCAGTGTGATCATGTGATGTATCTGACCCCAGGAATGTGTCAATAAAGTTTCCCCTTCCTGGGACAATGAATTCACGGTGTTCTTATTTCAATTTCCAGGAGTGTTTTTGACATCCATTTGTTGCAGGACCATACAACATATTCTCAACTCAAACGTAGTGAGGTATCTCAAACAGAATGACTTCCTTCATGCGAACTAGCGTGAGTTCCGAAAACATCCATCGAGTGGAGCCCAACTTGCACTTTTCTCTCATGCCCTCTGGAAAGTCATGCATATTGGCAGTGAGGGAGATGCAGTATTTTTTGATTTCCGAAAAGCATTTTATTCAGTATCACATCTACGCTTGTCAGAAGTACGATCGTATCGAAATCTGTGACTAGATGAAGGTGTCTAGGTAAGAATGAAGCACCACCTCATGCTGAATGGACGATCATCGACAGATGTACAATGATAAGCCAGAACATTATGACCACTTGCTTAACAGCTTGTTTGTCCGTCTTTGGAACGAAATACATCACTGGTTTCTGAGTATCACGGATCCGATAGTTTGTTGGCAGGTTTGTGGAGGCATGTGACGTTAGATGTCTAAGCACAGTGTAAAGTTGATGCATTAAGTTGTTCTGAAAGCAGTGCTGATATTCAAGATAATAAAAGCGAGTTAAAAGCTGTGAGCTATCTCGGGAAGTTATCCTTGCATTACTGAGCAGCAGTTTCTCCAGGTATCCAGTCTTGTTTACCAAATTGCCAACCAGGCTAACATTAATTACAATCTTTTAATAGTCATCTTACGACAACTGGTTTTATATATATATATATATATATATATATGTGTGTGTGTGTGTGTGTGTGTGTGTGTATAAAGAGAATTTAAATAAAAAGAAATAAATTTGTTTATATTTGGACATTTGTTTTAACATTGTTCATTGTTACGTTAAAATTTCAGCATATTAAACTAAACTGGTGCCTTATTTAAGATTATGAAAACGTGAGTTTGTAATCTTATGGAACACATCAAATATGGGGCCAAGATTGGGAGACTGCATACAACACTGCAGTCATAAAATAACACACGAAGAACGTTGAAACATATGCAAGAGGAAATTAACCACAACCAACCGATTCAATTTTCACCCTAAAAAGTTACGGTCGTAGCGCAATCCTGTCCGTCATGAAATTACCACACACTGGTCTGTGAAATCTTCCGAAAAGAATAGCTGAGAGCTACTTTGATGATTACACCACATGCTTCACGTGGTCAACTTGGTTTACACAAAAAGTGTAACTCCACAATAATTTTGATGATTAAAATAAATTACATCGAAACGCGATTTACGAAAGAAAAACCTCGAACTGGTTACTGTCGTCATACTATTAACCTGATGGGTTAAACAATTATTTAAGCACGTGGTACTGGTCTTACGAAGTACAGCCGAAGTGGGTTGAACATGAATAACAGTTGCTACATTGAAAAATATTGTCAAGACGAGACGTTATAATGTCACGCACATTCGCATTTAATGTTGACGATCTTAGTTAGAGTTACGGATCAGCAACACGTGGTTCCACTTTGCTCACAAAGTAGTGAGAAAGCAACTACTGGAAGATATTCTGAACTTCACACTCGAATTAAACTGTGTTGCAATTTAAGATAACATAAGATATTTTAATTCTAAACCTGAAACAAAGGTGATTAAATTTTCAGTTAGGCTGAACTTAAGAAATCCATTGTCCTATGGACTTAGCAGAGACACGCTTAGCCGGAGATCTTACTACTTCAGATGCTCGCCGTGGACAGACTGTTGTGGGCCCCTACTAAGGGTGCCTCACAGATATAATCGGAAGTGACCAGAGAGGCAGCTTCCTATACCAACATGACAAGGGACAGACAGGACCATACCAAGAATAGAAACCCCTTTGCTTTTAGAAAGCGAACCTACCTGTTCCGACGTTGGTCCTACTGTTCTCTAGCAGACAGGCTTGTCTGCTACCATCAAGCATGCAACTAGAAATACATTTGCTCATTCATCCTTTCACACAGAAGGGAAGGGGCATGACAGTATCTTATCATATACACTGTATAAAAGAAAGTGAATGTAGGTTCCATATGAGACTGTGTGACATGCATTTCATATAGACTGTGTTTTAAAGTGCAGTAGTCTGACAAATCGTTCTGGTTCATGTGTAAAAGTAACACGTTCCACTGCTCAGTCTCCTCCCAGATAGAGTCAGAAACACCACAGTAAATTTAGAAGTGGTATGTATGCCGTAAATGACAACAGATTTAAGAAGTTAACATGAAAGGAAACCAACAGAGACCTTTCAACAGGTCATGAAGTCCATGTAAATAACGGGCTGCTGATATGCGTACGCGATGATTGCGCCGTATAGCGACCCAAATGGGTTCCGTCGGATTCACATTAGTTGTATTTGGTGGCCAAGACATCAACGTGATTTCACTATCATGCTCTTGACACCATTTTAATACTATTCTGGCTTCGAGACACGGTTGATTATATTGATGAGAGATGACCTCAAGGTTGAAGGGATGCAGGTGGACTGCAGGTGGCATTTAGTCTTCGATTACTACCACTGGATCCCATGCCAGCACAAGAGAATGTCTATCATGTCATAATAATGCTCCCACCAGTCAGCGCCCGTGGCTTGGTGAACGTTTCGAGCCGCCGTTCGCTTGGACGACGGAGTTTGTGGAGACGATCCTCGACCTGATGTAGTCAGAAACGTGACTCACCTGCCCAGGTGACACGCTTCCATTGATTCACGGTCCAGTCCCGCTGTCCCGCTGACCCCTTGTCCACTGCGGTAGTAGCTTACGATGTCGTCGCGTCAACGTGGTAGCAAAGTAGGTGTCGTCTGCTGCGGAGCACAGTGTTCAGCAATGGTGTGTTAAGATGGGAATTTGCGTGCACCAGCATTGTGCTCTTTCGTCAGAGATACCACAGATCCCCATCTATCCTGTTTTACCGAGCAAACAAGCCTTCGAACCCCACGTTCTGTGAACAGTTATGGAAGTCTAACCATTGTGGTAGTAGTAGTTTCACTGCCTTTCTACCACTTTTAATAGATGCTCACTACTGTAAGACCTGAACATTCGACTAACTTCGCCGTTTTCGAGATACTCGTTCACAGGCTCTGGTATTAATAATCTCCCCTTTGTCAACGTCGCTTATGTCAGTGGATTTCTCCATTTGCAGCGTACATCTTGGCTAGGGTAATCCCCTGTCCGCCTCTGCTCGCATTCCATATTTTCCTTACTACGTCATGTTCCTGCAGTGTCATCAGGCAGCATCAATCCCCGCAGTGGGCTGTGGTCATAAAGTTTTCGCTCATCAGTGCATAAGTCTCATAGTGGGATACTTGGTGTCCACGTTGTATATTAATGACGGTGCAGACAATATTGATCACTGCAGACTTTTCACAGATGCTGCAGTCATCTGTAATGTAGTACTGTCTCGAAAAAACTGCACAAATATTTAGTCAGATCTCGATAAGCTTTCAAAGTGGTGTAAAGATTGGCAGCTAGCTATAAATATTAAGAAAAGTGAACTTTTACGCTTCAAAAAACGAAAAAATCGTGATATTTGATGGCTGTCGTATCAGCGAGTCACAACTGGTATAGGTCAGCTACTACAAATCCCTGGGTGTACTAGTTTGTAGGTAAAAGGAATATACAGAACGACCATGTAAGCCCAGTCGAAGGTAAAGCAGGGCTGTTAGTAATATATTAAAAAAATTTAATCAACCTACAAAAAAGATTGCTTACAAAACGCGACCCACCCTAAAATATTTTTTAAGTGTCCATATCAGCAGAACAAATCTGGGATAATGAACATACAAGATGTTAGGCGTAGAATTGCAGATATTTTAATCGGTGACTGAGAACAGTGTACTGAACAAAATTAAATCGGTATTTACTTCATTTGCAGACTAATAATTGAAGCTGTTAGGGGCAATATATTTTTAGGTTGGTTAGTACCTGAAAGTGCGTGTAGCAAGAGCAAGTGGTAAATGATTGCAGTTCAGGTATTCATCTGTGGATGTGTGGACATGAAACAGTTTATACTGACGGGTGTAGTTCACTTAGTTGTGCAGATACGACTGTGCAGGAAACATTATGTAGTAAATTGAAAGACTGTTGGACGCACAAATAAAACAAGTAATACACTGAAATACATATGTATTAACTCTCACGATACCAAAAAGCGGAAGGGGAACTTCATGCCCACCTCTGGAAAATATTGTCATCTAATGAGTTACTTTGTATTTTAAAATTAAAAAAAAAGATATTTATTGTTTTTAATGAATTCTTCTACCAGATTACATTTTTTCTTTTAATTTTCATGTGAAATTATCCCACAAATTTAGGTCTTAGTAGTAGATGTCACTTTCCCCAATAAATATCATATTCAGTATTATCAGGCTGAGGACATTATTTATACATCAATATCTCTTTAAAAAGTATGTTGTAAGTAAGAGACAATAGCAAATAACGAACTATGCGTTATTAATTTTCTTATGGTGAGCATAAAGTACTTCCTCCCATCCCCCATCCCCCCACCACGCCACGCCCCAGCCATCATCACGTTGCTAGTACACGTTACTATGTGCTTTATGTTTTTAATAAAAGTCCACAACAAATAATGTATTTTAAACTGTTTTTAGGGTGGGCATGAAGCACCGCTCCAGCCTCCTCCTTCCATCGCTCCAGCCCTCGGTAATGCGCTCTTTGGAAAATGCTTTGGTATTGCTAATGTTAAAGCACCAAACTGAACTGGCATGCGCTGAGAACAGAGAAGACTTCCCAAAGAGAGCGTACTTACAAAGTTTCAAAAATTAGTATTTAATGATGCATCTATGAATCTGCTACATCCGACTACATATCGCTTCCTCAGTGACCGCGAGGAAATGATTAGACTGATTACAGCGTGCACATTGGCATTTAAGCAATAATTCTTCCCGCGCCCCATTTTTGAATTAAACGGGAAGAACTTCTAGTAACTGCCATTGCCTTAACAGCAGTTTGCTGAATTTGAGTGTACAGGTAGAGTAAAACTTCATCTTTTTGCAAACTTATTTTCAACGTTTACTGCACAGAAAAAAGCCTTCCCTACAGGTGAAGAACGGGGTGAAAACACAGTAGCTGTTGGGTTTGTCTAACGTTTCTGAAACTTTCCTGTTAGAGGGCGCAAGTGCAGCAAAGGATGCCCAGAGGACTTGCGCATGCAACATACCACCATCTTTTGGACTTCGAGACAGGTCGAGTCGTTGATATGAAGGACATGGAAGCATCATACCGAAAAGTCGCACGAACATTTGGATTTAGTATTATGACTGCAAACGAGTGGTGACGAAATGAACTCAGGACAGCACTGCAGCAAGAAGAGTAGTCACAGGTCCGGAAGAGAGGAACTGCACCACGAAGTGTTCGTAGACTTTACGACCAGGCTACCAAATGGTTTATTCCAGCATACTAATGCAAGTTCACTCCACAAACGCTTTGAGGAGAGTATGGATCCTTGACTACCGAGCCAGCTCCTTTGATTTGTGAAGCATAGAGCTTGTCTGGGGTTCAATGAGAAGATGTGTACTTTCATAACAGCCTTCAATCAGCAATCAATTGACTCAGCACGTATTTCAGAACGGCAACAATGTACCCAATGCGTAGGCTCCTTGATTCCATCTACAAGGAATTCATGAGGGAAGGGTCACTCTTATGGCACATGAAGTAGTCAGCGCGCCTCATTCAAAGCGATAATAAGTTCGAAACAAAACCTAACACGTTGCGCAAGCAGCAGCAAAAACTGAACAAGACATTAAGATGAAAGGTTCTGAACAACAAACTCGGTTCGTGATGTTATTCAGAACAAGAAAAGTGAACTCGAAATGTATAGTCTTGCCAAATCGGACCCACCTCATTCAGCCTTCGTCTTGTTTTGCTCGTTGGAAGTAATCAGATAGGTATAGTAATGAATTATAGATGAGTCCACCATTCTCCAAGTACACATTTATTGTTTTGCTTTAATACCCAAGCTGGCCGTTGTGGCCGAGTGGTTCTAGGCGCCTCAGTCTGGAACCGCGCGACCGCTACGGTCGCAGGTTCGAATCCTGCCTCGGGCTTGGATGCGTGTGATGTCCTTAGGTTATTTAGGTTTAAGTAGTTCTAAGTTCTAGACTAATAATTGTAACTGTTACGAGTAGTATGTTTTAGGCTGGTTGGTACCTCCGAGAACGCGTGACAAGCAATCCACTAAAGTTTATTTTTTCCATGAACAGCAGGTCAGGTGTTGATTGAATTGTGAATGCGTGTGAATGCTGACAGGGATAGTCCACTCCCTGGTGCAGTTACGACCATGCAGAGAACACCAGGTAGTAAATTAAGGGAATAGTTTGCGGGAAGGCTTTAGACGCAAAGAAAAAACAACTTACACACTGAAGTGAGTATATATTAAGACACCAATGACTACAATATCTGTACCTATACCCCTAACACCCTGTATACGTACTTAACAGTATATTAGTATAGGAACTCATTATATACAAAAACAACTAACGATATTTTCTAAAGTCAAGACCCTTCTTTTTTGGGTAAGCGGTCTTCTGACTGGTTGGAAACTTACCGTGGCATCTTCCTCTCTCGTGCAAACCTCAAAGTAGCACTTAACACCCAAGGCCCTCGATTACTTATTGGAAATTTTCCAATCTCTGTCTTCCCCTGCAGTTATTGCCCTCTGCGGTCCCCACTGATCCCATGTAAATCCCTGAGGTCTTAACTAATATACTACAAATGCCATAAAAAGTTTTGCATCACCCCAGTTCACAGAACTCCTGGAGATAGACTTTGACTGTGGGTATTGTATCACAGACACAGCACCTTTGACTGTTCAGAGATGTCACTAACCCCCCCCCCCCCCTCCCCGCCACCCAAACATGTAAACAACCATGCACGAGCGGCGCCTGTTAGACGGAGGGGGTCCCACAGCCTATCAGATCCAGTCATTCTACCAGGAAGGAGGTACACAGGTCGTGTAGCCTATAGTTCAACCATGCCTAGACGGTCAATACCGCGGTTCGATCGCGTCCGCATTGTTACTTCGTGCCGGGAAGCGCTCTCAAGAAGGGAAGTGTCCAGGCGTCTCGGAGTGAACCAAAGCGATGTTGTGCGAACATGGAGGAGATACAGAGGGACGGGAACTGTAGATGACATGCCTCCCACAGGCCACCCAAGGGCTACTACTGCAGTGGATAACCGCTACCTACGGATTATGGCTCGGAGGAAACCTGACAGCAACGTTACCATGGTGAATAATGCTTTTCGTGCAGCCACATTGCGTCTTGTTACGGCTCAAACTGTGCTCAATAGGCTGCATGATGCGCAACTTCACTCCCGACGTCCTTGGAGAGGTCCATCTTTGCAACCACGACACCATCAACGTGGTACAGATAAGCCCCACAATATACCTAATGGACCGCTCAGGATTGACATCACGTTCTCTTCACCGATGAGTGTCGCATAAGCCTTCAACCAAACAATCGTCGGAGACGTGTTTGGAGGTAGCCCGGTCAGGCTGAAGGCCTTAGGCACACTGTCCATTGACTACAGCAAGGTGGAGGTTCGCTGCTGTTTTGGGGTGGCGTTAGGTGGGGCCGACGTACGCAGCAGGTGGTCATGGAAGGCGTCGTAACAGCTATAAGATACGTGAATGCCATCCTCCGACCGACAGTGCAACCATATCGGCAGCATATTGGCGAGGTACTCGTCTTCATGGTCGACAATTCGCGCCCCTATCGTGCACATTTTGTGAATGACTTCCTTCAGGATAGCGACATCGCTTAACTAGTGGCCAGCATGTTCTCCAGACACGAACCCTATCGGCACGTCTGGGATATATTGAAAAGGTCTCTTTATGGACGACGTGACCCACCAACCACTCTGAGGGATCTACGCCGAATCGCCGTTGAGGAGTGGGACAATCTGAACCAACAGTTCCCTAATGAACTTGTGGATAGTATGCCACGACGAAAACAGGCATGCGTCAATTCAAGAGGACGTGCTACTGGGTATTAGAGGAACCGGTATGTACATCAATCTGGACCACCACCTCCGAAGGTCTCGTTGTATGGTGGTACAACATGCAATGTGTGGTTTTCACGAGCAGTAAATAGGGCGGAAATGATGTTTATGTTGATCTCTATTCCAATATCCGGAACTCTCGGAACCGAGGTGATGCAAAACTTTTTTTGATGTGCGTATTATTCAATCCTTTCATGTAGTCATTGGCCGGCCGTGGTGGCCGAGCGGTTCTAGGCGCTTCAGTCTGGAACCGCACGACCGCTACGGTTGCAGCTTCGAATCCTGCCTCGGGCATGGATGTGTGTGATGTCCTTAAGTTAGTTAGGTTTAAGTAGTTCTAAGTTCTAGGGGACTGATAACCTCACATGTTAAGTCCAATAGTTCATCTTTAGAAGCCTATTATCGGCAACTGGTGCAGACTACATACTGAAAGGTGACTGCCACAAAACTTTCCTTCCAAAAGGTATAAAAATCAATCATTGAGGAAGGACGCTGAAACATAGTCGGTTATTTTAATAATTTAGCATACATTGAGCAAGCAGAAAAAGGGAACCAAGACGGAGTTTGGAAAGGGAATTACAGTTCAGGGAGAAAAAATACAGACTTTGAAAATTTCCGATGACATTCTAATTCTGTCACAGACAGTTAAAAACTTGCAAGATCGTTTGAATGCAGTGGATAAAGTCTTAAGAAGAGGCGGTAAGAAGTACATCAGCAAAAGTAAACCGAATGAAATAGTGTGTTGTGTAATTAAATCAGATGATCTGGCAGAATTAGGTTAGGAAATCAGGAACTAAAATAGTAAATGAGTTTTTCTATATGCTTAACAAAATTAATGACGATGGCCGAAATACAGCCGATATTAAGTGAAAACTGACAAATGCAAGACCGACTCTCTGAAAAAAATTGTTATCTTTGAAAATAAATTTAACAGTTAAGACGTCTTTTGTAAAGGCGGAATCTAGCTTTATATGAAAGTTAAAATTGAACGATTAGCAGTTCAGACAAGTAAAGAATAGAGATTTTGAAATGTAGTGCTACAGAATAAAATTGAAAATTAGATAGTTAAATCAAATAACAAATGAGAAGTGATTCTCCAGTTTCTCCCGGTGTATTTGTTGATCGAACTGTCAACGGGTATACTGTCTGTCCATAGTGTCCAGCGGGCACAATATTTCGGCTGTCAGGCACATCGCCATCGTCAGCTGTGCTGATGAATTGAGTTCGTGAGGGCGTGCGTGCGTGCCTGACTCGCGTGCAATCAATGCTCGTTTGGAACAGGTTAAGCAGGGACTGCTGTTCCTGCTTCGGAGATCTCAATTGATGTGTGGTCTTCTCTGTTAGATTCGTCTTCTCATTGTCACTTTAGTGTTTTCCTGTTCTCTTGCTGCCTGTTGGTCATTCCAGCAGCAGGTCAGGCCATCTGGTCGCTGGATGCCAATGGGGTTGGTTTCCCAGTCCACTGACCAGCGAGTTTCGTGAGGTCCTCGCCGACTCGTATAAATTCGTTGCAAGACCGGGGAAGCGGTGCTTCAGCCACGGGATTCCCGCTATGTCGTGCAGCAGACGAGTGTCGCAGTCCCTTGGCAGGTGCAGCGCCAGCCGGAGGGAGTTCGTGAGGGCGCCTGGCGGACTTGTTCCCTCTCCCACCGCAAACGGTTCCCTCCACGGTCCGCGCCCGAGGGCACACATCTACAGTAGCGGAGATACTCGCGTCGGCGTTTGTGGTGACGTGGATGTAGTTGCTCTGTCCGCGTCTGTCGCCAAATCGTTGCTTTTGCTGAGCGCAGAGGGAACGGCATGGGGCGGGAGACGAAACCTTTGCTGCGCGCCCTCAGGAGCTTAGTTCGTCAGCGCACTTGACGATGGCGACATGGCTGAAGCCGAAATATTGTGCCTTTTGAACACTATGGACCGGCATTACACCCCTGGACTGTTCGAACAATTAATGAGTATTTATTGAATCGAATAATAGAAAAAAGGAAAATTTGAGGAAAACTTGATTAAAAGAAGGGATCGGTTGATAGGACACATCCTTGGCATCAAGAAATCTTTAATTTGGTAGTGGAAGGATTCGTGGGGCGGGCGAGTGAGAGTAAAAATGATAGTAAGAGACCAAGACTTGAACGCAGTAAGCAGTTCAAATGCGTGTAGGTTGTGGAAGTTATACAGAGGTGATGAGGCTTGTACAGGATAGACTAATATGGAGAAGAGAGTTGTATCTAACCAGACAGACTGAAGACCATGCAAATACCTGCAAGTATTTTAAAAATGGCGGTGCTATATACGCTGCTGGAGACTGACACCTGCCGCAGAAGTATGGGGTATTACAAGGGGCTATCAAAAAGTATCCGTATGATACGTATATTCAATACGTATATTCAATGCTCGCGACTCCAGTGGAGATATACGAGGGTCACTCAAAAAGAAATGCACATTATTTTGGTAAAAATACAGTTTTCATTCCGCATCTGTGAAAGTTTTACAGTGTGTAGATACATACTTCCCGCTTGTTTTCAAACTTAGTTCAACCTGTTCCCGTGGGTGGCGCCGACACAGCATGTCTTCAAGGTGGCTGCTACACTTGACGTTCATCAGAAGCAACGTGCTGCCATAGAATTCCTGTGCTGTGAAAATGAGACAGTGGGAAACATCCACAAGAGGTTGAAAAAGGTGTATGGAGATGCTGCTGTCGACCGCAGTACAGTTAGTGGGTGGGCAAGCAGGTATAGCGTCCCCACTGCTATATTACGAAAAGACTTAAAAAACAATATTTATAAGGAAGAGACATTCAAAAATTGAATAATATATTTTTATCATGTAGCAGTAAAACAATAATTTCTCTGTCGAGAAATGCAAAGAAATATAACAAAGTGATCTAAAGAGACGACAAGATACGCTCTTTTGTTAATTTTTTAGTCGTCTTCACTTCCTCTTTTGTCTTGAGTGTGTATAGACGGACATCTTGCGAGTGCTGGCAAATGTAAGCATATTTGTATGAGTTAAGAGGTGATCCCGATTTCATGTCCGCCTTCCTTGAATTAACCTGCATTCAAGTAATTTACAGTTCAACAATCGCAGCTGCCGATGCAGCCAGCGACGCCATTACGTGGCAATATTAACTTATGAAAAATTAGCGGAAGCGAAATACTCGCCCGCTATTAACATAATATTAATTTTTCTCCACAGCCGCACGAAGTTGCAGAAATACGTAGCTTTAAGATTCTTATTTTCAGTACCATAGCTGAGAGCCAGAGCCAGGACTCCGACTACAATACAATGGTTAACGGAGGTAAGAAAAATACTCTCGGGCGTGTGTGGGCCGCAATTGTAATTAATAACTAAAGATTTCTTGCTTTAAAGTGAACTGACTAGCCGAGGAAATTAATATGAAAAGTTTATTACATTGTTCAACTTATATGTTCATGTTTTAAAAGATTCAGCGAGTCTAACATTCATTAACGTAACAAATAATTTGAGATTAATATTGTTAAAAAGGAGAACTTCAGGAAAGCATTTAATCGTAAATCAAAATTAAATGAAATATCATTTTTATTAAGGCCCACCACGTAAGTCGGCAACAATCAAAAAATAATAATAACAATAATAATATATTAAATTACGACGGCCGGCGGACGCGAGACAGGTTACGTGATGAAAGCGGGTACTGTAATATTGAGAATTGTCCTCGCAGCGGCAGGCCTCGTACTACACACGCTCCTGACAATGTGCAGAGAGTTAACGAATTGGTGACTGCTGACAGACGCATCACAGTGAACGAATTGTCACGCTACGTTGGGATAGGGGAAGGAAGTGTTTGCAGAATAATGAAAATGTTGGCGTTAAAAAAGGTTTGTGCCAGGTGGGTTCCCAGGATGTTGACAGTGTCTCACAAAGAAACAAGAAAAACGGTATGCAGCAAACTTTTGGAACAGTACGAGAATGGTGGGGATGAATTTCTTGGAAAAATTGTGATAGGTGATGAAACATGGCTCCATTATTTTTCACCAGACACGAGGAGGCAATCAAGGGAGTGGCATCATGAAAATTCACCCAAGAAAAAAAAAAAAAAATTCAAAACCACACCTTCTGCTGGAAAAGTAATGGCAACGGTGTTTTTCGATTCCGAAGGACTCTTGCTTGTGGACATCATGCTAAGTGGCACCACCATAAATTCTGATGCATATGTGACTACACTAAAGAAACTTCAAGCTCGACTGAGTTCTGTTCGACCACATCGGTAAAAGCAAGATGTTTTGCTGTTGCACGACAACGCACGGCCGCATGTCAGTCAAAAAACCATGGAAGCGATCACAAAACTCGGGTAGACAACACTGAACCACACTGCGGCGATAAGAGGATATTTCTTACAGTCGTGACCTGGCTCCATGTGACTATCATCTCTTTGGGAAACTGAAAGACTCTCTTCGTGGACAAGGTTTGAAGGTGATGACTTCCTTGTGCACGCTGACAAACAGTGGCTCCATCATGTTGGTCCAGAATTTTACCGTGCGGGTATACAGGCGCTGGTTCCAAGATGGCGTAAGGCACTTGAGAGGGATGGAAATTATGTGGAGAAATGAAAATATTGTTCCTAAAGCATGTATCTACACACTGTAAAACTTTCAGACATGTAGAATAAAAGATGGATTTAAAAAAAAAATTCTGTGCATTTCTTTTGGAGTGGCACTCGTATAAGCACTGATATGCTGGTAACGGACCAACAAACTTTCATTCCTTTCTTGGCTTCCGAAGGACCAACACCGGTACATATCCAGCGGATACGGTAAAATGTGTATGGGCAACGTGTCTGTTGAAAACAACCGTTGTGGATTGGTGCTCGACTAGGGGTGGTGCTGCTGCTTCATGATGACGCAAGTCCCCACGTCGCAAAGTTACGCCAACTCAAGTGGGAGACTCTCGAGCACCGGTACTACAGTCCTGATTTCTCTCCGTGCGACTATCACGCTTTCGGTCCCTTAAAGAAGGCTATGAAGGGTCGACGATTTGTGTCGGGCGATGAAGTGCAGCAAGCAGTTACCGACTTCTTCACGCACAGGACACGGTGTTTTACCAAATGGTTGTCTTCAACCTGGGGCGTCGACGGGGTGATTTCCTCAACCGTCACGATGCTTTTGGCTGACTGGCCTACCGATTCTCGACTGTACGGGCTTCTAACGGAAACTTTTTGATCGCACCTTATATATTTCCCAACAGAAGTGCGAGTCAGAAATGACTCGAAGTTGGTTTTACGAAAACTGTCACTGTTTTGGCAACGTCTCTAAATACACCTCAGCGTCGATATTCTGTCCTTGGAACCACACTGCGGCGATAAGAGGATATTTCTTACAAAAAAAAAAAAAAAATTAATGAGTGTTTCGGTAAAGCATGAAGTATTCATTTTTTCGTTTGATGAGGAGTGAGTTAAACAATTCCATCCGATGCCATTTACTCTTTACTCTGAGGTACGTTGTAAGCTACTCAAGTCCCAAAGTTCGTCACAATGCAAACCAGAAAATAGTATACTTGTTCGTTGGCAGCATGGCTGTCGCCTGCCTTCATTGGTGAAACGGGTTGAGTCGCTACCAGGTATCATGAAGTAGGCACATTCGAGTACCACATCAGGAATAGGTGTCGGTTCTAAATATTGCGCTACTAAATGTCGGAACCCACTCATTAGAAACGACCATACAGCTACGTGTGCGAGATGAATACAAATAAATCTCTTGAATTTGGAGTGCCAGACAAAATAATGTGTAGGGCCCAGGAGGAAAGGAAAAATGAAATGAAGATTTAAGAGTTGAGAGTTAATGTGACGTTATTTCAATGATTATGAAATTGAGTCAAATGTAGTAAGAACTTGGCAGTATGCGCTCACTGAGCTGTATGATGTAGCACTCCGTCTGACCTGTATGCATGCACTGATTCGATTGGGAAGCGTGTCATAAAGCCGTTGCATCTCTTCCTGGCACTTGATATTCTGGATACTGAGACTGGGGCAGAGTCGACGTACGAGCTGTATTGGAGATTGATTTTGGGATCTTGCTGATCGCGGGAGTAGCTCAGCACCAAGCACCTGTTCGTAGAGACTCATGCCACGTGCGGATGGGTATAGTCGTGTTGAAACATGGCGAATGTTACTGTTGTGTGAGACGTAACTCATGAGGAGGCAGAATGTCCGTGAAGTATGAGTGTGCTGTCAACAGCCCCCTCAATCACTTCGAGTCGTGACCTAAAGTCATACTCGACTGATCCCCACTTAGTGACAACAGGAGTAACACCGCTATACCTCTCCAAAATAATGGAAGAATAGACTTCTCTCCAGATAGCCCCCATATTCGCCGACAGCTGTCATCTGAGGGTGGTGCAGAATAGAGCGATTTTTCGCTGAGTACAGTACGACGCTATTTATCATACTTCCCGGTCACAGCACACCTCCAAAGGTAGCCGTTTGCATTTTGGTGTTAATGACAGCCAAGGCATGTGACGGTAATTCACTAATTTGGTTGCAGTTAGTTTCTGATCAACGATGCGGGCACACACAGAATGTTGCAGGGAGGCCATTAATTGTTCTCGTATGGCAAGCGCAAACGTTAAGGTGTTATGGTGTACTTGTTGCACAGTAATGCGATACTGCCTTATGGTGGTCAAACGTGGTCAACTGGACCCGTACAGTCCAACATCGGGCGACTGTCGCATCCGAATGTGCCAAAAATCTGGATATTGCACAACTGAACCAGCCGGCCATATGGAGACCAACAATGAGGGCCCTTTCAAACATTGATGACCCTGTGCCATACGAGTATGTGCGATCTCCGTGTCTTTCACAATGACATGTGACGCTGTTCACGCCGCTTACATATTCTACAAGCTGGTGACAACACTGAACACTAATGCACTCTGGTTGCCGTTCTACCTGCCACAGAGAATTGCAGTTCTGATTGTTAACTTGTTGTTGTTGTTGTTGTGGTCTTCAGTCCTAAGACTGGTTTGATGCAGCTCTCCATGCTACTCTATCCTGTGCAAGCTTCTTCATCTCCCAGTACTTACTGCATCCTACATCCTTCTGAATCTGCTAAGTGTATTCATCTCTTGGTCTCCCTCTACGATTTTTGCCCCCCATGCTTCCCTCCTATGCTAAATTTGTGATCCCTTGATGCCTCAGAACATGTCCTACCAACCGGTCCCCTTTTCTTGTCAAGTTGTGCAACAAACTACTCTTCTCCCCAATTCTATTCAATACCTCCTCATTAGTTATGCATCTAATCTTCAACATTCTTCTGTAGCACCACATTTCCAAGGCTTCTATTCTCTTCTTGTTCAAACAATTTATCGTCCATATTTCACTTACATACATGGCTACACTCCATACAAATACTTTCAGAAACGACTTCCTGACACTTAAATCTATACTCGATGTTAACAAATTTCTCTTCTTAAGAACGCTTTCCTTGCCATTGCCAGTCTACATTTTATATCCTCTCTACTTCGACCACCATCAGTTATTTTGCTCCCCAAATAGCAAAACTCATTTACTACTTTAAGTGTCTCATTTCCTAATCTAATTCCCTCAGCATCACCCGACTTAATTCGACTACATTCAATTATCCTCGTTTTGCTTTTGTTGATGTTCATCTCATATCCTCCTTTCAAGACACTGTCTATTCCGTTCAACTGCCCTTCCAAGTCCTTTGCTGTCTCTGACAGAATTACAATGTCATCAGCAAACCTCAAAGTCTTTATTTCTTCTTCATGGATTTTAACACCTACTGCGAATTTTTCTTTTGTTTTCTTTACTGCTTGCTCAATATACAGATTGAATAACATCGGGGAGAGGCTACAACCCTGTCTCACTCCCTTCCCAACCACTGCTTCCCTTTCATGGCCCTCGATTCTTACAACTGCCATTTCGTTTCTGTACAAATTGTAAATAGCCTTTCGAGCCCGGTATTTTACTCCTGCCATCTTTAGAATTTTTAACTTATCCAACGATATTGCGAACGTGTTCGAGGTTAATTGACATCCGAGCTTCTCTGGTAGGTGCTTCAATTTGTTTGTTAGAATGTCTGACAACAACGTGGATAATAGATATATGTAACAAGCAACAATAAAAAATAAGGTGGATGTCAGTTGCAAATTACGACGAGTGGTCAAAAACTTTTGATTATGACCAAGAGAAAATAAACTAATTAGTTTTTTGGTTGTTTGTGGGTAAATATGTGCATTACTGGTACACACTAAAAGCCCAAATCCTTCTGCGAAGAACCAGTAATCGTAAGGGAAGTGGAAGCGAAGGTGTTCGAAGACCGGCAATGACGGTGGTAGTGGAAGAAGTGCATATCGCCCATGCATCAGCAGCTCGTACAATATTTTGACTATGACAAAGGTTTCTACCCGATGGATTCCGCAACTGCCCACACTCATTCAAAATGGCTGCTGAACCGAGCAGCTGTGTCAGGCCCTTCCAGATTACTTCTGTACCTCCTTGAATCGTGGACGAGTGTCCTGTGTATCGCTTTGACCAGGAGACAAAAGAGCAAGGCAAGCCGTAGAAACATGTCGAATCACCACTGCCGAAAAAGGCGTAGCGCCGCCGTCGATGGACGAGGTGGTGCCTGGGTGTAGTGCTAATAGATAATGCTTCTACGGGATCACACTGACCCAGGACCGTACAGAGAAAATCTGCTGGCATCATTACGAAAGCCTGTCAAGACAAAGCGTCGCGGGAAATTGTTCAAGAGAGCAACAACGCCCTAGCTCGCTCTACGTAGTATACAGACAAACAAATTGTGTCTCTTATTCTCCGGTCATCGAACATAGTTTTTCCTTCCCTTTTTTCGTATGAATAAACCCCTGTGAGACAGGTATTTTCAGAATGACGTCGAGATAATTTTCGAGCCGCAAAATTTCCTAAACAGCCAAAATATAGACTTCTGCTACCAACATCTCTGCCAGGTCGTCCATTATTGTGAAAAATGTGCCCCATTGAAGGATGAATAACGTCTGGCGGCATGCGATGCGTCTTCTAAGCAAGAAAAAAAGAGGAAATGTCATCCTCTGGGATAAAGTAATTTTTCTTTCGTATTTATTAGTCACGTTGGTTCAGATTTTAAAAAAAATCTAGTATCATAGTGTAATGACTGGATAATGAAAGGTTCCCAGAAAGAAAGAAAAAATCAGCTAAGTATTAATATCAGCTGTAAGCCTTGTGATTTAGGTAGAGATGTACAGTCAAGCCGCTTTCGTCAGTCCATTAAAAGGTCCTACCCCTTGAGAAATGGCCGATTTCACGAAAAGAAAACAATCCAAACAACGTCTATAGAGGCTCTCGAACGCCAAGCAGGGCAGAGGTCGAGAGCCCAAGAGTTTAGCGATAAGAAGAGTCCCAGTGACGGCTAACCGACAGCCTACAGCGGATCCCGCATCAGTGAGCAGTGTCTACTACTAAGCTTGTACACTAATAAGGACTAGCAAAACTTGTCTGCACGTACGTCTGATCTAGGGTTATTAATTTCCATCGTACATTTGTCTACATGCACCTGTGTCCGTAAGTCACTTTCAGTGTGACGAGTACTTGAATCTCAGGTTCTATTAGACCAATGAATCTGGCACTTCCATGGTTCGTGCTCTGTAGTACCGTACGTCACTGTGTACACCCGAATCTTAACAAAGCTATAGGCGGGGGTTGCCACTTTTTCTGGTAACTGGGTGGAGAATCTAATAAGCCTCAGCTATGTTTTATTAACCTGTGTCTGTTCTCTTCTACATGTTCGTTGCTAACATGCCAAGAAGCAATAAAAAGCAGACCAGTAAACCGACCCAGAGTCTCATTTCCCTATTATCGCCATATCTACCTCCATAACCCAACATCCAAGTCGTTCTGTACTGTCTCCTTTCGCAGAGATATAAAAAAATCTAGTCATGAGCAAGTTGCCATTTCGCTCCTGTACGCAGCCACTTGTCTACCAAGAAACGGATGACCAAAATTCCCGCTTCGTTTCTGAAGTCAGCTTGTAAGTAAGTATGTCGCGACCCACGTTCTGGAATGACATTGGTGTATGCACATCTTTTTGGAAAGTTGTCTTCTAATACTAAAAACCTACAAATTTTAATACGTATGGCACTATTAGAGTGCATTGCATTGACTTACAAGCGAACGTACTGTAACATCTCTTTGACGCTAATTTCCCTGTCATATGTCCTGAAATGATCTTCTGCTGGAGGGACCTCTTCCTTGTACAAGGCACTCCAACTATCTCAGAACAGATGTAAGTAGGCTGTTTAGGTTTTTATGTTTGTAACGCCACGTAGCGTTCTATATGAAAATCACTGACTGTGCTGTGTGAAGTCTGTGGCTGGTTTGCATTGTTGGAATATTTGCTATTGTAGTGTTGGGCAGTTGGATGTGAACAGCGCGTAGCGTTTCGCAGTTGGAGGTGAGCCGCCAGCAGTGGTGGATGTGGGGAGAGAGATGGCAGAATTTTAAGATCGGACGATCTGGACGTGTGTCCATCAGAAAGAGTAAATTTGTAATGCAGTATATCATGAACTGATATATATATATATATATATATATATATATATATGATGACTTTTGAATATTATTAAGGTGCCTTCAGTAGTTAGAATCTTTTATTTAGGTGGCACTATTGGCGCTCGCTGTATTGCAGTAGTTCGAGTAACGAAGATTTTTGTGAGGTAAGTGATTCATGAAAGGTATAGGTTATTGTTAGTCAGGGCCATTCTTTTGTAGGGATTATTGAAAGTCAGACTGCGTTGCGCTAAAAATATTGTGTGTCAGTTTAATGTTGATTAGAATAAGTAAAGAGAGAAATGTCTGAGTATGTTCAGTTCTGCTCAGCTGTTTGAAAATTAAATAACGTAAGAGGTTTATCAGCACTGTAAATCATAAAATTTTCCAAAGGGGACGTTTCACAGTGCGTCGCATTTCCTCGTATTGAGGATTAGCGATATTCTGTTCGAGCAAGTTAACTGTTTATGTTTGCTGTTGCTGTGACTAGAGCACATAGCACCAGTAATGAAAGATGACTCGAAGGAAAGATTTGTGATGCGCAAAAATTAATCTGAAGAGTTACTTGGAAAGCGTACGAAATGTAGATGTAAAATTCAGCTCTTCTTGACTGCCAATAAATACTCTTTCTTCATATGCAGATTACCCGTCTTTTGAATTATCTCAAAACATAGGCCTAGAAATTCATAATTTGAAGTGTCATGAATCCAAGGAAGTGCAGCAATTGTAAGTACATGATACTCAGTAGAACGGTCACATGAACCAGTTATTTCATTTAGTGTGTGGTGAGTTTTTACCGATTCCATTCTACTGTGCACTGATATCTTGTGCTTTCGTTTTTATGTCTACCTATTTCCTACATCGAACAACATTAATGATAATTTGTTTAGTGTAATCTACTATTTCTCTTCCTCTCTTGTAGTGTGTAGATAATTTAGCTTTGTTAACCATCCGGCTTGTAAATGTGGTTCCTTTCGAAAAGTGCAGTATATGAGCAGAAGCATACCAACTAATTTGAATAGAAATCGTCGAACAGGTTTTCATAGAATTAAATACATAATATTTTCTGTGGGTTTATGAAGGTACGACGTAAATCGGAGTAGGTCAGATTACAATTTTTACTTTGTGAGAGAACATCGTTTTAATATACGAGTACCTACCAGCTGTTAAAAAGTAAACCGTCTGAACAATGCGTAATGGCCAAAGCTGGCTAAAAATTATATCTCTGCCTTTTTCCAACTCCCGCCTCACAGTTCAACGGCAACAAAATTGTAGAGGGGTCCATTCAGTGAAAAGTTTCTGCGGGCACTGCAATTAAAAGATAATTTTAATGAATATTAATGTTTCCGTCTGAAACGTTAAGCGAACTTTTACTGTGAATAATAAGACGTGGACGGAAAGTTGAGAAATGAAATCTCTCGCTTGACGTTAAAGAAACAGATATCCCGGCAGAGACACCCTTCAAGACTTCCTTTGTAAACAACATCTCGTTAGAACCACCATGAAAGTATTGCCGTGATAACACGTCCTTGGAAGTCCAAAGCGTCGGCAGTCTTCTTTCAACCTCGAATTCGGGTGCAGACTGCTCTTATACAATCAATGAGAACTGCACTGAATGCCGCAAGCGTTAAAGAAATTTATTAATGTGGACTGATCTGAGAAAAATTCAACGCCAGCGGGCAGGCTAAACTTATTTGTGCTTTGGACAGCTTTCCATTTTGTGACTGGATTCCAGTGAGCACTAAATGAATTTATCGCAGCAGGAATTCTATTTGCATTGTGTTCAAACACGAATAATAAGAAAACGTGCAATTTTGTCAACATCATTTCTAATGTATTTTGTGTTGGCGGTGCCCTACCTCGTAAATATTTGAAGAGTCAATTTTATAAACCACCATGAGATACCGATGAAAAAAAAAACGTTACTCGCTACCAGTAAAGACGTAACTGATCTTCACCAGGCAACATAAAACTACTTACGTAAGCCTATATGGTATTTTTCTTACAGTGGTGGTAGCAGAAGCTATCAGGGTTCATAATCATAACTTTATTCAACAATATTTCTGTCGGTTGTTGAATAAACCCGGATTTGATTCAGTGAGCATGGCTGGCTTCAATTGTCGCTTCCTAGTAGAAATAGGAAACGGGAACTACACAAGAAGTGGAATGGTTTAGTTATTCCGGCATCTCTTTTGCTGTAGAAAACATTGCAATCTATGTAACGGTACAAGACCAATATGGATCGGTGGTTCAGTTAACAACCCAAATGTCCGGCTATCAGTCCCCAGTACATCCAAGGCCTTTTTTGTGCGCTGTCAGTTCTTTCGGCTCCAGAAATGATCTTAGACTGTGAAAAACGCTAAGATTCACCGTGGCTTAAAGTCCACTTTAAACATTAGTCCCATCACAACTGATGCGCAGCAGAGAACAGACACATTTTCCTTTCTGATAAAATATTGCCTTCACTTTTGGCACTGTGGAACAACATACGAACTGTCAGAGACGCAGTACCATGTTCACGTCATATGAACGCAGTAGGTAACTGCTTGTTTGAGAATAAGACAACGTATTGTGAAAGTACTTGAGCCTGATGTAACGGAAGTGTGGTCTTTATTAAGCAACTCCTGACTTCCTTAGCTCTTCAGGTACAATCTGTCAGTTACCAATACTGACGTTGGCCGTAGCCGTCCTGGGACATGCTTGCCTGCAATCCACGGACGAATCAGGAACTCGCGTTTAAAAGACACATCAAACAGCAATCATTATTAGAGTCGTGCATGACTTAGAGTACACTCTAGATCTCCTCTTCCAGGAAAACAACACATTTACATCAAGTCATACGCACAGTAAATGTACACACCTGTCCATTACAATTGCAATGCCAGGAAAAATAGCAAATAACTATATTTCACTTACTGTGGGAATACAGTAATGTTAGGCCCCCAAATATGGCCCATGCCCCCCCGTCTTTATTACCACTTGAAAATCCATGAAATTCCTGGAATAAAGAAGAGTACACGCTTAATTACACACTCAAGTACGTTTACCATTCGTGACGAAGTCAACTTTTGTTACAACTTTATATACAATGTAGAAAGCAATAATAATGATAATAATAATACAAACAGTGGTTTTCCTTTAATTATGATGAAGATGATTTAAATATGGCCTCTATATGTTACAGGAACGCAAAATTTTCATAGAAGGTAATAAAAACGTACGAACTTGCAAACATCTGTTAATACTAGAAAACACTTGAGTACTGATATTTAATGACCAAACAAAGAGTGATAATCAGTCTAGTTTTTTGTGAAATTCGTCTACTGCATTTTTCATGGCTCAAATGGCTCTGAGCACTATGGGACTCAACTTCTGAGGTCATTAGTCCCCTAGAACTTAGAACTAGTTAAACCTAACTAACCTAAGGACATCACAAACATCCATGCCCGAGGCAGGATTCGAACCTGCGACCGTTGCGGTCTTGCGGTTTCAGACTGCAGCGCCTTTAACCGCACGGCCACTTCGGCCGGCGCATTTTTCATGGCTGCGCAAAAAACACTGTGTGCCTAATGCATTTTTATCCTTTGCTGTCCTGTCAATTCACCTTATTGTGCACTGCGCAGTTTGCATCTTCACCACCGTCACTTTTATCATCAACCCCTACTTCATCAGAATTCGAATCTAAAGCATTTTCGTCAGCATAATCTTCAAAGGGTTCTGAGGAAAATCTTTCCATTTCCTCTTTCGGTTTTGACAAGCTGTCTTCTTTCTTGCAGCTGATTCCTCCACGTCTTGCTTCTCCTGATGAGACTCCACGGTAATATTTTGGCGACGTGAGCACGTGATACGTCTACCGAAATCCCGTCGGGTGGGAGCGCCTGGTTCGATGACGGGTGCAGATCGAATTTCGTGAGGTCATATGAAATGAGATATCATCTGGGCCATAATTAGATCCGGCATGGTACTCTAATGAACACTCGCCAGTCGATACGCAGGATGGGATGTATGACCGTGATCAGAGTAAAGACACTTCGCTTGTCAAAATTTTATCAGTAAATTGTCTAAATATTTGTAACAAAGTTACTGAATTTACTGCCCTTCAGGAAAGCTCTCGCTCACAAATTATTCTTGGTACCGAGAGCTGTCCGAAACTCGAAGTGGAAACCTCTGAGATATTTAGCGAACCATGGAACATATGTAGGAAAAACATATTAGACGCCATAGGAGGGGGAGTGTTCATTGCAGTTGACAAAAGTATTGTCTCTATTGAGATCGAATTTGAGTGTGAGAGTGAAGTTACCTGGTGGCGTATAGGTGAAACAAAGTTAGTTGTTGGATGTAATTACCGACAACCCGATTCCACTGTGACGATTCTAGAGCCATTCAAAAAATATCTACGACCCGTAATGCGTAAATACCTAAATCGTGCATTCTAGTTGACGACTTTAACCTCCCGAGCACAGACTGGGATTATTTTTGTATACATTGTGGGAGTGAACAGTGATCAATGTTATTACAAATAATTACTATCAAAAACAGTCTTGATCACAAATTATTTATTCCGGTGACCAGTTTTGACAGAACTCTGGTCATCTTCAGGCCAATGGTTAAGAACCTCCTGCTGGTGGTAAATCACTACTCCACCAGAAGAAGGTTCTTACTCACTGGTCTGAAGATAACCACAGCTGTGGTCGAAACCGGTCACCGGAATAAATAATTTGTGATCAAGACTGTTTCTGACAGTAAATATCTAAAACATACTAGGATGTCTGTGGATTCATTGTCGGAGGTACAGACGATCGTGAGAAGTGCTGTTGAACACGTTTTCTGAAAACTGTCTTCAGCAGGTAGCTCGACAGCCCAAAGGCAATGAAAATATTTTAGGCCTTGTAGACAGGGTATTACAAAAAGGTACCGCCAAACTTTCAGGAAACACTCCTCACACACAAAGAAAGAAAATATGTTATGTGGACATGTGTCCGGAAACGCTTACTTTCCATGTTAGAGCTCATTTTATTACTTCTCTTCAAATCACATTAATCATGGAATGGAAACACACAGCAACAGAACGTACCAGCATGACTTCAAACACTTTGTTACAGGAAATGTTCAAAATGTCCTCCGTTAGCGAGGATACATGCATCCACCCTCCGTCGCATGGAATCCCTGATGCGCTGATGCAGCCCTGGAGAATGGCGTATTGTATCACAGCCGTCCACAATACGAGCACGAAGAGTCTCTACATTTGGTACCGGGGTTGCGTAGACAAGAGCTTTCAAATGCCCCCATAAATGAAAGTCAAGAGGGTTGAGGTCAGGAGAGCGTGGAGGCCATGGAATTGGTCCGCCTCTACCAATCCGTCGGTCACCGAATCTGTTGTTGAGAAGCGTACGAACACTTCGACTGAAACGTGCAGGAGCTCCATCGTGCATGAACCACATGTTGTGTCGTACTTGTAAAGGCACATGTTCTAGCAGCACAGGTAGAGTATCCCGTATGAAATCATGATAACGTGCTCCATTCAGCGTAGGTGGAAGAATATGGGGCCCAATCGAGACATCACCAACAATGCCTGCCCAAACGTTCACAGAAAATCTGTGTTGATGACGTGATTGCACAATTGCGCGCGGATTCTTGTCAGCACACACATGTTGATTGTGAAAATTTACAGTTTGATCACGTTGTACAGTACATACTGACGAAACTAAAATGAGCTCTAACATGGAAATTAAGCGTTTCCGGACACATGTCCACATAACATCTTTTCTTTATTTGTGTGTGAGGAATGTTTCCTGAAAGTTTGGCCGTACCTTTTTGTAACACCCTATATACAAACAGGTTGGGCCTTACCGGCAACGTCATTACAGAGACGGGCATTAGTGATTATGGTCATTATAACAACTACGGTTACGAAAGTTAATAAAGCAGTTAAGAAGGCTAAGAGAGTGTATCTGCTAGGGAAAGCAGATAAACATTTGTTAGCATCTCAGTTAAACGGAGAAATGACATCACTTGGTTCCAATAAGATCGAAGTAGAGGAATTATGGGCAAAGTTTAAACAGATTCTAAATCGCGGTCTGGAGAATGAGGCCCTTAGTAAGTGGATTAAGAATGAGGAGGTATAGTAACGAAATTTGGAAAATTCTGAAGAAGCAAAGGCTGTTGCACTCTCGGTACAAGCGAGGACGTGCAAATGACAACAAGCAAAGATTAGTAGAGATTCGTGCGTCTCTGATAAGATCTATGGGTGAAGTATACAACAACTATTACCCCCATACCATTGCAAAAGATCTGGCAGACAACCCGAGAATGCTGAGAAACCTCTGGTGTTGCGTAAAATCTCTAAGCGACTTTTCCGGGCAATGTACCTAACATCGGTTTGCTGCATAATACTTAAACACATTCTCAGTTCGAACATGACAAATTTTCCTGAGAGCGAGAAGCTTATGTCCACGAATCAGGATGGCTTCAAAAAGCAGCGCTCATGCGAGACTCAACATGCCGTTTTCTCACATGATATATTGCGAACTATGGGTGAAGGACAACAAGTAGATTCCATATGTCTACATTTGCGGAAAGCATTTGGCACGGTCCCCCATGGCAGGCTGTTAGAGAAAGTACTAGCATGTGGAATAGGTACCAGTTATGTGGGTGGCTCCCAGCACAGAACCGAGTATGTTGTTCGCGACGGCGAGTTTCCATCAGACACAACTGGCGGACAGTGTGGGCAGCAATCCGCGGTTGTTAGCTGATGATGCTGTGGTGTATGGGACGGCATTGAAATACAAGATTGTTTCAAATGGCTCTGAGCACTATGAGACTCAACTACTGAGGTCATTAGACCCCTAGAACTTAGAACTAGTTAAACCCAACTAACCTAAGGGCATCACAAACATCCATGCCCGAGGCAGGATTCGAACCCGCGACCGTAGCGGTCTTGCGGTTCCGGACTGCAGCGCCTTTAACAGCACGGCCACTTCGGCCGGCTGAAATACAAGATTACTTGGACGAAATGTCTGGTTGGTGTGATGAATGGCAGCTAGCTCTAAATGTAGGAAAATGGAAGTTAGTGCGGATGAGTGGAAAAAACAAAACCGTAATGAGCGGGTGCAGCATTAGTTGTGTCATGCTTGTCACTGTGACGTCTTTTATATATACGGGCGTAACTTTGCAAAGCAATAAGAAACGGAACGAGCATGTGAGCACTGTGGTACGGAAGGCGATTGGTCGACTTCGGTTTATTCGGATTATTTGGGAAGATGTGGATCATCTACAAAGGAGACCGCATGTAGAACGCTAGTGTAACCTATTCTTGAATACTGCCCTAGTGTTTGGATCCGTATCGGATCGAATTAGAGGAAGACATCAAAGTAATTCAGGGGCGGGCTGCCAGATTTGTTACCCGTAGTGTTACGGAGATGCTTCGGGAAATCAAATAGGAATCTCTGGTGCGAATGCGAAGTTCTTTTCGAGGAACACTATCGAGAAAATTTAGAGACCCGACATCTGAAGGGAACTGCAGAACGATTCCACTGCCGCCAACGTATATTTCGCGCAGGACTACAAAGATAAGATACGAGAAATCAAGACTCATACAAAGGCCTATCGATAGTCGTTTTCCCATCGCTCTGTTTCCGAGTGGAACAGGAGGGGAAATGACTAGTAGTGGCGCAGGGTGCCGGCCGTCACGCGCCGTATGGTGACTTGCGGATTATGTTTGTACTTGAAAATGCAGACGTAGGTAGGGCCGAATTGGAAGAACGGCCTTGATTGCCAAAGGTACTGTTGATGTAAAATATGTTCCACAAATCGAAGATAAAGCAAGGACTGCTGACTTTCAGTGATTAAAAAACTAGTTTTCTGATATTTATATTTCACAGTGTAACACATTCTCTAACTTAAACGTACCAAAAATTCACCTTTGCATTGGAAAAAGAATACATGATTGTTTCACGCATTCTACTTGAGTTAACAGCGCCCTCTACAGACGCTCATTCTAGAACCGCATAGCGTGGGACTATTTGGAGAGTTTCAACTGGGTGGTCATACTTGGATAAGAGCTGTATTTGGCTCCTCTACCTAATGGTAGGAAGAATACACGATTGAATTTGTAGATTACTTAGGCGTATAGAACTGTGCTAAATTTGGGACACCGCGTATTATCTACGGCAGCAATAACAGTTCTAACCTGGCTGGGTATGGACTTGAACTCAGCTTGGATTATGGGTGCGAGTTACGTTATTTCGTGCTGGTCCAACACTATGCAACTCAACTGGCGTAATGGTTGGCTAGTGGTGGCGTGCCAGTTTTTTGGCAACCCAGGAACAGATATTTTCAGTGTGTGAGAAATCAGAAGAACGTGCTGACCCGGATAAGAGTCAAACACTCTCGGTATCGAGATAAGACAGCAATGGCCAAATACAGTCATGCGTTATCTTGTTGAAATATGCCGTCTTAGAAAACTTAGAGGGACAGTTACCTGCCTTAACAGGTCTGAAATGTAGCGGCCGTATACAAATTATCAGCTTCGTGAAGCAGAGGTGATTGTGTTGTGTTCCCAATGGCACCCCGCACTATCGTGTCATGCGCTGGAGCAGTATGGCAATGACGAAGGTAATATGGTTACGTTGGTTCTCCTTGAAGATTACACACATGGCTACATCCCTAGTGATTCCTTGTGATCCCGTACGCTGAACCAAGACTCGTGTGGAAGGTCATAGGGCACAACACTGTCGGTACATGTCCCTGTGCTGCTAGAAGAAGAGCTGCCGTGCTAGCAGCTGTGATGCTCCATACGTCGTCGCGCTGTGAGGTTGGATACATGTCTCGCTGCAAAAAAGGCCATTTCCTGACTCAAGGTACGGGACGTGATTGTACGACGGGCTACCGATAAACAATGCTCATTTCTTTTTCGGCCAGTTATGCTTGAAAACATGCTAAATTTGTTGTTAGACTTTTTGTTATGTATCTGCTTCAGCTTCTATAGTTTAATGATGTTCCGATGGATGGCGGTGCGATATGTAGCCTTCAAAATGACTTCCACGCTGGAGGCGTGTTCCAAGCAGAGCTGTCACTGAGTTTCTTTTGGTGGAAAAACAGAGCATCGTAGTTATTCGTAAGCGATTGCAGAATGTCTCGGAACACGTGGTAGTGAACAAAAATACGGTCAGTCGTAAGGCGAGAAATCTGTCATTATCGCAACAAGATCGCGTAAAACTGTCCGATCTCCTGCTTGGTGGCAGGCCGCCCCCAACCATGACTGCTGCAGTGTTGGAACGTGTGGACACTCTCATTGGAGGTGATCCACGGATCACAATCAAACACCTCACTGCAGAACTGGACGTCTCTGTCGGCAATGCTGACACACTTGTCCAGCAGTCGGGGTACTCACAGGCGTATACCCGCTTGCCTCCTCGCCGCGTAACATAAGAGCAACGGAGGACCATTTGTGAGGAATTGCTTTGGCGTTACGAGTCAGGTAGTGACAATTTTTTATGGAACATTGTCACAGGCGATGACACATGGGTTCATTACTTCGAACCAGAAACAAAACGGCAATTCAAGGAGTAGCGCACCACCATCTCTCCTGCAAAGAAAAAATTCAAAGCCGCTCCGTCAGCGGGCAAAGTAATGGCGACTGTCTTCTGGGACTCGTGAAGGGGCTAATCTGCCACCCTCAGGAAATTGAAAAATGACCTCAGCGTGTTCGTCGCCACAAAAATGTAAATGAACTTCTCCTTTCACATGACAACGCAAGGCCTCAAGCAAGTTTTCAAACCCGAGAGGGCCGGCCGAAGTGGTCGTGCGGTTCTAGGCGCTGCAGTCTGGAACCGCGAGACCGCTACGGTCGCAGGTTCGAATCCTGCCTCGGGCATGGATGTGTGTGATGTCCTTAGGTTAGTTAGGTTTAACTAGTTCTAAGTTCTAGGGGACTAATGACCTGAGAAGTTGAGTCCCATAGTGCTCAGAGCCATTTTTGAAATCCGAGAGGAGCTCAGAAAACTTCATTGGGCTGTTGTTCTTTATCCACTCTACATCCCCGATCTCGTACCTTCCGAATTCCATTTATTTGGCCCAATGCAGGATGCATTCTGTGAGAAGCGGTACGTGGATGATGGGGAGGTTATTCATGTAGCAAAACGTTAGCGCCGACGTCGAGCAGTGAATGGTACCATGCGGGCACACAGGCCCTCCCAGTAAGTTTGTTTAAGGCCGTCACACTGAATGCAAATTATGTTAAAAATTGGGTTTTGTAACCAAAAAGTGGGTAACAATCTGGCTTATTGGAATCCTGAATAAAATAAACCTCCTTTCAAAAAAAGAATGTTTTACACTACAATTTTAATTACACTTACAACAAAAAGTCCTGTCAATAGATGCAATAGTAAAACATTATAAAACAGTTACACAACCAGAAACAACTACAAGACACACTAACCAGAACAATAAAACGGCTACAGGAAGAGTGATCTCAGACAAAAAAAGAAAAATCTCAAAAATGAAGAAGTATTGGTCATACAAAAGAGAAAAACACCGTTCATATAATAATAAATTACAACAATACCTGTATAACCACTGCACAATTGAACTGTGTTATTGAATTATTATTGAACTATGTTGTATTATTGAATAAAAACAGCTGAAACCGTCTTCAAAACGGCGAATTCAGCGGAAATTGACAAATGCTTGAGTTATAAAGAACTATAATTTGGACATGAATAAATAAACAACATAAAATAAATGGGCATTGGAGAAGAGCTTCAGATGAAACCGTGCATAAGAAAATATAACCAGTAATGAGCAGGATCAGGAAGAAGCATATCTCATGCTTTGGACATCTGATGAGACCACCAGTAAAACAATATCGGTAAGGGAATAAAAGAAAAATTGTGGAACACTAAGAGCAACATTAAATGGATCACAGAAATTAAGGAAGATAAAAGAGAACTCCAAACTACCGTACATGACTCTAAAAACAAAACAGAGAAAACCAGAATACTACAAGACACACTAACCAGGCTGGAAACGAAGAATTATTATTGAACTATGTTGTATTACTGAATAACAACAACCAGGATAAACCTTTGTATAAATGACTGGAGTGATCCAATGAAGGCCATAAAGTAAAAATAAATAAATGAACTCCCCTCGTACGCTATCATGCGCGGCTGAGTGAACAATATGACGCTAGTAGCGTAGACCTGCGGTGATCCTCCATGGTGCTCAGTATGGACCTCCCGAAACCATCGATTGCATATTCGCGTGGCACTCACTGGGTCCCGACCAATCATAGAAGCAGTACCACCGATAGATAAACCGAGATTCTGCTGTTGTTGAATTCCGACACATGTTCTGATAAACATCTCTCTTTTTTAACCAAAGCATTACACGGTCTTCCCGCAAATACCCAACATTGAAATGCGATTTGTGAATGACCAACTCGCTAGGTAATGTATTTTTATATACAGAGTGTACTAAGGGCGAACGAAAGGTTTCGTCTGAGTGCGTTGATGCAGCGTACATCCAACACAACGCGACTCCTATGCAAGTATGCCAGAAGCGACATGTAGGCAAACGATTAATGTGGCATTCCAGTCTTTTCACGTGTGTGCGGAAAATGCGAAAACGTGAACTCAAAAAAATGTTCAAATGTATGCGAAATCTTACGGGACTTAACTGCTAAGGTCATCAATCCCTAAGCTTACACACTACTTAACCTAAATTATCCTAAGGACAAACACACACACCCATGCCCGAGGGAGGACTCGAACCTCAGCCGGGACCAGCCGCACAGTCCATGACTGCAGCGCCTGAGACCGCTCGGCTAATCCCGCGCCGCAAACGTGAACTATGGTGATATTATTACCTAATGCGTCCAAACAGGTCCAACGTGCTGGTATTCTTTTCTTGGCTGCCGAAGGACAAATAACGGTAGACATCTCTCGGTGAATGGAGTATGTGTACGAGGCAACACGTTTGTCGAAAACCACCGCTGTGGAGTGGTGCGCCAAGTTACCTGCTGGTTGCTATTCGGTATAAAACGACCCCATATTGCAATTGTCGTAACGCAGAAATTACGCCATCTCGTGTGGGAGACACTTAAGCACCAGCTCTATAATTCTGATCTCACCCCGATCGATTATTTCCTTTGAAGAAGGCACTGAAGACCCGACGATTCCTGCCAAACAGGGATGTACAGAAGGCAGTTACTGACTTCTTCATGTAGCAGGACACAGTGTTTAACCAAACGGGTAACCTCAGTATGGTGCTTCGGTGGGATGAGTGCCTCAGTGCCCACAGTGATTTTGTCTTATTGGCATATCGATTCTGGACTGTACAGCCCTCCAACATAAAGTTTTTGAGTGCCCCTTACGGGTGGCTTTACTTCAACATACTCGTTACAGCGCGCCGACATATTAACCTTTTACATATCCAAACCTATAGTACACATCATACCAGTTTGACGTTTGTTGCACCCTACAGCATAGTGTGCAGTTTTAATGTCCAGTAGCGTAATGATCACACACTGAAATTATACTCACGGTTTGGATGACGGGGACCTCTATATTCGCAGGAGACGTCTCGCGCTCGGATCCCATATTTGGACAGAAAGAAAATCACAGGCACTGGTTGGCTATAGAAACTGTTTGTTGAGAAAATCAGTGGGCGCTATGGGTTGTTGTTCGAGAGACGAACGCTTGAAATCAACACTTCGATTCTAATGCTCCTGGGGGAAGAAGGCTACTCTGTCAGCGTTGCTGGAGGAAAGCTTTCTGGTCTTACTGTTATGGTTGGTAGCTTCGTCACGGTGATTAACAGGAGATAAGAACCAACTACTTCCTCTTTTAGAGTGGATAAACACGGAAGGTGTTATACAATGAGTGCGGCTGGTCCCGGCGGAGGTTCGAGTCCTCCCTCGGGCACGGGTGTGTGTGTTTGTCCTTAGGATAATTTAGGTTAAGTAGTGTGTAAGATTAGGGACTGATGACCTTAGCAGTTAAGTCCCATAAGATTTCACACACATTTGAACATTTTTTATGCAATGGACATGACCTACATCAGATAGTAAATCAAAGCACCCCGTCGAATTGTGAATTGTATTGCCTTACAGTGTAATAAATAGCATCTAAATTAACTTACATTTATTATTCACTCTCGATGATTAACATCCGGTGGTGACCCTTTCTTTCAGGTACATACGAAGGTGTATGTTGCTTGTATGTGTCCGTTATTCCCCATTCCTTCACGATGTGTTGCAACACAGTCCATTGTAACAGTAACAGCAAGTGTGCGAACGAAAATACTGTTTAGAATGGAATACGCGTTCGTTAGTACGTTCCACGGTCAGTTGATTTTCGTGTACTGTGAAACAGAAATGGGTACTCTCATAACCTTATGTAATTTATGTCTACGTGATAAAGTAGGATGGTACCGGTGACTGTTGGCTATTCGCGCTTGGATGTATTTCAATGAATCGGTATAGATGTGACTCTTTTGCCTGATACATTTGATGAGGGAACGTGTTATCCGAAGTCGGTCACGTGTGTTGTATGAGTAATCAACATAAATAACGATCAATCTGAGGAAGTCTTTAGGCTCTCACATACCAGTCTATTTCTTTATCATGAGATTTTCTTCTGTTAGAGACAATCATCTGGCACACGTTACAACCGGAAGCATAGGTTGAAAGGTGTCCACTTTATCGGGGAAACTTGTATATAACATTGTCCTCCTTATCTGAATGAAGCAGTGCATCTCTGATTGTAGTATGGTTTGAAAGGAGTAACTGTTGTGCAAATGTTAAGGACGAAAGTAACTTTTAGTGTCGTTGCAAGTGACACAGGTCTATGAAATTTTGACAACACATAGAAAGAACAGCTACAATGTAGTAAAGAAGGTAACAGAAAGAAATGAGAGAATGAACTATCCTGCCAATTCCCCCAACTTAAATTCCATCGAGCACATGTGGGATGCACCGACGACCATCCAGCGGTTTTGAACCGTGCAGTTGGAGGAATGGAACGCCCTACCACAATATCGTGTCCTGACATAGGTGGGAGAGAGAAAAAAGGGCTTACTGGTCAGTCTGATCTCCCGAGCGGTATTGAGCAGAAGGCAGAAGGACAATTCACAGTGATGGAATTTGACTGTTTTCTTCTATCTGAGCCAACACTGGTACAGGCATTTACTGGAAATGCGGGTGGTGAGACTCTGTAGGGAACTCGTTGTGGAGACTTTTGGACAAACAGGGTTTTGAAATAGTTGTTTATTCCAGACAGGACTAACTAATACACTGGAAGCTAGTTCTAGGGTTAGAAAAAGCATGAATAACACTGATAACAGAAGCCAGTGCAGAAGTCCCAGGAGTGGATGCTAACCACAGTAGCAAACTCTAGCAGCATCTTAAGGCAACAACTTAGTTGCAAACAAAACATACCGAATGTGACACTGCTCACTGAGGCACTCCAAGTGACAGAGCAGACTTACGCGGAGCTGGGCCGAGGCGGGAGTCGACGGACGCGGATTCGGCGCCCAGATCGTCTGACTGAGAACTCCGCCAAAATGCGGAATCTAGGGGCTTTAAAGAGTCGCGTGGGGGCACTGTTTTTCCCACTTAAAGCCACCCAGCCAACCCTGTAGGTCTCTTGCAACGCCTGCCAATCACGGTTTAGTTAGGTTCCCTCTACTGCTCCAAAGGCGGGGATGTTAATGCAGCTGCACTATCTGAGTCCGTGTTTGGCATCAACATTGTTCAGCTGAAAGCTAAACGTAACTGCTCTGCCAAATAAGGCTTGCAACATTGTTGTTATACGTCATTTAGCCCCGCCCCTCGGGCTCCCCGGAGTAGGGACCGCTAGCTCAACAGTTCTTTGGCGTTTTCGCTCTCTTTCTAGCCCTTGTGAGACTACTGACGTTGCTTTTCTCAGGGCTGGTATTAAGCTGACTTTATATACTACTACGTGCCTGTTGGTTACAAAGTTCTAAGGTGGCAACTTACCACAGCGTCTAGACGACATATGAAGTTACATGTTAATTCCTTGTAGAGTAACTAACACCCTGGGACAGCGTCTGGGGGCGTCTGCATTTTCACAAGGCTCTCCCCTTACGGTTTACTTCATGTAACAATATCTCTCCTAGTTTCGTCTGCCCTCAGCATCGTCTCAGCTCCTGCGCCTTGGAGCCCCTGTCCTCCTTTCTTACAGCTTCAAGATAACACTACAGTAGCAAGGAATAATTAATATATTACAAGAAGAAGTCTTTACCAACCTTGTGGCTAGTATGGGAGAATGTTGCAGAGCATGCGCTGAAGTTCTTGGTGATTACACACGCTATTGCGAACCATGTCCCGGCATTTTTAATGTCCAGGAGACTATAATAAATCGTTGTGACTTAACTTTATTATGTTCTTTGAATAAAAGTGTCATTTCCGCTAGTCTCATTGCGTATTTCTTTAAGTTATCTTTTTTACTATACTGTAGCAGTTAGTTCTATGTGTGGTCCAAGTTTCATCAAACAATTTTTCTTGGCAGTGATGAGTCATTCGAAAGTTACTTTCGTCCTTGTGTTTAGACGCCAGTGTATGTTTTCAGTCGAGACCTCTTCTTCTGAATTTCGGTGGTATATGTACAGTCTATGGCTTTGTCTGGCTTCGTAAACCAATTACCGTAGCTGGCTTGAACTATGTCTTACGTGACTAGGTCTGCCCAATCAGACTGTTGAAAACTAGAGCAGAGTCGAGAAGTACCCGATGCCATAGACGGATGAAAAACGATGTCTCGCACAGCGTGAATGGCGGCCTAACACACTTCTTTACTGCGCCTAGAGGACAACGCTGGGTCTGCAGCTCGATGTTCCACCGAATGCAGCTGCTGATTTGGCAGATGTTAAATAAATTACATTCATTCGTGGTTGGCATTACATCATGACATCATGAATTGCTCGGTGTATTAGTTAAGTCCCGTTTACTACTGAAGACGTGGTTATCTCTGTGTATGTAATGTCAATGCAACGAGGCTATGCTGAGATTTTCTCGCTGTTACTGCAACCACTTCAAGATACCTTGCATCCGAGGATTCTTGCATTACTATGTTTTTTATGTTGTTCATTTTTGTGATAGCATATCTCAGGCTCATTCATTTCCTGTAAGTTATTTTCACGGAAACAAAGGTAATTCCGGTTAACAAGATGAATAAATACAACGACACAGAAAGCTCGTATCACCGAGAAAGAGTTGCGCGACATAAACAGAAGTTGCTAGGCTTGTTTCTACGTCTGAAAGATGATGTCTATTCAGATTTCGCGACAGTCGCAGCGCTGGTTACGAGAATGTACGCTCGCAAGAAGACCGGGTTCCGGACAGCTACGTGGCGCTACTGGGAGGAAAGACCATCGGGTTCGACGTATGACTCTGGCGCATCGTACTGCATATGCAGCAGCAATTAGAGCAGCAGTTGACATCACAGTGACACAACGAACTATTGCAGATCGGTTAATTCAAGGACAACTCCGAGCCAGACGCCCTGTAGCGTGCATTCCAGTGACCCCAAACCACGACCATTTACGACTTCAGTGGTGTCAAGCGAGAGGTCATCGGAAGGCACGGCGGAGACGTGTTGTGTTTTCTGATGATGACTGGTTCTGGTTCGGTGCCAGGGACGGCCGTCTGTTGGTCAGGAAGAGGCCAGTTGAGGGACGGCAACCATCTTGTCTGCGTGCTAGACACACTATACCTAATCCTGGAATTATGTTATGGGGTGCGGTTTCGTATGACAGCAGGAGCACTCTCGTCATTATCCCACGCTGCCTGACTGCAAATTTGTTCGTCAGTCTGGTCATTCGACCTGTTGTGCTGCCATTCATGAACGGCATTCGACGGGGTGCTTTCCGACAGTATATCGTTCGCCCATATACCGCTGTTATAGCCCAAAGTGGGTCTACAGAATGTCGACGTATTGCCTCATCCTCAAATAGCATCAAGCGTCTCCGTACTGACCAACCAAGTGCAACAGGGGTGGAATTCCATCCCCCAAACTGACATATGGAACGTGAATAACACAATGTATACACGTTTGCATGGTTACATTCAACATTCTGGTGGTTACACTGATAATCAGTGTACCAGCATTTCAAATTTGCATTGGCGTATCTCACGCTTACATTAACCTGTGTTATTGCAATGTTTATCATTAAATACGTTTCCTACACAAATGTGTTCCCGAAATTTCATTCCTGTACATTAATTACTTTTTGGTGTTCCGATTTTTTTTTCCGTCAGCGTAATAATTACATTTTTCCTCCCTAATAATCCACCAATAATTGGCGCCCTCTATTACTAACATATCCAGAAAATATCCCTGAACAATCTACGAAATTTTCGTAGTTGAGTTCAGATTACACGAGGGTATATTAATTAGTCGTCGAGTGCTTCTCTGTATTTCCATTTGCATAGCTGAACAGACACGCTGTGGTAAAGAGAGCAAGTCTGTTAAAATCGGTACCCTGGGTGAGGTTTTATTGGCCTTATCTCGCCCCGAGGGCGGATAAGTCGTTTACTGCATTGTAAGACGCGTACAGGATCCCATTTATTAAAGAAATGCCTCTAGGCCTTACATTTACTAATTGATCCAACCCAAAGGAATAAACACAACAAGATAAACGCAAGGGATTCGTTAAGATCCGGCACGATTATCAGCAGCCAAGTCTTTAGTTGCATTCTCTGTGCTTTAACTTCGATAGCTTCTGGGATAATTGCTAAAACTCTCTGACGGGAACGAAAGGAAACAGTCTTAAACACCAAGAAGGCTGCGTTCAGAAAACTGCTCATTTATTACAAAGCTTGAACGTAAGCAAAGACGTAGACATCCTTATTCTACTGTCTCCACACACATAAAGCATGGATGACTGACGCTAATGTACTATGGGAATTCAGCAAGAATAACCTCTACATGCGTTTGGGAGAATGATTTCCGCTACAACGAACATACAATCATCAGCTCATTTGGGGATTCCAGAGAGACAGCCTATCTCCACAAACTACAGAAAAATTCCAGGGAGGCCTGGATTATTCGTCTGTTATTATGGCTTTTGGGGTTTGCTGGACTCCATCTAGAGAGATTAAGATCAAAGCGGGAATGGATGTCCACCTAGCTGCATCTGAGGTTCGCAAAAGAAAAATAGTGTAAAATTAACCACCGGTTGCATAGGACAGAACAACCTATTACAAGGTTACGAAACAACTCAAATTCATGATTGTACACACCACACGGAAGAATTCAACTTCACACGGAGATGCAAAGAAAGTAAGCGAGAAAGGAAAAGTAAACAGAAGTAAAAGTAAAGACATGTAAAATGAATCACTCTGTACAACTGACGATGCTGATACCAACTGGTTTCAAAGCGAAATAGCTTATAAAATCTTTACCTGGCTTAATATATAACACTACGTTCCATTAGAAAAGTGTGTACTCACTGGCTGCCGCTGTCCAAATGTAGCTCGGGAAAAAGTTTCACAGGCGCCCCCTACCCCTCCTACACGCAGTGTCCAGAGATACATCTTTATGGAAAGGTGGCAACGGACGAATCCCTGGCTCCTGTTGAAAAGCGTGGGCCATCCAGTGGACTGGAAAATCGCAGACGGCCTTTGCCATTAGGCTCTTTCTGAATTTTACAGGACCAATCAAAGCACTCGATCTTAAAGACGACGGCAAGTCTGGCTTCTGCCGTTGAGACTTGTTCCCGCCATTCAGGCACGGGGAATGCTAACGAACCTTCCGCAGGATTCCAGAGAAAAAGAAAGATTTCGACTTCCTCTGACCTGAAGGTACGTTGCCATTTTCTCATCTCGTGTTCTACACTGGGGTTTGGCACATGAAAAGGTCTGAGGCTGTTGATTACCACAAGAAAATAGAAGAAAATAAAATAAAATAAAATGTCCAGCAGAAGATCTTCTTCCAAACATTGGTATGTGACAGACAAAAATATTCCTGACAGAAGCCCTGAACAGCAGAAATAAGTCAGGGAAAGATAAAATTATGAAAGGAGGTGCGTAAATAACCGTCTCCTTTCAGAGATTCGCCCTCACAGTTCACAATGTGGCAGCAGAAGTCTCATATATATATAATTCAAAAAATAAAAATAATAAATTCAAAAGAGTTTGACCTAACTGTATTACCATTCTACGTAGAGAGAAATATTTTTCCCTCGCAGTGCTTTGTTATAGTCGTGCCACACTCTCCTTTCAGTGTTTCTTTCTCTGTATTTTCTGTATTCATTGATAGTCATGCTAAAATCATGTCTTCACTGAAGATAACTTCAAGTTTTCGCACTAGCTGGTCCCCTTTTCTACGGACAATTTCCTTTACATTTTTATTTAATGTTTATGCACAAAACATTTGCTTTATTCGATTTGTTATCCCTAATTTACTTTTGTTACTGTGAAAATACCTTACAAGCAGTGGAAAGCCTGTAATAAACTATCAAAGAATGAACGATATGGAACACAGCGTAATATAACAACCCTCGTATGCAAAAGCATTGTGAAGTGTTTGCCGTCGCAGCGGGAAGAGCGCACCATAGCGTCGTGCCGCTTTTCAATTACATTCAGTAAACCTACACACGATGTGGATATCGATCCAACTGCCCATCATCAAACCTATCCATACTGCTGTGTATTGCAACGCACAGCTATCACTGTCGGAAAAAGAAACACAACACAAGGGTGAGGGCAAAGAGTAAAATGGGCAATTCTATTGTCAAAAGCAAGTACTGTCTGTTAATCGAACAATCTTGTTTCCAAACAAGACACACAACACATACTCCCATTTGCACTGTTGTGTAGATATTTTCAGTGCGATACAGGTACAAAAAATAGCCCTGAACTACCTATGAAATTTAGATTCTGGAATTTGTGATTGTCCTGTAGATGTTCAGTATGCCGTAATTAATGAAGCTGATTTTCAGAAAATATGGGTCTGCAGACATATCAGATGACTTTCGGAAAAAATATCATCCACACTTTTTCGATGATACAAGGGGCAGATAAGGGCGAGAACTATCGTACGGTCTGCTTAAAATCTCGTCCATACAAACTGATGATAAAAATAATATACAATAAACTGGAAAAGAACGTTAGGACTCTGTTAGTTAACGAACAGTTTTGCTTCAGGATAACGAAATGCAGCAGAGCAGCAGCTCCGAAATTGTGCTTGCTGATGGAAACAAAACAAGTCAAGACTCCTCCGCATGGTTTGAGAGTTTGATAAAGCATTAAAAAATGTAAAATGGTGCAAGAAGTTCGAAATTTTCGGGAAAATACTGGTAGGCTTTAGAGGAATGTGATATATAATATATACAAGAGCCAAGAGGGAAAAATAGGAATGGAACACCAAGAACGAAATTCTCGATTAAGAATAAGTGAAAGACAGGGAGATATCTTTGCACCACTACTGTTCAATCTATGCATCGAAGGTGCAATGACGAAATAAAAGAAAAGTTTAATTCAGGATTAAATGGTTTCAAAATGGCTCTGAGCACTATGGGATTTAACATCTGAGGTCATTAGTCCCCTATAAATTAGAACTACTTAAACTAACCTAAGGACATCACACACATCCATGCCCGAGGCAGGGTTTGAACCTGCGATGTAAAATAGTGTCAGTGATAAGTTTCAGTGAAAGTGAAGAAGAACTGCAGGATCTGTGTCATGGAATGAATAGTCTAACACTGCGGATTGAGTGTAAACCGATGAAAGGTCACTGAGGAGTAGTGGAAGGGTGGTTACCGATAAAGTTAACCCCAAATATGGCGAGTACGAAGTAGATGACATAACGAAATTCTTCATTCCAAAATAAGACATGACGGGCGAAAAATCGACACAAAGAGGGCACTTTTAACCAATAGAAGTTTTCTAGAACGGAAGACGGCCTAAGTATGAGGCAGAAAGTGCTGAGAATCTAGTTTGGAGGATAGCATTAAACGAACGTGAATCGTGAATTGTGGGAAAGCAGGCAAAAAAGGGAATCGAAGCGATTGGGATGTGATGCTATAGAAGCTCAGCGTTATGGGGCAGTCGGGACCGACTGAACGACCGCCATGTCACCTTCTGCCAACGGTGTCATGTGGAAGTTGTACGAGATTTAGGGGGGGGGGGGGGGGGGTCGGGGATGTGTTCAGCACACCGCAGCCCCGCTAGACGTCGGCTTTCTTCGTCTTGTGGCTGCTATTTCTGCCTCATAAGCTGAGTGCACTCCGGTCCAGTCCACTGGTTAAGCAAAAATCCCCGTCAGTACCGAAAATCGAGCCCGGATCTTCCTTATGGCTGCCAAACGCGCTGACCATTCAGCTACAGAGGCGGACGATGATACAGAAGGGTGTTAAATATCACAAGGACCGACAAGATAATCTTCACAGAATTGGTGAGGAGAGAAACATGTGGAAAGCATTGACATAAAGAAAAGAGAGTATGATAGCACATGTACTTAGATATCAATGAATAACTTTCATTGTACTTGAGGAAGCCGTAGCAAGTGAAAACTGTAGGGGAAGGCACAGATTGAAAGATATCCAATAAACATACTAAGGACTTTGGGAGCAAATGTATTGCCATATTCTGGAAAAAATAACGGTAAGATCTAGGGAAAGACGGGTGCAAGAAGGAATGGTAAAAGTGGAAGTCCAAGTGCTCAGAATGAAAAGGGTGTAAGGCAGGGTTGCAGTCTCGTCCCTGCTGTTCGTTCTATAAATCGAAGAATCAACGACAAAAATAAAAGAAAGTTTCAAGAGTGGGATTAAGATTCAAGGTGAAAGGGCGTCAATGATAAGATTTGCTGATGACATAGCTATCCTCAGTGAAAGTTAAAGATTGCGGGATCTGTTGAATTGAATGAACAGTCTAATGAGTACAGAATATTGTCTGTACATCAAAGAAAGACGAAAGTAATGAGAAATAGCAGAAATGAGAACAGCAGGAAACTTAGCTTCAACGTTGGTGTTTATGAAAAAGATGAAGTTAAAGAATTCTGCTATCTAGGCAGCAAAGAAACCCATGAAGGACAGAGCAAAGAGGATATAAAAAGCAGACTGGCACAGGCAAAGCGAGCATTTTTGGCCAAGAGAATTCTACTAGAATCAAACATAGGCTAAATTTGAGGAAGAAATTTCTGAGACTACATTGGACCCCAGCATGTGCTGAAGTGATAAGGAATACCACTCAGTCCATGATAAGAAGATTGCAGCACTGTAATGATACCAATGGTCATCATTTAGAACACCTTCTGTAAGTGGGCGTTCATGCCACCTCTTTGATCTTCATGACCTTCAAAGACCTTACTGTTACAAATCATTGGATTCGTATCGATAGCTGCTATCAGTAAATAAGCACCGAACTATAGCATCCTATTTTAAAAAAAAGTTGACCTTCATATCTCTGACGTGACCCCACCTAGCACCAAGAAACCAACGTCATATTATGGCCCCTGTTGTCCCATGCAACATTTGTCCGCCATACTTTTCAGCTACTATCATACTTTCGGAGTTATTCTAGGTGACAATAGTTAGTGACACACACACACACACACACACACACACACACACACACACACACACACAGATATATATATATACAGGGTGAGTCACCTAACATTACCGCTGGATATATTTCGTAAACCACATCAAATACTGACGAATCGATTCTACAGACCGAACGTGAGGAGAGGCGCTAATGTAACTGGTTAATACAAACCATAAAAAATTGCACGGAAGTATGTTTTTTAACACAAACCTACGGTTTTTTAAATGGAACCCCGTTAGTTTTGTTAGCACATCTGAACATATAAACAAATACGTAATCAGTACCGTTTGTTGCATTGTAAAATGTCAATTACATCCGGAGATATTGCAACCTAAAGATGACGCTTGAGTACCACTCCGCTGTTCTATCGTGTGTATCGGAGAGCACCGAATTACGTAGGGATCCAAAGGGAATGGTGATGGACGTTAGGTACAGAAGAGACTGGAACAGCACATTACGTCCACGTGCTAACACCTTTTTATTGGTCTTTTTCACTGACGCACATGTAAATTACCATGAGGGGTGAGGTACACGTACACACGTGGTTTCCGTTTTCAATTACGGAGTGGAATAGAGTGTGTCCCGACATGTCAGGCCAATAGATGTTCAATGTGGTGACCATCATTTGCTGCACACAATTGCAATCTCTGGCGTAATGAATGTCGTACATACCTCAGTACATCTGGTGTAATGTCGCGCCGGCCGTGGTAGCCGTGCGGTTCTAGGCGCTGCAGTCCGGAACCGCGGGACTGCTACGGTCGCAGGTTCGAATCCTGCCTCGGGCATGGATGTGTGTGATGTCCTTAGGTTAGTTAGGATTAAGTAGTTCTAAGTTCTAGGGGACTGATGATCTAAGATGTTAAGTCCCATAGTGCTCAGAGCTATTTGAACCATTTTTTGTAATGTCGCCGCAGGCTGCCACAATACGTTGTTACATATCCTCTGGGGTTGTAGGCACATCACGGTACACATTGTCCTTTAACATACCCCACAGAAAGAAGTCCAGAGGTGTAAGATCAGGAGAACGGGCTGGCCAATTTATGCGTCCTCCACGTTCTATGAAACGCCCGTCGAACTTCCTGTCAAGGATGTGTTAATTGTGGAATGTGAAGGTGCACCATCATGCTCATACCACATACGTCGAAGCGTTTCCAGTGGGACATTTTCGAGCAACGTTGGCAGATCATTCTGTAGAAACGCGATGTATGTTGCAGCTGGTTGGGCCCCTGCAATGAAGTGAGGACCAATGAGGTGGTCGCCAATGATTGCGCACCATACATTTACAGTCCACGGTCGCTGTTGCACTACCTGTCTGAGCCAGCGAGGATTGTCCACGGACCAGTAATGCATGTTCCGTAGATTCACTGCCCCGTGGTTTGTGAAACCCGCTTCATCGGTAAACAGGGAGAACTGCGACGCATTCTCTGTTAATGCCCATTAACAGACTTGCACTCGATGATTAAAGTCATCACCATGTAATTGCTGATGAAGCGACACATGAAACGGGTGAATGCGGTGACGATGCAGTATGCGCATGACACTACTTTGACTCAGTCCCCCGGCTCTCGCAATGTCCCGTGTACTCATGTGTGGGTTCATGGCAACAGCAGTTAACACACCAACTGCACCCGCTTCTCCTGTGACGGGCCTATTACGGACCCGTTTGCGTGCTACGACCATACCTGTTGCATACAGTTGGCGGTAGATGTTTTGCAATGTGCGGCACGTTGGATGCTCTCTGTCCGGGTACCGTTCTGCATACACCCTGCAGGCTTCAGCTGCATTTCGTCGACACTCACCATAGATGAGTATCATCTCCGCCTTTTCAGAGTTCGAATACACCATGGTCTACACTATAACAGACGTCTGTTAACACGGTGTACTACAGTTGGTCTGCGTGCGGAGACGAATGCAGAATAACAATAGCAGCAAGCGCTACATGCGGACATTGCGACAGCTAGACTAAACCACAACGGTGCACTACAGCCACACTCGTAAACACGGTCGTCATCGTAAACATGTCCCTGCAGATGCTGCTCGCCGACCGTGGCCCGTGTTTGTTACAACACGCAACTGAACGTACGTAATTCGGTGCTCTCCGACACACACGATCGAACAACGGAGGAGTGGTACTCAAGCGTCAACTTTAGGTTACAATAACTCCGGATGTAATTAGCAGCCGGCCAGTGTGGCCGAGCGGTTCTAGACGCTTCAGTTTGGAACCGCGCGACCGCTACGGTCGCAGGTTCGAATCCTGCCTCGGGCATGGATGTGTGTGATGTCCTTAGGTTAGTTAGGTTTAAGTAGTTCTTAGTTCTAGGGGACTGATGACCTCAGATGTTGAGTCCCATAGTGCTCAGAGCCATTGGAACCATTTTGTAATTAACATTTTACAATGCAACAAACGGCACTGTTTACGTATTTGTTTATATGTTCAGATGTGCTAACAAAACTAACGTGGTTCCAATTAAAAAAACGAAGGTTTGTGTTAAAAAAACATACTTCCTTTAATTTTTGTATGGTTTGTATTAAACAATTACACTAGCTCCTCTCCTGACGTTCGGTCTGTGGAATCGGTTCGACAGTATTTGATGTGGTTTACGAAATATATCCAGCGGTAACTTTAGGTGACTCAACCTGTATATATATATATATATATATATATATATATATATATATATATATATATATATATATAATCTTCTTGCATAGCAGTAGTTGACAAAATACCCGAATTAGTGAGTTCCATCATCTTAGATTCCTCAGTTATCTACTCACTTTTACCAAAACGTACCCTTCTGGCTAACTTCAGGCTTATCCAGCACTTACTGAACAATAACGCCAGCAAGAATAAAACAACAATCGGAAACTGTTCCCTCAAGATACCAAGTTAACTAAAATCTTCACAAAATGAAAAAATATCCGAAAAGAGTCCACTAACCCTCCATGACGCACTTAACTACCGAAAATAGTATGATCACTTGTCAGTCTTTCCTCGCAGCATTACAGGCTAACACCAAAATCAGGAATATCATAAATCAACCAAAAAATACGGTAGGAAAGACAAACAAAGTTGTACAATGTACTACTGCATAAAATAATTATTTAGAATTACATTGTAGATTATTCAGCAAAAGCATTGCGTAGACCTCCATAAAACTCAAATAGTCTTAACACTCTACAGGTACGTGTTGTCATTTCCCATAAGAGCATATATATATATATATATATATATATATATATATATATATGTGTGTGTGTGTGTGTGTATCATCTGCTCACTATGCAGATACGCTAACCACTGTGCCATGGAGGCGTGGTGGTTAGCACTTCTATTTAGTCAGCAGAGCAGACCTGGTTTCATATCCTGCCCTTGATACAAATTTTCATTCGTCGTTTCGGTCTGCAAGTATACATCATAAATGTTTGAGACTTGTCTCTGAAACGATATAGCTGCATTTAATTAAAGCATCTTTGCTTGGGTTTCAGGCAAGATGCTCCATTTCTTTCGACGTAATACTGTTCGGGTTTGTGGGGATATCTATTTGATTGAGACTAGTATGGGACATTGGATTGAGGAGGGAGACGTTCTAGGGTAGTCTATGCAGTTGTGCAAAGCAACTATGCCACATGGTGGCATAATGGTTTGTGTATCTGCCTTGTGAGCTGGAGATCAGTGTTCGAATTCCAGCCCTGGTACAAATTTCTATTCGTCCCTTCAATCTATATATATATAAAAGATGTTTGAGAATTGAAAAGTTCTCTGGAACCATATTGTTTCATTTGATATTTTCTACACTATTCACTGTGATAATATTTACTAATTGTTTCTGAATCATTAAAATTACACCTTTTGCACGTCTTCAAAGCATCAGGGCTGAATTACCACTACTTCTGGGAGTAGTGTATTCTTTTCCAAACACACACACACACACACACACACACACACACACACACACACACACACACACGCGCGCGCGCGCACGCACGCACGCACACACACACACACACACACACACACACACACACACACACCGCTGCTGTCATGTGATAAACCAACCTTATCATTGATATCGTTTCACCCCAAATTTTAATCCCTGTCTTGAAGCTTTGATTTATTTAATCGTTGTTTCTTGCCTGCAAAGATTCAACAGCATGAGAGGCATCACTGTCTTACACCCATTTTGATCTAATCACTTCGTTCTTAGTCTTTCATTCCCGTGCTTTCTTACTGGTTCTTATACATATAGCCCGTTCCTCGTCCTTCCCTATAGCTTACAGAAATTTTTCTGAGAATTTTGAACATCTTGCACCATTTTACACTGTCGAACTCGTTCCCTAGGTCGAAAAATCCTATGAAACTGTCTTAATATTTCATACGTATTGCTTCCATTATTAAGTGCAACGTCATTACTGTCTTCTTGGTTCTTTCACCTTTCTACAAAGCAAAACTGATCGCCATTTAACAGGTTCTAATTTTTTTCCACTCTTCTGCACATTATTCTTGTCATTAACTCTGATGCATGAACTGTTAAACTGACTGCACGAGTGTTCTTGCACTAATTTGACCTTACTGTCTTCGGGATTGTGTGCATGATATTTTTCCGGAAGTCTGATGGTATATCTCTAGACTCATAAATTCTACAAACCAACTTGAACAGGCGTTTGGTTACTATTTTTCCCTACGTTCTTAGAAATTATGAAGGTATATTATCCATGTGTTTTACCTTATTTGATTTCAAGTTTTCCAGATCTCTTTTAAATTCTGATTCTAACACTGGATCGTCTATGTCTTCCGCATCGACTCTCACTTCACCACTCACGTCATCCCTCTCCCTCGTACAGGCCTAAATGTACTGCCTTCACCTACCCGTTCTATCCACTGTGTTTAACGATGGAATTACTGCAGCACTCCTAATGTTAACACCTTTGCTTTTAGTAATACCGAAGGTCGTTTTGACATTTTTAGATTTGAATCAGTATTTTCGAGGAAAATTTTTATTTCTGGTTCTTCATATTTTTCCTGCAACAATTTTGCATTGGATTTTCTGCACTTCCTGATTATTCGATTTATAACTGACATATGTTGTTGTATTCCTTCCTTCCTCTCAACATCTTTGTATTTACTACTTTAATCGATGACATGACTTATTTCTCCTCTTACCGAGTTACATTCATTATATACGTATTTGTCTGTACAGCTTCTGTGATTGACCTGTTTAGAGACGTCTCCTCCGCAGCAATTGGACTGTCTAATATCTACCCGCAGTCGACATTTAGGTACCTTTTCAAGAATTTAGGAATCTTAACTGCATCTTCACAATACGTGCAGTCGCTATTGAAATTCGTCATAAATGATCCCTCACATTATGAGACGAACATTAATATTCATTCCTACAACACTAGAAGACAAAATGATCTTTACATTATTAATGCTGTCAATGGTTCATAAACGAGTTCCATATGCAGCAAGAATGGTTTTTAATCACATGCACAAAAACAAAAAAAAAAAAACAAAGAATGACCGACAGGTAGCAAATCAAGTTTTAAATCTAACTTAATTTCATTTCTTCTGGAAAACTCCTATTCCATGGACGAATTTCCATTTAAAAATTCGTAGCCTGAAACAAATCTCCTTGCGTGAGTATGACATAAAAAAATGTGTTCTTTAAGGTTAACATTAATCCCGTATACATATACTGTAAATTGGCTCATTCCACATAATTTCGACAACATACTCTTTCAAATGATCTATGGAACGTGCAAGTAACTAACAAATTAATAGTATCTACAGACTTAAGAGTACTTAAAATTAAGCTCATAATTCCTCAGTACTACAGTATCACCCTTCTTTCCACAATGATTTTTTAAGAGGATTCTTTTAAATTTCAGTGTAGTCTTCATCATTAATAAATTGAGATCTGAGTCTATATCTGCTCCTATAATCCAATACCTGATTTCGGAATATCTCTCTTCCCATTATGTTACCCAACTAGAATTTTTCCGTGTTTCCAGGAATTTTACAAGTATACATCCCCCTCTTTTGGTGTTTTAAGAGTGTATTTGCTGTTACCAGCTTTTTTCTCGGTTTTACAATGTGTTTACATTCTCCTGTAATCTGAGGTTATATACTATATGAAATTTAATTTTCATTCTCTATTTATGCTAATCTGAAATTTATTGCAGAACTCTATTAATCTTTCTCCCATATCTCTTACTTATCTTCCTTCCCCTACAAAATCGTTTCAATCACCCATGATTAGATTTTGATCTCCATTTACGTATCGTATTACCCTTTCAATATCCTCTCATACTCTCTCTTCAGCTTGTCAGTGTATATACCTGAACTATTGTTGTTGGTGCAGGTTTACAGTCGATTCTGATGAGAGTAATCCTATCACTGAACTGTTCATAGTAACGCAATTTCTGCTCCACCTTCCCACTGATGACGAATCCTATTCCCGTCACTCTACTGCCCACTGCTGTTGATACAATCCCATATTCGTGTGGCCAGAAATTCTTTTTTCAATTTCATTTCACTAACCCTCCTATATCTAAACTGAGCATTAAGATTTTTTTTGTTACAGCTTTCACACCGTATTTAGACTTTTGACACTCCATGATCTGACATGTAGAATTTTAGTTTTTTGTTGTTTATTCAGTTTTTTTTCTCATGATCACCTTTCCGTTAACAGTCCGTTTCCGGAGATCTGCCTGGGGGACTAGTTCGGAACCTTTTTCAGATGGAGCGATCATCATTCAACTTTTTACCAAATAGAGGCCACCTGTCCTTGGAGACACGTTATGTATTTCTACGGTAGTAGTTTCCATAACATCATGTATCCTCATGTCTTTGGTAACTACTGATTTGTCTGCGTTTCAGGAACGTATTGTCGTCCCTGGAGTAAGATGGTTTAAAAAACCTCTTTCCGTCGACCCTCCCTGACAATAGAGACTCCTTATGCCATTGCTGATGATTTTCATTAACAGTTGAAGCAGTGGCTGAGGTAGAATCCGGAAGCCAAACGGTTGAATGCATTTATTACAGCACTGTGAGCACTGACTTTAAAAACATCTGCACTTAATATCTAGTTATTTGTTACAAATCAAGAATAATGTGAGATTTACTTACAAATTCTAGCTCATCTTCTTTCACTAAACGTATACGTAGACAGATCATTTGTAAAACTCGAATTCCTCTCTCTCAAACCCCACCCTATGGGGAGAGGAGAGTTTTAGTTTCAGCGAATCAAAATTTACGAAGTAAAGTATTTTTTTATTTATCCGTAACTATTTTCCACGCAAAAATGAGAACATGGATTTTCTTGAATGACAGCGCCAACTACCAAGAATCAAAACAAATGTTTAAGACAAAATGTACGTAGTTTTTTATGAATAATCTGATTCCGCAATAAAAAATGGGGGTTCCCATTTGAAATTTTAAAGTTGCCTCCCGCCCCACCTCCAGGGGCTAGGGTGGCGGGCTAATTTTAGCACCAGCAGATGTCCCCATCGAAAATAATAAAACTTTGGATTCTGCACATTTTTTTTTTTTTTTTTTTTGTGAAGCTTATTTTTCGAGTTATTGTGGTTTGCCAACTTAAAATTTACATCGTGTAAAGCTCAGGATTTTAATCACAGACATACCCAATTTGAAAGCATTCTTTCAAGGGCTATGTTGGCAGTGCAACTGCACAAATAATGTCAGTACAGCCTCAGTATAAAGCGGACTACAGTGCAGAACGCTAGTCACGTTGTCACCCCATAGTATTACGTTACGCTACAGGCCACGGACACAGTATCACCAGTGTTATCTGCATTCTTTAATCTTCGTTCACTAACAGGAAATGTGTTGCTATGAGCTGTACTGGATGTTGAAAATGCTACCACGACTCCTCGTTCATCTAGGTATCTGTCCTTCAGAAATGCAGACGGAGTTTATGTGACTGATGCAGGTCACTGATCAACACTCGTAGAGTGTGTGGTGCGTCTGCACTGCTGATGGTAAAGCAGAGAAGCGAGAGAGTGAAACCTAGTGGTTACACGTATCCCACTCCTGTGGAATAGCACCAGTGAGGTTACCGAATTCAAGATGACTACTCGACGGTTGTGTGATATCAACAATAGCACATGCACTCATCGTATGAGGCAGTGCAGTAAGGTATGGAATTTAACAAAGATACCGGCGCAAAGATCAGTGATCAGTAATGACATGACACCACCTCTGCTCTGACTAATGCCTGGCGACGAAATTTCTTTTTTCTCGCTGTATGATTCGAGGTGCCTGCAAACTGAATGTGATTGCTTAGACGAGCATTCGAGAAAATATTGACTCTAGCGATACCACCCGCCTACTTTGGCCCATGCGTCCTCAAAAGGGCGGACATAATGTAGTCATCGAAAAACAATTTGCATAAAGTATGTTCCACGACAATAATTCGCCTTTTCGCAACCATACTGTCACCTTTCGACCTAACCTAGACCTCTCGCTACGCTACAGATTAATATGCCACCACAGCTGAGACAATATGTTCACACTGCTACGCCAATTCGCAGTCGAATTGTCACCTGTCATGTTAACCTAGAGCTCTGGATACCTCCAAGACAGGAGGTGGCGCCGCCCTTAGTAGACCACTGGTGGTAACGACATATCGCACTCAGGGCCGCACCGAAGAACGTTCAAGTTTGATGCGAGATAATACAGGATTCCACTTCTTGATAACAAGAAACCCATTGTCTCTGTTGATTAAATTATCCGCCAACCTAATTTCAATCGTCTCTTTGTAGACACTGTTCCAACAACAGGAAATATTGGCAACTGCCACTGTTTCATCAAATTTCATACCGTATCCCTCATTTAAGCAGTGTTCTGCTACTGCCGATTTTTCCGGCTATTGCAGCCTCGTATGACGGCGATGTCCCACACACATGTCATGAACTGCGCGAATCGAACAGCCAATGTAAGCCTTCCCTCATTGGCACGGAATTTTGTGTACACCGGGTTTCCAAAGCCCCAAATCATCTTTCACAGAGCCGAATAGTGCCCTAATATTAGAAGGTGGTCCAGACTCCATAGCCCGACGAATCTGCTTCTCGGAGTCTGGCCGCATGGACGTGATGCTCTTAACAGATTTTTGGATCACTTCAACTGTCTTCATCCCCACATCAAATTTACCATGGAGGTTGAAAGTGATGGGGTGCTTCCGTTTTTAGACGTTATGGTTTATAAAAAACCAGATGGTACTTTGGGTCACAGTGTTCACTGAAAGCCGACGCACACAGATCTGTATCCGCATTCTAAGAGTTGTCATCCACCACACCAACGCAGTGGCGTTCTTAGAACTTTAATACTCAGTATACGCGATTTCCGACGCGGACAGCTTAACCCAAGAGCTTGCGCATTTGATGGCTGTTTTTAAGGAAAATGGATACTCCGAGAAGCAGATTCGTCGGGCTACGGAGTTTGGACCATTTCTATAGGTGCATGAAGAGGAAAATAAGTCAGTGGCCATTCCAACTTATGATGGAGGCATATCGTTTAAGACTGGACGAATTTTAAGGAATTTTAACATTAAGAATGTGTTCCGGCTCTGTGAAAGATGATTTGGGGCTTAGGAAACCCGGTGTATACAATATTCCGTGTCAGTGTGGGAAGGCTTACATTGGCCGTTCGATTTGCACAGTTCATGACAGGTGTGTGGAACATCGCGGTCATACGAGGCTACAATAGCCGGAAAAATAGGCAGTAGCAGAACACTGCTTAGATGAGGGACACGGTATGAAATTTGATGAAACTGTGATAGTTGCCAACATTTCCGATTTTTGGAACAGTGTCTATAAAAAGGCGATTGAAATTAGGTTGGCGGATAATTTAATCGACAGAGACAATGGGTTTCCTCTTAGCAAGACGCGGAATTCTGTATTATCTCGCATCAAACTTGAATGTTCTTCGGCGCGGCCCTGAGTGCGATATATCGTTGCCATCAGTGGTCTACTAAGGGCGGCGACAACTTCCAGTCTTGGAGGGCAGCAACCGTGATGGGCGGCGCATGCGACGTATGCAGAACGGTGGCCTATATAGGACGTCGATTTGTAGCCTGGCGTCAGTTCACAGCGGAACTCATCAGCAGAAGCAGCATTCTCCTGAAGATGGCGACCAACTGGATCGCCGAAATATCGAGTCAAATACTAATGTTCTACGTCTGTCCTTTTATTTATTACGTCAGAGACCACAGAATTATTAGTTGACAAATTGAAATCCACGTTCGTTATCGTTAGGTGCAACCGACTCCATTTGAAAGACAGTGACCTAACACACGAATGGCGTAGACTGAGGCACGGTAATGAAATACATGACCGCTGCCGCAACGCACCTGCCCGGACCTGTACGCGGCGGCTGAGGATGGCGCCGAGGGAGCTGGAGGCGAGGCAGCGGTAGGCGGCGCCGTGCACGTCCGGCCGGTAGTCCTCGGCGGCGAACGGCGCCAGCAGCAGCGTCCCGTTGGCCAGCGCCTGCCGCAGCCCCGACACGTCGCGCGCGCGCTGCCCGTCCGGCAGCAGCCACGAGATCGTCTGCAACAGTTGAGGATCTGCCTAGTGGCGAGGCAAGAGGGAGTTACAGGCGGCGCAGCAGAAGGTGGCGACGTGCGATATTCCTCAGCAGCAGGGGCAGCATACAGTTGGCTTTCACTACGTCGCGTGTGAGCTGCCTGTCTGGCAGGAGCCACATCATGTGCAACGAGATCGTTCCGCTTCTTGGACTGATTACTTTGGAGCGCCGTAGATGATGAAGGACTAGTAGTTGACGGTCATCGGACTCTCTAATACTCGCGGAAGTCTTGGCAGTGAAATGATGTGTAGTGCCAGCCGGGTGTGTGGAATCAACGCAGCAACATGCGTCGACATGGAGACATCACAGAATAGAAAAGAGGAGGTATCGTGTTTGGATGGGCGCATGACCACACCGTGAATGAAATGGTCTCATTTGTTGGTGGATCAATGCGGACTGTCCATCGCGTCTCTATGAAATGGAGTGACACGTGCAACAACGTAAGAACTGGCCCAACATTGACTGGCGACTGATGTGAACCCTTGTCAGTGATGACCGGCTTGAAACCCGACAGACATTGCTGCTGTCAGTGAAGGCAGCCATATCTGCCAGTGGTCGATCGCAATCGACATTTCGAGTAGGGTACCTCACAAAAGCCCGTTTGTGCGCAGTGGCACATAACACTCCACATCTTCTATGGGTCAAACAAAACAGAAAGTAGACCGTAGCCGATTTGAAACATGTGGTTTTGCCACCTTTCAATTGATGCAGTGCACTGACAGCGAAATTGGGTGCTTTACGTACAGTTGGGAGAGGATGTAGTTCGGTCGGGAAGTGCTTCTGTGATATTTTAGGGGTATTTATCAGAGTATGGCTCGGGGCCACTCATTCAGGGTACATATACTGCAAAACTGGAGCGTTTAGCTGCTACATCATGGGGAGCTGACGCCAACACATTGAGAACATATTCTCTAGAACTCTTCTATTCCTCAGCAGAGTACTGCTCTGCAGTATGGCTTAATAGCAACCATACTCACCTTGTAGACATTCAATTTCGTCACACTATGCGTATCATATCCAGAACATTACTTGCTACTCCAGTCCAATTGCTGCCGGTGTTGTGTAACATACCACCTCCGCACACCAGAAGACAAAAACATCTTGGTCATCTGTGGTCAAGAGTACTGAATAACTCGTCACTCCAAATTCACGAAGACGTGAGACAGCTAGAATCATCCAGGTTGAAATCCCGTAAACCGTCGTGTAAAACGGCCATGGAATTGTTAAGCAACCATTTCGACCGCAAAGACAGCTGGCGGGAAGAATGGACATCTTTTCCTCCACAGGGCATATTGAAAGTTGAAGATCCAACAGTAAGGCGGTTTTTTAGGTTAGAAGGCTCGGGAAAGTACGGAGTGGGCTGCAATCTCAAAGGGTGCATGGCAAATACAGGGCGTGCTTGGATCAAGGAACACTCGGAATTGTAGTTGTAAATTGTTGTAGTTGTGCTGGGAAAGTCCCTGAGCTAATAGAAAGCACAGAAGCTGAAATAGTTATAGGCACAGAAAGCTGGCTAAAGCCTGAAATACGTTCTGCAGAAATTTTTACGAAGTCTCAGACGGTGTTCAGGAAAGATAGATTAGGCAGAATTGGTGGTGGAGTGTTTGTGTATGTCAGTAGTAGTTTATCTTGTAGTGAAGTCGAAGTAGATGCTCCGTGCGAATTGATATGAGTGGAGGTTATACTTAATAGCCGAACTAAGGTAATAATTGGCTCCTTCTACCGACTCCCAGACTCCGATGATATAGTTGCTGAACAGTTCACAGAAAATTTGAGTCTCGTAACAAATAAATACCCCACTCACACGGTTATAGTTGGTGGGGACTTCAACCTTCCCTCGATATGTTGGCAAAAATACTTGTTCAATACCCGTGGTAGGCAGAAAACATCTTCCGAGATTGTCCTAAATGCTTTCTCCGAAAATTATTACGAGCAGTTAGTCCACGAACCAATGCGAATTGTAAATGGTTGCGAAAACACACTAGACCTCTTAGCCACAAACGATCCAGAGCTGATAGAGAGCATCATGACTGATACAGGGATTAGTGATCACAAGGTCGTTGTAGCTAGGCTCAATACCGTTTCTTCCAAATCCACCAGAAACAAACGCAAAAAAATTTTATTTAAAAAAGCGGATAAAGTGTCACTAGAAGCCTACCTAAGAGACAATCTCCATTCCTTCCGAACTTATGCAAATGCAGACAAGATGTGGCTCAAATTCAAAGATATAGTAGCAACAGCAATTGAAAGATTCATACCTCATAAATTGGTAAGAGATGGAACTGATCCCCCGTGGTACACAAAACAGGTCCGAACGCTGTTGCAGAGGCAACGGAAAAAGCATGCGAATTTCAGAAGAACGCGAAATCCCGATGATTGGCTAAAATTTACAGACGCGCACAATTTGGCACGGACTTCAGTGCGAGATGCCTTTAATAGGTTCCACAACGAAACATTGTCTCGAAATTTGGTAGAAAATCCGAAGAAATTCTGGTCGTATGTAAAGTACACAAGCGGCAAGACGCAGTCAATACCTTCGCTGCGCAGTGCCGATGGTACTGTTACCGACGACTGTGTCGCTAAAGCGGAGTTTTCCGAAATTCCTTCACCCGGGAAGACGAATGGAATATTCCACAATTTGAAACACGAACAGCTGCTAGCATGAGTTTCTTAGAAGTAGATACCTTAAGGGTTACGAAACAACTCAAATCGCTTGATACGGGCAAGTCTTTAGGTCCAGATTGTATACCGATTAGGTTCCTTTCAGATTACGCTGATACAATAGCTGCCTACTTAGCAATCATATACAACCGCTCGCTCACCGATAGATCTGTACCTACAGATTGGAAAATTGCGCAGGTCGCACCAGTGTTTAAGAAGGGTATATCATTGACGTCGGTTTGCAGTAGGGTTTTGGAGCATATACTGTATTCAAACATTATGAATCACCTCGAAGGGAACGATCTATTGATACGTAATGAGCATGATTTCAGAAAACATCGTTCTTGTGCAACGCAGCTAGCTCTTTATTCGCACGAAGTAATGGCCGCTATCAACAGGGGATCTCCAGTTGATTCCGATTTCTAGTTTCCCGGAAAGCTTTTGACACCGTTCCTCACAAGCGACTTCCAATCAAGCTGCGGGCCTATGGGGTATCGTCTCAGTTGTGCAACTGGATTCGTGATATCCTGTCAGGAAGGTCACAGTTCGTAATAATAGACGGCAAATCATCGAGTAAAGCTGAAGTGATATCAGGTGTTCCCCAGGGAAGCGTCCTGGGACCTCTGCTGTTCCTGATCTATATAAATGACCTGGGTGACAATCTGAGCATTTCTCTTAGGTTGTTCGCAGATGATGCTGTAATTTACCGTCTAGTAAGGTCATCCGAAGACCAGTATCAGTTGCAAAGCGATTTAGAAAAGATTGCTGTATGGTATGGCAGGTGGCAGTTGACGCTAAATAACGAAGAGTGTGAGGTGATCCACATGAGTTCCAAAAGAAATCCGTTGGAATTCGATTACTCGATGAATAGTACAGTTCTCAAGGCTGTCAATTCAACTAAGTACCTGGGTGTTAAAATTACGAACAACTTCAGTTGGAAAGACCACATAGATAATATTGTGGGGAAGGGGAGCCAAAGGTTGCGTTTCATTGGCAGGACACTTAGAAGATGCAACAAGTCCACTAAAGAGACAGCTTACACTACACTCGTTCGTCCTCTGTTAGAATATTGCTGCGCGTTGTGGGATCCTTACGAGGTGGGATTGACGGAGGACATCAAGAGGGTGCAAAAAAGGGCAGCTCGTTTTGTATTATCACGTAATAGGGGAGAGAGTGTGGCAGATATGATACGCGAGTTGGGATGGAAGTCATTAAAGCAAAGACGTTTTTCGTCGCGGCGAGATCTATTTACGAAATTTCAGTCACCAACTTTCTCTTCCGAATGCGAACACTTTTGTTGAGCCCAACCTACATAGGTAGGAATGATCATCAAAATAAAATAAGAGAAATCAGAGCGCGAACAGAAAGGTTTAGGTGTTCGTTTTTCCCGCGCGCTGTTCTGGAGTGGAATGGTAGAGAGATAGTATGATTGTGGTTCGATGAACCCTCTGCCAGGCACTTAAATGTGAATTGCAGAGTAGTCATGTAGATGTAGAAGGCTCAATTGTTTCAGCTTGCCAAGATACACTTGGAGCAGGCTTAACCGTTTCAAATGTGGTGCGGGAAGAAGTGCTTCGATTCTTCATAAATGGGGTTGGGTTGACACCCCATACTGTGACTGTACTGACATTCCACAAACAATGAAGCATATAGCAGTGGACTGCCCCCTCCGTGCCTTCTCTGGAAATCTAGTGGATTCGAACCTGGTTACTTCCGAAGTGGTGGATGGGATCAATGGCTTACATTGTTGTTGTTGTGGTCTTCAGTCCTGAGACTGGTTTGATGCAGCTGTCCATGCTACTCTATCCTGTGCAAGCTTCTTCATCTCCCAGTAATGCAACCTACATCCTTCTGAATCTGCTTAGTGTATTCATCTCTTGGTCTCCCTCTACGATTTTTATCCTCCACGGTGCCCTCCAATGCTAAATTTGTGATCCCTTGATGCCTCAAAATATGTCCTACCATATAAAAATCTAAATTGTATTTTAATGTGACTTTGGTACTGTATTCTATGTGTTATTGTGATTGTTATGTATCATACGCTAAATAAAATGGAAATTCAGGGTACATCAACCAGGATGTTTACTTTAAAATTCTCGGCGACCAAGTGCAGCCCTATCTACTACATCTTCACGATTATAATGTGGACAACCTCGTCCTCTGTATAATGGCAACAGTGATGCTGGTTTGACGAATACGCGAGCACATAAGCTATCACGCGACAGAAACCCCACCCCACCCCACCTCCAAATGTCTGGGACTATATGGAACGGTGTATGGGACGTAGCAGTCCACAACTACGTAATTTGGTAACGCTGTATGATCAAATCACGAATGAGTGGTTTCAGGCGGATATTATTTGCCAAAATGAGGCTATTACTAAGTCTAAAGGTGATTTTATCAGCCATTAGCGTACTGTCTCTTGCTGTTGACTAAGTTTTTATCCAGTGCGATTATTATGACCCCAGTGACCGAGGAGATATTTATAATCAGATATGTTTCCACATACACTCGATAGTAAAGCTGGCCTCAGTAATGATTACAAAATTCTCGCTCGGGTTAATTCCCCGTCACTAGCCGCCAAGGGTCTAGTTTTGATCTCATTGAACACATCCCACTCTTTTCTACTAATAGAGCGTCGTTAGATGTGGATGTTAAGTAAGTACCGCACAGCTACACACACGACATCGGTAACTGGATTATTGTCGACGTCTGCTTCCTGGTTTGTTTGGACTAGGTGCTGTTGACTTGGATTTCATGCACTGCAGCAGTCCACGTTCGCCTCTGATATTAGTGGCAAGCTAAGCTTTGCACTTCCCATGATAGTTATTCCTAAGTAACTCACTATTACATTAAACGATAGACCTTCTTTGCAGTGGCACTTGAAAGCTCTACACACTATATGGCATCGATGATCTTGCACCTCTGATTAACAAGTTAAGAATTTATGACCAAAGCGAGGATGGATAGCTCTCGCCATGCTGCTGAGTTTCACAGATTGTACTCCCAAAAGCGTTCTCCACTGGAGGGGGGAACGGAGCAATGGCATGCGCCGGGCTCTCTTAGTGTGACGGGAGACTCAGGAGCGAACCGGTCTTGGATAGGACACGCTCGCTTGAAGATGAGCACGCTGGACGTATGGAACGAGACGGCAGAGTGCAGTTGCTCGGGCTGAGCAGTTCAGCGCCGCTCACAGGGGCTGTCTGCCTTTAGCAGCCTGGGCAGGAGGCTTTCCATCTGACCACGGACACGCAGACTGGGTTGCTGTTGGAGCGTGTCCAGTAACACCAATCAGCAGTGCCCAGTCAGAGGAGGCGCAGACAGGAGGTCGTGTGGGCAGCAGCTCTCGGAGAATGGCACCAGTGGCTGTGAGGGCACAGCCACCATACCTAAGCGGGTCTGCTATCACCGCAAGGCCCTGTCAAGAGAATGAAATGGGTGAGTGCGTTTTTGAATTAATTTAAATCACAGCCACTCAGTTGCTTTGTGTGACCCGGAAGAGTGATTACGACTTGGAATCTAGTTTTTGCTGGCACGTTGTGAGACTGACACTTGGTAATTTTTCAGAATTGCACCCTTGTGTCAGCCATGTTAACTTGTAGCTCTGGGAGTTGTCTGAAGCATTCAGAGGTTCAGTGACTTGAACTATAGCCCAGCTCAGTCTACTATGGCACATGTTCGTTAATCAGTTTTATTCTTGTTCTATTGTTTAATAATCGTTTGACGTTTATTGGAATTGTGTTATTGTCATATGCCAAATATGAATTGGATTTTCTTACATAATATTGCTTCCAGGCCGAGACTAGTTTATCCGGCTTTTCGTAACATGTTCCACCAATTATGTTCTGCTACTTGCTCAGCAAGTCCACGACGTTACTGAATGGTTAGTTATGATTCATTTAACTGTAGGTCTGGGACGTTACCTTGCAAACTTGAGCCAGCCTGTTACTTGAATTCCATTGATTAGTGCTATTTAATAAAATGTTTTGATTTTTCTCTGGCTCGTCATCCAAATACTGATCTTTTCTTTCTTTCTTTTTTTTTTTAAAAAAAAAGGAGGTACTACATGATTTATAGACCCCTAATTTACTTTCTTAATTTTTTCCTTAATTAATTCTTTCTTGCCCTACTTATTTACCTTTGTTATTTGTATTAAGATATCTTTGCATATGAGTTTTGGAAGTGTCCGTTGCTTGCGTTCCCCGATCAGTGAGTGATGTGGCGCGGCGAGACTTATGAGGGACATCGGGCTTTGTATTCTGTCTCCTGATGCGCCACTGGGGAGAGGGTCTACTGTATTGAAGCATCTGGCCCTTGTAACTGTTTTACCAAAATTTCTATCTTGTTATCTGTTCAGCACAATAACGAGAAATTTAATAACTTGTATTATTGTTACGAATGATGTTCAATTTCCAAATTGCCCGATCCTTCCACACGTCAACCAGCCACTGACAGCTGGCCGTGTATCACTACCTACTCAGAAAGTGGTCATCGTGTACCAGTCTTCATAGGTAGTGGATACAGTCTAATACCGATCAAGAGACACAAGCCGGTGGTTCTAGTCGCTTCAGTCTGGAACCGCACGACCGCTACGGTCGCAGGTTGGAATCCTGCCTCAGGCATGGATGTGTGTGATGTCCTCAGACGATGAGTCTCATAGTGCTCAGAGCCATTTGAACCATTTTTTGATCCTGTTTACCTAGACTCTTACTCCCCCTAGTACCTCTTGAGAAGTTTTTGTAAGTACTTTTTTAATATTTTCATATTCTACTTCAACATTGTTATCTTCTGGAATCGCTTTTGCTTCATTCTCTAATCTACGTTGAAATAAACCCTTGATGCTTAACTGCTTCAGGAAAAACAGCTTAAACGTTGCCTGCTGTAATTTCTCATGACTACTGTGGTCAGACACTTGGCCATTTATTGATGGTTTTCTCCTAAATGGGTATGTCAACTTTGCTAAAACTAAGTAGTGATCAGACCCACAGTTGGCTCCCTGCATGACTCTACAGTCTTGAGCAACCATTTTTTGCCGTTGCTGGATTGAATGGTTCGAAAGGCTCTGAGCACTATGGGACTCAACATCTACGGTCATCAGTCCCCTAGAGCTTAGAACTACTTAAACCTAACTAACCTAAGGGCAGCACACAACACCCAGTCATCACAGTTGCTTGGTAATGATATAATCAATTATTGATTTCTGCTGTAATGATGGCCTCTCCCATGTATATCTGTAGATATCTTTTTGTGAATAGTGTGTGTTCAGAATTTTCAAGTTTATATTGGTTACAGAATTCTTATACGATATTCACGATATAGGAATAATGGAACATCTGCATACAAACGTTGTTATGAGTGTTAATCACCTAAAATTAGCCAGATCCAGGACACTAAATGTAGAATGAGATTTTCACTCTGCAGCGGAGTGTGCGCTGATATGAAACTTCCTGGCAGATTAAAACTGTGTGCCCGACCGAGACTCGAACTCGGGACCTTGCCTTTCGCGGGCAAGTGATCTACCAACTGAGCTATCGAAGCACGACTCACGCCTGGTCTCACAGCTTTACTTCTGCCCGAGTTCGAGTCTCGGTCGGGCACACAGTTTTAATCTGCCAGGAAGTTTGACACTAAATGTAACTTACATCTTATATATAAGAAATTATCAGCCTCGATCGCGGTAATGACACGAACCTTTACCTAGGTTTCAGCCCAACTCATGCAGAGCTTTGTATCCGTGAGAAAGAGTTAGGTAACTGAGATTTCGACAAGAGTGCCGAAGAAGGTCCAAAGGCCGCTGTTGAGTCACAACAGTCGTCCACTCAGCTAACGCTCAAATCACCTTGAGGTTGAGTTTGTTATCTCGATAGAAGTTTGTAACAGTCACTTGATACGGGACATTAAGTGGAAGACTTGAAGTTCCACCAGATCAGAGCTTACAGTACTAGAGCAGTTTCGGTGTTTGACCATCCCATAGCTGGACTTACCGATGCTCTCTGAGCAAGAGCCACTGTGTGCATCTCGCTTGTCGAAGTCTATTAATACGGAGATCATTGCCATATTATCCAGAAAATTGTTTTATATTGGGGATTCCAAAAAAAAAGAAGTGCTTAAAACGGAATGTGGGGAACAAAAAAGAATGTTGCAAGCCTTCAAATTGTGTCCACTGGAGAAAAATCCACAAGAAATGGTTGTGCAACAAATTTTATTGCCCTTCTGGGCTGCATAGGCTTTTGATTTTGGGATCGGTTTCGGTTCCATCGAACTATATTCAGATATCTTGGAAAATAAAAATAAAATAAATAACTATCGAACAACTTCAGATACATAACGCTGCAATTACACCATTTCCAACACTAAATACAGGATGATTCACGAACATATGCAAATATTTTAATGTGTTATTCTGCAAGTAAAACTAAAGAAAAAAAATTCATATAAACGTAGGTCCGCAAATGTTTAGTTACGGAGTCACGGCTTATAAAATATTTTGTCTGAAATTTAGCAACTTCGCTAATATGAAGCCCTCGCAAAACTATACGAGGTTAAAGTAAAGCACGATTTCCATTTATTTTGTTGTTATTGGTCTGGTGAATCTAATTAAAGATGTCCTAGATGTGTATGAACAGTTGTTTTCCAGAACATCCAGAGGAGTGAATTTTATTATACAAGTAAATTTGATTACTTTCCATTAAGAATGTAGAAACGTTTATGTCATTCCAGAATGAGATTTTCACTCTGCAGCGGAGTGTGCGCTGATATGAAACTTTCTGGCAGATTAAAACTGTGTGCCAGACTGAGACTCGAACTCGGTCCCGAGTTTGAGTCTCGGTCCGGCACGCAGTTTTAATCTGCCAGGGAGTTTCGTTTATGTCATTGTTGGCAACCGTTTGTGAGTTGTTTCAGCCGTTTTCTAACTTTGCGCAATTGTCTGGAATTTAAAAAACAAATTGGGACAAGTAGTTAATAAATTAAAAATTTTACCGAATTTTGCTTCCTTGTGTATGTTCTGGAAAACTACTACAGATACACGTCTGGGACATGTTTTATTAGATTCACCTGATCATAACATCAAAATAAACGGAAATCGTTCTTTACTTTAATCTCATACAGTTTTTCGATAACTTCATATTGGCGAAGTTGCTAAATTTCAGGCAAAATCTTTTATTAGCCGTAACTCCGTAATTAAACGTTTGCGGACCTTCGTTTATGTGAACTAATTTCTTTAGTTTTACTTGTATAATAACACATTAAAATATTTGCATATCTTCATGCATCATCCTGTATTCCAGGTAGTACCTTAATATGCTGGCTACAAGAATTCAGTTTATGTAAGCAATTTAGAACAGTAAGCCCAAAAGGCAACTGTCTTGAGGTACATGATTGCTTTAGTCCAAACTCATAAAATAGATGTGTGTGAATTGTGATCCGCAACTGGTAGGTGGTGTTATGTACTGAGATTCTGAGGTACACAAATGACCTGCTAATAGATACGTAGCTGGTCGAAGCCATAATGAATGTTATTCAGTGATTATAGGGAACTGAAACGAATATTGTAAGGAAAAATAGGTCTCGTATTCACGGGTTCCATAATAAAGGTTGCCTGGGGCGCAATCTCACGACCTAAGTTCTTCCCCAGAATCTGTGCTAATAGATTGTACTTGACTGTTTACAGTCTAAGAAACGCCTAGTTCGATAATTTTGCATCAGTTTTACACGTTTAATTCACAAGCCAGTGATTCGATGCAACTTTGTACAACGTTTCCGGGAGAATCACTACTTAGCTACGGATCTGAATGTCAGTTTGGTATGAAATCCTCCATTCATCGACGTGTCACTAGCCAAGCTAATTGTAGACTGACGCTGCTGTGCATCCAATGTAATTATTTTCCTTTAATTTATTGAGAGTAGCCTCATACTCAGGCCGTGAGAGTTGCGAAATAACCGTGCAGAAATAACCGTGCATTCTACGTTTATCTCCTGAGAAACATAGACTTAGTATTGGGTTCTCTTCTTCCGACCACTAAATGCGTTTGTTAATGGTGAGTGCTCGTATCCTGTAGTGTTTCGATTCTGTGACTGTGACTGAGTACGCAATAAAGACAGGCTGAGGGTGAAACTGATTTCCAGCACGTGCTTTCACATTTAGAATAGCACCAAGGACGCTATCGAGATGAGCGAGATTTAGAATTTAATTGAGAACTCTGAGGTGCAAGATTTTATAACCAGAAGCATAGCGCCACAAGAAAATTCTCCTCTAGGCGGGTAGGTACTAACGACGAAAATTCCTTCCAATACCAGGTTTCGACTCAGCTTCGATTGTTAGCAACATCATTTATGGGTTAAGGTCTCAGGTGAAGGAAAGACGTAAGGCATTGTTTTCTGTGAGATTACCAGGGTTAGGTTAAGCCACCTAACTGGAAACTTTCTCAATATGGACATTGGAGCTTTCCTTTCGGGAAATACGAACGTTCTGTAGATTCAGTGTAGGAGAAAACAATTTAATGTCTGTGTATGTGTATGTTTGTTGCTTCAGCGATGTGTTTGTACTGATGACTACGAGACAGAAAGGAGATGGTCTGGAATAGCACTAAGGTGCTAGCCGAACTTAAGGTCCCTATCCTACAGAGGGATTACTGTCAACAGTATTGCATATTCTCATTCCACGAGAGAATTAGAGTTTAATACAGGAAATAGGTGAAATATTTGGCGATGAAAACATTAGAACACCACCTCTATTCCTGTCTCCGCCCAAATAATCTCAGTGAAAATTTATTACACCATCAGCTTTCCAACTGGCTACGTTCGAGTTGAGGTTTACCGCATAATCTTGCGTTCGCATTCTCGGCTACGGAGGCAAAAACTGTGACCAAAATCTGCAACTGAAAAAATAGAGAACCAAAACAACTAAATGATGTACTACGTCATACATCTTATCTAATAATTGCCATCAGCTGCTGTTTTATCCCACAGCGACCAGTGTTCGTCATATGATTACAATGTGTGTGTTCTTAGTTGTTTGAGTTACAGATTTGTAGTCATTTGATGTGAAAAGTGTTTGAAATGGATATACTATTACGTAAATACCTAAATGGATGTAAAATTCCATAAATATCCTGCCGAAATTATATAGTATTATACAGCAACTACTACAGACAAAGGGATTATGTGGACAGTAACATGTATCAGAACAGCTTGTGGTGTCACGCGTCAATGTGGTGATTTGTGTTTTGCCTTCGACAACATTAAACAGTGCCTTGGCTGCATGTTTCGCCTAAGTCTGGCGCTATATATGCAAACCAGTCTCCAGCACGCGTCATCATCAATAATTGTATATGAAATGATGTTACTTTATGAAAATGGACTGTAGGTGATGACAGGGAATGGTAAGGGATCTTCAAATTTGCCATCTGCGACTAAAACGTGATGTAAGAGCTAGTTTATCATTAGAGAATTTACGGGTCATGTTTCGTGCTTGGGTCACAAAATTACAAACTGCATGTCCTTAATTTGCGTGCCTTGTTGATTAGATCCATCACTGTGGCTGAAATATACTCCGAGAAAGCTCTTATCCACCATGAACTTAGTACAAAGCCGCAGTATCGCGAGCGACCTTGCCCCAACTGCTACTAGTTATTCCAAGCGTAAACATAAGACTAATTGGTACCAGTCGACACGCAAAGCGGATGGTCATTATATGGGATAATAGGTGGGCAGACAGTATCAGAATTGTTCATTCTCTATAGTCCATATTCACAGCTCTGTTTAGTTTATATTTTTATCCTCAAAAGAAAGTAGATCTAAATTGTTTCTGTGTCGAGAATCGGGTATCAAGTAAGTGTAAATTCTTGACCCACTTAAAAGAAGTAGGAAAAGCCACTGTTGTTGCAGGCGTTCTATTACAAAATTTGAAACAATACTTGCAGAAGAAATTAACGAATAATTGGCGACTTTGTGATTATTACGAGACACTTGTTCAAGCTTGTTCACCGTAAGTCACGTACATAGCATTTCCTCCATTGCAGGCTACAGGCAGTTGCTATATGTATTGAATTGTAGTGGATTTTTAAATCTGATCCGCAACCTATAAGTGGAAGGAAATTCTTCCATAAAATGATTGACAAATATACTGATAAGGAATTGTATTAAGCACATCCCTCTTGCAGCGTATAGCAACATTCAGCCTGAGGAGCCAGCGACGTATCTTGACGTGAAATCCATAAGACACAGAACAGGTTGCAGAGCACCTGGCTCAGAAGTATTCACTATCTCTCTCGATCGTTTCCCAAATGAGTTCAATATTATTGAGTACATGCATGCTGGAGGGGGGCAGGGAAGGGGAGTGAAAGACACAGAGGAATTTGGACTACAAAAGTACCTTCATGTAGGACTGCCTGTAGTGTTCATTAAGTAGACAGACTAGGTGTCCCATTTCATACATGTAAACATCCCCAATATGAGAAAACTTGCACCATTTATCCTCGTAGATATTTCTATATGTGATATCTTAATAAGTACACACATCAGTGTGTTGACTGCTGTTTTCCTGGATCGAAGAGTCTTCGTACAAACACGTCACGAAGTTTACGGCTGCACAGTCGTCAGAGTCTTCAAACCCAGCTGACATAATCTGCCTCTCTGAACATCATGTGACCACTGGTATAGAACTTTTAAGTGTTACAGGGTTTAGGTTAGCATCTCACTTTTGTAGATCAGAAATGGAGAAAGGAGGAGTTGCCACATTCATCAGGAACTGTCATAAATTTAAGAACATAGACATTCATAAATTTTGCCTAGAACAGCATATGGAAGCATGTGCAACAGAATTAGATTTTCACAAAAAATCTTTCATAATATTAAGTGTATATCGAGCACCTGCAGGTAACTTTAATCTGTTTGTAAACCACCTTGAAGCTGTACTGGCCCATTTAATAACCAAAAACAAAGAAATAGTGGTTGCTGGTGATTTCAATGTAGATTTCCTTAAAGACTCTCCGAATAAGAACTTATTTGAGTTAGTAACACTATCATTCAACTTAATTCCCACAGTAAAGTTCCCCACTAGGATAGCCACTTGCTCACAAACAGCCATTGATAATATCTTTATAGAAAAGTCCAATGAACAAAATTATATTACAAAACCAATAGCCAATGGCCTCTCAGACCATGACATGCAGTTCCTTCTGTTAAATGTTAATACTGAACAGGATATAAAATCTGTTAAATCTGAGCTCAAGAGGGTAATCAGTAAGCCAAAAATTGATTATTTTAGGACACTCCTCAGAGACATTCACTGGACTGATGTTTACAGTGCTCATGGCATGAATGAAAAATATAACATTTTTGCTAATAAAGTGCTTACCTTATTTGAACACTGCTTTCCCCCAAAACTTACCAAGGTTAGAGGAAAATCTACAAAGAAGCCATGGATTACTCGAGGAATAAGGGTATCTTGTAAAACAAAAAGAAAACTGTATCTGTCAATCCGAAACATTTCCAATGTTGATGCTATAGCACATTATAAGAAATACTGCAAAATATTAAAGACTGTAATATGGATGTCAAAGCAAATATATTACAAGGAAAAGATAGTCATATCAGATAACAAAATAAAGACAATATGGGATATAGTGAAGGAGGAGACCGGTAGGACCAGACATGAAGAGGAACAAATAGCATTAAGAGTAAATGATACATTGGTGACAGATGTGTATAGTGTTGCAGAACTTTTTAACAAACATTTTATAACTGTTACTGAAAAGATGGGGTTGTCAGGTTCGGTAGATGCTGCTATGGATTACCTTAGACCAGACATTTCAAGTAATTTCCATAATATGAATTTGACCCTCACTACCCCAACAGAAATAATGTCCATCATAAAATCTTTAAAATCAAAAACATCTAGTGGGTATGATGAAATATCAACAAAGTTAATTAAAGAATGTGATTCTGAGCTAAGTAACATATTAAGCTATCTGTGTAACCAGTCGTTTATCAGTGGAATATTTCCTGAATGGCTGAAATATGCTGAAGTTAAGCCACTGTTTAAGAAGGGAGATAAAGAAATAGCATCAAATTTCCGTCCAATTTCACTGTTACCAGCATTCTCAAAAATTTTCGAAAAAGTAATGTACTGTCGTCTTTATAACCATCTTATCTCAAATAACATACTGTCAAAGTCACAGTTTGGATTTCTAAAAGGTTCTGATATTGAGAAGGCTATCTTCACTTACAGTGAAAATGTGCTTAATTCATTAGACAAAAAATTGCAGGCAACTGGTATATTTTGTGATCTATCAAAGGCATTTGACTGTGTAAATCACAATATCCTTTTAAGTAAACTAGAATATTATAGTGTAACAGGAAATGCTGCAAAATGGTTCAAATCTTACATCTCTGGCAGGAAACAAAGCGTGTTATTAGGAAAGAGCTTGATACATGTCTATCAGGCATCATCCAACTGGGAACTAATTACATGTGGGGTCCCACAAGGTTCCATTTTGGGGCCCTTACTTTTTCTTGTGTATATCAATGACCTTTCATCAGTAACATTACCAGATGCCAAGTTTGTTTTGTTTGCCGATGATACAAACATTGCAATAAATAGCAAATCAAGTGTAGTCTTAGAAAGATCAGCCAATAAAATATTTGTGGACATTAATCACTGGTTCCTAGCCAATTCTTTGTCACTAAACTTTGAAAAAACACACTACATGCAGTTCAGAACTTGTAAGGGGTGTCCCAAGAGTATATGTCTAACATATGATGACAAGAAGATAGAAGAAGTGGACAGTGTTAAATTCTTGGGATTACAGCTTGATAATAAATTCAATTGGGAGGAGCACACCACAGAACTGCTGAAGCGTCTTAACAAATCTCTGTTTGCAATGCGAATTTTGTCAGACGTAGGGGATATAAAAATGAAAAAGCTGGCATACTATGCTTACTTTCATTCCATAATGTCATATGGGATTATTTTTTGGGGTAATTCATCAAGCCAAGCTAAAGTTTTCCAGGCACAAAAACGTGCAGTAAGAATTATATGTGGTGTGAACTCAAGAACATCCTGCAGAAGCCTGTTTAGGGAACTAGGGATACTAACTACAGCTTCCCAGTATATTTATTCCTTAATGAAATTTGTCATTAAAAATATATCACCTTTTCAAACCAACAGCTCAATTCATGGAATCAATACTAGAAATAAGAATAATCTTCACAAGAATTTAAAGTCACTTAGTCTTGTACAAAAAGGTGTGCATTATTCAGGAACACACATTTTCAATAACTTGCCAGCAGCCATAAAAAGCTTAACAACCAATGAAATTCAGTTTAAGAGAAGCCTAAAGGATTTATTGGTGGCCAACTCCTTCTACTCCATTGATGAATTTCTTAGTAAAACCAACTGATTTGTATATAAGTACAACATAACTTCTGCACAATTTCAGTGCAGTAATGTGTTCACTGAAAATTTGTGTGTGTGTGTGTGTGTGTAAGTATAATCTAACTTATGCACCATTTCAGTGCAGTAATGTGTTCATTGTAAATAAGTATTACAGTAGTTGTATTACATGTTTATTACCTTATAAATAAATAAAAAAACGTTTTTTATTTTAAATTCAGTGCATTAGTATTTGTAAAATGACTCTTAGTGTTCATTAAAAATGACGATCATTCCACTTGGGACCTGTGGAATGGTACATTACTTTATTTGTTTTAGTTGTAAATATTTGTCATGTATTGTTGTTTTTCTGACATGTTCCACATCCAGGAGGACCTCCTCACTACGGATCAATTGGAATGAAAGTAAATCTAATCTAATCTAATCTAATCTAAAAAGTACACTACTCCGTGGTCTTCGCCTGTCAGGACAGTCTAACCGTCTTGCATCCAAGTGGTCACACTTCAATGCCTTACCTGCTCTTCAGGGGAAAATAAGCATAATTGCCTCGCTCTTGCCACATGTAGTTTGATGCACTAACCAACCTAAAGACGTAGTCCTCCTAGTAGACTAACGTAATGTTGTTCATTTTTTAAATAATCAACAACCAGTTGCACAAAAGAAATTTTATTTTTATACAAATTTTAGAAAGCTAGCGACATTATTCAGAATGCTGTTACGAAAAACATATCACAATCAAGTCGAAGTCAGATAAGGATATTAAAATTTAAGAATTATAAATTTAGAAACTTATAGATAAAGAATGGTACATACTTGTAAGTATCACATTATTTGCGAGCATTAAAAGTAAGATGTATGTAGAATTTTGTTGTGGTCCTATAAAACACACGAACTATATGTAATACAATAACGAATCCATTAATGCAAAACGAAGTTGTAAATGTTCACATATAGTTCGTAGTGCCTATACAAGATTGGTATAAGGAAACGAACAAGTGTAGAGATAATGCCACAACTAGAGCTAATCAGCTAATGATGTGCATATATTGAGGTTCGTCTAAAGTTGGTGGTTGAAGTACGATTAAGTGCAAAAACAAGAGAAATACAAAAACACAGGCAACTTAAGTTACAATGATGCATCAACAAAAACGTAAATGCAGGCTGGCAGTACGATAAGTAATACACAAAATCTATCGATAAAATAAGTTAATACACACAACAAAAGGCGCAATGGATGCTGCTAAGTACATGGTCTTCAGTCAACAATACATATATATGTTCACTTAAACCCGTTACATCCTGTATGTACGAGAGTTGTCCAGAAAGTAAAGAAAGTTTTGGCATAACTAAATGTAAACGAAGGATATCAACACAAATCTTTTTTACTGAGTCATAGTAGTAGACGCCATAGTTGTAAAGGCATTTATTATAGCAGGGAGGCAATTTTTCGGTTTCGATTTTGTAGTTATCTACGTCAAAGATTTGAGCCAGGATGTCACTGACTGTTTGATGTCTGTTTTTCACCAAAAAATTCTTTTAGCTTCAGGGATAAGTGAAAATCCCCTTGGGCTGTAAGGCGGATGTGCAAAGATTTCGCACTTAAGACTGTGAAGTTCTTGCTGTTTTCATGCTATTGCAAGAGGCCGCACGATATCAAGAATCAAAAACATTTTCCGACAACATTCGACCTCTAGCTTTGGATGGTGCATTCAAGTCATTAAAGAGTACCACGAAACGAATGCCATTTCCGGAAAGTTGCAGAACAAACAGACGTGACCGCTCGAAAAACTCGTCTCTCTCTCTCTCACATTCTCACTCCCACACCCACGCACACACACACACACACACACACACACACACACACACACACACACAAATATATATATATATATATATATATATATATATATATATATATATATATGAAGGGTGAGTCACCTAACGTTACCGCTGGATATATTTCATAAACCACATCAAATACTGACGAACCGATTCCACAGACCGAACGTCAGGAGAGGGGCTAGTGTAATTGTTTAATACAAACCATACAAAAATGCACGGAAGTATGTTTTTGACACAAACCTACGTTTTTTAAATAGAACCACGTTAGTTTCGTTAGCACATCTGAACACATAAACAAATACGTAAACAGTGCCGTTTGTTGCATTTTAAAATGTTAATTACATCCGGAGATATTGTAACCTAAAGTTGACGTTTGAAACCTCCGACGTTCAGTTGCGTGTTGTAACAAACACGGGCCACGGTCGGCGAGCAGCATCTGCAGGGACATGTTTACGATGACGACCGTGTTTGCGAGTGTGGCTGTAGTGCACTGTTGTGGTTTGGTCTAGCTGTCGCAGTGTCCGCACGTAGCGCTTGTTGCTATTGTTATTCTGCATTCGTCTCCGCACGCAGACAAACTGTAGTACACCGTGTTACCAGACGTCTGTGATAGTGTAGTGTTGTAGGACCTGTAACCATGGTGTATTCGAACTCTGAAAAGGCGGAGATGATACTCATCTATGGCGAGTGTCGACGAAATGCAGCTGAAGCCTGCAGGTTGTATGCAGAATGGAACCCGGACAGAGAGCATGCAACGTGCCGCACATTGCAAAACATCTACCGCCAACTGTATGCAACAGGTATGGTCGTAGCACGCAAACGGGTCCGTAACAGGCCCGTCACAGGAGAAGCGGGTGCAGTTGATGTGTTAGCTGCTGTTGCCATGAACCCACACATGAGTACACGGGACATTGCGAGAGCCGGTAGACTGAGTCATAGTAGTGTCATGCGCATACTGCATCGTCACCGCTTTCAACCGTTTCGTGTGTCGCTACGTCAGCAATTACATGGTGATGACTTTAATCATCGAGTGCAATTCTGTCAATGGGCATTAACAGAGAATGCGTTGCAGTTCTCCCTGTTTACCGATGAAGCGGGTTTCACAAACCACGGGGCAGTGAATCTACGGAACATGCATTACTGGTCTGTGGACAATCCTCGCTGGCTCAGACAGGTAGAGCGACAGCGACCGCGGACTGTAAATGTATGGTGCGGAATCATTGGCGACCACCTCATTGGTCCTCACTTCATTACAGGGGCCCAAACAGCTGCGACATACATCGCGTTTCTACAGAATGATCTGCCAACGTTGCTCTTAAACGTCCCACTGGAAACGCGTCGACGTATATGGTATCAGCATGATTGTGCACCTGCACATTCCGCAATTAACACTAGGCTGATCCTTGACAGGATGTTCGACGGGCGTTTCATAGGACGTGGAGGACGCATAAATTGGCCAGCCCGTTCTCCTGATCTTACACCTCTGGACTTCGTTCTGTGGGCGTTAAAGGAGAATGTGTACCGTGATGTGCCTACAACCCTAGAGGATATGAAACAACGTATTGTGGCAGCCTGCGGCGACATTACACTAGATGTACTGAGGCGTGTACGACATTCATTACGCCACAGATTGCAATTGTGTGCAGCAAATGATGGCTACCACATTGAACATCTATTGGCCTGACATGTCGGGACACACTCTATTCCACTCCGTAATTGAAAACGGAAAGCACGTGTGTACGTGTACCTCACCCCTCATGGTAATGTACATGTGCGTCAGTGAAAAAGACCAATAAAAAGGTGTTAGCATGTGGACGTAATGTGCTGTTCCAGTCTCTTCTGTACCTAAGGTCCATCACCGTGCCCTTTCGATCCCAACGTAATTCGGTGCTCTCCGATACACACCATCGAATAGCGGAGGACTGCTACTCAAGCGTCAACTTTAGGTTGCAATACCTCCGGATGTAATTGACATTTTACAATGCAACAAACGGCACTGATTACGTATTTGTTTATATGTTCAGATGTGCTAACAAAACTAACGGGGTTCCATTTAAAAAAACGTAGGTTTGTGTTAAAAAACTTACTTCCGTGTATTTTCTTATGGTTTGTATTAACCAATTACACTAGCCCCTCTCCTCACGTTCGGTCTGTGGAATCGATTCGTCAGTATTTTATGTGGTTTACGAAATATATCCAGCGGTAATGTTAGGTGACTCACCCTGTATATATCAAATAAAGGTTTGCATCACTTCGGTTCCGAGAGTTCCGGAAGATGAACAAGAAATTGGAATAGAGATCAACGTAAACAATATTTCCGCCCTTTTTATTGCTAATGAAAACCACACATTGCATGTTGTACCACCATAAAGCGAGACCTTCAGAGGTGGTGGTACAGATTGCTGTACACACCGGTACCTCTAATATCCAGTAGCACGTCCTTCTTGCATTGATGCGTGCCTGTATTCGTCGTGGCATACTATCCACAAGTTCATAAGGAACTGTTGGCCCAGATTGTCCCATTCCTCAACGGCGATTAGGCGTAGATCCCTCAGAGTGGTAGGTGGGTCACGTCGTCCATAAACAGCCGTTTTCAATCCATCCCAGGCATGTTCGACAAGATTCATATCTGGAGAACATGCTGGAGCAATGTTGTAGTCCTGAAGGAAGTCATTCACAAGATGTGCACGATGGGAGAGGGGGGGGGGCAATTGTCGTCCATAAAGACGAATGCCTTGCCAATGTGCTGCCGATATGGTTGCACTATCGGTCGGAGGATGACATTCACGTATCGTACAGCCGTTACGCCGCCTTCCGTGACCACCAGCGGTCGGCCCCACATAATGCCACCCTAAAATATCAAGGAACCTCCACCTTACTGCACTCACTGGACAGTGTGTCTAAGGTGTTCAGCCTGACCGGGTTGCCTGCAAACACGTCTCCGACGATTGTCAGGTTGAAGGCATATGCGACACTCACCGGTGAAGAGAACGTGTTACCAATCCTGAGCGGTCCATTCGGCATGTTGTTGGGCCATTCTGTACCGAGCTGCATGGTGTTGTGGTTTCAAAGCTGGACCTCGCCTATTGCGTACAGTTTGATTCGTAACACGACATCCTGTGGCTGCACGAAAAGCATTATTTGCCGTCCGGGTTCCTCCGACCCATAATCCGTAGATAGCGGTCATCCAATGCAGTAGTAGCCCTTGGGCGGCCTGAGCGAGGCATGTTGTCGACAATTCCTGTCTCTCTGTATCTCCTCCATGTCCGAACAACATCGCTTTGGTTCACTCCGAGACGCCTGGACACTTCCCATGTTGAGAGCCCTTCCTAGCACAAAGTAACAATGCGGACGCATGGTTGAACTACAGACAACACGAGCCGTGTTTCTCCTTCCTGGTGGAATGACTGGAACTGATCGGTTGTCGGACCCCCTACGTCTAATTGGCGCTGCTCATGCATGGTTATTTTCATCTTTGGTAGAGTTTAGTGACATCTCTGAACAGTGAAAGGCACTTTGTATGTGATACAATACACACAGTTAACGTCTATCTTCAGGAATTCTGGGTACCGGGGTGATGCAAAACTTTTTTGACATATATATATGCCTCTCCTAAGATTCGTCATGCGCAGGCGCATTTTGTCCGATGTTTCGGCAGATATTTGTAATTTTATTTTTGCAACGTGTAGCTGCTGTCGTCCCACACAAGTAATGCTCATCACATGTTCCTTGAGACGACAAGCGTCGATGGAATGCGTTAGCTTATTTCCCGTTCAAACAAACTGGTTTTTAAATTGGATTGTTACGTGTCATTCTATAGCGTGATACCAGTTTGGTCTAGTGCGATATGCTTTTTACCGGTATGTATTATCAGTGACAGTAATACATGAAGAGTTACCGGTACTCCAACGGCGACCGACACCACGCTTCTGTATGGCAGTCAGCGCGGGCCAGAACAGTGCTGACTCGTTATCCCCCGTGTTTTAATGTTCCTGGTAGTAAATACCGATAAAACGAATAGAGCACTAGACTAATTTGGGACCGCTTCGTAGAATGAGCACGTAGAATTCCAGTTTAAAAATCATTTTGTTTGCAATTGGTAACAAACGGACGCTTTCCATCGATGCTGGCCGTCGCATGAAAGACGTGATGCATGGAACAATGCATATTGACATTAGCAAACCAAAAGTGTTTGTTGCAATATTCTAATGCGAGTCGTTTACGATATACCATATTTTGAAAAGTTTCCACAGAAATACTTGTTGTAAGGTTCAACTTGCGTAGTTTCTAGGTGAAAAGTTGTTACACTTACTTTGTGTGATCGTATGTTCCTTGAGTACAATGCGACTTGCCACTCAGTGAGCAACAGTCCAAGTAGTAGGTCGTAAGTGAGCGATCTGACTTATAAATGCAGAGAAATCCGATGTGCTCATGGAACACTACTGGCCATTAAAATTGCTACACCACGAAGATGACGTGCTACAGACGCGAAATTTAACCGACAGGAAGAAGATGCTGTGATATGCAAATGATTAGCTTTTCAGAGCATTCACGCAAGGTTGGCTCGGGGGCGACAACTACAACGTGCTGACATGAAGAAAGTTTCCAACCGATTTCTCATACACAAGCAGAAGTTGACCGTCGTTGCCTGGTGAAACGTTGTTGTGATGCCTCGTGTAAGGAGGAGAATTGCGTACCAACGCGTTTCCGACTTTGAAAAATGTCCGATTGTAGCCTATCGCGATTGCGGTTTATCATATCGCGACACTGCTACTCGCGTTGGTCGAGATCCAATGACTGTTAGGAGAATATGGAATCGGTGGCTTCAGGAGAGTAATACGGATCGCCGTGCTGGATCACAACGACCTCGTATCACTAGCAGTCGAGATGACAGGCATCTTATCCGCATGGCTGTAACGGATCGTTCAGCCACGTCTCGATCCCTGAGTCAACAGATGGGGACGTTTGCAAGACATCAACCATCCGCACGAACAGTTCGACGACGTTTGCAGCAGCATGGACTATCAGGTCGGAGACTATGGCTACGGTTACCCTTGACGCTGCATCACAGACAGGAGCGCCTGCGATGGTCCACTCAACGACGAACGTGGGTGCACGAATGGCAAAACGTCATTTTTTCGGATGAATCCGGGTTCTGTTTACAGCATCATGATTGTCGCATCCGTGCTAGGCGACATCGAGGTGAATGCACATTGGAAGCGTGTATTCGTCAGCGCCATACTGACGTATCACCCGGCGTGATGGTATGGGGTGCCATTGGTTACACGTCTCGGTCACCTCTTGTTCGCATTGACGGCACTTTGAACAGTGGACGTTACATTTCAGATGTGTTACGACCCGTGGATCTACCCTTCATTCAATCCCTGCGAAACCCTACATTTCAGCAGGATAATGCCCGAACGCATGTTGCAGGTCATGTACGGGCCTTTCTGGATACCGAAAATGTTCGACTGCTGCCCTGGCCAGCACATTCTCCAGATCTCTCACCAATTGAAAACGCCTGGTCAATGGTGGCCGAGCAACTGGCTCGTCACAATACGGCAGTCACTACTCTTGATGAACTGTGGTATCGTGTCGAAGCTGCATGGGCAGCTGTACCTGTACACGCCATCCAAGCTCTGTTTGACTCAATGCCCAGGCGTATCAAGGCCGTTATTACGACCAGAGGTGGTTGTTCTGGGTACTGATTTCTCAGGATCTATTCACCCAAACTGCGTGAAAATGTAATCACATGTCAGTTCTAATATAATATATTTGTCCAATGAATACCTGTTTATCATCTGCATGTCTTTTTGGTGTAGCAATTTTAATGGACAGTAGTGTATATGGAGACTGTAGGAAATGAATCCAGTTCGTTCTTGTACGGTGTATGAGGCAAGATATTCCAATAGACGTTAACCATCTCGGCAATTTTTTGTCAGCCTCTTCAACCAGTTACGTGAGATAGATAGTGTAACACATAGACAAAGTAACAGAAGGAAACAAGTAACGACAAATGAGGGAGGAATGAATGCTGTTGCATTGGTCCAAGTTGAGCTATCGCGCAAACGCACGAAAAAGTGGCTCGGGTCAGAAGAGTGTCCTACGCATTCTCCATCTATATACACTATGTGATCAAAAGTATCCGGACACCTGGCTGAGTATGACTTACAAGTTCGTGGCGCTCTCCATCGGATATGCTGGAATTCAATATGGTGTTGGCCCCCCCTTTGCCTTGATGACAGCTTCCACTCTCAAATGGTTCAAATGGCTCTAAGCACTATGGGACTTAACATCTGAGGTCATCAGTCCCCTAGGCTTAGAACTACTTAAACCTAACTAACCTAATGACATCATACACATCCAAGCCAGAGGCAGGAATCGAACCAGCGACCGTAGCAGCAGGGCCGTTCCGGGCTGAAGCGCCTTGAATGGCTCGGCCACAGCGGCCGGCTTTAAATGATTCACCCTGTATGTGATATCCCTGGTGGAATATTTGATATTCACGGGTAGGATAGGGACAATGATTGGAAGCAAAAAAGTCTAGTAAACATGGGCTCTAAATGCATACCTTAGAAGCTATGAGCACTTGTTCATCTTAGGCACTGTGAAACACAGCTCTTCTATTGGAATCTCCTTGATTTTTAATGTTTTGGGGAGGAGGCAGTACGGACAAAAACAAGGAAATATTGTCGAGTGAACACACACACATCTACATCAAGAACTGGACCTTTTGGTCCGTCCTTCTCCTTCAAAATTGGCCAAACCATCTCTTCGTTGGTCTTTCTAAAATTCTTTTGCCACTTGGTTTATATTGTTTTATGCATTTAGTGATTCTTGCATACGGTCTATTTATTCCTCCCATCATAACTGATATTGTTTTATTATGTCAAATACGTTTTGTATAATCACTTCAGCTCGGATGCCATAACTTCTCTTTTTATCTATCAAAGTATATCCACCAATGTGTCTAAGGCAATTCATTTTACGTGCTTCTGTTATCTTTTCATCTCTCTTCCTAAGAGTCCAGTTTTCGTATCCATAGAGCAGCGTTGGTACATCCGCGACCTTATAGAACTTTAGTAGAATATCTCTGTGGTCTTCTTTTCCGATGTTCTTCGTGAAGTTAAATACGTCTAACTTAGCTTGTGCTTCATTGTTTGCATTGCCTGTAGTGCTACAACCTATATATTTATATGTGTTAACTTGCTCTGTGACCTGCTTGTAAATTTCAGTCTTAACACAGAAAGGTAGGTGCCCTAAAAATGCCATTGATTTTGTCTTTGTGATGGAGATATTCAGATTGTATTCTCTGGCTATTTTATTTAAATTAAAGACAGCTCCTTATAAGTCATTTTCATTCTAACTAATAATTACTTGATCCTCAGCAAAATGTAGTGTACTAATATCCACGTCGTTAAATTTAAAATGTTTTATTGGCTGTAATCAAGTTCTGGTTACACCGTCGATGTAAGTAATAAAAAGAATGGGTGAGGGAGACACCCTTATATAACTCCGTGGTTTATTTCAGCCATATTATGTCTGCTGCCTGCTATTTTTATTTGTATTTTGTTATTCATATATAAATCCTGTGCAGCTCTCATAAGATGATATGCAATCTCTCTGTTTCTTAAAATTTCCCGTACTTCGTTTCGATTCGCTTTATCAAATTTCTTTTCGTAAACATGGGCTCTAAAATGCACAGCTTAAGAACAAAGATCACTTGTTCGTTACATGTGTTTCACAGCAGCAAAGATAACAAGTGGCGCGAGATAAAACCACAGAAAGGAAACTACAAGCCTCAGGTGCCAGCTAACTCGGTTCTCTACAGAGAACTGCATCCAAACCACCTGCCGCTAGTGTATCTTTCCTATGTCCGGCAACTCTCGGTGTAGCAGTCAGTAAATATCCAGGGCTCGGAACAAGGGGTGTAGGCCCCGCGTGTTTGCACACAGGGGCCTCTGCTCGGCTGCCGGCGCACTACTCACCGGCGGCGGGTTCCCGTGGGCGGAGCACTGCAGCGCCACGCCGGTCGAGTTGGAGAAGTCTGCGCGGTGCGGCGGCTCCTGCAGGAACACGGGGCCCTGCAGGCCGTCACTGCTCGCGCCGCCGCCTGCAACAACAACAGCGCGCCGGTAATTAGTAGAGCCGCCACCGGGCCCTTCCTACCTCCCTCACAACTGTCCCCACTTCAGCCGAGCCCATCTCCCAAAAGAGCAGTGCGCTCGCTCACTCACCGCTCCCCATTTTTCAGCTTCGCACTGCACCTATTACTCAAATGCCCAACCCCTTGCCAGCACCAACTTCTGATCCACGCAGAAACGCGGCAATCTCTGATTCTGCGTACACATTGCGCTGATACCCGGAAGCGGAGCTTCGATCCGTCTACCACCTCTGTTGGCTCCTACCTAAGCCTCCCTTAAACCTCTTGACAGGAACTCCTGCGCGGGTTAATATTGGTGGCGCACAATAATGGGCGAGGGTGAAGGCCCTTTCGGTGTACCGGTGATAATATTCAGTGGCTGTACTTACAGAAAACTCTTAGTAGCAACTTCGAGGAGGGAAAGATAGACTGGGGAGCACAGTGTAATATTACGATATGGTACTACAGTGGAGTCAAACGCAAATGAGCACGGCCGGGTGTTGATTCTAGCGTTGTACATCAGCGTGATGTAACACTGTTTCAAGCCTCATGTTTTACATGAACTTACTTGCCTATGTACACAAATAGGATTGAAGGGTTCCTTGCAAATAAAACAGAGCATGTCACGATGATACATCAGATGTAAAAGTAATTGTGGGCGTACTGCAAGGAAGGACCATTACAGTCTGCAATGGTGGATAACATCGGTAATTCCATAATGCTGTTCGCCAATGGTATTGTTGTTTGTAGGTAGTTTGTTATATGTTCTACAGGTCATTTGCACGACTTTTTTTCATCAAAAAGCTGTCCAGTAAGTCAGTTTACATTTTGTGTCCTGCTAATGCGACTACATTTAAAAACTAGTTCCTTACAGGTTGGTTGGTTGGTTGGTTTGGGGAAGGAGACCAGACAGCGTGGTCATCGGTCTCATCGGATTAGGGAAGGATGGGGAAGGAAGTCGGCCGTGCCCTTTCAGAGGAACCATCCCGGCATTTGCCTGGAGTGATTTAGGAAAATCACGGAAAACCTAAATCAGGATGGCCGGACCCGGGATTGAACCGTCGTCCTTACAGGCTACCACTTCTTAAATAAAAATAAAAGTTGTCCAGGAGAAATTATTTTAGGTAACACTTAAAACTTGCTTTGCTGCCTGTCAGACGATTTATATTACTGGGCAAAGAATCAAAACTTTTTGTTGCTGCATACTGAAATCCTTTTGAACCACTGACAGATTTAATAATGAGTAATAAAAATAATTTTCTCTCTAGTGTTGCATGTATTGACATTATTATTCTTGTCAAATGATGATTGATTATTTATGAATAAATTACATTAGCGAATATATATACTGTGATGGTGTAGTTAAAATGCCCAACTGCCCGAAACAGAGGAACCTGCACGCCGACTGCAGGTAAAAATCACATATTAGTCTTACTACTCCCTTTTGTGCAATCAACACTTTTATTCTGAGTGATTACTTACCCAAGAAAACTATTCCATACTACCTTATTGGGTAGAGATGTACAAAATATCAAGAGGTTGTGTCGCATGTTTCCAGGACTAGCAATTAAACGCAGAGGAGATGTAGATGAACTTAATTTTTTGAGCAGATCAATAATATGCTTCCTCCAGTTGATGCATTAATGATCATGTGCACGGAAAAAATTTGCAACGTTCTGCTCTGTTAACAGACTGTTGCCAATCTGCTACACTGACATAAGTCTGTCGTATAGAACTGCATATAGCGTATTTTCTCCAAATTTAAGGAGAGTTCATGTTCATTCAACCACTGATTGCATTTCTCTTAAAAATATAATTAACAGTATCTTTGTTGATTTCTCTCTGATGCGATTTTTATAACACTGGTATTGTCTGAAAAAAGGAACAATTCAGGTTGAGGAACATTAAGTAGAAAGTCATTCAAATATATAAGGAACTCGGGTGGACCCAAAATTGAAAGATGTAGCACACCCTTCGTGATTTTTCACCAGCAACTAAAATTTTCTCCCGTTCCAACATTGCCTGATTTATTCAGCACAACTTTTTGTATTCTGTTTGTTAGGTATGATTCAGAGCAGTTGTGTGTAAAGCCTTAATGTTTTCTAGGGTATTAACATGATATACACAATCAAATGTTTGGGAAGATCACAAAAACACCAGAGGGCTATATTTTGTTAATTAATGCTTGTAACATATGGTGAGTGAATGTGTAAATAGTATGCTTAGTCGCACAACCCTTCTCGAATCCAAATTGTAGTACGCTAAGTAAATTGTTGTTACACAAATGTGAGACACTTGTATCTTGTAACTTGGAACATTTTTCTATTTTTTTTACTCTAGCCAACTCTGTTATAGAAGTGTAACATAGCTTTGTACTCCATTTTTAAATAATGGCATTCACGTTTTATGTGCTGCAGCATCTTTATGAAATTAAAAAAAGTTTCTTCAGGAAACTAAGGTTTTTTTCCCAATGCAAAAGGAATGCTCCAAGTTACATCATGGTCAAGCATCCAGGAGCAAATATCATATTGAAATGTGAAAGTGTTGTAGTATGACTTTTTCGTATTTATGCTACTATATACCAATAATCAGCCAATAAAATCAAATTAAATTGAATTATTAAGTTGAATTATTATTTACATTTACAATCTGCAAACCATTGTGAAGTGTTTGGCAGTGGGTACATCCTACTGTATCGATGATTAAGATTCACGAATGGAGCGTGGAGAAACGGTTCTTTAAATAGCTCAGAGCATATTCTAATTAGTCTAATCTTGTTCTCAGGATCCCTAGGGTAGTGACACGTAGAGAGTAGTCGGTATGTTACTGGTGTCATAATTTAAAATCGGTTCTTGAAATTTTCAAAGTAGGCTTCCTCGCTATCTTCAGTATTCTACCAGTTCAGTTTCTACAGCATCTCTGTGACACTCTGCCCAGGGCCAAACAATTCATTGATGATTCGTGCTACCACGGTTCACACTAGTGATTTGTAAGCAATATTCTTTACAGACCGATAGGATTTCCCGAGTACTCTACCAATAAACCGAAGTCAGCCATCTGCTTTACCTACGACTGAATCTGTGATCATTCCATTTCATATCTCTACAATGCGTTACAGCCAGGTACTTGTATGAGCTGACTGATTCAAACTGTGACTCTTCGATACTGGAGTTGAAGGATACCAGTTTTTCGTATTGTGAAGTGCAGAGTTTTACATTTTTGAAAATTTAAAGCAAGTTACACCACTTTGAAACTTTATCGTAATCAGACTGAATATATATGCAACATCTTTCAGACATTACTTCATTGCAGATCTCTGCATCATCCGCAATAAGTCTGTTAATATTAATACTGTCCGTGAGGTCACTGATATGCTAAATGACCACAAGGGTCGCAACACATTTCCCTAGCGTACACCTGAAGTTACTGCTACATCTGTTAATGAATTTTCATCCAAGATAACTTGCTGCATTACAAGTTAAATAAAAGGTACTGACAACTAACACAAATTTCCATTTTCAGCATAGGTAAAATTGTTATGACGTTAAAGAAAGTCACTTCATTTGCAAATAGCAAATATTCTGTCATATAAGATCTCCTTCCGTACAACATTTTTCACGACTGATGATGTATGGCTTCAGTGTCCACTCGTTGTATACTAGTTTTAAAATGTATAGAATACTACTCATGGAAAAATTCTGTAGCTGAAGAATTTGCAATACCTTCCAAAGAGCTATAAAATATTATACAGTACATTAATGTGCAGAATTAAAAACATTTCCAGATGTTACGCAAAACACATTTTCACCTATGTTATGAACTACATTATGCGATAAACTGCTGTAACGGTATATATTATTACAGACGATCGGTTTCTGTCTATTATCAGACCATCATCGGGTTCAAAAACCATCTCAGCTATGCATTTACGAATTTGGAATAATACTTATCAGATGTACGACATTCCATCATTGACACTACCGTTGATGCATAGAAAATGGCAGAAACTGTTTGTGTCAGTCTCTAGTACACTTTCTTTCATGTTATTCTAAAATCGATGACTTGACTGAAACACCGAGCAGGAAACATAATGTGTTCTACATCAACATCTACGTGATTACTCTGCAATTCACAATAAAGTGCCTGGCAGAGGGTTCAAAGAACCACCTTCAAGCTGTCTCTCTACCGATCCACTCTCGAACGGCACGCGGGAAAAACGAGCCCTGATTTCTCTTATTTTATCGTGATGATTATTTCTCCCTATGTAGGTGGGTACCAACACAATGTTTTCGCAATCGGAGGAGAAAACTGGTAATTGAAATTTCATGACGAAATCATGAGAAAATACCATCGCAACGAAAAACGCGTTTGTCTTAATGATTGCCACTCCAATTCACGTATCATGTCTGTGACACTCTCTCCCCTGTTTCGCGATAATACAAAACGAGCTGCCCTTCTTTGCACTTTTTCGATGTCATCCGTCAGTCCCACCTGATGCGGATTCCACACCGCACAGCAATACTCCAGAATAGGGTGGACAAGCGTGGTGTAAGCAGTCTCTTTAGTAGACCTGATGCACCTAATAAGTGTTCTGCCAATGAATCGTAGTCTTTGGTTTGCTCTACCCTCAATATTATCTAAGTGGTCGTTCCAATTTAGGTTATTTGTAGTCGTAATCCCTAAGTATTTCGTTGAATTTACAGCCTTCACGCTTTTCCTTATTCAGGGTCAATTGTCAGTTTTCGCACCATACAGATACCTTATCTAAATCATTTGGCAAGTCGTTTTGATCATCTGATGACTTTACAAGACGGTAAATGACAACATCATCAGCAAACAATCTAAGACGGCTACTCAGATTGCCTCCTATGTCGTTAACATAGATCAGGAACAATAGAAGGCCTATAACACTTTCTTGGGGAACGCCGGATATTACTTTTGTTTTACTCGATGACTACCCGTTTGTTATTACGAACTGTGACCTTTCTGACAGGAAATCACGAATCCAGTCACACAACTGAGGTGATACTCCGTAGGCACGCAGTTTGATTAGAAGACGCATGTGAGGAATGGTGTCGAAAGCCTTCTGGAAATCTAAAAATATGGAATCAATTTGACATCCCCTGTCGATAGCACTTATTACTTCATGAGTATAAAGAGCTAGTTGTGTTTCACAAGAACGATATTTTCTGAAACCGTACTGACTATGTGACAATAAATCGTTTTCTTCGAGGTACTTCATAGGTAAACCATCCTTAAGGTACAACACTCTACCCTATATTACTTTTTGGAATACGTTAGGAAAGGAGAGATTTAACAATTGCATATATTAATTTGCTGATTAACCACTGACGCAATACATATATCACTAAGGAATTTACTTCGTAAGTCACAAAAACTTTTCAGAATTCAATTTCAGCTTCCATCAACAACATGTGAGCTTTCATTTTCTTTGAATTTTTATAATTCTGTTAATTACAGTGAAGGAATTAGGTGCTTCTTCTGTTCGCTTAAAGTTTTATGGAATGTCATTTTTAAACAATTGTCTTGCTTTTTTCAATGAACCATTTCAATGTATCTTTGCTGTACATTTACGAAGTCATTAAAAATATCCTCGCAGCTGAATTATTATTCACAACATTGTCATTTCATTTTGTTGTTATCTTTTACACTACCTTATCGTCCTCACTCCTGTTTCAGAGTATCGTAAATAATTTCAATCTAACTATCTACATTATTAATTTGTTTCAGGACGTGTATATTTCTACGTGTCTGAATCACTTCCTTTAAAACATGCGAGTGTTTTTGGTAGACTGCAAGTAAAACTGGGTGATTAATTATTGTGGCCTTCATATAAATTTCGCTCTTCTTCTTGCATGAGATTTGAATCCATTTCGTTATCCATCGCTTACTTGTTTTTATAGCGGACGTTCTGGGTAACGCATTAGGAAATTAACTTTTAAACACTGACACAAATCTAGTACGGAATACATTGAATTTCGTATTTTTCATCACTTTCTACATATACCTCATTCTTACCACCAGTATAGATAAGTTGTAATGTTAGAAAATTGTTGCTAAATACGGGAAATCCTGCAGAAATTGGTGCGGGATTGGGAATAGACGCTAAACGTGAACTGATATTACGTATTGTGCTTGTGCTAAAATTGTATGATTACGTGATTGTCAAAAAGTCACAGGAAACAGTTACATCCATAAATCATCTGAGAGTATACACGCGAAGCGATTTAAAGTGGAACATCCGCATGGAAACAGTCATAGCAAAGGCAGATGTTAGACTGAGATCCTTTGGGAGCATCCACAGAAAGTATGGGCTATCCGCAAAGAAGATAGCTAATAAAACCTCTTTCTGAGGAATACCAGAGTATTACTCGTTAGTCTGGGGGTCTTGCTTCTAGAAAGGATGGTAAATGAGATACAGAAGACCCAAAGAAGAGCTGCAAAATTTCGTCACAGGTTCGTTAAGCGAGCACGAAGTCGTCACGGTGATGTTGATCCAACTCTAATGGCTGACGCTACAAGGAAGACATGTTTCACAATATACTTCGCTGTTAAAATTCCGAGAGCGTGCGTTGCTAGGAGGATCAACCAATGTATTGTTTCTGCTTCATGTATTTCGTGAAAAGATAATGAAAAAAATATCTGATAAGTTTGAGCTGGGACAGATGCGTACCAACAACCGTTTCTCACACATAACATTCTCCGCTAGAACAAGAGAGGGATGAACTGACATTGGTACGCCCTATGGGATGGCTTTCGGAATGCATATATTTAGATGCAGTTTTAGTCACTCAGTTTACTTTGATCTAAGGGAGATAAGTTTGTGTGCTTTTGTTCAATTTGAAATATGTATGAAGAAATGTTCGGTTACCTGTTACAAATCCTTATACTTTACTATTGGAGATCAACTTTATCTAAGCACATGTCGGTAGAAATTTCCTTGTCGACTACACTCTGCACACCGACTGTAATGATGAACAGTTTCTCGCCTTTCTATGCCGTCTGGCGCCAATACCGGACTTAACGTTCGATGAATGTGAGCGGGGGATTGCTGCCACCCCTATCTGGCACTTCCGAAACTGCCGACGGAGGCCTTGGCTCATCACAAGTTTCACTGAAGCGCCAAAGAAACTGGTATAGGCATGTGTATTCAAATACGGAGATATGTAAACTGGCAGAATACATCGCTGCGGTAAGCAACGCCTATATATGCCAAGTGTCTGTCGCAGTTGTTAGATCGGTTACTACCGCTACAATGGCAGGTTACAAGGCTTTAAGTTAGTCTGAACGTGGTGTTATAGTCAGCGCATTAGTGATGGGCCACAGCATCTCCGAATTAGCGATTAGGTGGGGATTTTCCCGTACGATCATTTTACGAGTTTATCGTAAATATCAGGAATCCTGTAAAACACCAAAACTCCGACATCGCTGCGGTCGGAAACAGATCCTGCAAGAACGGCACCAACGGCGAGTGAAGATAATCGTTCAACGTGATAGAAGTGCAACCCTTCTGAAAATTGCTGCAGATTTCAATGCTAGGCCTTCAAAAAATGTCAGCGTGGGAACCATTCAACGAAACATCATCGATCTGGGCTTTTGGAGCCGAAGGCCCACTCTTGTACCGTTGATGACAGCACGATACGAAGCTTTACACCTCGCCTGGACACGTCAACACCGATATTGGACTGTTGATAACTGGAAACATGTTGTTTGGTCGAACGAGTCTCGTTTCAAATTTTATCAAGCGGATGGACGTGTACTGTTGTGGAGACAGCCTCATGAATCCATGGACCCTGCATGTCAACAAGAGACTCTTCAAACTGGTGGAGCCTTTGTAATTGAGTGCAGTTGGAGTGATGAGGGACCCATGATACGTCAAGATACGATTTTAACAGGTAACACGTACGTAAGCATCCTGTTGATCACCTGCATCCATTCGCGTGCATTGGACATTCCGACGGACTCGGGAAATTCCAGCAGAACAATGAGACACCCCACACGTCCATAGTTGGTACAGAGTGGTCCCAGGAACACTCTTCTGAGTTTAAACACTTCCGCTGAGCACCAAACTCCCCAGACATAAACATTATTCGGCATATCTGGGATGACTTGCAGCATACTATTAAGAAGATTAAGAAGAGACCTCCATCTCCTCGTACTCCTACGGATTCATGGACATCCCTGCAGGAATCATGATGTCAATTCTTCCAGTACTACTTCAGACCTTATTCGCGTCCATGCCACGTGATGTTGTGGCACTTCTGCGCGCGCAGGGCCGCTAAACGATATTAGGCAGGTGTACCAGTTTCTTTGGCTCTTCTGTGAGTTACGTAATTCCAAAATACCCTCCAGCATGTATAAGTGACACTACACGGTTTGCATGTTTTGCTCGATTACCTCCTTTGGAGGGGCCTGCCACTTCGCTGTCCCTCAGAGACATTGCGGGAAGCAATAAGCGCCGTGGCAATGACTGCACTGACAAGTGTTGTTCTCTGTCCGGGGCTACACAACCGTTCTAACAATTGAATCACTTGTGATCCACTTGGTAAAGATCTCGTATCTGTATTGCATCAAAGTATTATTCATTTTACGCGATATCGTCGTTATGTTAAACCACAATTTTACTACCTCCGCAGGTCAGACCTTGTCTGTGTAAAATATGCAATAGAAGAACCCTTTGTGGATTATCGATTTTCGGAAAGAGTTTCCGAGATCTAGGTTCCTTTACATCAGTCGTGTATCGTTTCTGAAGTACCCAGCATAACGCTCCACTGACCGTTGTTGTCAGCATTGCTCTTTAAGTTTAAGTACTATTAATGAAGGAAATGTAAAATAAAATGCGACAGAAGAGGACGTATGAACTAAGCATTAGGTAGATAATTCGAGAAATTTAACTAAAAACCAAATGTTAGATGGCTAGCAAGAAAGGACCTGTAACATTTTTCTGTTGTCTCAAGAAACCGGTCTTTGATGAAATCGCTTTGCGTAATTCGTTGTTAGAAGAACGGTGTTGCAACATTGGGTGGTTTATTTGATGGGAACTGACAGATATAGACGTAAATACTAATTTCGTATCCTGGGTTACCTGCCAACCGTTGATGTGAGATCTCAACGAAACAGCATAATAATCACCTCGTCAGAATTGCGTGCTGGTTGTTTTGAAGCGGTGTAGCTTCAGTGGAACCTGCACCCGTCGGTAATGTGACTTCACCGTTCACGTCAAGGCAGTGAAGTTGTGTGACGTATTAGTCGGTTAAAGGGAATTAGTGTAGTGAGATTGGTGACATGAAGACCTGAGGGAATGGTAGAGAAAAGCAATGTTGTTTGAACGTGCTTCTGACGACAACTTGAATGATGTTGCTCGATTTGTTGGTGTATTAACTCCTACTGTCCAATGTGTCTAGCAAGGAATAGTACAACCAGCAACAATGTGAAACGACGTGAGGTCAGAGGTCGTAGAATGATCCTAACCATCAAGAACCGGAGACGAGTGTCACGTCCCGTGAATAGCGATCAGTTTCAAAGCCAACGGGGATTTCTGGTATCCCTAAAAGCGGGTTCATGTCACTTTCCGAGTGAACAATGCGAACGGAACTGCGTGCAATGAACATCTGTGTTCGGGTTCCCTGGTAATGAACATTAATCTCAGAGGAATATAAAGCCAAACCCTTTCATTGGGCCGAACAACCCAAACCGGACAGTATCTCGTGAGGGCTTTTATTGGGGTCCGAAAAGTTGCAATTTTGACTCTTCTCAAATAATGCAAAACGTCAAATGACTCGACGGCCAAAGAAATATTAAATTCGTTGTGTGATGAGAATGAAGTAGGAACCAGAAATGGTTCTGCAATATTTTGGACCTGTTTCAAGTGATATACCTTGGATCTGGCTAACTGTTTGTCCGCTGTGTTTATTATATGCTGTCACTCACATTTAATTCTGACCTGAAAGTTAATCTTAAAAGAAAAAGCAAAGGACCAATACTGATATTATGGATTTGTAACTACAGCTGCCATACGTGGTATTTACTCAATGCTGAAAAAGTTAATTAAGCGTGGCGGAGGATATGTTGTACCCCAACTAGTAGTTAACGGGTGGAATAGAATAGAGCGAGAGAAAAACGACTCTCTATAAACTTCTGCACGAGCACTAATTTATCTCATATTATTTTCGTGGTCTTTACGAGAAATGTTCGCTGGTGGCAGTAGAACAGATCAGCAATCGGCCTCAAATGCCGGTTCTCTAAATTCCCGAAATAATGCCCCACGAAAAGATCGTCGTCTGCCTTCTAGGGATTGCCGATTGATTTACGAAGCATCTCCGAAATGTCTGCGTGATTATCGAACCAACCGGTAACAAATATAGCAGCACTCCTCTTGTATGTAGGCTGTTTAGGTTTTCTTATTGGTAACGCCACGTAGCGCTCTGTATGAAAATCATTGGCTGTGCTGTGTGCAGTCTGTGGCTAGTTTTCATTGTTGTCTGCCATTGTAGTGTTGGGCAGCTGGATGTTAACAGCGCGTAGCGTTGCGCAGTTGGAGGTGAGCCGCCAGCAGTGATAGATGTGGGGAGAGAGATGGCGGAATTTTGAAAGTGGACGATCTGGACGTGTGTCCAGCAGAAAGAGTAAATTTGTAATATTGGATTCATGAACTGATATATATAACATGACTTTTGAACAATATTAAGGTAAATATATTGTTTTTTTCTCTATCAAAATCTTTCATTTGCTAACTATGTCTATCAGTAGTTAGTGACTTCAGTAGTTAGAATCTTTTATTTAGCTGGCAGTATTGGCGCTCGCTGTATTGCAGTAGTTTGAGTAACGAAGATTTTTGTGAGGTAAGTGATTGACGAAAGGTATAGGTTATTGTCAGTCAGGGCCATTCTTTTGTAGGGATTATTAAAAGTCAGATTGCGTTGTGCTAAAAATATTGTGTGTCAGTTTAAGCACAGTCTTGTATAATTGTTCAAAGGGGACGTTTCATATGTCGACTCTCAGCCGAGGATACCTCACTGGAATCTTCTGATTCTTTCTTGTAGTTTGTGTAATTAGTGTAGCTTTTTTTTTATTGCCAGCGCGTAATTGTAGAGAGAATCTCCTTTGTAGTTGCAGTCTTTCATTGTTGTACAGTAAAACAGTAGTGGCATGCATGTAGATTTGCACCAAGTATTTCGCAGCTGCGCTTGCGATTAACTAGATATTATTTTCAGTGCTATGTTAATGTGTTTTCTTACTTTTGCTCTTCAAATTGTGCTTTTCTGGGTTAGCGTGTGAAATATTGTAACAATTATGGGGTGTGAAAAACGTAATACTGGCTCCAAAGTAAACTGAGAAATGACAGTGAAGACGAAAGCAGTGTGTTAGCGCCACCGTGTGATGAATTAACTAATGTTCAACATAGTAATTTGGTAATTGTGCATAGGGTAATGGAGCGGGCGGCAAACAATGGTGTAGACAGTGAAACAATTAGTGAACAGGGAAGCATTATCGATCGATCGGTCGGCAACAGCTCGCCTCAGGAATCGGGAATTACAGGACACAATCTTGCAAATACTGCAGATTCAGGTTTTGGATCCTCACCGTTTTCTCAAATAAGTCAAGACACATTTTCTGCTTGTCAAAATGTGAATGTTGCCGGTGGAACTTCACTGCCGAAAAGCACTGAGGAACATGTTTCAGACACCAGTGCATTATTTTTACAGTTAATGCAACAAATGGGACAAAGGCTACAAAAATTAGACACAATGGAACAAAATATTCAAAAGTTAGACACAATGGAACAAAATCTTCAAAAGTTAGACACAATGGAACTACACCAGAGACAAACACAGCAACAGTTAGACGCAATGGAACAAAAGCTTCAAAAGTTAGACTCAGTGGAACATACACTTGAACAAGCACGTGAAGATTTAACTACCGAGTTACATAAAATCGAATCAAAATGTCAAAAAGTCTGTAATGACGTAAAAACACAAATTTGTGAACATTTCAAACCTATTTTTTCGCGGCATGAAAATAAATTATAGAATCACGAAGCAGCCATAAAAGAAATGCAAACTATTGTTCATGAAAATCATGAGACCTTGGAAGCTAAAATTGACTCAGCTGCATCTACCGATTCGGTTACGCAACTTGCAAAATGTCAGGAAAACTTAAAGGACACAGTAGATACGATATCAACACAAATGGACACTCTGAAACTTTGTTCAGAAAATCACACTGAGGAAATAAGTACACTATCGGAGAAAGTAGCCGAACTTTCGGATCAGTTCACTAACTTATCTACAAAGGTAGATGATGATCTGAATGACAGAAGACCTGTAGCCATCACTGCCACAGAAGAGTATGAACAAATTAAGAAATTCAAACAAAATCAAAATCAAATTAATACGCAACACAAAAGAGAAATCCGGGAAGTACAAGATCAGTTGGCACAAGTAATACAAAAATTACATATTTCAGAGGACACTCGCGCTCCAACACCCGGAAGAGGGACTTAGAAATACGGAAAAGCCACAAAATAATAACACAGGGCATTTCGGAAATTATGAAAGAAATTGGCAAGGTGCACAGAATTTTGAGATGGAACCGCCGACATGACGTAACAATGACCGATATGCTACTCTCCCACACGATGATTTTGACTATAAGCTGTTCATTACTACACGTAAATTCAAAACATTTAAGAATTCTGGCAACGACATTCATCCACAAGCGTGGCTCCATCAATTCTTTCATTGTTTTCCTCCCAACTGGTCATTAGAGCACAGATTAGAATTTATGTGTGGCTACTTAGAGAATGAACCAGCTGAAAGAATGCGATCGGTCATTCACGATTGTCACAGTGAAAGAGAATTATATGATGCCTTCCTCTCAGCATATTGGTCTCAAGCTACACAAGATTGAGTAAAACATAGCATCATAATGATGAAACATTTCGAAATGTCTGAATTTTCCAGTCTTGTGAAATATTTTGAAGACATGTTGCACAAGAATCAGTACCTGTCAAACCCATACAGCCCCTCAGAACTCATCCGCATTTGCTTAATCAAATTACCTGAACATTTACGATGTATTATTTTGGCAGGACGTTGCAAAGACGACATTGAAGCTTTTCAGGGACTCTTACAAGAATTAGAAATTGACACTGACAATCGCGGAATGCGGAAACAAGGAACACAACAATTACAGGTCACATCTGTCGCAATTCCGCGATGAAAGAAATAATAACTGGACACGACAAGGCTATTCTCACAACACAAATCGTGACCAACCACCCGTATGACAACCGTTGGCAGAGTAGTAATAATTACAGGGAAAGATCACCTCTCCGTGGTAGTGACTATCACAGAGACAATCAGAGAAACAGACTAAATGGGATCCAAAATAATTATTATCAAGGGAGACAGAATAGACGCAACGGTCCAGCGCGCAGTTACGATTCATGGAGAAATTCTCCACCACGTGACCGACAAGAAAGAAACTATGGAATCTACCGACATGACGACAGACGATATGATCGTAAAGACAGACCTGAATTGCAACAGAACTGGCGGGATTAAAACAGGGCAGGGCCCTCTCGACAAGGTGAATTTGTAGAAGTTAGGTCTCCAAATCCCAATACCGACGCACGCCATCAAAGAGACAATAGGCAATGACTCATACCGCTGGCAGCCACAAAACGTACTTGTGAAACTGACGACGCAGCTGCCGTAGCTAGTAATTACGTAAAAATGGAAGACATTAGGGACATCTTACTCCAGGAACACGACGTAAAACATAACAACATTGCATACCCTGTGATTCACATTACAGTAAATGACGTAAAATTTACAGCCATACTTGACTCTGGCAGTCCCATTTCAGTAATTAGTGAAACATCCTTTAGCAAATGCAACAAGTCGAACGATTGCCCCACACTTCCGTTACGTAAGATTAAATTACAAGGTGCAATCTTTGGAAAAAGTGTAGATGTACGCCAACAAACCAACTTAGAATTCTTTTGTCAAAGCCACAGCTTCTCTATGAACTTTCTTATTGTTCCATTATTGTCGATGGAAATTATATTGGGAGTAGACTTTTTGAATGAATACAAAGCAATCTTAAAATTTCACGATGCGCCTTAGCACGGATTCTTCTAAAGTCGGTCTTGGTGCCCATTTATTTCAAGAAGCCATAGAAAATGACACTACTGTTCAGAAAACCATTGCTTTTGCTAGCCGAGTGCTAACAAAATCTGAAAAAAATTATTCCGTTACTGAATTAGAAGCTTTAGCTATCGTTTGGGCATTTAACGAATTCCGTTTCTTTCTTTTTGGTAAGCAGGTAAAAGTATACAGTGATCATCGTGCATTACAATTTCTTATGTCTTCAAAATTAAATCATGACAGGTTAAAACGTTGGGCATTGTTTCTGCAAGAATTCCACTTCACAATAGTCTACATTCCCGGCAGGGAGAACATTGTTGCAGACGCAGTGTCACGCGCACCGGCTGGGCATGAGAAAAGTAACACAGAAGGCAACCTCGAGAAAAATTCCAGTATTCTTTACATTCAGAAAGTCGCCTTTGAAAATTCATCACCACATCTTTAAAGGACATGGCTCATGAACAAGATAAAGATCCGATTTGGAAAGACATCAAAAGTAAATGACATGAAAAGACACAAACACAGATTCGGCATTATTATTTGGTTAGAAACAACATACTGTTCAAATGCTGCACTGTTGATGACAAGCTATGGGTACTTTGCATTCCTGACGATTTTGTTAGTAAGCTCATTTGGTACATTCATTTCAGCTATGCACATTTTGGTCCACGAAAATGTTATCATATTCTTCGGACGACTTGTTATTTTAACAATATGGAAAAGAGAATTCGAAGAGTCTCGTCTATTTGTAAACTTTGTCAAAAGGCCAAACCATCAATTGTCTCACATCGTGCTCCATTGTTTCCTATCATTCCTTCAAAATTAAAAGAATTTGCTGCTGTTGATCTCTTGGAACCCCTTGTCAGAACATCTAATGGATTTTCGTACGTTCTAGTCGCTGTTGAACTTACTTCAAAATTTGTTTCTTTCACTCCGTTACGTAAAGCCACTGGACGGTCTGTATCCAACGCCTTTGTTAAAAATTTCTTACGTGAAGTTGGACACGTTAGTAAAGTCATTTCAAATAACGGACCACAATTCAGATCTGCTGTTTGGTCACGCATGCTTCGGAACCATAAAATCAAACCTGTTTTTATTTCATTGTACTCACCACATTGTAACCAGTCTGAACGGATTATGAAAGAAATCAATAAGCTTTGCAGACTTCATTGTCACAGAAAGCATCAGTATTGGGACAGATATTTACAGTTATTTCGAAACGTGCTGAATGAAACACCTCATAACTCCACTGCTTTACCACCTATTCTTGTACTGAAGAATGAAGAACCACCGAACAGAATCAGAGAGCTTGTACCTTTACCGAATACACATAAACTTCGACACAAAGACATAATTGATTTGGCTATTAAAAATATAAAATCTGCAGCAGACAAAAGGAGAAAACTACACGGTAAACCAAATACAAAGAAATTATATATTGGTCATAAAGTTCTCATTAAAGCTCATTCATTGCCACATAAGAAGAAACACTTGAGTCACAAATTCTTTCTAGTTTACAATGGACCTTACAGAATCCGACGTATGCCACATGATAATTGTGTTGAAGTTGAAACTCTGCGTACTTCACATGTAAAACCGTTTATTGAAAGATAATCTGTTCTTTAACTTAGTCTTTGCCATAAAACTTTTCACATCACGCTACTAGTACAATTTGTCACACTGAGAAACTGTTAAAATGCAACAATGGTTTGAAGTTAACTATCCAGTCTAGAACCTAGGGAACATTTTTAAACAGAAATTACGAATGCATTGTTATAGTGAACAGACGACACAGTGTTGTTATTTGTACATTCTTGCTTGTTAGTTGCACGATTAGGTAACAACTATCAGGCTTACATACTTAGAACATATCCTGGTACTGCTAATGAGATTTTAATGCAACATTTTGGTTTACTTGAAAATACATTCTGGATTTAAAGTACTTTCTGTTAGATACCAGATGACACAGTGGTTAGTTTATGTGACAGCTACACGATTTTATCACGACGCTACTAATGAGTGGCAATTTACAATGTTGCTTGTGCGGTGTTTCTGTTTCATGTCTGCATAGTTTTTCTGAATTCTTCTGGAAAGGAAAACATGTTTTAGTACTAACATTTGTGGTATAGCTACAATGAGACAGCCTTTTCCGTTGCACAACAATACGTTACAGAACAGTATTTTCTTCATCACGGCAATAAGCGTAATAAGTAAGATATCTATACGCAAAGCATTTCAATTTTGTTTATCATGTAAGTACATTGACTTCTGCAGAACTTAGCTTTCGGAGGACGATAACTACGACACTTCCACAGAGATTATCTTACAACAAGATGCACAGTTTAGCGCTACAGTACACGTATTTAAGTGATTAATTTTGTACTCAAAACATTTATTTTTAAAGATTTTTGTATTACAATGATACAAAGGTTTTCCGTGATACATTTCATTCCATTGCTGTAATCTGTAACACCTGAGGGTATAATTACATTAATCCTCAGGGGGTACACGCCTACTTTGTGTACCATGTGTTTGGCAAGCACAAGGAGCCCTAGCTAACATGATATTTGCTTATACAACTCTACACATCGGTACCATATTTCTCTAACACAGAATTACAAGCTATTTGATTATTTAACAGAGAAAAAAATATTTTTTTACTACATCAGTGACACATGTTTACGCAATTACGCAGTTGGATAACTTCACACTTATGAAATTGAATTTTGTCTCTACTTTGTGAACTGTTCATATTTTTTGGAACCATTGTGATGCTATGAGAGCTTTGAATGACGTATTTGGTATGGGATTATGATTTTTGAAGTACAATTGAGGTAGATGGCACTGTGAAATGAGCAGAGAATTTTTTTAGGTTTTGAAATTATTGCAGAAAGCTACAACGTTTTTGAGATGTGATTGATCTGTTATGATGTTATTATTATGATGACGTTGTGTATTATACTGCTGAGGTATGTTTATGATCAATATGCTTATGCTATTTGAGGAATTTATTATGATGAAATACTGAAGAATTGTCGACGAATATGTATATGTGTAATAAGGTAAGGAATAATGAGTAGTGGTTAGGGACTCTGGTTTGTGAAAAAGTATGTTGGAAACCAAGAATTGTACTTTAAGTGTTATGAAATGTGTGTATATGCGTGAATGTATCACAATGCTGGTGAAAATTTTTTCGACACTGTTACATTCATGGGATTTTGTTTCTACACATTTGCAATGCAAATTCTCGACCTGTGAAATTTTTTATATGAGACTGTCACTGTAGTGCAAACTGGTGTCGTGAATATTTCGGTAAGAAACTTAAGTGACCACGTAATGCATCGTGGGCACCCAGCTGCGCGTCAGTCGCCTGGAAAAAACTTATTAGTGTGTGCCTTTCAGAGGCACAGGTGGAGAAAGAAAGGAGGCCATTATCCTCGCTATTGACATTTCTTTGTAGAAAGGATCGCAAATACGACACGCTCAAACTTGAAAACATATGATTATACTGTGGAGCTCTTAATTTATGATATTTACTAAAATGCCTAATGAAATGATGAGAAACATTTGACATCTATTGCCTTTCTAGTTGAGAGATAGCTCAATTTGTTTAATGTCTAGTTTCTAGTTGCACTGCAGCATTGGTTAAAATAAAATTTTATAGATGTACTAATATAAATATTTTATGCCTACAGATCAAGTAAATAATAACTTTGTGATCTACTTCAAAAAAACGAGGGAGCACAAAAAGACATTTCCCTTCACAGGAATTGCATGCATGATTTTTGTCAATGACTGGGTAACTTATTTAGTAGTGTAAGTTGAGGTGATACATCACCCTAGTGTTAAGATGTGACATAGGTATTAGACATGGCCATCTTTACTGTGATATTTTTTCTGATTGAGCTTTGTCATGTTTAGATATTAGATATTGCATTTGCTGCTGCTGTTTGCCAGGCATAGTGCTATTTATTTTTCTTTTTGCTGCACATTGGCTCATATTAGTGATAATGTTGCATTTGCTTTGCTAACTTATATATTGCTGCTTGCTTTGCCAATTTGAATTTTTTGTCATTGCCGTTTGTGTTAATTGTTTTGTGCTGCTGCATTGCCTTGTCCCTTAGTTTAGCATCGGAGCTCAGATGATTTAAGTTAGCTTAAGATGGAGTAGGCTATATGAGAGAACGAGTTGTGATGAATTGGAAGAAATGCATTGAGAAGCTATAAGAAAATGGTTTGGCCAAAAAAGTATTTTGAAAGAGGATATGAACAAAAAAGTAGGGTTTAGGGACAAATTTTGAGAGTGCACAAGTGGTGGTTTATGGGCTTGCTATATTCTCCGCAAGACTCTTCGATGGTGATTGTGCACCTCCACAGTCACAGCAGATGGCTGCTAGCCATCTCTACAAGGACTACAGTGGGTCTACACCTTTGATGACTCACCAATACCATTATTTCTACAAGGACTGCACTGGGTCTGCACCTCTGGTGGCCCACCAATACCGTAATCTCTGCCAGGACTACAGTTGGTCTGCTCTGTGATGACCTACCTACCAATATTCTTTCTAAACTTCGACTGACTCTGCAGTGGGTTTGCTCTGTTGTGGCCCATTACCTGTCTGCATGACAAGAGTCAGTACTGTCTTTCTGTTGGAAGGACAACACTACTTCTTCAAGACTGCATTGAAATCCACTACTTCCGTGTGCATTGTCTTTTAGTGCTCAGACTTTGAAAAAAAAACTGCAATTTTACTGTGATGAATGATCAGGACTGTCTTTATGGACTGTGAGAAAATTTTAGCTTTTGACCAACATTGTATCAGTAAGTGTGTGCATATGATTTCTTTGTTATTGTATTTGTGAAAAAATTTTTAACAAATATGTATTGGCCAGTGCCCAAAACAATTTGTAAAATTTTTTGTGAGGAGCATGGGGGCTATGTAAGTAGGCTGTTTAGGTTTTCTTATTGGTAACGCCACGTAGCGCTCTATATGAAAATCACTGGCTGTGCTGTGTGCAGTCTGTGGCTAGTTTTCATTGTTGTCTGCCATTGTAGTGTTGGGCAGCTGGATGTTAACAGCGGTAGCTTTGCGAAGTTGGAGGTGAGCCGCCAGCAGTGGTAGATGTGGGGAGAGAGATTGCGGAATTGGAAAGTGGACGATCTGGACGTGTGTCCAGCAGAAAGAGTAAATTTGTAATATTGGATTCATGAACTGATATATATAATATGACTTTGAACAATATTAAGGTAAATACATAGTTTTTTCTCTATCAAAATCTTTCATTTGCTAACTATGCCTATCAGTAGTTAGTGACTTCAATAGTTAGAATATTTTATTTAGCTGGCAGTATTGGCGCTCTCTGTATTGCAGTAGTTTGAGTAACGAAGATTTTTGTGAGGTAAGGGATTGACGAAAGGTATAGGTTATTGTCAGTCAGGGCCATTCTTTTGTAAGGATTATTAAAAGTCAGATTGCGTTGCTCTAAAAATACTGTGTGTCAGTTTAAGCACAGTCTTGTATAATTGTTCAAAGGGGACGTTTCACTCTTAGTTACTTCGGTACTTGTCATTAAAACGACCTGACGGGGATCCCAAATACTCGAGTAGTTCAAATTCAAATGGCTCTGAGCACTATGGGATCAACATCTGAGGTCATTAGTCCCCTAGACTTAGAACTACTTAAACCTAAGGACATCACACACATCCATGCCCGAGGCAGGATTAGAACCTGCGACCGTAGCAGCAGCGTGGTTCCGGACTGGAACGCCTAGAACCGGTCGGCCACCGCGGCCGGCTACTCGAGTAGTACTCAAAAATGGGTAGCACTAGCATTCTACATGCCTCCTCCTTTATACAGAGCTACATTTTCCCACGATTATCCGAATAAAATGAAGTTGCGTATTCGAGTTCCCTACCAGCAATGCAACGTGCTCATCCCATTCCGTATCGCTTTGCACCGTTACACCCAGATATTTTATCGATACGACTGTGTCAATCAGCCCTCTACTAAAACTGTATTGGAACAATAGATGTTTGATTTTCCTACTTATTTGCATTTACTTACATTTTTCTACATTTACAGCAAGCTGACATTCATCAAACCAACTAGACATTCTGGCTAAGTCACCCTGTATCCTCCTACAGACACTCAAAGACGAGACCTTCTTGTACACCACAGCATCATCAGCAAACAGCCGAAAACAGTTGTTCACTACGTCTATCAAATAATTTACATACATAGAGAAAAAATAAGAGCGGTTGTATCACTTTCCCCATGGCATTCCTGACGACATCCTTTTCTCCGACGAACACTCGCCTTCGGGGACTACATACTGTGTTCCACTACACAAAAAGTCTTCGAACCCCTCACATATCTAGGAAACTATTCCGTGTGCTTGGTTATTTGTCAACAGTCCACAATAGGTCACCGGGTCAGACACATTTCGAAAATCTAGGTATGTGGAATCTACTCTGTGCCCTCGATCCACGTTTTGCAGTATATCGTATGACAAAAGGGCAAGGAGAGTTCCGCACGAGCAATGCTTTCTAACTTCGTGCTGATTTGTGGACAGAAGCTTTTGCATCTCAGAAAGATTTATTACATTAAAACACAAAATGTGTTCAAGAATTCTGTAAGACACCGACGTTAAGAGTATTGGTCTTAATTACGCGGGGACCGTTCTTTTACCTGTGATATCATACTGAGATTCCATCTGCACCTGGCGACTTATTTGTTTTCAACTCTTTCAGCAGCTTCTTCACACCAGGGATAGTCAATTTCTATGTCTTCCCACGTGAGTCTGTGCGGCAGTCAAACGACAGCACGTTTATATTCGATCCTCCTATGTGAATGCTTTCTTAATTGTGAAATTTAAAACTTCTGCTTCCCTTCTGCTGTCCCTGTCTAATTTGCGTTAAAGTTGTAGGCCATGCTCCGCGCATTGACCTTCTTACAGACGCACGAGTTCGTACTAAGTTTTGCCTGTAGACAGCCCCGCTTTCTTTTCTGAATCGAGAGTGCAGAATCTCTGTTTCCTCAACATTTTCCGAATCGGAGGATATTTTCAGTCCTTAATCCACACGCCTGTCACATACGTCTCCAGAGCGCGATCTGCAATCAGTGTAAGCTTTGTTCATAATTCTTCTCCGAGCGCCATAATGGAGTTAAATTAGTCTATTCATTGTCTAGGTGGGATGATACCAACTGCTTAACTGCTTTTGCTATCATAAATACTCTGCTAGCCCTCTTGATGATTTATAATTTACAGTGTTATTTCTCATGAGTATTGGTTATTGGGGTGTGCACTGAATTATAAATTAAATGTTACATCTCTGTTAGTAACCATTTCTCCTTTCATGGCAATTTTTAATAACTGCTGTATCAAAACAGAGCAGCTACTTCTATAGACAGCGTATGCCACCTGAAAATGAGTATTCAGTAAATCATTCTCTGTATCGGGACGAGGCACATAGTACGCCGATATGTCGGCGTAGCTACAATTGGTGTCAGGCCACTGATTCACGTCACAAGACGACCGCTAGCCGTAACATTACGATACCACACATTTCCGTTGTCGCTGTGCGCCGGTTATGGGTCAGCGGAAATTGCACGGAGACTCAGCTGCGAGACGAGGCTGCGATTGATTGAGGACGCGGCAACGTTTGGAGGGCTTCCGGATACTGCTGAGGAAGCGGCACTATGGCGAAGCCGGATTCACTCCTGAGAGCACAATAAAATTCCGACATAAAATTTTATATCTGCGATAAAGAGCTGGCATTTATTGAAAGAGACTGTCGATGCTTTCTGTGGCACTGCAGCCTGTTGTGATTTCTGAGAGAACCCGAGACGCTAATAAAACAGTATTTTGTTGAAATTGTCTCCTGACGTTGGCACGTTTACGTTCGCTGGGAAGAGGTAGTGAGAAATCTCCCTTGAGAATAAACTTCCATTTTAGCTACATAATACATATTCACAAACAGAACTTCTATCGCAGATGTACACTTTAAGGAAAAATCGTTTCAATGGATGCGACGGTGAAATTATTTCACTCCTTTCTTTCTGTTACGTGAGTATAAGGCACTCGATGGAGGTGACCATTGTGTAGCTCATCAGAGAGCGCCAATGTTTGTAATTTTCCGTAATACTTGGAAGCTATGAATGTAAAAGGAAAAAAGGTGCTGGAAGATAACGCAGTAGAAGACTCTGTATGAATAATCCTTTGTGAAAAGACATTCTTGGAACTCTAAAAGTAATCTTTCATCAAAAATGGTGACATCAGCTTTTCTTTTTGGAGCGTCTCACTGCTTCAAAAATCGCGCAGCTCTTCTCTCATTCCAGTTACCCGACCAACCATCCGGACATGGTAAGCATTCTTTACAGACTGCCACTACAGAAAGACTAAAGAAAAACTGTGTTCCACGTTACCTCTTCTTTAAATAGAGACACCCACTACACCGTCTAGTCACATTGATGTGTCCACCTGTCAAAAGCCTGAATAATCACCATTTGCATGGACCGCTGGGAGACGTGCTGGAATTGAGTCATTGAGGTTCTGGAAGATACCGACAGAGGTGCAGAGTCATGCCGACTCCAGCGCCGAAGCCAGATGCGCAAGGTTTCTAGGTTGAGGATCCATTGCGCGAACATCCCGATATAGATTCTCGACTGTGTTTAAACCCGGGGGGTTTAGTGGCCAAGGGAGTACGGTAAACTCATTCTGGTGCTCTTCGATTTACCCAAACACACTAAGAGCTTTGTGACACGTTGCATTGTTCTGTTGGCAGATCCCATCGTCGAGAGAAAAAGCAAACTGCATGAAGTCTCTACGAGCAGATGCATTCTTGTGTTGATACATTGTGTGATTCGTCTGAATAGGACACCTCACGCGATCCAGTGGACGTCCAGTTGCTGTACAGGCGTTTACATTCCACCTTCGTCGCCGATGAGCAGCAGACAGTATCGGTGCATGAACCAGGCGCCTGCTGCTGAGGCCAATACCCAGCAACGTTTGCTTAGTGGTCGTTGAGGAGACGCTGTTGATTGCCCCTTGCTTCACCTGGGCTATGAGTTGCTCGACTGTTGCACGTGTAGTCGCCGGTACACATAACCGCAGCCTTCGTACAACCCTGTCATCTATGGTCCGCAGGGCACTTCAGTTGCCTCGGCGCCAGAACAATTTTGCCATGTACAGTGTACTGGAACCACGGCGGCACGTCAATAGTTTACGAACTTAGCCGTTGCGGAACTGTTTCCACCCTTGGCCTGATAGCCAGTGATCCTGTCCTTTTGAACGTTAGATAAGTCGTTAAGTTTTGACATTAAGACAATGAGTGCACCGTTTTCCACTTCCCCCAGACACACTTTATATAGTGGTTATTGCACGCTGACGTCGAACATAGGCGGTGGTCACATTAATGTGAACGGACCGTCTATAATCACTCCACTTACACGGATTGGAATTAATTTTTCCCACTATATGAACATGGATTTTTGGATTTCTTCCCTGTCTATCCATCATGGATGGGAAACATTAGCTGGTTAAGTGATTATCAATGACATTCACCAGCACCCGTGTAATTGACATGTTATTTATTTTATATTGATTACCAGTTTCGGACGGCCTTGCTGTGCTGGTACCGCGAACGGTTGAAAGCAAGGTGAAACTACAGCCGTAATTTTTCCCGAGGGCATGCAGCATTTACTGTATGGTTAAATGATGATGGCATCCTCTTGGGTAAAATAAAATTAGGAGTAGGAATTAAAATACATGGAGAAGAACTAAAAATTTTGAGGTTAGCCGATGACATTGTAATTCTGTCAGAGACAGCAAAGAACCTGGAAGAGCAGCTGAACGGAATGGACAGTGTCTTGAAAGAAGGATAAAAGATGAACATCAACAAAAGCAAAATGAGGATAATGGAATGTAGTCGAATTAAATCGGGTGATGCTGCTGGTATTAGATTAGGAAATGAGACGCTTAAAGTAGTAAATGAGTTTTGCTATTTGGGGAGCAAAATAACTGATGATGGTCGAAGTGGAGAGGATGTAGAATATAGACTGTCAATATTAAGGATAGCGTTACTGAAGAAGAGAAATTTGTTAACATCGAGTATAGATTCAAGTGTCAGGAAGTCATTTCTGAAAGTATTTGTATGGAGTGTAGCCATGTATGGAAGTGAAACGTGGACGATAAATAGTTTAGACAAGAAGAGAATAGAAGCTTTCGAAATGTGGTGCTACAGAAGAATGCTGAAGATTAGATGGGTAGATCAGATAACTAATGAGGAGGTATTCAATAGAATTGGAGAGAAGAGAAATTTGTGGCACAACTTGAGTAGAAGAAGGGATCGGTTGGTAGTGCATATTCTGAGGCATCAAGGGATCACCAGTTCAGAATTGGAGGGCAGCGTGGAGGGTAAAAATCGTAGAGGGAGACCAAGAGATGAATACACCAAACAGATTCAGAAGGATGTAGGTTGTAGTAGGTACTGGGAGATGAAGAGGTTTGCACAGGATAGAGTAGCATGGAGAGCTGCATCAAACCAGTCTCTGGACTGAAGACCACAACAACAACCAGTTTCGGCATTCGACTATGCGTCATACGCATTTCTCAAAAGTAAACGATATTTTCACACACAACAATTCTCCGAATGAAGCACTTGGGATACAGTTTTGAATTCACGACATCCAGGAATATATGACACTGTGTGACAATATCGTTTATACTTGAGAGATGCGTATGGGTCCTGATGATGCCATAGTGGAATGCTGAAACTGATAGTCAAAATAAAATAAAATAACGTCTCAATTACACGGCTGTTGGTGAATTTCATTAATAATTTCTATATTTCTTTGTTAAGTATGTAGATAACAACAACTAAACGCGCCAATATCTCTCATAGAAAGATGATCTTCAGTTTTATAATAGGGGAACAAAAAATAAACTATCACATCAATCAGGCATAGGCATTAGAAGTAGACAAGAATCAGGCAAAAGGAGAATGCAGTGGCTTAAATCCGAATTTTACATCGTAATGAAATGAGACGAGATTACTCAATAATTTATCTACACAACTGCGAGGTGGCGATTCACATATTAGTAAATACAAAATGTTAAGCTGAGCTTACCCACGCAAACTGCAGTTTCTAATGAACCGAAGATTTCTGAATGCCTTATCCACAGTTAGACCTTTTCTTCATCTTTCACTGGTAATTCCTACATATTTTTACTCCGATATTAGGATGACAGAACTCTGCGTTTGTCTGATCAGACTTATGTATGTATTACATACATATATCGTGCTTTTGCGTGTACGTCACTACTACACTAAGAACTAATAACCAGTCATCGCACCGTTGAAATTTTGTTGTTTCTAACTGCATGCTGGTTTAATTTCCTACGAATATTATTTTTTCATGAGTAACGGCGTCGTCTGTGAAATACCTGAGATTATTATAAATATCACTATTCAGCCATTAATATGGACTACGAGAGAAGTGTCGCTGTTACACTTGCCTGTTGTGTTCTTCCCGTCAAGTAGTTTTAAATTCAGCTAGAAACCTGTCTTAATGTCCCGTTAGAATGTATTTTCTTTGGTGGGCCTAGATGTGTGATTGAATTTAATCTTTTTCTGTAGGTTAAACGTACCAAATACACGTGACTATCTCTATGGTTGCTGTCTGTGAAAAGTACAAGATGGAATTCGACATACCGCTGGTTTCAGAATCCAACCTGGTTTATTATTACGTTAGTTATTTAAGAAAAGACGCATTGCCCTTCTAGTAATCACACACGTTTCGAATAATCTCTGCATATCTGAGATCTTACTCTCTGACATTACGCTTCTTCAAAGAGGCTTCCTGATTTTGTTCGTACACTACAGGAGACCTATACCAGCTACATTTTCACTCAGTCTCATATCTGCTAATAGCAATATTACTGGCACGTTGACGAAAAATGTTGTACCATTCTCAGTGGATGAACTGCAAGCGTTCTAATTCCGTCCGAATCTTTTACGTTTCATTTTAACGGCCTCCCAGCTGTTAAGACTGTACGGGACGAGCAAGCAAATGTCTGGGAGAGACAGAAAGAACTCACGACAAGCTCAAGTGAGAAAGGAGCCGCTATGTCGATCAGCATCTTATAGACACTATACGTACTGTACCGCTACTTTCTTTAAGGGAAACGACAGGTGAGGGAAAAAAAATATTGCTCAAATTCAGGATTTTTTTCTCCGTATTGGAATGTTGTAGAGAAAGGGGGTTTGCTGCATTTAATAAAGCATACATTGAAGTTTTTATTGGTATTTTCATATTGTAAAATATTAATATCTTCACTGATCGAGATTTTCCCGAGGCAGTTCTGAAAGGAGATAGATCGACGGTGGTCGCTGTAACCACGGTTGTGGTTATCTGGAACATGAAATTAACATATCACCGTGAACCTTACAGATGTAATTTTAGTTCATTGTAGGTATTTGCAACAATTTTTTTGCGAAATTATACATATTTGAACAAAATGGATATTTTTAGGACCCCTATTTTTGGCCGAAATAAATACTAAATGTCAACATAAAAAATTGGCTACGACGAACTGAAGGGAACTCAGATTGCTTCAAGGGAAATAAAAAATCATTAAAAACGGATGAAAATTGTAGTGTGGGCGACGACAACCAGGCCAAAAAACATGGTTCTGAGAACATCGCGTTTAAAGTTTGACAAGTATTTATCATATAGCAAAAGGGACAAAGCCTGAAACTTAGTGGATATCATCGACGCCTGGTCAATAATAACTATCGCTCCGGCTAGTGGATGGCCACTTTCCGCTACTTTGACCTAATAGGACCACATTTTCGCCTGAAAGCCCTTTTCGTCGCTGAGCGCGTCGCTGCAAGAGTCTCTATCTTCACAGAATGGGCCGCTCGAGGTAGCCGTTCGATCTACGCGTCTTGTCAAGGTTCGCGCGCCTCCCCACTTCGGAGGTTCGAATCCTCCCTTGGGCATGGGTGTGTGTGTTATCCTTAGCGTAAGTTAGTTTAAATTAGCTTAAGTAATGCGTAAGCCTAGGGACCGATGACCTCAGCAGTTTGGTCCCACAGTCCTTACCACAAATTTCCAATTTTCACAGAATCGGCGCATTTCATTAACGATTTTGATATGAAGGAAATTTGCCACGCGTATTAATGCAGTATGGCCTACATTGAATATACATACGGCGAAATATGAACCATTGTTGACACTTTGGTTACGGCTGTATGTTATTTTAGGTTCGTATCTCCAAATAAAACTAAAAAACCGCCCAAAAAACTCTCAAGCGAATCAGGTTTACTCAACTTGATATAAATAGAGGTTATGGCATCGATAATGACTTGTGGCAATGGCCTTTTCTGTTTATTACTCTACATTTCACCATTTGCTTTCGCTGAAAACGCTGACAGAATCGTTACTTTTTGGAGTTCATGCATCATTTTTTGGGGAAAAATTCTTCAGTGTATATACGTTCGAATTCCGTAATAAAATAATTTCGAATATTTTTGACCGTCACCCTGTCGTTCTCCCTAAAGTGAGGATGAATTAAGGAAGTATAAGAGGTCAGAAATTTTTTTAGCCAAATTGTTTCATTGGCTTAAAATGTTCGTTAGAGAGTCTATTTTTAAGATTCATTCATTCATACAAATGTTCATTAAAACCGCGATTTACCGTATGGGAGTCTGGAGTCTGGTACATCCGAGCGCCCGAATGAAAGCCGTGTAATACTGTAATAATTATCACCGGAGTAGAGGTCCTGTTAATTTCGAATAGTATCGCAGAGAGCATTAGTATCTTCTAAAATACTATTCTCGACAAGATTTCTCTACTTAACATGATTCTTTTTGGTAAACAATCTGAAAGCACGCGCTTGTCTCAACCCTGCTTGACTTATCATTTCACTTTTTTTTGTACGAAGTAAAACGTGAGTGCTTGAAAATGACAAAAAATCGTATTTATACACAGAAAAGATTCGAAAAGTAACCCCAGTCCAGCAAAAAAAAAAACAAAAAACAAAAAAAAAAAAAAAAAAAAAAAAAAGAACGCTTCGATGGGTAAACTGGAGCCAGTTAATCAGTAAGAAAAACACCAAGCTGAAACATTAAACGCTTCTTTTTCCAAAACATATTTCAAGTTGGCGGGATCTATATTATACCTTTTTATAATTTGTTAGTCGGCGTTTTTTCTACTGTTGTATGTAGGATATTTGGGATAAATATGCATGATGCACATTTTTAGAACAATTATTTCGCTGAAAAAATTCCCATTTACTTCATTGTGCCGCCATTTTGTTAAAAACAATATTTTACAAATACACTTACTCAGTAAGAGAACATTATCACTTTCGAAGCACTTTTTGAAATTTTATTCCAGGTCGTAAATTGTGGCTTTCACAACTATCAACAACCACCCTCGTACTCTATGAAGACATTTCGCAGACGTAGTGCAGTGTCCCCTGGGTGCAAGTTTTTATACTTAAAAAGTATTATAAAATCTTGAGTATATGCAATGAATATTTAAAGTTTGGTTTGTAATTTGTTATTTTATTGAAAATAGAAATCATGAATATCGGTTTCAAAATCGAACGTCACCCTGACCTACCCCCTTAAATAGAATACACAGTAACTGAAAGTACGCCTTAGACAACGGGTAACATGGATTGTGTAAAGTGGCTGTCAATCAAGGCGTTTTAATCCGTAACTATCATGCGTGATGATTGTAGGCGGACGTGATGCAGGGTAGGGTAGCGATCAGTTAACACACGGAGCATTTCTTTTCACTGAGGTGAAATAAAACCTCAAACAGCTATCCATTCTACGAAAGCTCAAGGCTTACAAAGAAATATACTTCAGAAATGAGTCTAAATCTTAAAAACCCTTGCAGTTTTGGCATGCAGGATTGAAAGAACATACGACATCGTTCTGATTTTTATTGTGGTAACATATTGCACGGAGCGTATTGGTTTTTGTTTTAAAGGCTAATGAAATAACCAATTAAAACAACAAATATGTCTAGGTGCTACAGATTCAGTGATGGTAATGCTGGTGATGATAATGATAATGATGATGATGACGAGTGTGATGTACCTTAGTGCCAAACAGGATGTTGTCAGAGCCCTTACTAATATGATCTAGGACGAATGTGGTTACAAGTGATAAAATGTTAACACCATTTCTTAGATACGTACCATAATATTGCTTAAAATCACAAATTCGCTCACATACACAGATACATAAACAATATAGCGGAAAAACATGGGTGGGTGATCACAGGATTAAATATGGATAAACCAGCCACCTTGCAACACACGAACGTTCTAAAACTCAAAGCTTAGGCTATAAACTCCACATTATACGTAATTTTAAAAAGTCACCTGATTCGTCTGTTTATGTGGTAGGTACGTCACGACTTACGTCCATTTTAACCGTTATATCAGGTAAATAACGTACTTCGTTGATAGACAGCTGTCTCTACAAATAATTCCCATTTTGCTGATGATTTAACTATTCCAGCTGGGTGCTATGTATTAGAGACGTTCTTAAATACGGGAAGAGACTGGTATCTGAATGGTTTTCTGTATCTAAAAATTAAAAAGAACTTTTGTGAAATCTTAAGTTTTTTATTCTAGGTGAAAATCCTTTCTCAAGGTGATACTGTAACATAAGAACCAAAAGCGCACATAGTTGAGCTCATTTTATTATTCTCCTACGCTACAGCTCTTTGGAATTTATTGTCAGGCACTACACCCCTCTGGGAAGGCAGGATACATACGGGAGATGATGGTACTTCTAAGGAGATGACCCACCATTACCTGGAGCGTCTGTGTAGGATATATCTGGAGCCATACAACTTTACTCCAAGTGGAGTTCAAGAACTTTCCCCATCACCACTGTTTGCTTTTTCAATGATGCTGCAATATTTCGTTTTCATCACAGAACTGCTACGAGGTTTTGAGCAGATCACCGTTACTTGCACTGTGCCGTCTGCATGCCGCTTGTATGTTCCCATCAATGAGCGGTCTGCCTTCGTTCTTGGCCTGAAGTCAGTGGGGAATGAAGACTAAGCTTGAGTGGCATCGTAGGCTCACTTGGTAATTTGATGCGTCCATCCTTCGATGGTGTTGAGATGTTTGAACAAAGCTACTGGCCGGTTGCAGCACACTCATCTGAGGGAATTTCCTTGGGGTACTGCCACACAGCAGATGAACATTGATAATTATCCCTGGACAGTCGTTGAATACACCTAATTTAGCAGTGTGTGCGACGAAAAAAGACAGATTGGGAGTCCTTTAGTGGTAAACGGCCCCACAGCAATAATGTCCTGCCGCCTTTTATGTAGTTATTGCTACGGTAATAATAAAAGGTCCTAGCAAGAGGTGTGTGGCTCAGTAGCGGCGGAAAACTCTCCAAGCGGTTAGGCACATAAAAGCTCCCACAGAGTCTTCCACTCTACAACTTTTATGGAACTCCTTGGCACAGTAAAACTGTGTGCTGGACCGGGAATCGAATCCAGCCTTCCGCGAGTAGTACGCTTAGCAGTCGCGACATCCACACTCCAGTCACGACCCATCCTCACAGTCTTACTGCCGACAGTACGCCCCTCCTGCATTCCAAACACCAGGAACGTTCTTGTGGGAATAGCTACGGAGGAATGTCTTAGTCACAGTCTAAGGGACTTTCTTCAGCATGTTTTAATCTGCAGGGCCGGCCGGAGTGGCAGAGCGGTTCTAGGCGCTACAGTCTGGAACCGCGCTATCGCTACGGTCGCAGGTTCGAATCCTGCATCGGGCACGGATGTGTGTGATGTCCTTAGGTTAGTTAGGTTTACGTAGTTCTAAGTTCTAGGAGACTGATGACCTCAGCAGTTAAGTCCCATAGTGCTCAGAGCCATTTGAACCATTTTTTTAATCTGCAGGAAATTTCGAAACAGCGTACATTCCGCTTCATCGTGAAACGATCTTTCTGAAAACAATCCCTCAAACTGCGGCTAAGCCATTTCACCGCAATACTCTTTCTCGCAAGAGTCCTAGACGTTCAGGTTATACAAGAGGAATTCTGTGATGTTTGGAAGGCAGTATATTTGGTACTGGCAGAAGTAAAGCTGTGTAGGGTGTGTCGTGAGTCGTGTTTGGACAGCTCAGTTGTTAAGAGCAGTGCCTGTGAAAGGCAATGTTCGGGGTTTGATCCTAGGTCCGGCACACAGCTTTAATCTGCCATGAAGTTTCACTTAGGTTGGTTCCTCGAGGAACTGTTATCGTCTCGACAAGTAGTATGGCATCACGCAGTCACTTCACTGTGTTAACCTTCTACTGCACACTGTTACCATTTGAGACAAAACCGTAAATTTATGTGTAATGTTAAGAAAACCGTTCGTATATGGTGTGCCTTCTTGTAACACGTATATCTCTGCCTGCGTCGCGATAGGCTGTGTTTAGTGCCTTTATATTGGCAGAAACAGCCGAAAATCGATAACTGTTGCCAAAGATCAATTGTACGTAAATGCATGTGGAAGCAGCCCATGGAATGAATTATTTCTGCTACTTAGATCACACATAAAAAGTTACATTTATAAAGAATGTAAAATGATAATTATTGGAAGAATAAATTTTGTTTTCATATTCTCGAAAATGAACGATAAATAATCAATTAATAGTCTCAGTTCGTTGTCATATGGTAGCACTGTGATCTTTTCCAATTTGGGCAGGTTCAGTCCAATGATGTATATTGTAGAGGTCTCATCAATTCCAGCTTCGTGCTTCTATAGGGTAAAATTTCTGTGTCAAAGAATACTACAAAAGGGCTTCATATGGAGCGATAGTCAACAGAATGCAAAAAATGCCATTAGAAATAGTGTAAAAAACTGATGAACTAAACACCATTAAAGCGATTGCTTACAATAATGGCTACAGTCCAAAATTAATAGATGCGGTAAATAATAAAATGAAGTTTCATGTAACCAAGCACAAAGACAAACCAACGATAAAAAACACCACATCACAGCTAACAGAAGAATACGCGAGCATGCCATTTTTAGGAAATATGTTATGTAAAGTGGCAAACCATTTCCAAGGGTCAAATGTCAGAATCAGTTTCTACACAAGTAACAAAGCAAAAGACAAAGCGACCCATAGTATTAAAAATAACAACAAGGCATACAATCGATCAGGAATTAATAAACGTAACTGCAATGAAGATTCAAATACACTATGTGATCAAAGTATCCGGAAAAACACAAAAATATACATTTTTCATATTAGGTGCATTGTGCTGCCACGTAATGCCAGGTACTCCATATCAGCGACCTCAGTAGTCATTAGACATCGTGAGAGAGCAGAATGGGTCGCTCCGCGGAACTCACGGACTTCGAGCGTGGTCAAGTAATTGGGTGTCACTTGTGTCATACGTCTGTATGCGAGATTTCCACACTCCTAAACACCCCGAGGTCCGCTGTTTCCGATGTGATAGTGAAATGGCAACGTGAATAGACAGGTACAGCACAAAAGCGCACAGGCCGACCTCGTCTGTTGACTGACAGAGACCGCCGATAGTTGAAGAGGGTCGTAATGTGTAATAGGCAGACGTCTCTCCAGACCATTACACAGTAATTAAAAACTGCATCACGATCCACTGCAAGTACTATGACAGTTAGGCGGGAGGTGAGAAAACTTGAAATTCAAAGTCGAGCGGCTGCTGATAAGCCACGCATCACGCCGGTAAATGCCAAACGACGCCTCGCTTGGAGTAAGGAGCGAAAACATTGGACGATTGAACAAAAGAGAAAACTTTATGTCGAGTGACGAAACACGGTACACAATATGGCGATTCGATGGCAGGGTGTGGGTATGGAAAATGCCCGGTGAAAGTCATCTGCCAGCGTGTCTAGTGCCAATAGTAAAATTCGGAGGCGATGGTGTTTTGGTATGGCACTGTTTTTTTTTTATAGAGGGGGGCTTGCACCTCTTATTGTTTTGCGTGGCACTATCACAACACAGGCCTACATTGATGATTTAAGCACCTTCTTGCTTCTCACTGCTGAAGAACAATTCGGGGTTGGCGATTGCATCTTTCAACACAATCGAGCACATGTTGATAATGCATAGTCTGTGTCGGAGTGATTACACGACAGTAACATCCCTGTAATGGACCGGCCTGCACAGAGTCCTGACCTGGATCCTATAAAACACCTTTGGGATGTTTTGGGATGCCGACTTCGTACCAGGCCTCACCGACCGACATCGATACCTCTCCTCAGTGCAGCAGTCAATGAAGAATGGGCTGCCATTCCCCAGGAAACCTCCCAGCACCTTACTGAACGTATGCCTGCGAGAGTGGAAGCTATCATCAAGGCTAAGGGTGGGCCAACACCATATTGAATTCCAGCATATCCGATGGAGCGCGCCACGCACTTGTAAGTCATTTTCAGCTAAGTGTCCGGATACTTTTGATCACATACTTTATGTATTATGCCAATTAAAGAATAGGGAAGCCTGAAACACTTATCGGCGTAAATAAAAATACGCAAGTAGTGGCTAGTTGCTGTATTTCTTAAAATAGAATAAAATGAAAACCTAAAAGAAAAGAGAGAGAGATGTTGTGGAAGCAAATCTAATTACTGAAGTAGAAAGATGTGACAGGAAGTTGAAGAAATCAGTAAACGCAGCTTTCCCCATGGCGGTAGGAAAATATAATCAGTTCATTGGAGATGCAGATCTTGTGTATACAGTGACATCCGCATACGCTACAAAAATTAGTATCAGAGAATATTCTTTCATATACATGATCTGGTGGTACGTAATGCTTTGTTTCGTTATAGAAGAGATGCACTAACAAGCAGAAGACCTAGTTATGTTGAGAGCTGCAGAGGTGAAGACTGTACTGACTAAAAACGATATGTGTCTGGATGACATAGGATTTTTGTATGTTTTGGATATGAAAGGATGGTATAAGGTTCCATCATGCATTAAGTAGTCGGGAGTGAAGTGTATGAAATGTAAGTTTTATTTTTGTTTCACTGCAAATAAGAACCGTTTCTTGAAATTCCATGCTGGATGATGATATGAAGTACCTAACTGTTCAAGAGAACGACGAAAAACGTTATTAAAATTGTAGATGAAATGAAAAAAGCGACTTTTTCACATAAAACTTTTCAGTAGCGTATTTATAAGCGTATTTATATCTTTCATATAACAGTTTGTACATATACGTAAACAAAAATATTATGTCTGTTCTGGGAAATACACTCCTGGAAATTGAAATGAGAACACCGTGAATTCATTGTCCCAGGAAGGGGAAACTTTATTGACACATTCCTGGGGTCAGATACATCACATGATCGCACTGACAGAACCACAGGCACATAGACACAGGCAACAGAGCATGCACAATGTCGGCACTAGTACAGTGTATATCCACCTTTCGCAGCAATGCAGGCTGCTATTCTCCCATGGAGACGATCGTAGAGATGCTGGATGTACCGTGCACTATTCAGTGTCCCCCCGACGATCACCAGTGGTGTACGGCCAGTGTAGGAGATCGCTCCCCACACCATGATGCCGGGTGTTGGCCCTGTGTGCCTCGGTCGTATGCAGCCCTGATTGTGGCGCTCACCTGCACGGCGCCAAACACGCATACGACCATCATTGGCACCAAGGCAGAAGCGACTCTCATCGCTGAAGACGACACGTCTCCATTCGTCCCTCCATTCACGCCTGTCGCGACACCACTGGAGGCGGGCTGCACGATGTTGGGGCGTGAGCGGAAGACGGCCTAACGGTGTGCGGGACCGTAGCCCAGCTTCATGGAGACGGTTGCGAATGGTCCTCACCGATATCCCAGGAGCAACAGTGTCCCTAATTTGCTGGGAAGTGGCGGTGCGGTCCCCTACGGCACTGCGTAGGATCCTACGGTCTTGGCGTGCATCCGTGCGTCGCTGCGGTCCGGTCCCAGGTCGACGGCCACGTGCACCTTCCGCCGACCACTGGCGACAACATCGATGTACTGTGGAGACCTCACGCCCCACGTGTTGAGCAATTCGGCGGTACGTCCACCCGGCCTCCCGCATGCCCACTATACGCCCTCGCTCAAAGTCCGTCAACTGCACATACGGTTCACGTCCACGCTGTCGCGGCATGCTACCAGTGTTAAAGACTGCGATGGAGCTCCGTATGCCACGGCAAACTGGCTGACACTGACGGCGGCGGTGCACAAATGCTGCGCAGCTAGCGCCATTCGACGGCCAACACCGCGGTTCCTGGTGTGTCCGCTGTGCCGAGCGTGTGATCATTGCTTGTACAGCCCTCTCGCAGTGTCCGGAGCAAGTATGGTGGGTCTGACACACCGGTGTCAATGTGTTCTTTTTTCCATTTCCAGGAGTGTATTTTCTCAAACGCATAGCGTGTAAGGAAAAGAGGTATCCTCCGACTTTGATTAAGGCTTTACCTACTGTTGAAAAGCAAGGCCTCTGCCCTGGTTTCCGTTTATTACAATAATTTTCCTTGTAGTTTCTATGAAACATCGCTCTAATGCTTGTGAAAGTGACACATAATCTGTTAATGTCTGTTGGTTTAATCATCTCACAACATCACCATATACACCAATTTAGACTCTAGGAAAGCTTCTCGGTAAGTACAAATAAATGCTTGGTTCTTTCGGAAATGTGTGCAAAAAGGATACAGAAAGTAATAATGGAGAACAATGAGCGCAGAAAGTAAATTAATTCATGATTCAGCTCGTTGTAGAGGTGAAATAGTCAGAATTGTATTAAGCTTTTAAATTATAGCTGCTTCATTGGAGATACAGATGAGAATGATTCTGGTTCGAAACTGTACATGGAGAACTGTGTCGTGTTTTCATAAGCAGATATCTTAACTTGCACGACCGTAATTAACTATACCAAACGCACAACAGTAGCACACGAAAGAAATGTAGTTAGTGGCAGATCCTATCCAAAGCCAGAGGACCATAAATATCTGTTATCAGAGTAAATTGGTTAGATACCGCTACAGAAAATAAAAGTGCAAGAAACACGAAAGCAGGTGTATTTTCTTATTTGCTGTTCTGGTGGAAATGAGGAAATTACTAGCGTCTGAGAATATCGCATTTACTGAGGTTATTAGACTTCCATTTAATTCAAATAAAATGTGGAGTGGTACATATATCATTTACTTTATGCTATAATGAGTACCAAATCCATAGCATCAGCAGTCAGTACATGAAAATATGTGTCTCGCTACTCGTGAACGTTTATTCTAACGAAACTAACTTCAGAGCATCAGCATTCCGAGCTTTAAATGTTTCCCTTAGAGCTTTGCTAGTAAAATGAAGAAAACAAACATTTTGTGAATTCCTGTCAAAAATTATACCTGGAATATGTACGGGATTAATATTTTTGATCCTTCAACGAAGTTTTTGTCATTTTGAGATTACTGGAGGAACGATTCTTGTACTTGCTAAAACCATTTAACAGCCTAGATCGCAAATAAAATTATTTAAGGAAACCACTTTCGACAGACTCTTCTGGCATCTTTAGGTTTCAGAAATGTTTCTGTTGTGAATTGTGTTCATTTTACGTTGGAAATCACGCCAAGTTGTCATGTGTATGAAAATGAACACATTATAAAAAGTTTTTCACAACTAGAATATTTAAAAACGTAAACCATTCTGTGCAAAAAGCAAGGCCATGTCCAAACAAAAATCGCTCACATATGCTTTTTTTATCACAAAAATACAGTACACAGTAGCACATCTGTTTACGTAACCTGGACGTATTGTAAACAGTGAAAATTCACTTTTAACGGCGTATAAGATGCAACTGACGCTGTACACAGTAGCTTGTTACATCACAAAAACACAATAACGAATCTATGTACACAAGTTGGACGTATTATAAGCAACGAAAATCACTTCAAACGGAGTATGAGGCACGAGGCCGTTTAAAGTGGATTTTCACTGTTTAGAGTATATCTAGCTTACGTTAACAGGTATGGTATTGTGTACCGTGATTTTGTGATGTAAGAAGCATCTGTGAGCGATGTAGTATACATATGGACATGGTATTTTGCACAATGTGCTTTATGTTTTTAAATTTTTTAGTTATGCCAAACCTTTTGTAATGTGCTGATTTTTATCCGTATGACAACTTGGCATGAGGTCCAACGTAAAGTGAACACGTTTCACAACTAAAAGATTTTTGAGACCTGAAGATGACAGCAAAGTCTATCGAAATAAGTTGTCTTGAATAAAGAAATATTTTATGCCATCGAGGCTGTAGAGTGGCTTTAGCCCTCAACGAAGCAAAACCATAATCGTGAGAGGATCCATCTTCATGTAACTGCATTACACTTAACAACAAATGGGAGAGTTCTCCGAAAACATAATGTTACAGATTTTCTTATTAACTCGAAGTAGATGTAGGGAGTACTTTTGTAACTTCTTACACATAATGGATGAACTGGATTTAACATTTTACGGTAACTAGATTAATGTATCGGCTGCTGTGTTTGTGTTAGAGAAGCTCTGGTTTTATAAGCCAAATTGTGGTCAACTGATAAGGCAATTTAGGCAAGCGTGCAGAAACTATCTGTTTATGTCTGACTGTGTTAGATGTGCACAACGTTACTTTGACCTTCGACAGGGTAGGTACGGACAAATGTCGTATAATTATTAGAGCTTCAATAAGAAACAAATCTCAAAAGTCAACAGCTTGTGTACGTCACATCATCAGTGTGGACTTTTAAGAAACAGTTCTTATGTCGTTGAGCAATTGACGCACTTACATGGAAGCGAGCGTGACGACTGGGTGCCAGAGGATGGCCTGAGGATGTCCTGAGGATGGTACTATGCACCGAAACTATAGACTGAAACACATACTTTTTTCTGTGTTGGTCGCTGCTCCAACCGGCAGTATGTCGGGAGTACATAAAATTCAGACGATCTGTAAGGCTTCTTTTTAAGCTCAGTAGAAGTGTTTCACTCACACTCTCAGCTACTTCACTGCCAAAAGTGAAATCTCTCCATCTCCTGTTTAACTTTTAATCTGATGGATTCTAGTAATTCATGTGCCACTCACATTGTATACTGGCGTGTATCATACAGGAATGAAACATTTTCCTTAATTTAATTTCTGCATTTTGAATAACCTGACAGGATTTTGTCATGTCACTTAGTAGAAATCGCCTATGTTACTGTCGTCGAGACAGAAATAAGCCATGCGTTTTCAGGCTGAGCGTTTTGAATTCTTTCTCTCCCTCTCTCCAAGTGTGTGTGTGTGTGTGTGTGTGTGTGTGTGTGTGTGTGTATGTGTCTGTGTGTCTGTGAGTGAGTGAGTGTGTGTGTGTACGTGTGTATGTGTGTGTGTGTATGCGGGCGTGACGCTTAAAACAATTTGAATTTCAATTTTTCGAAAAAAAACCGGCGAATGTTGACATTTTATGCCGACAGTGAATGTCAGAAAAGTGATAACAAATGGTTAAAAAGGCTCTGAGCACTATAAGACTTAACTTCTGAGGTCATCAGTCCCCTAGAACTTAGAACTACGTAAACCTAACTAACCTAAGGACATCACACACATCCGTGCCCGATGCAGGATTGGAACCTGCAATCGTAGCGGTCGCGTGGTTCCAGACCGTAGCGCCTAGAACCGCTCGGCCACTTCGGCCTGCATACTAGATAGGACGCGTGTACTGCCGTAGCCGGGGATCATTTTGAACACAGCCTGTGTCGGTCAGTTGTCTCGTTATTGGTCAGAATCCATATAACCAGTGTACGCACCTGTGTTGTTCTTCAATGTGTGCTACCACAGGTATTGCACAAGTGTCGGTGTGGGAACTTTTCAAAATGTGATATCTCGTAAACGTCTCATTACTAGAATTTGCAGAAGACAACACTGAATTCCATATCTACCTTACTTTTAGGTTGTTAATATCAACAGGCATTGTTACATTTAAAAAGTGTAAGCTTACACAAAAAATACACATTCCATTACCACAATTTGTTCATAAGCTAACAATACGATCCCCTGAGCACCAATTCATTCTGTGAAAGCTGCACATCACTTTCAATTTCCACAATATCTGCGATGGATATTTTAGGTGATTCGTCCCGTCTGTGATGTCCCTGGAGGAATATTCGATATTCACGGGTAGGATAGGAACAATGATTCTAAGGAAAAAGTCTACCTTGAAGCTATGATCACTTGTTCATCTTAGATACTGTGAATCACAGCACTTCAATTGGAATCTCCTTGATTTTCATATTTTGGGGAAGAGGTAGTAAGTACAAAAACAAGGAAAAATTGTCGAGTGAACACACACACATCTACATGAAGGACTGGACCTTTTGGTCCGTCTTTCTCCTTCAAAATTAGTCAAGCCATCTCTCCGTTGGTCTTCCTAAAATTGTTTTGCCTCTTGGTTTATATTGTTTTATGGATTTATTGATTCTTGCATCTGGAATACGGTCTCTTTTTCCTCCCATCTTAACTGATATTGTTTTATTATTTCAATTACGTTTTGTATATTCACTTCAGCTCGGATGCCATCATTTCTCTTTTTGTCTATCAAAGTATATCCACCCATGTGTCTAAGGCAATTCATTTTACGTGCTTCTATTATCTTTTCATCTCTCTTCCTAAGAGTCCAGTTTTCGCATCCATAGAGCACCGTTGGTATATGCGCGACCTTATAGAACTTTGGTAGAATATCTCTGTGGATCTTCTTTGGTGAGGGCAGGGATATGTTTGTGAAATCGACTATCACCGGTGATGAGCCATGGCTGCATCATTTTGATGCTGAAGGAAAACTAGACACGTATCGTGGAAATAAACAGGCTCTCGAACACCAGAAAAGGCGAAAGTTATTCCATTTGCAGGGAGAGCGATGGTAATCGCTTTTTATGGCTGTCATGGAATGATTTACCAGCTAGCAGTTCCCTCTCACATTACTGTTACAGCAGAATCTGCACGTCGTTATTGGCTAGATTGAGGAAGTACATCGTTAGGAAACTACCAAAACTTTCTCAGACCGGGTGGCAACTTCACCATGACAATGAGCGGCTTCACGTCGCAAATAAAGTCATGCCGTTTCTGGCTCTGCGTTACCTATGTACCGCATCCGCCTTATAACCACAATCTTGCTCCCTTTTATTCACATCCCTAAAGTCAGTTTCGGGACACTCAATTTGAGAAGCTTGTAGCTCTGTTGAAGGGCATGACAAAGAAGGGCTTACACCATGTGTTCGATAACAGGCGGAGACGTTATAAAAGTGCTTTCAAGTGTTAGAGGAATACTTTGAAAAATATCGTATGGACGCTGAAGGGAGTAAAAAACTTTTGTGAAGAAAATCAGTCTAAATCTTCGTAGATGACCTCTTGTGTTATCTCCCCTCTGACCTTACGAACTATCCTGCGCTTAAAATAGCTTTTAATTAGTTACTTATTTATAAGCCTTGCGTAGCTCGTGTTCCCGCCATTATGTATTTTGCACCCTGTTTTTAACGTACTTCCACCTCACTACGTTAATTTGAATTACTACTGTGACTGAGTTGCTTCTTTGCCTGACCGTGACCGGCGCTAGCAGCGGGTATCGATATATCCCCTCTCGTAGTGCCTTTGCTCGACTGCTATTACTTCCCGGCCGTTGTCTGTCGTGAGTTAGTTCGGGTCGGCCAGTCTGTTGGAACGTGACTGGAGCTCAGTCCGGACCTGCCAGTTGTGGAGTTGCAAAGCAGCAAGGGTGCAGTCGGGCTGGAACAGTGAGGTCTGCGCCGACAGGGCTCGCCCGACCATTGCCGCCACGCATCACTTTAGCCGGGCCACGGTCTTGGTGGATCGTCGGTCGGTCGTCCTACCGGATGACGCGTTTTGGCTCGCCGATCGTTCATGAGTCGGCTAGCTGTGTATGCATCGACTACCGATTGTCTTCGTGCGTGCATAGTTACTGTTGGGTATCGTTCAGGTCTTCAAGCAAGTTTTTGTCAGGTTGGGTGTGTTGTTGGGGGTTATGTCCACTGACAACTATCTTCAATGTTGTTGGCGTAATGCCTCTGAGAGGTCGGTCGTTTCACCGGGCGACGTGTAACTGGTTCTCCCAGCGCTTCTGGGCCCCTTCAATTACCATCTTGTGGAACTTGGGTCGGTCCTTTCCTGGTGCATGGATATCGGTTAGCCAGTTGGCGTGTTTCCTCTGCATGGTTGGGTCCGAGCCAGTATTTCCGCGTCGTGCGTCTGGAAGTGAATGGGAGACGTGCCAGCAGTGCAATCGCGACGGAGCAGCAGTCGCGGACGGACCAGCAGGCAGTCGATCGGTCATTGCGGACCAGGGAAGATATCTCCGCGCTGTGCAGTCGCTGGGTCCGATGCCGGTCAATGCGCAGTGTCAGAGAGTGTGTGGAGCTGTCCGATCATCACGAGCTTCGTGGTTCACCGACACAGGACGTCAAAGTTGAGTGGTGCCTCGTCCATTCATGTTGCGGTTCGTTTCGGTGGTTCGCTGTTGGGGACGTTTTCCTATGAGCAACACCGAGTGTTGATTGTGGATAATTACGTCCGTAACATTTTGTGTTTGAGTTCTCATATACTGATTGGTGTCAAGCAAGTCGTTTTGTCGGTCGGTCCGTGGCTGTCCCTTGGTTGGGTTCCAACGGATCAGGTGTATTTGGGCTCACCACCTGTCTCGCCAAAGTGAACGAGGGCAGACCGACCTCCCTGGAGGCTTCTGAGTGCCATCGGTGTTTAATTATCTGTTTTCAGCTACTTTAAATTTAAGGCTTATGGTTATTTTTTCTTTTCTCTTAAAAATTTTGCAAAATTAATTCTTAAATTTATCTTTCAAGCTTAAACATTCTGGCCTTCTGCCTTTAAAAGTCTATGGTATTATACTCTAAAATTTTGAAATTTAATAGTGACCCTCAGCCATTTGTGTTGCACTTTGCATATGTTTGTTGTTTTTTTTTAAATTATTTTATTGCTATCTTAAATGGATTTTTATCTTGTTGATTTGTTAAGCTTCTTGTTTGGAGGCCTTCAGCCGTGAAAGAGTTGCATTAGGTAAAGGTCTGGCTATGTGCCGCTTTGGTTGTAAATGTTATTAAATTACAATAAATGATAATTAGAAGGAGAAACTGACCTCAACTCTATTACCTATTCTTCCTAACGGATTTAGCGGGCTTCTCAATTTAGTTACGTGTTTCACAGATGATTAGAATGACTGTCGTATGAAAATCATGTGGAACGGGTCAGTATACGGAATATGTATACGTGATTATTGTCCACAACCGATATTAGAATATGTCGCGACAGGATACAGAGACTCTCCTATATCCCAATCTCGGAGACCCTCCTCATCTACACGACGTCAGACCAGAGGATAATGGTTCACAGTGGCGTGTAAACTCATCTCAGTTGCTTTTTTTTGGAGGTTAGCAGCTGTATACAGAACAGGGCGGCCATTTCTCTACTGGTAAAGATCCGCCACTGCCGCCCCGCCACCTCCCACCACAGTAATGGAAAGTAATGACGCTGCCCCCCTTCCTTCCAGTTCCGCCACCTCCCCACCTCTCCACGGCGGACGGGTAAACGTGAAATATCAGCGTGGCCTCGCATCAGTATTAATAACGACCACTGACAGCAGAGCGACTGCTCCTCATGCAGACGTACGATGGAGCCACAAGGTTTCGAACAATGGCTGCTATCTTCGGTACCCTGTCGGTTCTTCGCTATTACCGGTACGTAACCGCCACGTAAATGTCAACGTTCCTTTGTTAGTTCTTCTTTCGGAATAGCTGTTTAGAACTGTACAACGATTCCTGAATTTTTCGTAGTGCCTAGGATATATACAAACCCAAGTGACATCCCCGTGACAAATGCGCCATCCTGCCTGAAAGCTACGTTTCGAATAAGCTATTGCTACATTATGAAATTTCTGGGTGCAGTCAAAGTATTGAAAATGACTGTTGCTGTCGGTTAACTACAAGGAGGCGAATTGTAGTGTCACTGGAACTATTTTTTATATTCAAAAACGTACAGCTCCGTGGAAGACATAGAAAACTGTTGTACACTCTCTTCCCTGCGGATCCCGTTATTTTGTTCGAGAGGAACTACCTATGCTGTATATGTTGTAGTAATGCTTTAATTTCTAGATTCCTACAGAACAACACAAGACAAACTCAAAAACAATTTCGTTTTGAGCCACCGATCGCTGACGTAACATTCGCATTACCGTAAGCCATGTACACTCATTTTAAGACTACCTTTTTGTTACACGACGGAACTATGCCGTATCAATAAACGTCTCCACACTGCTGCGCAATTGTAAGTGTTTAGTGATAAAGCAAAGCGATGGAGAATTTACATGAAGACGGCCCTACATGGTCGAAACTGGTTATGTTAAGGATAATACTACTTTTGGAAATAAAGTTGTATAGCGATGGAGTGACTGAGAATTTACCTGAAGACGGCCTTACATGGCCGAAACTGGTTATGTTAAGGATAATACTACGTTTGCAAATAAAGTTGTATTTAAGTTATTTGCGATAGTTCATTTCTTTGGAGACACCACCTCAACTGTTTACAAACAAAACTCTCCGTTAGAGCTGATCACATATTACTAATTGTAAACTGTCCAATTTATTGGGATACTTAAGTGTAAAGAACAAAGTTCTATGTAGCCTAGCTACCATTCAACCACTTTAACTCTCTCAGCGCCAAGCCCGTAGGTTCCACGTATTTTGCTGACCGAAAAGTGTTGCACCTTGTCTTCGCACCTCTGACTATAGGTATACAGGGTTTATATTTTATCATTGGCATCGATAGACGGCGTGAATGTAAGTCTTGTTTTCATGGTATTTCGTTCGTTATGAGTCACTGTTCTCGCCTGAGTATAGAGCACATTATTGGTATTCTGTGTAAGAGAGATGGCACACGAAGAAATTGCTTATTTGAGCGATTTTGGAGATATTGTCGATGCACTAGATAGTGAAGATGATTTGGAGGACGCAAATGTCTTTGAAGGCGACTGCAGTACAGTGAGAAGGGTGCTTCTTACTACGAGTATCGAAAGAATTTTGGTTATACAGCTCATTTCGGACCAAGAAAATGATAACTAATTTCGTTACCAATCTTGCCAACAGCTCAAAATAACCAAAATGGACCTGACTGACATAGACATTTCCTGCAACATTTACCACACACAAGTAAAAAATATGCCTCCCTTGTATGTTTGTTCTTCAAAATCAAAGACAGAAAGTGGGAAAGCACCTTGCAAGAAGACACTTTATCAGTGCGAACAGCGCTGTGTGGCGCTGTTTATGGAAACCTGTTTTAAATATTTCACAGAAAATGCAGTCACGTAGAAAGTGCTGCTGTGTGTAAATACGATATTCAGCACTGATCATTATCTGTTTATGAACTCATTTACTCTACATATACAAATGTATGACTTTCTTTAGTTTTCCGAAAACAGTGTCACAAATGACAATATAATTTGTCCATGTTATACCAGACAGTATTTTGTTCACGGTTGCATATTAAAGAGCGTATGTTAAAGAAGAAAAAAATGGGCTTGAAATAGTGTCAATTTTGTCTTTATATTTCGATATTTTCGAAGATATAAATTTTTGAACACAGTTAAAATTTCCTGGATTCTGCGGACGTGGACAAATGCTGGGCCAGAAGTGAGAGTGTTAACTATAGCTTACGTAATACAACAGCACGTTTAGAGAAACAATGCTCCCATCATTATCTGCTTTTACTTAAACACTAAAAATTTAAGAACACATTTGTAAATTTATAAACACATTGGTCTATACGTTCTTGTCGTACATTAAAATTCTCCTCTTCTGAACAGTTAACTTCTTAATAGTAACATTTATAAATACATTGGTCTATAGGTTCTCGTCGTACATTAAAATCCTCCATTTCCTAACAGTTCCAACACACCCGTCAACAACGCACCAGGCTGTGTCCTCTTTATCAGATTACCTGAACGGTTCAGTCAGTAGATCCACATACAGAGTGGCACCTAGGGCGCAGCAGCTCAGGACTGCGCCAGGAACTCAGTAAAAGCTTCAATTGGATACTGTTAGTGCAAACATTGGAAGAAGGGGACACGTCCTGCTGTGCAGTGGCGGTTTGTGATGAGACTTACTAGGAAGATGTGGACAATTAAAATATGAGAAGCCGATCCGTAGTCCAAAGTATTTAATTTTACTTCACGGTAACTACAATTGTGTTGTTAGGGTTTCTTGTGCTTTAACCACATGAGAAAAGTATCACAACCTGTTCGTTACGGCACTGTCTGTCGAAAAGCTTTGGGAAGTACAGTTAATGTTGTTGATTGCAAGCAGTTATTATTGATAAAGTATAACAACCGCTACATCACATAAAACAAATGGAAAAAATTAATGAACTGCTTCATGACCAACTCGCTTGGTATTTACTTGTACTAAAAATAACAGACATTTTAGTGTGGAATATAATTCCACTAGATTTGATCTACAGTTTCAAAATGCAAGTATAGCTTCGAAATGAAATTTTGACGATGAAAGGAACAGATAAAAATGTGCAGGAAAACGCCTATTTTGTAGATTGTAGGTATTTTTTTCTGCTTGCTTGTTTGACCTCTGGCAATGATTTATTAGTATGAAAAAGAGAATTTGCACGGTTGTTTGTAGTACTTATGAAACTCTAGGTCAATCTTCAAGTAAGTGGCTGCATAAGTAACCACTGATGAAGTTGGAGAGACCACCACCACGTTGGTGTTCAAACTAATTCTCTGGCTGAATACAGCTTTGCCTTAGGAACATGTGTAAAGACAGAGAGTGTAAAGTAATTCATAAGAGGAACAGATGCGGATATATACTGATTACAGAACAATTGAGACTATATATCTGATACTGAGCAATTGTTTAAGACCTTTAGTGATAGCTGCTATGTCGGAGATGGACTGTAACCTTCGCTTCGTTGAACTGAATAGTAAGATGTATTATAAGACTTTTTATTACAAAGCAATTGTAAATAACTTTTTACCAAAAACCATAGCTCAGTGAAAAAATACAAACTTCTGAAACTCGTACAAGAAAACTATGGAAGTTTGTTGTTATCATGTTAGTACAAAAAAGTGCTGTATATGACTCTGTGGAGTGTTGAGTGCTTTTGTTATCTATAAAAAGTAGTCAACAGAAAGTTTGAGCATAATGTGAAAGCTAATCCCGTGAGAGTGATGGGAGAGAAATAGGGCAGTCATCTACATCGAACAGGATCAGAACGCCACTTATCGGATGAAATGATTTGGAGACTTTTCATCAGTTGGGAGCAGATAGAAAAGTGTTCACAAACTTCCATCATTCTGGAGTAGCTGTGGCTAAGCAACTTCTCTTCATCAGCAGAATGAAAAACAAATTTGGAAATTTTACTTTTTTATTCAGTCGATGACTAGTTTCAGGCCGAGAGCCATTTTCAAGTAATCGTAACATAGTTGTAAATGGCATTTCCGAAGGTGTGAAAACCACCAATTACAGCGCATACAGCTATCCTCAAGTGAATAAAAAAGTAAAATTTGCAACTTTGGACCCGTTTTTCATTCTACTGAGAGAAGTGTTTGTTCTTCAGAAGACCACACAGTGTGGGAAAGATTCACATCCTCAGGTTCGACTACCTAAGGGTGCATTGAGTTATGCCGAGGGAAACAAAGTACGCCGCTGATGACCTATATTTGTGGTTATGTATTCGAACGAATAAATGTCTGCATCTATAACGAATCTGATGATGTTCATAATAGACCCAAATATCTCATCACTGAGAAAACAAATGCGTCAATAGTTTTAGAGTAAGGTTGTAGGCGTCACGGATATATCACCACTTGGCATCATGTCAAGCTTTGAAAAATTTATATTTAATTAATAGCGAAAAATGTTTATTATGCAAGGAAGGAGAGAGAATTATCAAAAATGGGCTGGGAGGTGACTGAGAAGCTGCGGGCTGCTGCCCGCGGATGCCGCGACGTTGTCACCTCTAGGACGTCGTGTCGGCGGTAGCTCCCCCAGCGCCAGCAGCGTACCCCGCAGGACTTGACGCCACCGAGCCTTCCTGTGCTCTTGACTTGGTCGGTTGGGCCTCATCCGAGTGCGAGCGGCAGATAGTGGCAGGGGTGCGGATTTCTAGGCGGAGTGCATATGCGGGTATGCCGCAGAGCCGGTTTAAGCCCCGAGTAGCACAACTGGCCGCTTGGAGCGCCAAGCTGAGACGGACTCCAGAGGTGCATCTAGTGCAAAATTTGTACGCAAGGTGGATCATAATTAGCAGCGAAAAGAACCTGTTTCCATGCTAACCAGATTCAGTTTTACTTTTACGGTCCTTTCCAAGAGCTCAAGGATCGGTAACTATTGCATGTGAGAGGGCGGGAAAAGGGGGGAGGCAAAAATTATGTTTCTTGTGTGAAAAAATGTCCTTGAATACGTACTGGGTACTGGTAGTAACACAACCCCCGTGAGTCTAGCAATATGTATGAGGCGTTGCTCATTGCTGAAACTACGACTAATGCACTAAGAGCCACGTTAACTCCGAGACTGAAGTCGACCTTTCTGTGAACTACGGGCTAGCCCAGGGGGAGGGGTAGCTCGTTATTTCAATGTTTGGCTGGTAAGGCAATCCCTTAGGGCAACGGTAGCTTCAACGGACTGTAGATTCACGGCGGCCCCAGATGCTTGCCGCGAGAGGGGGATTCTCGTTCGGGACCTAAAGGAATTTCTGATGGTAGCTATTGAACACACTTGCTCGAGCTAGCTGCATTTTTCTACATGATTTGGTGCCTTCCTCACAGGTGGTTTGTTTCGCTTAGTGACAGAAGTGGTGAAGCCTCATTTACGGGGGTGAAAGCGCAATCTCCACTACTGACCATGGCCCTTTGGTTTGGAGCAGAGTGGATGGCTTGCACAAAAGGCTCGCTCGAATTACTGACTAACCAGGGTGCAGAATTCTTGACCTGCATTGTAGGTCAGGCATGCACTACGTTCTGGAAGCAGAAATTTTGGCAGCAGAGTACATGTGTCGTGAGAATGAGTTATTTATCATTCTCTTATTAAAATTTTAGAAAGTATTCTGTAATTGGAGCACAGCTATCAGCATAAAATGCTAGAAACCAAATAACATCTCTTGACCGCGTCATCAGATTTTTTATTTGTTAGGAACCGGTTTCGGCCCTTTCCCCAGACCACCTTGAGGCTTTTCACCGCCACCAGCAGCCATAACGGCGGAGAAAATCCTGATGACCGTCTGAGGAAAGGGCCGAAACCGGTTGCTAACAAATAAAAAATCTGAAAACGCGGTCAAGAGTGTTTTTTTGTTTTTTTTGTTTTTGTTTTTAGCATTCTCTTATTAATTAACTGCAGAAGCACTCGGGGTAAGGTCCAGAGTAACTTTCAGTCGTTAGCGGTCAAACCAGAAATCGTGATGAAGTATTTAACGGAGAAGGGATACATCGAAAAGCCGGGTTTGAAAACAATGGTTTCCGGGCATTTATTGCGGTAATAATCTTTCGTAATCTCTAATGAGATAAGTACAAACACAATGCGACATAAGCTTGGTAAAGAAAAGCTCCAAAGGTAGAATTAAAATAGTAATTAGATTTTCTGTCATAGATCCACTCAGTCAATACCGATATAGGAAGATTTCGATCAGCCAGTCATTATTATAGGCCATATAATCGAAGGTCTGATGGAGTAATTTAAGGAAATTAGAGTTATTCAAGATTTCTTTTCATCATCGTTTATCATTTGACCGCATTTTGCGTGCTGCATTTCAACGGCTTCGAGATTTTCAGGTGGTGGAGTGCATGATGAATCTCACTACAGTCTTGCGCCTGCCTCTGACTGCTTCCACGGCAGACGAAGGTCTAAACAGGAGATACTCAAGTAGCTGGACGCTAGTGAACCACCACGCCCATTCACTGTACTGGCAGAGAAAGTGAGCGAGCAGTCGCAGCGCAGTAGAGGCAGAAGAGGTGCGTGAAATTCCGAAACATGCGGTACCGCCACTTTAAATCTAGCGTTTCATAGCGTACGTTCTGTCACTGTAAATATGTACCCACCCACTTTTAGGAACGATGCATGCCTTCTGAGAATACCGTGGCATAGTTTACTGACAATACCGTTCCATAGTTTATTAGTGAGAATGATACGCCCTCATCGCGCTACTGTGAAAACTGTTTTCCCGTCCATCGCCCAATCCACCATGGAGCGACTCAGCGCAGTGGTTTTAAAAGTGTTTCCTTTTTTACTTTTTAATTGTATAGTATCAAAGCACAAATATCTTCCAAAATTATCACGCAATGAGCTTATCACGTTCTTTTCACATGCTTCTTCATCATAAAAGTAAAATATGCGTGGAAATAGAATGTTTTTGAGGCTGATAATTTCTATTGCCTTCATAATATACAACTCGCTTCATAAGCTTTATGCCCTGTGCAGTTTTTCAGATGGCTCAAATGGCTCTGAACACTATCGGACTTAAAATATGAGGTAATCAGTCCCCTAGACTTAGAACTACTGAAACCTAACTAACCTAAGGACATCACACATATCCATGCACGAGGCAGGATTCGTACCTGAGACCATAGCAGCAGCGCGGTTCCAGACTGAAGTGCCTAGAACCGCTCGGCCACAGCGGCCGGCTGCAATTTTTGCTTCAATGAATGTTGTCTACTCCGCTTTCGGTGATCGCCCGAACAGTATACACATTTGCATTGAGCAGCAGATATTGCTGCCTCATGTGCGGCTGGATCACACGCTCACTTGCAGTTGTAGCTCGACCATGGTCTTAATGGCTGCAACGACCGTATGGTATTCGCAACGGAAGTCTTCCATTCATGGAATGAGAAAATGCACTTTACATTCAGGCACAGACGAGACATTACATTTAAACTCGAATTCAGCCGTTCCTCACCTAGCCACTGAACCTCCTCATCACATTTTTGAACCGAGCCGTCTCAGGCGCTGCAGTCATGGACTGTGCGGCTGGTCCCGGCGGAGGTTCGAGTCCTCCGTCGGGCATGGGTGTGTGTGTTTGTCATTAGGATAATTTAGGTTAAGTAGTGCGTAAGCTTAAGGGCTGATGACCTTAGCAGTTAAGTCCCGTAAGATTTCACACACATTTGAACATTTTTAAGCATTTTTTTAGATAAGTTACACCGTTTTCTTACCATACAGGCTTCACCGCGTCGATGTCGACGTCGATTTTTTGTAGGCCTCTGCTCGATACAACAGCCTTGCTCTAATTCGGAGTTTATTGAAGTTTTAATTCTATTCGGTAGCTGTTGAGTAACTTTGTGTCCTGTAATCCCGTGGGCTCACTGTTGGTTTTTACAAACAGCGCCCCATTTCTTCGAAAGTTCACCTCTGTCAGTGCGGCTACGTGGTAGAGTGATATTGTTCTGAAGAATCCCACTTTGTTTTTAACAGATAAAGTCTCAATTTTTGTTTTGTTTCTTCAGAGCCATTTGTTGAGCTGAAGATAACAGTGCGCTACCTATCATTAAAGGGAGTGGGAGTTATCGCTCCTAGCCATCAGTATCTCGTTGGAACTATTTATATTTGATGACCTGGTAACGTGATACGTCCAGGACCAACGAGGGAAATAAATGTCGACCTAGAATGAGCCATTCGTTATCTTGGAAGACCTAATGCAACTGAGGGAATATGACGGAGAATTTTTTATGATTTCAGTTAATTATCACTGTGCTGTGATATGCTAAATCTCAAACATGACTGTTATGCTGGCGAAATAACACGGTTCAGTAAGGGATAAATATAACTGAGCGACGTATACTGCGTTATGATCATGCGCTGGGTGAGATCAGATTGTTCATCGAAAATACATCCTTATAAGGAAGCGCTGCCTTTTCTGGCTTCTGTTTGGGTAGTTTTTGAGATAAGAGACTATTGAACGATTTGACACGAAGATGTGGCTGCAATCTGAGAGTGAACATTCATTGATAAAGGCACTGTGCGGGTCAATCGACGGACGCCCCTGTGTTCTCACTGCACTCTGGGGGCCGAAGCTCCGCGCGTGTCGCCCTGGTGTATTTTGCTAACGTTAGTAGTGGATGTGTGACTGGTCGAATTTAAAGTGGACACGGGAGCGACTGTCAGGCTCCATAATTTAAATATGTACAGGCTCTTGGGATGCCCGGAGTTGCAGCGACCACTGCGTCAGATTGTGTCTTATGATAAACAGTGCATTCGTTTCCAGGGGAAATTCATTGTCTCCATGCATTACAGAAATGTGAAATTCCAAGTTACATTTTTAGGAGTCATTTCACCATTGGCACAAAATATTTTCTATTTTTTTCTTCCAGATAGTTGACCAAGTGCATTTATTGGCTCAGTTCGTCGCTTTTCACGATATGGACTCCTTTCTGCGGTCATACAGCCCACTGTTTCAGAATTCTTGGGCCGGGCGGAAAATTTTGAGGAATATGTTCCTCTTAAGTCGTCGGAGGTACCTAAATTTTGTCGCCCCCGCCCCATTTTCATCTCCAAGTTACGCACCGTCAAAGCGCATTATATCGCCGATTCGTATCCAATTTCGTGGGCATCAGAGCTGTTGTTGAAGTTGTCCGGGAGGGGGGCGGGCGGGGGGGTGCAGTATTTTTGGCGCATCAAGTGCGAACCAAACTGCAGTTTCCGTTGCACGCAGATTCTTGGTCCTCAACGCCCTTTTTACTCATTAACAGATTAATCGGTTGGCTTTTATAATCTCGCCTGCTCCGGAATCCTATCAACGGTATTTCGAACAGTCGTTTCAGGACATTCCCTATTGTGTCAATTACCTAGATGAAATCTGGTAAACGTGCTCTACACGGGAGCAACATTTTCGAAAACTTCAGTCAGTTTACTGATTCCACCCTCAGAGTGGTCTTCGTTGCAAGCTGGAAAAGTGCAGGTTTTTCTACCGAAAAGTGCGTCCACTGAGCTATTCTGGCTTCTTCGGTTTTTTTTTTTCCTATCGTCATTCTTTACCCAGCTCTTGTTTATTTACACTCCAACAGTATTAGGTTCGCAAGGTATCCCAGAGTCTGTTCAAACTGTCTATACCCGATTAGAAGCAAAACTCTGAGAAACGCCCACTGAAAATTGATGTATGAATTAGACCTTGAGGGAATCAAGGCAGCACTACCAACAAACGCTACTCCCACGTCCAGGATGACACGAGTCGCGTCTCTCCTGCTCAGTGCAAGGCGTACAGTGGCTGTACGTTGTATAACAACGGGAAAGGGTGAAAAGCGAGTTTTCCGGCGCCTTTAAATACCCAGAATATATTCGCTGAGGGAGATAAGCCGGGATCCCCCAGAACCCTCATGTCTGTCGCAGAAGTTTGAAGAGTTGTTTTCACGACGGTATCCAGCATCTGACCATAACCCTGTATCACCCAGCCTATACCTTGGAAGAGGAGCACTTTGAGCATACATTGAAAACCCAAATGATAAAGTCTGTGACTGCTTCTTCCAGCGACAATGCGTTGTCGAGTCTACTCGCTACGTACCATACGATACATGTCATTGGTGCAGCTGGTGGTATGTCTGTACGGGTGCCATCACGGAGTCTCCTCAAGTTGTTGTCCGTGCCCCATATCACCGTGATCAGCTATGTTTCTTTACCGAGGCGACCATTTTGACCCAATCTTTCGGCTGCTAGAATGGTAACTTATCAATTGAAGACATAAAGTCTTTATATGAGTCCGCGATCATATTATTTTGAGCTCTTTTATTATCACAAGTCCGTCATGATCACATGGATTTCTTTTCACTTTATGACCGGTTTCGGCTTATCGCCATCTTCAGATCGATAAAATATTCTGACACAAATCATCGTCATGTTTAACTTGACGCACGCCTTGACAAAATGGCTCTGAGCACTACGGGACTCAACTGCTGTGGTCATAAGTCCCCTAGAACTTAGAACTACTTAAACCTAACTAACCTAAGGACAGCACACAACACCCAGCCATCAGCACGCCTTGACAGGCCACTTCTTATTTGTATCTGTCCGTGTTTCTGTACAACTTTAGTTAAGTATTAAACGCTATATTTGAGTGTTACTAATTTGTTTGCACTGTCACTGCTGCTCCATCCACCACAGTGCGCGTAAACCTACTACGACGTGTCTGAGCCGTTACATCCAGTCGACCGTACCCATCAAGAAGCGAAAAGGCACATTCAGGCACAGCGTTCCAAATGTGTGAAAAAGAGTTATGCAGAGGGTATTGTTGTTGTATCTTTTATCTCGTATTTTTTATACTGAATGAAACACGAGTGCTCTGCCGAATCGTCGATAAGACATTGAAAGGCCAGCGGGGTCACGTTGAGAGAAATGGCGCTGCGGGCGGCTGCGACGGCGAGACAAATGACGACTATCTGTCTGGTGGTCCCACTGCCTGTACAGTAATGGCTTCTAGGTCTGGCTTTCTCCCTCTACTTGGACTAGTTGCGGCCTGAGAGACAAAGAGACAAGCCGACGGTTTTTTTAAAAATCTTTTGACTACTGGTGGTTCATAAGAACACAAGTCTTCTGAAATCGCAATCGCGTCTTGAGAGAGAAAACGAGTATACATCAGAGAAGGTATAATTACGATAGAAGAGCTTCATAAATTCGGAAACTATATTACAAACGGAAAAAATAACTGGGAAAGATAAACATATAAACAGTTTCAGTAAACAGACTCAAGAGGGTTTGGTCGCCAGAAACAGACTCAAGAGGGTTTGGCCGACAGAAACAAACAGCCGGTTCTGTCGTTCTCACGAGGAGATATCCTGGGAACAGGCTACCATAGTTCGACAGATCAAGTATGCCGTATATGTGAGGATGCAGATGCACCATAGTAAGAAGCTATTACGTTTTGTTCTGGTCCGTTTTGTTATTCGACTGATGCTAGCCGATGTTATTGGAGTCCATTGTTACCATGAAATAAGCGTGCGTGTTTGTATGTTGAGTCTGCTTCTCTGTATTTTCTCTGAATTCCGAGAGACAACGTGAGTGTCTCCCGACGACGCATTAAACGTTGCCCAGCTCCTGTGGTAATTGCATTACCTACGGGAAGACATCATCGCGAGGCGAAAGTCACAGTTCAAGAGTAAGTGACGCTTCAATTAAGCAACGTAGACTACCACCGGAGAAGCGGTCAAGACACTCACAATTTGTCAGAAACTTCTGAAAATGATACTAAAAATCACTCAAGTAACAAGCAGCTGAATTTCAGGAAACCATTGATTGCATTAACATTTCGTCTTATATGGTTGGTCTATAAAGGGCAGTAGTGAAATGGAAATGAGATAGGAAAGTGAACTGCTTAATTTCATAAGTAGTAGCTATAAACCTTTATAAATTTCATCTCTGTTGATCGATCGTGGATACGGGTCAGCGGCCGGTCAGACATTTTCAAAGCGACAATTGCCAAACAGCCTCATGTTCTCAGAAGTTATTTTATTTAGGCGACCAGTTTCGGTATATCATTAATGCCATCTCAGGCCCCACTGCACACCACGTATACACTGTCAGATACACCGATGCATGCAGAACTGGAGCCATCGATATCTGGATTCCATGAATATTTTTGTGGAATGTGGTCTTCGAAGACGCTACTTGGTCATTTGCTGTCACGTCTTCGAAGTACACACTTCAAAAAAATTCATGGAATCAAGACATTGATGGTTCCAGTTATCCATGCATCGATGAATCTAACTGTATATCAAGGAGTGCATAGAGGCCTGAAGGTGACATTAATCAAACTAGTCGCCCAAATAAATTAACATCTGGAAACATACGGCTGTTTGGCGATTTTCTTTTGGTAAAATACTTTATACGTCTATCCCACTATGAGACAAGACGCTCAGCGCCTTCATGGAATAACGTTTGTGGTTACCTACAGAACCATTATTCCACATAGGCGTGCACCTCTTCGTCCGGAGCAAATCGACGGCCATGAATGCGTGTCTTCAAAGTTCAAAAATACGGAAATCGCAAGAGATCAGGGTTATATGGAGGATGTGTAAGGACTTCCCAGCCAGACTACTGCAATGTAGTCGAAACAACAGGCACGCCAACTCCCAGAAATTCATGATGATCTCTTTATTTGCCGGCAGGGGTCCACTGCTCCTTGAATTTCTGTAACACGGAGTCACAATCAACGCACAGCGGTACGTGGGCTCTCCGCAAAAATTGAAGCACGTCATCAAGTGAGAACGCTCAGCAATGTTGACGGCCAGCATAATTCTGTTGCATATGTTGTCAATGGTGTTTCGACTACGTTTCAGAAGCTACGCTGGGGAGACCTTTCGCATCCTCCATGCAGTCCCGATCTCTGTCCATGCGATTTCCAAGGTTTTGGAGCCCTGAAGCGAGACACTTACGGGCGTCGATTTGCTTCGTACGGAGATATGCACTAATGGGGACAATCATGGTGCCACAGCCAACTGCAAATATTTTTCCATCAAGGCACTGACCGTCTTGTTCCGCAGTGGAATAAATGTTTCAAAAGTTATGGAGTTTACTTTTGAAGTAATGAACAGTTGACTCACATTTTTGCATGTGTCTCATTTTCTTTTGACTCCCGTTATGTATCTGGTATCTCTCCTAAGAGACACCAGGCGCATTTTCTCCGGTGTTTCGGCAGATATTTGCAATTTCGTTTTTGAACTTTGTAGCTAGAGCCAAACCCAAGAATAACTGTTAGATTAAGATGAATCTGACTAGAGGAAGCCCTGTCAATTGAAGCAATAACTAAAAAAAATCAATACACTTTGACACTGGCGTTTGACGATTTGAAGTGATACAAGATCTTTGAAAGCCACGGAAACATGCGTGTAAGTTAACAGGTTGAGAATAGTTATATTGGTGTCCCTCCGAAGAGTTGTCAGGCGCATTTTCTCCGGTGTTTCAGCGGTTTAGTTTTTGCATTATGTAGCTGGAGTCAGTCTACGCAAACTGTGCTCATCATGTCGTTCATCCGACGCCCATTGCCGACGGAAAGCGGTGGTTTGATTCCCATTAGAAAGAAAATGACTTTTAAATCGTAATTTTACACGCATAATCGCTAGATAGCTTCCAAATTAGTCTGTCCAATATTCGTTTCATCGGTATGTATCAACGGAGCCAGCAAAACACGAAGAATAAACAGCAGTCCCTCAGCGGCTCAGTATAATTTCATGCTTGACGGTAGCAGTCAGTCCGGGCGAGGGCAGTGCTTCACCGCTGGAGTATTGGTTCCTCTTCGTGTTTTACTGTTCCTGTTAATAGATATCGTGAAACAAATATCACTCTATAGACTGGGACATAAAATTCCGCTTTAGAAACCATTTGGTTTGTAACCAGGAACAAACTGACACTTTCGCCGACAGTGTACGTCACATGGAAGACGTGATGTGCCTATTTGTGTGTACTGACTCCAGCTACAAAAAGCAAAAACGAAAATATCAGCAGAAATACCAGACGAATGCACCTGATGACTCTTAGGACAGATACCCAGTATAACTAGTCTCAGCCTGTAACCATACCTGTTTTTCTGCGGATTTCAAAGATCTTGTACCACTTTAAATTGTAAAATACGCCTGCGAACGTGTTTTGACTTTTCTTAAGTGTTGCTTCAGTTATTAAGCGTAATGAGAGAGCTGGCTCTCTGGGACCTATACCTTTTCCAGAGCCAAATTCACCTGCATCTAACAGACATTCTACACTAGTCCTTAAAATTAAAACAACAAACCGATTCTTCCCCTTCCTGTGTCTAACTCACAATAATCATACAAACTGTCAACCAGATATCCGTACGATCGTGTTCTGCACGAAAGATGGGATTCCAGTCACGGATAACCATGCCAATGATAACGCCAGGGCACCTATGAAACGAGGTACTGTTTTCCGGGTAGCCGCATATCCACAATCGCTTTGTATACAGCCACAGACGGTGCAGTATAGGACAGAGAAGATGCCTAGCAGACTCTTTGCGGTATAGGGCCATAGAAAGAAAGGAAGCAGGACAGTCGCATAATGATTTGGCCCGATGGTTTAATCTGAATCTTTCTGTTGTTTCTCACATGTGGCGGCGGTTTATAGAGACCGGAAATGTATCCCGAAGAGCAAGGCAGGGCCGACCACCGGCTTCAGGAGAGAGGACCTCTGTTTGGCTGTAAGGGCACGACATTAACGCCTTAGTACTGCATGGCAACTGGCTCGTAATCTCGCAGCATCCACTGGACGTTTCGTATCGAGGCAAAAGGTGTGCAGAAGACTTCGACACAGTGACCTTAATTGTCAGAGACATACTGTATGTCTACCTCTGATGCATCTTAATAGAGTGGAGTCGTCAACATACTACCTGGACGATCGAATAGTAGGTCAAAGTTGTTTTCACAGATGAGTCCCGATTTCATCTAGGGAGTGATTCTCGACAGATTCGCATCCGGAGGCAACATGGAACACGATATCGGGACGCAAACTTTATGTAAAGAGACCGAGATCGAGGAGGATCCCTAATGGTATGCGCCGGGTTTATATTTACCTGTTGAACCACTCTTCATGAAACTGTGTGGGTGACTCGGCAAGATTCAACTGCTGTCAGGTATTGTGATGAGATCTTGGGACCTCATCTGCCATGGTTGCAAGGTGTTGTGCCCCAGACGCCGTATTGATGGACGATAATGCTCGATTGTATAAAAAACGGGTGGCTGATATTTTCTAGGAAACCTGAGGTACTGCATGGCGTGGCCTGCTCGCTCTTCCGATTTCAGTCCCATAGAGCATGTCTGGAATGAACTTGGGAGACGGCTTCCATGACTTCGGCATCTACAAACCACTCTCCATGAGTGAGAGCAGCTTTGCAGGAAGAATGGAATGGCTCTGAGCACTATGAGACTTAACTGCTGAGGTCATCAGTCCCCTAGAACTTAGAACTACTTAAACCTAACTAACCTAAGAACATCACACATATCCATACCCGAGGCTGGATTCGAACCTGCGACTGTGGCGGTCGCGCGGTTCCAGATTGTAGCGCCTAGAACCGCTCGGCCACCCCGGCCGGCGGAAGAATGGAGATTACTGCCCCAACATGAGACTGATGACATCATTCACAGCATACTCCGTCGCTGCCAGGCCTATATTGCTGCTAGAGGTTGTCACACCCCATACTGAGCACATTAACCAGTTGCTGGAATGTTTGTGCAAATCTGTTAAGTTGGAGAAAACCAAGAACATTTTGTCTACCGTTATGCATGCTACAGCGTTTGCTTTCTGCATTCTTTACACTGTTTATACTTTAATATCACCTGTTTACACTGTTTTGTAGCAAAAATAAACACAATCTTCCAAAATTTCCCTTTGTTGCTTAAGTTTAGGACACCAGTGTATTTTATGTGCATTCATCTGCAAATTTTTCTTGTCAGCAAGTTGCATTACACGACAGTTTTATCACTAAGATTACCTTACTTTTTTCTGGGCTATGGGAATGAATTTCTTCCGAAATTCCTGCAGTTTGACTAAAATGTCAGTAGTCTTAGAACCAAATTTGAATAATCGTTCGATTCTCCCTTCGCGCAATGATCTTAAAATTTCGGATGGAATGTTGTAAATAGTTTCTGCTTGCTTGATCACAAGTCTTAGAAAGCTTGCCAACCTCTTATTCGACATACTGACCACGAAATTACAATTTATTCAGTTTTTTTCTTCAACTATTCGGCTTTAGCTTCATTGCGTTTCCTTCTGAACCCATTTAAGGCTTTACTCCTCCTTAACTCTGAACATTTTGTTTTTTATTCCTCTGACGATAAAAAGAAATACTCCTTCTGTATACCACAGCGTTTTCACAGTTACCTTTCGTATACTAGTATATGTCTGACCTAAGTCTTGTATTTTACATTTTTTTGTTGCTCCTTAGTTGAACTACCTATTATGGTACTTACTACTACACCATCCAAAGCCTTAGAGAACACGACAGCCCTCGTAAAGGACTCGAGAGTTGATCATGACTCAACCAAGAGGCTCATTACCAAAGTTCGCATGCCTTCTAGAATTTATGAATTACGATGAAGAGGGTTACGCCCTGAGGCCTATCTGCTGCGCAGCGAAACATCTAGCATCTAAAATGCGCCGTCTTGTGCGACAAACGGACTCGTATGTGAAGCATTCTTCCTACCTTGTACAATTAGTTAAGGAGCAACCGATACAGTCAACTGATATTATGAGTAGTTGCAGTATCGAATCTCTCTTTACTAACATACCTATAGAGGAGGTCTGTCGCATCCTGAAGGACCAGAACCCACCTGATGTACGTGATTTGGTGCGCTTATGCCTATCACCACCGTACTTCACCTAGCAGAACCAGTATTACGAAGAATTAGACGGAGTGACAATGGGCTACCCTCTCTCCCCAGTCGCTGCTGATATCTTCCTCGATGCTTTTGACCAAACGCCTCTAGCTTTTGGACGGTTACGCCCCCGTTGCTAGCTATGGTATTTAGACGACATTCGTTATCTGGCCACACGGGGAGGCGGAACTGAGAAGCTTTCTTCAGCATTGAAACAGCCTACATAAGAATATACAGATCACTCACGAAATCTAAAACAACGGTTAGTTACAATTCGTGGACGTGGAGCTATAAGGAACTGCGGATGGTATGGTGGGACACAATATGTTCTGGAAACCAACCCACAGAAATCGGTACCTGCGTGTGGAAAGCCACTATGAGCCACCTCAGAATAATTCAGTTCTACACACGCTGACCGCCCATGCCTGCCGCGTAAGTGATACTAACAACATCAAAGACGAATTGAGGGAGCTACACCACAAGTTTCGCGATAACGGTTATGACAAGAATATTGTGAGGAACGCGACCAAGATCAGCAGAAATAAAACAAGAGAAGAGGGCAACGGAGAAAAGCTTCAGCTAGTGCACTTATTAGATGTGAAGGGCGTCAGTGAACGCCTAGGCAACGTCCTCCGCCGACGAAGTTTGAAACCGATCTGCCGCAACAGCCACGGGACAACATGTTGTGGACAACATGACTGGCTATACCAAGGACGCAGTCAACAAACTAAATACTGCAGGAGAATATGAAATACTTTGTGAGTGCGAAGCAGCCACAAAGGCAAGACAGGGAAACCAGTTAGCACAAGAGTAGCAGAATTTGAACGCTCTGTGTGATTAGCACAGCATAATAAATCGGCGATAGCAGAACACCGGAGTGGTTATGGGCAGCCAATCTTGTTCTAGGAATCGCGCATGACTGGCGAAAAAGTCGTGAACGCGGCAATGCAGAATTCGAGAGGCGACTGAAATTATCAAGCAGCCTGACGACATCAGTAGAGAGGAGGCTACAAACCTCCGGCGTCCTGGCTGCCAGCTATCCCAGTCCAAAGGGCCGCGAGCGGTTGCGGGACAGAAGCCTCACCGAGCACGTACGCGACAGCCTAAACAAACAGCTATAGAGGGACTGTGTGTTTATTTCCACGCACACCAGGAAGAAAATGTGCCCACTAAAAGTCTAACGCCGGTTGGCAGACGGTCGTCAATCACTGACAAGTTGGCTAGCCCACCAATAGTTTCTTACATACCCTCTCCCTTCCGTCATCACTAGCCTATTATATTCTAGGACCAATTATATATATGTGTGTGTTTGTTTGTGTGTGCAACAAGTAGAGGCACCTTTCCTTCACCAAAACCAGTCTTACGCTGGGGAAGGCCGTTGTAATACGGTAGAAACGTTGGTTTTAAGTTTTTAATGAAAGTATATTATACAATGATGCGTTGGAAAACCCAGAATATTTTTAATCATAATGACTTCGGCCGGGAAAGCATACTTAATTAAGACTTAGAGAACGTGGAATGCACATTATTCGTCACTTTTGGTTCTCATCGTCGTGCGTAGTAGGGGGGGGGGGGGGGTTACCCAGTGCCAGTGAGAGTCAGAATCGTCAGCAGGGAGGGGGGGGGGGGGGGAGGGGGCTCTGCACGCATAGAGGCAGCAGAGTAGGTCATCTTGTTGCAAAATTATCTCCTAGGTCAGTTTGCTGTGGCATAGTATGACGAATTCTTGCTATGAGGCTAGGGGAGTAGTAGAGAAGTGTGCCGTACGCTGGCCTCCTCTTTATTCATCTCATCTTATTGGATTGTATCCGAGCACTATGGGACTTAACTTCTGAGGTCATCAGTCCCCTAGAACTTAGACCTACTTAAACCTAACTAACCTAAGGACATCACCCACATCCATGCCCGAGGCAGTATTCGAACATGTGACCGTAGCAGCAGCGCGGTTCCAGACTGAAGAGCTTAGAACCGCTCGGCCACAACGGCCGGCGGTCTCCTCTTTAAACAGCCTCAGTTTGCTGGGGATTATGGTAGCTTGACTTTCGAAATTTGGCGCCTTAGTAGTAAACATTGATCAGTGCCCAGTATTTTAACCTGAAATATTTTCCTCTATAGTTCCATTCTCAGCCAAATTTCACAACGAAGTCATTTCCCAGTACGCCCAAGTGACTCGGTGTTCTCAGTAATGCGATGGCGCTTCCACAAGTTTCGAAGGCCGGATGAGATGCCTTGCATAGCTTGGCTCCAATCGCTTCTACGCAGCTTATAGCATCGTTGCACATCAGAACATTCTTAATGATTCGAGGTCTGATACACTGCAAGTCTATGGCTTTGGATATCAACTACAATCAGGGAGTATGTTTCATCAAACAATTTGTCTTTAGCTTGCTCGCTTAGGAAAACCATGTTAACCCATCGTCGAATAAAACTTTTAAATAGCGAAATTGTACAAAGAATTCGAGTAATGAAGTACCCACATAATTTTCTGGGTGAAAAAACGCTCAAGAACCCACGACGCAGAAATGCATAGGTAAAAACTGATATCCTTCCGCAGTATCTTGCGTCGGCGCTTTCCGGTGTAGTGTGGTGTGGAAATGTAATGTAAAAAAATGGTTCAAATGGTTCTGAGCACTGTGGGGTGTATTATGTCGCCAGGTGATATACGCCTTTACCAGAGCAAAGAACATAGTGATCAAATGTCGGCGGTGCATGAAAGTATTCCGCAGAGGAGGAGGACGTTACTGTTTAGCTCCCGTCGACAACGAGGTCATTAGACACAGAGTACAAGCTCAGATCTGTGAAGTCGTGCCCACTCAAAGAAACCATCCTGGAATTTGCCTTTAACGATTTACGAAAATTACGGGAAACCTAACTCAGGATCGCCCGACACCGGTTTGAATTGTTCTGCCAATTATGAGTCCAGTATGTTAACCCTTAGCCCGCCCGGTTAGCCGTGCGGTCGACGCACTGCTTACCGGGCGCAAGGCATGACGGTCCCCGACACGAATCTCCCCGGAGGATTAGTGTCGAGGTCCCGGTGTGCCTGTCAGTCTGTGGATAGTTTTTAAGGCGGTTTTCCATCTGCCTCGGTGAATGCGCGCTAGTTCCCCTTAGTCAGCCAGTGATACACTATGTCGGCAATTGCTGCGCAAACACTTTCTCCACGTATGCGTACTCTACCTCGCAAAATTGGGCTTACACTCGTCTGGTGTGAGACGTTCTAGGGTGGGTCCATTGGGGGTCGAACCGCACAATAACCCTGGGTTCGGTGTGGGGCGGCGGAGGGGTGAGTTGGCTGCTGTAACTTGTTGTGGGGTTGTAAATCACTGAGGGCTGCGGCGGGGACGGAACCTGTCCGTCGTTTCTAGGTCCCCAGTTCAATACTAAACAATAGAATACAATGTTAACCACTGCCTTCCCCACTCACTGATTCGGGTGTCGTATGCCTCCAAGCATTACGTCGCAGGGATAAATTATTTCGCTTCTCCTAGCGCATTCGACAGAGGGCAGTGGGATGGTAGCTCTAATTGCTGACATTTTGACGAAGTGTGCTGCGAAAACTTCAGGAATGAGCCAAGCGTCAGCACTAATGCCGTTATTGATCGAAATAACTGGAACGACAGTGGGCAATTGGTGACCACTAATGACGTGGAGCTTTGATCATACTTTGGAGAACGGGGTGTGCGCTGTCATAAATTATCCATATTGTTCTCAGTGTCTTTGACTAAAAACCGCTCTTTCGCACCGGGTCTTTGAAATTCAATTACGTTATTAGCAGGTGAGTAGCACCACTCTATGATCTGCGATATCAGCAGCCCTTTGCTTCAAATTCTTAGCGTCTGCAGCGTACATTCCAATCAATGGCTAGCGAAATATTCTACAGTTCTATTCCCTTGACTGACTACAAATATTGTTTTGAAGGATTTACAGGTCGCTTTTCTGATTTAGAACACAGAGAATGATCAGAAAGTAAGTATTGCCAGGTTGCTGTGATTGTTTCTCTGGATACGCGGGGGAGTTTCAAACTACAAATAGGGAGGTCAATATAGGAATATGTGCCACGAGCTGCGAAGCAGCATACGCGGGGGAGTTTCAAATTACAAATAGGGAGGTCAGTATAGGAATATGTGCCACGAGCTGCGAAGCAGCAAGTTAAGTATACAGAGCTTCAGCTCAAAAATTTTATTTACCTCTGCTGGCCATGTCTATGTTGTGCACAGAGTAGTGCAGGCATTCCCCAAGTAATCCATAAATAGGATAGATGGAGACATTAGTTCTATGTCTCGCGCTATATGATTTCTTTGTCTTGTGGAATTTAAATATTACAATGTTTACCCTGGTGGATAGATGAACATGGACTGCTACTGCTTGTGTTGTGGTACTAGAGTTCACTTTATCACTAAAGATATCCGAAATTATTAGCAAGAAGGCGTCGTTAGCGGCCTTCTCGTCATTAAAATAGTTTTTACTGTATAACGGTGTGTCTAGGATGGCTGTGTGTGCAAGCTGATTCTCTGAAGGTAATGCGTGACCGTACAGCATGGAAGGCAGATCGTGGAGAAATGAAACCATTTATTCCATAAAGTTTTGGGATTGCGGCAGGATAACGTCGATTTCCTGCCTCTATATTTTGGCGGACAACCCTTCAACCATCTTCAGCTGATGTTTTGCACTGAAGGTTGCTACACTGATATCCATAATTAAAGCAACAAACCACTATTTCCCCTTCAAGTCTCTAATTCACAGTATAATAATACAAACTGTCAACTGATGTCCGTAAGATAGAGTTCTGCACAGAAGATGGCATTCCGCTCAACGGACAACCATGCCAGCGTTGACGTCAGGGCACCCATTAAACGGGGTAGTATTTGTTGGGTAGTACCACAATGACAGTCGCTGTGTACGCAGTCACAGATGGTGCAGTATGGCACAGAGAAGACTCCTGACAGACTCTGCACTGGAGAGGCATAGGAAGAATGGTAGCAGGACAGTCGCAGACTGATGTAGCCTGATGGCTTAAGTTGTGTCGTTGTGCTGGTTGTCGGTTATAGGGACCAAAAATGTATCCCAAAGACAGTATCGGTCTGGCAGGGCAGGGTCGACCACGTGAGACATGAGAAAGAGAAACCATTATTCGGTACCGCCTTAGAACAGTACTGCAACGACATCTGAGCTCGCACCATCCACTGGACGTATTTTATCGAGGCAAACGCTGAACATAAAGCTTCGGCAGAGTGGCCTTTATTGTCGGAGACTTGCTGTATGTGTACATCTGACACGTGTTCACAGAAGGGAACGTTTAGTGCGAGGTCGTTAATATGCCACCTGGACGGCCAACATTGGTCTAATGTTCTTCTCACAAATTGGACTGGAGAGTGATTCTCGGCGGACTAACCTCTAGAAGGAACATGGAATACGATTTGTGGACACTGTGGAAAGAGGATCCCTAGAGGCGTGCGCAGGAATTATGCTGACCAATCGACCAGCTCTTCAAGAAACTGGATGGGCGAATCGGTAAAGTTTAACTGCTGTCAGATAACGTGACGAGATATTGCGACCTCATGTGCGGTTGTTTCAAGGTGCTGTGGGCCCAGACTTTGTACTGATGGACAACAGTGCTCTACCTCATAGAGCAAGGGTGACTGATTTTTTTCTCGGGAAGCGAAAAGATTGCACACATGGCGTGGTCTGCTCGCTCTTCCGATTTGAATACTGCGGAGACGGATTGCATCACGTCACCATCTACCAATAACTCTCCAACACTACTTGCAGCTTTACAGGGAGAATGGGGGTTACTGTCTCAACATGAGACCGATGACATCATTCACAGCATGTCCCGTCCTTGTCAGCCTGTATTGCTGCCAGGGGTGATCACACATATTAACCCGTTGTCGGAATGTGTATGCAAAAAACCAAGAACATTTCTGTCTACCACTACACATGTAGTAGTTGTCTACGTTCTGTATTTTTTACAATGTTTCTAGGTTACTCTCACTTTTTTATACTGTTATATGGCAAAATAAACGCAAATTCGCAAAAATTCCCTTTGTTGGTTTAATTCTCGATATCAGTGCAGCTCACATCGCTACTTTTATACCGCAAAATGGCCACAATGATGCATGTGCAAAGGTAACTGCCACATGAGCGACCTCTGACTAATTAAGCACCCTCTTCGAATATTGCTCCATCTGTTGTATCTATGCGTAATACTACACGTGCGTTCTCTGAGGAATGCGTACTCGCGGACTTAAAACGCAGATTTCAGAATTAATAGTTAAATGTCGCCAGACGTGTCATTGGTCATAAAATATTTTCTTTCTGAGGAATTCAAAGAAATCGCTGGACGCCACGACTTACCTAGTTGAGAGCCACCATCGTGATTAATAAGACGTCGCGCTAGACGTATATCCACCGATTCCTCAGTTGTTGAATCTCAGAAGGATCTCGTTGGGGACATGATTTCCGTGGCAGAGTAGTCCACAGAATGTCTTGGGGAGACACAATACTCGGCTATGGCTGACTTACTGGGCTGCGAAAGGCGGGTGTGGCGGTTCCTGTTCAATGCTCTTTGACGCATAGTACACGTCGTCTGACCAATATAGGCACTGCCGCACTGACAACGTATGCTGTAGATTCCAGCCCTTCGCGATACCATATTGTCATTTGCCGAACCGAGAAGAGTACACGCCTTTGTTGGTGAACGGAAGATTACTTTGATATAATGTTGCCCTTAAGATTCTGCCTAATTTCGACGAAATATTACAGACATACGGAGGAATGCTCCTGAACCTCTTGCTCTTGTGGGTCGTCACGTTTCTTCTTCCTTAAAGCTGTGATGATATGATGTAGAGAATATCCATTGTCATTGAATACTGATCTTAAATGTTCCAGCTCCTTTGCAAGGCAGTCCACATCAGACACAACACGTGCCCGGTGCACCAACGTTCGAAGGACGCCCGTGGTTTGTGATGAATGGTGGCAGCTAGACGCCTGCAGATAAATGCATGTATGTGTTGGCTTACGACAGACGGAATGCCTCAATGAACCCTCCACTTCCGTCTCATCAAAACGTCCACAAAGTACAGAGCGCTGGCCTTCTACACTTCCACTGATTTGATGTTCTCGTGGATAGAATTCAGATGTTGCGAAAGGCATAACAGTTCTACTTCACCGTGGGGCCACACTGTGAAAGTATCATCCACATGGCGCAAGAAGACTTTTGGTTTAACTTCTGCCGAATCAACTGTCCTCTCCTTAAAGTTTTTCATAAAATTTAAGAATTTTTAACTTTGTGCAGACCTTTCAGCAGCTGTGATAATTGAACTTGTAACACGTCAACCTCAGTTGCAAATAGAAACCAAACTTAACCCAGGTTTCATCGAAAATAATTTGGCCTTCTTCAGAAGCGAGTGGCGCTAAACTACTGTATGTCAAGTATAAAACAGTCATTTTATACTTGACATGGCCAGGCTTTGGCATGCGGTAGTTTAGTGTCACTCGCTTCTGAAGAAGGCCAAATTATTTTGGCTGAAACCTGGTAAAGTTCGGTTTCTATTTGCAACTGATGCTGACTTATTACATGTTCTTTCATAAAATATTTGCTACCAGGGAGGATAGAGGACTACCCGTTGCAACACTGCCAGTTTGCTTAAACCCATCATGGGTTTGCTTAACCGATAGAGGTACTCAAGGTACCCTCCGCCACACACCGTCAGGTGGCTTGCGGAGTATGGATGTAGATGTAGAAAATATTCACTGTTCGAAGAAAGGGCATGATGAAGTACGTGGGGCGTTGGAAAAGTCTGTGCAAAGCCCGAGAGGTGGCACCACCGGTGAGTATCGAGGTCATGTTTAGTTAGTAGCATCTTTGGACAGAACGCACACCAAGTTTCAGCCATATTGGTCTATTTCTTTGTGTTTGTCATTCGTGTGAATCAAGGAAGTCGAGTGATTGTCGAGAAATGGACGAAAAAGTTTCGTGTGGTGATTAAACATTACTTTATGAAAGACAAACGCCTCAGGAGATTAAAGAGAAGCTGATAAACATTACAGTGTCTCTGCACCTTCGATCAGAACTGTTTTTAAGTGGTTTCAAAATTTTCGGAGTGGCCAAATGGGCACAAGTGATACTGAACATTCTGGATGCCCTGTGGAGGTTACGAGTCCAGAAATCATTGATAAAATCCGTGATATGGTTATGTATGACAGAAGAGTTAAGGTGCATGAGATTGCTAGTGCTGTGGGAATCTCGAATGAACGGGTACATAATATTTTGCATAAAAAATTGGACATTAGAAAGCTACCCGCAAGATGGGTTCCGCGATTGCTCACATTTGACCACAAACGGAATCGTGTGAAGTGTTGCAAGGAAGGTTTGCAGCTGTTCAGGAAGAATCCGAAAGACTTTAATCGTCGTTTCGTCGCTCTGCATCAAACATGGATACATTAATATACTCCTGAGACCAAACAACAATCTCGACAATGGGTTAAAAAGGGAAAATCTGCACCAAAAAGCGAAGACAATTCCTTCGGCCGGAAAAGTTATGGCGACTATCTTTTGGGATTCGCAAGGGATAATCGCCATAGAGTATCTGAAAAAGGGTAAATCTATTACAGGTGCATATTATTCATTGTTATTTGACCGTTTGAAAACCGAACTGCAAGAAAAACGCCGGCGATTCGACCGCAAAAACGTCCTTTTCCATCACGACAATGCACCAGCACACACCTCAGCAGTTGAGGTCGCAAAATTAATGGAAATATAATTCCAGCTCGTTTCACATCCCCCTATTCTCCAGACTTGGCTCCCTCGGACTACTATTTGTTCCCCAATTTGAAGAAATGGCTGGCGGGACAAAGATTTTATTCAAACGAGGAGGTGATTGCAGCAACTAATATCTATTTTTCAGACCTGGACAATTCCTATTACTCGGAAGGGATCAACAAATTAGAACAGCGTTGGGCGAAGTGTATAAGTCTAGAAAGAGACTATGTCGAAAAATAAAAAAGGTTTATCCCAAACACGTAAGTAGTTTTTATTTTTGCACGGAGTGATAATGAATCCATGAGAGGCATCCTAGCGAAGAGTGAGACAACATCGAAGCTTACTGATAATTCCGACTCACTGAATTGAAGTGTCTTCAGTCTGTTAATAAAGCCATCGGAGTTGCGAATATGATGTGAACACTTCCTCACTGAAGGTCTCAGTAAAGACGCAAGATGTCCCGCTAAGTCATACACTGGATTGTCGATATTGCCCATAATAGGACATAATGGAAGATCTTTTTATGTGTTTTTGGAAGACAATGTAACCGTGATGGAACAGAACTGTGAGGTCTTAATCTTTTCGCGGCATCTTGCGAAATGGAACAATAATGCAGTAACGCCGTCATTTTGCTTTCTGATCTCCCTGATAGGTCTTTATCGACCTTCCGGTACGTTGGCTCACTATGAAAGACGGCGAAACTGACGGTTTCATAGGCATTCACATTATAGATATTTGAGATGGAAATTATATAGAGTGATGTATAATCCGAACTAATTTGATTTCACAATAGAGTATTCCCTTATTTTTATTAAGGATTATCCCATGGTGACTGCCAATACATGAAGTACTAGTAAGCGTTTCATTTCTTGAGAATAGGCAGTTTCACAGACAGACAGTATGTCAAAGCGGGCCGATGGGCACCATTAACTTAATGCAGGTTGTAAAGGTGACACTAATGCCAGGTAGGACAGCGTTAGGTGCACTGAACAGGGTCAGCGGACGCCCGTTGCGAGCCGACACAATGCTGGCAGCAGGTAATGCCGGCGTTGGAATTCTGCACGAGATGACCTCCGCTCCCACGCTCCTAAACCGTTTATCTGCGGTGAGGGCATTGTGAAGTACAGTAAAGGGCCCAGAAGGTGGGCAACAATGGGCCTTTGGCGGAGAATGCAGAGAAGACGGCACCATTCTGCCAGTAGCTGAGAAATATACCGATGGACACTACGCAGGCACTGTGAAGGCTACAGGTATTTATGGCTCTATGCTCTCGGCGGAACAAGGCAGGTAAGGTGTGAGAATTCTATAAGCGTGAGACTGCAACTTTCTCTCTCAAAAAATGCTGGAGCCTCGTATATATAAAAAACAAATCTTTGGACGGTCTAGGAAACGATATGTTAAGGCGCTCCTTTGAGGCAGTGACGGGACAGAGGCAAAACATTTGTTTAGCTGTAGCCCCTTGAGCTCGAAAATGGTGGAATTTCATTGGTCAGCCTGGTCTTCCGTAGCAATTTTGGATAATTATTGAGAAATTGGGGAACGCTTCAGGAGAGTCGACGCTTGTCGTTGGATGACTGCTCGGGAGAGGCTGGCATTGACTCTCGAAGAAGGGCCGATTGTTACGAGGAAGACAGGAAGAACTAAGGTGGGTCTTCACTATTCCACAGTTTTGAAGTCTGTAGGACCATAATTTAGCGTTAATAAACTTTGAATTCTGCTGGCGAATTTGGTGCGAGAAGATGACATTTTCACTTTGCAGCTCCAACTGGAGCACGATGTAAATTTTGCCATCGGTAGTTTTTCGGGATTCACAGCCATCGTCCGACACAGTGTCCGTCGACAGCAGCACTGACGGACAACACAACGACACTTAAAAAAAAAAGTAAGATCTGCAATCGGCTCCAGTGTGTGTAGGGCGCAGTATACTCAGTAAATTTTATAGGGTGTTAATGAACAGGATGGAGGCGCCCTTCTGGCATACATAATTTTACAAACTCAAATTTTGGTGAGCACTGCCGTCAGGTCACGGAAACGGATTAGTGTGCTAATCATGTAGTAACCTACTTATCGGTTCCTTGTCTTGACTCTCCGCCAACCTTAGTTACTCGTAACTGTTTCTTGTTCTGGTGATAATCTGTCAGTGAATAGTATGTTATTAATCATATTCGTATCATACTTCAGGGCAACTACTGCACTCGTTTCTGTGACGATTTATTTTAAGGAATAGAACTTACGGTAACTTTGACTTTCATTACGTTTGTATCTCATCCTGTCACAAAATTTTGAAGTCTGTAGGGCCATAATTTAGCGTTAAAAAACTCTAGCTTAACAAATGACGATTTGCATCTACATGGTGATACAGGTAAATTGACTAAGGTGGGGGGGGGGGGGGGGGGGGTAGTACAACTCAACAATGTATAAATCTTCTGGTCATCGATCTCACGTGATAACAGCACAGTGGCGGATAGGATGACGATATTTGCGTTTTACGAGTATCTCTCCTCATCACATGTTGCTTAGACGACGCCTCCCCCCCCCCCTTTCCGACAGTATTTATGTCGCTCTCGGACGTCCGGCCCAGTCAGTCGGCAAGAATCAGGGGAGGAGCGCCTCTGGGGATATCCAGCACAGTCCTGCAAACGGGCCAATGGGTACACTGATCCGCCTAAGGCTTTCGCAGCTGTTGGTCAGTTTACTGGCCGGGTACATTGCCTAGTTGCCTGGTAGACTCTTCTCTGCGTTATTTGTAATGGGCGTATTAATTTCCTCGATGATGAAATTTTAAACTCTTGACTTTCTTTCGACATGGTTTATATCTGTGCTTTTCAAGCAGTCATTACTGATACATATTTTCACATACCAGCGACTGTGTATTGGCTTCGTTTCTCGCACATCTTTCGTTGACCATGCCTACTAAATACGACCCCTGTGAGGCAGCCAGTGCTATAATGTGCTACCTGCTCCACGAGAAGATAATTGTTTTCAATTATTGTTCACGTGGTAGATATCTAATGTCAGTGATAAGGATGCGTTTCCGTTTGGGAAACTTCCCAAGTTACCTTCCCAGAATACGCGGCGCTACATTCCCCAGCTTGATCTTGTGCTTAAACAGCCGGAAAGTGATTTAAATCACCATCTTTTCCTGTAAATGGTATAGTGATGAGCAAGTAACTTAGTGTAAGAGACTAAAAAATTTCCCACAAATATATTCACTACCCTTTCATCATAAAATGAAACTGAAAAAATAAGCATAGCAATTTGAAGAAAGTGTAACCTACGTATTTTTTCAACATGAATGTGATTTTTACATACCCACATTAATTTGCTAAACATCAGGACGAAATATCAGGAACAGTAGTGTTTCTTGGACCACGACTCCACATCCTGAGAGGTTTACCAGCAGCTACAGTGGTGTTTCCCTTATCCGCTGGAAGGACTACTGTGTGAGGACGTTTTCGGAGCTTGCGTAGTGCTTGATGGTTGTCGGCGGAAATATCGTGGCAGGAAAACCACTTATCTGATCAGGTCAAATAATTTTCAACATTCTTCTGTAGCTCTGCATCTTAAACGCTTCGATTATCTTCTGTTCTGATTATCCCATGGTCCACGTTTCACAACGACACAATGCTGTGCTACAGTCTTACATTCAAAGAAATTTCTTCCTTAAATGAATTCCTAAGTTTCATGCTAGTAGATTTCTCTTGGCCTGAAATGCCCTTTTTTATCACTTCCAGTCTGCTTTAGATGTCCTCCTCGCTACCTAGGTTGCAGAATTCCTTACTTACAGACTGAGCCTTGGAATGTTTTATTGTAACATTACGTACAAAATGTTTCGTAATTAGGAGAGCCAACACGTTGATGGGAGCTTCTTGCCATACTTCCTGTGGGGCTTCACTTATTGCTACTGTGGTCACTTGCTGATTGCGTGTTTTGTAACTGTTTAGGAATTTGTTGTGTTGAAATGTGTGGTATGCTTGTAATATCATGGCGAGTAAGTGCCTTACAAATTCAGATTTTGTGCGCTGCGTGGTTGCGTGGTTGATAATGACCACGACGTAGTGACTCATGCCAGAATATCTGCAGCTTTTAGGAAACTGAGCTGATCTTCCATATCGCATCGTGATTTGTGGCTATTTGAAGAACCGATTTTATTTTGGTAACTGGGGTAACCAGTCATTTGTGGCGAACATGTACAGAAACCAACAGAGTCTAGAAGATTGATTTATAATATTATCAGTGGTGTTATGTACCACGTGACTTCTGTTATTAATTCCATTTCTTGAACATAGAATCTAATTTAAAACTAGACATTGTGAGTTTGGTCGCAAAAATTTCTTTTATTCCAGAATGGTTTTTCCTGGCTGAGCTATGTGGGAGATGTGATTAACAGTGCTGCATTTAAGTCGAATTAATTCGAATACAAATTGTTCATTATGCGTAATGCGCTCATACTTTGCTCTTTTTGCGTCTTATCTGTATTGAAGATTTGTTTCGCCCTTGTTGATAGCATGCCTTGTATGTCCGCAGCTTCGATTCGTATTCATTAAGAGGGACCTTCTTTCTGTAGATTAAACATATATTTTAGCAACAGAATTTGTAAAATATTCAAATTAAATGATGCGAAAGATTTGGTAATTTGGCATAGTAATGCGTCGCTTTACTTTCAGCTTTGTGTTACAGTGTGAAACACGCTACAAACAAGATGATAGGTATGCAACAATCATCCGCTAACTCCACTGGGTAACTAGGATGTTCCGTGGTGTTTGAGTGTAGAACAATAGAATAGACGATGTGGGTTGCCTTTGTGCAATCAGAAGCATTACCCGGTGTGCTTTTGTGTGAATAACAAGAAATAAATTCTCTTACCCTTAGTTATTCAATATCGGTCACATGCATCATAAATTTCAATCAGATCTGCTTGTATTATTATACAAGCTACTCAGATGTGCTCGTATACACTATCAGAGGCTTCATAATTTTCGGTTTAAAATGAACGCACCACGTGCAAACATTCATAGTATCTGTTGAGACTTATTTACACTGTCCCCTCACTACTTACAAGAAAATACCGTTTGTTCACAGTTCTAACGGAAGGGTAAAGAAAATTCATTCATTCGTATCAAATTTCGCTTCTAAACTCAGGAAGCTAAACAGACTATTTTGAATGGAAATTATGCGACAAATGCATTAGTTATCCAAGACGTTATTGCATTATCATGCATTATTTCTGTAGCAGAAATGATAGCTACTGGAAACTGGCGCACCCCCAGTTTTTTTAAATGAAGTGACTGAATGCTTACCTGCCAGGCAGATGGCGATGACGGTGGCCGCGTATGGGAAGATCGCCATGTGCGCCAGGTCTCCGGGTCGTCTGTAACAAGCAACATTTTCCGGTCACAATCACAACATCGAATCGAATTTGTGATCAGTGAATACCTTTGTAAAAAAATGGGCACTGAGAGTGTGATACGTAGTGCAGTGTACCATCATGTCCAGAACTGCCAGTTCTGTGTGAGGGAAAATGTTGGTGTTAAGCCCGTGCATCAAAGGAGTGCAATGAAAACAGGTGAAAGTGTAAAAGCTAGTGGCAGCCTGACTGGAATACATGGAACGTTGCAGTGTTAGCAGCAATAGGTTGATCTCTGAGATATTAGACCGTATAATGGTGATTATCTCTAGGCGGAATCAGTGTACGGAAAAGCTCGTGCACAGTAACAATCATGTAATTAACCAAAAAATGTGAACACAGCACGAAATGGATGTCTGACGTAACGAATAGTACATCTCTGTTTTCAGTGTTGACTAGGGCACCAAATACTGCGTGCAGAACCTTCTGCGTTGAGAATTCAGCTCTATCTGCGTAGATTTTTAACGTGCATGTGTAAAACTGGTTATAAAGGTTGTGGTGAAAGGTTATAAACGATAAGATTCAGTGGTGAAGGTGCTATCCTCTGTGAAAATGAAGTGTTATTATTGGACCAGTTGAATGGGATTGTCTACTAAGCATTGAATATGGATTAAGAGCAAAATGAAAACAGACGTATGTATTTACGGAATAGCAAAAATGAGATTAGCGACAAAATTAACTTAAGAATTGGGGACTTAGTATCAGAAGAAGTGAAGGAAATTTTATAATCCGGCACTGGCGGTGGAAGGAGGATTAAAAAGCTGTCTAGCACAGGCAGTAGGACATCTCAAAACTCTGCTAGTATTAACTTGAGAAAAGAATTTCTAAGAATGTATATCTGGATGTAACGTTACGCATATTTAGGCGAGCTAATCGGCCGCCAACTATTGGCACGATGTAAGATGAATTTGCTGTATGGCTGAACGCTAGCTAGCCCTGATCTCAGGGCGCACCACGGCAATTCCGTCTTCCGGCGAGGTTACCGGTACGATCAAGTCCAGGCACAAACATAGCACGTGGCCGGAAATGGGAAAAGTCCCCAATCTGGGAATTTAGACGGCTGTTGCTAGCTTGATCTTTATGCAGGACATGTTCTAAGAAATGTCGGAGTGGCAGGCAATCTTAAAGACGGTTATGTTACAGGTCTTTGAGAGTTTACAATTATTCGCATCAAATATTAATGCAAATCTGAATACATAGGCAATCTCAGATAAATGAGGCACACCCAATGACCCAACAGTAATTTCAATGACTTTAAAACTACAGAAGTACATACTTCAAAGCGAATAAACATATACACAATGACCCTCTGAATTAACAACTTTCAATTGGTTCAAATGGTTCTGAGCACTATGCGAATTAACTTCTGAGGTCATCAGTCGCCTAGAACTTAGAACTAATTAAACCTAACTAACCTAAGGACATCACACACATCCATGCCCGAGGCAGGATTCGAACCTGCGACCGTAGCGGTCACGCGGTTCCAGACTGAAGCGCCGCCAACTTTCAATTGCTTCATGTGATTACAGCAAATGATACCTCAGACGATGGCATTGCACTATAGCTATCGTCACTCAAAACTACGCATCTGTATCTATTTTATTTATTGATTTATGGCATCTTTTACATCTCTTTCGTTACGCAAATTGTTGTCAGGACATCGTATTCAGCACACTTACTGAGAAAATGGATACATCATCAGTATCTCATATTTTCTCATACGTGAGTTTTTATTTAATGAACAGTTTACTATTTGGCCAGTAACTTCATTTAAATTTTGACTGCAAGCGCTATTAAAAAACTGTGCTAACTTAAAAGTGGTCAGTCACTTATGTTAGCAGACAGCACAACTGAAAAGAGAATCGAAAGATCTTTCTATCAAGAAGGCATTAGTTATTGTTAAAATAATAACTAACGACAATCTGCTGTCATTTATCATGCGCACATTTCTGCAAGAATGCTGCCTTATTTGCACTAATGGCCATTAAAACTGCTACACCACGAAGATGACGTGCTACAGAGGCGAAATTTAACCGACAAGAATTTTAAGATGCTGTGATATGCAAGTGATTAGCTTTTCAGAGCATTCACACGAGATTGGCGCCGGTGGCGACACCTACAACGTTCTGACATGAGGAAAGTTCCCAACCGATATCTCATACACAAACAGCAGTTGACCAGCGTTGCCTGGTGAAACATTGTTGTGATGCCTCGTGTAAGGAGGAGAAATGCGTATCATCACGTTTCCGACATTGATAAATGTTGGATTGCAGCCTATCGCGATTTCGGTTTGTCGTATCGCGACATTGCTGCTCGCTTTGGTCGAGGTCCAATGACTGTTAGCAGAATATGGAATCGTCGGGTTCAGGAGGGCAATACGGAACGCCGTGCTGGATCCCAACGGCCTCGTATCACCAGCAGTCGAGATGACAGGCATGTTATCCGCTTGGCTGTAATAGATCATGCAGCAACGTTTCGATCCCTGAGCCAACAGGTGGGGTCGTTTGCAAGACAACAACCATCTGCACGAACAGTTCGACGACGTTTGCAGCAGCATGGACTATCAGCTCGGAGACCATGGCTGCGGTTACCCTTGACGCTGCATCACAGACAGGAGCGCCTGCGATGGTGTGCTCAACGACGAACCTGGGTGCACGAATGGCAAAACGTCATTTTTTCGGGTGAATCCAGGTTCTGTTTACAGCATCATGATGGTCGCATCCGTCTTTGGCGACATCGCGGTGAACGCACAATGGAGGCGTGCATTCGTCATCGCTATATTGGCGTATCACTCTGCGTGATGATATGGGGGGCCGTTGGTTACACGTCTCGGTCACCTTTTGTCCGCATTGACTGCACTTTGAACAGTGGACGTTACATTTGAGATGTGTTACGACCCGTGGCTCTACCCTTCATTCGATCCCTGCGAAACTTTTCATTTCAGCAGGGTAATGCACGACCGCATGTTGCAGGTCCTGTATGGGCCTTTCTGAATACCGCAATACCAGTTCGGATACGTCTAGCATCTTGGCTGTACCTTTACATAACACAAAATCTTTCTCCGTGTCATTCTCCATCTCAGCCATACGACTATGGAACGCGCTCCCCTGTGATCTGCGTCTTATCCAGATCCACTTAACATTCAAGAGGGAACTCAAAACTTACATATGAGGGACGGTATAGTCACCATTGTTGTGCCCCTCTCATCTCTTTCTTTCTCCTCTCCATCACAGCTTCGAGTTCTACCATTCTATTTCTCTTCCTCTAACCTTCTACCTCTTCTATATCCCTTTCACCCCATTCTATCGTCTTATGTCTCTGCTCGATGAGAATAACTCACAAGCTGCAAGAACATAACGAGAAAATTCCCAACTAGCAATAGGACTGACATTCATAAAAGAAAAATATGTTTACTTTCATATACATAGTCATTACTATTATTATTATTATTCTTGATTGTTATAATTATTTTTTTGATTGTTATAATTATCATTGTACTACTGTTATAATCTTTATTTTTTTCTTTAACATTAATACTGTACAACACGTTATATGTCCTTAAAGTTCTGTAGAAATCTGAGTATGCCTGGTTAGGTGCAAGAGAGGGCCTGAAGACCTAAATCTTGCCAGGTAAAATAAATGCATGAATAAATAAAATAAAATAAATAAAATGTTCGACTGCTGCCCTGGCCAGCTCATTCTCCAGATCTCTCACCAACTGAAAACGTCTGGTCAATGGTGGCCGAGCAACTGGCTCATCACAATACGCCAGTCACTACTCTTGATGAACTGTGGTATCGTGTTGAAGCTGCATGGGCAGCTGTACCTGTACACGCCATCCAAGCTCTGTCATCCAAGCTCTGTTTGACTCAATGCCCAGGTGTATCAATGCCGTTATTACGGCCAGAGGTGGTTGTTCTGGGTACTGATATCTCAGGTGCTATGCACCCAAATTGCGTGAAAATGTAATCACATGTCAGTTCTAGTATAATATATTTGTCCAATGAATAGCCGTTTATCATCTGCATTTCTTCTTGGTGTAGCAATTTTAATGGCCAATAGTGTATTTATGAACCAGCTATTACTTACATTTATTGTAAATTATCTTAGTGCAGCCGAACGTTATTTATTCCAGTAGCGTTGTAATATTTTATTTTAGCTGGGGAAGTGGTCAAGTGAGTCAGATCAGGTACTTAGAAACTGGGGAGAGCCTTCAGCCAATGAGAGTTGGACAGTGGCAGAACACTGCATGAACTAAGTGGGAACCAGGACTTTCCGAGCGAAGCGCTCAGCGGAGCGATTCGGGACACTTTTACGTTTGTGCTTCTTGGAGGCAGGCCTGCCTGTAGTAACGTCGTGATTCAGCCGTATAGGTGGTCGATTCCGGGCCGTAAACGGTCGCTACAGTACTCTGACTTTTGAAGGTACTCCCACTGGTAAGAGGTCTGAATGTGCTCCAGAGGACGACTCTAACTTTTTCCTCTTGAATTCGTAAATCAGGATAGACAGGGCATGAGCTACTTTCTCTCGTATCGCGCGTGTTAATTTGTGTATCATTGTGTTGAACTCTGAACTATTATCAGCTGGTGAATCTTCCGTGTAATGGACTTAGTTTTAGCGAGCCATTGATGATTATTAAGTTTGGGATTTCGGCAATCATTCTTGTATCGCTCTCAACTTAACTTTATTGCATTTGATAAGGGAATTTTCTATCCATATTTTAACTGAGTATCGTAGGACCGCTTCCCGTTCACCTGAGATGGCCTTTCTTGAATAAACATTATACAACATAATCCTCTGTCGTCTAGATCAATTGTACAGGGTGTTACAAAAGGGCATGGCCAAAGTTTCAGGAAACATTCCTCACACACAAAGAAAGAAAATATGTTATGTGAACATGTGTCCGGAAACGCTTACTTTCCATGTTAGAGCTCATTTTATTACTTCTCTTCAAATCACATTAATCATGGAATGGAAACACACAGCAACAGAACGTACCAGCGTGACTTCAAACACTTTGTTACAGGAAATGTTCAAAATGTCCTCCGTTAGTGAGGATACATGCATCCACCCTCCGTCACATGGAATCCCTGATGCGCTGATACAGCCCTGGAGAATGGCGTATTGTATCACAGCCGTCCACAATACGAGCACGAAGAGTCTCTACATTTGGTACCGGGGTTGCGTAGACAAGAGCTTTCAAATGCCCCCATAAATGAAAGTCAAGATGGTTGAGGTCAGGAGAGCGTGAAGGCCATGGAATTGGTCCGCCTGTACCAAAACATCGGTCACCGAATCTGTTGTTGAGAAGCATACGAACACTTCGACAGAACTGTGCAGGAGCTCCATCGTGCATGAACCACATGTTGTGTCGTACTTGTAAAGGCACATGTTGTAGCAGCACAGGTAGAGTATCCCGTATGAAATCATGATAACACGCTCCATTGAGCGTAGGTGGAAGAACATGGGGCCCAACCAAGACGTCACCAACAATGCCTGCCCAAACGTTCACAGAAAATCTATGTTGATGACGTGATTGTACAATTGCGTGCGCATTCTCGTCAGCCCACACATGTTGATCGTGAAAATTTACAATTAGGTCACGTTGGAATGAAGCCTCATCCGTAAAGAGAACATTTGCACTGAAATGTGGATTGACACATTGTTGGATGAACCATTCGCAGAAGTGTACCTGTGGAGGCCAATTAGCTGCTGATAGTGCCTGCTTCACGCTGTACATGGTACGGAAACAGCTGGTTCTCCCGTGGCACTCTCCATACAGTGTGGTGGTCAACGTTACTTTGTACAGCAGCAACTTCTCTGACGCTGACATTAGGGTTATCGTCAACTGCACGAAGAATTGCCTCGTCCATTGCAGGTGTCCTCGTCGTTCTAGGTCTTCCCCAGTCGCGAGTCATAGGCTGGAACGTTCCGTGCTCCCTAAGACGCCGATCAATTGCTTCGAACGTCTTCCTGTCGGGACACCTTCGCTCTGGAAATCTGTCTCGATACAAACGTGCCGCGCCAAGGCTATTGCCCCGTGCTAATCCATACATTAAATGGGCATCTGCCAACTCCGCATTTGTAAACATTGCACTGACTGCAAAACCTCGTTCGTGATGAACACTAACCTGTTGATGCTACGTACTGATGTGCTTGATGCTAGTACTGTAGAACAATGAGTCGCATGTCAACACAAGCACCGAAGTCAACATTACCTTCCTTCAATTGGGCCAACTGGCGGTGAATCGTGGAAGTACAGTACATACTGACGAAACTAAAATGAGCTCTAACAGCCGGCCGCGGTGGCTGTGCGGTTCTAGGCGCTCCAGTCCGGAGCCGCGCTGCTTCTACGGTCGCAGGTTCGAATCCCGCTTCGGGCATGGATGTGTGTGATGTCCTTAGGTTAGTTAGGTTTAAGTAGTTCTAAGTTCTAGGGGACTGATGACCACAGCAGTTGAGTCCCATAGTGCTCAGAGCCATTTGAACCATTTGAGCTCTAACATGGAAATTAAGCGTTTTCGGACACATGTCCACATAACATCTTTTCTTTATTTGTGTGTGAGGAATGTTTCCTGAAAGTTTGGCCGCACCTTTTTGTAACACCCCGTAGAGTTAGAATTGAACGCTTGTTATTAAATTACCCATTTAACTTTGTTTTGTATTTCTGTTTATTTTATTATTTCGCATCTCTAGTCAGAGTATAGGCTATTTGACTGCAGGATCACAGCCATTGGTTATTATTAGCTGCGAATTAGCTGCAGTGCATGAAAGCAGACATGCACAGCTCGACTCTATGACTACACGGAGCTATTCTTTTTTTAAACAGCGTCGTTCATAGCCCAGGTATCTAAGATAGACCAATATGCGAAAAGTCGCACTGGTTTCTTGCATGGGATGTTTTCAGGAGAGCAATTCAGTAACAGTAATCGTTAGGTAACGTCGCATGGAGTACAGTATAGCAAATCTCAAAGGAACTGTTACAGTTTTGTCTAATTTGTGATTCTCATTTGTCTGTCATTTTCATTTCGTTAATGGCTGAACAACCAATGTGTATTAAACTGGCCCAGTCAAGGTGAATATTTTCATTATCTTTGATGTTTAATGAATCTGCTGCAAATTATGGCAAAATCTATGGCATGTAGTGAACTCAGGTCTTCTGCTTGTTAACATTTTCGTAAGCTTAACGTCGTTTCAACAGTCATACTTCTGATATATCTGAAAAGGAAACTTTGCAATGAGTTATTATCAATTTTGTTTTATTGCAGTGAGTCATGGACACTTAACGCAAAAAATTTTAAGAAGTGAGAGTTGCTCAGCGAACAATAGAAAGAGTCGTGTTGGGATTTATCTGAGGAGGGAAGAAAATAAACGGACGAGAAAGCTTGTAGAGGTAGACGTAATTATGACTGTAATAGGAAATAAATGGAGGTGGGTTGGCGCATATTGAGGACAGTAATTGGCAGATGGATGAAGGAAGCGTTTATGTAAATTTGAGTAAGGCAACGCGACTCGATGGTGGGTGGATGACATCACAAAACATGCTTGATAAAGAAGGACACTTACAGCTGTAAGTCATAACGCGTGTCTAGATGATTCATTTAGCCAGCTATGGGTGCCAAATGATTGATGATGATTATGAAGTTGGTAATGCTTCTGATGATGACCACCAAGATATATACATGTAATATACTTATTCCATCTTAATATTTGCCTGAACGTTAACACTTTATGAGTAATTCCAGCGATAAAACTACTTCGTGGATGTGATAAAAGCTTATAGACTTTATTAATTAAGATTAACGTTTTTAGCCTTTGTTGTGGTGGGTTGAATGACGTGCCACACTTTCTTCCAGTGACGTAAAATCGAAACAATTGTTTTTTAGATAAGAGTATTGGATCATTTAGGTATTACTTTAGGAAGATCTTAATGATGAGCATAACAACCGAAGCCCTAACAAGGCAGAAGTACCCCCCCCCCCCCCCTTTATATGGTACAATGGAACTATACGATTGACTACAAGCCCTAAATGTACTTTCACATCTCATCTTCATTTCTGATATCGATCACTGCATTTGTCATTATCTGTCTACACACATGAAACCATTTGCCCGTTTGTGATCACATGCCCCTCATTACTATTTTGTAGTCTGTAGACGTTAATATTTTATTCGTATACTGGTGAGCAAAAATATTTTAAGATTTCGTTATGGTTTTGAAACGATCCATTGCAAACAAATGATTAGACAACATTTAATGTTTGAAACGGACAAGATATTCTTCGTTGATGCCATGTTACATGCTCAGCAATAAAAGTATTGTTTTGACTGAGTAGTCATATGTATGTTTTTCTGCATACGCAATGATTGTAACTATTCTGATTACATCAGTTTCTTGTTGAAGAGATGGACACTTATTGTACTTTATATTATTACATAATTCCTGCATACTTCAGTATCATATTAGCAACGTCTAACAACACTTCATTTCCGAATCCGACATTTTACCAAGGTAAAACGTGAACAAAACGTTCGTTATGTGTCAGTTGAGTCATGATAGAGAACTGCTTCAGCAAAGCCTTTTCTTGAAGCTGAGATACACTGAGAAGTAAGACAAAGAAACCATTCTTGTAATAAGACTGAACATTTTATAATCTCCCTCTGACGGAATAAACCTTTTTCGTGTGAACAGCTGTGCGCTGTAAGTCGAACAATAGCTGGAACGCTGTTACTAGGACATCTCAGTAGCTCGCAGACAAGTATGAAAAGCCAATTGCAGAACGCGCTAGCGAGTTTAAGTGGATATTTCATAGTAGATCTAATTTATGATACACAAGAAGCTGAGATGCAGTTTTTATATTAAAAAACAGTGACTCTATTGGACGAAACGCTTGCATTAGATTCGGTCCCAGAAGCAGCGAACGTTGCCGGCAGAACGTAAATATCATAAAAGGTGACCTGAACAAAGTTTTCGCGAAATGGTTTGTCACTTTGTTCGTATGACTGGCTATTGTAATGGAGTGTGCGTAAACGTCTTATTAAAAGCTGCGATAGAAGCCAAGGCTACATAACTTTTTTGTACTACGAGTAAGAGAAGGGGTGAAAGAAGAACGTTAGTGGTCGCACGTAGCCACTTCTGTAATAACGATGACTTAACTTTTCAGATATCCCCATCAAATGCCCAAACCTCCTGTGAAGCTGCAGATTTGGGATTGAAACCTTGACTTTGGTGCAGAGAGCGGCTATAATAAATGGTGCGGCGTCACCTTTTGTTCTCTTGAGGAACGGATATAGCATCACAAAATCGCTCCAACGATAAAGTTATAATACTGCCTATATAGGGTGTATCTGAAATGAATGTAGAAAATTAGTGGTCTGGTATAGTGGATCATTACAAGCATAGTTCACTTAGCACCCCATATCAGGATCCATTAGCGTCGGCGCTGGGGGTCGTAGAACAGCGTCTGGCGCCGCCGAGAGGGTAGGCACACAACGTGCCAGCCGAGCCGTCATGGTGGCGGGTCTGCAGGGCAACGATTTCAATTTCTTTGTAACATCAAGGTAAAAGAGACGTCGGGTTAAAGTTTTATGACCTTTATTTGCTAACACTGTAGTCGGCATAGTTGCAGATATTCCAGGCGGGACAACACTATGGATTTTACGCGCTGTTCTTGGGAGGAAAGGGCATGCGTGTACTGTGACTACGGGACAGCGGATGAAAATGCTCACTCTGCCCAATGTTCATATGTTGCGTGGTATCCGAATCGTCGAGTGCCAGATCCACGTACATCTACTGCCATCCTGAGGTCATACGAGAGACAGGTTCACCTGAGGTACGTTTTCTCTTGCATGTTCTCGTAATAGCACATGTGCATTCAAGGCATACTTCGAAATCCGGTGTATTCATTTTGTGTTACAGGTGCGAAGCCTGACGGACGCATCCGTCAACGCACAGTGCGTACATCAGGGGTCGTTTGCGTTGTTGGAAAACACACACTCAACAAGCTCGCGGCGTGTTGCACAGGAAATGGGTGTAAGCCAATCCACAATTTGGCGTGTGTGGCATGACGATAATTTGCACCCCTACTCTCTTCAGAAGATTCACGCCCTTAACCCAGACGATTTTCCACGTCGAATTGTCTTCTGCCAGTGGTTTTTGCAAAGGGGTGCCATTCAACCGGACCTTCCCAACGGTGTATTTGCCACGGATAAAGCATCCTTTGGACAACAAGTTATGTTCAACATCCAGAATCAATACGGGTACGGGAAAATTCGCACACCTCTGTGTTCGTGGTCACCAAGATCGCTTCGCTGTCAACATTTACGCTTGGTAGGCTATAATCTGGTTGGTCCATACATTTTCCCTCGGAGACTTAATGCAAACTGATACTTAATTTTTTCACAAGAAATGCGGCCAGACTTGTTGAAACTTGTTGCACTCAATGTTCGACAGCGAATGTGGTACTAACATGCTGTGCGAATGCATTTGTATGGAAGCTTCGGTGAGAACTGGACAGGCTGGTGTGGGCCGGTGGCATGGCCGCACCTTCCCCCGACCAGACGCCCACCGATTTTTTCTTCTAGGGCCACCTGAAATATCCATTATCCATTGAGACTGATGAAGAGTTGATAGCGCGCATTACGGCAGCCTCCGATTTTATTTGGCAGGAGTGTTTGAAAGAGTGCGTCAGTTACTCCAGCGTCGTTGCACGGCGAACATTCGGGCAGGAGAGCGTAATTTCGAGCAATATTTGTAACTATTTTCAAAAAAAGGTTATAAGTTTGTACGCCGACTTCTCATTTACCTTGATATCAAAAGTGAGTTCAAAACGTTGCCCTGCAGACGTGCTAACATAACGGATCAGCCTACTCTATTGGCGGCGCGCGACGCTGTTCAATGACACCTTGTGCCATACGCTAAGGGATGCGGACATGGTTGCTGCTTGAAATATGCTTGTTATGACCTACTCTACTAGCTCATTTTATACACTCATTTCACATACACCCTTAGCCAAAACATGACGACTACACGCTTAACAGCTCGTTCATCAGTCTTCGGAAAGAAATACATAACAGACTCTGCGTGTCAGGGACCCGACGGATTGTTGGTAGATTTAAGAAGGAATGTGGCATTAGGCTTCTACGCACAGGTCATTCAGTTCGCTTAAATAACGGGCCGCTGTTTTGTGTACTTGGTGATGGCACCCGATAGAGATCCAGATGAGTTCTGTAGGATTTACATCAGGCGAATTTGGTCACCGAGACATCAACATGAGTTCATTATAATACCCCTCAAACCACGGGAGACGATTCTAGCTTCGAGACACGGTGAATTATACTGTTGAAAGGTAACATCGGAGTCGGCGAAGACGTCAAGCATGATGGGATGCAGGTGGTTCGCAGCTGTAAGCATGTCTTCGATTACTACCAAAAATCCCCTGCAAGCGCAGAAGGCTGTCTCCGTAGCATAACACTGCTCCCACCAACCTGCGTCCGTGGCGCGCTGCACGCTTCGAGCCGCCGCTCACCTCAATGACGGCGTACGTGGAGACGACCGTCGAACTAATGTAGCAAAAATGTGATTCACCCAAAGAGCCGACACGTTGTCATTGATCCATGGTCGAATGCCGGTAGCCACGAGCCCACTGTTAACAGTAATTGACAATACCTTTGGGTCAACATCCGAGCACATATGGGTGGTCGGCTTTAGAGCTCCATTTTCAACAATGTACGATGAATAGTGTATTTCGAAACACTTTTTCATGCACCATCATTGTGGCCTTTCAGTGATCCTGCCGGAGATTCGAGTCCTCCCTCGAGCATGGGTGTGTGTGTTTGTCCTTAGGATAATTTAGGTTAAATAGTGTGTAAGCTTAGGGACTGATAACCTTAGCAGTTAAGTCCCATAAGATTTCACACACATTTGAACATTTTTTGTGGTCTTTCGGTAGAGATGCCACAGATCGCCATCTATCCTACTTTACAGAGTAGACAACGCCCCGAACCCCACGTGTGTGAAGAGTTGTGGACGTCCAACCACTTAGCCCCTAGTCGTAGTTTCACTGTCCTTCTACCTCTTTCCGTAGATGCTCGCGACAGTAGCAGGTGAACATTCGCCCAACTTCCTCGTTTTCGAGAAACTCGTTCACAGGCTCTGCGTGATAATATTCTATCCTTTGTCAAAGTCGCTTATCTCAGTGGATCATCCCATTTAGAGCCCATATCTTCGCTACGGTGGTTCCCCGTGCGTGTCTGCTACGATTAAATACATTTTTTACTGTGTCACGTGCCCGCAAAGCCACCGGGCGGCATCCAGTGTCGAGGTGGGAAGTGTTCATAATGTTTTGGCTTATCGGTACGTGTGTGTGTGTGTGTGATTGTAAGATGCATTCGAAATGATCGCGCTGTTCAGTAACGTGAACGAATGTGATTTCCCAAAACCACTCCAGGCAATGCGGGATGGTTCCTTTGTAAAGTGCACGGCCGACTTCGTTCCACACCCTTTCGTAATCCGAGCTAGTGCTCCGGCTGTAATGACGAAACTGTCGGCGGGACGGTAAATTCTAATCTTCCTTCTTCCCCTATGAATGTGTTTTATCATGTCTGAGGTGACTTTTCGAAGTATGTTGACACTGATGCCTTTAATCTCCACTGTTACGTTAATCCTTAATTCGGCCTGTATCTGCGGTCTTCTTTTACAGACCCTTCCTTTAAGGCGGCCCAATAGGTAGACGTCTAGGGCGTTAAATCAGGAGAATGTGAACGTAATAATCGTTTAGAGATCATTCGATCACCAAAAACTCTGCTTAACCCTTTAAGCCTAAGTCTCTAATGCAAGGTAATTTTTCACTGGATCTGCCTTGACGTCACTAATCCGTGAAGCGAATTTGCGACAAAATAGGAACTACGTGCTCTAGGTGGATGCAGTGCTACTTGGAAGACACAGAAGTCAAGTAAATGCTTAAGGCGTTCCAGTTCATTGATTTTTCGCTATAAATGGTGTGTTTTGTTCTCTAACATTCTGCTTGGTGTCTGTTGTTCTATATCGTGTCTCCCTACCACTCTCGCGCAACGACGCTCTGAGCGTGTTTTTTTAGGGAATTGACTAGCTTGAACCTGGGACCTGTTGCTGGTAAGGAGATGTCAGACCACACATGACATGTAGAGTTCAGAAGAGTTCAGTGAGACTAGCGACGATATAACCAAATACTTAATGATTTCAGCGTCAGCTCCACTGCACTCCCTGTAAAAGAATCTTAATACTAACTAAATGAAGTGGAAGGGGTTCAAGGCTCTCCTATTTTTAGTTATCTGGTAAAATAACGTCGAAAAAGCAGTTAAGTTTACCATTGGAAATTTTATTCTGCTCACAAAACATTGTTTATAAATTGCACTATTGATAAAAGGAAATGTTTTAATACAGGATGGTAAAAACCAACTGCGTTCAACAAAAATGTGAACGAATATTCCCTGATTGGGTTTCCAAGTTCTACAATGGATTGAAGGATGACCTATGCCATATCACATATATAATCTATGTTTAAATTAAGTTTCACAAAGGTGAAAACTATCAGTGGCTGATGTGGCTTCTCAATAATTATGTAACAGAAAAATCTTCGCGTTTCAGATTTTAACTTACATAGCAAATGTGAATACCATGAGCTTTAATTGACGATCGACATTAGTATTACGCAAAACGGGGGTGTAACAGATGAGACTTCTGCAGTTCTGAGTGAAACCTTATGCGCTCAAAAATGCGGCATCGCGTGCGTTCATTACCTTGTCGGTGGTTAGGCAGCGTCAGCGCGGCGCAGCTCCTTACATCTCGCCGTCTCGGAAACAACTCTCTCCTAACTTCTCCTTACTACAATTTACCGAAGTTGGTTTAAAAAAAACTATCTGGCTGTGTTTTCATCTGACAAATCAGGGTCTCAATGTCAACCTTAAGCTCCGCCTACAAAAATTCTGTCTATCCAATGAGAAGCGTTATACTTTTCGTGGTGGGGCAATGTTTTTAAAGTTTGCAACGTAACAGAGACGCGAAAAAGTCTCACGCTAAAACTTGCAGCTAGTGTGGTCCTTTTAGTGTTATCGTAAGATCTATACTTCTGGAGGGCTCTATCTTTTAACATGGGCTGGGGGGTGGTCCTGAAGTAACAGAGACGCGAAAAAGTCTAACGCTAAAACTTGCGGCTGAGGTAGCCCTTTTTGTGGTATCGTAAGATCTATACTGTTCTTCTGGAGGGCTCTAGCTTTTAACATGGGCTGGGGGGGGGGGGGGGGTGGTCCTAGCGGTTAACTGGTGGCGTGGGTGTCCGTCCCTTATCGTAGGGCCTTCCAGCTTAACGCGGTTCTGCTCTCGGCTTCTGTTCTCGTTTCTCCCCTCAGAACTGCGTCTGTCTCAAAGTGGGAAGGTATGACATGCATTTAGGCATTCTTGTGTTAGTCTGTGGCATTCCATTTGCTCACTCGTTACTCGTATTACTTTGGTTAATCTAATGTCACGATTTATTCGGAGCTATATGACATACTACTGGATTTGCTTATCATGTCAGGGTTTTCATGGAACGTGTTGGATTTGCCTGACACCTTACAGTTCTTAACGTAAGACTTTTTCTATTTTATATAATCATCAGTAGAAACAGTTTTTAAATATTCGATAACATTAATCAAACAATGGAGAACCCAATATGGACTGTAACAATATTATGAAAAAGAAAATTGCCATTCACCATATAGCGGAGATGCTGAGTTGCAGATAGGCACAATAAAAAGGCTATCACAATAAAAGCTTTCGGCCACCAAGACTTTGTCGAAAATAGACGACAGTGGCTTCAGCTGCCAGAGGCTGCAGCCATGCGTGTGAGAGTTGTGTTCGTGTGTGTGTGTGTGTGTGTGTGTGTGTGTGTGTGTGTGTGTGTGTGTGTGTGTGTGTGTGTGTCGTCTATTTTCGACCAAGGCCTAGCTGGCCGAAAGCTTATTTTGATACAGTCTTCAGATAACATTAAGTATACACAAAGTTGTACTAAGGAGTCTCACGTCTGTATTGGTAGTTTCAATCGAAACCACAGTGCCGCGAATCATTTTCGATGTTGACGTTATATATGTTGTGAATCTTTGAAAACTGCTTTATAAATCTGTGATTGTACTGTGAAGAAGCATTACTGTAAAATAGCCTTAAATTATTGTGATGTTTACTCCACGAAGTAAATAATCAAAACCGACAGTTATTAGTATAAATTTTGAGGGCAAACATACGCAACCTTTCTGTTGCACCAAGTGATGGCAACCTCCGAAGGAGTAAAAGTGCAGGATCCACAAGTGACAATGGCATTGCATGCCTGAAGAGGAAGGATAACCGCTGTGTCACACTACTGTCATTTGGTGGCTCACCTAATGAAACAGAAAAGAAAAATTGCAGTAGCTAAAGAGATGAACTGAAATTTGTGCGTCAGATGGGTCATGACCTCAGGTCTCAGACCAAGGCACAAATCTTAATTTCTTTTCTTCAGCTTATATCATTATCGAAGATAAAGTTGAGACCCACATGTCTCAAGAAATTGTAATTCTATCGGATCAATAGATCATCTACACCTGAGATGGTGGTTGTTGTTATTTTTTTGTGGTCTTCTTCGGAAGATTGGTTTGACGCCGCTCTCCTTGTTACTCTATCTTGTGTGAACCTCTATATCTCCGAATAAGTACTGTAACCTACATCATTCTGAATCTGCTTACTGTGTTTATCTCTTCGTCTCCCGCTACGATTTTTACCATCCACACTTCCTTCCTGTACTAAATTGCCTATCCTTTGATGTCCCAGAATGTGTCCTACCAACCGGTCCCTTTTTTGGTCAACTTTTGCCACAAACTCTTTGTCTCCCCAATTCTACTCAGTACCTCCTCATTAGTTACGTGGTCGACCAATCTAGTCTTCAGCATCTTCTTTAGCACCACTTTTCGCAAGCTTCTGTTCTCATTTTATCTGAGCTGTTTATCGTCCTGTTTCACTTCCATACATAGTTACACTCCAGACAAATACTTTCAGAAAAGACTTCCTAACGCTTAAATCTATATTCGATGTTAACAAATTTCTCTTCTTCAGATATTTTTTTCTTGCATTTGCTAGTCTAAATTTCTTATTTGCTCTAATTCAGCCATTATCACTTATTTTGCTGCCCAAATAGCAAAACTCATGTACTACTTTAAGCGTCCCGTTCCTAATCTAATTCTTACAGAAACACCTGATATACTTAGACTATATTCCATTACCCTTGTTTTGCTTTTCTTGACGTTCACCTTATATCTTCCTTTCAGGATACCGCCCATTCCGTTCAACTGCTCTTCCAAGTCTTTTGCTTTCTCTGACAGATATAGAATCTTGGTTTCCATTACTGTTTATTCAATGCACGTATTGAATAACGCCGGGAATAGACTACAGACCTGTCTCACTCCCTTTTCAACCATTGCTTCCCCTTCATGCCCCCGACTCTTATAACCGTCGTCTGGTTTCTGTACTAGAAATGAACAGCGCTATGCTTCCTTTATTTTACTCCTGCTACCGTCATAATTTCGATGAGAGTATTCCAGACAACACTGTCAAAAGCTTTCTGTAAGACCGCAAATACTATAAATGTTTGCCTTTCCCTAACCTGTGAGAAGTCATAGTGTCAGTATTGTTTGGCATGTTCTTACATTTCTCTGGAATCCAAACCGGTCTTCCCGGAGGTCGGCTTCTCTCAGTTTTTTCTTCCTTCTTTAAGTGATTCATGTTAGTATTTTGCAACCGTGACTTAATTAAACTGATTGTTCGGTAACTTTCAAACCTGTCAGAAACTGCTTTGTTTGGAATTGGAATTACTACATTCTTTTTGAAATCTGAGGGTATTTCACCTGTATCATACATCTTGTGCACCGGTTGGAAGAGTTTTGTCATGGCTGGGTCTCCTGGGGCTTCGTTTCGACTTAGATCTTTCAGAGCTTTGTCTTATTCTTCTCGCAGTATTACAGCTCCCATCATATTTCTTGTGTTATCCCAGGATTCCTAGTAGGCCTTGTCTTTTTGCCTGCCGTGATCTGGTGCTCCCTTTACTCGGCTCACCCCACGCTGGTCATCCATCTCCGATGCATAACATAGTTGGCATACTATGGAGCCTGCTGCGTGCCTGTTCCCTTATGCCCTACAACACCGAAATGTTGACATCACTTTGTCACTCTGACTCCGGCTCTAAGACTCCATAAGCCGACCACACCACTGTCCAGGGCTAGCCTGTGTCGCTGGCAGTTGTCTGTGGTAAGACGATTTTTCGACTGCTGTACTTCTTGTAATGAATACATGGGCAGTTGTTTTCTCACTGCTTCTATGGCTTTACGCCGGCCCCCTCTGTACGTACTGCCTCGCCAAACATCCTGCACCGTCATCGTGACCTACAACGACGTTAGGCTAGAAGCTTTTCTCTTCCTGACACTTTCAATTCCTACTAAAGACATGATATACATGAAACTTTAAATTTTTCATCGGTTTCTGATCATTACCATTCGGAATCTGAGATTGTACATATGGTCTCCTTATTGAAGGGGTACTAGGATCACATTGCTCACCTCAGGCAGGTTAGCATTAATCAAAATGGCCGCTTTTATCGCGGTTCTGTCCTTGTGTATAACTAATTCACAAGCTCGGAAAAGAAGGACTTTTCTCGTAAGTGTCGAATGTGCTTGAATTTTCTACCACACTACAAAAAAATGAAAAAAATAAAAAAAAATAAAAAGAAATTTAAAAAATTGTTCTTCTTCCAGGAATCGGAACGTCTTCTTCCTATCTGCCATCGGATGACAAAACAGGACAAGGAGACCAACAGAGTAAGATGCCAATAGTTTCAGTTTATTTCAGAACAATAACTCTGCTGATGAGTTACTGATAGAAGATCTATCGGATAACTCATTCCTGTTGGCAGTTGATCTTTGAATATCTTACTCAGCAGAGGAGTGAATTTCAGCGCACGTAATTCCATAAGCTCGCAAAACTAAACTCCACTTTTCTCGTCCGTTAAAATAACGCTTAAAGATGCAAATGGCTTCCTCAAATGAGGTAATTCGAGCGCACTGCCAGGCTCCGCCTCCGAGCAGGCAACCAGGGCGTACGGGTCAGATGGGTCGCTGTGGATGGAGCGCGGCCCCTGGCGATTAGGCCGTCCCGCTGGACGTGTGTCACGTACTGCCACCGACCGCACGGCCAGTTCCGCGCTCCGCAAACACTCCAGAAAAAACAAACGAACGCGGGCACCGCTATGGCATACTGATGCAGTGTGAGGCCGACGACCCTCCATAAATACAGCGGTGACCCAGTGTCCCCAGGGGCCACTTGTTGGGGGCAGGCTTTTGCAAGAAGGAATGGCATGGTTAAGCTGCTTTCACTACTAATGCCATAAATCCAAAGCAGGTTGTCTCTTCAGAAGGAGAGCAGGTTTTCGTTGTTAAATGTAAACTTTCCAATGATTTGTATTTTCTTATAGAACGGGAAGTTTCAAAAAGTTACCGATAGACTTCGAAATAAAGGCAGGGGCTATACAGAATAAATTTCGAACAGTAATCCATGCTCGATAAGATGATACTCAGCCAGCACACGCCATTAATTACATTGATCATTTGTCTAATGTTATCATATGTAATGGTACAATGAGGTTTGATATTCTGATTTCATGACAGTAGGAATGTTGCTTTTGTACTTGTGATATTTCACATCTAGTGCCGGTAGTGGAATGTTTGTTGTCTTTTAGAAGGTGAAGTCCACTTCCATTGCCATTCCGTTCGTCAGACTAGAATATTTTCAGGTATTTCAAGGTGCATACGCTTTTCTTACATGAGGTAACAGTAGGTGATGCAGGTCACCACGGTTAGAACACTAAAAGAATAAAACCCATTTTCTGAAAATGCATAGAGTAGGATATACAGCGGATATTCGGAAGTTCCTATTACGAACTTCTTGGATTTGTAGAGGGGAGTGAGTACATTCTATGGCGACTTCAATTCCATTTTTAACCATCCACTGACGCTTCAGGTTACAATTCGAAAGAAAACATAATGAAACATCTATTTATCACTTAAACACATTTCTTTGTGTTAACGCATGAACATTACGTGTTTACATTATTCCAAAACAAAGAAACCCGACATACTTCACGTACAGAACTGTATTGCTGTTTTACAATAGCGGCTCGGTGGGCAACCAACGACGTTGTTACAGACATTGTACCTACGAAACATGTTCTGGTACACATTCTCCATCGCACGTGGTGTCCCTTCAGTTTCTAATGCAGCGGTCAGAACTCGTTACAGCAGATCTTCCTCTGTCTCTACGGGAATCTTGTAGATTAAATTTTGCATATGACCCCACAAGAGGTTGTCCATAGGCATTAAATCCGGCGATCGCGGCGGCCAAGCGGTTGGACTATTTCGGCCTATCCATGTTTCACCATACCTCGGGCTTCGCTGTACTCAAGGAGCTTGTCGCGATATTCCGAATCGCACCTGAGAAGAGAGGTGGTGCACCATATTCCTGAAACCTCATTTTCTGACGGACATTCTGTGGCACAACGTCCAAGAACGGATGCAGTACGTTTTGAGGAGTAGCAGGGCCAGTTAACTTGAGTAGTAGGTATGGCTCAATCACTTGAGCGTCCAAAGTACCTTCAAACACGTTAATACCAAACCAGTACCAAGATTTAGTTGGCTTGTTTTGTGGGAAGAGACCAGACAGCGAGGTCATCGGTCTCATCGGATTAGGGAAGGAAGTTGGCCGTGCCCTTTGAAAGGAACCATCCCGGCATTTGCCTGGAGCGATTTAGGGAAATCACGGAAAACCTAAGTCAGGATGGCCGGACGCGGGATTGAACTGTCGTCCTCCCGAATGCGAGTCCAGCGCCTAACAGTACCAAGATCTCTCAACATGCCTTGTACGAGGGTTTTCGTCTGCACTGACATCGCTGTTTCGCGAATTCACACACAGTCCCTAGTGAATTTACGTTCATGTCTAAGCAGAATGCAACGTGGAAACAGCGGCGCAGGAGCCACGTGCAGTACGCGATGCGTTGTGGAAAATCGGTTGGACTCGTAGCGTGTACCCTTTGTAAGTGATATGGATGTAATTGTGGCTCACGCAGAACGTCCCAGACGATACTGTGCTAACACCCATTGCACGTGAAATTGTTGACATGTGTTTTTAACACGATGTAGTACATTTTCTTCAACTTAGGCGTGCGGTATTGCCTTGGACCATCACAGTCCTGCCTCCTCACGGTGAAGGTGCCTGTGTTTTCGGAGCCGCTGAATAACTTAGGCATAAAGTTTGTGCGATGATGTGCTACGATGCGGAAAATGTTCGTGATACAGCCGACTAGCAGCTCTTCCGTTACCTCGAGCTTCGTTATATTCATGGAGCTTGTCGGGATATTCCGAAAACGCGTACCGAACCATGTTTATCATATCGGAAACTCACAGGCACCGAACTGGTCTCGCAACAAGGCAGATGTTAAGTTACATCAGGTGCGCGTCTGACGTAGTAGACATATCCTGTTCACCCTGTTGCACGCTAGGATAAGCAACTCTGAGACTGCTCTTTCGCTCAGCAGACGTGAACCCGTTACAGATCTCAATTGAAACTGTGGTAGAACGGAAACGGCACGTTTCTGTATGAGGGTTCCTTTAACAATATTATGTACCCACTCCTCTCTACAAGTCCTAGAAGTATGTAACGGGAATGTCCGAATACCCTGTAATGTAGAGTGAAAGACAATGTTCACATAAAAAATCGCAGAACCTAAAAATAATTAATGTAGCGTAATGAAATTTTGGGAATACTTCTAAGATTAAAGTAAGCGCGAGATAACCAACGGAAGAAGTTGAATCATGCTACGTTAATAACCGGTGTAGCCGGCAGTCTGTTGAATGCAAGTATGCAAACGTGTATGGGCTGTCAGTCTTCTACAAATACCGGATGTCAGTTTATCGCGTTGGGTTACAATAGCGGTGTGCGGGCGAGTGTTATCCTGTTGGGAGACGTCCTTTGAAGTGATATTCACGAATGGCAGCATGACAGGTCGAATCACCAGATTGATGTACAATTCTGCAGTCCTGGTTTGAAGGACACTCTGCTGTCATACGAAATGTCATCCCAGATAATAACTCCAGGTAGAGGTCCAGTTTGTTTAGCACACAGACAGGTTGGTTGCCGGCCCTCAACTGGTCTCCTAAACTACATTACTGGAATCGAGGTAGAACCAGCTTTCATCAGAAAACACAACAGGCATCTACAATGCCCCCTCGTCTGCCGGAGTGGCCGTGCGGCTCTAGGCGCTACAGTCGGGAACCGAGGGACCGCTACGGTCACAGGTTCGAATCCTGCCTCGGGCATGGATGTGTGTGATGTCCTTAGGTTAGTTAGGTTTAATTAGTTCTAAGTTCTAGGTGACTGATGACCTCAGAAGTTAAGTCGCATAGTGCTCAGAGCCATTTTTTTTCAACGCCCCCCAGTGAGCTCTTGCTTGACACCACTGACCCGCAGATGACAGTGCTTTGGAATGTACGCTACAGGGCGTCTTGCTCGGAGCTGTCGTTGAAGCAACCGATTTGTAAAAGTATGTTGTTTCACTGTGGGGCCAACTGCTGCTCAGTTTCTGCTGCAAATGCAGTACGATGCGCAATATTCATACACTGACCACAATGGTCTTCACTCTCGGTAGTACCACGTGACAGTCCGGAGCAGATCATCTTGAGACTGTACTTCTCGTGACCACCGCAACCAGCTTTCGTGAACAGTGGCTACATTATTGTCAAGTCATTCTGCAATGTCGCAGAAGGAACATGGAAATTATTGTAGCCCTGTTGCACGAGCTTGTCAAAACACAGTGAGGTGTCGATAATGCCGTTCATGTCGTCTTAAAGGTTTATTTTACTAGCATCACCTCACCACGTCCATTCTCATAGGTAACTACCGCTCACGACCGTTATAGCGCGTATTTAAAGCAAATCTGATTTGTATCCTCATCGCAGCGCTACTAGCGCCATCCTTACGTGACTGTGGCGAAATTGGAGTGGACGTCATCTTTCAGATATAGAAAATCGCCTACCAACTGTCGTGTATGTCGCACCATTCGTTTTTGGTGTTGAATTTTTTTCCGTCAGTGTATATAAAAGAAGCATTATTAAAATGCTAATGATATAGTGCTCATTTGAAAAGTAAAGCAGACTAGACAGTTATTTGTGGAGCAGTAAAAGACGCAGACAAGCTTGGCCTAAGAGTAGAGGATCAGAAAACAAAAGAAATGAAAGTTCAAAGATATAGAGATGAAGAAGAGAATCAGTCGCATCTAGTAATCGGCAAAGGGAAATCGGAAAGCGGCGAACAGTTAAAATTTCTAGCCTCTGTGATAGATGAAGAAAATCAGAGACAAGTAAGAATAAAAACGAGACTTCAAAATGCTAATACAGGTTACCATTTCTTACGAAAACTTCTATGATCCAAATAAACTAAAATCAAACTATACAACACAGTCATCAGACCAACCCTAACCTATGGGGCAGAAGAATGGCATTTAACGAAAAGGGAAAAATATCTATCACAAATAGTTGAAAACAACGTTCGTTAGAATATATTTGACCTGTATTGTAACAATGGGTCACAAAGGTGTAAGAGAAGACACCGCAAGGAAATCCAAATGCTATCACAAGAAGCAACATTAATAAGCATAATAAATTCCAGAAGAATTCAATGGGCAGGCCGTCTGATAAGAATTAAAGAGGATCAAGTGGTTTCAAGAATATTCATGTAGGAGTCATTTGGTAAAGGACCAAGAAAAAGACCCATGAATACAGAAGTAATTGAAATTAAAGGAATATGCCACAGGACGGACATAAATAACTGGCAGTAAGTAGCACAAGATAGAAGCATTTGGAGGCAATATGTGATAGAGATACGGGAGCTTCTGGTCCCTTAGAACCCAAGAAGAAGAAGAATGAGAAGAACAATGATTCAAGTGTGTCTTAAATCCTCCTCGGCTGAGCTAAACCACTACATGCAAATGAAGGGACTCATCTTTCAAGAAAGTTAACGAATACATACTTTTGTTAACGCATCTGAATAAACAAACCGTTTTTAGTGAATTTGAAACCGACGATACGTTGCTATCTCACCATAAGACTTTGTTGAATTATGTTCGACTGGGCAAAAACGGCTTTATGTGGTGCAGTGAAGGTGATGGTCATATCGTTAAAAATTCCGTGTGCTATACCGTCTTAGATAGCTGCATCCTGTAGATAGTACAAAGTGTACAGCAAACCTGTTTTTTTAATTTATACTTTAAGAAAGTAGAATTCCAATGTGTAGTACTAATGAGCCACTATCAAGCTTGTAGTTTCTGCACTCTGCACCATATTTCGTTTATCAGTATATAGTTCTAACATCCAATACACTGGAATATTGTAAGATACAGTTCAAGGAATAATTATCAGATTAGTTAGAAGACAAAGCAATAAATGTTCGTCACACCACACCGAATGAATTCGCGGCTTTCTGCTGCACGTTTTAGGTGACCTTCCTTTGCCATAACGGATAAGAGTTGTCATATTGTTTTATAAGCACACGTTTTTGTTATCTATGTTTGTTCTGTGGTGTATCATAATTGTGCTTGTTTGCCGCTGCTGTCCATAAATTAAGATATGTGTATCTAGCTGCATCATATTTTGACGACTACATTTTTATGTTATTGTTATTCATTTGTGTAGTGCAGAGTGTGATGATTCGTTGACGATATTTTGTGGAGAACACGATATATCGTCAGTTACAAAACGAAATTCAGAGTACTTATACTGTCTACAAACAAAACATACACAGACCAGTAGGTAGTTCAGTCATCAAATAAGATATTTTGAAATAAAGCGAACTGCGTTCTTTCGAAGCGAATCTCAGCTAATACATTATAAACAGCACTCAGTAACTAACTAAACACGGTTCCATTGCACTAGACAGATTACAGGGTCCTACACTCGCAGTCTCTGTATTGTTCAAATTGTTATCCAGTGCGAATGCAGTGACAACTGTTCCCGAAATGCTACACCTGTTGTCGAACCCATCACGACCATATACATCACACCGACGGAAAAAAGTTAATGGTGCCAATACTTTTGTCATTTACAATGAAGCAGCAACCTACAGATCCACAGAGATCAAAGAACACTTTTCCAGGCAGACAATCTGTAACGTTTTGTACTCTTTTCTTCTTCGGCATTTATGATGTAGCACTTAAAAACACTTCATATAGGGATAACAACATATCAAGTGTGTACGTTTTGGTGGTGATTTTAAGCCAAATCCTTTTTCCAGGTTATCTTGCCACGTATACTTTCATTCACCTCTTCAGACCTGGTATTAAATATTAAAAGGGATTTTGCAGTAGTATATATATTCGAAAGTGATATTAAAAAGAGCAGAACGTGTCACTTCTTCATCTAAGTTCTCATATGGGCAGATGAGTATTTTAATATATCATCTCTCAACAACATTACGTTTTCCATTTCGTTTATGAAGGCATGTGTAATGTTTGTCCTAACAACGTCCATTAACATGCGTAGGAGTATTGCGCTTTTAAATAATTGCGTCTCTAATTTGTTAAGTCTTTTCCCATTTTCTAAAACATTCTTTGGCACGTTTTACTTTAGCACACAGTTTCAGACAGAGTATATCCGAAAACGTACGGTTCTTATACGTCTGTCGTATTCTCATAAACTACATTTGTCTCTTTACTTAATTATTTACTTTATTATGCTCCTTGTTTTAAACGTAGCTATGCTATACGACATTCTAAAGTTTATTTTGGGAAATATAAAATTTATCGGAGCTTTGTACAAGGGAAAAACATGTTCTTGGTGTGTTTCTGGTGAGACATACTATCTTTTCTGTTGTATGAACAGTGTAAGACACGAAACGGTAATTTTCCGCAGATTTGTTCAAGTGTAAGGTGATTGCTTCTACAAGTACTCGATAGGCTTCGATTATAAGATTAGCAGCGAAAAGATTGAGCTCGTCACTTCGAACAAGTATTTAGAGGTAAGACTAAGAAGCGATATTATATGGGCCGCTCACGTAAACTCAGTGTTAGTGGGACGCGAATGGAACAATAATTCAGTGATAGAGTTCTGCGAAGAGGAATCTGCAAAGGAAATCGAATGCAAGACGATAGGACGACCATTTCTATTGTGCTTATCAAGTAGGCATGAGAGCAGACATCGGACAAATCCAGATACCCCCTCCAGGGTGATAACCGATATAACCGATACGAAACTAACAGAAATGGTCGGACAAATTAAAGGGAATCCTTGGAAGAAAACAAATGCCGTTGGGTGACGTTAGAGAATCTGTATCTTAAGAAGAGAGTGCCTCTATCATGCTTCCACTACATTACTTCCTTCGCAAGATGGTGAGAAAAGGATAAGAGAGGTTGGGACACGTACAGAGGCATGGTGGTGATACGTTCCTATGGGATCAAACCGCTGAGGTCGTCGGTCCCTAGGCTTACACACTACTTAATCTAAATTAAAATAACTTCCGCTAAGGACAACATATACACCCATGACTGAGGGAGGACTCGAACCTCCGACGGAGGAAGCCGCGCGAACCGTGGCAAGGCGCTTGAGACCACGCGACTACTCCGAGCGCTTTTAGAGGCACTTAGACAGCCATTTTCCTTCGATTTGTATGTGGAACAGGGCAGAAAATCGATAACGTTAATACGATTTATCCCATACTATACAGTGGCTTGAAGAGTATATATATATATATATTTTTCAACTACTGTATCAAGAGAGATTTTAAAGCACGCACACTTCTCTTTTTCTTTCTCTTTTTTTTTATTAAACTGTATACTTTTATAATTGCATTATACACATCTTGAAACGTCAAATAAGGTGATATAACGCTTGTTAATGTTGACACTGTGACTCTTCACAAAGATATCTCAGAAAAGAACTAAAATTGAAACGTTGTGAACGTGAAACAGGGCTCTCACGCCAAACTCCGTCCTAGAAGATAAAACTTATTTCCTTTTGGCCCTCTTTAACACGACAGAGGCGCATGGTCAGGTACGATTTTCATAGGTGGAAATACATGTTAAATCTCAGCATATCAGAAAGGAGTTAGAAAAATTGTTTCATATGCATTATGTCCTCATCCTTAAGCAGACAGCCTTTGTAGGAACAACTGTATTTTTGTGAGTTGCCTTACCATTCAAGCCCCTGGTGTGGCATTTTGCTGCTTACTTGTCACCACTGAGAGAGAAATGATGCCCATCCGTACTTCATGAAGAAAGATGAGCGAAGTGGAAGGAAGAAAATAAATATTTACATTCGAGTCTGCTTTCGCGAAAATGTTGCCTAACGTCCTTTTGCCCAGAAAAGCTTGAATCTTCGTAAAGGCATATGGAGACGTTTCGTGAGAAAACTGTTGTTGGTTAAGTGTGAGATTTTACTTAAATGTTATACACGAGTCAAAGAGCTAAACATTTTTACTTATAATAATATGCATCTGTGGATTCAGGAAATCCCTTGATAGTAAATATAGCAAATTTAAATTTATTTCACTACTATTTTTGGACTATCTATAAGCCATCTTCTGATATGTATATCGGAAATTTCATCTAAGAGGTGTAGAAGTTCAAATTGTCAATATAAAAGTTCCATCTCACTATATATACCAAGACTAAATACATTGATTAGTGTACAACTATCATGCAGGGGTCACATCGCCAGAATTTGTGTGATCAGGATCGTTTGTTGTACAAACCAGTGTCCACTTATGTAAACTGCCTGAGTACGTCTGTGTGTACTACACATAACGACCTATTATTCTAGGATAATCATTGTTCCACTGGTTTGACAGCAAGCGATCTGCTCAGACAAATTATGACCAATGAGCCCTACCGTTTGGCAGCTGTATACTAATCAATGTGTTTAGTTCTGATATGTATCGTGTGAAGGAACTTTTGTATTAACAATTCGAAATTCTGTACCTCTTAGCCGCGCGGGATTAACCGAGCGGTCTAGGGCACTGCAGTCATGGACTGTGCGGCTGGTCTCGGCGGAGGTTCGAGTCCTCACTCGGGCATGGGTGAGTGTGTGTTTGTCCTTAGGATAATTTAGATTAAGTAGTGTGTAAGCTTAGGGACTGATGACATTAGCAGTTAAGTCCCATAAGATTTCACACACATTTGAACATTTTTTCTGTACCTCTTAGATGCAATTTTTTGTACCGAAGATCTGAAGATGGCTTGCAAAAATGTCGAGACTAGTAATCCAATAAAATTAAATTTGCGATGATGGCTTTCAAGTGTATTACTGAATGCACAGCTTCACTACCACGGATCGCTTATGTCCGTTTTGACCACGCCAAACAGTATTATAATAATTTGGTAACTATGCGACTTATGCAAGTTAAATACTTTTCTTAAGGAAACATGGGTCGATGTTTCACTTCAGTATGTTGTTTCCGGTGACACCGTTAAGCCTGTGCCGGTCATAAGCTCGCTGGTAACTGCACCGTTCTGAACTTCCCTGCTTATGGTTCTGCTGGCACCTCCAGTGATCTGCCTGCTCATAGCCACGCCGCTGCCGTATCCGACCACTTCCTGCGATTGGTATCTTGCGGGATAGTATTTTCGATGGTTCGCCTGAATTACTCTGCATTAGTTGGTTTGTCTATGTTAAAGGCAAACAGGCAGCCTCTGAACAAAAAGCTGATCCTTTGCACATCACCTTGCATTTAACTTCTCTATGGATGTGAGTTACTTGAAAACTCTAGTACCATGCACGGAAAGCTTCACGGAGCTTCCGTCGTTAATGATGGTGTTTCGGATACCTCCCATGAGAAAAGACATTATTGAAGACAAGTTCAGTGGCCGTGGTGGGTTTCAGTGCTTCTATGAAAGAGATAGTAAGACGATGGTGGGTATCTCTCTGTCGCATAGGAGGCTGGGATAATTAGCTAAGAGAGCTGTTATTCTAGCCTCTTTGTCATTTCTTGCACGAGTTGCTGTTCCAAGGTAGAAGGAAAAGCAAAATACAACAAACTCATCTACAAATCAACATATGGGAGATAAACTATCGGTAGCATGGGTACTGTGCTACTGATTGTCATTGCCAAAGTAGCAGTGTGAACATTACGACATTGAAACGCTTTCTCTAACGACATGGTTCTGGTATGCCGACCTCTCTAAGGCGACATTTACGTCTCAGTGCGTGAAATACCAAGGCGACAAAAGGAAGGCGGCTCTGGAAACTTCTTCAAAGCGACATAAATCAAAGCGATATGGCAGATATTCGCAGGAACATAAAGCACGTCTACTAGGTTGGTAGCAAGATGTACGGTTTTGGCGTTCCGATCACGGTCATGTTGTCAATAACAGTGCGATACACCCTCTACACACATGTGGAACGGTAAGGACATGAGAATCCTGCTAGGGTGGTAGTTCACAATGCGTCTAAGATGTTTCCCATGCAGCTTGTAAGGAGAACATCCCGGTAAACACTCGGGCGGTGGTTAATTCCAATTTCAAAGCAACAGCTGAGATACAGTCACGCTCATATACACTTTACCTTTTCTGATTCTTCGAGTTTACAACCGGCAAAGAGCGGAGAAACTAGATTTCATTCAGGAATCCATCCTAAGATATCCAGCTTATTTTCTGTTGGGTAGCAAATATGTGGAAATACTGAGCAGTGAAGTGGAGGGCATCAGCAGCAAAACACCCTTGTTCAATAAGTCAAGATTCTGGCCTATTTGTTCAGGCAGTGGATCATACACGGATGTGTGGAAGTGAGGCAGAGCAACGTGCGGTCGGTTTAGGCTACAATTTATCCATTATGTTATTCTTTTCGACCACTGACAAAAGAGCAATTTCAAAGCACCTCCGGACTGGCCGCTGTTCTGTGACATACGGATGAGGATGACACGAAGATTATATTACATGTTTAGGTATAACATTCTAAATTGTACTCGATGTGGCTGGACCAACCGGTATACTAATATTTTACCGGTGCATTTTAAGACAAACTAGTCTTAGATTTCATAACGGGTGTAGGATTCGTCATGAATGGGAATGTAGGGCAGAGAGTGAGTTGCTGCGAACATTTTAGTGATAGGATTGTTTTCATGGTTCAAATGGCTCCGAGCACTATGGGACTTAACATCTATGGTCATCAGTCCCCTAGAACTTAGAACTACTTAAACCTAACTAACCTAAGGACATCACACAACACCCAGCCATCACGAGGCAGAGAAAATCCCTCACCCCGCCGGGAATCGAACCCGGGAACCCGGGCGTGGGAAGCGAGAACGATACCGCACGACCACGAGATGCGGGCGATTGTTTTCATTAGAATCGACAGTAAACTATCACCGACAACAATAGTTCAGGTACACACGCCGACGTCGCAAGCAGAAGATGAAGAGATGGTGAAAGTATATGAGGACACTAAATGGGTAACTCAGTAAGTTAAGGGAGATGAAAATCTAATAGTCATGGGAGATTGGAATGCGGTTGCAAGGGAGAGAATAAAATAAATGGTTACGGATAATACGGGTTTCGTTGGAGGAACGAGAGCGCTGAAAGATTGAGTTATGCAATACAGATCAGTTAGTAATAGCGAATACTCTGTTCAAGAATCACAAAAAGAATGAGGTGTACTTCGAAAAGGTCGGAAGATTTTAGTTACTTTACGTCATGGTCAGGCAGAAACTCTGAAATCAGATACTGGATTGTAAGGCTTACTCAGGAGTAGATATAGACTCAGATCACAATTTACGTATGCTGACGAGAAGGCTGAAATTTAAGAGACTAGTCAGGAAGAATCAATGAAAAAGGAAGTGGGATACGGAATCAATAAGCAATGAGATTATACATATTGCCATAATTAATAGCTCAGTAAGCAGTTCAGCTGAAGAGGAATGGACATCCCTCAAAAGCGCAATCACAGAATTGGGAAAGAAAACCGTAGGTAACAGACGAAATACATTAGTTGAGCGGCGAAAGACGGAAGTTCAGAAACTCAGGAACACAGAAATGCAGGTCATTCAGGAACAAAATAAACAGGAAGGGATGACGAAATGACAGCATGAAAAATTTGAAGAAATTAAGAAAGGAACGGACTCAGCATATAGAAAAGTCAAAACAACCTTTGGTGAAATTGAAAGCAAGGACACTGACGTTAGGAATGCAACGAAAGTTCCATTGTTAAATACAGAGGATGGAGTGGATAGGTAGAAGGAGTACACTCAAGACCCTACAAAGGGGAAGACCTGTCTGTTGACGGGGATCCAAGAATTAGAATTAGAATTCAAAAGAGTTTTGGACAACTTAAGATGAAATAACACGAAAGGGATAGATACCATTTCATCGGAATTTCAAAAAACATTGGGTTATATGACAAGAAAAATACTATTCGCGTTGGTGTGTAGAATGTATGAGACTGGCTATGTCCCGTCAGACTTTCGCAAAAAGATTATCCACGCAATGACAAGGATCGCAATAAGCGACAAGTGCGAGAATTGGGGCACAACCAGCTTAAGAACTCATGCATACAAGTTGCTGACCGGAATAATGTGCAGAAGAAACAATGTACAGGAAACAAAATTGAAGATCTGCCAGATGACGATCAGTTGTCTTTAGGAAACGTAAAGGCACCAGAGAGACAATTCAGCCGTTGCAATTGATAATGGAAGCAACACTAAAGAAAAATCAAGACACGTTCATTGGATTTGTTTAACTGGAAGAAGCGTGTAAAATGATGGAAGATGCTCGAAATTCTGAGAAAAATACGAGTAAGGTGTACAGAAATGCGGGTGATATACACTATGTACAGATAGGAGTAAGATATAGAGAAATGCGGGTAATATACAGCATGTACAGGAACCAAAAGGGGACAATAAGCCTAGAAGACCAAGAACGAAGTGCTCGGATTAATATGAGTGAAAAGCAGGAGTGTAGTCTTTCGTCTCTAGTGTTCAATCAGTACATCGAAGAAGCAATGTCGGAAACAAAAGAAAGGTTGAAAAGAAAGATTAATATTCAAGGTGAAAGGATATCAATAATAATATTCAGTGATGCCTTTGTTGTCCTCAGTGAAGATGAAGAACAATTACAGGATGTGTTGAATGTAACGAACAGTTTAACGAGCACAGAATGTGCACTGCAAGTAAACCGAAGAAATACGAGAGTAATGCACAATTGAAAACAGAGAGAAAACATCAGAACTGTGGATCACGATGTAGACAATGTTAAGGAATTCTATTAAGTAGGCAGCAAAAAAGTCCACAATGGAAGGAGCAAGGAGTATAAAAAGCAGACTAGAACAGGAAAAAGGGCTTGGCTGGGCAAGAGATGTCTGGTAGCACCATATATAACCCTTAATTTGAGTACGAACTTTCTGACAATGTGCGTTTGGAATACTTCACTGTGTGGCAGTGAGACAAGAGCTGTGGGAAAACCGGAGCAGAAGACAATGGAAGCATTTGAAATGTCGTGCGATAGAAGAATGTTGAAAATTAGACGGACTGATAAGGAGAGGAATGAGTACGTTCTCCGCAGAATCGGCAAGGAAAAGAATATGTGGAAAACTTACAAGAAGAAGTGACTTTATGATAGGGTATCTGTTAAAACACTAGGAAAAAATTCCATAATACTAGAGGGAGCTGCAGATGGTAGAAACGGTAAATGAAGAAAGAGATTGAGATACAGCTATAAAAATACGACAAGTGATGACATAGAGAGCAATTGGTACTTTGAGATGACAGGGTTGGTACTTTAGAGGAATTCTTGGTAGGCAGTATCAGACGTATCAGACAATTTTTTTTTTCCTTTGGCGGAGTGTTCAATGGCGTATGCATGTGAAATTGAGTGGGTTTATGGTGAATGATTTAGAGTGCCAAATCCAACACTACAAAGATCAAATTACTTTCGTCTGGAAATATTTTAGAAAGATCACTTACGCTTGGTCACTTGTGAACCCAAACCCTACAGTCATCATCGCCTTCCTCGCAAGCAACGACCTTAAAATGTTACGTGCCCCAAAGCTACATCAACAACAGTTCACTTCCTGCAATAAACAGCCCTTTACAGGTGCAGTACTATCGATACCAGCTGTAGGAGCATCATTACAAAAGCCTTCGTGGAGCTGGGATTCCAGGACAGTCTTGAATAATGGTGAACAAAGGTGAAAAAGTACTGATAGCGTAACTACACACGGAATCCAGTCTCCGTAGGACAACATAATTGTCGTAGTAATTAAACCAGGGTTCATGTGAGAACGGGCCTTCTAGGCTTAGTTTAATGGTAGTCAATTGTTTGGTGCATTCAGTAAATTACATGTCACGAATTATTGTAACATATTTTGAGTTTGTGTGGACCATGGAAGAAAGGTTAGTGTCTTACGTCTCGTCGGCGTCGAAGTTGTTATAGTGGGATCACAAACTCGGATTCGGGAAGATTTGTTGGAGGCTGGTGAGGGGGGGAGGGAGGGAGGGGGGCGAAGAACAGGCAGTGTGCTATTCATACCAACTTGGCTTGCAATGACACGAAACACTATAGGAATATCATGGAAAAAATAAATCTGGACTGCCGAATGGGTATTTCAACTGCTTCCTCTGAATGAGAGTTCAGTGCCTTAATCACTGCACCATGTTCTTCTCGGTGTGTGCCGTTATAAATGTTTTAGAAGCTGTAATTGCATCTTGAACATTATAGCTGATACTGTGCTGATACACACTATTTCACGACATTTATGTTATTCATTCAATAGATACTGAAGAACGTTATACTTACCAGCATGGAAGTGCAAGGAACCATGTAATTTATAGGTTTATGCTATGACAAAACTGCTTTAAGAAAATCTGAAGGGCATATTCTTTGTAAGACCTTTATGGTAGGAGTTTTGTTATGAAAAGCTGAGTGCCGTAATCTTGGCGAATTATCTAGCGCGCTCCTCAACTACCCCCACTTAGCTGCCGTGGGTCCGATGCGGGCCCCACGGGACAAGGACACTTCGCTCTACTGTGGCGCCACGAGCAGCGCGGTTGGAAACCACCCCTGAGGGGCGGCGCAAACTTCCAGACAACTCCTTTAATATCGCGAGTACCTGCGTTCAAATTAAATGAACTGAGCACAAACAATGAGCTCAATTTCTCTGGTGTGGTTCTTTCAACCGCTCTGACTTTTGCAGAGTTTCTCAGGCGAAAGAAAAACTTTCATTACTTCGTCTTTGGAAAGTAACGGCCACTCGAGGGACATCTGATCTTATTAAGTGACTCGCTGTGTATTTAGGAAGATATAATTAGACAGTAAGATGAACAGTATTAGCTTCGTAGTCATGCAATGATGAAAATACAAAATTGCAGATGTAATTTTTATGGACGCTAAGCGTTTAGTTGAGTACATTCTTATACTAGTGTGTATAACAAGAATGAAAGTAACATCAGAATTTCAGTCTCAGAACAAATTTATGGGTGGTGGAAATGATTCCGAAATAATGTTGTCATAAGGGAACAACCAGGTCCACGAGGAATTCAGTATTATTTTAATAATGGACGTTCCACATCCCCTGCAAACCACTGGATCTATTACCACCAAAGTTAGTTCACATATACATTATTGTCAGCTGACAACTTCTGTGCTCTGAAGAATCACCTACCTCTCAAAGGGATGGGGGTGGCCGTGAAAAAGCAGCATTGCCTACGAAACATGAATTTCCAGATTTTATTCATCCAGTATTTGAGAGCAAGAGCACTTAGCGACTTGTAATAAACGTTATACATAATTTAAAACCTCGTCCTAAGTTTTTTTCGATGACCCCCCTCCAAAATGATGTTATGCGGTGAAAGTACAGCATGAAGAAATACATTATAATTTATTGCTCCTTTACTGAAAATGGTTCAAAAGGCTCTGAGCATTATGGGACTTAACATCTGAGGTCATCAGTCCCCTAGAACTTAGAGCTACTTAAAACTAACTAACCTAAGGACATCACACACATCCATGCCCGCGGCAGGATTCTAACCTGCGACCGTAGCGGTCGCGCGGTTCCAGGCTGAAGCCCCTAGAACCGCTTGGCCACAACGGCCGGCTTCTTTACTGACAACTGTATTCACGGCACATTTTTCAGGCAGTGTGCACACACATCACTGAACATCACTGCTAAAATTGAGTCAATTTACAACATGTAGTTCAGGAGATATGATGCATAAACCATGAGATACGCGAAAAACTGTCGCATCATGTATTAACTTTAAATTTATAACTTCTTTGCTACTAACTCCACTCGCAATAAATTCCGTAGACAGTATCCAGTATACGCCACCGAATGTTCCTGCAACAGCATATCATTCTACGACACGTAGTTCAGAAGATATGACGTCACAAACAGTGAGATGCGTAAAAGATGCCGCGTCGTTCATGAAGATTAAATTTATTACTTCCTTGCTACTGACTCCATTCGCAGGACATTTGGAAAAAAGTAGCTATATTAGCCTGTGAATGTACTTACTAAATTATATCATTGCACGAGACATATTTCAGGAGATATAACGCTATAAACTTTAAGCACAAGGCGGGACACTGCATGGTACTGGCGTGGACGCGCAGTTGTAAATAAATACCTAAACAGCGCACTAAATATTTTAGGAGGTGGTAGTGTAAACTAATTCGAATAAAACATACATGGCTAAAGAGTTTATTGTGTACATTGGTACAGTTGTTACAATGTAACCCTGACAAGTACGCACAGAAGATGTCACGCAAAAGCAAATGTTTACGTTGAAAGTTGATTTTCAAAAATTCGTCCTCCGTCTACAATGCACCTTCGAATTTTCTTGACCATGTGTGGTTTTTCTGTGATCAACTCAGCGTTCTTTTTCGAAGACTGAATTGTCCAAAAACCGAAAGATCGGTCGAAGCGGGTACGTGTCGAAAGTGATACAAACGGTATTTTTGTCCGCAACAGTAACAGAGACTTTGGGTTCCCGAAGACGTTATGTCTTCAATTATGGGATAGCCGTATTGTTGAAGGTACGTTTCCGTTGGAATTATGATAAACGGTAAGAGTATGGAAGGGAACAGCGACTGAATAGAAACATGGCTCTCAACATTTTTGAGGCGTTCATGACACAGCTTTCATAGCAGCGTAGATCTGAGTGCTGAGCAGTGTAGTTGTTGTGGATGCGTAAAGGAACCAAATGCAGTCTTAAATTTAACACATAAGTTTTTCAACTTATTTCATGTTGGGGTTGCTGAAAAAACTGTGAATTAGCATTTTACCCATGAGATCCATACTACATAATTATAACACGATAAAGTTAAAACAAAATATACGTGCTGCATTGCCTACAGACCAGTTATTTAGAAAATCAGTGTTCCCTTTTAGTTTAGAAACTGCAACTTTTGCTAAAATTTTGTATGGCAAGATTGTCAAACAGTTACAAGTGAGAACTACAGAAATCAATAATTGCAGAAAAGTAGTGGGTGACTATTTGGATGCAGGCGTAAAAAGTATCAGCCTTCAACATTTTCGCTCTCTGCTTAAAAACTGGAAACGTAATAATGTCTTTCGAAGAGTTGAAGATGCTCATTATAACTCTATAAAATTTATGTTGCTGGAACATTTAGTTCTCCTGTTTTGTATCTGCATTTGTTAGAGGGAAGACTCAAAATCCCTGATACCAGTGCTTAGAGAAGCTGTCATGTAACTACATCTTTTTTTATCATGTTCTATGAAGTTTATCCACGTTTACCTATATTGTTAAAATGTGACGGGACGCTTCTATTTTTATTAGATACAAAGAGTTCTTCCACGTCAGGTAATTACGAGCGTGGAAAACTGCTCTATTCGCTTTTGGTATACTGTATTATAAATACCGTATATTAGAAAGAGAGAAGCAAAGCTTTGTACATACTCGTAAAGGCACGAGCATGCCACGTAATTTAATAACTGACGGAGAAGGTATAGAATATTACCTCAAAGAGAAAATACTTCACAACCAATAAAACAAGCTTTAGCTGGAAGACCTAATCAGACGATAGCACGTATTCGCTAGCCCTTCAGAACTTGTTTTCGTCGGAATTACTTGTTACAATTATTACTGTGAAAATAAACTTTTCATATACGTGTTTATGTAAGTTTACCTGTCACGTCATACCAAAATATGGCCAAAACTAAATTAATTATGAAGCTTCTTTACGTTCCGGTAATAAAGGCATTTGAAATATTTCACCAATAAAATTTCCGATATCCGCACTCGGTACTAGCGAAGAAAAGTCAAGCAGGGATTATCGATGTTTATATTGCTGCTCATTTATTAAGTGTGGCTCCAATATAAAAGCTGCTGTGAGAATGCTGTTTACATTTTTCGGTGCTAAGCTAGTATCACCGCTCTTAGCGTTTATTGCAAGTCCAACATAAACATCCCATAATAAACCTGGTGTCACAAAAAGCAATGTATCCCAAACCAGAAACGGATTCGGAATATTGACAAAATGTTATTTGTATTGTTGCATTTGATATTAAAATCTTACTATTAACAAAATGCCTTATTTGTCGTCTGCCTTATGGTGGACGACGAATGAAAAGTATAATGTATGCTTACCTAGATGAGACAGAAACTTGGGTTTCTTAGTGAAGGCCGTGACTGCCCAAGGATTGAAATGTATATGTGGCTTACAAGATAAATTTTAAAATTTCGTCATTTTTCTCAATTTTTTATAGCACGTATTTTTGTGCTTTGTCTGTTTACTGGTTTAGATCATTTTATAGGTCTGTATTAATAGAACGGCATATAAAAGATTTTGTAAAAACAAACCGGTCTGAAAAAGTCGTAAGGGATCGAATAATCAAATCAAGTATCAAATACTTCTGGTCACACACTGATATAAGTTCTACAAGTGCACAATCCGGATCACTATACCCTGTATTGTGACCATGTCACACTTCTTCCAGAGGAATTTTATATAAACCTTTGACCATACGTAGAAAGAATCGGTACAGTCTAGTACAGAAGGTAACTGCAAATGGTTGCCCGCATCTCGTGGTCGTGCGGTAGCGTTCTCGCTTCCCACGCCCGGGTTCCCGGGTTCGATTCCCGGCGGGATCAGGGATTTTCTCTGCCTCGTGATGGCTGGGTGTTGTGTGATGTCCTTAGGTTAGTTAGGTTTAAGTAGTTCTAAGTTCTAGGGGACTGATGACCATAGAAGTTAAGTCGCATAGTGCTCAGAGCCATTTGAACCATTTGCAAAATGGTCCACTAGAACGTATAACTACTTAAACCTAACTAACCTAAGGACATCACACACATCCATGCCCGAGGCAGGATTCGAACCTGTGACCGTAGCGGTCGAGCGGTTCCAGACTGAAGCGCCTAGAACCGCTCAGCCACAACGGCCGGCAGGTAATTGAAATAAATAGGCAATGACAATAATAGAGATGACACTTTTATTCAAAAACAATAATTACCCCAAGTCACCGCGATTTATGATAGTCTCCTGAAAATACAAAAGGCAAGACATGATGCATAATAGGGCGTCTGGTGACCACGGACGCAGAGCAGGCTCTGAAACGTACTCCTATACTAGCCACAAGTTTCTTGTGGTGGGGCGTTCCATTCCCCCATCAGCGCTGTTGACAACTGCTGGGTGATTGTTGGTGCATGAGAAGGTGTTATTATACGTCTCCCTAAGGCACCCCACGTGTACCCACAGTGAAGTAACTCGGGGGAACGGTCAGACCAGTCCATTCACCGAATATCCTCTAGTTACAAGAGCAGCTGCCCAGTTCGATGCAGTCGTGCATTATCATGCATAAAAATGAAGTCAGAGCCGAATACAGCCCTGAAAAGACGCATGTAAGAACGTATACAGTGTTATAACAACGTTGACAGGTCACGTGCACAGTGTTCGGATATTTGGAGGCCAGCACATCTATGCAGCATTACGCATCCCCACACTGAAACACTTGGACGAGGGAAAATAACATGTTCAACCAGTTTCCTAGGTGCATTACGTGTTCGCACCTCTCTCCATAAGAGGGTACGTGTGGATACTTCTCTTACCGTAAACAAACCCATTTCCTGACTGATAGTACGTATACGATTGTGTACGATCGAGCGAACATCTCTCTTATCCTGGGGCGCAATCGCGGTGATGTGGTGGCGTTGGGGGTGGGGGGAATGGCATTTAAATTCTGCAATAGGTTGAGTATAGTCGTCCTGAACCCATGCAATGGATATCCGCAGGATAGTCATGAGATCTTTACCAACGTGATCAGCCATATCACTGAATGGTTAACCTCAGTCTTGTTTGGTCAAGTTTCTGCTGTTGTCTAGTTCCAACGCATCCTGGTAGACTCATCTGCTTCTTCTAGAAGGCTTAACATGATGCCATAATAAAACAGAACTCAAATGCCCTTTCTGCACGAGAAGCCTCCTGCGTAACATTTGGTTATACACTGAGGTGACTAAAGTCATGCGACAGCAACTCGACGTAAAATGCTCTCAACAAGTCATGGCAGCCATACTGCCACTAAAGCAATCCGTGATTGCGAAAGTGTTGCCGATGTAAGATTCTGTGCATGAACTGATCCCTCAATTATGTCCCATAAATTTTTGATGGGACTCATGTCGGGCGATCTGGGTGGCCAAATCATTCACTCCAATTGTCAGGAATGTTCTTCAGACTAATCACGGACAATTGTGACCCTGTGATATGGCGGATTTTTATATATAAAAATTGTTGTTTTGGAGGATAAAGTGCATGAATGGCTGCAAATAGTCTCGAAGTAGCCAAGGATAACAATTTCCAGCCAGTGATGGGATCAGTTGGACCAGACGACACATTCCATTCTATGTAAACACAGCCCACAGCGTTACAGAGCCACAACAGTGCCATGCTGACAACTTTGGTCCATGGCTTCGTGGGCCACACTCGAACCGTATCATCAGCTCTTACCAACTAAAGTCAGGACTCATCTGAGCAAGCCACAGTTTTTCAGTCTTCTAGGCACCAAAAGATACGGCAACCAGCCCAGGAGAGCTCCTGCTGGCGATGTCGTGCCGTTAGAAAAGTCACTCGCATCGGTCGTTAACGCCAGATTTCGCCGCACTGTCCTAACCGATAAGTTTATTCTTCAGTCCACATCGATTTCTGCCGATATTTCACTCTGTGTTGCTTGCCTGTTAGCACTGACAACTCTACGCAAACGCCGCTGCTCTCGGTCGTTAAGTGAAGGCCGTTGGCCATTGCGTTGTTGGTAGTGAAAGGTAATGCCTGCAATTTGATATTCTCGGTACACTCTTAACAGTCTGGATCTCGTAATACCGAATTCCGTAACAATTTCCGAAATGGAATGTACCGTGCTTCTAGCTCCAACTACCATTCCTTGTTCAAAGGCTGTTATTTCCCAACGTCTGAAGCCAGACCTTTACACACGAATCACATGAATAAAAATGACAGCTCCGACAATGCATTGCCATTTTACGTCTTGTGTACGTGATACTACCGCCACGACATATTTGCGTATCGCTACCCCATGACTTGGGTCGGCTCAGTGTATGCAAAATGTAGAGGGCGTTACTCCTACCTATTTTATGTGGTTGTTCTGGAATGACATTAATTTCTATATCCAAACATATAGTACACTTTAGGCGAAACTGACATTTTTCGCCGCCTTCATGGTGGCGTAATTTTAATGGGAAGTATTGCAGTTATAATGCAGAGTGCGCCCTTGCTGACATAGCGAATGAAACAGTTCAGCGTATTACATAGTCAGTCATTGTACAGGCTCTGGTGATGGATGAGACGAGAACAGTACGCAGTTGACCACTTCCAGACTTTCCGTGGGACGTCTATCGCTGACATTATGAATACTCTTGGGTTATCACGTGCTAGACTCTTAAGGTTGCACGATATCAACTGTAATGACAGGATGCCGAATATCATGGATCGTATCACAGAATTTACAAGACATGTTGGATGAAAATCAGTCGCCAACTCAATGGTGCGCATAAACAGCCAGCGAGCAGTCATAAAATATAGAACCGCCTCCTTCCAATAGAGCATTTATGCTGATGCTCCAAACAGATACCTCCGATAATCACATGTCACAGGTCAAGGAAAACAGCTGGGGCTTAGCAGGCGTCATTTGCAGTGTTGGTGGCAGTCGGATGGTACCATATATGACCTATAAATGTCGAGCAAGGTTATCAGGGACAAGAAAGACCGAACGTGGTTCCATAGCCATATTAGTAAATTGCTACGAAAGTAGTTTCACCGCTTACTGGCTAAGTATCCGGTGTGCCCAGATATGTATTTACTCCAGTCTTCTATTAGTTCGTTTCCTACTTCCCCTTCTCACTGTCCATCTACTCCTTCACCTCTTCTATGTAGATCTCCATGTCTGTCCACCTCCTCCACCCCTCTGTCCACAGCCTCCACCCCCTCCACTCTATCTCCTCCTGCCCCTCTGTCCTCCACTCCACTCTACCTGTCCATCCGTTTCTTCACCCTTATTTTCGTCTCCTCCTCTCCCCTCACTTGTCCAGCTCCACTTTCCCCTCTCTCTATCCATCTCCTCCTCCCCCTACTTGCGTCCAGCTTCTCCTCCCACCTATTCGTGGCCATCTCTTCCTCGCCACTCTTTTCTCCACATTATCATTCTTACCCCAATAGAAGGCTGGTGTCTGTTACCCCCGCCGCATATCTTTCTAGACCATATCTGAATGTGCACCGCATTTGGTTCACACCGTTCAGGAGTTTAAGACGAGTTTTTTATGCGTGACTTTTACCGTGCGCTCACATGTCAAATGTATGTCACATATAGTTAACACACAAACATATTTGCACACATATTGCATTTGCATCCCTAGAGAATTTAGCTCTGTAGTTTCGTTTTCGATGATCTCAATGCTTATGACGCTGTATCTCCTGAACTAGGTGCTGCACAATTATGAAATTTTGCACGTACATCCAGTGGTAATATAATATCGTAAAATGATTTACTTTTCTATATACATTCAGCGGCATATGTGGACACGGTCTGCGAAATGTGTCGCGAATTCAGTTAGTAGTAAAGAAGTAATACATTAAAACGTCATTCTTAATGCGGCAGTTATATTGTGTGAACAGTGAAAATGTAGTAAGAGATAAACTTTCTTCCTTTCGTTATTTCGTGTGGCTTGTTAGCGAGAAAAAGTTTCTTAAATGTTTGAAATTATGAGTAAAGTGTGCTGCAAGTTACTTACAAGGAAACCTCCCCATCGCACCCCCCCCCCCCCCCCCCCTCAGATTTAGTTATAAGTTGGCACAGTGGATAGGCCTTGATAAACTGAACACAGATCAATTGAGAAAACAGGAAGAAGTTGTGTGGAACTGTGAAAAAATAAGCAAAATATACAAACTGAGTAGTCCATGGGCCACATAAGCAACATAATGAACAATGTAAGCTTAGGAGCGCCGTGGTCCCGTGGTAGCGTGAGCAGCTGAGGAATGAGAGGTCCTTGGTTCAAGTCTTCCCTCGACTGAAAATTTTACTTTCTTTATTTTTGCATAGTTATTATCTGTCCGTTCGTTCAATGACATCTCTGTTCACTGTCATAAGATTAGTGTCTGTGTTTTGCGACCGCATCGCAAAACCGTGCGATTAGTAGACGAAAGGAAGTGCCTCTCCAATGGGAACAGAAAACATTTGATCGCAAGGTATTAGGTCAACCGATTCCTCCACAGGAAAACACATCTGATATATTCTATACGACACTGGTGACGGCATGTGCGTCACATGACAGGAATATGTTGTCGACCCACCTAACTTGTACACTTGGCGAATGGGTAAAAATATTCTTCTACCTTGCCCGATTTAGGTTTTCTTGTGGATGTGATAATTACTCCCAAAAAAGTGATGAAAACATAAGAGTTTGTCGCATAAACTGAAAATAAAAAATTAAACTTTTCACTTGATGGAAGACTTGAACCAAGGACCTTTCGTTCCGCAGCTGCTCACATTACGACGAGACCACGGCGCTACTGCTGTCCCACTGTCCTTGATGTTGCTTATCTTCCCATGAACTACTCATTCCGTATATTTTGCTTATTTTGTCACAGTTCCATACAACTTCTTCCTGTTTTCGCAATTGATCTGTGTTCAGTTTTTCAAGGCCTATCCACTGTGCCAACTTATAACTAAATCTGAGGGGGGTGCGATGGGGAGTTTCCCTTGTTAGTGCTCTCATTCTGAAATATTGGATGATTTAAATACGTGATTCACGCGTCGTGGACTTCGTTGCTTTTTCATCCGACACTCAACCCTTTGATAGACAGATGGCTCTTACACAAGAGCGATCACTTTCAGACATTGACAAGTGCAAAAAGTTGCTTGAAATAGATCCAGTGGTTAAGGAGGCGATGTAGAACATACAGACATGCATACATACATATACAGGATGATTAGAAACAGTCTGAATAGCTCGTAAGGGTGTTGTAGAGCAGTCTGTGCTAAGAAACTTTTGATAATTAAAAAATTCAATACGCTTCGCCTTTTCCGGGTTATTTAGCGTTAAAGTTAACCAAGGAGGCTGTTGCGCTCGCCAATTCAAGCGGCTAGCCAGATACAATTAGTGCAGTTGTTCTCACAGCGCAGATGATAGGTCACGAGACCGCTCAGCCTTGGCTCGGGTTCGATCCTTACTAACGTCTGATGTTGAATTATTGTATCGCTTTCTTATTCGATTTAAGGATACCAAACAAGGCACACGTTTGGTGACCCCTGCTCTGCTGGGTCATTTGAACTGACGTGAGCAGCGACCTGATTAGCTAACTTCAATGATAATTAACTCTAGAACGGCTCAGCATATTAATTTTTTTACTACCTATTATTTCTCAGCAGAACCTACCCTGCAGCTTTTCAAACTGTTTCTGACCACACTATACACGTATATAGATTTGAGCACAGTCGTAGTTGCAAACAGCTTCCAATAGCATCGGCGATGACCACTTTTTGCCAGAAAAGTCCTTCTGTCCTAGAACGGCGTGTGTGGGAACTGTGGGCTACCTTCTACCAGTACCACGGAGAGCATAATGTCAGGAGAGCTAATACAATATGAACATTCCTTATTCAGCTTGACTTTCGTACAAGAATTTGCTATCGGTGCCCCGGCAGCGTGTGTTGCCATCCAGGCAGAGGAGCGCTTTCGCGGCAAAAATTGCCGGCGGCGTTTTAGGCATCGCTTCAGTAGGTATGTAGGCTGCACTATGCAGCGGGTTGGCGCTTCAGCGTAAGAGCAGCAGTCTGTCAGGTGGCGGCACTGAGACGAGGAAGGAATCACTCGGCAACCAGAAAACTTACGTTGCGGCAGCTTTGAACAACAGTTAAGGTTCACAGACCCCAGCGCAACCCACGACCCTTGGAGTTGTCAAGAATACTGAAAAAGACACCTTAGGAATGGTCTTTGGTCGGCGGTACCTGTTTGAAACCCGGAAGCATCAGGATCTAGCTGTGGCTAATAGACGAGCGAGTAGCAGATGACCCTGCTTGTCGAGGTTGAAGGTCCTTCGCCCCACACTGGAATCACAGTTGGCGTTAAGACTGTCACAGGATCGACTGTTTAGTTTGGTTTGGTTTGGTTTGTGGGATTAAAGGGACCAGACTGCAACGGTCATCGGTCCCTTTTTCCAAAAAAAATTAAAACCACCCAAAGAGAATAAAAACGAACAACAGGAAAGTCGGCAGACGACACAGGACAAGAAATACTCCGACAAAGAACAGACAAAACAAATTAAAATCACACCAAGTGTGACGGTGGTTGGCCGACCATAGAGAAAAAAGGGAAAAGTCAACCACCGAGAAACGCATTAAAAAAGCAGACTAAAACCGTAGGCCATAGGCCAGAATCAACACAAAAAACACACACATTTACATTAAGCGATAAAAACCCCCTGCCCGAATAAAACGCAAAACTAAGTCCGCTGTGGTAGAGTCGTCAGTTAAAAGCGCAGGGAGCGTATCAGGCAGCGCAAAAGTCTGCCTGAGCACAGTTAAAAGGGCGCACTCCAACAGAATATGGACCACCGTCAAGGACGCCCCACAACGACAAAGAGGTGGATCCTCACGACACAGTAAATAACTGTGCGTCAGTCGGGTGTGGCCAATGCGGAGCCGACAAAGGACGACTGAGTCCCTGCGGGTGGCTCGCATGGATGACCGCCAAACAGTCGTCGTCTCCTTGATACGACGGAGTTTGTTTGGCACGGGCAGGTTGCGCCATTCAGTGTCCCAGAAATCGAAAACTTTGCGGCGTAATAGTGCCCGCAAATCAGTCGCCGGGAGGCCAATCTCCAGAGGTGGTTGACTGGTGGCCTCTTTCGCCAGGCGGTCAACATTCTCATTGCCGGGTATCCCAACATGGCGTGGGGTCCACACAAAGACCACAGACCGGCCGCGACGTGCAAGAGTATGCAGGGACTCATGGATAGCCAGCACCAGACGAGAACGAGGAAAACACTGGTCGAGAGCTCGTAAACCGCTCAGGGAATGGCTACAGATAATGAAGGACTCACCTGAGCAGGAGCGGATATACTCTAGGGCTCGAAAGATGGCGACCAGCTCAGCAGTGTAAACGCTGCAGCCAGCCGGCAAGGAACGTTGTTTGGAATGGTCCCCTAGAGTTAGCGCATAACCGACTCGATCAGCAACCATCGCGCCGTCAGTGTAAACAATGCCAGAGCCCTGATATGTGTCCAGGATGGAATAAAAGCGGCGGCGGAAGGCCTCTGGAGGGACTGAGTCCTTCGGGCCCTGTGCCAAGTCGAGCCGAAGGTAAGGGCGAGGCACACACCACGGGGGTGTACGCAGAGGTGCCCGGAAAGGGGGTGGAACAGGGAAAAACCCAAGCCCGGAGAGAAGCTCCTTGCCACGTACGGCGATCGGACAACCCGATCGGGGCCGACGAACTGGCAGATGGATGACAGACTGCGGGAACAGGACACGGTAATTTGGATGCCCGGGCAAACTAAAAACATGGGCAGCATAAGCAGCCAGTAATTGTTAGCGTCGTAACCGCAGTGGAGGGACACCTGCCTCCACAAGTATGCTGTCCACAGGGCTGGTGCGGAAGGCACCAGTGGCAAGTCGGATCCCGCTGTGTACTATTGGGTCCAGCACCCGCAACGCAGATGGGGATGCTGAGCCATAAGCCAGGCTCCCATAATCCAGACGATACTGGATTAACGCCTGGTAGAACCGTAGGAGAGTAGATCGGTCAGCTCCCCACCTGATGTGGCTCAGGCATCGCAGAGCATTCAAATGCCGCCAACACATCTGTTTAAGCTGCCGAATATGAGGCAGCCAAGTCAGCCGGGCATCAAAAACTACACCCAAAAACCTGTGGGCCTCCACCACAGCAAGGAGTTCGTCGGCAAGATAAAGCCGCGGCTCAGGATGGACTGTTCGGCGCCGGCAGAAATGCATAACACGGGTCTTGGCAGCCGAAAATTGAAAACCGTGCGCTACAGCCCAAGACTGCGCCTTTCGGATAGCGCCCTGGAGCTGACGTTCAACAGCTGCAATGCCAGTAGAGCTGTAGTAAAGGCAGAAGTCGTCAGCATACAGGGAAGTGGAGACAGAATTTCCCACGGCCGCAGCGAGCCCGTTAATGGCTATTAAAAACAGGCAGACACTTAAAACAGAACCCTGTGGCACGCCGTTCTCCTGGACGTGGGAGGAACTATATGAGGCTGCGATTTGCACGCGGAAGGTACGATACGACAGAAAATTGCGGAGAAAGATCGGCAGAGGGCCCCGAAGACCCCATCCATGAAGCGTAGAAAGGATGTGATGACGCCATGTCGTATCGTACGCCTTCTGCATGTCGAAAAAGACAGCGACCAGGTGCTGACGGCGGGCAAAAGCAGTACAGATGGCCGACTCCAGGCTCACCAGATTGTCGGTGGCGGAGCGGCCTTTACGGAACCCACCCTGAGATGGAACCAGAAGGCCCCGTGACTCCAGTACCCAATTCAAGCGCTGGCTCACCATCCGTTCAAGCGACTTGCAAAGAACGTTGGTGAGGCTAATGGGACGGTAGCTGTCCACCTCCAAAGGGTTCTTGTCCGGTTTCAGAATGGGGATAACAATACTTTCCCGCCATTGCGACGGAAACTCACCCTCGACCCAAATACGGTTGTAAAGGTCGAGGAGCCATCGCTGGCAGTCCACTGAAAGGTGTTTCAGCATCTGACAGTGGATGCCATCTGGCCCAGCAGCGGTATCAGGGCAAGCGGCTAGGGCACTGCGAAATTCCCACTCACTGAATGGAACATTGTAAGATTCTGGATGGTGAGTGCGAAATGAAAGGCTCCGACGCTCCATCCGTTCTTTAATGGAGCGGAAGGCCATGGGGTAATTCGCAGAAGCGGAAGTCATAGCAAAATGTTCTGCCAACCAGTTTGCAATGACGCCGGAGTCAGTACAAACTGCTCCATTCAGTGAGAGCGCAGGGACGCTGACAGGGGTCCGATAGCCTTAGAGGCGTCGGATCTTGGCCCAGACCTGCGATGGAGAGACATGGAGGCCAATGGTGGACACATACCGCTCCCAGCACTCCTGCTTGCTTTGGCGGATAAGGCGGCGGGCCCGCGCACGCAGCCGTTTGAAGGTGTTCAATGCAGGGATGTCGCTTGTGACGCTGCAGTGCCCGCCGGCGATCTTTAATCGCTGCAGCGATCTCAGGCGACCACCAAGGCACAGTCCGCCGCCGAGGGGACCCAGAGGAACGGGGAATGGCAGATTCGGCGGCAGTAACGATGCCGGTGGTGACCGATTGAACCACCGCATCAATGTCATCATTAGAGAGAGGCTCAATAGCGGCAGTGGAGGAGAACAAGTCCCAGTCAGCCTTATTCATAGCCCATCTGCTAGGGCGCCCAGAAGAGTGACGCTGTGTTAGTGACAGAAAGATCGGAAAGTGGTCACTACCACACAGGTCGTCATGCACACTCCATTGGACAGACGGTAAGAGGCTAGGGCTACAGATTGAAAGGTCAATGGCGGAGTATGTGCCATGCGCCACACTGAAGTGTGTGAAGGCACCATCATTTAAAATCGAGAGATCGAGCTGCGACAATAAATGGTCAATGGTGGCGTCTCGACCTGTTGCCACTGACCCACCCCACAGAGGGTTATGGGCGTTGAAGTCGCCCAACAGCAAGAAAGGTGGCGGCAATTGGGCTATCAGCGCTTCCAGGACATGCTGCGAGACATCACCATCCAGTGGAAGGTAAAGACTGCAGACAGTAACAGCCTGTGGCGTCCACACCCGAACAGCGACAGCCTCTAAAGGTGTTTGGAGAGGGACAGACTCGCTGTGCAGAGTGTGAAGGACATAGAGGCAGACGCCACCAGACACCCTTTCATATGCTGCCCGGTTCTTATAATAACCCCGATAGCCACGGAGGGCGGGGGTTCGCATTGCTTGAAACCAGGTTTCCTGAAGAGCAATGCAGAGGAAAGGGTGAAGGCTGATAAGTTGGCGGAGCTCAGCTAGATGGTGGAAGAAACCGCTGCAGTTCCACTGGAGGATGGTATTGTCCATTGCGGAAAAAGGCGTGACGGGACTGGGAAGGCAGATTACGCCGCTGGGTCACCTGCTGCCTCCGATGGAGCACCGGTGCATGTGCTATCCATTGCGGCTGAGGGATCGGCGAGATTGAGGTCCTCAGCGGACGCAAGGATCTCCACCTCATCATCAGACGCAGAGCTTTTAGGTAGCGGTTGAGTAGGTGCCACCACAGGTGTCTTGGACTTACAGGTCTTCAAAGTCGTTTTCTCTCGCTGTTCCTTTGGTTGCCGTTGTTGAGAGGGCTTACTGGAGTCAGTCTCCGGGACCGAAGAGGATCGCGAAGCCCGTCGACCAGCGACCTGTGGCTTCTTCAGCCACTGGTTGGTGTCTGCTGTGCCGCTGGTAGGAACCTGGGAAGCGAGTGACGCAAGGGATCCCTTCCGAGCGAGAGAAGCCGAAGAAGACTTACGCTTCTCTGGCTTAGAAGTGGGGACTGGTGTCCCCGGTGGTTTAGTGGGTGCTGCTCCCGAGGTAGATGGGGCCCCCATCATCAAGGGGGCAGGTGAGGTCCTCTGACTCTGAGAGCTGACTGTATATCTTGCAGCTGAAGGAGCTGGAGCAGGAATGACAGTGGAGGCATAAGATGACATCATGCGCACGGGATGTAGCCATTCAAATTTCCGCTTAGCCTCAGTGTAAGTCAGTCGGTCCAGGGTCTTATATTCCATGATTTTGCGTTCTTTCTGTAAGATACTGCAGTCCGGCGAGCAAGGGGAATGAGGCTCTCCGCAGTTGACACAGACGGGAGGCGGAGCACATGGAGTATCGGGATGAGATGGGCGTCCACAATCTCGACATGTGAGGCTAGAAGCAAAGCGAGAGGGCATGTGACCGAACTTCCAGCACTTAAAGCACCGCATCGGGGGAGGGATATAGGGTTTGACGTCACACCGGTAGACGATCACCTTGACCTTCTCTGGTAAGGTATCACCTTCGAAGGCCAAGATGAAGGCACCGGTAGCTACCTGATTGTCCCTCGGACCCCGATGAGCACGCCGGACGAAATGTACACCTCGGCGGTCTAAATTGGCGCGCAGCTCGTCATCAGACTGCAAAAGGAGGTCCCTATGGAAAATAGCACCCTGGACCATATTTAAACTCTTATGTGGGGTGATGGTAACGTGAACATCCCCCAACTTGTCACAAGCAAGTAACCTGCGTGACTGGGCAGAGGATGCCGTTTTTATCAAAACTGACCCAGAGCGCATTTTGGACAAGCCCTCCACCTCCCCAAACTTGTCCTCTAAATGCTCTACAAAGAACTGAGGCTTCACGGATAGAAACAAGTCACCATCAGCTCTGGTACAGACGAGATACCGGGGCGAATGCACGCCACTGTCATTCATTGCCTTTCGTTCCTCCCATGGTGTGGCCAGGGATGGGAACGAATTGGGGTCATAAACGTTAGCTTTAAAATGAGCCCTCGAACGCTTAGAGACTGCTGGTGGCTGGCCGCCAGCGAGAGATGATGTACCACGCTTCATTGCGGTTCATCCGCCCTGATGCCACCTACTCCGACCAAGGGCCCTCCCCACGGGCGCCACGCAGCCGCAGCAATAGCCACCTGGCAGGATGGCCATTGCCGGGAGTCCTGATGCCTCAGGGAGATGGGCATGTACTCCTTGGCATACGTGGGGAGTTAACGGCGCGGGCATCAGTAGAGCGATCCCTGTGTTGTCAGGGGGCTACAACCAACAGGGTACATGGTGGCCCCACCACAACGGACTGGCTACCGTGCTGGATCTTAGGTCCAAAAACGTCCAAGGTCGTCGTCGCAGTTAAAAGCAACACTGCAGAGTGCAGCGTGGTAATCGCACCCAGGGCCGTATCCTCGCCCAAGAGATGGAAAACGAGCGGGACACCATTGCAACGACGAAAAAGCCGGCTAAAGGTCTCAATGCATGACGGATACAGTGCACCATGTAAGGCGCCCTTCCCCAATTGGCTCGCTCTTCGGAATAATTTAGAAAGATGGAGGTCAAACCCGAAAGGGGACCATCACATAAGGCCGAAACATTTGAGACTCCTTTTAGTCGCCTCTTACGACAGGCAGGAATACCGCGGGCCTATTCTAACCCCCGAACCCGCAGGGGGGCAGGATCGACTGTAGCCGGAAGACCAAGAACCAGTCGAAGTACAAGTGCTGCTAATGACTGGGTGGCGAGCGTTTAGAGTCAGTGTGGCCAGCTGCGTAGTGACAGGAGTCCACCCCCTTTCACGTAGCTGGCTACGGAAATGCAGTGCTGTATCCCAGATGAGGAAATTTAGCCTACCAGCAGAAGGCAGACGGCTGTATTGCAGAGTACTACGCCGGCAGTACTCTGCCGCTCAGTGACCGGACTTCGTTGGCAGTTCGCCTGCACTCATCTTGACATATTCCATAGTCGGGTCTGCAATTGCTGCGGCAGGCTGCTACTATTCCTGTGAATCACTTAAAACAAAAAAACCTGCTACGTCAGTATTTTATATTGCTCCTATGATGTTTATTCTTTTACATTTATACATTTTGCACTGCCTACCCATCACACGGTGCTTGCTAACAGCTACAATCAAACTTCTCCAAACCTAAATAGGTATATAACACACAGGAAATGCTGGTGGTTCGTCGCTGTTGACAGGCTATATGAAGAAATGCATTTTTAACCATCAGATGTTTCTTTTAAAAATCTATAAGGCTGCCGGTGTCTGTCATGGACCTTCATCACAGGACGTCTATCAGCATCAAAGCTGAAGACATATAATGCACACAAAAATAAAATAACCTCACAAGAATGTGCGTGTAACATACGGACTTGCTCTTACAAGTTGAAAACAGATGAGATAAAGACATATTTCATGTTCCCTTTAGGCTGTTATAGTGATAATCCAAAGTCAGTAGTCAAATAGAGCACCTACAGTAATAACGAACACGCTTCACAGTGATTAATGTCAAAAGGACGAAAAATCAAGAGGCAACATACACATATGAAACAACCAAAGACATTCGTCTGTTGCATACCAGCACAGATGAGATAATTCCTGTGACATCTGCTGGCGGTAATAGCGTAACATTTAACAGAGGATCTACTATTAATTGCTAAGAACTAAGTGGAAAATCTCGATTGACCAACTTTGGTAAGATAACTAGAGAACTATTTACAGTGGATGTTACCATTAATGACATTAGTACATAACAAGAAAATAATAAACCATCGTAATAGTAGAATATAACACGCCTGCAAGTATGACTATACATACATCATATTTGTGGTGAAATACAATTAATAACGAACTAACAGGGAAACTCGTAATACAGATAAATCGTATCCTAGGTAGTTGCTGAGCCACGGTAAACAAACAGGAATTAAATAAAGATCCATCTAGGCCCTTATATGCTTGTATACCATGGTTAAAATAACGAAAAAGATTTAGCAGCTGGTTCCACGTAACACGTGATCGATATTTCAAGGTACTCAAACCAGGCAAGTCAACGTGAGAATACGTACAAAATGAAGAAGAGAGTAGGACCAAAAGTTCATCAGAGATACCAACATATAACCAAAAATCATAATCGTGTTAACACAAGAAGTAGCTTAGGAAAACATATTAGGTGCTAATGTGAGGATACAATGTGGACGTACACATGGACGTCTGGCTTTACTGGATGTAAGAGTGTGCAACTGTCAAACGTAAGTGTATCCAAAAGTTATTATTGCAGTGACACTAATTAAACTGTTCGTTCCTTTGAGCAAATCCCGTAATTCTTCTTCACATTCACTGAGGATAGCAATGCCATCAGCAAATCTTATCTTTGATATCCTTTCAGCTGAAATTTTAATTCCGCTTTTGAACCTATCTTTTACGTCCGTCACTGCTTCTTAAACGTTAAATCAGATACTTCGTCCTTGGTCTTCCACCCTTATTGACTACTCTTCATTCTTGTACCAGTTGTATATTATTCGTCTTTCCCTATAGCTTGATACTATTATTTCGAACGTCGTGTGCCATTTGATACTGTCGAACGCTTTTTCCAGGTCGACAAATCTTATGAACGTGCCTTCATTTTTCTTTAGTCTTGCATGCATCCATTACCAACCGCAACATCAGAAGTACCTCTCTGGTGCCTTTACCTTTGCTAAAGCAAAATTGTTTGTGACGTAAACGTCCTCAATTTTCTTTTACATTCTTCTGAATATTATTGGTGTATGCAACTTGGATGGATGAGCTTTTAAACTGATCATGCGATATTCTCACACGAGTTGGCTCTTGCTATCTCCGAAATTCTGTGGACGTCTTTTTTTCGAAAGTCAGATGGTATATCGCCAGACTCGAACATTCTACAATCCAACGCGAATTGCCGTTTTATTGCGCTTCTTCTGATGATTTTAGAAATTCAGGTGGAATATTATCTACCCCTACTCCCTTATTCGATTTAACTGGTCCAAAGCGCTTATGAATTATGATTGTAATACTGGCCTCCCTACTTCTTCCATATCGACCACTGTTTCTTCTTGTATCACGTTACCAGACAAGTCTTCCCCCTCACAGAGTCCTTCAATGCTCTCTTTCTACCTATCCGCTCTCTCCTCCCAATTTAACTGTGGAATATCCACTGCACGTGCAATGTTACCACCCGTACTCTTAATTTCACCGAAGATTATATTTATGTTTCTATAGGCTGAGTCATTCCTTCCGACAACCATTTCCGTTCCGATTTCTTCGCATTTGTCATACACCTATCAAACCTTAGCTTCCCTGCAATTTCCCGTTTATTTCGTACCTAAGTAACTTGTATTTCCGTATAACTGAATTTCCCTGATCATTTAGGTGCTTCCTCTTTCATCGATCATCTCAAGTATTTCCTCTGTTACCCATGGTTTCTTTGCAGTTATATTCTTTGCGCCAATACTCTTCTTTATAACTTCTGTGATTGCCCTTTTTAGATGTGTCCATTCGTTTTCCAATGAACTGCCTATGGGGCTATTCTGTATTGCAGTATCCACAGCCTCAGCGAACTTAAATGCCGCTTCATTCCTTAGTACTTTCGTATCCCACTAGTTTGCGCATTGATTCTTTCTGACCAGTCTCATTGATTCTTTCTGACTAGTCTCTCAAACGTCAACCTACTGTCCATCGCTATTAAATTGTTATCTGAATGTACACTGAAGAGACAAAGAAACTGGTACACCTTCCCAACACCCTGTAGGGCTCCCGCGAGCACGCAGAAGTGCCACAACACGACGTGTCATGGACTCGCCACTCTGTAGCAATTCTGGACGTGTGGGTTGTCGTATTGTCTTACTGGTAATGCCCAAGTTCGTCGGAATGCACAGTGGACATGAACGGATGCAGGTGATCAGACAGTATGCTTATGTACGTGTGACCTGTCAGAGTTGTATCTAAACGTGTCAGGGGTCCCATCAGCGGAACCATATTACTCCAACTGCATACGCCCCATACTGTTAAAGAGTCTCCACTAGCTTGAACAGTCCCCTGCTGACATGCAGGATCCATTTATTCATGATGTTGTCTCCGTACCCGTACACATCCATCCGCTCAATACAGTCTGAAACGATGCTCGTCCAATCAGGCAACATCTTTCAGTCATCAACAGTCTAATGTCGGTGTTGATGAGAACAGGCAAGGTGCAAAGTTTGGTGTTGTACAGTCATCAAGGGTACAGGAGTGGGCTTTCGGCTCCAAAAGCCCACACAGATGACTTCGTTGACTGGTTCGCACCCTGGCACTTGTTGATGGCCCAGCATTGAAATCTGCAGAAATTTGCGGAAGGGTTTCACTTCTGTCAGCTTAAAAGATTCTTTTCAGTCGTCGATGGTCCCGTTCTTGCAGGATTTAACTCTAGTCGCAGCGATGTCGGAGATTTGATATTTTACGCATACCTGATATTCACGGTAAGCTCGTGAAATTTTAGTGCGGGAATAAGTCTGGTGAGCCCTGAAAGGGACGAATACGCACGTTTTGGATGACAGATATTTGAGTAGCATGATGCAGTTTAAAAAATTGTTCAAATGGCTCTGAGCACTATGGGACTTAACTTCTGAGGTCATCAGTCCCCTAGAACTTAGAACTACTTAAACCTAACTAACCTAAGGACATCACACACATCCATGCCCGAGGCAGGATTCGAACCTGCGACCGTAGTGGTCACGCGGCTTCAGACTGTAGCGCCTAGAACCGCTCGGCTACTCCGGCCGGCTGCAGTTTAAACTTTACTGGCGATGATATCACAACTACTTGGTGTGGACTTTGACAATGAGTACGGAATTTTTTCGTCTTTCCTTTCTGGATGTAAACACTCGATAACATTAGCTATTGTTCTACATAGTACTTAGGTATACCAGAATTTTGTTGCCCCTCTGTTCCAGGCGACACACCATGAAGTAATAATCAGAATGAGATGGACGTGATGCACATGTACAGATAAATAATTACAGTTTCAGAAAAATTGGATGATTTATTCAAGGAGAAGAGCTTCACAAATTCAGGAAGTCATTAACACGTTGGTCTGTTTCTTGCCCTTATGCAATCAGTTATTCGCCTTGGCACTGACTGATAGAGTTGTAGAATGTTTTGAGGCATATCGTGTCAAATTCTGTCCAGTTGAACGTTAGACCGTAAAAATCTGGACATGGTTGGAGTTCCTTGCCCATAATGCTCCAAATGTTCTCAACTGGCCAGGCAGGGTTTGGCAAGCACAAAGACAAGCACTTATACTGTGTGCGGATGGGCATTATTTTGCTGAAATGAAAGACCATGATGGCTTGCCATGAAGGGCAACAAAACGGACTGAAGAAAGTCGTCGCCGGCCGGAGTGGCCGATCGGTTAAAGGCGCTACAGTCTGGAACCGTACGACCACTACGGTCGCAGGTTCGAATCCTGCCTCGGGCATGGATGTGTGTGATGTCCTTAGGTTAGTTAGGTTTAAGTAGTTCTAAGTTCTAGGGGACTTATGATCACAGCAGTTGAGTCCCATAGTGTTCAGAGCCATTTTGAAGAAAGTCGTCGACGTACCTCTGGGTTGTAAGGGTGCCGTGGATGCCAACCATAGCGGTCCCTGCTATGAAAAGAAATGGCAACCCAGACCTTCACTTCTGAATGTCAGGCCGTATGCCGAGCGACAGTCACTTTGGGATTGGACCACTGTCCAGGGTGGCCGGTCATCGGCGCTAATTTGGAAGCAAGACTCATCACTGAAGGCAACTCTACTCCAGTCAATGAGATTCCAGGCCGAGGACGTTTCTGGAGACGCCCTGGACAGTCGTGGGATACGAACTGACCGTCACCCGCCATGCAGCCAGACAACCAGAGTGATGATCGGCAGTGCCATTTCTTTTTATAGCAGAGACGCTTTTGTTGTCATTCACAGCACATTTACAAACCTTCATGGCTAACCATCCTGAGCTTACATCTCAGCAAGATAATGTCCACTCCCACACGGCGAGGGTTTCTGTTGCTTGCCTATGTAGTTGCCAGGCCCTAACTTAGCGAGCATGGTGGTCGGATCTTTCCCATACTAAGAACATTTGGAGCGTTATAGGCAGAACCCTCCTACCAACTCGGCATTTTGATGATCTGATGCGCCAGTTGGAAAGAATTTCGCACGACATTTCTGAGCAGGGCATCCAACAATTATGTCAATCAACGCCAAGCGGGATAACTACTTGCATATGGGCCAACGCGTTATTGACTTCCTCTATCTATGAAGTTCTTTCTTTTGAATAAATCATCCATTTTTTTCTGAAATTTTAGTAATTTGTTTGTCTTTACATGTACATCACATCTACCAATTTCCGTCCCATTCGGATTATTGCATCGGGTTATTTTTTTTATCTGTAGGATGAATAAACTTTCTAAATTACTTAAAGAACACAGCAATGTTACATATTATCTCGTACATTTTTAAATCCTCAAAACAGCACACGGTGTATCTCTCATTCAACAAGAATAAGATTAGAATTTACAGCGAGTAAGGCAGCATGTTGTGTAAACTGCACAAAATACCCTGGAGTAGTTTATATTCCCCTCGCGAATGCACTTGGACTCCTCATTCTTTGCGCTTGCAACTTTCAATATCTCGCGCGAGCCGCAGAGTACTTTATGGCGGCCCGTGTTGACCTTCACGTGGCTGCGAGCTTGTCGGGCTCAGAAAACATTGTTTACTGTTATCATGAGAACGTAAACCTTGTACGTCCAGAGACACAATTATTCATGTCTTAAGAGGGAGCTAGCCATCATTGCGTGCGAAGGGTATATACATCTTGGCTGACAAGTGTTCCTCCTTAACTGTAACATTGCTAGCGCCTGGTCTGGTATTCACTTAAGAATGCGTTCCACAGCTGCTGCAAAGAAAGAAGTGTTGTAATTGAAAAGAAAAAGCGTGTAATATTAATCAGAATGTGCAGGGCACTTTGCCATCCACCCTCAAGAACGCTTCAGAGACCTAAGCGCTTGAATTTATGGAGGAACCGTACTGTTATTCAAGCTATGAATCACGGAATTGTTTTACTTAGAAAAAATAACAATTTCTTATCTGCTTGTTCTCTCTGTGACTGATACATGATTGTACAATTATTAAACACTGTATTTTCTCGTTAGATGTTATAGCAAAACAAATTTTGATTGAGAACGAATCGGAAAACAGTTTAAACTAACCGCTATTTTCCGTTGCAATGTTGATGTACCGCATGGATCATAAACCTGAGAAACGTTTGGCTACTTTTTGTAGCACACTATACTGCAAAACGTCGTGGTTATAATGTCTGCTAAAACGTGTGGAAACAGTTGCTTGTAATGTAAACCCCATAGCATAAAAGTTCGTATTGTTAATCATGGCACTCGACTAAAAAATTAACTAATACTAGTTTCAAACACAAGGCTTAATTTGAGGAAGAAATTTCTGATAATGTACGTTTGGAGCACAGCATTGTGTGATAGTGAAATATGGACTCTCAGAAAACCGGAACGGAGGAGAACCGAAGCATTTGAGATGTGGTGCTACAGACGAATGTTGAAAATTAACTGGACGGATAACGCAAGGAATTACGAGATTCTGCGCAGCATCAAAGAGGAAAGGAATATGTGGAAAACTGACAAGGAGAAGGGCCAGTGTGATAGGACATCTGCTAAGACATAAGGGAATGACTTCCATGGTACTAGAGGGACCTGTAGAGGACAAAAACTGTAGAGGAAGAGAGAGATTGGCATACATACAACAAATAATTCAGGTCGTATGTTGCAATTGCTACTCTGAGATGAAGAGCTTGGCACAGGAGAGCAATATATAAATAAATAAAGGAAAAATCACAACACAAAATTCTTTGCAGAATGAATTTTCACTCTATAGCGGAGTGGGTGCTGATAAGAAACTTTGTAGCAGATTAAAACTGTGTGCCTGACAGAGACTCGAACTCGTAACCTTCGCCCTTCGCCGTGCTTTACCAACTGAGCTACCCGAACGCGACTCCGGCACAACCCGTCCTCACAGCTTTTCTTTCACCAGTACCTCATCATTCTGGACCCCCCCCCCCTCCCCCAACAGGCTGTGGTTAAGCCCTATCTCCTCAGAGCTAGCCGGGATGGCCGAGCGGTTCTAGTCGCTACAGTCTGGAACCGCGCGACCGCTACGGTCGCCGGTTCGAATCCTGCCTCGAGCATGGATGTGTGTGATGTCCTTAGTTCAGTTAGGTTTAAGTCGTTCTAAGTTCTAGGGGACTGATGACCTTAGAAGTTAAGTCCCATAGTGCTCAGAGCCATTTAAATCATTTTTTTATCTCCTCAGTATCCTTTCTTCCAGGACTGCTAGTCCCGCGAGATTCGCAGAAGAACTTCTGTGGATTTTTTAAGGTAGGAGATGAGATACTGGCAGAAGGAGAATTGTGACGACGAATCGGGAGTCGTACTTCACTAGAGCACTTGCCCGCGAAAGACAAAGGCCTCGAATTCGAGACTCGGTCCGGCATGCAGTTTTAATAATCTGCCATGAAGTTTCTGAAAATTATTTATCTTGGACAGTTTACTAGCTATCGAGAGAGGTAGCGCAGCAGTAAGACATTCGGGACGACGACGGTTCTTTTCCACCTTTGGCCATTCTGAGTTAGGCCTATCGTTAGTTCCCCAAATTGCCTGAGATAATGGCGCGACATTTCCTTTGAATAGAGCAGTGCCGGTTTCCTTCCCCATCCTTTCATCATCAGCTTGTGCTCCCTTCTTAAAGACATCGTTGTCGCCGGGAAACTCTAATCTTCCTGCCATTTTTTTCTGATGACTTTGTTGTAAACGGGAAGATAATACCTAGTCGTTCATTCTTTGCATTCAGAGCACTGGCACCCCAATATGAACAATAGTTGCAGAAGATTAGCTATGTCCATTGTAACTATCTGGGCTGTTATTACGTGATCGGTTGATGAATTCTGTGTCAATTCCCAACGTTTCGTCCCCGCCTGCGGAGGATATCTTCAAGGGTGTCTGTAGCTCGATGGAAGGTCCAACACACCCACTGGCTCGCTACCGACTGCCGCTAAATTTCGTGTCCGCACGCTCCCGCGCCGAGGCCTGACGTCACGTGTTTTAAAAAAGTCTGCAATTGGCCGCTGTCCACTGACGTCGATCGCCGTTGCCATCACCCAGTAGTGGACGTGTGGTACACATCCTCTTCAACACCAGCATCCATATACCGTTTAATTTCACGCCCTCCTCCTTTCGACTGGAATTATTAGGGTGTTTGGCGATTTCGAATGCCTCCCTGTAGAACCTTTCGTAATATCCGCTAGTGGCCGCTAGTACTTGCGTCTCCTCGAAACGAGTATGGTGTTTACCTGGCTGGAAAGTATGCTCCGCAACAGCTGATCGTTCCGTTTCTCCTCTTCTACAATTGCCCTTGTGCTCTTCCAAACGTTTTGAAACAGTTCTTTTAGTGGTTCCCACATAAACATCTCCTCAGCTGCATGGGATCCTATACATTCCAGATTTTTCCAATGGTTTGCGAGCGTCCTTGTCAGGCTTAAGATATTCCTGTATCTTCCTGGAGGGCTTGTAAATTATGGTAATATTCCGCTTCGTCAAGATCCTCCTTATTGCTTCCGTTACATATTTAACAAACGGCAGGAAAACCTTAGATTTTGTAGTAGCCTGTACGTGACTAAGATTTCTGTGTGGCTGTCTCAACGCACGTTTTATTTCGGCTGACGAATATCCGTTCTTCATTAGTACACTGTTGAAACGTTCCATCTCAGCGTCTAGCAACTCAGGTTCACAAATATTTCTAGCTACCACCCGTCCACTACTGGGTGATGGCAACGGCTATCGACGTCAGCGGACAGCGGCCAATTGCACTGACGTTTTCAAAACACGTGACGTCACGCCTCGGCGCGGGAGCGTGCGGACACGAAATTTAGCGGCAGTCAGTAGCGAATCAGTGGGTGTGCTGGACCTTCCATCGAACTACAGACATCCTTGAAGATGTCCTCCGCAGACGGGGACGAAACGTTGGGAATTGACACAGAATTCATCAACCTACCACGGCATAACACCCCGGATAATTATAATGGACATGACATTTCCGACCGTGAAAGTCTACATTTTAGTATCAGGAGATGTCAAGAGAAGTGCGACGCCTTGAAGGACTCCAAAAGAAGAGAGTGTATCTTTTGTGTTCCCTCACATTCCTGTCTCGTTGCAGAGCTTTGGCGTCATACCGAAGTTTCTGAAGATAAAGCGACTGTTCTATTCGGGAAAGGCACAACGCATTTTCAAACGGACTGAAGAGGCCTTACTACGAGAGCGCATTCAGCAGACCCGACGGGACTTGGGAAGCACAAACTGTAAGTTAATGTCTCTCCATATTACTATCAGTAATAAACTGTGCAGCAGTGACTGGGATATAATGGATAGACCACTGCACGATACCATGGGGAAGCGTATGTTGACAACGTCTGGTAGACAGAAGAAGAAGTTTGATAATGTGCTACCTAATCAGACTGTTCGCATTTAGACGTTTCCCGGACCGTTATGAATTTATCCAAACGTTCGTTACCTGACGATGAGACATCTGTGCTTGCCAAGGGAGGAAATTTTGCTGTTAGTCCGCGTTTTGTGCCCATGGAAGAAATTATAGCCAATGTAGAAGCAGGAATTCGCAGTGTGAATTCTGTAACAGCTGAAGAAATCCGTATAGAAACAGTGAGAATATTAGCCGATGCAAAACCGCCGAAGAGTAATATAACTGTGCGTGGGAGAAGAGCTTTAAAACTCCTGAATGACGAAGATAGTATTTTGATTCTCACAGCTGACAAAGGAAGCGCAACAGTGATTATGGATGTGGCCGACTATCAGAGTAAAATTACTGATCGACTGGATCCGCAAGCATATAGGAAGCTGAATAAGGACCCCACTAACATCGTTCTTAGAACTGTGTCGCGGTTAATAAAAATTGTCCTCCATTGAAGAGAGTGTACAGAAAGGTCTCTGCAATTCGGTGGCGCTACCACCGAGGCTTTATGGACTGCCCAAAATTCATAAAGAAAATGTGCCGTTAAGACCGATACTAAGTGTCATTGGTTCGCCCACCTATTCGTTAGCCAAGTATTTGACTACGCTGTTAAAACGACATGTGGGCCGTTCGGGCTCTTATATAAAGAATTCGACACATTTCATCAGCAGATTGAATGGCATAGAGGTCCAGCCGGAGGACATATTGGTCAGCTTCGATGTGGTATCGCTGTTTACCATGGTTCCACTTAATGATGTATTGGAACAGCTGGATCGAATTTTTCCTGCCGATATTTCAGAGCTGTTTAAACAGCTCTGACCACATACTTCAAGTGGAATGAACAGTTTTATGAACAAACGGATGGCGTGGCTATGGGAAGTCCCCTAAGTCCCAAGTCCGTAATTCCAAACTTCTTTATGGAGAAATTCTACGATGAACAGGCTTAAGGTAGCACCAAAAAAAAAAAAAAAAGTGTATGGTGCCGATACGTGGATGACACGTTTGTGCTATGGAGACATGGCAGGGAGGAACTAAGCCGGTTCCATAAACATCTGAATATTATAAACTCGAGAATTCAGTTTACAATGGAGGAGGAGGTAGACGGCAAAATACACGATGTGCTTGTTTTTAGAAACAGAAATGCTAGTTTGAGCCACTCAGTATACCGCAAACCCACGCACACGGACCGTTAACCGTTACTTGCACCGGGACTCGAACCACTACCCACAACAGAAGCGGAGTGTTATCTAGACGTTAGCGGACAGAGCTAGAAATATTTCTGAACCTGAGTTGCTCGACGTTGAGATGGAACATCTCCACAATGCACTAATGAAGAACGGATATTCGTCTGCCGAAATAAAACATGCGTTGAGACAGCCACGCAGAAATCATAGTGACGTACAGGCTACTACAAAATCTAAGGTTTTCCTGCCGTTTGTTAAATATGTAACGGAAATAATGGGGAGGATGCTGACGAAGCGGAATATTACCATAATTTACAAGCCCTCCAGGAAGATACAGGAATACCTGAAGCCTGACAAGGACGCTCGCAAACCATTGGAAATAGCTGGAGTGTATAGGATCCCATGCAGCTGTAGAGATGTTTATGTGGGAACCACTAAAAGAACTGTTTCAAAACGTTTGGAAGAGCACAAGGGCAATTGTAGAAGAGGAGAAACGGAACGATCAGCTGTTGCGGAGCATGCTTTCCAGTCAGGCAACCACCATATTCGTTTCGAGGAGACGCAAGTACTAGCGGCCAGTAGCGGATATTACGAAAGGTTCTACAGAGAGGCAATCGAAATCGCCAAGTTCCCTAATAATTTCAATCGAAAGGAGGAGGGCATGTAATTAAACAGCATATGGATGCCAGTGTTGAAGAAGATGTGTACCACCCATCCACCGATGGGTGTTGGCAACGGCGATCGACGTCAGCGGACAGCGGCCAATTGCACTGACGTTTTCAAAACAAGGGACGTTACGCTTCGGCGCGGGAGCGCGCGGACACGGCATTTAGCGACAGTCAGTATCTAGCTACAGGTCCCCTTGAAGATGTCCTCCGCAGATGGGGACGAAACGTTGGGAACTGACACAGAATTCATCAACCCACCACGTCATAACAGCCCGGATAATTATAATGGACTTGACATTTCCGGCCGTGAAAGTCTACGTTTTAGTATGAAGATTAGCTCGCATTCTGCTCCGTCTTGAAGAATGAAGAAATAGCAACCTCCATTTAAATGTAGCTATATTTGCCTTTATGATAAATCTCGTGAAGGACGTGATTAAACTGCAACCATAGATGTAGACGCCAAAGAAGTAGACTCTCTAGCCCAACGATTAAATGGTTGATTGATGCAGTCACTTCACACCAAAAATTATATAGTAATGTTTGCACTGGAAATAACTGCTGTTTCTGCACTTAAAAACATAATAAAAAAATAAAAGAAATAAAAATAATGGAAACTGGCGTTTCATCAAACGGAAGGGTTAGTTTTTTATGCTAGGAGTTTTTTTTGCTTATTACCTTGTAAAGAATAAAGGTACAGCTTGGCTGTTTAAGCAAGTATTCTGCAACAGATACACGAAGAAAGAAAAAGATTACAAAAGTACAAAGTACAGGAAAATGAATCTTTTTCAAATTTGGTTAGGAAAAAAAAATTAGAACATTAAACAATGAATCGTTCGAATATACACCTTATTGGGCACCATTTGAATTTTATTTAAACAAAAATCTAATGAAATCAGCATACAGGAACAATTTCGAGGCCAATAGGAAAGCCATTGCGACACATGCAAATGGCTATTATGTAGATTTTTCAGGAATGGGCTTGAGTCATAGAAATGGTTGATGAAGTGCACTGATCTAAAATGAGGCTGTCTCAAAAAAGAAATGCTAATACTGAACTGCAAAATTGGCATTTTAAGTGGTGAGTATTTTGGATTTTGTATGAAAGATGATATATCACGGCAATATTTTGATACTGTGTTTGCCGAGCCACTATACAGCTGCCGTGCTTCATTATTATTATGCACTGCGTAGGTATAGTTTTCGGTAACCTTTGGGTCTATTCGAGCGTGCTGTACAAATTTCATATCCTGTACAGAGGAGCTATCATTATTGAGTCTCAAAGTGCTTTATTATTGTGAACTGAAACGAGGATGAGAGCGAAACCACTGTTTACCTTCCTTGCAACCGATCATATTTGCGCTCATTGCCATGAATCAGATCCCAAAAGCCAATATTTTAGATTCCATTTGATTAAATCCATCCGTACGATGCGCAGAAGTGATGAACAGGACCTGCTTTTGTTTCGTGTAAGAGAGCAGTCCTCATCATCGTACTCCCACAGCAGAATGCCGGGTACTTGTAGTTAAAGTGCAGCTACTCGCGGTTGTCCGGTGTAGGCCGTAATCACCGTGGAGCTGCGAAACTTGATGGTGTTGCTAATGCGTTAATGCTGAACCGATTTATGCTGAAAAAAGTTGCAGTTTCAGTCATCAGTGCAAATCTGGCGCTATACACTGCTTTGGTTACGGTATGACGTCCACATTGTCATTTGACAGGCCATAACGTTTGTGAATAATATGGTTGTCGAGGAGAGACGCTGCACGCTGTTAGTGAAACTGCTGTATGTGAACAGCAGCAATTCAGTGCAGCATTGACAGAGTATCGCCGACTGACAGGTCTGAGGAAAGACTCGATTTCATTAAATTACTAGAGAATTATTATTACAGAAGATGATAATGAAATTCGAAAACAGGGGTATGCATGGTGTGGCACCTGTAAGAGAAAGGCGTCTTATTCATGTGGAAGTTACTGACGACGTTGCTGTTGCTGTAACTGACCATGCAGCACATGCCCCGTGTTGTGGTAGTGCTCGTGAACGAGAATTGTCCATCCCATGGTCATCAGTACAAGACGTTTTGCTGTTTGTGTTACACTGGTACCCATGCAAGAGCCAGACGGTGCAGCAACTGAAACCTAATGATCCACAACAACAATCTGAATGTACTCTTCTGTTTCTGTTATGGATCGAAGTAGAAAGGTGGCCGGGTATTATTCTATGGAGTTAACAGGCCATTTTACACTACAGTGTGCAGTGAATACACCGAACTGTCGATTTTTGGGCAGTCTTAAACTGCATGTTGTGCATTGCACTCATCGTATGTGACTGTGTGCTGTGGAATCACAAGCACCTGTATTCTCGGTTCGTTCTTCTTTGAGAAGAATACACGCCAAGGGCCTGTCAGGGCATCCGAGGCGTCTGCACGTAGTCATGATCTCCCTCTACAGAATGTGATTCCTACTTTGGAACAGCGTGAGTATGTGGAAATCACTGTTTTCATGTAAGATGGGGCAACACCTCGTGTCGCTCGCCCAGTGAAATGTCTGCTTAACGAAACCTCACACTAAGGTGTTATCTTAAGAGGTTTCCCAGATCAACATCACTTGATCCGAATCCGTCTGCCTCTGGGGCTGTCTAAGAGAACTCGTTCACCAGGGACACGTCCAGTCTCTCACTGATCCGAAGGCCACGGTCTCGTGCTGACCTCAAGGCCAGTGTAGAGGAAAACGTTGCTCAGATTGCATTGGAAGTGCTGCGAGAAACTTTTGATCGTGTCGTCTTAGGATGTAGCATCCCGTCGACGTTTCTGGTGATGATACTGAACAAACTGTGTAAGCGGCAGTTAATAGTAAAATAATCATTAGACCCTCCTCATTTGTTTGACCTTTTCTGCCCACGTTCCGTTTCTAGTTAATTACATAAGGAGACATACCTATATGTCTGTCTTGCATTCACAGCTCGATTTTAACCTGGTGACGAAAACTGGAAATAATTTTTTTAAAAAGTAAGTTCCGCATTAACGCGTTAGTATATCTACCAAGTTTTGCTGCCGTACGGTAATTACAACCTACAATAGATCTCTGTGAGTAGCTGCCGGTATATTACTAAGTACTCTCTCCGGAACTGGAATCATCGTCTGTACATTGAAACAGCATCAGTTGTCTTCTCCATGAAAAGCACTTCATATGCAGGATTATCATGTGAACTGTCAAAAATGGCCTTCTTTGTGCACCAAATGTGGAACTTCAAGTAGAATCTTAATTATTCGGCTCTCTACACCTGTCCACTCCTGCGATGATCTTGAAAACCTGTTCATATTTAAAAGAACAGTTGAGCTCATTCACCGTACAGAAGGCAGGAAACCATCGAAATGTCTACACTCACGAAACGATGTGTTACACTGCAAATTACACTTTTAAATGCGCGTAAAAAGAAAGACATTTGTATTTTTCGCAGCCAAAAGTGAATGCTTTTCTCTTGTTGAGTGTATACTGTCTGCACGAAAACTTAAGACCTACTTCTTAAAACGAATGGAATTTAAGGAATCTTTCGTAGTTAGCACTCTTCTCTGTTAACTAATCCAGACATCTAGACAGATATCGGTTTTTTGTCTTTTTCATTTAATTCCAAGGAAAAAATTGAGTAATTCCTCGTAGCAGGCAACAGCTGTGATATTACTCTTCTCTACCCGCTACTAATGATTAAAATTTTCTTACATGCGAGTTCTTGTTGCTATTAATATCATTCCGTTTGATAATAAATCCTCACTTTATTTATTTTAATTTTAACTTAACAAATCCTTCAGTGAGATTGTAGTAGTGTTACAAAAGTTCAGTGGAATCAGAATTAAAATCAACAGACATATGCGCGTGTCAAGACCAATCTGCACTGCCTGACAAAAAACGCGAAGCAACCAGACGGGTGGAGGGGGGGGGGGGGGGAAGAAACGAAACTTCACAGCTTGAGAGGATTCTTTCAGTGAATAGATAATTAAGTCAGACTTACAAAGAACTTTACAGTATAAGCCTACCCATCAGTAAGACGTTGCGGCCCCTCTGACCTCGATGCACAAACTTATTCAGTTGAGACAGGCGTCACAAAGCCCTTGTATCCTCTTCTGAGGCAAACTGGCCCACAAATGCTGTAGCTATTCCTTGGAATACTGGGCACTGACACTGGGACGGGGTTGACATCCGAGCTGGTCCCACACATGTTCTATCGGTGACAAACTTGGCGGTATTGATGGCCACGGTAGTATCTCAACATTATGCAGACAGTTCATAGCGACAAGTGCCCTGTGTGGACAAGCGTTGTCCTTTTGAAAAATACCACCATTTTACTATCGTATGAGAGGTGATATATGAAGATGCAGGATGCCCGTGACGTACCATTGTGCCGTTAGATTCACTTCAATCACAACCTGCTGGGATGTCAAGTTCTACCCAAAGATTCCCCGCTTCATGACACCAGGAATAACACCGGTGTGCCTCTCCAAAACACTGGGATAATGGAACATCTTCACAAGTCTCCGCTATATTCGCTGACGATGGTCATCCGGGATCGTGCAGCATCGCGATTCACTGCTGAACACAATGCAACGCCATCCATTAGCAGTTCATGCTTTCCGATCACAGCATCTTTCCAAACGCAGCTGTTTACGTTGTGGTGGTAACTGCAGACTACGCACTGAGACAGTTATTCCCACGTCCGGCTGCTGCTAGTCTCCGTCCAGTTGTGCGAGATGACACAGAACGTTCCAGAAAATCCATTACTTGTTCTCGGAAGGCAGCCACACATGTGAAGGGGTTAAGATGTGCTTGGTGTACAGTACGGCGATCTTCCTTTGTGGTGGTTCAGGCGTGTTTGACTGGTACCTCGAGGACGATTGTGCCTGCGGTTAAGTTTCCAAGCAGCTCAACATCAGACTACTGTCACGGCCGAATGCTCCGTAAATCTTGATATTGCACGATTCGACCAACCGGCCAAATGGAAACCCACAAAACCCAACTTCCTAATTTGTTCAGCGGCTGATACAACTTCCTCACATAAGTACGTAGCATCTCAGGGTCCTTCACAGTGATCAATCAAAGTGTGATGCTGTTTGAGGCCCATATATATCCTATCAGTCCTGGTAACAGCATTAAACACGAGCGTATACTATGGACGATTATCACGTATTAATAGAGACTACGAAGTAATGTTATATATGAATACATCGTGTCTCTTCTTTCAGGCATGTCCGAAAGAAAAACACACCACGCGGAATCCGCAGCTGTGATACACAGTATGTAAATTAATGGTGGAGGGAGAGAGAAAGGAAAGGAAAGGAACTATTGATATCAGTTGCATCGGGACTTTATGCGGAATCAGCGGCAACAACTGAAATCGTGTGCCGAACCAGGACTCGACCCGGCATCTCCTGCTGACTACACGGTCTGCGTTAACCACTGCGTCACTCAGGCACAGTGTTTACGCCGAGATAGTCCCACGCATTTGCGGTGAACACTGTGTGCGGGTGGCGCAGTGGTTAAAGCAGCTGCCCAGTAAGCCTGAGATCCGGGGTTCGAGTACCGGTCCGGCTCACGTTTTCACTAGTCGCTGCTGATTCCGTATAACAGCCCGATGCAGCTGATATCATTAGTTACTCCCCATTCCTTCCCTCTCCCACCCCCCCCTCTCCCCACACCATGCACCTCAACCATCAGTTTACAGAAACTAATAATCTGTGCACATTGTGTCGTAACATGATCGATCACTTCAGGCAAATGACGGGATGGTTCCTTCGAAAGGGCACGGCCGACTTCCTTCCCCATCCTTCCCTAATCCGAGCTTGTGCTCCGTCTCTAATGACCTCGTTGTCGACGGGACGTTAAACACTAATCTCCTCCTCCTCCGTAACATGAACTTGACGCAATATTATAACGATCCTCATCTGCTTCTTGATAAATACTTCACACGTCATGGATCTATCAAGTATTAAATTCGAAAGACAGTTCATAAGTAAATCATCGCACCACAAAGTAAACAATTCCTCCAAGGCTCTCCAAGAAGTGAAAATCTATTTCCATAAAAATCTTTGTTTCACTTTATCTTGCATAAAAGGTAATCTTGTCACTAAACTATTCGGGAATGGCGTTATATAGCAATCACGTTGCCTTACTCATATAGTTAGTTTTTTGAGGGACTACGACTTCCTCAAATGTTAGAAAAACCTCCGTAAATAATTTGAAGCACAGATTAATTGTTAGAGTCCTTTGCTTCGATACGAACGAGTTAAATGAAAAAAATTAACACATTTAAAGATTTGATGTAAAAGGACCACATTTATTTCGAATATTAGCAGAGAGCTGCAGATACATTTCTTGAAGGTTCCCTGGACGGTGTAAGGAACACATACGGAACATGTAAGGACTGAACAGTATTTCCTTTGTTAAAAAAAAAAATATCTTTACTTGAAGGACGTATTGGACTGAGATATGGCTGTTCTAACCTATTCTTCCAACACGTCAATGGCAGTGCACATATTTCTTGCGATTCTCAAATAGCTTTTATGTGGCGCAGGCATCGGATCTATGCCATAGTGAGTATGTGTAAAACGTATCCCATTAGACAATAGCCGCCCGCTGCGTTTCAGACAGAGAAGACTATAAGGCAGAACCGTCTTCCACATGACGTTTTAAGAAATTCAAATTCATGACAGTGTGCTGTCTGTAATAATGTTATTTTATTTTGCTACCTGTTTCACTTCGCAACTATCATCAACATCAGGATGGTTGAGGACCAAAACCGGTAGAAAAGTAAAATAACATTATTACAGACAGCATCACGTTATGCATTGTTTAAGTTTGTACATGCTGTTGAGCAACGCCTAGGCAACAGGTTTCACAAGAAGTCAATTTGAACACTGGTGATGTAGGCCTGGTTCTATTGTATAGGATATGCTCTGTGAACTGATTTATCTAACCAGTTTAACGGTAACCCTGACCCGCGGAGGTTCTTAGCAATTTACACATGTAGAAATCATTACCAGAGATGACAGAAGAAATTAGTGACAGAATACATTTCTAAGACCGACTGAGGGCGGAAACCCGGACCTTTGAGTCTACAGTCCAACACCTACCCACAGCGCCGCTAAGCCACATGCAGGGGAGACTATCATGACGGAAAATCCGTCCGTACGTATGATCCTGTGATACAAGTACATACGGAGAGGCAAGTAAGCAATTCCCATAAAGTATTTCCAGAACTGTATGATACATGGCAATTCTTTGTAAACCGAATGAATTGTGAGTAACTCTTCGTTAAATGACGTATAGTCTCTTTCCGAAGCTAAAATAGCTACGGTAGTGGCATTAATTCTGTACACTTTATTGAAATTTTCCTTCATTTTAATATCACGAGATACATTAAATGAATGAATTATGCTTCCATTTGGTTTTTACCATAAGTGTCTTAGGACACATTTGTCATTTTTAGAAATTAGAGTATCTTCTACTTTTATAAAAAAATAAGTGTATATACTTAGCTAAAACGATTTAAAAACTTCATTGCTTCATATGCTTGTACAGCCGCAAATCAAGTGGAATTTGGTTTGGCAGGACAGAGCGGATCAGGTTGTGGAAAGGGGCCAAGGTCAATTACTGTTAGTTATACAAGAACACACACAACCTTATTGCTCAAACCAATGATCAGTTTTGTCTTTAAAACAACAAAGATCAATTCACGGCTGAGGGCCCAAGTAACTTCTCCAGAATTAGTTTAAATGATTGCTTTTAAAACACCAGGATTTAGAGTAACGGCTGAAGGCCTTACTTAAGCAAAATTACAATATCTTCTCGGCTGAAGGCCGATATAATATTTCAGATCATCTAAGGAAATTCTTTAAAAGCCAAGCATTCACAAATTCCGGCTAAACGCCATATTAAGGAAAATTCAAGTTAATTCTTCGGCTCAAAGCCCAATAAAAATTTCTTTACACAATAAAAGAGAGGCTTTAAAGATAAGCTTTTACACACTACAACAGAAAAACATCTTAAGAAAACTCGAAGTATCTCGTCGGCTGAAGGAATAAACAATTACTCAAGAATAATTAAAAACAACTTTAAGATAAACTTTTACAGAGCACGGCTGAAGGCCGTTTCAAGAATTGAAGATAATTAAAGAGAAACCTTACAGGCAAGGATTTACATATCACAGCCATAGATTCCGAAACAAACGCGGCTGAAGGCCTAATTACAGAGCAACAAGAATTTTAAATGAAACATGACTGAAGGCCTAATCTTAAAGTTGTTATGAAGTCTAGCTGAAGGCCATATACTAAACATAAAACAGACAATATTAATACATGGCTGAAAGCCTGACACAGTACCTGCGACCAAATAAAATGAGAATCACAAACAACAAACAGTGGTGCTCAGACGTTTTCCAAGGGTCGGCCTGGGGAGGAAACTCTAACAACAGTTTAGGTGAGACAGGCAGCCAAGCTTAACACTAAATAATCGGGTAGCAATCGGGTTCTTGGTTGAAGAACTAACCAACAAGTTAATCAATTCCCTCTGTCGCAACCTACCAACTAATACTCCCGTATCCAGACAGCATTCACCTGCACAGTGGAAATCACAGAAGCTACAAACAGTTCCAGGTAAACACACTTGCACAAGAACTCGAACAATCATAAAAGCAATCACTGTGGGACAGCAAGGACGAATTAATTCGACACAGAGAGAGTTTCCACAAGCGGTCGACGACCAAATACACGTCGTCCGATTAGACAACCGATCGAACGACCAACCCAGGTCGTTCCCACTGACGTTACGTGTGTCGGCAACTGTTGGGCGAGTCTTGTCTATCCGAAGCTGACTGCAGCTTCAACCCGACTCAACTCAATGTCCGTTCGGAACACGGAGACACGGCGACCCGGGCACACTGGCTTGTACCCAACCATGCAGAGGTAACTCTTGCGCATTGACCATGACATCTCTGCACACGGAAGGAACCGACCCACATGTGGCAAGACGACCAACTGAAAAGGCCCAGAAACGGTCAAAGAAACAAATACACGTCGCTCGATAAGACGACCAACCAACGGTCATCTCGCTCTAATCTCCTTCCGTCGGACATTGCGTGCGTGTCGCCAGCGGTCGGTGGGCACTGGCTGTCCGCACCTTACTGGCGCTCCGTCCCCGATTTCACTGCTGCTGCGTCATGATTGAACTCCAGACAGACGACGACCCGGAAATGGTAGCGGCCGCTCCAGAGATGGTACGACAGTGCTCTTATCAATAAGCGCTGCTGCTGCCACTGACGGGCAATCAAACCAGCAACCTAGTGACGCCAGTAAATCGAATTAAAGAAAAAACGAGGTGACAGAACCACAAAAACAAGGTGACATGCAACAAACGGCATGAACGCGAGCCGCGTACGGCTCAGCATGTCTGTTACATATTATGTATTACAGACATCCTGGTCAGGGTTAGATATGCAGAATGTAATATTTGAAGAATTACTTCGGAGTAAAGATCGTATTTGATTTTGATTTTGACCTGATGACCAGTTTCAACAGTATTTTGCCATCATCCTCATAAATGATATTTTCCAAAAATACATGGTAGAAATTATAAAAGGTGAGGTCCGAAGATGACAGTATCAGTTCAAAATAAATATTTAAAAGTAATCTTCGCTCCAAAACATTTCTTCAAATATTTTTCATTTGTGATGTTCCGACAAATTAAACAATGAATGCATATTATTATTATTATTATTGTCTTTCCCAGTGATAAAAATTTTTCTGATCATTGTTGTAGCTGAAGAAGTCAGTTTCATTGTGTTGCTTGGGAGAGGGGGGGGGGGGCGGCTGGGAGATAAGATTTCTTTAAAGTGGTTACAAAAGAAAATACTGGAAACAATGTCCTGTACCGAAAAGTGCGGCTTGATCATCAGGTAAGACGAGGAAGGTGATAACACTCCGTGAAGGAAGTAACACGCAGAAATATTATGAAGGCTGGGTCGAAGCGCTACGAAGTTTAGCGTGAGGGATGTCTGTAAGCGGTATAAAGAAACTGGGTCAACCAAATCTACTCCAAGAACCTCTGAAAAACCAATATTGACTAATCTAGACTGTTCTAGAATCTTCCGTCTTTCTCCGCAAGTTTATCGGTGTATCACAAAAGTTGTATATCTCGCCTTCAGGACTTCGGGCGTTGAAATTCTCATCGAACGGTTAGACAAAAAGTGTGTGAAAATTGCTTGCGAGTGAAGAGTCCAAGAAAGAAGCCATACCTGAACAAAATACAGTGGCAGGAACGTTATGCAGTGGGCTTTACCACACACGGAGTGGACGCAAGAATAGTGGGCTAGAGTCCTTTGAAGTCCTTAAGATTAGTATCGCTAGAACCGATGGAATTAAATTCGACTAGGCAAAGACTTGTTACCGGAGAGGAGCACTGCCACCACGAAGCATTCCATCAATTTCGCGGTGTGGGTCTGCGTGGTCAAACATGGCCCTGGCCGTCTGTAAGTGATCCAGGGTAACAGTGACGCCAAAAAGTGGCAGGAGGAAGTCATTGTTTTCAAACTGCTGTCCAGCGCCCATGATTTATTTCAAAGTAAAAACAATCAGAGCATCATTCAGCAAGACAGTGCGCCAGGTGACGGCGCTAGGATCAATAAGAAATGGTTCTCTGTCTAACGCCTTAGTGTGCTGAATTGATTTGACAACACTTTCGACCTCAACGCGGTTCAAAACATATGGCCACGGTTGAAAATTATGGTTTCACGACAAATTCCAAGAACTAGAGGAGCCACTAGAACCAATCGCAAGTTCAAGGTTCAGAAGATAAAACCAGAAGGTCTCAGAAATTTAATAGACTCGATCCCACGCAGAATCTTGGCAATCAGAAAATCACCCACGCAACACTGAAACATTGCAATAACTTTTTTAACTTTCTGAAACTGTTGGGTTGTGAGTGTTTTCTTTGATTTTTATTTGTATTTCATTAAATTTTTATATTTTAGCTCAAATTTTGAAACAGCAGACATATATTCTGAAAATATGTACTAAATTATAGTGTATATTTCAGTTTAAATAAATTACAGAATACCATGTTCAACGAATCTGTACAAAGTGCTTGGAATTAATGCTAATACTGTAGATAGTTGAAGGCATCAACTTTACTTATTCAAATGGAAATACGGGAATTTCTACTGTCAGTATCAGTGTACTAAGACAGACGAATTCTTCGGCGTTCCAATCCCCAAAATCCAGTTGCTTTGAGGGTTGCCCAGAAAGTTATGCACCGTACGTTTATCTTCAACAATACTTCATTGAACATTATGAGAATTACACACACAGAAGAATGGTGTTTCATCTACACACCCGAATTTTCAACGTAATCTCCATCCCATTCTATGGCTTTCCTTCAGCGAGGAACAATGATATGTATGCCGTGTCGGTACCAATCCTTGTCCTGCTGACGGAGGCAGTGCTTCACAGTGTGAATCACCTCCTGATGCAGTGCCAACTGCCGAGTCGTAATGCGTCTGTCCTCGCGAATGACAACATCAGCTCGGTGCAACATGTCAGGTGTGTTAGCCGCGGATGGTCTCCCCTAGAGCTGCAAATCGTGGAGCTCCACCGAACCGCCTTCTGATGACCTCACCCTCCGTGCCCAGCGACTACCTGTACTTCTGTCGACAGCAGGTGCCCCATAGACTTAGCACAAACGTTTGTGAATATTCACCACAGTTTCTTTCTCTGCAGTGAGAAATTAAATTACGGCACGTTACTTGTAAAGTACTTCACCTGCAGACGCCATTTTTAAACTGTCCTGAACTACGCTAACTGTCGGACGTACGGAAGCCTGGTGCTCTGAATCAGGAGACTTCAGATAATGCATACGTATCGTTTCGCATTCGTAGCACAGATTTCGGCTGAGAAAAAAAATGCGGCGCAGTACTTTCTGGGCAACTCTCATATAAGGGACGATCAAAAAGTTTGCGTTTGGGAGCGTTGCTATAGCGCATAGGCAACGTAGCGCGGCTCCGATGCGGGTATATATGCACTACTATGTAGGTAAGGGATTAGTGTCGCGTCTTTCCACCTTCCGTGCGATAAATGCGAAAAATTGAACTATGGCGACCTTATTGCCAAATGCTTCCAAACAGGACCGACGTACTGCTATTCTTTTCTCGGCTGTCGAGGGACAAACACTGGTAGACACTCATCGGAGAATAAATAGAGAATGTGTATGGGGCAGCGCGTCTGCCGACAACCGCCGTTGTAGAATGGTTCGCCAAATTCCGTGCTGCGTGCTACTTGTACATTTAATGCACGTACCGTATCGCAAATGTCGTAATGCAGGAATTACGCCAACTCAATTGGGCAACACTTGAGAAGCCGCAACATAGTCGTCATTTCTCCCCATGCGACTAGCAGGCCTTTGGTCCCTTACAAAAGACCTGAAGGGTCGACGTTTCCTGTCGGAGGAGGATGTGCAGCAGACAGTTTCGGACTTCTCCATGCAAAAGAGAACGGTTTTTTTACCAAACGAGTGTCTTCAACGTTTTGCGTCGGTGCGGTATTTGTCTTACAGCGATTTTTCCTGATTTTCATACCGATTCTGCACTGTACTGCCTTTGAATGGAAATATTAGTTAGAAGTTAGTATTTATTTGTTTTGAACATGAAACAGACTGTTATCTTAAGCGTAAGTTCCTCCAATAAGGAGGAGAGACAGTGTTGCACAGAAGCGCTACCGGTATAAAAGGGGTACAGAGGTACTGTAGCTTTCATTCTGTCCGCCCCTTTCAGGTGCGTCAAATGCCGGTTAGTTTGAAAAAATTAATACGTTTATGAAACCAAGAGAAACTAGATGTGCTGCTTCTTTACAGAGTAAGCAAAGGGAACGCGAAGAGAACACTTCTACACTCGAAAAAATCCTGACAGATGATGTCTAACAAGCAGTGCCGGCTCGTCACCAAAAAAGATGGTGGTGCACTTTGGATGCTAAGAAATGGATTTAAATGCATTGAGAATTAGTTCACTGTCCATGTTTCTGTGATACATGATATAAACAGATCGCTCACTCATGTTACTGCAGCATCTACTTGCAATAACACTTAAACGTGTACACAGAAAAAATTATTACTTTGCAGAATAAAAGAAAGTGAGATAAATTGCGAATCTACGTAGGCAAATGTAGTGGGCCTTCTTTACTAACCTTCTTCGGCAGGACCAATGTTAACGCTGGTCGATTGTATTTCTATGCTTTGAAGTAGTGGTGATCACTTGTACAGGAACTCTATTCTTCTTTCCTTCGTGCTTGAAAATTTTTCAGTCTCTCTTTGACCGAAGTCCGGAATTACTAAAACGAGGTCTCTTTCAGTAGAGAGCACTGCGAGTGCCGATAGTCTTTCTTCGTGCATACTATTTGATGCTTTTCAGTGATGGAAAACAGCCTTCTAATTTTCACGTGTTCATTGTAATTAAAATTATAATTAACGTTTTCAAGAGTTTCACAGTTATTCTCAATAGCTACCCACATACTTTTGAACTCCTCTCTTCCGTAAGTAAGAGCTCCATTCGAAGTTTCTTTGCTTCCAAAAATGAATAGCATTGAACCGCAGCTCTGAAAGAAGTATCTGAAAAACTAGATGAGTAAATTGTGAATTTATCTTGTAGAAAAAAACGGATGCAACAAGGTACCTAGTGATCTTAAATATTTATTTAACCTCGTAACTTATAATGTCACACACTTCTTTTCTCTCACGTAGTGGATTGCACATGACTCTTCCATCTTCAGTTCTCCCTCTTCAGTGATATATGTGCAAATCTGTTAAATTTTCATTCACATCTTCTCTAATTTTTATAATTTGACGCTCAAAATCTGTTAGCCAATCTCGTGCATAAGATGGGTCATTATCCCTTTTTGTATCCGGCCATAAAAAACATCCATTGTATCCGTTTATACACGACATCCATGTGAATCATAACATTATGAAAAAACGAGAGCCAGAAAATGAACCTTTCGTCCTTTAGAATCGTTATTAAGGTAAAGGCTTGTAGGATGGTGCTTTAATTATACAATTTTTCCCCGTTGATTAAGTTACTTATGTACTTAACATCTTCCCTACATTCGAAAACATTATTGACGCTCCTTGACTGGAAATTCTATCGAATATGCACTAAAGGTTGCAGTCGTTTTCGTAATATTTTGTCTAGAATTGCGGTTGTTTGTGGGGATGCTGAAAAGAAGCTGTGAAATCCATGAAGGTTAATGAAAAACATTCAGGTATTTTTATTAATCAAAGCAGCTTTAAGCTGCATGGGTATGCAGTGAATTTATGAAGTACTGGAAAAATTTTCCTTAACAACATCCTGCACCCTCAGATGACGAGCCACTATTGATTGCTGCAGCATCACATGCTTGTGCCATTAGTTTTTGTTGACAGTTCTTCAAGTGGTGACTTTCCTGTTCTGTGAGGTAGATTGCTGTATATCACAGTTGAAACTTCCGGGCTGAGAGGCCGTGGTCGATGTATTAAAGTTCTACCTGACGTTTCGTCTCCATCTGCGGGAGACATCTTGTGAGGTCATCCGGCTACTGCCACTGAGGCTCCAGGTACTCTCGCATTTATAGAGCGCATAGAGGGCACCACCATTCGTCACGTGATGCCGATGGTATGCCTATCTTTTGAAGGCGTCATCATTCTCGATTAAGAGTAATCGATTGTCATTCTGCTGGCGCAACGTCGACATCCATATTTTGTCCAAGTTTAAAACTTCCTCTTTTCTATTAAAATTGTTATGGTGTTTGTGAATTTCTATTGCTTCTCTACACATACGCGCGTGATAATGGGATGTTCGTGCCAGAACGCTTGTCTCATTAAGTTTAATTTCGTGATTCATCTCGAAAAACATGCTCAGCTACGGACGATTTTTCGATGTGTCCTAAGCGACAGTTTCTTTTATGTTCGGCTAACAGGGTGTTTACACTTCTTTTCGTTCTTCCATACTTGTCCACAACTGCATGGAATTTTGCATACCCCAGGTGTTGCTAGGGGATGTCGGGCGTTTATTGCAGTTCTTAAATATTTCTTAATCTTCTTGGTGGGTCTGAAGATTGTTTCGAACCCATACTTGGCCAGAAATTTCCCGATACGGTCCGTGACCAGTAGGTGACTGTTGTTGCTCGGGACATATGGCTTCTTTTCTTCTTTGATGGAGGGCTCGATCAATTTCCTTGCTGGTATATCCGTTTTTCAAACAGGCTCACCGTAGGTGATCCAGTACATCTTGTAAGTGAGCCGGCTCGCAGATTTTGTTGGCTCTGTCCACCAAGATTTTCATGACACCTCTCTTTTGCCTAGGATGATGATTAGATTCCATGTGGAGGTATCGACCCGTGTGAGTGTTCTTTCTATATAGCTACCTTGTGGCGCAGCGTCCCATCCACCCGTTTAATTACCGAAACATCCAGAAAATTGAGTTGACCGTTGCTCTCTTTCTCCATCGTAAACTGTATCTTCGGGTTAATGATGTTCAGTTGTGGACGAGCATATATTGGAACTACGAAAAGAAGTGTAAACACCCGCTTAGCCGTATATAAAAGAAACTGTCGCTTAGGACACATCGAAAAATCGGCCGAAGCTGAGGATGTTTTTCGAGATGGGAATCACGAAATTAAATTTAATGAGACACGCGTTCTAGGACGAACATCCCATTATCATGAGCGCATGTTAGAGAAGCAATAGAAATTCACAAACACCATAACAATTTTAATAGAAAAGAGGAAGTTTTAAACTTGAACAAAATATGGATGTCGACGTTGCGCCAGCAGAATGACAATCGATTACTCTTAATCGAGAATGATGACGCCTTCCAAAGGTAGGCATACCGTCGGCATCACGTGACGAATGGTGGTGCCCTCTATGCGCTCTACAAATACGAGAGTACCTGGAGCCTCAGTGGCAGTAGCCGGATCCCCTCAGAAGATGTTTCTCGCAGATGGAGACGAAACGTCAGGTAGAAATTTCATACATCGACCACGGTCTCTCACCCCGGAAGTTTCAACTGAAGACAACACTGGCCGTGAAAGCCTACATTGTATGACTGTATATAATACTTTTCTTGTGGAACGTGGCACGAAATATTTCACCTGGTCTTCCATTAATGATGTACCTGTATACTTTAATTACACGGAAGTTCAGCCTAAATCACTTGTTTCGTCAGCTATCACTCTAATTTGCTCTTGTGAGACTAGAAGCATGCAGTGGAAGAGGTAATTCTGGACGGTTTTAGAGGTGCCTTTGAAAACTGTTGCTCTTTCTAAATGCGATTTTAACACAGAGCTGATTCATCACTAAAATTAATCAAGTCACGAGAAATGCCAGGTTTTGAAAATGATTCAGTCTCATCACCTCCTCTGAAGACAAATTCCAATGTACCGCAGAAACGTATACATCTGATAATTAGATTTATTATTTACCTTTTACCGGTAACTTTACTGTAGAGTAATGGCACATATCTGCTGTATACACTATCTAATTGGGTATCTATCTCTACCTCGTCTGTCCGCAGCTCGTGGTCGTGCGGTAGCGTTCTCTCTTCCCACGCCCGGGTTCTCGGGTTCGATTCCCGGCGTGGCCAGGGATTTTCTCTGCCTCGTAATGACTGGGTGTTGTGTGATGTCTTTAGGTTGGTTAGGTTTAAGTAGTTCTAAGTTCTAGGGGACTGATGACCATAGATGTTAAGTCCCATAGTGCTCAAAGCAATTTTTTTCTACTTCGTCTCATGGACCGAAGAATGTTAGTGTTTCCTAATTTTGTCATGGAGGTGTTGAATGTCACAAACTCCGTGGCTAGTAGACGAAAGCTCTCCTGCATGTAATAAGCCAGGAAAACAAAATAAGGCGTTTTCCAAATCACAACCAGACAGTCATTCATGCTTGCTGTACAGTTCGGAGTTAAAACTAAGAGTCGTCGACTCAGTAGAAAATTTAACTGTCCGCTAAATTGTCAAATTAGTTGTCGGCATACCTAGACTTGATTTCTATTTTTTCTTCAAAGTTGCATAGGGTGAAGGGTTCACCGTGCAAGGTATTTACCGAATTCAACATTTCATGTATTCGCTTGTTAGCTGAGCCTCAAAATTCACAACAGCACATGCTGAAATAGCGGACACAACGCACAGTAAGTAGTTTCTTCGTTCGCTGATACACGTGAACAGGTAAGAGAGAGTGAATCTTCGGCTTTGTTCGAAGATCTGACAGTTCTGGTTCTCCTCAGAAGATTTCGCAACCTGTTCCTGTGGCTGGAAGGGGATGGCTTGGGTGGGGCGTTTACACAAACAAGACCTTTACATGAGAACAGTGTTGCCAAGCATTACCTCCGGTCCCCGAGGCACCACAGTCTGCTTTTGTAGGCGCACTGCAAACCCAAGGCCCCGTCGGCACGTTGCTGTGGTACTTGGCAGCGAACGGCGCCTAGCGCCACAGCCTGGGTAATTCAAAAGAGATAAATGGTGCAGTAATACTGCACTTGTGTAGAAAGGTCAAAAAGTAAACATGGTTGAAAAAAAATTATTTCTGAGAGTAGCGCAAACCTGCAAACTTATGCAGGAACCGCCCCTGCCAACAAGACTGATAATACAGCGAACCTCGTGATGACTGGGTGTTGTGTGATGTCCTTAGGTAAGTTAGGTTTCAGTAGTTCTAAGTTCTAGGGGACTGATGACCATAGATGTTAAGTCCGATAGTGCTCAGAGCCATTTTTGAATACAGCGAATGTGTTGAAGTTGTTATTGGAAAGGCACCGGAATACTACGCCGAGGATAAGAAGAGAGCGTACACCGACCGGAGCGAATGAAGGAGATGTTCTGGCAGCTACTGCTCGTACTCCACGTGATAACTTCAGAGAAACTGCGCGTGCCTGTGGAATAAGTCAGCCCAGCGTCGTTCGCGCTTTGCTTCCACCCCTGTCTTGCGCCACCTCTCTAACTGGCTAACTAGCGGTATTGCACAAGACGTATGTAATACTTTTACTCACTTGTCATGCAGCGACAGGACTAAAGGGACTGTCTTCAAAGAAGTCTCGTTACCAATGAAGCTACATTTACAAATCACGAGAACCTTAATCAAAAAAATATGCATTATTAGACTTCTGAGAATCTTCGATGGGTGACGCAGAGTGAACATCAGAGGCAGTGGAGTGAGAACGTTGTGGTGCCGAGTTATTGGAGACTACGTGATTGCTCCTTACTTCATTCGAGGGACCTTAATGGGTAAAAGACACGCAAAATTCGGTACAGAATTGCTGGTGCTTCTACCACAGGAAGTACCACTCTAAATATGTAAATTTACGTAGTAGCAGCACGACGGGTGCCTGGCTCACTACTTGTGTGAGGGGAGGCTCTCGCTCATCTACTACGTGGTCGCTGGACACGACGAGAAGGCGTTGTCAGTTGAATTGCACGGTCGCTTGATATGACTCTACTGTACTGTTTCTTGTGGTGTAAACTCAAAGACGAAACCCATCCACAGACTACGGTGACTCAGAATGACGTAAAATCTCGCACTGTTGCAGCATGTTTAATGATATCGAAGTAAGTTTACCAGTCCGTCTCAAAAACGTAGAAACTGTGACTGTACACTTGTATTCCAGTAGGCGGCAGGCATTAGAAATGCTTTGCAACATAAAAGGAACTTTAAGGAAGTGTTTATGTCTTTTGTGATTTTATTTTTATTGGGGCTTCTGATGTAATGTTGCCATGTATGTATGCATCTAGACATAAAACTCGTGACGGTAAACTATTATTTAACAATAATTATACACTACTGGCCATTAAAATTGCTGCATCACGAAGATGACGTGCAACAGACGCGAAATATAACTGACAAGAAGATGCTGAGATATACAAATTATTAGCTTTTCAGAGCATTCACACAAGACTGGGACCGGTGGCGACACCTACAACGTGCTGACATGAGGAAAGTTTCCAACCGATTTCTCATACACAAGCAGCAGTTGACCGGCGTTGCCCGGTGAAACGTTCTTGTGATGCGTCGTGTAAGGAGAATAAATGCGGACCATCACGTTTCCGACTTTGATAAAGATCGGATTGTAACCTATAGCGATTGCGGTTTATCGTATCGCGACATTGCTGCTCGCGTTGGTCGAGATCCAATGACTGTTAGCAGAATATGGAATCGGTGGGTTTAGGCGGATAATACGGATCGCCGTGCTGAATCCCAACGGCCTCGTATCAATAGCAGTCGAGATGACAGGCATCTTATCCGCATGGCTGTAACGGATCGTTCAGCCACGTCTCGATCCCTGACTCAACAGATGGGGACGTTTGCAAGACATCAACCATCTGCACGAACAGTTCAACGACGTTTGCAGCAGCATGGACTATCAGCTCGGAGACCATGGCTGCGGATACCCTTGACGCTGCATCACAGACAAGGGCGCCTGCGATGGTGTACTCAACGACGAAAATGGGTGCACGAATGGCAAAATGTCATTTTTTCGGATGAATCCGGGTTCTGTTTACAGCATTATGTCGTCGATTCCGTGTTTGGCGATATCGCGGTGAATGCACATTGGAAGCGTGTATTCGTCATCGCCATACTGGCGTATCACCCGGCTTGATAGTATGGCGTGCAATTGGTTACACGTCTCGGTCACCTCTTGTTCTCATTGACGGCACTTTGAACCGTGGACGTTAAATTTCACATGTGTGACGACCCGTGGCTCTACCCTTCATTCGATCCCTGCGAAACCCTACGTTTCAGTAGGATAATGCACGACCGCTTGTTGCAGGTCCCGTACGGGCCTTTCTGGGTATAGAAAATGTTCGACTGCTGCCCTGGTCAGCATATTCTCCAGATCTCTCACCAACTGAAAACGTCTGATCAATGGTGGCCGAGCAGCAGGCTCGTCACAATACGCCAGTCACTACTCTTGATGAACTGTGGCATCGTGTTGAAGCTGTACCTGTACACGCCAGCCAAGCTCTGTTTGACTCAATGCCCAGGCGTATCAAGGTCGTTATTACGGCCAGAGGTGGTTGTTCTGGGTACTGATTTCTCAGGATATATGCACACAAATTGCGTGAACACGTAATCACATGTCAGTTCTAGTATAATATATTTGTTCAATGAATACCCGTTTATTATCTGCAATTCTTCTTGGTGTAGCAATTTTAACGGCCAGTAGTGTAATTTACCTCCTTGTCTTACAAATACATTAAATTTTGACGTGCAACTTTCTTTCAAGGGTTTGTCAGAAACAAAGGCAGGACTGTTACCATAATTAACTGGTGAATTATCCTTAGATGCGCCCGCCCGGTTAGCCGTGCGTTAGACCGCACGGCTTTCCGGATTGGGAAAGAGCGCCTGGTCCCCGGCACGAATCCGCGCTTCTGTCTGGAATTGCGCAACTGCTCGGGCATGGATGTGTGTGATGTTCTTAGGTTAGTTAGGTTTCAGTAGTTCTAAGTTCTAGGGGACTGATGACCTCCGATGTTAAGTCCCATAGTGCTCAGAGCCAGTTGAACCATTTGAATCCGCCCGGCGGACTTGTGTCGAGGTCCGGTGAGCCGGCAAGTGTGTGGATGGTTTTATGAAGTTTTCCCTCCTGCTTCTGCGAATGCGGGCTGGTTCCCCTTATTCCGCCTCAGCTACACTGGTGTGTGACCTCCCCTTGGCTTGGGGGGGGGGGGGGGGGTATACCGGGGGCCGAACCGCACAATTACCCTGAAAGAGTGGTTCTGTGTGGGGCGGCGGAGGGGTGAAGTCGACTGCGGTAGTCGTCGTGGGGTTGTGGACCATTGCGGCTGCGACGGGTACAGAACCTCTCCGTCGTTTCTAAGACCCCGGTTAACATACAGTACAATACAATCCCTAGATGCGACGGCCTTTGCCTTCCAGTTGGTGTGTTTAATTTAAAACTTTTCTTTCGTGTTCCGCTTTTCTAAGCACACTCTCTTAGCTGCGTCAAGCTAGTGTGTCCCATTAATCTGGCGCGACAGTATCGTGCAAGATCAGGAATTTCCTAAGATCAAAGTATCGTAATTTCTCTGAAGGTGATTACGATATTTCAAATTGTACTGGAATTGCTAAAGTGAGCAGCTTAGCTGAACGACTCTGTGTAACAAGCGTAGTGTTTGAATGGAAGATGATTAATATGCGACTGTTGTTTCAAAATGTCTAATTTTCATCTTCTGCTAGTGTATTCGTGTTTACAGACGCTGTCGGTGGTGGTAAGATGCTTAAAAAGGGATGCTACAAGAAATTATTTATTTCGCTTATTACTACTCGTAGGTATTTTTGTGATTGCCCGTAGAAAAAAAATGTTATTTAAAGTTTAGGGACAGGGACGCTAAGGGGATACGGTTTCGTTTCCCTAGGTTCTCAGAAATACTTTTTGTGAATCTCATTTCAATGAATAGCGGTCTCAACCACTGTTACAGACATCAGACGGAAAGGAGAGGTGGGAGAGGGGAAGAGAGAGAGAGAGAGAGAGAGAGAGAGAGAGAGAGAGAGAGAAGGAGAGAACCGGAGCATATTGAATAAGCGGATTGGAAATCTTCCTCAGTTTGACAGGTGCTTTGAAACTTCGCATAAATCTGCCATGCGTTCGCTGAAACGCATGCGGAGGTTTATACGTGAAGCAGTTTCGAGGATCCTACTTCTTCGAATCTTTCATCCAAGCCTGGCGTTCGTACGCTCATTACTTGAGATTGCAAACATGTTAAACCAAAGTACTCTCAGGATAGCAAAATATTGTTATAATTTTCTGTCTAGGACTTAATAAGAGTAACTCCACAAAGTACAAAGCCAATTTAACCATAACCTTCTCCATATTAACACAGTTTATACTGTCCCTCATTTCTAATCACTTCCCGGCAGAGTTACAGGACGTTAACGTAGCAATATAATTTGCATCGGTTTGGAAACAAACAAGTGGACTAGAAATAAGATAGAGAGATACAATTACACTAGTCTAAATTGTGACTGAACATCAGAAAGATACGATGCTTACTGACTAGCAGAAATAGGACGAATATAGAAAACGACAGGGAAAGAACAGAGGATACTTCATTGCGAGGAATTTCTATTCTTACAATATTAAATCACGTCAACGGCAATCTCGACGAAACAGTTTAGCCGTAATTGTCCTGTACAGCTATTTAAAAAACATGGAAAAGGAAGTGAGATATTTGCTATTACGTTAAAAACTAGGAAACGCTATGTGCAAGGAAGATTTCATCACCAGATTCTGCATGATAATAGGAGGAGAGCTGTTACCATCAACTACAGAGATAGCACTGAAAAAGGATCCATATCTCATATAAATGAGCTGATATATGCAGCAAACAGTATTAATAATGCCCAAGTTAAAATGTGACGTCATTTGGAATTGAGATAACCTCTTATTCAGTTATCCAAACCCACAAGAGCAAATACAGTCAACGACTTGGGAGAAGATACATGATTTATATAAGCAGGAAAGAAGTCACTGAAGTGGCTAAGGTGACATCCCGTTGTCATGTTGCCACCGTTTACAACAACGACCTATGAGGCTTAGGCTTTGGGTACCGTGAGAGTGAACTTAAATACGGAGGGAAGGATGACTAAAAAAAGGAACAAAGCACATGTAAAGATTGTTGATGATGGGAAATAACCAAAATAACCAAGCAGCACGCATTGCAGACAGATATGCGTGGTGTTAAAAACTAATGAATAATAAAAACAAAAACCCATTTCAGACATCCAGGTTTTGGAGTCAGTGACTGACATATAAAACTATACCGTGCCGCTTCGTTTCAGACTGTGGGAAACATCTTCAACTGCTGTTGTGGTTTCTCCTCTGAAAATGTCTCTTACAGTTGGAGAGGAAACGTCAGGGAATAGTTTTATATAATATCGACCACAGTCTCTAAGCCCGTAAGTTTTAATCGAAATAAACACGGGTCGTGAACGCCAACACTGTACAAAAGAAACATTTTCTAATTCCTCCGTCACCCTGGAGGAATTCTGGAAAGTAATCCGCTATAAGCGCAATCACTGTCTTTATTGAGTAATCATTTTAACCGATCTCCAAGTTCTGAAAGAAATGACTGCGGAATAAATGAGAGGAACGCGGCTGGGGGAGGAATTATTGTCGACTCGCTCTTTTGCTGTTCCAGTCGCGAACTGCTCTCTGATATTCCGTACATTAGTATTTGATTTACTAGGCGGCAGTGCGAAACTGCATCGAACGCCTTCCGAAAGGCAAAGAACACGGCACCGACCTATGCGCCTGTATCTACTGCTTTTTGGGTAACGTGGACAAGCGGGTCGAGATGGGTATCATACGGTAGTTGTTTCCGGAAGCCACGTCGATTACTGCTGTTCCAGTGAAGTAGTGTTCTGGCGAAATAAATGTTTAGTGTGGCAATCATGGTTCTTTGTAGTGACACAGTCTTTTTTAGTGATCTGTTTTTGAAGTTTGAGGCTTTTGTCTATGGTCTATTACTGATGTTCCGCGAGGGTCAGCCATGGTTCTAGACTTTTTCTTGCAATCCGCCACGAAACATATCTGGAACAAAATGCAGTAGACACCTTTCCATTCAGTAAAAGCTTTATCCTTCTTTGTAAATCGCAAGACCTTTGACAACTACGGTTTCTATTGCTCATTCGGAATGCAGATGGCTGAAAATCCGCGTAAGACACTTAGCAGATTGTTTCTAAAGCAAACCAAAGTCTACATTGAAATGTTAGTTCTCATACAATTTTGAATAATCAATCGTGAAACATAGCGCAACACGGATTTTTGATGCCCAGTTTTTGATAAATGATGTATCATACCCTTTCAGTTTGAGAAACACTAACCGCTATCTTGCACATACTAACTTTTCGATCTGCCATTCCCGTATCATGAACTTCACAATGGTTTCTGATGTGTTGATCTCAAATTTCCTAGTGGACTGCGCTCCAGCTTCTGTTCAGTTAAACTCGTTCGTCTTAATATAAATAATATTTATAACCATTACATAGTCTGCATAGATGAGTTGCTGCCAAATACCTTAAAAGACAATAATAATAACAGGACCAAATGATCTTCATCGTGTACACCAAGTATAAAACAAATAAATTGAACTGCTTGACATTTAACAGTTGTCGTCGTGCTCCATTTCAATAGTGAATTTTTTGTGTCCCAAAAATGTGCATGATTTGTCAATATACACCATTTTATCAACGTGCCAATCTGCAAACTTATGTTCATATTTATCTTGAGATGAATTTTTCGTTTTCAGTGTTTACTGTCTGTATGTCGAACTGCTCAGTGTGGGTATTGACAACCCAGGGGGGGGGGGGGGGGGGGTACTGGCTTCAGTATATATGCACTTACACGATTCAGTTATGCAATGTTGCGCCAAGGATTTAAAGAAGTAGCTGGGATGAATTAGCAATTTACAAAAATTGGTACCATTTACGGGTGTACAATTGCTACGAGAGCTAATAGTGCGAAACGAGATCTGGGAAAGAAACATCAGGATCATCCTAATTAGAGTTGTACTCGACGGATTTTTATTCTTCTGGAACACCAGTTTATTGAATTATTTCCTAGTAAGAAGCTCACGTGTTTCAGGATAAATGTTAATGATTGGGACTTACGGCAAAATAATGCAAGACAGTTTACTAACGACAGTGCCAGAATCTATAATGCGTGCAGGAAGTGCTCCAACCGGGAGTATATGTGTGTGTTAAGAAGTGCATGGAGCTACTTGGTGACGAGGAAGAATATTCAGAGGCGAAGAGTTACGGAGTACCTGAAGATGACATGCGGCGAACAAAAGCACATCATGCACAACTGCCCCGAAGAAAGACTTCCGCACTTCACTGGCACCATGTTTACTTTATTAGGAGCAGAAATCCAGTACATCACCTCCTTTCGAAGCAAAACCAACAGCTGATAAAATATGTATTGGAAACCAACACTCTGACAACAGGGATATTATAGTCCATACTTGTACTCAATGGCACCAGTTTTATATTCAGTGAGGCAATAACTATGCAAGTGATGATAAAATATCTGTACGTGTTAATGCACTTCACCAAACACAGCAGTCCGAAAGAATTCACTACTCATTATCCTTAAAAGACAGAAATAATCGAAATGGACAGCATTGCAAGATAACACACAGATAAAAACGAGACATAACAAATGAAGGCCCACATAACGCCAATTTTCAAAAAACGAGAAATAAAGTTTAATATAGTCGTTGTAACAACTGTGTTACACAGTATCACGAAAATGTATTGTCAAGTACTAATAAGTTCAAATAAAAAAAATCCATTTTGAGGTGTCACTTTTGGACATCACCAATATTGAGCATATTCTTCTGTCGGTATTAGAAACTTGAGACACTCTTCCTAGAAGTAGCTTCTTACCTGTCTCCACAGGATATATTAATGACTTAACCGTAATTCGTTAACGGGAATCGAACGCAGGTCGCACATGTGGCAGTGAGCACGCTAACCTCTTAGCCCTAGGAGTGGACACAGCGTCGTGTATTTTCTGATTTCAATTCTACGTGTGGGTTTGGTGGTGATGAATTAGATTTTTGGATGTAATGTGTCATACTATAATTTCATTTCTGAAGAGTCTGGAAATTTTTGACGTCTTATTCAAGGGTATACGAAAATGAAAGGCAGCTTCTTAGGCCTCGTCATAACATAGCAAAGGTCTGAGATCTCTTTTTTATACGAAAATATTAAAAAAAATGATTCTCTTCACGTTCGGAAAAAAATTTGTGAGATGCACGTGGATTGGAATCAAACCTTTAATATACATTGTGTTTCAGAAGGAAACAGTGTAAATTGATACGCTGATCATAACAAACATTTGTCTAACAAGAGTTTCTGACTTGAATAAAACTGCAATCAAAATACTGTGTCTGTATCTTTGTTTGTTTTAGTAACAAATCCCATTAGTAATTTAACATGGGTTACAACAACTACAAAATGCACGATGTTCACAAAAAGGTTTTTGTCGAGACGTAAACTGAAGGTCTTTTTGCAACACAAATTTTATATGTTGTTAACATACGATCGCCGTTAGTATACCAAATAGCTTCAAGTAGCTATATCTGTGTAAGAATAAATGGGAAAGCACATGTAAGTCCTTCCAGAATGTAACGTACTATCACCTCTCAACATGTTCATTCACAGCTGAAATTCAACATATTTAGCTTTATAATTTTTTCGTGTTGCAATACCTTCGGCATTATGTTTGAAACTCAGTTCAAAATCCTATCTTAGAAAAGAGCAATTTACTACGTTATGGATGAACAAATAAGTAATAATTGACACACCAAGTCGAAATTAATTGCATACAAAAATCTTGGTTACTCTAATTATTTAATTTTATTGAAAGTTGAGCTAGGTAGTTCCTAATTTTCATTTGATATTATCCTTTCCTCTTTCAAAATTATTCAAAATTTCTATATATTCTCTTACAGATCTGTCGGGTGGCCTGGTTTCTATTGTTACGGTGTCCAACATGTGGAGGAAAACCTGACTTTCCTAGAAATTTGCCCATCTTAGGTCTTCACTACACTTTAAATACCAGTTTAGTGAACCACTCGTTAGGTAATTTTTAGTCCTGTTATTCTATATTTACACAAAACTAGAGCTGAAAATATGCGTAAAGTTGTCAGCACATCTGCAGGTATTTGGATTCAGATATATTTCATTCCGAACTTTTAGATGTTCAGGCAGTTTCCAGTATTAACTATCTAGGAGAATACTGGCGTCCCGCATACTATCATTTTCCAGGAATGTCGTCTCGATATCCTGATCCCATTGTGCAATAATAAGGTAGTTTGATTCGTACTAATTTCAAAATCTATTACTTTGCATGACACACACTCCATAGTTGGAGAGAAGTACTTTAATTTCATAATTGTTTATTCCTTAAGTTGTGCTGTAAAGCATTTATGAAAGATAGTTTTACTTATAGCCACTACAAAGCTGCTAAGATATTTACTGTTCAGCAACTAGCATCGACGCTATGTTGTCATCTGGCTTACTTGAAGGTTTCCATAGTATTCAAATATGTTATAAATTAATAAAAACTGTGAAAGTAAGTGCGACTAGAGCTACAAGCTTGGTATACATCAGAACCATGATACCACAGATCAGTAACAACAATTACATTGTCACAAAGTACCCTAAGTATGGCATTATCTCATCTACACTAGAAAACAACTATGATGACATAATGACAAAACTAGTTTCAAAAGAATAAATATTTTATCAGCTTCGTGGTGGTTTATATCAAAATGTGTAATCATTTTGTCACCCATATAGACTACACTCCTGACAGACATCTTGAAGACTAATGTACAGATTCTCCAACCAACAAATGAAACGAAAAAGCTATCGAAATATCATGTATATAAGAATACTGAAGGAAGTATATAGCTAAACTATGCTGTTTTTGAAACCAAACTTCAGTTTTTTATTCTTTTTTTGTATGTTAACAGGAGCGTGCCCCTATGTTTTGAAGCGTCACCTGTCAGACGAGAGTTGCCGGATGAGCGACTCGGTTTCCGCGGCGCGCCAAGTCCCGTGGACGCCGCTGAGGGTCGCAGGACGCAGCCGAGCTTCCAGGCGTCGCGACGCAGCGAGCGCGGGCCGCCGACTGCCGAACGTGAGCGTCGTCACCGCCGCCGCACCGCCGCCGAGACATCTGCGCATGCGCCGCCTCGGTTGACTACAGCGCCGCAGCCACCCTGGTCTACAGCCCGGCTCGAGCGACGGCGATAGTCCGTGTCAGATTGTCCACCTGCTAGCATGGACGAAGCAAATGGCACAGAATTGCTTACGCACTAAAGAGAGACTACTGCATAATTCCTCTCCTCAAATATGCATCGGTATCCAACTACACAAACTACCACATGTGTGTGACAAAGGGTACTTTGTACTCCACTGTCCCTTATCCCGTATCCTGTTCCAGTCACGGATGGTTTTCAAACCTCGGTGTAATCCCAGTCTCTAATTTGATCTTCGTAGTCTCTTCGCAGAAAATATGAGCAATAAGCGGAAGCACTACTTTCCTTGCTCTTCTAGAAAAGTAACCGCACCTTGGTGCGAGTCTTGGTACACGAATCTCTTGTACTGCCTGCCACTGGAACTGGATAATCATATCCGTGACGACTTTTTGCTTACTAAGCGAACCTGTGACAATACGGGTTACTGTTCTATGGATCTTCTCTGTTTACTCTATCAGTCCTTACTGGTGGGGGTAACAGCATGACGTTCAATATTCAGATATGAACGTTACTGGCAGGGGCTGTAACATTGATTCCATGTTTTTAGATATCCAGAAGGCTGTTGACACTGTTCCTCACAAACAACCTGTATTCAGATTCCATGCCTATAGAGTATCGTCTCAGTTGCCCGCCAGGATTCTTGATATACTATCAGAAAGGACACATTTCGCAATAATTGACGGAAAGTCATCGAATAAAACAGAAGTAGTATGTGGCGTCCCCCAAGGAAGTTCTGTCAGCCCACTGCAGTTCATAATCTATATGAACGCTTTAGGAAATAATCTGAGCAGCCCACTTAGATTGTTTGCATATGATGCTGCCATTTACCACCTTGTAAAGCCATTGGAAGATAAAAAATAATTGCAAAACGATTTAAACAAGATACCTTTATGGTGCAAAAAATGGTAACTTATAAAACAGCGACTACTATTAAATAAATAATACGCAGATAATATTATTCTTGTTAAAGTATATTTATTTGACTGTGATCGGACTAATTTTGTTTCCCTAGGGATATCTATTGAAAAAAGCATTGCCAAGACAAATGGAAATCGGACCAACGTTCAATCAGTAATCAAGTAAATCGTAATTATGTAAAAGGAAACCGTCACCAGCCTAATTAGGTAAAGTTACACCCAGTACCGGCATGGTACACGAACAAGTTAACTATTGGAACTGACTTTCAATGGTACTGAGTTTCTGTTTTGCTGGTAAGATACCGGGTGATCAAAAAGTCAGTATAAATTTGAAAACTGAGTAAATCACGGAATAATCTAGATAGAGAGGTACAAATTGACACACATCCTTGGAATGACATGGGGTTTTATTAGAACCAAAAAAATACAAACGTTCAAAAATGTCCGACAGATGGCGCTTCATCTGATCAGAATAGCAATAATTAGCATATCAAAGTAAGACAAAGCAAAGATGATGTTCTTTACAGGAAATGCTCAATATGTCCACCATAATTCCTCAACAATAGCTGTAGTCGAGGAATAATGTTGTGAACAGCACTGTAAAGCATGTCCGGAATTGTGGTGAGGCATTGGCATCGGATGTTGTCTTTCAGCATCCCTAGAGATGTCGGTCGATCACGATACACTTGCGACTTCAGGTAACCCCAAAGCCAATAATCGCACGAACTGAGGTCTGGGGACCTGGGAGGCCAAGCATGACGAAAGTGGCGGCTGAGCACACGATCATCATCAAACGACGCATGCAAGAGATCTTTCACGCGTCTAGCGATATGGAGTGGAGCGCCATTCTGCATAAACGTCGTACGTTTCAGCAGGTGTTTATCAGCCAGGCTGGGAATGATGCGATTCTGTAACATATCGGCGTACCTCTCACCCGTCACGGTAGCTGTTACTGACGTTTTGCTGTCCAGCGCCATCTGTCGCACATTTTGTGAACTTAGTTTTTTTTTTCTTTTTGTTCTAATAAAACCCCATGTCATTCCAAGCATGTGTGTCAATTTTTACCTCTCTGTCTACATTATTCTGTGGTTTATTAAGTTTTCAAAATTTATATTGACTTTTTGATCACCCTGTACAAGACAGTAGCAGAATTTAGCAAGTGATGTATCAGTTATTTGACTGTAATACACAGGGGAAGTATTAATACGTTTAGGCAACATGTGGCTCTCAATAACACTTGCTGTCCGTACATTACAGTAGGAAACTAATGACGATTATAGGTAGATGATCACTGATGGTGGAGCACTACTGACCTGGACAAGATTTTATTTTGTCAGTTCAATTATGGGAAATTACCACTATTGAAATAGTACTGACTACTATTTGCATTCTCATGGGAAATTCACTTTCTGATATTAATTATCTTAACTGGGACGTGTGTTGCCTGGATCTAGTATAGTTTGAATATTTGTAGCCAGTTGCTTATTCTTGATTGCTGTTATTGTGATACAGGTATGACATTTAATCTGGGTCATCTATTACATTGGGACCCCAGAAGCTAAACTGTCGGTAGACTGAAATAGTGTGTGACCAGTTTAATGACAACACAATATAGGAAACACTGTTAACTACATAACACATGAAACTGCAAATACTATTATTTCAATGAGAAGAATCTTTGAACTGAATGATTTAAATCTTGTCTTAGTAATTGTAGTTTGATGAAACTTTAACTGTCCATTTCTGAAAACTACGTGGAATATTTCAACACTTATGCTCAAGAAATGATTATGTACTTTAAAACTACACAAAGTTTCATAACTTTTGTTAAGGGAGATGGTTACTTTTCAGTTCAGCAAAATAGGATATTCGGATGTATCGTAGCACTTGGGATAGGACCTGGTCTAGGTACATGAATGAGGGCAAAAAACGGCTGCTCAGCTCAAAGTTTACAGAACATAAAATTGTTATTGAAAAGAAAACCACAAAGCTGGTCCATGAAATTATACAGTACTCGTCTGATAAGTTGAGCTGAAGATGGTGGCAATGTCGATCTCCTGTGCTATTCAAGAATGGCGGCAAAAGTATCGATGGCTCTTTGGTACAACAAGTTCTTCAAATTCTCTTCTCAGCATTTGATTTTCATAGTACAGAGCGAACTATAGGATGCCATGAATAATAAGACGAATTACTACAACATCCGAGGCTATGTTATATAATCTTGCAGTTCTTCCCGCCTCCTTCAGTTTACATGATGCGCACCCTTTGCCTGCTAGCCGCCAACTGACGCATGCCACACAGCAGCCTTTCAGGTCGACCGCCAGATCCACCCTTTCTGTTCCTGCCTAACCAGTTTCGTTGCGGAGTGACTTACCCCCAAGTTTTACACGATTACAAATCTACTTTCGCTGTCCATGTACCAGAATTACAACTAAATTTGTTGACTTTTACATTCTTTCACACCACATTACTTTTGAAATTACATTCACAGTTTAATTACAATTACATAAAGTATCATAAGTAGCAAATAAAGCATTTACATTTGTGTTGCATCAAAGAGCATGGTTATACAGAAGTCACATTAGGTAAAAGCAGACAAAGAAGTTAGATAAGACCATTATAGGTAATATCGATAATAGTGTTACACACTGACTCTAAACAAAGTGTGAAGGCATCCACATTACTAAAAGGAATCCGCAAAATTTCGGCTACACGATTAATCACAGAAATCTAAAGACTCGAAATTCGTTTAAATGCTTTGGGATTACAGTTATGAATAACTTAAATTGGAACGATCACATGGATAATGTTGCGGGGAAAGTAAACGAAAGACTACGATTTTTGGCAGAACGCTTAGAAAATCCAAAAGGTTTACTTAAGAGACTGATTACACTACGCATGTCCGCCATCTTCTCGTGGTCAGTGTACGATCAGCATTATTTAGGGTCGACGGAGCACACTGAAAAAGTTGAAGAAAAGGGTAGCTCGTTCTTATTATTGTGAAATAGAGGAGAAAATGCCACGGCTACGGTAAGCGAATTGGAGCGGCAATCCTTAAAACAAAGAGGTTTTTTCCAGCGGCAAGTTCTTCTCATGAAACCTCAATCACCAACTTTCTCGTCAGAGCGTGGAATTATTTTGTTGGCACCCACCTACATTGGGATAAAAGATCATCATAATAAAATAACAGAAATCAAAGTTCGCACGGAAAGATTTAAGTGTTAGTTTTTTCCGCTAAGTGTTCAAGAACAGAATTGTAGAGAAACAGCTTGAAGGTGGTTTGATGAACCCTCTGCCGGGCACTTAATTATGAACTGCAAAGGAATCACATAGACTTACATATACATGTATCAGTTGAACGAGATTTCTATAAGGTTCCTCCTTTGTAAGTGGACTTCCTGAGCGTGATTACACTATATCTCTGTTCGGCATGTGAATTTCTAATTTTAAGTGTTCGTCCCACTTTGAATCGTACGTATGTGTACTGGAAGGACCCGCGGTCTGTGGCTACCATCTTTGATTAGTGAGCGAAGAGTCCTCGGTCTAGGTTTGAACTCTACGACTGCTTAAATTTTGACTAAAAATCGTCAGAAGTGGCGGCTGAAGACATCCGACATAAGAAGTCATCCTCGTTCAGCCGACGGCCTTGTAAGAGAGAGCGGAGGAGCAGGTAGAAGTTCAGGATATTCTCTTGCCCTTGGGGAGCGAAACTGCCCCAAAGGGCGGAAGATTCAGCAATGATCAACGGCATGACGATGCAGAAGGCAATAGTAACCACTTCATTAGACATACATAAAGCGAATCCACAGGACATGTGGCCTGTAATTGTAAAACTGTCATGATGACCTCTGCATTGGTAAAAGATTCCGGAATAATATCTCATTCAAATCTCCGTGAGGGCGCTGCCAAAGGGGAGGTGAAAATGAGAAAAATATTAAATAATCAGCGAAAGGATAACGCTCTACGAGTCGGGGGGGGGGGGGGGGGGTTGGAACGTCAGAAGTTTGAACATGGCATGGAAGCTAGAAAATCTGAAAAAGAAAATGGTAAATCTGAATCAAGATCTAGTGGGTATTAGTGAAATGAAATGCAAGGAAGGAAAGGATTTATGGTCAAACAAGTATAGAGTTATCAGCAACAGCAGAAAACGGTATAACTGGAGTAGGATTCATTAATATTAGAAAGGTAGGACAGACAGTGAGTTATTATGAACATTTCAGTCATAGAGCTTCTCTCATCAGAGCCGACAGCAGACCAACAGCGACAACAATAGTTCTCGTACACATGCCGACGCCGCAAGCAGAGGACGAAGAGATGGAGAAAGTACATGATGATATTGAAGGGCTAATACAGTACATAATGGGAGACTGAAATCTAATAGTCATGGGGGACTGGAACTCAGTTGTAGGTGGAGTACAAGAAAAGGTTACTGGAGAATATGGCCTTGGGACAAGGAATGAGAGAGGAAAAAGACTAAGTAGGTCTGCAATAAGTGTCAATTAGTAAAAGCGAAAACTCTGTTCAAGAATCGCAAGATGATTAGGTATTCTTGCAAACGGCCGGAAGACATGCAAAAATTTCAGTAAAATTACGTCGTGGTCAGGCATAGATCCCGAAATCAGATAACGCATATTAAAGCGTCCCCAGAATCACGTATAGACTCATACCAAAATTTAGTAATAATGAAGAGTAGGCTGCAGTTTAAGAGACTAGTCGGCAACAATAAGTGCCCAAGAAGTGGGATAACGAAGTACTAAGGAATGGAGAGACGCCCTTCAAGTTCCCTGATATGAATACCTCAGCCGATCAACGAAAGAGGGAACTACAAAAATGTTCAGGAAAATTCGGGAATAGAGAAATACATTTCAGTTAGGAACGAAATAAATAAGAAGTGTAGGGAAGCTAAGGTAAAATGGATGCACGAAAACTGCAAAAATCGAAAAAGAAATGTTTGTCGAAAGGACTGACTCAGCATATACACTACTGGCCATTAAAATTGCTACACCACGAAGATGACGTGCTACAGACGCGAAATTTAACCGACAAGAAGAAGATGCTGTGATATGGTAGGGATTAGCTTTTCAGGGCATTCACACGAGGTTGGCGCCGGTGGCGACACCTACAACGTTCTGACATGAGGAAAGTTCCCAACCGATATCTCATACACAAACAGCAGTTGACCGGCGTTGCCTGGTGAAACATTGTTGTGATGCCTCGTGTAAGGAGGAGAAATGCGTACCATCACGTTTCCGACATTGATAAATGTTGGATTGCAGCCTATCGCGATTGCGGTTTATCGTATCGCGACATTGCTGCTCGCGTTGATCGAGATCCAATGACTGTTAGCAGAATATGGAACCGGTGGGTTCAGTATGGTAATACGGAACGCCGTGCTGGATCCCAACGGCCTCGTATCACTAGCAGTCGAGATGACAGGCATCTTATCCGCATGGCTGTAACGGATCGTGCAGCCACGTCTCGATCCGTGAGTCAACAAATGCGGACGTCTGCAAGACAACAACCATCTGCACGAACAGTTCGACGACGTTTGCAGCAGCATGGACTATCAGCTCGGAGACCATGGCTGCGGATACCCTTGACGCTGCATCACAGACAGGAGCGCCTGCGATGGTGTACTCAACGACGAACCTGGGTGCACGAACGGCAAAACGTCATTTTTGCGGATGAATCCAGGTTATGTTTACAGCACCATGATGATCGCATCCGTGTTTGGCAACATCGCAGTGAACGCACATTGGAAGCGTGTAATCACTGGCGTATCACCTGGCGTGATGGTATGGGGCGCCATTGGTTACACGTCGCGGTCACCTCTTGTTCTCATTGACGGCACTTTGAAGAGTGGACGTCACATTTCAGATGTGTTACGACCCGTGGCTCTACCCTTCATTCGATGCCTGCGAAACCCTACATTTCAACAGGATAGTGCACGGCCGCATGTTGCAGGTTCTGTACGGGCCTTTCTGGATAAGGAAAATGTTCGACTGATGCCCCGGCCAGCACATTCTCCAGATCTCTCACCAATTGAAAACGTCTGCTCAATGGTGGCCGAGCAACTGGCTCGCCACAATACGCCAGTCAGTACTCTTGATGACCTGTGGTATCGTGTTGAAGCTGCATGGGCAGCTGTACCTCTGTTTGACTCAATGCCCTGGCGTATCAAGGCCGTTATTACGGCCAGAGGTGGTTGTTCTGCGTACTGATTTCTCAGGATCTATGCACCCAAACTGCGTGAAAATGTAATCACATGGCAGTTCTAGTATAATACATTTGTCCAATTAATACCCGTTTATCATCTGCATTTCTTCTTGGTGTAGCAATTTTAATGGCCAGTAGTGTAAAAAACTCAGTACAACCTTCGGTGAAATTAAAAGCAAAGGCGGTAACATTGAGAGCTTAATGGAAATTCCACTGTTAATTCCAGAAGAGACTGCGGATAGGTACACTGAAGACCTGTACCGGCGGGAGGCTTGTCTATTGTCCTGACAGAAGACGAAACAGGAGTCGACTGGGAAGAGGTAAAGTGTGTAGTATTAGAATCATAATTTAAAAGAGCTGTGGCGCACTTATTATGAAATACGGAAGATGGGATGGACGGCATTCAGTCGGAATTTCTAAAACCATTTGGGGACGTGGCAACAAAACGATTAGTCACGTCAGTGTGTAGAATGTATGAGACTGCGATACACCATCAAACTTTCGCAAAAACGTCATCCATATACTGTTTCGACGATAGCAGGAACTGACAAGTTTGTGTTTTCTCGTATACTCAGCTCAACAGCCCATGCATCCAAATTACTGACAAGAATAATACGCAGAAGAAGGGAAAAGAAAACTGAGGATCTGTTAGATGTTGATCTGTTTGGCCTTAGGAATGGTTAAATCTCTAGAGAGGCAGTTCGTCATTGCGATTGATAATGGAATCAAGACTTACGAAAAATTGAGACATGTTCATATAATTTGACGGCCTGTAGCATGCGTTCGGAAATTTAAAATTGTGCAAGATGTTCGAAATTCAGAGAGAAGTAGGGGTAAACTATAGGGAAATGTGGGTATTTATTTTTATTTAATCGTGTCTGAGCTACATCTGTAACTAATTAATAGGCGATATATACTAGGTTACAAATAAAACTAAATAATAGTTATACATTCATATATACATTCATGATCTTCACATATCGTAAGTCACCGTTATTGTCTATAGCAAGGCTCTCCAGTGTTCGGCACACTTCACTGCAGCGTCGTTGGCCAACCACAGGCCTTGGAAAGTGCATGGGGCCAGCAAGTATGAACAGGTCAAAAGATGTATCGTCGTTTGTTTTCCTCCACATTAGCAGGGCTCTTCTTCGGCGTATCCCCACACGAACAGGTCATCCTTCGATCTTCCTATTTGACATTTAAGTCTGTTTGGACTCTTCCAGACTCTCCATTCCAATTGTGATCCAGCAGGAAGTTTTTCTTTAATGTTCCAACATTTCAGGCTGCCTTTATTCAATTCCTGTTTCCACATTCATTCTCTGGTTGTGGATTGACTTTCGTTTAGTGGACGTTCAACTTCTATGAAATCTTTCCTAAATTTAACTCTTGCCACCTCTGGCTGATGTGCGTACAGGGGATGTCTTCTATCTTCGCACTACCTGCTTCGTTCGGCCATCGCCAACGTTTTCCGTCTGATCTGTGTGTGGAAGCTACTCCTGAACACATATAAAGGAGAACATGGTTTGCAGGCTTCAGGTATCCCGTAATTAATCGACATGAGTCATTCAGTGCTGCATCTAGCTTCTGGCCATGTGTCGATCTTCTCCACACGGGGCAAGCATATTCAGCGGGAGGAAAGCACAATGCCAGGAATGATACACGTGGAATTCCAGGATTTTCTCCCCAGTGGGAGTTGGTAAGTTTGCGGATTATACCGTTCCGTGTGTTGACTTTCGCTCGTTTTTTCTGCATATTTCTTGTAAGACAATGTTCGACCTAACGTGACTCATAAACTGGGTTTGGGCAGTGTTTAAGTTTAACTGAGTTCCACATCAATTGTAATTCCCTGTTTGCTTCCTTATTGTTCAGATTAAATAATCAAGTCTGCGTCTTTGCTGGATTTGGTCGAAGCTGCTTCCTGTTGTAATATTCAGTTAGAACTTCTCATGCATCTGTTAGGTTTCTCTCAATCTGTTTGATCTGGATTGGCAGTTAATGGCTGGTTGGTCATTTGTGCACAGATTGAAAAGTAGTGGTGACAAAACACTACCTTCTGCCATCCCATTCTTCTGGTTCCTCTAGCACCTTCTTTGCTCTTGAAATTCCACGTTGAATCCTCTGTTGGAGATCAGTGATCTCACAACTTCAGTAATTTTGTAGTTTCCGGTGATTTTGAAAATTTTTCCCAGGAGGGTTTTATGGCTTATATTTTGTGATTTATCGTGTCGTATGCTGCTGATAAGTCGGCAAACACCACAATAGTCCTTTCTCCCGCCTCAAAACCTTCCTCTATGTATTGTGTTAGGCAGAGGACCTAGCCAGTGCAAGACTTACCGGGTCTGAATCCTGCTTGTTGTGGAATGATTTGGCTTTCTAGATGCGGTCCTTATTTTATTCAAGATAAGACTTTCAGATAGTTTGAAAGGGCAACACAGCAGCGATATTGGACGATAGTTCTTGGCATCATCTCTTGATTTACCTGGCTTTGGGAAAGCTACTATTTGGCCTTCAACCATAGCTTAGGTACCGTCTTGTTAGACCAGCAGAAATTATAAAGAGCCATTCCTTAGCTATTGGCCCTATGTTCTTTATGAATTCATTAATGACGTCATCGTGACCCGCTGCCTTCCCTGGTTTCAAGGAACTGATAGCAGCTTCCAATTCTGTTGAAGTGAAGTAGGCTCAGATGGTATTTCAGCCACTTGTGGCCTCCTATATGAGGTGGCAATCTTGCTGTTCCTCGTTGGTTTACCATTCAAAATGAGCTGATTGTGCGATTTGATTAGCTGTCCTTGGGGGCTGCCGGGTGGCTAGTCAATCGTTTTATGAGATTCCACGCTCTTCTGTTACTGTGCTTCGCGTCAAGACTCTCCAACGTATGTTTCCAGGATTTGTCAGTCTTTGCTTATAGTTTCAATCAGCTGATCCCCAAGTTTTATTGTTTCTTCACTGAAGGGGCCCTGGCTGTTCCGCTCCAGGTATTCGTTATAGATTTGTTTCATGTTGTTGGAAACTCCAGGAATGTAGAGTGTTCTGCAGCCTCTGGGTACGCTGAGTCTTGCTGATCTTTTAACAGCTTGGACGAACTTTCCGTAGTTTTCAATGTTTGATGGGAAACGTACGATTTTCACATCCAAGGCGTCTGCAATTTTTTTCCTGTTGGCCCTTTTGAAGTTAAAAAGTGTTTTGAAGGGTACTTTTTGTGGCACTATTACTGGTTTAAGCTTTAGCATGATTGGTCTGTGTTGGGTCTTTAGGATAAGGTTGAGAACGAATTTATTGCATGACTCAGACTAGGTTTTGGAAATACATATGAGGTCTCTATTCCATCTTGCACCGCTGAATGATGCAGGCTCTTTCTGATCATGGATGAGATTCAGCTCATTTCTTCTGCCCAGCTTTCCAGTAATTATTCGTCATCATTTTGTCTTGGTAGCCCCACACTCTACTGTGATAGTTAAAGTCTGCCATTGTTAGCTGTGGGTGACAGACATGTTGCCTAAAAGCAAACCTTTCCCCTGGTGGTTTATATGTTGGTGACACCATAATGCTTCCGATTGTAACAGAAATGATTTCCGTGTTGTTAACGGTGTTAACTTATGTGCTGGACACTTTGATTCCAGGCCGAATAAATACAGAACTTCCATGTTGGTTGTGAGAGCATTCCTTCACCAAGGTCATCTCAGGAATAGTTGTGATGGCCCTCTATGTGTCTCCTGGAGACGCACGACGTCGCAGGAATGAAGTTTACATGCGTTGGGAATAAGTTCTTCTTTCTCAGTTGATATGCCCTCAATGTTAAGAGATGTGACTGTCAAACATGGCCCTGAAAAGGGCCTTTTCTTCATTTTCGATTTTAAATAGATGTAGCTCATTGTGTGCAAGGATCTGCCGGTATTCACCGCTGCCCAGGGGATGCCAGACTCCACATGTACAATCATCTGAGAGGCTCCCTCCTTGTATGTAAAAGTATGTAAATAGCCAATAGGGACCTATAAGACTGGAAGATCAGAAAGGAAGTGCTCAGATTAAAAAGGTGTAAAATAGGGATAAAGCCTTTCACCCCTACTGTTCAATCTGTACATTTGTTAAGACATCAGGGAATGACTTCCATGGTACCAGAGAGATATGTAGAGGGCAAAATCTGTAGAGGGAGAAAGAGATTGGAATACATCCAGCAAACAATTGAGGACGTAGGTTGCAAGTGATACTCTGGGATGAAGAGGTTGGCACAGTGTAGTGGGACGTGAAATTGAAGCGTCACCCATCCACCAGTGTCAGCCCAGTTTGCAGGTGAATATAAGTTAATTTACTGTTTTGTTTATGTATTTTTGTAATATTTGTAATGGCTGTGAATTGTCTAAAGTTTGTGTTTATTTTTTGTGTTTCATGTACAGAGGGGGCGGCGCAACGAACGGAGACAGCATCTTCACTGCCGGGACCAGAGAGAAAATTGCTGGCCACTATACGTCGCGGGTCGACAGCCAAAGAGCAACAAAAGATCCTGAAACCGAGTTGTTGCGTCGTGCTTCTAAAAATTGAAAATTAAGAATTTGTGATGTTTCTACAACAATGACGTCATAGAAAGTTTAATCATGTTGTAAATGTTCAGTTCAATCTTGTCAAGGCTCAGGTTCATGTCTATATGTAGGAAGATAATAAACTAGTGGATGCTACAAAAGTTTAAATACGTGTTCCGAGAATTTATTTATGAAGAGTTATGTTACGTAATTTATTTGACAATATTATTAATTTTTGACAACGTTCATCGCGAGTTTGATTCTTGAAAGTTTATTCAATGTGGTTCTAATATTTATTAAATCAGATCACTTGCATTAATATAATTTCTGAGAAGAAACAAACGACATCTAAATTGAAAAAGTTTGCGCAAACCAATTGGACTGAGTGACGTAATTCGGCGCATACTACTCAAATGATGATGTTTTAATTACAGTTTTGTTTCGTTGAAGACCCATTCAGAGACAATTTAAAAAAGAATTTAAATAATTTTGAAGTGTGTTGTAACTGACGTAGGTGACGAAGTCTGGACATGATCATACGTCAAAAGAAAATCATTGATACAAAACTTACGTCGTTACACTACACCGTGGCGACCTTAAAAACAGGACTTGGGTGCAACTAAGGCACACAGGTACGAAACAATTAAAACATCAAGAGTCCTTCGGAAGTCAACGCGAGTCTTCGTGGAGCCTTTACCAGCCAGCGGCGACTTCTCGGGTGTGGGCAGCTGACGTAGCGCAGCCAAGCAGTACGGTCACGGTTACTCCACGAGAAGGCGCATCTGTTGGGCAGCAGCTGAACGCTGCAAACCCCGACAACCTTTTTCTCACTAAACTAACAGGCCCAGTACGTCAGCTGGGGGGCGTTCCTCCGGCTGGTATTAGAAGTGTTGCTGAGGGCTTCGCCTGTCTACGGCGAGGCCGGGCGTGGTTGCAGCCAGTGACGTCTCCGGTGTTCGACCCAGCGTCCTGCCGGTTGCGGAAGCGGGGTCGCAGCACCTCAGCGGCTGCATCGACGGCTGTTACTTCTGCAGCCCATAGCAGCACACTGATCACCGAGAACTACAAACTACAATATTAGTGTCCGGTGAGTCTGTTTTAAGTTGGAAGTGGAGTGTTGTACATAGGGAGTGTGCTTTTAATAGGATTGTTGATTACAAGTCTGCGTGTGTAACTAGTTAATATCTTACAATAATGTCGGGAAGTGAAATGTCAGACGAAGAGCAATCTGTGTCCGATAGGAGCATGAGATCCCTTTTTAGGGTGATCGCTAAATTAAAACAATCTAACGAAGAATCTATTGCTAGATTAAAAGAGGAATTAAAACAATCTAACGAAGAATCTACTGCTAGATTAAAAGAGGAATTAAAACAATTTAACGAAGAATCTACTGCTAGATTAAAACAGTCTAACGAAGAATCTACGGCTCGATTAAAAGAGGAACTTAAAGGGGAGCTAGCAAAATCTACAGACAGGTTACAGGTACATCTTAATGAAATCAGCCGAGAATTAAGTGATAAAATCGAGGCTTCTAAACTTGAAATGCAGGAAAAACTAGTAGGACTTAGTAATAAGATTGCTGACAATTGTAAAAGGTTAGAAGAACATATCCAGGAATCGCGTGAGGAAAAAGCTCGTATGCGAAATGATATTACTGACTTAACCAAGAGACTAGATAATGTCAATGTCTTAGTTGTAGATGAAATAGAGAAAAATAACGATAAGTTACGAGATGAATTATTAGAATCTATGAAAGAGGTTTCTACCAAACCTGTAGAGATTTCTTCAATAGATAATGTAGAATTAGAGACATTAGCTCATCGAGTAGAAAAAGATCATACTGAAATAGAAAACATGAAATTTTTAATTACCGAAATATGCAGTAACCTTGAGGCTTCCAGAGATAATAACATTGACGAAGGTACAGAGCGTTCACATCGTGAACACAGTGAAGAATCGATATTAGCTAACCGCGTATCCGATATAGAAATGCGAATACAGGAAATTACTAAACGGTTATCGGAATTAGATAATAATGAAAACATTTCAAGTAGTAGAAGTAATAACGTAATCAGAGACAACAGTCGCATCGTGTTTGCTAGCTCGGATGACAACAATACAAATAAAGAAATCACGGCAAGCAAATCCGACGCAACTCCGTCTCTGCAATCTAAACAAAATCCAACTATGTCTCTCGCAGAATGTTTGGATGATATAACGACAAATTCAAATGTAGCAAGTCGATTTCCTGTATTCAAACCAGGAGGCGAACTTCACCCTATAATCTTTATAAAAGCTTTTGAAACTTCATTATCTCCTAAATGGAGTAATGAAAAACGGATTCAATTCATGATAGGACATTTAGAAGCAGAAGCAGCGGAATGGGCAGTATTGCATAGAACTGAATTTAGGGACTGGGATGATTTCATTAAGCAGTTTAAACAAAGTTATTGCTCAAGAGGAAAACAACAACACTTAACTTTAGAGTTGTTAGACCCTCCTCCTTATTCTAAACGGTGGATAGGTTATAGGAATTATTTCAAATGGCATTTAAACCGTGATAAATTAATTGAAGAACCAATTATTGAAAGTCATCTACTACGAGTCCTAATTAGTAGATTACCGTATTATGTAAAGGAATGAAAAATGTTATTTTACGAATTGTCCATCCGAACAGGAAAAGGAAGACCTTGTATTAGTACGATCTCATCCTGAAAGTTCGAAGATCAATAAGGAATGTAGAAAGTTCTTCTTTATCTTTGAAGGTCCATATGTTGTACATAAGATTGTACATCCCAAAGCGTTACTTCTTATGGAACCTTCATCAGGTGTAATTAAAGGATTATATAGTGTCGATCAAATGAAACCCTTCATTCCTAAATAAGTTAATATTTAGTATATGTTACATGCGGAAGAGCGTTCATAGTTTATTCATGTGAAGTTTTTCGTTATAGTTACGTGCTATTTTAAAGAAATAACAGAAAGTTTAAACAAGTGTTCTGCAATAATCTACCGGTACTTCAAAAAGGGAAAGTTAACTAAAAGGGGATTTATATGGAAGAAAGTTTTGTTATTAGGTCAGAAGGAATTTTGTATATTTTATATTTACTCGGATAGTAGGAACCGAAGGGGATGGTTAATTTTGGGGACCGTGGGCGTCCAGAGCTATATGGCTCACGAGAACATAGCAGAGTGCCTTTAATAGAGATTTGTAATAGTGTTAATATAGAACACACCAAACGGGGCTCTCTCGCTTGTTTCTCCTAAATAAATTGCCATTACCAAACAAAGTGTCCGAAGGTAAAGAAAGCCGTCCCGAGATTGTAAAGAAAGTTTTGCTTGATTTCTTCTCGACCTCAGGCATAAATAAAGCATTAAGGAAAAGAAAGACGTAAAGTAAATAGTGCTATTAGTTATTGTGAGAAACTTATTAGTTAATATACATTTTTGGAAAGAATAACTCTAGTAAATGAATAAAACTGAAACTAACCTATCACAATTTGAACGCTCTGTCCTAATGTAACAACGTTAAAGAACGTACTAAATTATTATTTACTAGCAACTATTAAATGAAAAGGAGTAATCTCTATATATTCGGTTGTGAATTACCATAATAGCACAATTGAAAGTAAATGTCAAATAGTCACAACAATATTGTCATAAAAGGATTGAATATATCTAAGAGCAAGGACTTTATATTACGGAAAATGTGAGAAAAATGTATAATATTAACAGTTAAATATTGTATATAGAAGAAGTTTTATTTTCGGTTAAAGCCTGACAAACTGAGCTTGTGGCTGGGGTATGTAGTGGGACGCGAAATTGAAGCGTCACCCAACCACCAGTGTCAGCCCAGTTTGCAGGTGAATATAAGTTAATTTACTGTTTTGTTTATGTATTTTTGTAATATTTGTAATGGCTGTGAATTGTCTAAAGTTTGTGTTTATTTTTTGTGTTTCATGTACAGAGGGGACGGCGCAACGAACGGAGACAGCATCTTCACTGCCGGGACCAGAGAGAAAATTGCTGGCCACTATACGTCGCGGGTCGACAGCCAAAGAGCAACAAAAGATCCTGAAACCGAGTTGTTGCGTCGTGCTTCTAAAAATTGAAAATTAAGAATTTGTAATGTTTCTACAACAATGACGTCATAGAAAGTTTAATCATGTTGTAAATGTTCAGTTCAATCTTGTCAAGGCTCAGGTTCATGTCTATATGTAGGAAGATAATAAACTAGTGGATGCTACAAAAGTTTAAATACGTGTTCCGAGAATTTATTTATGAAGAGTTATGTTACGTAATTTATTTGACAATATTATTAATTTTTGACAACGTTCATCGCGAGTTTGATTCTTGAAAGTTTATTCAATGTGGTTCTAATATTTATTAAATCAGATCACTTGCATTAATATAATTTCTGAGAAGAAACAAACGACATCTAAATTGAAAAAGTTTGCGCAAACCAATTGGACTGAGTGTCGTAATTCGGCGCATACTACTCAAATGATGATGTTTTAATTACAGTTTTGTTTCGTTCAAGAACCATTCAGAGACAATTTAAAGAAGAATTTAAATAATTTTGAAGTGTGTTGTAACTGACGTAGGTGACGAAGTCTGCACATAGTGATATGTCAAAAGAAAATCATTGATACAAAACTTACGTCGTTACACTATAACAGGAGATCAATTTGTGGCGGGCCGCGTCAAAAAGTTAGTACACTGATGACTCAAAGAAAAAAAAAAACAAAGACAGGGATGATGCAGTCTTTCGCCCCTAAACGTTCAAGCGATATATCGAAGAAGCAATGAGGGAAGTAAAAGAAAGGTTCAACAGCTCGTGGAAATTCAGAGTAAAAGGATATCAATGATAAGGTTCGCCGATGACGTTGCTATTGAGGCGTAGCGCCGTATAACGATCCTGCCTTGGAGGCGGTTAAGTGGGAGATGTGTCTCAGAGCAGGATAGTGACAGATGGTGACGCGAGACTGGACGCGCACGTAGTTTATCTATCAGCCGATAGAGGACAATATTGGATAGGGGGACTGTGATTTAATTTCGATTGTGACCACTATAGTGCACTAAAGTAATAGAACGTTTTTCATAAACTGTTCTAGTATTTTCATAAAGCGTTATAATGTCTTTTTGTGTATGTAAAATGTTATAAATGTGTTTTAGCAGTATGAATGATGCGTGAGTGTGGTTTAAGGTTAATATGAAGATAATTGTTTAACGAGTTATGTAGTAGGATTTAGTGTGGGAACATTTCCAAGAAGTATGGATATGGACAAAGGGAATTTTTGTAGAATAGATTTGTAAAGTAAGTTTATGGTAAAGGGAAAGTTAATTCTGGTATAAATAACAATAGTAAATAACTTTATGCATAAACAGAACTTCAGCGTATTAGATAATTACGTCGGTAAAAAGTGCAGTCGGGTTTACTATTTTGCGATTGGTTATGGATGAAAAGCACAGACTGACGCGGGAGAATGTTGTTTTGCTATTGGCTGTTGAGTAAACTGACCACTGGTAAAGCAATATTCTTCGCGCGCCTTTCTCTGCTGGTAGAGAAGACTTAGAGTATTCTAGGGGAGAGTCGAAGCCTAGCCATGAAAGAGATCGGACGTGTGCAGTAGTAGTTCCGATGGAAACGATAAGTTGCCGGATCTAGCAGTGTTTCAAACATCAAAAGTGTTATAAAGTGACGGCATAATTATTCCGATGGGTGTGAAGAAATTTCGGAATTTTTAAGTGAATTTTGTGACGAGAAAGGACATATATTCCGCGTGGGGTATTGAGCAGGTCGGTGGCTAAAAACTGTGACTGCATTTGGCACCGACAAACTTAATATTTGGCGAGCATTATCAATCAAAAACAATCAGTATTTTTGTAGCTATTACGTTTTCGGGAAATGCAACACCATAAACTTGCTAACGTGAGTGAAAGGGATTATGAGTGATTGTGTTAAGCCGACCGCGGTGACCGTGCGGTTCTAGGCGATACAGTCCGGAACCGCGGGACTGCTACGGTCGCAGGTTCGAATCCTGCCTCGGGCATGGATGTGTGTGATTGTCCTTAGGTTAGTTAGGTTTAAGTAGTTCTAAGTTCTAGGGGACTGATGACCTAAGATGTTATGTCCCATAGTGCTCAGAGCCATTTGAACCATATTTGACTGTGTTAAGACTAGCATGGGTTTGGCAGTGATACTTGTCCACCTAAGTTTCAGAATATATTAATTGAGGACAAAATTTCCAACCTTTTATTTGTGTGAAAACTTTCTCCCGAAACGTAGATTAGTGACGTAAATTGCAGCCTGGTCCACGTCGAAGTACAGTAGGTTTCACTCGGCTATCTTACTGATGATCCGTTGAGACAATGTTCACAGGTAGGTGCAGGTTCGTCGTAAAGGGACGGAAAGAACCGCGCCGCCGCACTATCCTACATCTGCATCTACATTTAAACAACGCAAGCCACCCAACGGTGTGAGGCGGAGGGCACTTTCCGTGCCACTGTCATTACCTCCCTCTCCTGTTCCAGTCGCGTATGGTTCGCGGGAAGCACGACTCTCTAATTTTACATTCGTGATCTCCTCGGGAGGTATAAGTAGGGGTAAGCAATACGTTCGATACCTCATCCAGAAAAGAACCCTCTCGAAACCTGGACAGCAAGCAACACCGCGATGCAGAGCGCCACTCTTGCAGAGTCTGCCACTTGAGTTTGTTTAATCTCCGTAACGCTATCACGGTTACCAAATAACCCTGTGACGAAACGCGCCGCTCTTCTTTGGATCTTCTCTATCTCCTCCGTCAACCCGATCTCGTGCGGATCCCACACTGATGCGCAATACTCAAGTATAGGTCGAATGAGTGTTTTGTAAGCCACCTCCCTTGCTGATGAACTACATTTTCTAAGGACTCTCCCAATGAATCTCAACCTGGTACCCGCCTAACCAACAATTAATTTTATATGATCATTCCACTTCAAATCGTTCCGCACGCATACTCCCAGATATTTTACAGAAGTAACTGCTACCAGTGATTTTTCCGTTATCATATAATCATACAATAAAGGATCCTTCTTTCTACGTATTCGCAATACATTAAATTTGTCTATGTTAAGGGTCAGTTGCCACTCCCTGCACCAAGTGCCTATCCACTGCAGATCTTCCTGCATTTCGCTACAATTTTCTAATGCTACAACTTCTCTGTATACCACAGCATCATCCGCGAAATGCCGAATGGATATTCTGACACTATCTACTAGGTCATTTATATATATATTGTGGAAAGCAATGGGCCCATAACACTCCCTTGTGGCACGCCAAAGGTTACTTTAACGTCTGTAGACGTCTCTCCATTGAGAACAACATGCTGTGTTCTGTTTGCTAAAAACTCTTCAATCCAGCCGTACAGCTGGTCTGATATTCCGTAGGCTCTTACTTTGTTTATCAGGCGACAGTGCGGAACTGTATCGAACGCCTTCCGGAAGTCAAGAAAAATAGCATCTACCTGGGAGCCTGTATCTAATATTTTCTGGGTCTCATGAACAAATAAAGCGAGTTGGGTCTCACACGATCGCTGTTTCCAGAATCCATGTTGATTCCTACAGAGTAGATTCTGGGTTTCCAGAAACGACACGATACGCGATCAAAAAACATGTTCTAAAATTCTACAACAGATCGACGTCAGAGAAATAGGTCTATAGTTTTGCGCATCTGCTCGACGACCCTTCTTGAAGACTGGGGCTACCTGTGCTCTTTTCCAATCATTTGGAACCTTCCGTTCCTCTAGAGACTTGCGGTACACGGCTGTTAGAAGGGGGGCAAGTTCTTTCGCGTGGAAATGAAGAAGAACTGTAAGATATTTTGAATGAAATGAACAGTCTAATGAGTGGAGTATACGGATTGTGGGTAAATCTAAGAGGGACCAAAGTAATGAAAAGTTGCAGAAATGAGAACAACGAGGAACTGAACATTTCAATTGGTGATTACAGAGTAGGCAGCTGAATAACCTATGATGGGCGGAGCAAGGAGGACATAAAAGACAGCCTAGCCTGGCACTGGGCAAGAGAAGGAAATTGCTGAAAGTGTAAGTTTGGAGCACAGTACTGTACAATAGTGGGACATGCGCTGTGGCAAAACAAAAATAGAAGAGAGAAGAGAATCGGAGACTTTTAGATGTGGTGCTTGAGAAAAATTCTGAAAATTAGGAGTACGGATAAGGTAGGAGGAATCAAAGAGGTCCTCCGCAGAATCGGTGACGAGCGTAACAAACCAGTGAGAAGGCTGATGACTCAAAAAAAAGTGGTCATTAGAAAAATGGTGGGAAATATATTTGTTGAGGGTCAACTGCCAATCCGTGCTCCAAGCATTGAATACTTCCTGACAATTCAAACGGCTCTGAGCACTACGTGACTTAACATGTGAGGTCATCGGTCCCCTAGAACTTAGAACTACTTAAACCTAACTAACCTAAGGACGTCACACACATCTATGCCCGAGGCAGGATTCGAACCTGCGACCGTAGCGGTCGCGCCTAAAACCGCTCGGCCACCACGGCCGGCACCTGACAATTTGCTACAATTATCTAGCATCCCGGGATTTCTGTACACAACACCATCAGTCATGGAGATCCTCATGGAGCTTCTGATATTATCCACTAGATCATTAATAGTTATTGTTAATAGCCATGGTCGTGCAACACTCACATATCAAATACTTAACGTCATTCAGTAACTGCAATACCAGATCGCTTACGTCCAGTATCTAGACTGTAACTCTTGCGTAACATTTAATCTTTCTCGATCTCCTTCTCCATTTCAGTCATACGACAGCCGAAGAAACTACCCGGTAAACTACGTCTTACCCAAAACACTCCGCATTCATAAGATTAAAGCTTCATGAATTGTAGTTGTAGCTTCTATCTTGGCTGTAAACCTACTTTTCCCTTCTGCCAAACAGCGAATCAGTATCTGTCACACTGTAAGCTATCCCTGATTTTATTACTCATATCTATTTGTGTATTCTTTCTTGTATCTAATATATTATATTTAACCTAACATTTCGTGCTCGTCCTCAGGCCAAAGTACTTCTACTCAAGGTATGATTCATTCTGTACTGTTACTGTATGTTTCTGTTAGGTATAATTACTTATGTTGGACGAGAACGGGAGGAGGATACTACTTAATAGAACGTTAATTAGGCTGTCGTTTCTTAAATTTTGTGTTTTCATTAATTGTTATTACTAATATAAATATCGTTATATACAGCTCTGCACAGTGTAACGTTGACTCATTAAGGATATGTGGCTAGATGTAAGAGGGGGCCGAAAAAACCTAACCCTCCAAGGTGAGACAACTTCGTAGATAAATGCAGCTACTCAATATCAGTGGTAAAGAACGTCTCAGTCTCTTATTTAGCAATGTAAAACGAACATAAGCTATTTTCTATATCTGCCTAACGCAGGAGAACGAGTGTCTCAGAAAGTCATTCGGTTTGGCAAGACTAAATTTTTACTCATGAATGAATATACGAACTTGAGATAAAAATTAATACATATGTGTAGTGTCTGATGTGTTGGACATGTCAAACACTACTGACACCAGTTGCATACATTTGTGTAAGAGAGTGACGGCTCCCTGACGTTTGTCTCAGGGCGGATGCACTACTATCGCCCGAACCCCACCGGGAATCAATAATTTACAAGTAGCGGCTAATGGACGAGGGGCGCTGCATCGCAGCGTGCGATAAGTTGAGCATTTGGGTCGGACTGAGAGGATGGCCGAGGCGGGTTGGCAGACGGCCCATAGCAGTGGCACGAGGCGGACATGTTAGGCGCTCCGAGCTGCGCTCCTCGGGCGCGTATGTTAGGAATTCAATTCTCCATCAAGAGCAGCGTCGTGTACATCAATCTGTGGACCGAAGAAGTTGGCGCTAAGGTTTGCGAAGTTCCATCCGCGGACTGAAACTCAAGTACTCCGATGGCCACGTCATAGATGTTCTTTTAGAACCTCGGTTTGAGATACCGGAAGACGTGGTAGTATCTGCCTTTAGACCTTACGGCAACATAATCAGTCACGTCGCTGAAACATGGCAGATCTTCGAGACCTAGCACGTCTTAAATGGCGAGCGTTAGACTAAAGTGGAAGTGAAGAGGCGTGTTACTACTTATTTGTGACAGACGGAGTGTGGACGATAGTGACCCACGACGGTCATCCGCAAACTTGTGCGGGCTGTGGCCAAGAGGGGCACGTCCGGTTGGATTTCCTTCGCAGCCGCCTGATACAGACAGACAGCGACAGGAAATGTCACAGCACTCGTCATATCTACAGCACTCCCTGTCACCTACGCCGCTGCTGCAAAGATGTCGGACGCACCGCCCAGATTCTTTCCGATCTGCCATCGTTACTGCACACTGACGGGGCGGAGAGTCTTCGGATTCCCTCTCCATCACCTCCCGTGAAAACGACACCTTCGGACACCGATCAGAAACAGAAAAGCGACGTTACAATTGCGATGGACGTCGACTCGGGTGTCGTACCATCTTTTACTTTCCTTCCGGTTAGCATGCCGTCGGATAACATGGAATAACACGTACAAAAGCAGGAGTCACTGAGGAAGCGCAAGAAACGGAGTCATACGCCATCTAACGATTGTCTCCACTGGATGGCCACGAGGGACTGCGAACCGATGTCGGAAGATCTTGAGAGACATGTTGTTGAGCGTGCCTCCTTCCCCCACTACTTCAACGGTTTTCCTCCGCAGCCTCTGATGCATTCTACTCCGCCATCTGTGCTCTCTGTTGACAAGACACCTCTGGAGGTCTCCGATACGTGATGGCATCCTAATGATTCTAACCCTGAAAAACACATTGGTGCTACTTCTGTTTCTTGGGCGGATGACGTAGAGGAAGAACCGGAACGGCCTGTGAATACCGTGTGTGCTTTGTTTCCATCAGTTTGTCCCTCCCCGCTGCTTCATCACAGTGAACGCCGCAGCTTGGGCCCTATTATGCGGCCTGGTCCGGCAGGATTCCACTGGTAGACCCCATGTATCGACAGCATAAGTGCCAGAGGAGGCATATTACCTAGCTATGATCAGCGTCAACACTATCCTAGGCCCATATAACTGGCAATGCTGCACAGTACACTTATTGCGGCGGGGTTTAGAAGTGGCCTCAAACAAAGAGTGTGCATCGATAGTTTTTTTGTCTCATTTTGATATATCCTTCTCGTCTTCCAAGCATCAGATACTAGTAACCATGTGGCGATCCTCTTCCATGAATGGTTACCTGTCGACGATGTCCAGTATCTTCCGGATGCAGGGGAATAACTCTCTTTATGGTGTCCAATTTATTAACTTCCACCATCCTTCATGATCGAGGAGGCAAAGGGAACGCTCTGCCTCCTTTGTGGAGGCGCTATTATCTCTCTCCGTGGTGTGGTAAGAACGCACTGGTGCTGGGTGTCCACCGCAAAGATCAGCTGCCGCTTTATCCAGGTTGACCACAGTCTACAAATTGTGAATACGTGGGAACAAGTTCCTGGCGACCGGCCCGGTTTCACACACTTCAATTCACATTCTTTCAGTCACCTTAATCCATTTTATACCACGACCTCACTGGTAAGAGGAACATGACTGACTAGTCGCTTTTTCTGACTGTGTAGCATATGTCTACACAGTCACACTCGAGGGTGTGGCATGGAAGGGGTGTTTGAAGCTGAATGTGACCTTGCTAGCATCTCCCGACTGTCGGTAGTTTATCCAGGTGACTTGGGTTTCATGTCGGCTTCGCCTTAGCGCTTACCCATCTACGTTGTAATAGTGGTTGCCCTGTGGATAACCTGCTCTTCCGATTGATGACGTACGGTACGGACTCGGCACCTTGTAGGAAGCATTCATTGTTTATTACCAACCGTTAAAGGACTGCTCTACTATGCCTTTTTCGCCTGAATGATGTACAATAGTGAACTGCACCAAAGCACAGATAACAGTCCTCACGCACTGCCACCTTGAGGAGATCGTGGTACGAGCCTGTACTTGTGGCGATATGGCTTCAGAAGCTCTGCCAATGCACTGGTTTCTAGCAGACATGCAAAGGCAGCGACGGGCCATGATCCGAAATCCGAACCATCATTGATGACGAAAGCAGGCAACATGACGCCCAATGCGGCACTGGAAACGACCTTCACAACCGTTCTGTTGGATTGTATGCTGACCACCCCGATTCACCAGCTGTCATTGAGGAAGTCTCTCACGAAGTTCCTCACGATAGCAGAGAATGTGGCGTTGGCATTGGAGGCACCAGCAACAGAAGAAGAAGTCCTCGTTGTTGTCCAACTGGGAGTTGCTAAGGGTTTTTCGATATCGAGGTGGGGCTAGATGATCTACTTAGGTATGGGGTCAGTTGGCGTTATCTGTGACAACTCGCCGCATACCAATGCCAAGTATGCAATCCATTATTTTATTGTAAATATCAGTCAACTACACTGCTCTTTAAATCGTTTTTATTTTATAAGTCACTCAAGATGAGCTCATTTCGGCATATTTCCATCAGGTGCTCTGCAAATACGTAAGCAAGTGATGGTGTTAATAAAATGGTTTGTAACTATGATCTGAAAATACACTCCTGGAAATGGAAAAAAGAACACATTGACACCGGTGTGTCAGACCCACCATACTTGCTCCGGACACTGCGAGAGGGCTGTACAAGCAATGATCACACGCACGGCACAGCGGACACACCAGGAACCGCGGTGTTGGCCGTCGAATGGCGCTAGCTGCGCAGCATTTGTGCACCGCCGCCGTCAGTGTCAGCCAGTTTGCAGTGGCATACGGAGCTCCATCGCAGTCTTTAACACTGGTAGCATGCCGCGACAGCGTGGACGTGAACCGTATGTGCAGTTGACGGACTTTGAACGAGGGCGTATAGTGGGCATGCGGGAAGCCGGGTGGACGTACCGCCGAATTGCTCAACACGTGGGGCGTGAGGTCTCCACAGTACATCGATGTTGTCGCCAGTGGTCGGCGGAAGGTGCACGTGGCCGTCGACCTGGGACCGGACCGCAGCGACGCACGGATGCACGCCAAGACCGTAGGATCCTACGCAGTGCCGTAGGGGACCGCACCGCCACTTCCCAGCAAATTAGGGACACTGTTGCTCCTGGGGTATCGGCGAGGACCATTCGCAACCGTCTCCATGAAGCTGGGCTACGGTCCCGCACACCGTTAGGCCGTCTTCCGCTCACGCCCCAACATCGTGCAGCCCGCCTCCAGTGGTGTCGCGACAGGCGTGAATGGAGGGACGAATGGAGACGTGTCGTCTTCAGCGATGAGAGTCGCTTCTGCCTTGGTGCCAATGATGGTCGTATGCGTGTTTGGCGCCGTGCAGGTGAGCGCCACAATCAGGACTGCATACGACCGAGGCACACAGGGCCAACACCCGGCATCATGGTGTGGGGAGCGATCTCCTACACTGGCCGTACACCACTGGTGATCGTCGAGGGGACACCGAATAGTGCACGGTACATCCAAACCGTCATCGAACCCATCGTTCTACCATTCCTAGACCGGCAAGGGAACTTGCTGTTCCAACAGGACAATGCACGTCCGCATGTACCCCGTGCCACCCAACGGGCTCTAGAAGGTGTAAGTCAACTACCCTGGCCAGCAAGATCTCCGGATCTGTCCCCCATTGAGCATGTTTGGGACTGGATGATGCGTCGTCTCACGCGGTCTGCTCGTCCAGCACGAACGCTGGTCCAACTGAGGCGCCAGGTGGAAATGGCATGGCAAGCCGTTCCACAGGACTACATCCAGCATCTCTACGATCGTCTCCATGGGAGAATAGCAGCCTGCATTGCTGCGAAAGGTGGATATACACTGTACTAGTGCCAACATTGTTCATGCTCTGTTGCCTGTGTCTATGTGCCTGTGGTTCTGACAGTGTGATCATGTGATGTATCTGACCCCAGGAATGTGTCAATAAAGTTTCCCCTTCCTGGGACAATGAATTCACGGTGTTCTTATTTCAATTTCCAGGAGTGTACATTCGTTTAGTGTTTTTACCTTACATATAAAATCGTTGCTGCCATGTCCTGTCTTTTTTATAAGTATTTTAGAACTATTAGTTCTTCCTTGGATATATGTTGAGGGCGTATATCTGACTTCGGTCGGTTTCATGTAAGCTATTTTTGTCTCGACAGCCTGGATGACCGTGAATGAGTGATATTATATGTTTACATAGTTACCATTAGAAGGGTGGTCTCTAATTGTAAAAGTGTCATGCTGATACCTCCGTTGGCAAAAGATTCCGGAATAGTCCCCCATTCGGATTTGAGGGAGAGAACTGTCAGGGAGGAGGTAACCATGAGGAAAAGACTGAATTACCAACGAAAGGATAACGTTCTACGAGACGAGGCGTGCGATGTCAGCAGCTTTAATGTAGTAGGGAAGCTAAAAAATCTGAAAAGAGAAACGCAAAGGTTCAATCTAGATATAGTAGGGTTCAGTGAAGTGAAATGACTAGAATACAAGGATTTATGGTCAGAAGAGTATAGGGTAACAACAACAGAAAATCTTATTACGGGAGTAGAATTCGTTATGAATAGGAAGGCAGGGCAGAAGGTGTGTTACTGTGGACAGTTCAGTGATATTGTTTTTCTCATCAAAATCGGCAGCAAACCAAACATCGAGAACGATAGTTCAGGTATACATGCCAACATCGCAAGCTGGACATAAAGAGTTAGAGAAAGAATATGAGGATACTGAACGGGTAATTCAGTACGTAACGGGAAATAAAAATATAATAGTCATGGGTGACTGGTATATAGATGTAGGGGAAGGAGTAGAAAAAACAGCCACTGGAGAATATGGGTTTGGTACTAGGAATGAGAGGACAGAAAAACTATTTGATTATGCAGTAAATTTCAGCTAATAATAGAGATTATTGTGTTCAAGAATCATAAGAGGAGGTATACTTGGAAAAAGGTGGAAGATACGGGAAAATTTCAGTGAGATTACATTATGATCAGACAGCGATTCCGAAAACAGATACTGGATTTTAGGGCGTACCCAGAAGCAGATATAGACTCAAATTACAGTGTAATATTGATGAACAGTAGGTTGAAGTTTGAGACTGGTCAGAAAGAATTAGTACGCAAAGAAGTGGGGTATTGTAGTACTAGTAAATGAAGAAATATGCTTGAAGTTTTCTAAGGCTACAGGTACAGCAATAATGAATAGTTCAGTAGGCAGTTCAGTTGAAGGGGAATGGATATCTCTAAAAAGGGCAATTACAGAATTTGGAAAGAAAAACATAGGTACAAAGAAGTTAACTCGAGGAAATAGTGGGGAAGAGAATAAATATTTCAACTGACCGATGAAACAAGGAAGAAGAAAAATGGTGAGGAGATTCAGGAATACTGGAAAACAAGTCGCTGAGGAATGAAATAAATAGGGAGTGCATGGAAGACAAAAAGCAACGGCTGCATAAAAAATATGAAGAAACCGAAAATGAAATGACTGTCGGAAGGACAGACTCAGCATGTAGAAAAATCAAAACATGGTAACATTAAGAGTGTAACGGGAATTCCACTGTTCATTGCAGAGGAGAGAGCGCATAGGTGGAAAGAGTACTCGTTTATTGAAGGTCTATGTGAGGGTAAGATTTGTCTGATGTAATAGAAGAACAAATAGGAGTGGTTTAGAAGACAGAGGGGATTCGTTAGTAGAAACAGAATTTAAAATATCTTTGAGAGAATTAAGAACAATTAAGGCAGAAAGGATAGATAACATTCCATCATAATTGCTAAAATCGTTGGGGGAAGTGCCAACAAAACGACTATTCACGTTGGTGTGTAGAATGTTTGTCTCTTGTGATATGCCATTAGATTTTCGAACTAATATAATCAACACAGTCCCGAAGACTGCAAGAGCTGACAAGTGGAAGAATTATTGCATAATCAGCTTAAGAGCTCATGCATCCAAGTTGCTGACCAGAATAATATACAGAAGAATGGAAAAGAAAATTGAGGATCTGTTAGCTGAGGATCAGTTTGGCTTTAGAAAAGGTAAAGGCACGAGTGGAGCAATTCTGACGCTGCGGTTGATAACGGAAGCAAAACTATAGAAATTCAAGACAAGTTCATAAAATTTATCGACCTTGAAAAGCGTATGACAGTGTAAAATGGTGCAAGTTGTTCGAAATTGTGAGGAAAATAGGAGTTAGCTGCAGGGTTAGAAGGTAATATACAACATTTACAAGAGCCAAGAGGTAATAATAAGAGTAGAAGACCAAGAACGAAATGCTCACATTTAAAAAAGTGTAATACGGGGATGTAGTCTTTCGTCGCTACAGATCAGTTTGACCCAAGAAGAAATGATGGAAATATAAGAAAGGTTCAGGAGTGGAATTAAAATTCACGGTGAAAGGATATCAATAAGCAGATATGCTGATGACATTGATATCCTCACTGAAGGTGAAGAAGAATTGCATATTCTGCTGAATGAAATGAACTCTCTAATGAGTACAGAATATGGGTTGAGAGTAAATCGAAGGAAGACACAAGTAATGAGAAGTTGCACAAATGAGAACGGCGAGAAACGTGACATCAGAGTGCTGATCACGAAGTAGATGAGGTTAAGGAATTTTACTATGTCGGCTGCAGAACAACCAGTGATGGAGTTTTACTATCTAGGCTGCAAAATAACCAATAATGGAAGGAGAAAGGAGGAGATCAGATGCATACTAGCTCTGGCAAAATATGTATTCGTGGCCAAGAGAAGTCACTAGTATGAAACATAGAACTTAATTTGGCGAAGAATATTTGCAGCACAATATTGCATGGTTGTGAAACATGGACTGGAGGAAAAGTGGAACAGACGAGAATCGATGGATTGAAGATGTGGTGTTACAGGCGAATGTTGAAAATTAGATGGAGTGATGAGGGAAGGAATGAGGAGGCTCTGCACAGAACGGAGAGGAAAGGAATATGTGGAAATTACTGTGAGGAAGACGGAAGAGGATCGTAGGACATCTGTTAAGAGATCAGGGAATAACTTCTATGGTACTAAAGGTAGCTGCAGAGAGTAAAAACTTTAGCTAAAGACCGACGTTACAATACAGTTAGCAAATAACTGAGTAAAATGAAAAAAAATCCTTGCAGCGAGAGACTGTTAATTATTTAATTGCTGATCACATACGGCTGCGTTCTCAAGATCCACTACGATAGATAGTCAAGATATGCTGGCGATGTTGCGACGGGGCGGAAAATAAGTGCATTTGCAGAGTTCACACGAATGTGCATATACAAATGTTCGTTAAAAATGTTAGTGGAAATTTTGGCTCTCACGTAAGTCTCAGGCGATGATCTCCACATTTGGTGCATTAGTACAAAGTTCTACACCCGTGCATTGGTTATAGTTTTTGAATTAATATTCACTGAGACATGGGTACAGTTTATGCTAGGGAACAAAATTAGGCGATTATTATGGCAAAATCATTTTTCACGACACAGTTCAGTTAAGTTTTTATCATCACTGTTGATTGCCGTCGTCCTTTTCTTTCACACAATGAAGTTAGCTCTGGTGAGACGGTTTACACTTTTACTTTAATAATAATTTGACTCCGAGCCCCCGATAGCAGTAATGTAGGCTGCTACAATCGAAAGATCCTCAACCAAGTCGAACAGGACCACGAGTCCCACTGTCCTCTTTGATCTAGCAGTTTTGGCGCGAAATCACAGATCGCCACATGTTCACTTACGCCGATGTATACCTCCTAATTCGTACTCACACAAATAGTCGTAGCACTTCCAGTTCACCAAGTATATTCTTGCACATTTGCGCAATGAAACAATACTCTTAGTCGAAATAAATCGGCGCTAAAAATTCTTACTCAAACGAAGACATGGGCCACCGACCGGCCAACCGACTGCCGAACGACTCACCAATGACTGACCTCTGTAACCCCCCCCCCCCCTGGGGTTATGCAAGTACCAATCTCACCAGTTAAGGGCCGGCCGGAGTGGCCGTGCGGTTCTAGGCGCTACAGTCTGGAGCCGAGCGACCGCTACGGTCACAGGTTCGAATCCTGCCTCGGGCGTGGATATGTGTGATGTCCTTAGGTTAGTTAGGTTTAATTAGTTCTAAGTTCTAGGCGACTGATGACCTGAGAACTTAGGTCCCATAGTGCTCAGAGCCATTTGAACCATTCAGTTAAGGTTAAAAATTTTTACACATACATCCCTCAACAGAAATAAGTACACCATTGGAACCGCATTAAGAAATGCATCTTATTTACTATGTTACATTAATTTCTATGATTATTCTATCGCCCATTAATCAAGTTTTAGTGTTTGCAAAATTTCGTCACTTAGCGCAAATTTGTTTGTTTACATCTGTGCTGCAAAATTTTAACATAGAACTACATATAGCACTGTTTGTAGAAGTAATGTATAGCGTTGTGCACTGCTCAAAAATTCATATATATAATAATTAATTATGGGCGATAAATGTTAATAATAATTTGCAAACAATGAAAACTATTGAAAGTTAAGTGTATGCTGTAACTTAACTAGTGTAAAATACGTGTGATGCCACCCAAAATATTATATAGCGCCGTTCTTTACGTCATGAATTTTCTATTGAATATTATAAGCAATTTCTCATCAAACACTGTTTATTGCTCTTTATGAGCTTAATTATTTATGAATCTTAAGATATGGCTGCAGCTCTCGACCCACTACGACGAGACGTTTTTAACGAGCGCTAGCTCATCCGTGTAAGTTGTTATTTACTAATTTTATTAATCTTTCAGTATTCGTGTTATTAAACAATTTTCAAGTTACTATGAGTTTTGCATCTCGTGACTTAAAATAAAGATCGATCTTTCAGAAGGTGCATACTGCTGACCACAATCCACTGCCGCATCGCTCTTCACCGTAAGTTACATAGTTTTCGCGTAATGTGCGAAAAACCAAACAATGCCCCACGGTGCGGGCCACGTGGCTGCCCAGCGATGGAGGCATCTCAACGACCGCGCCACGCGCCACGCGCTTCCGTGAATGGCGCACCACGTCGCGTGCTCGCTCTCCACAAAGCAATCCTTGCATACTAGACGTATTCATCTAGTAACGGGGGTTTGTACCGTCACAAAGTGTTTTTGATGCGGAAAAGCTAAGGAACAGCCGCAGCTAAACCAAGGCCAGGTGGAGCTTACGTGCTGACGGACATTAACCGTCGTGCACAGTGGAGCGTCTTTGCAAAATATCAGTGGGAGGAGTCCAAAGTGCTACCAGCAATCCAGCTGACTGTGGACAGAGAGTTAAAAAGAATGGGCCACAGTGGTCCAGCTGCTCTTCATACGTCACAAATGTCTGTACTCAGAGCTTAGAGACGATCGGGATGGTTTAAAGAGCGACACCAGTAGGCAGTGGATGACAGGAAACGAGTGACGTGGAGTGACGAGTCACGTTGAACCATATGGCAGTCCCATGGAAGAGTTTGGGTTTGGTGAATGGCTGGAGAAATTTACTTGCCACTGTTGTAGTACCAACAGTGAAATATGGAAGAGGTGACGTCATGGTGTGGGGGTTAGTATGTGATCGCCTTACTGCGCTTAAGAAAACTCAAACTGCAGGCTGGTATGAACACATTTTACAGCAATGTGTACTGTGTATAGCGTAGGAACAACTTGGAGACTGTATGTGCAAGACAATGCACCCTTCAGGAAGCACATTCCACAAATGGACTGGCTTTACCAAAGTAAATACCTAAACAAACCGGAACCTTCAAGATGAGTTACAACGTGACTTCCTTCTAGACCCCAGCATTCAACATCAGTGCTTCTGTAGGAGCAACACAATTCACCCTTCAGGAAACACATTTCTGAAGTTGACTAGCTTGCCCAGAGTCCCGACCTAAGCACACTGGAACCTTCGGAATGAGTTAGAACGTGACTTTCTCCCGACCCCAGCATCCAACATCACTGCTTCTCTTTTTTTGGCCATTGAGGAAGAATGGGCTACCAACCCTCGCAGACATCCAGACACCTCATTAAAAGTGTCCATGTCAAAGTTCAATTGCCATAAAGGCTAGAAGAAGACGCACTAATGTCCACTAATAGGTATCAAGATACTTTTGATAAAAAAAAGTGGTTAAAATGGCTCTAAGCACTATGGAACTTAACATCTGAGGTCATCAGTCACCTAAATTTAGAACTACTTAAACCTAACTAACCTAAGGACATCACACACATCCATGCCCGAGGCAGCATTCGAACCTGTGACTGTAGCAGCAGCGCGGTTCCGAACTGAAGCGCCTAGAACCGCTCGGCCACAGAGACCGGCGCCTTTTGGTTAGATAGTGTATATGGAAACTAAAGTTTGATGGGGAAAAGGTGTCTTACTTCTGAAGCATCGTTGTAGAAAACTTCCGAACAGCAACTACTATCGTCTATTTCTTCCTCAAGCCACCTAACGTGATGCTGATGACACGTTGTATGCTAAATAGAGCAAATACTGATCTCTTTAATGTGAAACCAGTTATTATAAATTCAATCTCTAGTTTATACGGTGACATGTATTTAGTAACTCAAATTGTTACTGCAGCTGTCCCTACTACTATCTGCTTTTGCTGACTCCGCAGGCTCCTCATGAGCGTCACGGACGACTAAACATGGTTGATCCATTCTCTCTTATCTCGTAATTTACTTCAGAACCGTTGGCACGTTTTTCAACATTCGTCATTTGCCTAGATTATAAAGTAGCATACTAATGTCTTATCAATTACGCCTAGCATAATTCTAAGCGATTTCTTCAATTTTCCTTTTGTACTATTTTGTTTTTCAGGATACAAATATCAACACAAGACAGTAGATACAGCCATCATTCTACATTATTAAGTTCCTTCATATTTCACTCCTTATCTTGTAATGTCTCTCATTACACTATCTGGTCCACATCTTTGTATCGCCACGGTGCAAAAGAGCAGGTTCAAAGGAGAGGGTATACGTACATGCGAGTGTTCAACATTCCAGCCAGACATATCTTTGTATCTAGGAACAGGAACTATTATTCTAAGATCGTAGGATTTAAAAAATCAATAGACTGTTGTGAGATCATTGTTACAACTTTCCATTCGCTATGTTTCGAGGCGTAAATGACGGAGATTTCTGGACATAGAGCACTTGCCATGACCAAAGAAAGGAGAAAATTGCATTTTCTGTATTGTATCATGACATGTATTTCGCTAGCTAAATTCCAACTATCTCCAGAAATACAAACACAAATTACTGCAAATCATCTAAGAGATGTCACAAGTGATATAATGTACACATGAGGAAATGCATCCAGTAATTCTTTCAGCTTCATCTGTAAATGAATATAACGGAAACTGGAAGCTGACAAAATAGTAGTAGGAGGTCTAAATATGTACGACAGTCCGACAAGGAATGAAACTAAAGAAATGCCTCCTTGAAAGTGTAAGAACAGTGACAGGAAAAGAGAAGCACATATCGACGATGAAATCTTAAGGAGTAGAGAATGTAACAATTATAAATATTTCTGGACTACTCCATCCACGCCCACAAGTTGTCATTTGGGCAGGAGTCTGAGAATTGTGATCCCGTCTGCCAGCCATCCTCAGCAACTTTGCGCTGACGTTGGCAGCGGTTGTGAGACAGTGGCGCCGCGCTGCGGCTACTCCCGTAATGGCCGCCCGTAGTAGCCACTGGATGTCGCCGGCCGCTAATCATTTATTCACTACTGCGGAGCCCGCAGTACCTTCAGCAAGGCGCAGTACTTTGGCACCAAGTTTCTGATCTCACCAGCGTCGCCACCAAACCCGAGGAACTAGTTACAGCTCGAGAAGTGCGCAACGACTATCTGACGGAACTACAACTGCTGAGAACAGTACAGGAATTTCGTTGTTCTAAAAGTCTGTCAAATAACCACAAACTCCTTAAGTTGACAGTTAAATACAAGGAGTATAGAAATTAGTTGTACGAAAGCTGTCTTTAATTGAGAAAAAGGTAAATAAGGTTTATTTACAAATGTTCAGTGTAGATGTCTTTTATAACACGACAAATGTACCATCAGTAATCAATTCCTAGACAAAGTCTATGAAGCAAATCTTGCTGTATGGTGGCACCAGCTTGTGATAACTATTGACAAAACTAGTCGACGTTTCCCAGAAGTGAAGGAACAAACACTCTGTCTTTCAAAAAAATGTTCAAATGTGTGTGATATCTGCAAACATCATCAGTCCCTAAGCTTACACTACTTAACCTAAATTATCCTAAGGACAAACACACACACCAATGCCCGAGGGAGGACTCGAACCTCCGCTGGGATCAGCCAGCTTAGACCGCCATTTTTATTATTTTTTTGTTCTTTATAATTTTTTTATTTTTCTTGTTGTTTGCTTTTGTTTTTACTTCTTTTATTATTTTTTTAGTATACTCTTATTCTTTGTATTTTTGTTTTTATTTTTTTGTCTTTTATTTTGTTTGTTAATTTTCTTTTTCTTTTTTCTTTTCGTTTTTTTCTTTTCCTGTTCTTTTTGATTTCTTTTTTATCTTGTTTTCTTTTTGACCTTTAGTTTGTATTTTTTTTAATTATGTTTTGTCTTTTTTTTCTTCCTTAAAAACCATCCGCAGGCTGGCCGGCACACCGGACTTCAACACTAATCCGCAGGGCGGATTCGTGCCGGGGTCCGGAATGCCTTCCTGCTGGGGAAGCAGCGCGTTTTTTTTTTTTTCTTTTTTTTTGCGCTGAGCACTCAGCTATCTTTTTTTTTCAAAAGAAAACAAATACTCCAAATATACTGGCTTCTCCTTCCAGTAAACAAAAATTAGTCTTGATGGTGAAGAAGCAATCTTTTGGAACTAAAAAAGTTTCTCAAAGCCAAAATCAAATTTTATTTTCCTTTGTGAAGAAATTATGAGGAATAATTAAGGAAAGGTTTTTTATTGTGTGACTTGTAGTTAAAGACCAGTTCTTACAGGAGCGCCTGCAGTGTCTCCGCCTACAGCAGGCCAGCTCGTCGAAACGTGTCTTCTCATTGGGTAGGCGTGGGTTCTGGGTAGCAGATCTATTCAGCTCGGTTCGGTTAATACACTTTTCAGTTTCTCAGGGCTTGGACGTTCCAGCTACGAGGTGGGTCATCAAAGGTGCTCCGTAAGAAATTGGAAAAATATTGCTTATAGCGTGTGTTGCGTATCAGGACGCAGTGTCGTTCATTGAGATAAGTCCGATACCCTAGCGTAGACTTGTCGCCAGAAGTAAAAAGATAGCAGATCGTGTGGCCACAGAACCAATTCACAGAGTGAGTTTTGGCGGAGGGGTAGAAAGTCTTATCGGGGTACAAAAGCATGTGGACGTCGAGCTAAGCTGGTGTCTGTAGAGTAAGAAACGCCAAAATTCGCCGCGCAAGTGTCCAGACGTCGAACGCTGTGCCACAGTGGAACCGGTGGACATCCGTGTCATTCACTCCACAGTGGGTGCAGAGGGATGAATCGGCGAGATGGATGCGGTGCAGACGATCTCGGTTAACTTGTTTGCCATTCACGGTGATGTACCACGCTGATTGAACGTCTGATTCAAGAAAACGCGCATGGGTCGTCTTCCATATGTGTCGCCTCGCGTACTGTGGATACTTACGTTCGATGGGGTTAGACGGGCGGCATTGTTGTAACAATTCGGAGACTGTTTTCGTGAGGTACAAACGTGTAAGTGGTAAGGAACGAAGGACATGACTGAACTCCAGGAAAAATCGTTGGGTGTAATAAAAGGGGGTTGGAATGGTCGATACCAGTACTGGGCGGACAAGGAGGCCGGCGCAAAGTTGTGAAACAGGAGGCTAGTAAGGCTCTATGGGCAACGATGCCAAAGTTTTAATTGGGAGCTGACGTAAAGTGCCTTGACACGAGTCGGCACGTGGATGAGTCCCACCCCGCCACGATCTCGTGGCAGTGCAAGGGATTCATATTGCACCTTGAATAACGTCCCGGAGCTGACGAAGGAGCCGAAAGCCATCAACAGTCGTCGGGCCAGGAGATTTGGAACTGGTAGTACTTGAGCCACGTGTGGTATACGGGAAGCATGATGCATGTTCACGTATTGCGCGCGTTGGATAACGTCGAGAGCTCGTAGCCGGTGATCTTCGAGATTTGCTCTGATTGTCTTTAGCAAGCGTCTACCATTGATAGTCGCTGAGCGGCGCAGATCTGCTGCGAAATCAAGTCCAAGACATCGTATGGTGGCGACGACACTAAGGGGGGCAATGTATCTCTCCGGCAAGCCCTCACCAATGAGCAGGACCTTGGATTTTGACACGTTGAGGCAGCTCCCCGACGCTTCGCCGTAAGTCGCCACCCATCTCAGTGCTGCTCGTACTTCATCTTCACTGCGCAGATATAGTGCTATGTCGTCTGCGTAGGCTGTACAACAAAAACGGTGGCCATGCACAGCCATACCTTCCAAACGTTGGCGCATGCCCTGGAGCAAGGGTTCCAAGGAGAAAGCATACAAAATCGTGGAAAGAGGGCAGCCTTGTCGTATACAGGCTGTTACAAACAGGTACGGCCAAACTTTCAGGAAACATTCCTCACACACAAGTAAAGAAAAGATTTTATGTGGACATGTGTCCGGAAACGCTTAATTTCCATGATAGAGCTCATTTTAGTTTCGTCCACCTACGCTCAATGGAGCACGTTATCATGATTTCATACGGGATACTGTACCTGTGCTGCTAGAACATGTGCCTTTACAAGTACGACACAACATGTGGTTCATGCGCGATGGAGCTCCTGCACATTTCAGTCGATGTGTTCGTACGCTTCTCAACAACAGATTCGGTGACCGATGGATTGGTAGAGGCGGACAAATTCCATGGCCTCCACGCTCTCCTGACCTCAACCCTCTTGACTTTCATTTATGGGGGCATTTGAAAGCTCTTGTCTACGCAACCCCGGTACCAGATGTAGAGACTCTTCGTGCTAGTATTTTGGACGGCTGTGATACAATACGCCATTCTCCAGGGCTGCATCAGCGCATCAGGGATTCCATGCGACGGAGGGTGGATGCATGTATCCTCGCTAACGGAGGACATTTTGAACATTTCCTGCAACAAAGTTCTGTTGCTGTGTGTTTCCATTCCATGGTTAATGTGATTTGAAGAGAAGTAATAAAATGAGCTCTAACATGTCCACAAGACATATTTTCTTTCTTTGTGTGTGAGGAATGTTTCCTGAAAGTTTGGCCGTACCTTTTTGTAACACCCTGTAGATCGTGCGATGACCAGGGGCGGCGTGAGGCGACCATTGTACATGATTTTAGAGGCTGCACTACTCAACAGGCGCATAACCACTGTGACAATACCGCCAGGAAATCCCATATGATGAAGAACTGTCCGTAAACAGAAGTGGTCAACAAGGTCGAAAGCGTGGCTAATGTCCAGTGAAGCCAAGGCGCCAGGGAGACTTTGATAATGCGCCAATGCTATCATGTCTCTGTAACGGCAAAGGGCCGTACGGATGTTGTTGTCGCCTCCTAGGGAAGTCTGGTCGCAGGATGTGACGTAACGTGCGACCTTCTTGAGTCGCGATGCCAATAGCCGTGTGAATATTTTCACGTCGCTGTTGAGCAAAGCAATTGGTCGATAGTCCTGGACCCTCGATAACCAGTGCGGTTTATGCACGGGGATAATAATGCCATCTAGAAAGGCGCTCGGGACCACTGTCATCGGTGACATCAGCTCTTGTGGGATTGCCGTCCACGTGGAAGCCAACAAATAGTGAAAACTTTTATAAAATTCGATGGGTATGCCGTCAGGTCCAGGAGATCTGTTATCGGAACCCGCCTTGATAGCATCTACCACTTCATCTGTGGTTACGTCGTCTTGGAGGTCATGCACTGCATCCTCCGGAAGAGTGTTCGTAGTAAGCTGAGCGACCTGTGATCAGTGCTGCAGAATGCGGTACGGCTGCGTATAGCCCGGCAAAATGAGCATGGAGAGCACGACCGATGCTTTGTTGGGTGTCGTGCCGGCGTCCTTCCACATCAGTGAGTACTTGGATCAGAGCTTGTCGTCGTCGTTGTCGTTCCTGAAGGAGGTGGTACATCGACGGACGTTCTTGAGGGATACGATTATAAGTACGAGAACGGACTACAGTTCCTTCCAAGTAACGCCGCATGATCAAGGAGATCTGCGCCTTCGTGCGATGGACCATCGACTGCCGTGCTGTCGAGAAAGGCATCGTCGCACAGTCACGTAGTATGGTGTAGTAGAAATGCAGGGTATTAGTTTGCCACGCCATAAATTCCTTCCCATACCTCATCAGTGTCTTCCTGAGGGTCGGCTTTGCACAGGAAAGCCACCATGATAAGGTTGAGTCATAGGCTTCTCGACGATGGTGGCAACGTGCCCACGCTCCTTCGACCATACGGCGACAGTCTGAGGAGGTCAGGTGAGCGACATTGAGTTTCCATAGACCACGACTATGCCACACTCGCTGTCGGGCGAGAGTGACGTCACAGAGGTACGCATCATGGTCTGAAAAGGCCAAAGGCCAGACTTCCCCATGACGTGTGCCATCAGCAAGGGAGCGAGTAACGTAGATGCGATCTATACGGCTTGATGAGTGAGAGGTGTAGAATGTATAGCCCGGTTGAATTCCGTGGAGCTTCCTCCAAGTGTCAACAAGTCGTAGACGGTCGATGACCACTGAGAGAGATGCACCAGGTGAATGTTGGTCCGCGGGCTCTTGTGTCGAGTTAAAATCCCCACCGAGTACCAAATCGTCCTGCGGACCTGTGAAGAGGGGTGTGACGCTTTCGCGAAAAAACGTTTGTCGGTCATGACGGCGGCCAGTTCCGGACGGAGCGTAGATATTAATAATACGCACGCCGAACAGTGTGAGGGCCATACCTCGCACAGTGGGGAGGTAGATGACGTCCTCTGCAGGATGGCGACGCCGCTACCGGTGTCGGATGCGGGGGAAACATGTGCGTTGTGTCCGGTGGGAACTAGGAAGTCAGCCACAAACACCTCTTGTAAGAGTGCTATATCAACATACGCAGAGTGTGTCTCTGAACATGGCCAGTTTATGGGGGACACGAATGGTGGCAAGATTCATTGTGGCGATACTATATTGCTATGTACGGCCATCCTCAGTATTTGCCGAACGTGCGGTAGAAGTAGCCGGCAGGTTGAGACCCGCCGGTGGTGCCGCAGTGGTGATAATTGCTGGCGGGGCGCCAGCCCCAGTGTCGCCGTGAATGACTACTGGGCAGACACGCTGGCAGTCTGTTCCACTTCTTCTTCAACGTCATCGGCCCAGGAAGCTGACGACGTGGACTTGTGACGGTCACGTACTTCCGGAACGGGTGTTGTGAATTCCGCAACATGAGTGGCAGGGGGACCGCCGTCATCATTCGTTGACAACGGCGAGGACACGTCCCAGGCTGGGAGAGGAGGCGTCACAGGAGGGGCGCCTGTTGCTGCCACATCGCGTGACTGGACGCAATGTGGGAGATCACCCTCAGACACCAGGTCGACATCTCGCGGGGCCGTCTGAGAACTGAGAAAGGGCGTCATCGGAAGGCGTTCGTCGTCGTTTCCTGTGTTTGCGAGGCGACCGCTGTTTTCTGATGTGGCCTTCTGAATCAGAATGTGGTCGCCCGTCGTCTGACGCCGAACCTGTCTGGACAAAGGCAGACTTCGGCACGACACCGAGGTCGACGTCCGTGGTTCCAACAGGAACATCGGTTTCGGTCTGCAACCCGGACGGTCCTGAAGCGAGCACTGGAGGCGACGCCGTGCTCGTGTCGTCGGCGCGTTGTGCTGCGGCGGGTGGCGTTGACGATGCTGCTGGCGCAATCGGGAGTGACACGACGAGGTCTGTGCAACCTTGGCGTAGGTGATGGGTAAGGACGTGACCGTCGAAGCATGGGTCTCTTCACGTAACGGCGTCTGTATTAAACGGTGGTGTAAGCATTCGGAACGTTCATGTCCCTCCTGGCCACATCCTGCGCACGTTCGTGGCTGTCCATCGTACATGACGATGGCCCTCACACCGCCAATCGGCAGGTACGATGGGACATGTTTCGTCAGCTCAATTTTTATTTGCCGGACGCCATTTAATACGGGGTAGGTGGTAAAGGTTTGCCACTTCTCCGCGACGTGACCGAAGACGAAAAAATGGTTCAAATGGCTCTGAGTACTATGGGACTTAACATCTGAGGTCATCAGTCCCCTAGAACTTAGAACTACTTAAACCTAACTAACCTAAGGACATCACACACATCCATGCCCGAGGCAGGATTCGAACCTGCGACGCAGCAGTCGCGCGATTCCGGACTGAGCGCCTAGAACCGCTCGGCCACCGCGGCCGGCAACCCAATACGGTGGCATATGGTTGGAAAGCGGCAATGACCACATCCTGAGGCACCTCGAACGGGAGCTCAAACACCCCAATGTCCGGAGACCAAATCCAGCATGGCCGACTGTCCCAGCACCCATATGGCCATCAGAGTGTTTAAATTTCAGTCCGGTGACATGACGGTTAATTATGTCATTGCAAATTTCCTCCGTCGACATCTTGATGTAGACAACACTTCCAGTGATGGAAAAGTGTATGCCGATTACGTCCTGGAGGTTCAAACGTAGTTCCTCTCGGATGAACTGTTCGACTTCGAAAGCTCTGGGCCGTGGATGTTCGGCCTGAAACGTTACTTTGATCGTTGCACGGCGGTACGAGTGCGCCATGGAGTACGTTAGTACTGGACTCGATAGACACAAACACCGCGACGCGGAAGTCAACATCACCGAGAGCGGAGCGCCGGACGGCGCGCGGAGCAGCTCCGCACGCTAACACGGCTGTGCGTGACTATCCGCTCGGCTAATCCCACGCGGCACTCTGTCTTTAATGTAACACCATACACAGAAGTCCATTGGGGTTAAATCAGGTAATGGTCGTGGCCAGGGTATTATTCTACCATGTCCATTCGAAGTCGGCACCTTCGACGGATATACGCGACAACTTCACGATGATAATGTGATGCAACGGCATCGTGCTGGAAAATAAATTCTGTGCCGATAACCTGCGGTAATTGAGGCATCAGATGATGTTCAAGTATGTCCACGTACGATATGCCAGTTACCGTTGACTCAGCAAAAAATGAAAAGGGCTGTAAATCTTGTTGCAGCTTACAGCTCAAGGAATATTTACCTTAGGTGATCCCCGTATTCGAACACAATGCCGATTCACTTTAGTGCAGGTATGGAAGGTGGTTTCGTCACTGAACACAATTTTGTTACAAAAACAGTCTTCAATAATTTTATTAAACATCTCTACAAAATACTCAGCTCATTTTCCACGATAAAAATTTATTAAAGTTCTTGACCAAGGTTTCGGTACATATAAATATACCTTCACCAGTAGTAAAAAATCCTGAACAGGAAGACACTTTTATTAGAAAAGCCTTAGCATCAGAAGTGATTTTTTTGTTTTTCTTTATTGTAATTTTTATCACCTTACACAAGGCGGGCTGTCAGCAGCTGAGTACGCCGCTCTTCAGGCTTGAGATTTACAATAAGTAATAAATAGAGGGGACACAGAGAATACAATCAAAAATGGCGGGCAAAACAATGTGGACACCAAAAAACAAAAAACACGGACCCGTTCATGCCTGACGAGAAAACAACACTGACACTAGTCGACGCGGCGCACAAAACAGGGATGATGGCGATGGTACACGTGAACAGTGGCGGCGTTTGGGCGAACAAACACCAAACACAAACGAAGGCACACACACGAGACACTAATGGCGATGACCTCCGGTGCGTGAATGTTCACTATGCGTGTGCGAGTCCGGGACCTGCCAAGAGAGGAGGAGGAGGAAGGGGAGTGGGAGAGCGAGAGGGGAGAGCAGAAATGCCACAGGCAGGGGAGATAGGGGGGGAGGGAGGAAGGGGGAGGGGAAGCCTGGGGGAAGAGGGGTGGAGGGAGGGGACGGGGGAAAAGGAAAGAGAAGGGAAGGGAAGAGAAGGGAGGGAGGGTGCCTAAAGGAAAGGACACCGGAAGTGGGGGGGTGGGGCAGGGTCAAAGTTGATAGGAGGGGTAGATGGAGGGGAGGAGGACATCATCAGGGAGGGGGAGCTGGCGGAAGCCACCTTGGAAGAGGGTAAGGAGGGTGGAGAGATGGAGACCGAGTGGGACGTGGGAATACAGGCGCGGCAGTGGGCGGGGGTGGGAGAGGATCGGGGAGATGAGCGGGTGAGGAGGATCGAGTTTACGGGAGGTGTACAGGATCCGTATCCTTTCAAGGAAAAGGAGGAGGTGGGGGAAGGGGATGAGATCGTACAGGATCCGCGTAGGGGAGGGGAGACGGATGTGATAGGCAAGGCGGAGAGCATGGCGTTCAAGGATTTTGAGGGATTTATAAAATGTGGGGGGGGGGCGGAGATCCAAGCCAGATGGGCATAACAAAGGATAGGGTGGATGAGGGATTTATAGGTGTGGAGGATGGTAGAGGGGTCCAGACCCCACGTGCGGCCGGAAAGAAGCTTGAGGAGACGGAGTCGGGAACGTGCCTTGGCTTGGAGGGATTGACCTTGAGCAACCACTGGTTGCACCAAGCGGTGAACCGGTCAAGATGGGATTGGAGAAGGTGTTGGGAGCGCTGTAGGGTGGGAGCAAGGGCAAGGAAGGCGGTGTCATCGGCGAACTGGAGAAGGTGGACGGGGGGTGACGGCGGCGGCATGTCCGCCGTGTACAAAAGGTACAGAAGGGTGGAGAGGACGGAGCCTTGGGGCACACCGGCAGAGGGGAAAAAGGTGTAGGAATCTGTGTTCGGAAGTGATTTTTTTTTTTTTTTTTTTTACTTTATTGTTATTTTAAAACCTGTACAATTCAGGTAGGCTGGCAGCGGCACACTACGCCGCTCTTCAGCCATAGCGTTTTACAAGAGTATGAAACATGGTGAATGACAATGAACAAAGTGACGGGCAAAAGAGAGAGGTCACAGAGACATAAAAAACACGGAGTCGTTCACAGGTGACGATAACAACACTGAAAACACGTTGGCACGGCGCACAAAACACTGGTGAATCCGACGGCACAAGTGAACGTAGGAGTGGGACGGCGGACACCAAAAACACTATATGACATCACACACACGAAGCACAAAAGGCGACGATCTCCGGCGCGCGAATGTTCACTATACGTGTGCGAGTCCGGGGACCTGCCAAGAGAGGAGGAGGAGGGAGGGGAGTGGGCGAGCGAGAGGGGACAGGGATTTATAGAAGGTAGGGGGGGCGGAGATCCAGGCTGGATGGGCGTAACAAAGGATAGGGCGGATGAGGGATTTATAGGTGTGGAGGATTGTGGAGGGGTCCAGACCCCACGTGCGGCCGGAAAGAAGCTTGAGGAGACGGAGTCGGGAACGTGCCTTGGCTTGGATTGTCTGGAGATAGGGAGTCCAGGAGAGGCGACGGTCGAGGGTGACGCCAAGGTACTTAAGGGTGGGAGTGAGGGCGATAGGACGGCCATAGACGGTGAGATAGAAATCAAGGAGGCGGAAGGAAGGGGTGGTTTTGCCTACAATGATCGCCTGGGTTTTGGAGGGATTGACCTTGAGCAACCACTGGTTACACCAAGCGGTGAACCGGTCAAGATGGGATTGGAGAAGGCGTTGGGAGCGTTGCAGGGTGGGGGCAAGGGCGAGGAAGGCGGTGTCATCGGCAAACTGGAGGAGGTGGACGGGGGGCGACGGCGGCGGCATGTCCGCCGTGTACAAAAGGTACAGAAGGGGGGAGAGGACGGAGCCTTGGGGCACACCGGCGGAGGGGAAAAAGGTGTAGGAATCGGTGTTATGGATGGTGACATAGGAAGGACGGCGGGAGAGAAAGGAACCGATCAGACGGACGTAGTTAATGGGAAGGGCAAAGGTTTGGAGCTTGAAGAGGAGACCGGAATGCCAGACGCGGTCATAAGCGCGTTCGAGGTCAAGTGAGAGGAAGATGGCGGAGCGACGGGAATTAAGCTGTTCGGAAAGGAGATGAGTGAGGTGAAGGAGAAGATCGTCGGAAGAGAAGGATGGCCGAAAGCCACACTGGGTGACGGGAAGGAGGCGGTGCTGGCGGAGATGCTGGTGGATGCGGCGGGTGAGGATAGATTCTAGGACCTTGCTGAAGACCGAGGTAAGGCTGATGGGACGGTAGGAGGAGACGGTTGACGGCGGTTTGCCAGGTTTAAGGAACATGAGGATACGGGAGGTTTTCCACAGGTCGGGGTAGTAACCGGTGGACAGGACTACATTGTAGAGCCTGGCCAGGGTGGAGAGGAAAGAGACAGGAGCTTCACGAAGGTGACGGTAGGTGGCACGATCGTGACCAGGAGCGGTGTTGCGTTTTGTGCGGAGGGTAGCAATGAGATCCTGTGTAGTGATAGGGGCATTGAGTTCCGTGTGTGTAATGTTGTCCAAGTACTGGAAGCCAGGAGCGAGGGGAGGGGAAGAGGTGTCAGTTCGATCGCGGATATCCGGGAAGAGGGAGTAATCGAACTGGGGATCATCGGGGACGGAAAATACATCGGAGAGGTAGGAGGCAAAGTGATTGGCCTTACTAAGGGAGTCTGGGAAAGGGTGATCATCATGGAGAAGAGGATAATAGGGGGAGGGTTTAGTTCCGGTAAGGCGACGGAAGGCCGACCAGAACTTGGACGAGTTGATTGGTAGGGTTGCATTTAAACGGGTGCATGTCTGTCGCCAGTCCCGGCGTTTCTTAGCCGCGAGCAAATTACGAACGTGTCGCTGGAGTTGCCGGTGGCGTCGTAGTGTGTCCGGGTCACGCGTGCGGAGGAAGGCACGGTAGAGACGACGGGATTCACGGAGGAGGAGAACGGCCTGTGGGGGTAAGGTAGGACGGTGGGGGTGGATGGCGACAGTAGGAACGTGGGCCTCCACGGCCTCAGACAAGGTCCGCTGGAGAAAGGAGGCGGCATGGGTGACATCGTCAGGGTGGTGGTAGGTGAGAGGGTGGCTATCGACCTGGGTGGAAAGGGTATCCCGGTAGGCATTCCAGTCGGCTCGGGAATAGTCGTGGACATACTTAGGGGGAGGGTCAGTACGAGGGTCGGGGCGAGGGCGACGACCGTCTGAAACGGTGAGGAGGACAGGGAGATGGTCGCTACCAATAGGCTCCAGGACATCCACCGTTAAGCGGCCAAGGAGGTTGGGGGAGGAGAGGATAACATCAGGAGTGGAGTTGGATTCAGGACGGGTATGCCGGGGGATGGGGACGAGGTCACCTTGAAGGGTGGAGAGGAACCGATGCCATCGCCGTAACTGGGCAGCGGAACGACTATGGATGTTGAGGTCGGCGGCGATCACGTAGGAGGAAAAGGTACGATCGACGTGGGAGAGGAAGTCGAAGGGAATAGGAGCGTTGGGGCGGACATAGATGGTGGCGCAGGTAACGGTAAGGCCGGGGAAGAAGAGACTAAGGATCAGGTGTTCGGTGGGGTCAGGAAGGAGAGGTTGGAGCCGAACGGGGATCTGGCGGTGGTGACCAATGGCAACTCCGCCACGTGCAATCGGGAGGGGATTATCGGAGCGGTGGAGGAGGTAGGGCGAAGTGTGGACAGTGTGGTGGGGTTGCAGGAAGGTTTCATTGAGGAGGAAGGCATCCACGCGGTGGGTGGCAAGGGTGTGCAGGAACAGGTTTTTGTTGGCGGGAAGGGAGCGGATGTTGTTGAAAAGGATACGTTGCTGTCGCGCCATGACTGGGATTTAAACGAGGGTGTCAAGACGGGAGAAGGTGAAATGGGCCTGGTTGTTGGAGTAGGTGGCGTACATCTTGAGTTGGAAGATGGAACGGGCAGCAAGGGAGATCTGCTGGAGGGTGTGAGGGCGCTGAAAGGGATGAACATTCTGGAGGACGATGGTGAGGAACCTGATGATGTCCTCAGCGGTGGGTGGGGGACGAAGGGAATTGCCAGGAGGGGTGGGGGCGTCCAGAGGACGGACAGGTACGGTGAGTTCAGGAGTGGTTGGAGGGGGTCGGGCTTTGCACTTTTGGGAGTAGGTGGGATGAGGGAGATTGCAGGTATTACAGGAGGGAGGGGTTTGGAGGTTAGGGCACTGCCGGAGGAAGTGCGCCTGCCGACAATGCGGGCAGGTGGGGGCCTCGCGGCACTCAGCTGTGGGGTGCGCATTATAGCGCAGACACCTCTGGCAGCGCAGGGATTGAGGAGGGGAACGGGAAGGGTCGACCTTGTACCGCTGGTGGAAGAGGAGGGCACCCTCCTTCAGGAGACGGTCAATGGAGGGGGCGTCCTCAGAGAAAACCCGCATAAGGCGGGTGGGGCCGGCCGAGTTGAAAATGCGGCGGACCGCCCGCACCTCCAGCGTGGGATGGGCCTGTAGCTCCGCCAACACCTCCTCCTCCGTGATCGACGGACTGAGCCGCGTGATCACGGCGGTGAGGGTCGGCGGGCGACGCGGGGGTTGGGGTTGGCGGGTAGGAGATGGAGAAGGAGCAGGGGTAAGGGAGGCGTTGGGACCAAAACGGTTGATGGGGAGACGGGAGAGGATGTCAGTATGGAGGGTTGGGCTGGGGGAGGAGATGAGAACTGAATCTCGGCGAGGAGTGAGGAGGGAGATGGGGGCACCAGGACAATGCTGGCGAAGGAAGAGGGTGAGGTTCCGGGCTTCAAGGAGAGAGGGATCAGGACGGGAGAGGAGGTAGCGGTAGGAGGAAGGGGGAGAGGAGGAGGATGAGGGGGCAGGGACAGGCGGGGAGACTTCCATGGCATCATGGGTGGGGGAAGGAGGACGAGGCGCAGCCTTTTTGGAAGCAGAGGAAGCAGGGGTGCCACCGGGGCGCTTGACGGCGGTGGAGGAGGTGTGGGGGATGGGAACAACGGGAATGTGGCGGGGAGGGGCAGGTCCCGGGGCCGGAGTCGGCGCCGGAGATGGTGACGGTGACGGTGAAGGCGACGGCGACGATGACGATGACGGTGGCAGTGGCGGCGGTGATGGCGAAGGTGACGGGGAGAGTTGGGCGTGGGCAGTGGCCCGACGGGCCATCACCCGAGCTGGGGCTGCAGTGACAGGCTGGGGGAGTGGGGGGAAGGGATCAGAACGAGAGGAGCGGGAGGAAGAAGCGGGAGAGGGGGCGACAAAGATAGAGGGTGAAGGGAGAGTGAGGAGAGGTGGAATGGAAGGAGGGGGGTGGGACTGGGCACACCAAGTTATAGTGGTGGAGGCGGCGGAAGGGGAGGTATAGACAATGGCGGTGGTGGTAGTAGTGACAGTGGTGGTGGGGGTGGACATGACGGGAGAGAGAAACAAGAACGAACAAAACGAAGAGGAGAGGACAGAAACTGGGGACAGACATTCGGAAGTGAGAAACACAAAAGCTTAAGTAACAGTGAAATTACCAGAGTAATACAGGAACAAAATCTTTTAGTTACTTACTAAAATTACATCATGCAATGGAGATTAATAAAACAATTTTGCCAAAGGCGTCGTCAATAATGAAGAGATCTTCTCCATTTGTACAACATGACTATGGGCACAGGGTCAATGCGAACGGTTTAGCACCAGTACTTCGCCTATGAACTATCGAGACAAGAGTGTGAAAGCACAAGGGCAGATGGTTTCGCCGAGAGAGGGCACTTGTGGTATGTGCCAGACACTCGCGCATATTAAAATCTATGAATACCTACTTAAGGGCACTAAAAATTATTAAATGTTTTGTTAATTCAAACTTTCTGTGTTAATAAATAAAACATATCAGACCATTTAAAAATATTTATATAAAATAGAAAATATGGAACCAATTTACCTGTGTCCTAGTGTCAAACAGATGAAGCTTGCGCTATGGAACACATCTAACGAGAGAGGGCACTAGTGTAATGCGCGCGAATCTCGCGTAACGTAGGCGGTGAAATACATACTAGCGAAAACAACCAAAATGTTATAATAAAACGCACCATCTGTCGTTGTGAATAAAACTATACTAGTCAATTAACCACACATACACATCGAAAATGACAAACAGCAAACATAAAAAATACGTAAAATCCCAACAAGACAGGAAAAGCGTATTTCACCAGCATCAACAAGCAAGGAAACTAACTTCTAGTCAGCCAGACTATATTACATTAAGGCAAGGAGGGGTTTGAAACTGTCTAAAAAAATTTTGTTTCTAAGCTGCAACTGTTCATTAAGAACAAAACTATCTTTTAGATGCTTGAAAATCTCTAATTCTTCCAGCAAGTCCAGTTTGTAACCCTTATTCGCTTCATGAAACAACTCTGCGTGTCCAGTTCAGGTGGCGTATGCTGTAAGAGCCATAGATGTTCGGCAAACGTGGAATTATGTACGTTTTCCCCATTTTTACCTAGCATGTGTTCTTTATACCTTACTTTATACCTTACTTTACCTTACGTTACAAGTAATTTTGTATACACTGGATTTAGTGCCGAGTTTTTCCCGTGCTCCAATAGTATGAATTACTCTTTGTTTCAGGCTATTATTTACGGAAAAGGCAACTCTGTAACCGTATTGTTTCTGTAAAAGTCTTCTTATCGTATATGAAACGTTCCTCAAAAATGGAATAGAAATAAAGTTATTACCCTCATTCTTTTTCGCCCTGTTATCTCCTAAAGTTGAACATTTTACAGCTGTTTTTTTCTTAACAATTTGGTCAACTAATTTAGGGTCATATCCATTGTCAGTAGCCATTGATTTTAATAAAGATATTTCTTTTTCTTAACAATTCTGTTCTAAAGGTGTGCTCACAGCACGATGAACTGCAGAATGAAAGAACGCGATTTTGTGAGTTTGAGGATGACAAGAATCTACTGGGATAATATTATTAGAAAAAGTTTCTTTACGAAAAATGTCGAAGCTAATAGTGCTACCAGATAACTTAAGTTTAAAGTCAAGGTAATGGAGTTCTCTCTCGTTGTTTTGTATCTCTTTTGTGAATTTCATTTTCTCGTGAAAAGTGTTAAAAACATGAAACAGTTGTTGTAGATCTTGGTCACTCCCACTGAAATATTATGAGTATATCATCAATATAACGAGCATAGAAAGGAATCATATTACCCAACGCAGGATTGATTTTGAAGAAATTTTCATCTAACGCATTCACAAAGATGTCAGCTAAGATACCAGCTAACCGGCAACCCATGGCTAAGCCGAATGGTTTCTCATACATTTTGCCATTAAACTGAAAGTAATTGTAATCTAGTTCAACCTGCAGTAGTGACATAAGTTCCGACAATTGTAGCTCACTTAGAGTTCTATTTTGTCGAATGTTTTCTTCACCTGCGAATTAATGCAACATAGACTGGACACTGACAAAATGATGTTAGGTCTCTCTCGGAGTACCTATTTTCCTGCAACACAGACGTCAAGTGTCCAAGTTCCTGCGTTGGACTACCCGCGTCAGACATACCGTATGCTCTGCGTACGAGAGGTTGAAGGACGCCACTGCGTTGTATAGGGTGCATGGCAACACTTATCATGCAGATATAGATCGCTCAGTGTCCTTTTCCGGTAACACAATGTCCCAGAGTACCATAACGTTTTTTGTAAGTCATTACGTTCAAAAATGTAAACTTCTCTTCACTTTAAACCTTCGTTATAAATTTAATGCTAGGACCAAGATAACCGAAGTGGCCAAAGAATCTGCTAAGAGCATCACGTCCATGGGACCACAAAAGAAATATGTCATCAAAATAACACCTGAAGCAGGCTGAACTCCTCAGTGCACTATCCACGACGTCTCCATGAATAAATTGGCAACTACGGGCGATAAATGGCTACTCATAGCCACTCGTCATTCAGTTAAAAGATATTGCCATTACATGAAAAACGTGCATCTCAACACATGAAGACAAAGCTTCAACAACTCCTCATGCAATTTCTCTCTCTAAGCAAACTTAAGGAAACTTTCAGAGGGACTCATTTAAATAGAGATACCGCATCAAAACTCACAAGAAATCCGAGGGATGCAGCCACAAGGATTTCAGCGGTCGAATAAAATCCATCGAATGTCTGTGTTCACACATGCCAACAAATGGTCGAAGAACAGATGTTACATATTTCGTCAGGTTATAGGTGGGCCCACACAAATTACTATACCCCCTCTCTCTGTCCGTCACCTCAATCCTTCGTATTTACTGAAGAAGATGTCCTACAATGGATCAATTGTGTCAGTGCATTCAGCAACATATGAGGATACTGTCTGCTAAACGTGTTGGGAATAGTGTTAGTAGCAAAGAAGCAATAAATATAAATGCTATGACGTCAAGACTGATGCGATGTTTTACTGTATGAACAGCTACAATGTAAACAATTAACTTTTTCTCCTTTCATAATTTTGTGCCGGGTTGTCAGCGGTGAAAAGTTTCGTACGGGCTCGAAATTATGTGTAAAGTTTGTTGCATGTCACACAAATTTTTCTCGCGCTGAAATACCGGATAGTGCGCATAGTCCGTATATACTGTGAAACGTCTACATTATGCAACAAATATTGGGGATGGGTGGAATAAACACAATGAAGACTGTGTAAACATCGAATTCATTACTTTGAATCGTACCACGAAGCTCATATCGGCCAAGAAAGGCGTTTCCACAAACATGATACCATTTCTTTAGGATCGTTGGCAGACCTTATATCTTTGGCAGAACGACAGCACCGGGATATTTTCTTTATCAAGTTTGTCGACAAAGTGCTCGTTTTATTGTGTTTAACCCTTACCATGGCGTCGATAGGTAATTTTGTGTAAGGTGCGTCCTTGAGTGGTAAATCTAATTTATGGACATAATCATCTCGTTTAAAAACATCCACAGTATTCCCTTTGTCATCCTGTAAAAAGTATATCATCAGCACTCTTGAGGGAAGGAACAGCTTCTCTCTGTTCAGAATAGATCTACCCTGCGGCGACCGAGTCCGACGCAAAAGTGGGACCCATCTTGCCTAATTTCCCTTACGCTTAGTATTAATTTGCGTATACCCGCTTTTAGCCCGTCGAAGCACTTAATATCTGTTCTTCGTCCATTTGTTGGCAGCTGCGGACACCGTAACTCCAAATCGGTGGATTTTATTCGCCGCTGAAACCTTTGCGTCAGCATTCTTCGGATTTCCTTGTGGCTTTTGATGTGGTATTTGCGTGGGCCTCTCTGAAAGGGTCCTTGAGTCTGATTAGTGAAAAAGTGGATAAGCAGTAGGTGAAACTTTGTCACGTGCGACAGCCACGAGTTTTTCATTTAAGGGCAATATTTTTGATCAGAGTGACGTGGTATCTATGGGTAGCTCTTTATTGCCCGTAGTTGCCAATCAATTCGTAGAGGATTCCGAGGAGGCGGCACTGAACTTCAGCTTTGAAACCAGCCCGCTTCTAGAGTTACATCTATCTTCTCTGGCTCTACGATTTTTGTACCATTTCAACTACACTGCGCAACAGAAATAAAAATCTCTTTTTCGTAACGCCGTAATTTCTACTCGTTCTGATGCTCAAGGTTCACATTTGGCTCAAAAGTGCCTACAGCTTTCCTCTTTAAAGGAGCGAAAGTGTGACGCCCTGCAGCGTCATCCTTGGGCTTGCCAACGCTTCAAACAGAAAGCTATCGACGCTTGACAAAAAGGACGCAACTCAGAAGTTCATGTGACATTTAAGGCAGGTCAGTGATGTCACATTGGCAGAAAATTTCACGCTAATTCTGTCCAGTCACATCGTGGACGTATCAAACCATCAGAAGGTCGTCGTATCCCATAATACTCATTTTTCACCCCTTCGTTTGAGGCCTCTGCAGTGGAATACAAAACCGCGCCTTCTAGTGTTGAAACCACGCTGTTTTCTTATAGTGTCCGAATGAAACGTTCCAGAATGGACTAACAAGGTAATGAATTTGGGAGTTGTCCGCAGAATCGACGAGGAAAGGAATAAAGTGCAAACACTAACAATAACAGGGGACAGGATGTGGAGGAAGACACAGATACTTGAGGACTTAGGCTGCAATTGTTACTCTCAGATGAAAAGATTAGAACAGGTGAGTAATTGGTGGGGGGCACCATGAAAGCAGTCAGAAGACCGATGAATCAAAAGTTAGAAAAGACAGACAGTATCTGACCAGGATTTAAAGAAAAAAAGAGCTTCCTGTCATCACCTAACAAGGGGATGTCCTCAGACAAGGCCAACCGATTTGCTCATGACACGCAATCGACACAAAATTGAATGAATCGATAGATAATTGACACCTGAGCATTTCCCGTAATTGTAATTAAGTGAGGTCCACAAAGTCATACTTTCCTGGAAGTCGAGGAACGAAACTACCACCACGGACGCCATGACCACAAGATAAATGATTTTCAACGAAATCGCCGCTGGTATCGCGAATCAGGCATCTGGCGGGGGAGCAGAGAACCTGTGATCGATTCTCAAGTGCATTCTGCAGTGTTTTATTTGTACCTTTCACCATATGAATGTTCGGTAGGAGTAGGAAGGTTAATAAGATGATCGGTAAGGACTTATAACAAGGATTAGCAAAGAACTTGGATTAGTAAAGAATTAAAATTTTAAACCTCGCTGTGTGGGAACAATTCCGAGTAACACTTCTGCCAATTTGTCACGAGGGACCACAGGCAGCCGACCGCTTTATTCTTGTTTACATCGAGGCAGAAATTTATGGTAGTTTCAAAAGTGTAATATGCTTCTGAAAGTCCAGAGGGAACTGTACGACTGCATGGATGCAAGAACTATTCATAGCCTATTTCGTCATCAACTATCAGCACCAATTTTTCAAGCAATGTCGTCATATGTATGGCATGCATTACAGTTAATTCCCGTGAAAGAAATATTTTTGAAGTAAAAAGAGTCTGTTACCGCCACTACTTCGGATGGCAGGATGTACTTGAACGAAGACTGCATTCATTAGATAACTCGAGTGTCTGTGTGACAATGTAGTTGCTCGACGGAAAGTGAGGACATGTAACACAGTATTGAAAGAGACATTGTTAGGCAACCAGGATTAAAATTTTAATTCTTTATTAACCCAGGCGGTTTGAGAAATTGAATAGCCTGCCTAACTAATATTCCTTACTGATTGCCTAATTAATCCTATTTTAATAAAAAAAATACAAGTAAAAAAGAACTGCTGAATGCATTTCGGAATCGAACATTTGTTCTCTCTTCCCACGCCAAATGCCTTGGTCGCAACGCTAGCGGTTTCTTTTTATTTAAAAGCATTGTTTACATTGGGGATGCATTAGTGGCAACCGTTGCAAAAAAAAATGGTTCAAATGGTTCTGAGCACTATGGGACTTAACATCTGTGGTCATCAGTCCCCTAGAACTTAGAACTACTTAAACCTAACTAACCTAAGGACATCACACACATCCATGCCCGAGGCAGGATTCGAACCTGCGACCGTAGCAGTCGCGCGGTTCCGGACTGAGCGCCTGAACCGCTAGACCACCGCGGCCGGCCGCAACCGTTGCAGTTTCTTTCCTTGAATTCTAGGAAAATATTAGTTTACGGTCCCCTCATTTGATAGTGAAAGCTTAGTTTTCAATTACCTATCGATTCTGTCAATTCTGAGTCGATTAAGCGTCATGGAACTTTAGGACGGCTTTGTCAAAAAAGGGGGGAGGGGGCAGCGGAGTCGAGCCAGAATGTATTAGAATCTTCCATTTTAGGTTCTACACAAGCGATCTCCCAAATATGAGTCGTATTGGTTGGCCCTGTCTGAGGTCTTCTTCCCCGTGAGAAAATGCAGGCTAATCAGGGAAATGGGTAAAAAGATAAAACTGACATAATTCATCACCAGTAATACTTGTAGCAAACGATCATATTCCATAATGATTAAGCACAAAAGATCTATAAAAAGCGAGACTCGCCATAATGAAAACGAAATTTCGAAGAAACATATGAAGAAACAAAAAATACAAGAAATACATTGGGAAAGGTCAAACAAAGTTGCTAATACATTGTAGAAAGGCAACTGTGTGCCTTTATTATGTACTGAGATAATCTGGAGAAAGTAATTTATTTTTGTGATAAACTGACAAAAATAAAACCGAAAATTTATCCAGTCGAACTATGTAAATTTCTGAAAGAGGGATCTGCTCCCCATAATCGGAGAAACCTTGCGATTTGTGGAATATCAGATTATAGTGTATGGAAATGTGGCACCGGAGATGGAACTTGCTGAACGTTAATCTTAAGTGAAGAAACGGATGGAGAACAAGTTATCGTACGAACCGAAGGAAACTTGCCAAAGAAGAATGTGAGATAATTGGGCTAACGCGTAGTCATGGAAGAAAATATTTGAAATAATATTGTTCATCTCTGGCCGGCACGAAAACTAAAATAATACATCGCACTATGGTTTTTCCAATTCAATTTTATCACAACTACTGATATGTAAAACCATAAGTAATGTGAAGAAAGTAAACGTTCTGGGCGATGGAATTCTGTTCCACCTCATTTATAATTATTCTTTGTAATACTTACATGTTATTAAGAGCAAATCTGTAATAATAATTACAAATAACTTATGTCTTTACCTTATTATCCGTGTGATAGTAATGCAAAAATACTTACATACAATGTTTCCCTTAAAATGATGATAAGCACTACTTTCTAACATAAAAATGTGAAATAAACTGCAGCTTTGCTTCGTATAGGACGTTTACTGCAGAAAAATTACACAGGTTTGAATCTAGGCACTCCCGGATTACAAGTTTTTATTTGAAATTCGTCAAGCAATGGAGGAAGATATAACGACACGGAACCGAAATTGTGATTGATCCCTCGCAGTTCAGCTCGTGGCAGCGACAGCGTCGGCTACGGTCATGTTTCCGTATAGAACTCATCGTTCCGGCTTAATTTCCCTGGAGAAATGCACCAATATCCGGTGAGATCAATATGTATGAAGCACCACCTCACTCACCTCGATATACAGACGGCGACGAGACATTACCGATTATACATACGCTCCGTCAGCGCCCAGACACATCGTAATCATACTAAGGTAATTTCACAGAACCTAATTAAACTGAGGGCCCTATGTGGGATGTGAAAATAAATCATAATTGGTTCATATGAGAACAGCGTGCAAACAATAATTTAGAGTTCTTGTGATGTTCGAGAGCAGTTACTGGGTTCCAAACGTACTGTCCGTATAATCTACAGTAGCAACGAGCAGGTAGCTACATTTCACGTAATGGGGTTTATTTATTGAAACCAATAAACCGCTCAGCAGCGTTCATGTTTCAGTGCTTCCGCTAATGAAATCGACGAAGCTGCGCGACCGTTTATCCGGTACTGTTTATCTGCATGAAATATTTTTCTTCGGATTCAATATTAATTTGGTAACTGCAATATATGAATATAATATGAAAAGTCACATATCTGCACTATGTACGTAAATTACTGTTTCGTATTCTGCGAAAGACTGACAAATGTTCATTTATTCTCAACCAGAAAAATATAATTACTGATATAAGTAATCTGTCTTCGTCTTAAAATAGCATACAGAAGTATTTTGAAGAGAAAAATGTACATGGAGTTAAAACATTCATCTGCAAGAGAGAAATAGTAATGGGATTTATGATAATTTTGAATCACTAATCTGATACTTTCTTCTAAACTTATTTCCGTTTGTACGAAAAGTGTCACTGGTTTCAGTTATTGGAAAGAGATGAAAATCTGAGGGAGCCAAGTCGGACTGTATGGAGGATGATCGACTAGAGTGAACACAAAGTGTCGGATTGTTGCAGATATTGTAGCGCTCGTGCGCAGTGTGGCGTTGTCATGTTGAAGGAGAGGATGTTCCATGTGTGGATGAACTCTTCGAATTACAGCACTCTGTTTCTTACGCACCGTCACAGTTACGTTACACACCACTACGTTACACGCTACAATTCTGAGCCCTATAGCGGCAGAGCTGCAAATACACTCCTGGAAATTGAAATAAGAACACCGTGAATTCATTGTCCCAGGAAGGGGAAACTTTATTGACACATTCCTGGGGTCAGATACATCACATGATCACACTGACAGAACCACAGGCACATAGACACAGGCAACAGAGCATGCACAATGTCGGCACTAGTACAGTGCATATCCACCTTTCGCAGCAATGCAGGCTGCTATTCTCCCATGGAGACGATCGTAGAGATGCTGGATGTAGTCCTGTGGAACGGCTTGCCATGCCATTTCCACCTAGCGCCTCAGTTGGACCAGCGTTCGTGCTGGACGTGCAGACCGCGTGAGACGACGCTTCATCCAGTCCCAAACATGCTCAATGGGGGACAGATCCGGAGATCTTGCTGGCCAGGGTAGTTGACTTACACTTCTAGAGCACGTTGGGTGGCACGGGATACATGCGGACGTGCATTGTCCTGTTGGAACAGCAAGTTCCCTTGCCGGTCTAGGAATGGTAGAACGATGGGTTCGATGACGGTTTGGATGTACCGTGCACTATTCAGTGTCCCCTCGACGATCACCAGTGGTGTACGGCCAGTGTAGGAGATCGCTCCCCACACCATGATGCCGGGTGTTGGCCCTGTGTGCCTCGGTCGTATGCAGTCCTGATTGTGGCGCTCACCTGCACGGCGCCAAACACGCATACGACCATCATTGGCACCAAGGCAGAAGCGACTCTCATCGCTGAAGACGACACGTCTCCATTCGTCCCTCCATTCACGCCTGTCGCGACACCACTGGAGGCGGGCTGCACGATGTTGGGGCGTGAGCGGAAGACGGCCTAACGGTGTGCGGGACCGTAGCCCAGCTTCATGGAGACGGTTGCGAATGGTCCTCGCCGATACCCCAGGAGCAACAGTGTCCCTAATTTGCTGGGAAGTGGCGGTGCGGTCCCCTACGGCACTGCGTAGGATCCTACGGTCTTGGCGTGCATGCGTGCGTCGCTGCGGTCCGGTCCCAGGTCGACGGGCACGTGCACCTTCCGCCGACCACTGGCGACGACATCGATGTACTGTGGAGACCTCACGCCCCACGTGTTGAGCAATTCGGCGGTACGTCCACCCGGCCTCCCGCATGCCCACTATACGCCCGCGCTCAAGGTCCGTCAACTGCACATACGGTTCACGTCCACGCTGTCGCGGCATGCTACCAGTGTTAAAGACTGCGATGGAGCTCCGTATGCCACGGCAAACTGGCTGACACTGACGGCGGCGGTGCACAAATGCTGCGCAGCTAGCGCCATTCGACGGCCAACACCGCGGTTCCTGGTGTGTCCGCTGTGCCGTGCGTGTGATCATTGCTTGTACAGCCCTCTCGCAGTGTTCGGAGCAAGTATGGTGGGTCTGACACACCGGTGTCAATGTGTTCTTTTTTCTATTTCCAGGAGTGTATATAGACCTGGGGAATGAAGGTGTAGATTGTTAAAAACGTTTGATTTATTTAAAAAGCCTCAAGAGTTTTCACGTAAAAATTTCGGAGACATTACTTTTCAGGTCGCTCTCTTATGTTTGTTAGTTGTGAGAAAGGAAATAAGAGTAATTTGCTGCGTATTATGCAACACTCGTTTGGCGTAGAACAGGATTGGAGGGATCAGATAGTGGACCGAAGTTACGCTCCGCCACACACCATTAAGTGGCTTGTGGAGTGTGATGTAGATGTTGTGCTTAACCGATGCAAAGTGATGTCATGAAATGTTACTCTTTTAGCAGTTCCGTCCTTGTCGTGTCACTTGCCGCTACCAGTCTGGTTTCCTCTAAGTTACGGGAAGTTGTGGTTTGTTAATTTTTTTTTTTCTGTTACATTCACTGCGGTAAGGCTGGCGGTGTTGCTTTACACTTTTATATTGGAATCCAATTTTACTAAATTATTGAAGCGTTTGCATCTGGCACCACATGTGTGATGCTATGAATGTCTTCCGTGTTATCAAAACATTGGTTAAGGTGTTAAATGCCACAAGGATTATAGGGATGAAACTTTAAGGATGTGATAGTGGTGTTCCACATGATTCTATGTAAAACCGAGGCTTAAGACGCGGTATGCCAGCGCACTATTTCACTGCTGGTCAGTGTGTATTCAAATTCTAAAAAAAGATTTAGAATCGCTAGTGCTTCAGGGGGCCACCTCTTTAATCTTATAAGTGATTCACCACGGTAATTTAAGTTCTTGTTTAGTTTCCGGTTAAAGATAATTTAAATCACTAGTAAGGCTGTTAAGCAAGAATTCTTTAGCATAACTTTAACTGCGCTCAGCCATCAAATAGCGCTGTTCTATTTGTTTGGGTTCTGGCATTCGGGCTGGAACGAGTTAAACCACAATGCTGCATGATAATCTGGTGCAGAGGGCATTAGTAATTGTGTTGAACATGTGGTTTGTAGTGGTTGATGACCGAGGTGTGTGTATGTCCGTCGTACTTGATTTACGTGCCCGTATTGTGATTCTTGTCCAAGGCGTCAAAGTCATTGAACTCAAATTCTATATCAGATCAGTTTGTTTTATCATTGTTTTACTAAGTAAAATTTGTATTAATGAACAGATGTACTTTGAAGGTGGTAATGTTAGTCTGTCAGGATAGAAGCTTTAAAATTCTTTTTGTCTAAGTTATTGAGAACTTAAAGTAAATAAATTACTTTGGTCCTTTTAATTCGGTTTTAACTATCTACAGTACTTTCAATGTCTGCCTGTATCGCTGTTGGCTTAATTACTTCCATTGTGGTTATAGGCTCTGGGAACATTGTAAGTGGGCTGTTGCCTTATGCCAATCTTATTGGCAGGTTGAGATCGGAGCTAACGACGGGAGAAACCGTGGTGGCCAGAGAGTCCCCCTGAGCTGACGGCCCTGCAACCGCAACGCCGTCAGCCCTGTAGCCAGCTAAGATTTTTTTGTTAATAAATGGTATTCATCTCAGACTGGCCAGTTAATGGTCCAGCCCTCTACTCCCAAACATAAAAAAACACTGAACAGAACCAACCAGAACGCCGGATTCTGTAAACTTAAATAGAACATAATTTCGTAGCGTCGCTTCTGAGGTGGTGAAGATTCACACATTAGGCTCTGGGAAAGCGACTCCTGGCTAAATATCTCTTGTCTTTCTAAAAGGCTCCTACGAACAGTGCAGCGTATTTTCGACAGAAAGAGGCGTCCGCTGTCCAGCCCTAAGAGTATGTACTACATTTTTATGACTCTGTCCTCTGGTAGACAGCTTGTAGATCTACCTTCACTGAACTAAGAAGAGAATTGAACATAAAGCAATTAAAAACTGGAGGTAATGAATCTTGATGGAAATGAGCAAAAAAATTTTCTGAAATATGTTAGTTGACAGTTTCAGGGAAAACTGGCCACCGAACAGTTTCATCTATGTACACGGAAAATATTTTACAATTTTACGTCATCTTTATTGTTCTCAGTTCCTGCAAACTATTTAAAGTGAATGCTGGGTTTATTCGTATGAATAAGACGTTCAGTCCTAGTGAGATTTCTGTCTCTAATGCCCTCGTTGTCGATAGATCGTAGTACCATCTACATCTACATACATACTCTGGAACCCACGAATTGGTGAGTGTGGAGAGTATCCTGTACCACCAAGAGTCACTTCGTTTCCTGTTACAATTCAAAGCGAGGAAAGAACGAATGTTTACATTCCTCTGAACAGACCCTAATTTCTTTTATCTTCGTTGTAGGTTGGCAGCAGCAGAGTCATTTTGCAATCATCGTCAAGTCCCGGTTCTCTAAATTTTCGAAAAAAAAGTCGTCTTTCCTCCAGGGGTTCCTGTTTAAGTTGATGAAGTACTTCGTATACTTGCATATTGGTCGAACCGACTGGTAACAAATCTAGAAGCCCGCAGCTGAATTGCGTTGTTACTCTATAATCCCGGTGGGATTCCAAAAGCTTCAGCAGCGCTTGAGAGTGTGTCGCAGTAATATTCTGCAGGGTGTTCCGAAATTTACATTATAAACTTCTAAGATTTGTAGGGGACGAGTAAGTAGAAGATAATTGCTATAGCCGCGCAGGATTAGCCGAGCGATCTCAGGCGCTGCAGTCATGGACTGTGTGGCTGGTCTCGGCGAAGTTTCGAGTCCTCCCTCGGGCATGGGTGTGTGCGTTTGTCCTTAGGATAATTTAGGTTAAGTAGTGTGTAAGCTTAGGAACTGATGACCTTAGCAGTTAAGTCCAATAAGATTTCACACACATCTGAACATTTTGAACCGTGTTACAACCATTGGAAAACATGTTGGTAACGCGACCACTTTTACAAGTAATTGATTAGGCGTGACCTTTACATCAGTCGGTTTACTATTCCATTCACTAATAGCCAAAAAAATTGCTAGTGTACTCGTTGACGGGTTCTCTTCAACGTGTTACAGTACGGCCTCTTCCAGTACGGTGTGTACGTATTCTTGGAGCACCTCAGTAACGCCTGCTGACGGTGAAGGTACCCTTTCTAGAAGCCGTTGCGTAATTGTGGCGAGAAGGGTATGCGATGGAATTGGACGCTGTGCAGAACGATCTAGATTAAGGCGACGTACAGATCTTCCCTTACCGTGAGTTTTGGCATTCAGAAGGATCGTGTCCGTGTATTCTCCAAACGTGTACTCAGCCATTTTGCTCTAATAACCTCACAAACACGTGAGCGAGGCTCAAAGCAGACGTCAAATGACATTAGCCGATCCGACGTAACCACCCCTAACATGACTGCCGTATTACATACCCACTTGGCAAACATTTTTAAACGGCTATAGAACGGAAACGGTAAAGTTCTGGACATGGGTTTCTATTCAAATTGTTATCTACCCATTTCGCTATACAAGTTCTAGAAGTTTGCAACGGGAATTTGCGAACACCCTGTACATGCAGTCTCCTTTGTAGATTCTAAAATAAACCGAAATCGACTATTCGCCTGCCCTGTATTCGTTCCATTTCATATCGCTTGCAACGTTACGCGTAGATAGTTAATCGACGTGACTGTGCCAAGCAACATACGGTCGTTAATGTATTCGGCAATTACAGGCTTATCTCGTGGTCGTGCGGTAGCGTTCTCGCTTCCCACGCCCGGGTTCCCGGGTTCGATTCCCGGCGGGGTCAGGGATTTTCTCTGCCTCGTGATGACTGGGTGTTGTGTGATGTCCTTAGGTTAGTTAGGTTTAAGTAGTTCTAAGTTCTAGGGGACTGATGACCATAGATGTTAAGTCCCATAGTGCTCAGAGCCATTTGAACCAATTACAGGCTTCTTTTCCCTACTCACCCTCATTAACATACCATTTTCCATATTTAGAGCCAGTTACCATTCATCACACAATCTTCATTATCTGTCTGTCGTCTTGTATCATCCTAAGTCACTCAACAACAAATCCTTCCTGCACACAGCAGCATCATCAGCATACAGCGGCAGATTGCTGCTCACGCTGTCCGTCAAATAATTTATGTACGCAGAGAACAAGACCGGTCCCATCACACTCCTGACAATACCATTGTTTCTGATGAAAACTCTGGCCGTCGAGAAAAACGCACCGCGTTCTATTACTCAAGCAAGAGGCACTCACATTGATGGGCTAATCCGTATGCTGGGACCTTAGTTAACAGTGCAGTGTGGCACCGTGTCGTATGCTTTCCGGAGTGAATGTGGAATCTGCCTGTCGGCCTCTTGCCCTTAATCCATGGTTCTCAGGGTATGATGTGAGAAAAGGGCAAGCTGAATGATAACGAAGTTTACCATCAGTTGCCGGCCGGTGTGGCCGAGCGGTTCTAGGCGCTTCAGTCTGGAACCGCGCGACCGCTACGGTCGCAGGTTCGAATCCTGCCTCGGACATGGATGTGTGTGATGTCCTTAGGTTAGTTAGGGTTATGTAGGTCTACGTTCTAGGGGACTGATGACCTCAGGTGTTAAGTCCCATGGTGCTCAGAGCCATTTGAACCATTACCATCAGTTTTTGGGTTCAAAAATTTAGGAATGACTAGTGTTAAGGGTAGGTATTCGAGAATGGAGATAATCTTTCAAATTAACGATGTGAAACATCTGAAACTGTGTTAATGTATTTTGCAAGAAACTTTAAGTGATGTACGACACGACAAGAACATGACAGACACTTAGGTTCACTCTGTTAGTTCCTCCCTCACCTCCCACCGTCCTCCTCTTCCTCCTCCTCCTCCTCCTCCTCCTCCTCTTCCACCGCTTATTCTTATATCCCACCTGTACTTTCTGCCGAACAGGAAATCCTGCAGTTACTTCATCCCTGCCGCTATAATCGTTACGGAGTGGGAGGAAAGTCGTGTGTACTATCTGTCTGCCTATCGTGTAATCTTGACCAACTGCGTGTATTGTTTTTAACTATATTTGTGTTTTGTGTTTCCTAGGAGAAAACTGAGAATGATCGTCGCATTTGCCCGGATAAGTGTAGAAAAACGACAAAAACAGAAAAACTGAACTGCAGCTACCTAGCATATCACTACGACTGCTCTAGTTGGCAAATTCGATCCATGTCTGATATATAAGGAATACTAAAAAAATGGTTCAAATGGCTCTGAGCACTATGGGACTCAACTGCTGAGGTCATTAGTCCCCTAGAACTTAGAACTAGTTAAACCTAACTAACCTAAGGACATCACAAACATCCATGCCCGAGGCAGGATTCGAACCTGCGACCGTAGCGGTCTTGCGGTTCCAGACTGCAGCGCCTTTAACCGCACGGCCACTTCGGCCGGCTAAGGAATACTACTCGTCATTAAGTAATAATTAGCTGTTTCCTAATAGCGATACACTGGAGTCCTCGAACGGACGAGGTGTTGAAATTTGAAAGAGTGTTTAGTATTCTCTAGAAGTAGAAGGTGACCCAAAAGTCCTCTATCGTTTGAAAATTCAATACCACAAGGAATAATGTAAGTAGGGACAGAAAAGTTGTCACACGTGCTTGAAATAATATGATATTTTATTGAACCCGAAAAAATATGCACAAAATGAGCAACAGATGGCGCATCAAGTTATACGGATTTTTAGCTTAGACGATGCTCTTCATAACAAATGTTCAACGTGTCGGTTTATCACCATTACCTGTTGTCCAGGGACAATGTTATAAACAGCATTGTAAAGCACATCAACAAGTATGGTGAGAAAATGCCGTCGGATGTAGTCTTTTAGCATTCCTAATGAGGTTGGATGCTCGCGGTAGACTTGCGACTCCAAGTAGCCCATCAACCAATAACCACACGGATTGAGGTCTGGGGATATGGGAGGCCAAGCATGACGTAGGTGGCTACCCAGCTCGCGATCCTCACCAAACGATGTGTGTGGAAGATCTTCCACACGTCAGCGTCATCCTACATACAAGTCGTACTTCCCAGCGGGTGTTTATCAGCTAGGCTAGGGATGATGCGATTCTGTAATATATCGCGGTACCTCTTACTCCTCAAGCTGACAGTTTGATAAGCAGAAGCACACTTTTCCTCGAAGACAAACCGTCCAATCGCGATTGATGTGGTATATGCACACCACACCGTACCTTTCTCGTCATGCAATGTGGTTTCCACGTCAGGTTCAGGGCTTTCGGTAGCCCAAAGCCTATTGTCGCGGGCGTTGACAGACCCTAGGATCGTGAATTGGACTTCGTCGGTCCAAAAAACATCAGACAACCAACCATCATCTTCCTCCATTTCCTGAACTTAATACACCGCAAATGGAATGACACAGTCTTAGAGACGTCACTGGTCTCAGAAAACATGATTTTAGGTGCATAGACTGAAGCAGAGAGAGAGAATTTGTACATAAGCGTTTTTCACTCGTCACTTTAGTCGATGTACGTAAAAATCATATCTCTATGATACCAGTAAAGTCTCTGAAATTATGTCATTTCATTTGTATAAGTGCCTGCACCTCGGTTTGAGGCTGGGTCTCTGAAATTCTTTTCGCGTGTAAGGGGAGAGTTTAAAATAGACTGAGCCGCCAGTGAGAATTTTGATCGAGGAATGGGGCGTGCCATTGTAGTCCGTGCAGTTTTTTGAACCTCTGTGGGAAGGTGGCTTGGTGGCTAACGCATCTGCCTAGTAAGCAGGAGGTTCGGGCTCGATTCCTGGCCTTGGCACAAATTTTCATTCGCTGCCTCAGTCTACACACATAAAACCACACTGCAAATGCTCTCCGCGTAACAAAATCAAACAGTTCATGATGGCGCTGGATTTGGTACGGATAGCATATTAGCCATGTATGGAAGTGAAACATGGACGATAAATAGTTTGGACAAGAAGAGAATAGAAGCTTTCGAAATGTGGTGCTACAGAAGAATGCTGAAGATTAGATGGGTAGATCACATAACTAATGAGGAAGTATTGAATAGGATTGGGGAGAAGAGAAGTTTGTGGCACAACTTGACCAGAAGAAGGGATCGGTTGGTAGGACATGTTCTGAGGCATCAAGGGATCACCAATTTAGTACTGGAGGGCAGCGTGGAGGATAAAAATCGTAGAGGGAGACCAAGAGATGAATACACTAAGCAGATTCAGAAGGATGTTGGTTGCAGTAGGTACTGGGAGATGAAAAAGCTTGCACAGGATAGAGTAGCATGGAGAGCTGCATCAAACCAGTCTCAGGACTGAAGACCACAACAACAACAACAGCATATTAGGGTACGCCTTAGTGCTCGCCAAGCAGTAATGAGGAGAATGCCCGTACGACGTGAGACTTCACGAGTGCTGACTTCATCATGCGTGTATGAACCCGCTCTCCATTTTCTTCTGAACTGTCCGACAGGCATTAGCACTTGTCGCTGGTAGCCCACTACGTGGAAGATCGTCTAAACGAACCGTGGCTTCCAACTTCGTGAACATTTTCTTCATAGCGACACTCGTTAGAGGATTACAGCCCGTTACCCTTCTTATGGCGATAGGCTCATAATGCTGCAGTGGCAGATTCTCCATTCTGATGGTTCAAAATGGCTCTGAGCACTATGGGACTCAACATCTTAGGTCATAAGTCCCCTAGAACTTAGAACTACTTAAACCTAACTAACCTAAGTACATCACACACACCCATGCCCGAGGCAGGATTCGAACCTGCGACCGTAGCAGACCCGCGGTTCCGGACTGCAGCGCCAGAATCGCACGGCCACCGCGGCCGGCTCTCCATTCTGCTATTAAAGCTTAACTAACAGTGCCTTTTCTGGTAAAGTCAACAAGTCGCGATGGCTGCCGCATCTGACTTCCTATATCACTGTAGCTCATTTTATACATACTTCTCATGTGGCTTTACTGAAGTGTTGCTGTGCAACGTCGTACGCATATGCCATACGCATATGTCATTTCATTTTAGTGGTGTGCGAACACAGCCGTTAGTGAAAGCTGGAAAAGAATTCTTATACAATTCTGAACGTGTTTAATCTTTGCCAATCCATACATTCATCCTACTATCATGAAAGCGAAAGTAGCTCTGTCTCTCACATTTTCACGACTAAACTGCGGAACCGATATCCATAAAATTTGGCGTGAGAGGGCTTGAATCCTGAGTAACAACAGAGGCCACCTTGCATATTTTGTAGTAAAAGATATTTATTGATTTGAAGAAAATTACGCAAATTAAGGGCAAGTATCTACTGTTTGAAAAAACTATTTACTTTTTCACATTTGAATTTTCCCATATTTGTAAAAATGCTTTTATTGGTTGACATGTTCTACGTAAGACGTTATTGTTGTTGTGGTCTTCAGTCCTGGGACTGGTTTGATGACGCTCTCCATGCTACTCTATCCTGTGCAAGCTTCTTTACCTCCCAGTACTTACTGCAACCTACATCCTTCCGAATCTGCTTAGTTTATTCATCTCTTGGTCTCCCTCCGCGATTTTTACCCTCCACGCTGCCCTCAAATGCTAAATTTGTGATCCCCTGATGCCTCAGAAAATGTCCTACCAACTGGTCCCTTCTTCTTGTCAAGTTGTGCCACAAACTCCTCTTCTCCCCAATTCTTTTCAATACCTCCTCATTAGTTATGTGATCTACCCATCTAATCTTCAGCATTCTTTTGTAGCACCACATTTCGAAAGCTTCTATTCTCTTCTTGACCAAACTATTTACCGTCCATGTTTCACTTCCATACATAGCTACACTCCATACAAATACTTTCAGAAACGACTTCCTGACACTTGCATCTATACTCGATGTTAACAAATTTCTCTTCTTCCGAAACGCTTTCCTTACCATTGCCAATCTACGTTTTATATACCCTCTACTTCGACCATCATCAGTTATTTTGCTCCCCAAATAGCAAAACTCCTTTACTACTTTAAGTGTCTCATTTCCTAATCTAACTCCCTCAGCATCCGACTTAATTCGACTACATTCCATTATCCTCGTTTTGCTTTTGTTGATGTTCATCTTACACCCTCCTTTCAAGACACTATCCATTCCGTTCAACTGCTTTTCGAACTCCTTTGCTGTCTCTGACAGAATTACAATGTCATCGGCGAACCTCAAAGTTTTTATTTCTTCCCCATGGATTTTAATACCTACTCTGAATTTTTCTATTGTTTCCCTTTCTGCTTGCTCAATATACAGATTGAATAACATCGGGAAGAGGCTACAACCCTGTCTCACTCCCTGCTGCTTCCCTTTCATGCCCTCGACTCTTATAACTGCCATCTGGTTTCTGTACAAATTGTAAATGGCCTTTCGCTCCCTGTATTTTACCCCTGGAACCTTTAGAATTTGAAAGAGAGTATTCCAGTCAACATTGTCAAAAGCTTTCTCTAAGTCTACAAATGCTAGAAACGTAGGCTTGCCTTTCCTTAATCTATTTTCTAAGATAAGTCGTAGGGTCAGTATTGCCTCACTTGTTCCAACATTTCTACGGAATCCAAAGTGATCTTCCCCGAGGTCGGCTTCTACCACTTTTTCAAAAAATGGCTCTGAGCACTATGGGACTTAACATCTATGGTCATCAGTCCCCTAGAACTTAGAACTACTTAAACCGAACTAACCTAAGGACAGCACACAACACCAAGTCATCACGAGGCAGAGAAACTACCACTTTTTCCATTCGTCTGTAAAGAATTCGTGTTAGTATTATGCAGCTGTGGCTTATTAAACTGATTGTTCGGTCATTTTCACATCTGTCAACACCTGCTTTCTTTGGGATTGGAATTATTATATTCTTCTTGAAGTCTGAGGGTATTTCGCCTGTCTCATACATCTTGCTCACCAGATGGTAGAGTTTTGTCAGGACTGGCTCTCCTAAGGCCGTCAATAGTTCTAATGGAATGTTGTCGACTCCCAGGGCCTTGTTTCGACTCAGGTCTTTCAGTGTTCTGTCAAACTCTTCACGCAGTAGCGTATATCCCATTTCATCTTCATCTACATCCTCGCCCATTTCCACTTTATTGTCCCCAAGTACATCGCCCTTGTATAGACCCTCTATATACTCCTTCCACGTTTCTGCTTTCCCTTCTTTGCTTAGAAATGGGTTTCCATCAGAGCTCTTGATATTCTTACAAGTGGCTCTCTTTTCTCCAAAGGTCTCTTTAATTTTCCTGTACGCAGTATCTATCTTACCCCTAGTGAGATAAGCCTCTACATCCTTACATTTGTCCTCTAGCCATCCCTGCTTAGCCATTTTACACATCCTGTCGATCTCATTTTTGAGACGTTTGTATTCCTTTTTGCCTGCTTCATTTACTGCGTTTTTATATTTTCTCCTTTCTTCAATTAAATTCAATATCTCTTCTGTTACCCAAGGATTTCTACTAGCCCTCGTCTTTTTACCTTCTTGATTCTCTGCTGCCTTCACCACTTCATCCCTCAGAGCTATCCATTCTTCTTCTACTGTATTTCTTTCCCCAATTCCTGTCAATTGTTCCCTTATGCTCTCCCTGAAACCTCTGGTTTAGTCAGTTTATCAAGGTCCCATCTCCTTAAATTCTCATCCTTTTGCAGTTTCTTCAGTTTTAATCTACAGTTCATAACCAATAAATTGTGACAGATTGTAATATGATCCAATGTAATCAATACAATGCTTATTCGATTCTCAACGTCTTTAATACATAATTGTTAAGGTTTTCATGGCCACTTGTTGACAAACTGCCTGTTGGTTTCCATCTCGTGTTCTTCGGCCGACGTTCGTCTGATGATTTTTCTGACGTTTCGCCAGCACGAGTGGCTGGCATTGTCAAAGATTCACCCACCATTGCTGGTGGTGGAATGGAGCCGAGTTCGCGGCTGCAAACTATATGTACCTAGCGCATATAGACGCTCATTTAATTGAGAACTACATTATCAGGCTTACTCTCATATAGGGGAGATGTGTTCGATGATACAGGAAATAATAAACATCACTGAAATAGTTTTAATTAAATTTATCGATGCATAAGCTCTCATCAGTATAACGCCCGCAGCAAAGCACCGCCTCAGAGAAATCAAAGACGGTTCAAAGCGGCTACTTTTGTTTCTAAAGTCTACTTTATAAACCATGCGGGGGTATTGTCAGTTCTCTTGTTTTCCGCGCTCTAAATAAGTCTACATAGCTTTCGATGTGCGATATAGCTGGCATGCCTGTGTGATATGCTACGGAAGGGAGCAGGGCACTTCTGTTAAACTGCAAGAAAAGTGACTATAGCTAATTTATACCGGACAGACTTACGTTGAAAGTTATACTGAGGTCTAGGTAGATCACGGACTAAGAATGTCTGAGGAATTGTGGTAGCGAGAGAAAGTATCGTTCAGTATTAAACTCTGTTACATGCCGAATAACCGATGATAGGATCTGCGGACTATACGGAGGGACGTTAAATTGAGTATAAGAACGGAATTGGACACTTAGCTTTGTGATAGTAAAAGCGTACGAAGTTTCAATGGCTATATAGAAATATAGTAATGAAACATAGTCCTTGCTATAATATCTTTGAGTGACGAACTACAAAAATTACGGACATTTTAATTGCCGTAATTCCTGAGATTAATGGTAGGATCAACCCTATTTTTCTCTACATTTAAATGGCCATCATTCACCATCATTTAATTATTATTAAATGTTTTAATAAAAAACTACAGTGATTTCCACAATAACGTATGTATTAGTCATACGCAAGCTGCAGACTATATCTCTGGATGACAGAAGGTTCGATTATGAAGTATTACGTAACGTAAATTGCGGCTTAAAAGCTCTTTAACATTTCATTTCCAATCGGAGAGAAATAATAAAAATCAGAAACTGTGCGGATAAGTAGTAACATCGGAAGAAGGAAGTTGAAATAATAACTGGCGTCCAAAGACGTTGTTAATTATCTTGTCTTCGGTAACGCAGCAACAAATGAAGAGTGATAGACTGTGTAAAAAGTCAATATTAATTATTATTACCCAAACCCGAAATTTAATCGCCGTTACAGTGGAGTTGTTTGTTGCTGCTCCATCTGACGTGTAGATATAACGAGAAGTCGGGCATATACAGTAGATAACAACATCAATATCTTACGCAGAGAAGCCCACGACAGCAGATCGACAGAGGGCGGCTACAATTGACGAACAATGCGTGGCTCGAAAAAATGTATGAAGAAACATTTATTACCTAATAAACAATGGTGAAACATAATTGTTGTGATTGCGTAATGAACAGCGACTAAAAACTTGTAATGATATGTGTTATATTCTCCATTACGCCACGACACGACGCACGCGCCATGACAAGAGCTGACTGCGGGCGGAAGATCAAATGGTTCAAATGGCTCTGAGCACTATGGGACTCAACTGCTGAGGTCATTAGTCCCCTAGAACTTAGAACTAGTTAAACCTAACTAACCTAAGGACATCACAAACATCCATGCCCGAGGCAGGATTCAAACCTGCGACCGTAGCGGTCTTGCGGTTCCAGACTGCAGCGCCTTTAACCGCACGGCCACTTCGGCCGGCGGCGGAAGATCGCATCTGCGAGTGCGGCCGACAACGAGGCGCCTACCTTCGGGAGCTGCAACACGTCAGAAGCTGTGCGGAAGGTAGGAAATAATTGACTTGCGTTACTGTGGCTAGAACTTGTATGCGTAAATAAATTTTGTTTCTGTGCCTCATTGTGCTTCCTTTTAATTTTAATTGCGTGGAAAAATGAGGCAAGTCCGTAACGCAGAAACTGTGTAAGTAGTTATATTTTATTTACTATGTATTATTATTTTGGTGTTATTCTGAAACTGTCTGTTGATAACAATGAAAAATGGATACCATTTAAGATCGAATCTAGATACAAGTCTAAGGACTTTTGGGTGAGAAGATGCGAGCGAGAATGAAAACAATGTGGAAACTTTAGATGTTAATAGGACAGAGGATTTTTTGGAACCTGAAATGTCAAACATGAGTAGAGTTAGCTTGGTAAGGAGTAATGGCCATACCGAAACTGACGAGTTTCAAACTGTAGGTACTTGTGAGAACCGCAATCCTACCAGTGTGGTGAATGTGCCATTTGGACATATCAGTATCAATAAGCTGTTTGAATTTCTAGTGAAATCAAATCAGGAAGAATTAGAGCAAAACAGACAACATGAACTCAGAGAAATATAACTAAATGAACAACGTGATCTTAGAAATAAAGCCTTTACAGGGGAAATTTTAAAGAAAAACAAATAACGCGAGCTTAGAGAAAGCGAACAAGAAAAACGGGGCGAACTTGCGGAAAAAGCTTTTCGGGAGGAGATGTTAGAATTACAGAAACAACGAGATCATCCAAGATTTTAAGAAAGAGGTATTAAAGATTGTTAATGACCTAGAATCACATACTAAGAAAAGGGATGAATACTTATCTGCCGAGATAGATAAATTAACATTAAGTGCAAACTTTGGTCTCCACATTATAGGGGAATGTGAGGGCAATAAATAAACAACAGACTAAAACAGCTAACATTTCGATAAAGTAATTAAACAACTAGAAGATTTAAAAATTATAGAGCAGGAGTTTATTGATGACTATCTTAGTAAACAGACGTCTAACATAGAGTAGGATTTGTCAGAATGGTTTAAAGCAAGTTCACTCGCAAGTTCAGAATGCTATCGAGAACGCAACGGAAGAGAATAAACCAAATGCACCACCACTCAAGGAAGTAGACAGCGTGGAACAAATGAAAGCAGAATTCAATCTTATTAAGGAGAAAGTCTTATCCGAGATGCCTATGTGGCAGCAATATGTATGTAGTCGTTTGTCAAAAGGTGAAGGTGATCCAAAGAGAGAAAACCAATTTGAAAGATATCCAGAACCATATTCTAGAAATCAATCGCCCGTTAGGAAGCAAAAATAGCGAGATAGCGATCATAGTAACTGTGGAAGTCGTGATGAATCGGCTCTTGAAGACAGATATCATAATCGCAAGAGGACTGGTTCAGCCTCTAAGGTTGAGCACAGTATTTTCAAATCCAGGCAATTTCAAATATTTTCGAACGACAAAAATTCTATATACCCAATGATGTTTATAAGAAGTTTCAGAAAGGAATTTCTCCGATCTTGGGAGGAGCAGGATAAAAACAGTGTCAAAGACCAGTGGAGAAGTTTCATCATAGGCATTGGAAGTAGCTAAAAGTTGCAGAACATGTAGAGATTTCGAAAAATTATTCATCGCCAAATATTGGTCGCAAAGCAACCAAAATCGATTAAGGAATGAAATTCATAGTGGATTTTACGAAAATACTTTGAAAATTACAGCAAAAGAACTCGTTACTGGGATAATCCCATTAGTTACAGAGAGGTTGTTTGAATTCTCTATGTAACTGTTTACGTGAAAAATTAATAAACATAGTAGATGACGATGTTGATCAATTTTTGTCAGTTGTTGACTCCCTGGACTTAATTCAGGAAGACGCTAAGAGCATGGGGAATCAATTTCACTGTACTAATTGTAACAACTGTCAACAAAATAATTGTTGTGGTGGAAATAACAGTATTAGTAACACGAAAGACAATGGAAAGGGTCACCGTTGTTGATGTGGTCTTCAGTGCAGAGACTGGTTTGATGCATCCCTCCATGCTACTCTATCTTGTGCAAGCTTCTTCATCTCCAAGTAACTACTTCAACCTACATCCTTCTGAATCTGCTTAGTGTATTCATCTCTTGCTCTCCCTGTATGGTTTTTACCCTCCACGCTGACCTCCGATGATAAATTGATGATCCCTTGATGCCTCAGAACATGTCCTACCAACCGATCCCTTCTTCTAGCCAAGTTGTGCCACAAATTCCTCTTCTCCCCAATTCTATAAAGTACCTCCTCATTAGTTACGTGGTCTACCCATCTAATCTTCAGCATTCTTCTGTAGCATTACATTTCGAAAACTTCTATTCTCTTCTTGTCTAAACTAGTTATTGTCACTTCCATACAAGGCTACACTCCATACAAATACTTTCAGAACTGACTCTATCACACTTAAATCTATACTCGATGTTAACAAATTTCTCTTCTGCAGAAACGCTTTCAGTATTTCAATCGACATCAGAATAGTTAGTATAACAATCAGGATAATAGTAATCAGTCTGAAGATAAAAATTATAAACAGAATAATTCTAATAACAGTTACGGAAACAATGGACAAAGGCAATAGAAATCAGCAGAATTAAAATGGACACAAATCAAACGAAGTGAGTCGGGACAGCAACGTCAAGTTCAAGACAGGCTTGTTCAGTGGGATAATGGACCGAATATTCAGAGGAGGTGGGGGGGGGGGCTCCCACTATTGTTATTACAGGTAACGCACAATTTGTACCAGCGCCTGTAATGTCTATGCCTCAGAATATCTCTACTAACAGTAACAACGAATGGAATCGCAAGAATTCTGGGGTTCGTGTGGTGGTACTCAATGAAATGGGTAACCATCAAACATATGAGACGAACTAAAACCAGCTGCCCTGAGCCTTCACAGTACAGCTAGCGAACAGACGGGAGACAACAAAATTTTAAAGGCATGTGTATTGAGGTTTAATGGTGGAATGGATATTAGAGAAGGACTCTTAGGTAATCCAGGAAAATTAGGTAATAATCCTGTTGATGTGATGCAAGCCATGGTTAAAGTTAAAATCTTAAATGAAGATATTAGCATCCTGTTGGGCACTGGCGAAAACTTTTAGTGTGATGAATAGGCGACTTTATAAATATTTGAATAACAAAGAGAAGTTGCTGGTATTGCACGGTAGCCAACTGTACTTTGTCTGGGGCATTAGGAACCCATTCTGTACCCATAAAGGCAGAAGTAAAAATAGAAATAGCAGCGAAAGGGAAACGACTTATTAGCACCGTCTGGTTGGCTCCTAATTTAACTTACCCATGTATTTGGGGATGGGACTTTATGCGTGAACGAGACGTAATGGTCGACACTGCGGAGGGTGTGTGTTCCTTAAACAATCAGGGACGGATTGATGTGAGTTACCGTTTGTACCGAAACTGGAATTTCAAAACAAAAAGCAAAGTAAAATAAGAAGTAATTAAGCTAAACTACTCTACTTCAACAATAATGAACCCATATATTCGTTAACTGATCAAGGAGCGTCAGACATCAATGAACTTCTAAAATTTAAAATGCCAGAATCCGAATATCCAAGTAGTGAGCAAAGGTACGAACCAGCTGAAGTGCTTCGGAATCATGCAAATGTTTTTGATAAAAAAAACTGGCGTTATAAAGGAGTATGAATACGAGATGGATATATACCATCATCCGACGTTCTGCTCTGCGGTTCACATATTCGTCTTGGTCGCGTTACGAGCGTATTAATCATCCCCCTTTTCTGGCTCGGGTGGTGATTTGAAAGTTTATTAAGGTATCAATGCGTGTGTGTCAGTTTTTGGTACATGTTGTGACCCAGGCTTTTACCATCTCTTGTGACCAGCACATCTAGAAATGGTAATTTTCTGTCCTTTTCTACTTCCTTGGTAAATTTTGTGTTGGCATGTAGGCTGTTCAAGTGACTTAGGAAGTCACCGAGCTGTACATCACCATGACTGCACGCGACGAAAGTATCATCAACGTATCTGTACCACACAAGGTACAAGATGCCAAGTCCAGTGCTTGTGTTTCGAAATGTTTCATAAAGGAGTCGGCCACCACTGGACTAAGAGGATTACCCATTGGCGACGTCTTTCAGCTGTTGGCAGAAGTTGCCATTCCACGTGAAATAGCTCGTGGTGAGACATGCATGAAAGAACTTTGTGATATCTGGCGGGAAAATAGAACCGATGTGCTCGAGAGAGTCACTGAGTGTCACTCTCGTAAACAAAGAAAAAACATCAAAGCTTGCCAGGATGTCGTTGACCGCAGAGGAGCCCTTGGACGTTGGCGTGCCATAAACATACAGCTTGCGGCTCCGAACTCGGCTCCCGTGTACCACCAGCAATGGGGGGTCTTTAATCCACGCTCCCAACATAATACCGGTATTATTAATTGCAGAAGTTAATCTGTCCGTTACGTTTTCACTATTGTAAAGTTGAACCGATTCCGGTAAAATGTTATACAGAACTAGCTTGAACCCTGAGGAAGAGCAAAGGCTACTTTAGAAAGTTGTACCTTTGTGGGTGTTATTAACATTTTTAAACATGGTATTCGTGACTGAGATGCAGACGACGATGGTGCGATGGTCGGCGACACCTTGGTGTTTATAGATTCTTCCACGATAGTACAAATCCAATGTTATTCTGCCCGTTGTTTACGATATTGACTTGGTACACCACCTGACATTGTTAGAGAGTTTTGATGGAGCAATCCCGAAAACCATATTTAAAACTATTACAATAAGCATCGCAAACGTAAGTCTGATTTAGCGTGTAGTTTCTAAGAAAGTTCAGGCTGGGACAGTTAGTTGAATCCAGCAATTCTCAGAGGAATCTCATGTCCACCGGAACCTGAAATCATGATGTCAGACGGCCTTAACTGCTACAGAAACTCTACAGCGTCTGTTATAGCTTCTAAGATATTTAGAGAGACACAACGACGCCATTATTTAAAGGCTGTGTGACGAATACAGAATCGTACCTTCACATGTGGAAAAAGGGGGGCTTTTGGCGAAGCTGCATTTGATTGTGATCTGTTCATCGACTGTTAATCATTAATTAGTCATCACAGAGGGATCGTTCAAAATGCTGACACTATAGTGCATTAAACAGGTTGGTATGAGTTTCTCTGGTGGCAGAGTCTCACGTCTACTACTAGGTGAGCCAGACCAACCACTGAAAACTCTACATCATACTTGCAACTACAACGATGAGTCAATTGGCACATCATAAATGAAGAGAAAAAGTAAAGTTTTAATCAATGTGGAATGTCCGTCGTATAAATGGAAACTTTGTTTATTTTAGCTTTCCATTAATAGGAAAATATTAATACCTATTAAACAACAAAAATGTTCAGTTTATAACTACTAAATGATAATTTACTAGTCAATAACGGAAAATAAACACCCAAATAAAAATTTCAGGTTTAGTACTGCATAAATTTTAAAGGTTTCCGAAATACTTCTCAACTATTTAGGTATGTATCTCCTACAGAGCTGTTGATCTTTGGTGGGATTCTGATTCATCTTCATCCAGATCCCCAGACCGACATCATAGAGATCAATGTATCAAGATCACGGTAATTCATAAAACTGCCAAGGGAGATAGTTGGTTCGTCCACAACAGAAACAGGACGACAAAGGCTTTACTCGTGCATGTTTTGGATCATGAGTTTATATCGTTCACCACTCGCTCAGTAGAGGTCTTAGAACAACAGCTATGCAGTGGATGAGAATTTAACTCATATTCCAGAGCAGCAATATATTTCACCCCTCTCTCCTTATAATAATAAGGAATTTTCAGTACTTTACAAGAAGACGCTGCACTACACCCAGAAGGACTTTAATGAGACCGGAAAAGTCCGCGGAAATCTACGTATTTATAATCCTGTTCAAACACCCCGTTTAAGGTTTTATAGGTTGTTCTAAATCACATAATGCATGTGTGCGGTAGAAAGTTTGAGTTCCTTCAGAATCCTTCTCAAACTGACGACGACGGGACGTCGGAACCTGATCTTTCCTCCATCCTCCATAGTGCATGCATGAGCCTTCAAGGTGAATGTGTGATGGTTCTTGTAGTTTCTGCTCTTTCTATCTTAGAGAGTGACTGGATGACGTTCTTCCGAAAGTCTGATGATATTTTTCCATACTTAGACATTCTACACACCAGTATGAATGATCTCCTAGTTGACATTTTCCGCGACGATTTCAGAAATTGCGAGGGAACGTTATCTGTTTATTATATCTTAGTTGATAGTCGTTCAATTGTCTATCTAGAAGTGGACTCCCTGACCCTCTGATTTCCACATAAAAACCATTTCTGCTGTTCTCACATCGCCGGCCGGAGTGGCCCAGCAGTTCTAGGCGCTACTCTGGAACCGCACGACCGGACATGGATGTGTGTGATGTTCTTTGGTTACTTAGGTTTAAGTAGTTCTACGTTCTAGGGGACTGATGAACGCAGATGTTAAGTCCCATAGTGCTCAGAGCCATTTGCACCATTTTTTTTTTCCACGTCATCAGGAAAGTCCTCCCCACTTCAGAAAGCTTCAAAAAAATGGTTCAAATGGCTCTGAGCACTATGGGACTCAACAGCTGAGGTCATTAGTCCACTAGAACTTAGAACTAGTTAAACCTAACTAACCTATGGACATCACAAACATCCATGCCCGAGGCAGGATTCGAACCTGCGACCGTAGCGCAGAAAGCTTCAATGTACTCTTTCTAACTATCAGCTCTCTCCTCTGCCTTAGCAGTGGAATTCGCGTTGCACCCTTAATATTCACGACATTACTTTTAATTTCACCAAAAGCTGTGTCTCATATTTCTGTGTTTATGAATTTCCGTAAACGTTTTAGTACTTTCATCTTTCGTCGGTCAATTGGGGCATTTCTTAAGTTACCAAATGTATGTTCACAATCATCTTTCTAGTATCTGTTTCTGTCTGTCCAACCTACGCTATCGGCCGATCCTTTTTAAAGTGAACCGTGAAATGTGGTGTGGCTTCAATATCTATAGTCTCAGAGAACTTCAAACGCATCTTATAGTTCATCATTATTAAATTGTTGTCTGAGTCTATATCTGCTCCTGAATACGCCTTAAAATGGAATATCTTATTCTGAAACTCTATCTGAGCATGATGTAATTCACCTGCAACGCCGGCCGCGGTGGTCTAGCGGTTCCTGGCGCTCAGTCAGGAATCGCGCGACTGCTGCGGTCGCAGGTTCGAAACCTGCCTCAGGCATGGATGTGTGTGATGTCCTTAGGTTAGTTAGGTTTAAGTAGTTCTAAGTTCGAGGGGACATGACCACAGATGTTAAGTCCCATAGTGCTTAGAGCCATTTTTTTTTTCACCTGCAACAGTTCCGTATCTCCAGGTTTTCTACAAGTGTACTTCTTTCTCCTGTGATTTTGTGTTCACTATTGCCAACTGAAATTTGCTGCAGGATTCAGTTAGTCTTTTTCCTCCCTTATTCCTACTATCAATTCATGCACTACTGTAACATTTTGTTCCATTCCTTTCGCTCTTACTGCGTTGCTATCCCCAATGGTTATTAGGTTATCATTTTCTTTTGATTACTGATTTAGACGTGCAGAAACCTCATACACTTTCTTTGTCTGTTCATCTTCTTCCTATGAAATCGACATGTTTACTCAAACTGTTACTTATGAAATTCGTTTCCTGTCGTTTTATGATGGGAGCCACTGTATCACGGAACTGTTGACAGTAGCTTACTGTGTGACAGTAACTTACTGTCTGCTCTACTTTCCTAGTTGTGAAGAGTCCTGCTTCCGTTAGTACATTTTCTGCTACTGTTGATATTACACGATATCAATCTTGACAGAAATCGTTATCTTGTTTCCATTGACTTCGCTCATCCCCACTATATATAGACTGCGTCTTTCCATATCAGTTTTCCGATTATCTAGTTTCCCCATCACGTTCATACTTCTAACATTCGACGCTCCAACTCATGTATTCCTTTGTTTGGTAATTCAATCTGTTTCTCAAGGTTACCTGCGTCTGCACAGTTTCCTTCCGGACATCTGAACGGAGAACAAATTCGAAATATTTTGGCCATGAAGAGAATGTCAGGACACCTTTCTATTACAGGCCAATGTGTCCAGTGGATAAACGTTTTATGTCTTTCACGCAATGGTTTGCATTATCTGCTGTGTTTCCATGCTGTCGATCATTGTCGATTTTCTCACATTTAGGGGACGTTTGTCATCCCAAGGGCAATAGAGTGCCCTGAACCTCTGAACGCCCATTTACCTTCTTGACAAGACGGTTGGCAGAACGACGGCGATTCCTTACGCCGGCAGTCTTCGGCCAGCATTGCTGATGTTTTGGACTCAGAGCATTTTGATTATCATTAAAAGTCGCTACGGCTAGGCCCCATCGTTGACATGGTGAAATATAATTTTGTGCAGCTCTTGACACCGGGTGCAGCAGCCGGACTTAAAACACAGGAAACATACTGTCTCCTGTCGAAATGACCGACTATGACAACCAGATGTAAAGCTGTCGTATACCCAACTGTATTCCGCACCATCACACCAGATACCCATTCCTTATAACGATGACAAATGTAATGTAACAGCTTTTGCGCTACTTCGAGACTCAAAACACGGGAACGTCCATCGTAATAGTGGACGAAGGAACTGGATTCGTCGTGAAATACGTCGAGGTGGCAGTTCTGTATCCGTTGTTATCGCTGGATGCACCACTGCGCTGCCGGCGCACATCGCCTGTTGGCGGAGTTCCAGACGTGTCACTGCCATGTAGATAGTGGTCTTGCTTATTCTATGTACGTGATATGGCTGCACGATTGTACACAGCCGAGATAACAAAGTTCCCATTTTCCGTTGCGCTAGTAGTGCAGGGCCATTGACATCTACATCTTCAAATACACATAACGGAAAGAAAACAACACCAAGGATTTAGTAGGCGTGTTTCTGCATCTGAAAGATGATATTTATTGAAACTGCACTACAGTTACAGAAAAGTGGCACCAGTAATACTACTATGAGTATGCAAATCAGGTTTCCTTAGAAATGCACGCTTTAAGTTCGTGAGCGTTAGTTACCTCTGAGACTGGAGGTGGTGAGCTGATGTTAATCAAGAATGACTTTAGGCCAGCAAAGACGACATTACCAGCATATCACTTAATTTGAACAAGGTCGTGTAATAGAGCTACGAGAAGTTGGAAGCTCCTTCTGAAATACTGCAGTAATACTGTATATGATTGCAGGCAGCAGTGGTGGTGGGAATGTACGGTCGCTAGAAGACCAGACTTTAGACAGCCAGGTGCAGTACCGAGAGAAAAGGCCATCCTGTTCGACGTATGGCTCTGGTGCATCGTACTGCATCTGCAGCAGCAATTTGAGTGGCAGTTATACAACGGACTGTTACAATTAGGGTACTCGGAACCAGACCCTCTGTAACGTGCATTGCAATGACCGTAAACGACCGCCATATGCGACTTTAGTGGTGTTACGCGATAGCACACTGGAAGGCAGGGTGGAGATCAGATGTGTTTTCGATGACAGCTGTGCCAGCGTTGGCCGTGTGGCGGTTACAATGACGTCAGTTGACGCTCTGCAACGAACCTGTCTGCCTGCTTTAGACCTGCACTTACTGTCTGGGGTGCGATTTCGCATGACAGCAGAAGCAGTCTCGTTGTTATTCCACGTACTGTGACTGCAAATTTGTATGTCAGTCTCGGGATTCGACCTGTTGCGTTCGCGTTCATTGACACGTGGCGCCATTGGCGCCAGTCGCTTCTCTACGATCGACTCTATATCGTGTGGTCGCGGTTTTCCTCGTTTAAGCGCACGAAGCAGTGGGGGGAGGGCTGGTTTTGGTCTGTTGGTTGACGCTCCGGTGTGCAGTCTGGTTGTTGGTGGTCGCTCTTTGCGCCTTCTCTGTCTCTTTCTGTCACGTGGGCAGTGGGGCTGCGGACGGAAACGTGCGTGAGGTCGGCGAGTGTGTACTGCGTCCAGTGAGAGGGCCATTGTCTCGTCTGAGCTGCGAAGTGAATTTGGCGGTGTCTGCAGTTAACGGCTCTTCCAGTGTTTGGACTTCCATGTTATCTGTTTCGTATTGACCACTGGTGCACAACTTACGAAAGTGGTTACCTGTATGAAATGGTGGATTCGCGGAGGACTGTACATCGACTACTTGTGCAATGCCGACATCAAATTTGGAGCAAGTGGCAATTCTTTTCATTGAATATTTTGAGAACATAGCATCAAGAAGGTGCAGGATGATCAGGTGATGGTACGGAGGAGATGAGCGAGGAGCAGGAATAAATTATGTATGAGAAACAGATTGTCTGCTCCTGCAAAAGGCTCATTGCGTGATAGCGTTTTCCATCTGATATACTGTTTCAGTGTGGATTAAGTTGAAAAATAAGAAAGCCGGGGGGAGGGGGGGGGAGGGGGGGTCCCTTGTGGTCGTATTCCTGTTTTGATATTTCTCTAGTGTTTTAAGGATACTGCCCAGTTGCTATGTGGTTTTATGTTGTTGTTTCAGTGGGATAATCAACTGTGCGCGTCGTCCGTTGTAGCTGGTCGCTTTATCTGGAGGACGACGCCTTGGCTCCGGCCAGTTCTAGTTGTAACCGGTAGCGGTGTCGCTGTGTTTATCAGTAGACTCCGGTTCGTCATCGAATTTAAGTTGAGTATTTAATTATTTGTTCCTGGTGAGGCCGAGGCGTCCGTATTTCCTATTCACCATTCCTTTCAGCTTTCATTCAGGCTCGATCTGAGATGGAGTTTCTGCGCACGCTGCGGTGCCATTACTTGTCACTGAAATTTTGTAATGCCTGAATGATGCCTTTCACTGTACTTGGTTTTTCATGTTATTCAGGAAGAGAAACTGTGAGTTATTTCTGCTCTTATATCTTAAAAGGTGACCTGCTTCTTTAGAAAGTTATCTCAGTAAACTATTTATTGTTTGTATGATACTTAAGATTTATGTAAAGAGGGTTTCAAAATTATTCATTCTTTGGGGTGGGCTTTCACTCCCGTTGGCATTTTATCTCTTTAGTAATGTTTGCGATTCTAGGGCAACTATGTATATTATTTTAGGGTACAGCAGTTTGCTGTTCTCATGCAATTGTTAAATAAAATCTGTTGCAAATTACAAGCCAGAGTATGTGTTTGATTGGTAATTACTGCCCTGTCTTTATTGAGTTGAGGTACACTTGAGCGTGTGTCCCACGTCCCATTCATGAATAGCATTCCAGCGGGCGTTTACCAACTGGACAGTGCTTGCCCACATACCGCTGTTGTAATCCAACAGGTAAAGAGTATCGACATGTTCTCTTGGCCTGCTCGATCACCAGATTTATTTCCAATCGAGAACATGTCGGACATTATAGGACAACTCCAGCGTCATTCAAAAAACAGAATTAACAGTTCCTGTATTGACCAACCATATGCAACAGGCATTAAACTGAATCTCAAAATTTGACGTCTGTTACTGTAATGCTACTTCCTCGGACGAGACACAAAAATCAAAAATTAGCTCCCAATACCCAAAAGACTTCCCCCCAAGTCCCAAATTCCCAGAAAAGTGAATAAGCGAAGTCCCATTTATCACTATTATTAGGACAATAACAAGTAATTAAATCAGGAATCTAAGACTTGACATTTTAGCAATCTACGAAAGAAAGATTAAAATCCAGTAAAATTAAAATCAAAATCGTAATAAATCGCAAAATTAGCATATAATACCATTCGCAAAGTAGAACCAACGATCCCAAAGAATACTCCGTGTGAGTACTCTTTGGGATCGTGAGAAGTGACTAAGCATAATTCAATGCATTGTCACTACGTTACGAGAGTTAGCCGAGGCAGGTCATATATTTGAATGCTCGTACATGTAGGCGCGCTTAGATTGTTTTTGAGATTGTATAATTCCGATCTATTATGACGCAGTAATACGATCTTCTGACTTCAAATATCATGGCATTAGAATTCGAGCGGAGGACTTTTACCTTCTAGAATAAAGTGAACTTTTAACTAGATAATTGAATTAAACATTACTTAGACAGTGATTTAGGCAACGGACACTGGTAGACAATTTTCATTCATAATAGCCAGGGGTTTATGGAACTTTAGTGATAGGTCCGAAGCATATAATTTAAATCCCCTCAACACCTGGGAAAGTTTTCTTCTCAAGGCTCGGTTAGGAAGTGACCGATATTGTTCAATAAGACACCCTCTCTTGCCAAGTCGTGCATTTGTGATGTAAAATTCAATCAAATTATTGACATGAAACTCCCAAGTAATAGTTACGCGCAGCGATAATATTTGACTGTAGCGCTCAGTGCATGTGTAGAATCTCTGACTCAAATAACAAGCCCACTGATACGATTTCTTAGATACTTGAAATTACGACCAGCTTGTAGGGAATTTGTTGTGGATGTGACGGTATTGGTTTTATCACTAATATTTCATCATTAATCAGTTATACATCGATTACGAACGATTAATTACGATTATTGGTGAAGTAAATATCTCACGCACGTCGACATTGCGGTTCAGCACAGTTATTTTGTGTAAGGTCGTCTTCGTAACTTGATAACGATCTCACTCTACCGACTGTCGCCGAGATTTACCCGAGTCCAAGTACAAATCAAAGCAAATCATCAAGAAGAAGAGGCGTTATACAAAATGTCGCCCTAAGTGGCGGGCCAGAACAAGACAACGGACAAGAAAAGAAGTTACAAAACGCCGCCCTAAATCAGAGGCTCGAACAAGAAGACATATTCAAGCGTTCGGTTCTGAAAAACCTGACGTCCTAAACGAATTATACTACAATGCAAGATCGGCGTAGGAGCTTATTTTGCGTCACGTTCTTCACCGAAGCAGAACTTCGAGCCGACGTCGCAGGACGCAGCCCGCACCAACCTACAGCCACGCGCCGACTACGAGAGCGACGACATGCGACGCCGTGAAGATCGGGGGGCGCTAAGGCTGCCTAAAGATGACTGCGCGTCCGTCGTCTCGACTCAACCCAGCAACAAACAGTAAAGTACTGTACAACTCAGGTTAGTTAGTAGTAGATGAACTCTTGCTTTGTGTGTGGTGAGCATTGGAATGTTTGTACCATTGAGTATTTGTAAGATCTGGTGGGCACCTACATAGACAACTGAATAAGTTACTAGATAAATAGGTTTTGTAAACTGGTAGTTGTCGAGTAATAATCAAGATGTCTAGAAGAACTAAGAAAAGTAGATTAAAACCTGACAAGGAGGAGTTTGATATTAGAGAAGACCCAGTGGAAGAGATAAATCACAACGTGCAAAACATTCCTTCCGCTGACCCTGAAATTGAGTCAATAGGACGAATGGATGAACTGTACATGCCCGCAACATCTGATGACGAAATCGAGAAAGTTCCGGACGTTGTGGAAGCTCAGGTAACAGTAATAAACGAACCACGAGAAATCTCAGGGGTGCCAGATGCTTATCCCGCGTAACACTTGGATAAGAACATATTATTCAATTTCATGTCGAAGGTAGAGGAAGATCTAAAACGGAGAGAATTAGAAAGGGAGGAAAATTTCAAACTAAGAGAATTTATAAAACAGAGAGAATTAGAAAGGGAGGAAAATTTCAAACTAAGAGAATTTATAAAACAGAGAGAATTAGAAAGGGAGGAAGATATAAAACGGAGAGCCTTAGAAATGGAGGAAAATCTAAAACGGCGAGAATTAGAGAGAGCGGAAGATCTAAAACGGAGAGAATAAGAAAGCGAGGAGAATAGAAAGTTCAGGCAAGAAATTTTAGATTTGCAGAAGAATTCGGATCTTAAATATAACCAAAAGATGGAAAACGTACAGAATGAGGTCAATAACATTTCTAGTGCTGTACAAACGCTAGAAGAGAATTTAACAGTAGTAAAATTTACACAAAATTCAGTAGTACATCAAGTTGCGGACCTATCAGAAAAGATTAACCAATTAGAACTAACTATTAAGCAGAATGCTGATTCGTTCTTAGTTAAAAAGTCTAATCAGTGGGAGAAGAAGACGTCCGACTGGATTGACGAGCAATCTGAAGAGATTAAAAAACGGGTAGATGATACAGTAGAACGCAGATTGACTTCTATCGGTAATTCTAATTTAAATGTCACAAATTTTGAAGACTTAGAACAGCTTAAAGAGGAGTTTCGTCTTATTAAAAATAGAGTACTCAATGAAATTCCAATAGACATGGAGAGTACCGGTCGTTTTGGGGCTGTTCTGAATGAAAGTGTAAAGGAGCGGAGCCAAAGCGGTCGGGAATTAGCCAGTAAATGTCAAAACTGTAACGTTTGCCAACAAAAAAGATTACGTTACGAATTTAAAGCAGCGGGAATCGATAGTGAGGATGGATCTTTACCAGAATCGGAATCGTTTACTCAACGAACGGCATTGTCTTCGATTAAAATCGATAATAGTATCTTTAAAAGCAGACAATTCCCGACATTATCATCTGAGAAGAATAATGTTCATTCTAAGATCTTTATCAATAGTTTTAAGAGAATATTCTCCATGGTGTAGACGGAATATGATAAGATTCAGTTCATAGTCTCTAAAATGGTCGGAGAGGCATCACTCTGGGACAGAGAGATTACTGAAACTTGTCAAGCCTGTCATGAGTTTGGAAAAACTGTTTTTAGCTAAGTATTGGTCCACTAGTAAACAGGAACGTTTGCGTAATGAAGTATACAATCCCGAGTTTTACAATCCAAGACGAGGAACACTACGTTCATACTCTGAGAAATATATGAATAAACTCGGTATTGGACGGAGACGATATCACATCGCGAGGTTATTCGTATTTTGAAGACCAGACTTCCAATTAATATCCGTGAGATGTTAGTGCATGCTCCGGATGATGACTTTGAACAATTTCTATCTACAATAGACTCAATTGACATTATACAGGAGGATTTCCGTCACTTAAATAACAGAGAAATACACTATAAGAATGGTAATGGTAATAATTACGATAATGGCAATCATTCTCAGTGTAATAACAATAATCGGTGGAAAACTGATAACAGAGATCTACAGTGTAGACCTAAATTTAACAAACAAAATTTCAATAATCAGAATTATAGTAACCAAAACAATAGGAATATGTATAATCAGGGACCAGTTTCACCGGAAGCGAACAGTCCATTTTTTAATGAATCTAATGTACAGAATCGGAAAAGAAAATTTAATGCGAGTAGACCGTACATAAATGAAGAACCGAATAGTAATAGAGATCATAATCAGTTATTCCAGTGGGTACCAACACATTCTCGTGGGATTAACCAAATGAACTTCGATAATGCAGCAAATTCTACGTGGCAGAACGCTTCTGCGGCCATTCCCTTAGGAAATAGTGCGGCAGAGGTCCGAAATCCTAGGTATAATTCCCAAAACCATAATGTGCATGTTGCAGAGATCGTTGAAGAACCGCGGGGAGAATCTGTGAATCCAACAAACTAGGGCCAGCCAGTCCTAGACTTCCGGGTGTGGCTGGTACGAGCAGTGGAGGTCACGACAATCATTGTGTAAGTTTGCTAAGATATAATGCAGGGGTAGATATCAGCGATGAATTGATGGGTGAGGCAACGACGCAACGTTTGGAACCGAAGGAGCATGTCCAAGCTGTGATACTTGGTAAGATAAATGAAATACCTGTAAATGTGCTGATAGACACGGGGGCTACGACAAATGTGATGTCATTCGATTTATTCAATTCTATTAATAGAGTAAAGAAAGTATCTACTTTTCCGGTTATGGGATGTACTGTTTCCGGTGTTTTTGGCGCTTCTGTTAAACCCATTAAAGCTCAAGTGATGGCGGAACTATGTACTCAGGAGGAAAGACTAATAAGCACCTACCTGACTATTAAGAATTTATCCGTACCATGCATTTGGGGGTGGGATTATTTGGCCGACAACCGGGCAGTCATCGACATAAAAAAAAGAGTATGTATTTCGCACACAGTCAACGGAATTGTTGAACTGCCTCTATTGAAAGAAATGGGGATTCCTGATAAATATTGTCAGAATCTATCAGTAGTATGTAATTATAGTAATGTAATATCGTATGACACCGAGAACATGTCAGTAGCTGATCCCAATCCAGATCATCCAGATCATGAACAGGTTATACGAGATAAAATAAATGAATCGGAAAGTTTGTCTAGAGTACAGTGACAGGAACTATCAGAGCTGTTACATGATTATGCTCCGGTTTTTGATAGTCACGTTGGTGTGATTAAAGGATTTAAATATAGAATGGGTGTGAGACCTCATGACACCTATTGTAAGACGACATATTCTATACCCTGGTCAAAACGTGAACCTGTTAGGTTAGAAATTCAACGGATGTTGGAAAGGGTGTCATTGAACCATCCTACTTGGAATACAGTAGACCACTCTTAGCAGTAATAAAACCTAATGGAGACGTAAGATTGGTACATGACGCCAGGAATATTAATAAAATCTTAATACCTGTCCAAACCAGGCCAGAAAATTTAGATGAATTGTTACAGCGTTTCTATGATGTAAAGTATCTATCTTCAGAAGACCTCCGTCGTTCCTATTGGCAGGTCCCCTTAGATGAAGAATCTAGAAAGTATACAGCTTTTATATTTATGGGTAAGAGTTATCATTTTAAAGTTATGCCCTTTAGTTTGAATATCAGTGGTGGAATTTTTATTTCCGCACTTGATACTGTGTTGAGCCCGGACTTGGTGAATGAGGTGACCTTTTATGTTGATGATCTCCTAGTGGCTACGGATACGTGGGCGCCTCACGTAGAGTTGTTGCGACGAGTGTTTTGTAGGTTTAAAATTTGTGGAGTAACGGTGAACCTTTCCAAATCAGAGTTTGGGAAAGAGAGAGTCAAATTTCTTGGCCATATTATCTCTCCTTTGGGCATTACACCAAATCCTAAGACATTAAAAGCAATTAGTGAGTTCCCATACCCTGGTAATCGTAAGCAATTAAAATCATTTCTTGGATTAGTACCTTTTTTTTTGGAAAATTTCTGCCAGATCAGGTTCTGAACAAGGACTGTTTGTTAAATTTGTTACGGAAAAATACTTCGTGGCATTGGACACCTGAGTGTTGCGAAACATTCGAAAAATTACGACACGCGTTATTAAATGCCCAAGTACTGCATCATCCTCAGATGGATAAGCAATTTTATGTAGCCACTGACGCTTCCGACACGAGTCCGTGGGCAACATTGTTTCAAATGGATACTCCTGAAGAAATTAATACGATTAAAGTTATAAGCTTCGCAAGTCGCACGCTCACTAGTTGTGAAAGAATGTATACTACTACAGAGCTGGAAGTTTTAGTCTTAGTGTCGTCGTTGAAAAAATTTAGGTATTTTATATATGGTAAACCAATCGTTGCATATTGTGACCACCAAGCAGTAACTTTTTTAATGACTTGTAGGTTATTGCATGAGCGATTAACTCGATGGGCTTTGTTATTGCACGGATATTTATTAGAGATAAGGCACATTCGTAGCAGAGACAATGCAATAGCAGACGCCCTGTCTAGACTACCGCGTGGCGTTGCAGGAACGGTTGCAGTCGCGAATAAAACCGATAACTTTCGTGTTATGTTGATTCAACCTACTTTGTATGAAAAAGATGTAAAATTCATGTGTAAGAATACTGTTGATGTACAAGAACAAGATTCTAAATGAAAATTAATTAGACGATCACTTTATGATGATAAGGAGAGTCTTAAAAATAACAAATTTTGCCTTCATAATAATGTTTTATTTTATAAAAATAGGGATTTATTTCGTCAATGGAAATTTTGTATTCCTTATAGTTGTGTGATGAAGTTTCTTTGGCACACACATTTATCATGGTGTTATGCTAGTGTTAGGTTAATAGCAGCTTATGCCTATTATCCTAACCTGAAAAGTATTGCGCAGAAAGTATTGAGAGCTTGTATGTTTTGCCAGAAAGCAAAGCCAATCAATTATTCTACTAAAACCGATCTTCGACCCATAGTAGTGCATAATGTTCTTGACCTAGTGTCATGTGATGTAATGGGTCCTTTACCAATTTCCAAAAGAACCTTCAAATACGTGCTAGCATTTTTTGATCTATTTGCTAAGTTAGTGAAGTTGTACCCACTAAAATCTCTGAGAGTGAAACCCATGGTGAGAATCTTGAAAGAAAAGTACGTTGTCCAATTTGGAAAACCGAAAGCCTTACTAACGGACAATGCCTTCTATTTTTCGTGTAGGGCTTGGAAGGAGTGTCTACGCGGAGAAGGCATTGGCCACATCCAGACTGCCAGGTTTAACCTGACGGGTTCAGCTAAACTGGTGGCTGTCCGACCTTTGCTTAACGTGATTCATAAGAAATGGAAATGTCGTGTGGCTAGGGCCTCCCGTCGGGTAGACCGTTCGCCTGGTGCAGGTCTTTCGATTTGACGCCACTTCGGCGACCTGCGTGTCGATGGGGATGAAATGATGATGATTAGGACAACACAACACCCAGTCCCTGAGCGGAGAAAATTTCCGACCCAGCCGGGAATCGAACCCGGGCCCTTAGGATTGACAGTCTGTCACGCTGACCACTCAGCTACCGGGGCGGACATTCATAAGAATAAAGACCTTCAGTTCAGCAACAATAACTTACTTGCGAGCGCGTATCTGACGACGCCCGGCATACATGGACTGATCCGAGTTACAAAATTAGCTTCCGGCGTCTACAGAAGGATCCTTAATCCTGGGAAAACTTCCGTAGTTATTGGAGAGAAAACAGTACTCGTCCACACAAGCCAGGAGGTACGGAACTACCCATTAAATCAAAAAACAAGGAATAATAATAATAAACAGAACGTATATAAAAGCTAGAAAACACAGCGCCTCTAGAGGTTGAGCGCGGAACTACACAGACATCATGTACAGTAATTACGATCGCACAGCACTGCACTGCCATACGCGCACACCACACACTCACACACACACACACACACACACACACACACACACACACACACACACACCGGCGAGCTTGAATTAGCGCGCGGCAGCGTCGCTACAAACCCAAAGAGTAGTCCTGTTGAACGAGTGTTTCGTGAATTAAATCGGTTTATAAGGACGTATATTTCTCAACAACACTATCGTTGGATTGAGTATTTGTAGAAATTTGAAGACTTGTATAATCGTTTACCAGACTCATCCACGGGGTTTCCTCCTTATGATGTTTTCTTTGGGTGTTATCTGTCTAATCAATGGAATGAAGATTTACCTAAGTTTAATGAAACCATACCAATAGATAAAGCTACAATTCATGATCAAGTACGTGTTGCTATCCAGCACCACGCTCATTTGAGAATGGTATATTATGATGAGCACCTAACCTAAGCTGTTAAATACCGAGTAGGGGATAACATTATTCTAAGATCTCATCCAAAGTCATCGGCTGTAAAACGACTGAATAAAAAGTGGAAAATAAAACACGAGGATCCTTTCAGGATAACAAAAATACCTCATCCTGGGAGTTATATTCTGTAGAATAAAAATGGTGGACCAAAGGAATGTTCAGCCATCAAGACTTAAAACGCTTTTGGTCATAGATATAACTTGAAATATATATATATATATATATATATATATATATATATATATATATATATATATATATGTATATATATAGGGTGTCCCAGCTATCTTGTCCACCCAAAATATCTCTGGAACAATAACAGCTATTGGAATACGACTTTCACCGGTATCAATGTGGGGCTGGGTCCCAAGAATGTACATGTTTGGAAACATTCTAAAACGAAAGCATATGTGTTTTTTAACACAAACTTATGTTTTTTTAAATGGACCTCCTATATTTTTTCTTCCGCAATCTATAGCATGACAAAGCACATACACAATGGTGTTGATTGCATTGCAATATTTCTATTACATCCCGAGATATAGAGACGCGAAGTTGACACTTGAAACACCCGACATGCGCTGCTAGCGCACGTCCTGAGGCTCAGGCATGAACCCCATGCTGCCCGTAATCGCGATATGATTGACATGTCTAATCACACCTCTATACTTATCAAGAGGGACACTTACTTGTCAATCTCATCGCGATTACGGGCAGCATGGGGCTCCCGCCTGAGCCTCTTCGTGGTGACGCCTAGAGAGGGTGCAGACACGCCGTCTGGAACGATGGTCTGCAAGTGATGATCAGTTCCCCATCAGGACGTTTAGCACGCAAGAAAGTTGGACCAGACTGTGCGGGCAGGGATCACAGCCTGATCATCTGCTACCTCTGGTGCGTTCCAGGTCTATCAGCAGCAGAAACCCAAGCGACGTATCATTTCAATATCTCCTACTTCTACTTTGTAAAGTAGCAGACTTAGATTTTCTTGAAACTTCCTGGCAGATTAAAACTGTGTGCCCGACCGAGACTCGAACTCGGGACCTTTGCCTTTCGCGGGCAAGTGCTCTACCAACTGAGCTACCGAAGCACGACTCACGCCCGGTACCCACAGCTTTACTTCTGCCAGTATCTCGTCTCCTACCTTCCAAACTTTACAGAAGCTCTCCTGCGAACCTTGCAGAACTAGCACTCCTGAAAGAAGGGATATAGCGGAGACATGGCTTAGCCACAGCTTGGGGGATGTTTTCAGAATGAGATTTTCACTCTGCAGCGGAGTGTGCGCTGATATGAAACTTCCTGGCAGATTAAAACTGTGTGCCCGACCGAGACTCGAACTCGGGACCTTTGCCTTTCGCGGGCAAGTGCTAGTGTGGTAGAGCACTTGCCCTCGAAAGGCAAAGGTCCCGAGTCCGAGTCTCGGTCGGGCACACAGTTTTAATCTGCCAGGAAGTTTCAAGAAAATCTAAGTCTGCTACTTTACAAAGTAGAAGTAGGAGATATTGAAATGATACGTCGCTTGGGTTTCTGCTGCTGATAGACCTGGAACGCACCAGAGGTAGCAGATGATCAGGCTGTGATCCCTGCCCGCACAGTCTGGTCCAACTTTCTTGCGTGCTAAACGTCCTGATGGGGAACTGATCATCACTTGCAGACCATCGTTCCAGACGGCGTGTCTGCACCCTCTCTAGGCGTCACCACGAAGAAAAAACAAGATTATAAATTTAAATATTTTGTAATAAATACGATATAATAAGATTAATTCTGATAATAGTTCTAAATTACTTTATGCTTGAAATACTTAAGTGTGAGATTTTTAGACAGGCGAGTTCTTTAGGCCTTTGTAGTACTACTAATGAAATATTTAAGTTATTAGTTTAGAAATGTTGAAATTATTAGAGGGCAGTATTATTAGGCCCATATTTTAAAATTTTGTACAAATATTATTCTGTAATGACATACAGGGTGTTACAAAAAGGTACTGCCAAACTTTCAGGAAACATTCCTCACACACAAATAAGGAAAAGATGTTATGTGAACATGTGTCCGGAAACGCTTAATTTCCATGTTAGATCTCATTTTAGTTTCGTCAGTATGTACTGTACTTCCTCGATTCACCGCCAGTTGAAGGAAGGTAATGTTGACTTTGGTGCTTGTGTTGACATGCGACTCACTGCTCTACAGACTCATTTTCACAATCAACATGTGTGGGCTGACGAGAATCCGCACGCAATTGTGCAATCACGTCATCAACACAGATTTTCTATGAACGTTTGGGCAGGCATTGTTGGTGATGTCTTGATTGGGCCCGATGTTCTTCCACCTACGCTCAGTGGAGCACGTTATCATGATTTCATACGGGATACTCTACCTGTGCTGCTAGAACATGTGCCTTTACAAGTACGACACAACATGTGGTTCATGGACGATGGAGCTCCTGCACGTTTCAGTCGAAGTGTTCGTACGCTTCTCAACAACAGATTCGGTGACCGATGGATTGGTAGAGGCGGACCATTTCCATGGCCTCCACGCTCTCCTGACCTCAACCCTCTTGGCTTTCATTTATGGGGGCATTTGAAAGCTCTTGTCTTCGCAACCCCGGTACCAAATGTAAAGACTTTTCGTGCTCGTATTGTGGACGGCTGTGATACAATACGCCACTCTCCAGGGCTGCATCAGCGCATCAGGGATTCCATGCGACGGAGGGTGGATCCATGTATCCTCGCTAACGAAGGGCATTTTGAACATTTCCTGTAACAAAATGTTTGAAGTCACGCTGGTACGTTCTGTTGCTGTGTGTTTCCATTCCATGATTAATGTGATTTGAAGAGAAGTAATAAAATGAGCTCTAACATGGAAAGTAAGCGTTTCCGGACACATGTCCACATAACATATTTTCTTTCTTTGTGTGTGAGGAATGTTTCCTGAAAGTTTAGCCGTACCTTTTTGTAACACCCTGTATAATGTATTGGGCTATGAGGAGGCAACTAATACCACTGTTTGTCCGATAATCAGAGCACCCTCTTGTGTACGCAAAAGTAAATGCGCTGATAATCGTCCGGGGGGCGGATGTATTGCCACTTCCTCTGACGAGAAATAAATATCAAAAATTAGCTCCCAATACCCCAAAGATTTTCCCCCAAGTCCCAAATTCCCAGAAAAGTGAATAAGCGAAGTCCCATTTATCACTATTATTAGGACAATAAGTAATTAAATCAGGAATCTAAGACTTGACAATTTAGCAATCTACGAAAGAAAGATTAAATTCCAGTAAATTTAAAATCAAAATCATAATAAATCGCAAAATTAGCATAAATTAACATTCGCAAAGTTGAACCAACGATCCCAAAGAATACTCCGTGTGAGAACTCTTTTGGAATCGTGACAAATGACTAAGTACAATTCAATACATATTCACTACGTTACGAGAGTTAGCCGAAACAGGTCATATATTTGAATGCTCGTACATGTGGCGCGCTTAGATTGTTTTTGAGATTGTATAATTCCGATCTATTATGACGCAGTAATACGATCTTCTGACTTCAAATATCATGGCATTAGAATTCGAGCGGAGGACTTTTACCTACTAGAATAAAGTGAACGTTTAACTAGATAATTGAACTAAACAATACTTAGGCAGTGATTTAGGCAACGGACACTGATAGACAATTTTCATTCATAATAGCCAGGGGTTTATGGAACTTCAGTGATAGGTCCAAAGCATATAATTTAAATCCCCCCAACACCTGGGAAAGTTTTCTTCTCAAGGCTCGGTTAGGAAGTGACCGATATTGTGCAATAACACGCCCTCTCGTGCCAAGTCATGCGTTTGTGATTTAAAATTCTATCAAATTATTGACATAAAACTCCCGAGTAACAACTACGCGCAGCGAAAATATTTGACTGTAGCGCTCGGTGCATATGTAGAATCTCTGACTCAAATAACAAGCCCACTGATACGATTTCTTAGATACTTGAAATTACGACCAGCTTGTAGGGAATTTGTTGTGGATGTGACTGTATTGGTTTTATCATTAATATTTCATCATTAATCAGTTAAATATCGATTACGAACCATTAATGACGATTATTTGTGAAGTAAGTATCTCACGCACGTCGATATTTCGGTTCAACACCGTTATTTTGTGTAACGTCCTCTTCGTAACTTGATAACAATCTCAACACTCTACCGACTGTCGCCGAGTTTTAGCCGAGTCCAAGTACAAATCAAACCAAATTATCAAGAAGCAGAGGCGTTATAGTACCTGTAGAATTCAATGCACGCACGTTTGCGTGCTTGCGTTCAATATTCTGGCGGTTACAGCGGTTATTAATGTACCAGCATTTCCTATTTGCAATGTCTTCTCTTGTGTCAACATTAACATGTAGTCTTGCAATGTTAATCACCTAAATATGTTTACCAGACAAATGTATTCTCGAAATTTCATTACTTAACATTAATTATGTTTTGGGGTCCTGATTTTTGTCCGTCGGTGTATATTTAAAGTAATTGAAAACTAATGAAAGTATGTGGTTCCAGAAACCCTCTGAAGTCACAAACATCTATGATGCTTAAACGCAGACTGAAGAGACGAATGAAAACTTGTACCAACACTGGGATTGGCGTCTCTGCTCGCTAGGTAGACGCGCTAACCACTATGCCACCCTTGCGTATCTCCCTAGTGAGCAGGAGATCTTGGTTTAAATCTTGCTCTTGGTAAAAGCGAGATGTACTTCAGTCTGCATATTGAGGCGTGGCGCCCTATATCGCTCCTGACTAGAGTCTGTGTATCGGGAGAATGACTCATGCGTGCGCAGTGAAAGACGGTCTGAAACAGGTTCAGACGAGTATGTAGTTCTAATTTTCATCTGGTAGAGGACAGTAGCGAACAGGACTAAACAAAAAGAACGATAATGTAGTTAAGAATTTTGACCATCAGAGGTCAGCAGTGCACAAAGACATTCAAGAAACAGGTCAAGAGAATGTTTTTGTGAATTGTTATATTTATTTCTGCATGTTTTCTTTGTTTATTTGTGTTTGTACAGTCTTGTATATGCTTTTAGTAGTGACAATGATGCGTGAATGTGGTCTAAAGTAAATATGTAGATCATTGTTCTACTGATGAAAGCTGTACGAACTAGTGTGAGAAAGATTTTAGTCAGTGTGAATGCAGACGACGGGGAATTATGTATCATACGTCAAGTAAATTTACGGTAAAAGGAAAGCTAATTCGAGTGCAAATTAAAATAGTTCATGAAGTAAAGTATAAATAAAATATCAGAATGTTAAATATTTATTTTGTGAAAAAGTACAGTTCGAAAGTGTCTTATTTGTTGATTGGTTACTCATGGAAAGAGCGGATTAACGCGGGAGAATAATATTTTTCTATTGGCCTTAAAGAAAACTGACCAATCAGAACGGAGTATTCTTCGCACGTCTTTTCCCTTGGAGATATAGAATGCTTACAACAATCTAAAAAGTCGGTGTCCATTCTTTTAATGGTACGATCATCTGCAGTATGAGCACCGAAGGAAGTTATAATTTTTCCGATTTTCATGTATTAAAAGTGTTTAGAAGTAGAGGCATATTTATTCCTGTGTGTTTTTTAGATAGTACTGATTTTTTAAGTAATTTGTATATGAGAAAAGACAGTAATTCCGCGTGCCATATTGAGCATATCGGTGACTAAAAACATGAGTGCATTAGACACCGATAAAGTTAATAGTATGGGGAGCATTTTCATTTAAGAACAAACCGTGATTAGTAGCTGTTCAGATGTCTGGGAATACGTTGCCATAAACTTGCTAACGTGAATGAAAGGGTTTGTGCACGACTGTGTTAAGATTAGCACAGTCTTGGCAGTGAACGTGTAAATTATTAAGGTTCAGAATAAATCGAAGTTTTGCAGTATATCCACCTTTCATTCAAAATTAAGACCTTTTTCCGATTCTTACGTTGTGTGCATCCTGATGCGAGTTGCAGTACGGTAGGTTTTTGTTTGGCTTTCCTACCGGCGACCTGCTGCAACGAGTTCACAGGTAGGTGCAGGCAATGAACGAAAGAAACCGTGCCGTTGCACGCAGTACATATGTGCCAGGAAAACAGTTAAAAAGCCGTAGTACAAAGAATCCGTGATTGAGAGCAATTTTGTGAGAAACCGTATAGTGAACGATAAGGAAAATTTAGTAAATCTGTACACGCGGAAATTTGAACAGAACCCGTTTCGAGTCGCTGAATAGACTTATAGGAAAGAAGAAGATGTTAACCAGTCACAATACAACGAGGGCGCAACCAAGTAGCAGACGGAGTCACAGCTGTATCAACGAGCAGCTGTACGGCAGGGCAGCACTGCCAACTTACACGACGTGCGGGGGCTCTGATACTAGTACGGCAGACGAAAGAGGTCAGACTCGCAGTTTGAGCACGCCAAGGCTGCAGCACTCAACGAAAGATAAATAAGTTTGTTACATTTCTTTTGTGTGTGTATGCTGAAAGACTGAGTGACACGGAAACTGATAAAGGTTTAGAAAATACCATAAAGGAGGAAAAAGTCTCATTCAGTGTAAGTGCTTCACAAATCTGCACGCCGGAACAGAGAGAACGAGTAGATGTTAAAGCAAAAGAGGATGTTTTGGCGATATTTTTGTGTTATTTACAGACAGCGGAGTAGAATGTGCTTCAAGGATGTCACTTAATGTAACTAGTGGGGATAACATAAATCCTCAAAAATCAAGCATGAAATCGGTAACAACTAATTGTGTGGGGAAAGTGTTGGTAGTGTTACTGAATCAAATATGTGAAATGTGGATACCAAATTTTGTATAGTACCGATGGAACAAGGCAAACAGGCAACAGTAAAGCGGAAAATAGAAGCTGGGAGTATGCAAGAAATGTTTATAGCAATAATGGGTTCTATAATAGATGGAAACAAACAACATACTGATTTGGCTGAAACAATTGGTCAGAAAATAAGTAAACATGATGAAAAACTCGAAAGGCAGACTGCTGTTTTAAAAGAAACGTGGAAAAATGATTTGAAGTCAGTAGAAAGTAAAGTGGATGACAAAATTTCTCAAGCTGAGGATATCTGCCAACAACTGATTAAAACTGTAAAAATTCAATTAACAGATGCCTTGAAAAAATTTGCTATTGGAAACAAACAAACAGTAGATTTGAAAAAGGAAAGTAAGCAAGAAGTAGGGGTCAAAATAGCGGCGGTACAGTCTATATGTGTAAATGATCACAAATTGTTAGAGAATAAAATCAGTTCTGAATATGCCAAATGTATGAATGAAACCGAGTGTATGTGTCTGGAGAAAATGTTCTTCAGCTAATTAACCAAGTAGAAAAAATTGAAAATTGGTTGGATGAGCAAAGCGGTAGATTATGCCAAGCAGAAACGAACCCCGAACGTAGAACTAACAGTAGTGGATGTAGTTTTATAGTAGAATCGTCTGAAATATCGTACGTCACTAACAGACTGTTTTTACGTTTTTGTCCAACAGGAAATGTACATCCAAAAGAATTCTAGAATCACTTTGAAGTTGTTCTATTTAGTTTGTGGTCAGACAGGAAAAAATAGGGTTTTTATCGTCTAAATTCTTGGGAGAGGCTAGATAAAGTGAGGGGTTATCCCTACTGGGCAGTAAGATACTCTAGATAAATTTAAAGAGGCGTTTTTTAAAGAATATTGGGGCAAGAAAATAAAAATGATGTTGCTAAATAGCTTCTGGGCTGGGTAGAAGTTTAACTCAAGAAAGGAAAGCGTAAGAAATTTCGCGTTACAGTGGATGACAAATTTAGCATATTTAAACTATAAAGTAGAGCCAGAACAAATTGTTATGTGTCTGGAAGGTAAACTGCCCATGAACTGGAGAAACAAAATCATTGCAGCTCCGAGGGATGACGTTAATAAATTCATTAGTTATTTGGAGAGAGTTGAGAAGTTCTGACATGAGAAGGAGCATGCAAATCGTAATGTAAGACCACCAAATAATGCAGAACCGTGGCAGAATGTAAACGTTAACAAGAATGGCGTGTATCGTGGAAACAGCAGGGGCAGAGGTGCCGGGAGCTGGCGCTATCCAGCAAATCATAGGCGAAATAATGGGGAGCAGGTGCACAATTATCTATCGTAATCTCTGGTGCAAGAGGATGGTGCTGCACCTAGGCGGCAGCAAATGGGGGTAAACGTAAGAAATGGTACAGAACCCCAAAATCTGTCAAACTAAATACTGTCTGTGAAAGCTCTAACGTTTACCAGACGGGAAGTAGTAATTTGAACCCATCAGCAAAACCCTTTGTACGTGTTAACACTAAACAGACAGGGTTTATAAGTGGGGAGCAGAGAAGTGTAGTAACAAAAGACGAAAGGAGCTACCTAAAAACAGAGGTTTAGGGGATTTTTTTGGATAGACATATACAAAATAGGCACTGTATTGCAAACGAAATGGGAAATGTATTAGCGGAAAATGTGACAGAACCTGATTGCCAGAAAGTCTTTAGCAACCAAGTTGAAGTCGAATCATGTTCTTCGGAAGGAAGAAGTACAGAAGCTGCAGGATTACGAGATATTAGGGATGTCAGTGTAGAAGAAATACTAGCGTGTATAAATGACGACATTTGTGAGGCTATAAGGGAGAGGCAGGAAAATGGTGACCAAAATGGGAGTCAGTCAATTAATTGCGAAGAAAACGAACAGAGATAGGAAAGGGAGCATGGCGGAACGCTGGAAAAAACTTTTGAGCTGTCATTTGTGGACAGAATAATTAGTATGGGGGAGAAAAGTGATGAGGGTAATTCTGCAAAAATCTGTGTAATTTCTGGAAACAGGGAAGGCTTTTGTTGAAGGGAAGGCTTTTGTGAGAGAAGGGTTCTGACACTAGCAATGAAAGGAAGGTGTTGAGTCAGCCAGTAATTAGTATGCAAGTGTTTAACAAAGAAGTACAGTGTTTAGCAGATAGTGGCAGTGATTTGTGCGCTATGAGTCAAAGTTCATTAAAATTGTTCTCAAATAGAGATTAACTTGTAAAATGCCAGTAATGGGGGTGTAGATAATTGTAGCTACAGGAAAAGTTAAAAAAATGTTAAACATGAAGTTCTGTTGTCAGTAAAAATAAATGGTGTGCAAGTACTCCATAACTTCCATATAATGCCTGATCCATGTATAAAAATGCTAACTGACATAGATTTCTTTAACCAGTACAATGGGAGGTTAAATTTTAATGAAATGTAGTAATTTTAGAAATAAATGGGAAAAATGTGGTTGGGCCATTTTTTCGAAAAAATAATTTGACCAAAGAAGAAGCAGCCAGCATACCAATTAGGTACTGTGGAAGAATGAAAGATTTAGAGGGCCACAATGAGTATGGGGATGATGTGGGAATGGACCCTGAGAAAGTGCAGATAGTACAAGAAAAAAATAGATCAAAAAGTAAAAGAGGTGCCAGACTTACAGGAACATCAAAGGAAAAGTCCAAACAGGTTACTGCAGAAATGAAAAAGTTTAAGGACGAGTATATAGGTCCATTCAGGATTACTGAAAAACCACACCCAAATGCGTATAGATATTATACTGCAAATTTGGGAAACCATTGTGCTTAAGAAATGTTATCCATTTGAAGATAGCTCAGTCCAGAGTTAGATGTGAGATAAGCTTCGAGGCCTCAGAGGGTGTTGCAACCTATGCAGTGCTAGGTGCTTGGTGAACACCGGGTGCTCGAGTTATTGACAATGGTATTTAATTTTCTTTTCACATTGTCAATCTTCATCTTCTGCCAGTCTGAGCTGATTCTATCATCTATAATTTTCTTCTCTATCAGTGAAGGTAAAGTGTTTGAGAGCCTCAGAGGCTGTTATGGTGTCTTATGACGAAATAAGTTTTATGGTGAGAGAAAAGGGTTTCAAATCGTAATGGAGTGAAGTGACGACATAGTACATTGACATAGGAAAGTAATTAAGGCACAAAAGTGATGACATAAAGGGAAAGTAGAAAAAGAGTGCATTATCTGGCTGAAACCTGACAGTAAGGATTGACTTTAGTAATATGAGAAGTTATTCCATACCATGTGGAAGTGTACGAAGCATTAATGTATTAGTCTAAAAAGTGGCAGCTAGAAACGAACATAATGTTGGAATATGTAAAAATAAATTGTAGGCTGAGTGAAATGTAGGTGAAATTGAAGTAACCGGATGTGACAAGTGCAGTTAATAAAGCAATTTTGCTCATGAACACTAAAGTTTAGTGGTCAGGAAAAGGGGTGTTGTCATGATGAAAAGGGATAAACAGTGACCAGTAAATAAAGGAAGTTTAATAAGTATGACAAAAAATAGACCTGGATAAAGCTGAAGAACATTTATTATGAAAGGAGTATGAATGAATGTGAAGATTACATACATACACATTAAATAAAAAAATTGATTTCGGTTCAATATTGGTAAAAAATATGGAGAAGAAGTGATGCAAAGAGACAATGCATAAAAGTGGTAACTATGTATTATAAAATGTTTGTAAATGATTGCTTTGTGTGAAGTGTGTTTTTCACAATTAAATGCTCTCAAGTTGAATTGAAGTAACGAAAAGGTTTAAGTTCTGCTTTTAATAGCAATTGGCTTTTTTCTTAAAAAAAAAAAAAGTCATTAAGTTTTCTAAAGGAAACTAATTTTCTAGTATATTTGATCTTGCAGATTAAAGCAAAACAAGGAACCAGCAATCTGTTAATTTACTTTCGTTTGAAATCAGTTTGAAGGAAATATAAAATTTGTAAATGATTTCTTCTAATAATAAGTGATTGTGATTAGATCTCCGAATATTGATACCCTAACCATTTCTGAAATGGTATGTGCCTTGGGTGTAGCTCCTACTACTATTCCGCGTTAAAGTCTGTCAATTCCCGACTTGAGGCCAGGCTCACATCGAAAATCTTTCCGCATGAAGTAAAAAAGATAGCTCCAGCAGTCCACTGCCCTTTTATACCATTTGCACGCGATACCGCCGGCATCTATATATGTGCAGATCGCTATCCCGTGACTTTTAACACCTCAGCGTAAGTTTTAACTTGATGATTCAACGTGTGGTGCGTTGTATGGTACCAAAATATTTCAAGCTGTTTTACTTGTGATCTAAATGATTTTTTGAGACCATTGCGTCTATCCCAGATTTTGATCATCTGTTGCCTGTAGTCGAACCAGAAAGCCTTCCCTGGCCGTTATCAGTTGCCTGTAGTGAGCTATGTCCGGCAGGTAGCATTTTTCGGGTGTGTCCCTGCAACAGACGGTAACGTGTTTCATTTTTAGGGAAACGTCTTTCAGATATGCAAAGTACTTTAGCATTATCAGGGTTTGAATGTAATTCTGAATTCACTCAGGAGCAAATCTACGCTACTGATATTCATTTAAGCGGGTCTCTCGATAGGCGTTTACCTTTTCTGCAGCACTCACAGTGCACCCTATCATTAAGGACTGCTCTTATATTTGTCATGTAGGATTTATATTAACCCAAATAATGATTGGGCGACCACATTCACAAGGAATTAGTATGATTTTGCCCTAGTTAATATTTTCAATTGACGTGATACATTCTTTTGGCAGTTTCCATATGCATATATTAGAGTACAAATCCCTGCGTGTAAATTTACTGTTGCCTTAGTCGTATGTGTTCCAGTTTCATATTACCTGGCTATCAAAAATATGTTGCAATTTATATGTCGGTAAGCTTATAAATGTCAAATTTTTTAATATTATAGCTACACCCCAAAGTGAGTAATTAACACATTGACACATTGTTTTGAATTTAACCGACGTCGGTCACTCTGTTAGAGGTGACCAAAGGTTGCCAATACGATTTAGAAAATGCGCTAGTTGAAAGAAATCTACAAAGAAAACGAAATGGTTTTAAACTCTTGATTGATATATTTAATATGTAGTTACAATTACATTTCATGTTTAACAGTTGTACTCCCATAATGAATGTAAGCACACGGTTCCTCTCCTCGTCCGTTGTTTTTCTTGTGACAGCTTATTAAAGGTGGGAAATCCGAGACAAGGGGAATTCGTCACGTCACAGTACACTTTTTAATTAAGTGCGCTTTTTAATTAAAATTAAGTCCTCTAATTGGATCGGTAGACACACAATGAGAACAGGTCCTTATTTTGCAGACAAGTCCTCGCTTATGTATAGATTTAGCGCCAATCTGCTGCTCACATTATACACCAGTTTTTCAGGCAAGTTATGGAATTCAAGACATGGAAAAAATCGCAAAAGCGTTAGCTGAACCCACACTACTGTGAAATTTCATACAGCTCTCTGACGTTTTCAACTTACGTGATAATTCCCGCCCGCCTCTCCGCCCCCCTCCATGCCCCATCAGAGGCTTACATTATATTCTCCACACATTTTCACAGGAAATTACATAGGAATAAAACTAAACTTCTAACGTTTCAAAGATACACCAGTTGATTACGCAAAAAAGCAGTTACAATATTTTTCTCAAATCGTAGGTCCATTGACTTCACCCGAACATGGAAACTGTCCACAATATAATTATTTCTGAGAGGTCGTACGCCAGTCCCTTAATGACAATATTTTGCAATGCAATTCCGATTTTAGGCAATACGCCCCGTTCAACGACATCCAGATGGCGATAGAACATCTGATGAATAGTGCCTTCAAGTAAAATAATTTCTGAAGCTCTGACATGATCTACAAAACTTTTATATCTTGCAGTTCTTTTTGCAGTTACACATTCTTATATTCTTCACACAGAAGGTCAGATGGATTCTTTTTCAGTAAAGGTATCGGTTCAGTAAATGCATCCCAGCGCTTTGGATAATACCTGTTTCGCATCGATACCATCTTTTCGTGTAAAACACAGTTTCATTTTACTAAAATCTCTGTCCATTACCTGAAACTCTGCGCTTTTGATGTAGGTTATATGAAAATCTGTAGTCTTGTTGTCTGTTATCTGATATTTCTTAGTCGTTTTCAGTTCATTTGATGTCGTAAATCGAATACATTGCTGAAACGCTTGAAAAGTTTCGCTACTTGTTAGCTAACGTTTGTTGAAATACATTTTCTTTGACCTCTTGACAGCTATTTTGATGATACATCAGTTTCCTTTAAATTCTGGAGAAAGCAGAAGGATGATGGAAGCACGATATTGTTTTCATTCACTCTCTGAATGAAGAATGGAGCTTATGGATTTGAGAGAGTATGGTTTCCCATTACTGTCATATGTCTAGTTATAGCCTGTGTTTCTTTATTCCAGAAATGTAGATATCATATATTTATATGAAATAGGGTACGATACTATATTAGCGCGGTGTAGTGGTTCCAGCTTCTATGCCCTCGTCTTTACCGTGAGACAGTAATGAGATCGGATGAAGTAGCGAAATGGGATGCAGAAACAAAGGAAAACCACACCATCAAACAAACAAAACTGTATCCTAAGCCTCTCTGTGTTTCAAAATATCCTACACACGACAAACATACTGGATGTCATCTAGTTCCCTATTCGGATTACACAGTGACTGCCAAGGTATTGTTGAAAGTAGGCAAAGAGCTGCGAGTCGATACGTTGAATGTTTGACAAAATATATGCATTGTGTGATAAACTGTAATGTAGACATTAACTGAACTTCCTCCTTATGCAACAAACAGTTTAATTATATTTCTTTTATCCACTCATATTTGACTAGCATTGTATGTAATATCTTAAGTAGTTTTGTCATTAATCTTGTGGGGATTCAAATAAAATTCGGTTTAAAGCTATTTCTATGCAGAAGGCAATGATAATGAGACATTGAAGTACGTTAGATGGTAAAGACTGTCACACATATTACAGAGTTGAGCAGCGAAATATTTTAAGTCACTGCTGTATTGTTTTGGGAAATTGCAATTGTACACTTACATTTCACTGACAAACTGCTGTTAATTTAAGCTAACAGTGTCATATGAAGTAAACATTTTACAGCTTGTAGCCAGCTAACACTAAAACTCCATTTGTGATTGAAACGCAGTACATCATCCGGCGTTTTTAGCGTGTTATTTACGGTATGAGGTACTAACGACTTGACCGTAACAGTAGATGTTTTAGAGAAAACTAGATTCTTTTAACTATGATTTTTTAACAGCTAAATACTATTTTGACAAAACTATAGCGTTCCTGCCACCAATTCATGTGTTGTTATAAGGGTGTGATGTTTACCTGTACTATTACTTGAGTAACTTTAAAATATTGCTGGTGAAAAATAAAAATGTGTTTTACTAGGTTTGGTCATAATAAATCGTAACCAGCCCCTACAAGCACGATATGATGTTTCGATTTACGGTTTGAAAAAAAAATAGAAAAAGTTGTATTGTTTGCAATGAACAATAAGTTTAAAGTGTGCTAAACATAACACTGAGAGCACAAAATTGCGGCGTTCTGTGTGGCAAATATAACCGTATAGCTATCTTATTCTTGGAAGTAGTAATGTGCATATAATATTAAGCACAACGTGGATATATGATTTTAATGAATCAATTTTGTAGAATGCGTCACAATGTTAAGCTGAATATATATACTAACATAAAATAAAGTCATGTTAACACTTCTTTCCACGAAGCATCTGAGTTAATCTCAATGTGAAATGAATCTCCACAAGATGTTACCATATCAGACAATGTTTTATAGTGTATAAATGAAACGAAAATTGCTAAATTCTATCCCGCATAAAGTGAAAATTCTCTAAATGTACCGTTTGCAAGGATGCAAAGCAGGGACTACATCGTCCAAAATTTGAATGTACAGATGATATGGCTTCGTACTAAGTGTCTCAACGTGCCCAGCCTCCTTTTCTCTCAGATTCTTCCAAGAAACCCCTCATTTCTTTTGAATCCACCTAATTTTTGTCATATCGTTAGACCAACACATCTCAAACGCTTCGATTCTCTTCGTTTCCGGCTCGCCCAAATCCTATGATTCATTCCTACACGACGCTGAGTTTCACACACAGACTCGAATCACGGCCTATGTTTGATACTAGCAGACCTCTTTTCGTCATTAAATTCCTCTTTGCCCTTGTCTGTGTCTTAAGTCCTGTGTACTTCGTCTGTCACGCGTAATCTGTTCCCAAGGCAAGAGAATTAACAGAAAACCTTCACTTTGTCTACTTCGTGGTCCCCAGTTTTGATGTCAAGTTTACAGCTAATCTGTTTTCTGCTATTCCTCTTCACTTACATCTTTTTCTGCTTACTATCATTGCACATTCTATGCTCATTAGATAATTCCACACAACAAGTTCTGCCATTCTTCCTCACTCTTAATGAGGTTAGTTTTGTCATCAGTGAATATTATCATCCAGATCCTGTCAGCCTCACGTATAATCCAACTTCAGAACCTTTTTTTTCTATCATTGATTCTTTGATGTTCAGATTGAACAGTTGCGACTGTAACCGTGTCTTACTTCCTTTTTAATCTGAACTCTTCGTAAAAGATCTTCCATCGTTGTTATTCCGTCATGGTTCAAATAGATATTGCGCCTTATTAATCATCACTCCCTGTAGCTCACTCCTATTTTACACAGAGTTTCAAATATCTTGCGTCATTTTACTTCTTCTAAATCGTTTTTCTGGGGCGACAATTCCTCTAAAGGAGTTTTGGTCGCACTATCAGATTAGATTAGATTAGATTTACTTTCATTCCAATTGATCCGTAGTGAGGAGGTCCTCCAGGTTGTGGAACATGTCAGAAAAACAACAATACATGACAAATATTTACAACTGAAACAAATAAGCTAATGTAACGTTCCACAGGTCCCAAGTGGAATGATCGTCATTTTTTAATGAACACCATATGAAAGTCATTTAACAAATACTAATGCGCTGAATTTAAGATAAAAAAGTTTTTTCTTTATTTATAAGGTAATAAACATGTAATACAACTACTATAATACTTATTTAGAATGAACGCATTACTGCACTGAAATGGTGCAGAAGTTAGATTGTACTTACACACACACACACACACACATTTACAGTGAACACGTTACTGCACTGAAATTGCGCAGAAGTTATATTGTACTTATATATATATATATATATATATATATATATAAGTACAATATATATAAGTACAATATAACACACATTTACAGTGAACACGTTACTGCACTGAAATTGCGCAGAAGTTATATTGTACTTATATATATATATATATATATAAGTACAACATATATAAGTACAATATAACTTCTGCGCAATTTCAGTGCAGTAACGTGTTCACTGTAAATGTGTGTGTGTGTGTGTGTGTGTGTGTAAGTACAATCTAACTTCTGCACCATTTCAGTGCAGTAATGCGTTCATTCTAAATAAGTATTATAGTAGTTGTATTACATGTTTATTATATGTATATATATATATATATATATATATATATATATATATATATATATATATAAGTACAATATAACTTCTGCAGCCGGCCGGTGTGGCTGTGCGGTTCTAAGCGCGTCAGTTTGGAACCGCGTGACCGCTACGGTCGCAGGTTCGAATCCTGCCTCGGGCATGGTTGTGTGTGATGTCCTTAGGTTAGTTAGGTTTAAGTAGTTCTAAGTTCTAGGGGACTGATGACCTCAGTAGTTAAGTCCCATAGTGCTCAGAGCCATCTAACTTCTGCACAATTTCAGTGCAGTAACGTGTTCACTGTAAATGTGTGTGTGTGTAAGTACAATCCTTGTGAAGATTATTCTTATTTCTAGTATTGATTCCATGAATTGAGCTGTTGGTTTGAAAAAGTGATATATTTTTAATGACAAATTTCATTAAGGAATAAGTGTATTGGGAAGCAGTAGCTAGTATCCCTAGTTCCCTAAACAGGCTTCTGCAGGATGTCCTTGAGTTCACACCACATATAACTCTTACTGCACGTTTTTGTGCCTGGAAAACTTTAGCTTGGTTTGATGAATTACCCCAAAAAATAATCCCATATGACATTATGGAATGAAAGTAAGCATAGTATGCCAGCTTTTTCATTTTTATATCCCCTATGTCTGACAAAATTCGCATTGCAAACAGAGATTTGTTAAGACGCTTCAGCAGTTCTGTGGTCTGCTCCTCCCAGTTGAATTTATTATCAAGCTGTAATCCCAAGAATTTAACACTGTCCACTTCTTCTATCTTCTTGTCATCATATGTTAGACATATACTCGTGGGACGCCCCTTACAAGTTCTGAACAGCGTGTAGTGTGTTTTTTCAAAGTTTAGTGGCAAAGAATTGGCTAGGAACCAGTGATTAATGTCCACAAATATTTTATTAGCTGTTCTTTCTCAGACTATGCTTGATTTGCTATTTATTGCAATGTTTGTATCATCGGCAAACAAAACGAACTTGGCATCTGGTAATGTTACTGATGAAAGGTCATTGATATACACAAGAAAAAGTAAGGGACCCAAAATGGAACCTTCTGGGACCCCACATGTAATTAGTTCCCAGTTGGATGTTGCCTCATAGCTTGATACATATCTCTTTCCTAATTACACCCTTTGTTTCCTGCCAGAGATATAAGATTTGAACGATTTTGCAGCATTTCCTGTTACACTATAACACTCTAATTTACTTAAAAGGATATTGTGATTTACACAGTCAAATGCCTTTGACAGATCACAAATTATACCAGTTGCCTGCAATTTTTTGTCTAATGAATTAAGCACATTTTCACTGTAAGTGTAGATAGCCTTCTCAATATCAGAACCTTTTAGAAATCCAAACTGTGACTTTGACAGTATGTTATTTGAGATAAGATGGTTAAAAAGCCGACTGTACATTACTTTTTCGAAAATTTTTGAGAATGCTGTAAACAGTGAAATTGGACGGAAATTTGATGCTATTTCTTTATCTCCCTTCTTAAAGAGTGGCTTAACTTCAGCATATTTCAGCCATTCAGGAAATATTCCACTGATAAATGACTGGTTACACAGATAGCTTAATGTGTTACTTAGCTCAGAATCACATTCTTTAATTAACTTTGTTGATATTTCATCATACCCACTAGATGTTTTTGATTTTAAAGATTTTATGATGGACATTATTTCTGTTCGGGTAGTGAGGGTCAAATTCATATTATGGAAGTTGCTTGAAATTTCTGGTCTGAGGTATTCCATAGCAGCGTCTACCGAACCTGACAACCCCATCTTTTCGGTAACAGCTATAAAATGTTTATTAAAAAGTTCTGCAACACTATACACATCTGTCACCAATGTATCATTTACTCTTAATGCTATCTGTTCCTCTTCATGTCTGGTTCTACCGGTCTCCTCCTTCACTATATCCCATATTGTCTTTATTTTGTTATCTGATATGACTATCTTTTCCTTGTAATATATTTGCTTTGACATCCGTATTACAGTCTTTAAAATTTTGCAGTATTTCTTGTAATGTGCTATAGCATCAACATTGGAACTGTTTCGGGTTGACAGATACAGTTTTCTTTTTGCTTTACAAGTTACCCCTATTCCTCGAGTAATCCATGGCTTTTTTGTAGACTTTGCTCTAACCTTGGTAAGTTTTGGGGGAAAACAGTGTTCAAATAAGGTAAGCACTTTATTAGCAAAAGTGTTATATTGTTCATTCATGCCATGAGCTCTGTAAACATCAGTCCAGTGAATGTCTCTGAGAGTGTCCTAAAATAATCAATTTTTGGCTTATTGATTACCCTCTTGAGCTCAGATTTAACAGATTTTATATCCTGTTCAGTGTTAACATTTAACAGAAGGAACTGCATGTCATGGTCTGAGAGGCCATTGACTGTTGGTTTTGTAATATAATTTTGTTCATTGGACTTTTCTATAAAGATATTATCAATGGCTGTTTGTGAGCAAGTGGCTACCCTAGTGGGGAACTTTACAGTGGGAATTAAGTTGAATGATAGTGTAACTAACTCAAGTAAGTTCTTATTGGGAGAGTCTTTAAGGAAATCTACATTGAAATCACCAGCAACCACTATTTCTTTGTTTTTGGTTTTTAAGTGGGCCAGTACAGCTTCAAGGTGGTTTACAAACAGATTAAAGTTACCTACAGGTGCTCGATATACACTTAATATTATGAAGGATTTTTTGTGAAATTCTAATTCTGTTGCATATGCTTCCATATGCTGTTCTAGGCAAAATTTATGAATGTCTATGTTCTTAAATTTATGACAGTTCCTAATGAATGTGACAACTCCTCCTTTCTCCATTTCTGATATACAAAAGTGAGGTGCTAACCTAAACCCTGTAACACTTAAAAGTACTATACCAGTGGTCACATGATGTTCAGAGAGGCAGATTATGTCAGCTGGGTTTGAAGACTCTAATTCATCTATGCAGAAAGTTAATTCATTAATTTTATTTCTCAGTCCTCGAATATTGTGATGCAATAAAGATAGCTGACATGTCACATTGACTGAGTTAAAATTTGGTAGAGTTATAATATTTGCTGACTGTTGAAAATTCTTAACCAATAGCTGTTTATGTTGATGTAATAAGCTGGAATTATGTTTTTTGATTTCTTTCTCAAACTTAAGGTTTGTCTCAGTTCTAACCTCTCTTAAAATTTGCTTTCTTTCTGTCCTCCCTATCCTAAGAAAGGGTCTTTTCTGAACCCTATAACCACTGGTATTTTACTACTCATGACAGTGCCTCCCCCCTTTACCTTTCCTGCTATTTCCCCAGCCAATTTACCCTTCCCCTTCCTGTTGAGGTGAAGGCCATGCCTAATATAATCCCACCTACTGAGAGAATCAACAGGAACCACACCAATGTGTGACACTGCACCCGACATAAGCAGCCGTTTCAACTCCAAATTAACTCTCTTGACGGAAGAGTTCAAATGACGTCGGTCATGGCGCCCAAGAACAGATACAAACTCAACACTAGTATGCTTTGATGCTGATGCAATCTTCGCCAGGTCACACTCTATACTGTACCCAGGATCTCTGTCAATACTGTTACCTGCCCCACCCACTATAACCACGGTGTTTTCCTTAGTGAAATCTTTGCAAAGTGATCCTAAATCCTCTGTCACCTGCTCCAGACCAGCACTAGGTTTAAAAAAATTGGTAACCTGGTATTCTAATCCTAGTTCATCCTGCAAAAGTTGGCCAACACCTCTTCCGTGGGAACTACCTAACAACAACACTTTTTTTCTCTTTACTGATTTCCTTACATTCTAACTTTTCAATTTGCTGCTGAAAGTTTCTTGTGCCCTGTCTACACCTGCAACTGCTTGAGGCTCACCAGCTTCTAACTGAAGCAACAGGTCAAATCTATTTTCCACATTCACCACGAAGCTGTCAGACAAAGTTCTAGGCCTGTTCCTCCTGTTGCCTGTTGCCACTTCCCACCTCTCTTTACCCTTCTCCCTCCTTAACCTGTCAAGATCTCCCCTGGCTTTGTCTAACTGAAGGGCGACAATTTTCCTCTCCTGTTCGAGTACCTTCCTATCTCTACTACAAATCCTACAAAACCACAAGCGCAACGTTAGAACTGCTTCCCTAAAGCCGAACTGTCCCATTTATCTATACATTACTGTTAACAACTTGGATGTGTGCGCTGTTAAGCTGATTGTGTGATAGACCTAGATTTTATCTCTCATTTGCCCCTTTGTGATTGTGTGGATGACATCATTCCAAAAGTCTGATGACACGTCTCTAATCTCATGTTCTATACACCAACTTGAACATTCCTTTGGTTGCCACTTTCCCGAATGATTTTAGAAATTTTGAAGAAATGTTATCTATTCTTTCTATCACTCCTACCTTATTTGATCGTAATTCTCCCAAAACTCTTTCAAACTAACTCTGATAGTGAATCCCCTAACGTCTTCCATATCCTCTTCCTTTTCACCTTCTATCACGTCATCAGAAAGCTAGTTCGTGTACGTTTTACAGTGGAATTCCTCTTCTGTTGATACTTTCGCTTTTAGTTTCAAGGAACGCAGGTCTAATTTTTCTCTATGTTGAATCTGTCCTTTCGTCGACTATTTTCATATGGCTTTCTACGTATACTTCCTGCTGTCATTTCGCTCCAGCTTCCCTACAGTTCCTGTTTATTTATTCTTACGTAACTTGTATTACTGTATTCCTGTCTTATCCTGAACATTTGTGAATTCTTTTCTTTCATCGATTGACTGAAGTGTTTCTTCTGTTATACATGGTTTTACGACCGATATTTTCATTACATCTATGTGTGTTTGTGCAACATCTATGGTTACTCTTTTTAGAGATGTCCATTCCTCTTCAAACGAACTGCCTACTGAAGTATTCGTCATCGTTCTATCTACAACTATGGCGAACTACAAACGCATATAATCGTTCGTCAATACTCCCGTATTCTACATACACTGACTCAAAAAAGAAAAAGAAAAAAAAATACTAAAAAGTCGATAATATAGAGTAATAAAATTTCGAGATTATATTTGTCTAAGTAAAATATTCGTCAACTTTGGAGGATCACAAGTTCATATAAGCACGAGATAAGCCATTGCAAATGCGAAAAGCTGGTACATTAATAACCGGTATAACAGCCTTAATGTTGAATGAAAGCATGCAAACGTGAATGCGTTGTGTTTTGCAGCTGCCGTGTGTCAGTTTATGGGATGAAGTTTCATGCCTATAGCACATGGTTGGCCAATACAGGGATAGTTAATCCTGTTTGTGGATGACGCTGGAGTTCTCATGCGATGATGGCCCACATGTGCTCGACTGGAGAGAGATCTCGTGATAGAGCAGGCCGAGGAAACATATCGACACTTTATGGAGCAGGCAGGCAAGCGTTGAAAACCGCCCCCTGGAATGCATGAATGGCAGCAAAACAGGTCAAATCACCAGATTGAAGCACAAATTTGCAGTCAGAGTGCTCCTGCTGTCTTACGAAATCGACCCCAGACCATAACTGCAGTTGGAGATCCAGTGTGTCCAGCAGGCGGACAGGTTAGTTGCAGGCCCTCAACTGCCCTATTCGTAACCAACACGTGACCATCACAGATACCGAGGCAGAACCATCATTCATCAGAAAACGAGACCTCCACTGTGGGCTAAAATGAGATATAGCTTCAAACCACTGAGGTCGCAAGTGGCAGTGATTTGGGGTTAGTGGAATGCAAGCTGCAGTGTGATCAAATGGCTCTGAGCATTATGGAACTTAACATCTGTGGTCATCAGTCCCCTAGAACTTAGAACTACTTAAACCTAACTAACCTAAGGACATCACACACACCCATGCCCGGGGCAGGATTCGAATCTGCGACCGTAGCTGTCACGCGGTTCCAGACTGAAGCACCTAGAACCGCACGGCCACACCGGCCGGCTACAGTGTCATCCATGGCTGGCTCATGTTATGCGTCGGATTAAACCTTGATTACTATTCTGTATTTAGTCTCCCGCGCTTATCGCGATTATCATGTTATCCTCTCTCTCCGCGAGTGGCAGCAGCGGTGCGTAGCGATATTCGCACCTTGTACTATCTTTCGCCTGGCGCTTATAGTTTCTGGCTGTGCTGTGAGCGAGGACTTGGTCGGTTGGCGTGGAGCAGCGAGGAAATCTCCGCGGCGCGTAGTTTGGCCGAGTCTGCTGGCGGCGTCCACGAGTGGCCAGAGTGTGTGGTGCTGTTCCCATCGCTACGAGGTCCGCGGCTCACCGATCGTGGACTCGAAAGTTGAGTCTTGACTTTATCGACCAGCAAGTTACGATTGTTCACAGTGTGTCGTTTGGATTTAGTTGTCGGCTATTGGGACATTTCCGCGAGCAACAACGTGTGTTTTAAAGTTGGTAAATTTTAGCCACCCTCCGGTGGAGTTTAACTGTACTTGGTTATTTTGAATTGAAGTGGACCAGCGGAATCTTCTGCCTTGTGTCCGTTAACGTTCCGGCTACCTGCCCTGGCCGTTGACGTAAATTCAGGCAGTGTATTTCCATCATGTTGTCGCTGTCCAGCACGGTGTGTAGTTTGACAGCTCAATGTATAATTGGTTGTGGGCGCCAATACCTTCTACGATGTTCCATTGAACTCCCTGTTGTGTGCTGGTCGGATGGAGCGGAAGTCATATTGTTGGTGGGTCCGTTGACTGTCTGTGGGTTGGGTTGTCGTCGGATGGACAATGGTTGGGCCGACTGCCTGTCTCACCTAAGCGAGCGTTAGTGTTTGAATTCCAGGCTCACCCTTGGAAACTTTTGAGCGCCGTTGGGTGTACTGCCTTTTCATATTTGTTCTTGTTGTTTGTATTTGTAAGGCTTCTATCCGATTTTTAATGTAAGTTTGTTTTGCCCTTAAGGCGTAAGATTGTTTGGGCCTTCAGCCTAATTTAAAGAACCGTTTTAAAAATTTATTTTGGTTTGAGTCTTAAGTGATGGGGCTTCAGCCGATTTTTAAATTAGAGTTGTTTAGCTCTTAAGGTGTCAGATTGTTTGGACCTTCATCATAGTTAAAGAACTGTATCAAGATAAGGCATTTTGCCTTTTAAAGATCTAATTTTGGTTTGAGTCTTAAGAGATGGGGCATCAGCCAATTTTTTTAAAATTAAAGTTGTTTTGCTCTTAAGGTGTGGGAGTGTTTGGGCCTTCAGACTAATTGAAAGTACTGATTACAGATAAGGCCTCCTGCCTTTTAAATTTGTGATTTTGGTTTGAGTCTTAAGTTATTGGCTTCCAGCCGATTTTAAATTAGAGTGGTCTTGCCCTTAAGGTATGAGATTGTATGGCGCATTCAGCCGGTAAATTAATGCTGTGTTTTTTTTTTTTTAATTTTCTTAGCCCTTGTAATGTTTAGTCAAATAAATAAAGGTGTATGTTCGAATGTTTCTGACAGCCGCTTATTTTGGCCCCTTTCCACAATTTAAACCACCTGTCCTGTCCTGTGGGTATAGCAGGGCGTCTCACAGAGCATCTGGCTCGGAGCTGTCCTTGAAGTAATAAATTTGTAAGAGTTCGCAGATGCAGTACTATGCGCCAGGGCCATACGCCGAACACAACGGCCTTCTCTCTCGGTAGTGCCACTTGGCCGTTAGGAGCAGTCTTCTTGCGACGGTACATTCCCGTGACCACCGCTGCCAGCAGTCATATACTTGTCTACATTCCTGCCAAGTGTTTCTCCAGTACCGCAGAAGGAACATCCAGCTTCTCTTAGTCCTGCCACATGACCTCCTTCATCTCAGTGACTTGCTGATAACGCCATCTTCGTCACCGTGTGGGCATTCCTGGCTGACGTCAACTCACAACCCCCAATCTCAAACGTATCTAACGTTGACGACCATTAAAGAGTGTATTTAAAGCAAACCTAATTTGTATCCTTTAAGTGGTGCTACTAACGCCACTCTTAAGCCACTGTCGCGAAATTTGTATAGACATAATCTTTCGGATGTAGAAATACGCCTACCAACATTCGTTTTTGCCGCAAAAATCCTTGGTATTGCGATTTTTTTTTCGTCACTGTATTTATACACTGACTAGCTGAAGAACTCGGCGTTACCAGGGTATTTATTTATTCCAGTGTTCTTAGTCTATCTCCTCCTTTCCCTCTCTCTCTGTCCATCTCCTTCTCCTCCCTCTCTCTCTTCCACACACCTGTCTTTTTGCATATCCTCCTCCCCTCCCTCTCTCCACACATTTCCTCATCCTCCCTCTCTCGTCTGACTCCTCCATCCATCTACTCTTCCACCCCCCTCTCTCTCTGTCCATCACCACTGTATCTATTTACCTCCTCCCCTGTCCGTGCCCACCACCCCTCTATCACCCTCATCCCTACGCCAACTGCACGTTGGGGAGTTTTACACTCACCGTATTTTTTTCAGGCAGTAAGTAACGTATGTACCAATCGCACTTTCATTGCTATGGTATGTAGACAGTAAGTAATCAGTAAACCCCCTATTCTTTAAAGAATCGAACTCTGCTGTGTAAGACAACTTCAAACATACGATAACTTCACTAAGGCGTTAATCAGGTAAGTATTTGACGTTACGCGTGGAGGCGAGAAAAGGCTTGTAAAAGGTTTGGAATTATCCTCATTAACAAACATTAGATGAATAAAGTCTGCTGTCATGCAAAATAGGTCGATAAGATGGACTAATACTACTCCCACACAACATTCCTGTCATGCGTAGGATCCGAATAAGAAATAAAAATCGGGGATTCCCATTTGGAAAAGAAAGTTGACCTTTCCCACACAGGACGAGTGATTAGGAGATGGCCAGTTGCAGTGCAGACAGATGTCCCCTTTTCTAATATTAATTTTCGCCTAGAACATATTCTTCGTACAATGCGACGTTCTCGAGATATTTAGTTGTCTCATGTTAAAAGGAACACCCTGTATACAGCGTGTTAGCTAACATGTGGGAAGCCTGTGGGCCAAGGACAGAGAACTTAAAAAGAAGTAAAAAATTTTGGGTAGACATGTGGCCTCCTCTTTGTTATGAGGCAATTCCCTTTTAGCCACTGGTCTTGTATTTGCTTCGGGAGCAGGTGTTCCGTCCACCGTCCGACCTAGTAGAAACCTGGAAACCTGGCTGATTCTAATTGTAGTTACCGCCTCAGGGTCAATCCGAACAAAGCAGGAGCTAAGCTGAAAAAATGTAATCTCCTGCATATTTTTCACTAATCGCGAGCAGGGCCTGACTAACTCTGACTAAATAGAAAAAGACGATTTTAATTTATAAATTTTTGTGTCAGCTGTGGGGCGCGATATCAATTTTAAATATTTTTATTGATTACAAGTTTCGACAAATCTTTGCTGTCATCGTCGGATCTTGTGTTAACCTTTTACAAGTTCCGATGACGACTGTACAGGTCTGCCGAAACCGGTAATTAAAAGATTTACAAGTTATCTTGGCGGAAATGGTTTTTACGAATATGTAATATCTTACTGTTTTAATCACACGTGAGCAAAAATCCACAAAAATCAATGAATAATTCGCTTCCTCAGAGTAAACCGCATATCATTCTTCAACTAATCACTACTTCAATTATCGTGGGTAAATTCTTTGGAATCGCACTGAAAAACTCTAACGCAGAAGATCATGCAACTCATCCAGTCACATCAGTCCTGTTTAAACTACTAAATCGCGTTCAGAGGAAATTCATAACAACGCAGTTATATTTTGACAGAATTCATACAAGTACGCCGTCAGATCCCTGGCTACTCAGAAGATCACAAACAGCAACCAAAACTCAGTTACAGAAAACCTCAGCGCTGTTCGATGGTTTCATGAGTATGATCGTTTCATGAGTATGACATAACACTAGTGTATCTTTATTTTCGGTGTTTCATATTCATTTCAGCGACGGCCGCCAATAATCTTTCTCTTTGGCGTCAGTAGCATCGTCGACCGGCCGCCGTTTACAAGCCGCCAGTGGCCAGGTATTCAGTCCCCTGGTCATGGCTGACGGTGTTGTCCACAGGTATCCCACCACTGTGTGAGGTATTTCATAACGTTAAAATTACTAAATTCCCCCTCTTCGACCAGGTTTGCATACTCGGCTACGCATTTGCCACCTACGTCGTTCTACTGGAATGTTACATGACACATAATAACTTGTCGGCGAAGGGTGAACCCCTACGGCTGTTACATTGTTACTTCATTTCAGTTTTTTTGTTCAGATTTACAGCTTTGATTAAAAGATTTTTTTCCATTTTGTCTTAAGTCAGAGCCTTCTTATGTTTGCGTAAGCTGTCATGGTGCTAGTAAATAAAGAAAGTTTTTCAGTATTGGGTACACAATCGGTAGTGGAATCTTACTCTACAGTTATTATTGCACTAGTGTTTAGTTTGTACTGAAAATACGAACTCTATATTTTCGAGAGAGACGCCACTGAACAAGCGTGCGTTGCTGATTTCAGCTAGAGAATGAAGTGTCGTGTCTGACTTCCAGTCACGAGCATGGCACCTGTTCGGCCACATTCTTACTGCACTAGAGACGACGGTACGTTGCTGGCTAAAATGTGGTGGATATGGAATGAGACTTTCAACTTACAATTTGTGTGAAACCAGACATTTGTGTGCTAGAAGATGTTGTAACGGAGATTTGTGGAACAATGGCTCTGAGCACTATGGGACTAAACATCTATGGTCATCAGTCCCCTAGAACTTAGAACTACTTAAACTTAACTAACCTAAGGACATCACACAACACCCAGTCATCACGAGGTGTGGAACAATAAGACCTTTAAAAAAATGAGCATCTCGTAGAGGCAGCATCTTTCGAGAAAAGGTCATTTCATTGTGGAAGATTAAGCAGTGTTAGAGCACCGGATTTGGAAGATCGAGTACGCCATATTGAGGTCAGTAATGACAGCATTGCCAAAGAAACAGCAGAAAATGAGAATATGAGTCACGTGACAGAGTTGAAAGAGTAGTGAATTCAACTCTTTTAACCCCATCCGCAGGTAGTGCAAGGTCTTATTGAAACAGATTTTGAGTCCAGTCAAATTATCATGAGTGAAAGAAGAAGAAGAAGAAGAAGAAGAAGAAAAGAAAGTGAAGAAGAATTACCGATTCCTTTGAATGGAATGAACAGCCTAATACATACAGAATATGAATTGAGAGTAAAATAAAGAAAGGCGAAACTAACGAAAAGCAGCAGCTGAGAACAGCGAGAAACTTAACATCAGAGTTGAGGATTACGAAGTTAAGGAATTCTACTACCTGGGCAGCAAAGTAACCCACGATGGACGGAGCAAGGATGACATAAAAAGCAGAACAATACTGGATAAAAAGGTCGTTTCTGCCCAAAGGAAGTCTAGAAATATCAAACATAAGCCTTAATTTGAGGAATAAATTTCTGAGAGTGTACGTTTAGAGCTTACCATTGTATGGTAGTGAAACATGGTCTGTGGGAAAGTCGAGAACAAAAGAGAGATCAAATTGTACAGAAGAAAATAGGTGGACGTACAAGGATGCAGAATATATGGAAACCACCGACAAGAGTAACGAAGAGGATGATACGACATTTGTTCAGAAATCAAAGAATAGCGTCCATGATACTTGAGGGATCTGTAGAAAATAGAAACAGTAGTTAAAGACGGAGATTGGAATACATCCAGCAAATAATTAAGAACGTAAGTTGCAATTTCTACTCTGAGATGAAAAGGTTGGCACAGGAGAGGAATTCGTGGCGGGCCGCATCAGACCAGTCAGAAGACTGACGACCCGAAACATGTATGCGTGGATGAAAATCCTTTTGGCGCTGGAAATAAATAAACAGTTTGGTATCTCGGAATATTCTGAAGCTATTGAAGACAGATTAATTAGCTCTTTCATTTTCCATGGAGAGCTGATTGCAGCATCATACCCTGAATTTGTAATGGAACGTTTAAATGTTTTACTGGAAGACTTTCCATTACACTTACGGCAGAAAATGTGGTTCATGCACGATGGAGCACCACCTCATTTTTCTCTGTAAGCAAGAATAATTTTAAATCAGCTTCACCAAATAAATGGATATCGGGAAGCAACATGGTTCAAATGGCTCTAAGCACTATGGGACTTAACATCAGAGGTCATCAGTCCCCTAGACTTACAACTACTTAAACCTTACTAACCTTAGAATATTACACACATCCATGCCCGAGGCATGATTCGAACCTGCCACCGTAGCAGCAGCGCGGTTCCGGACTGAAGCGCCTCGAACCGCTCGGCCACAGCTGCCGGCGGGAAGCAATATCTAGGTCTGCTCGATTTCCTGATCTCAGCCCAATGAATTTTCGTTTCGGGCGGCAGAGAACATATTCAAGACCTATTGTGAATGTTGTCTTTCTTCTCCATTGTGTTCAAGGAGATTTCAGTGGACACTGAAGACACCTGGAATATGATAGCTAGTAAGACACTCCATAACATGGCGTTTAGAAGCTTTTCACCCCACTCCCGTCAGGCATTTCACATGGCATACAGCATCCACTGTTAATACAAGCAAACAGAGCGTTTTGCGCACTTGGCTATAGATAACCAGCGGCTACAAATACGCGTAGTAGAAATTTTGAACTTTCCATTTATCCATCGGATGATAGCATTTGAAAAGTAAAAGTAACTTTAGAATCAAGCTAGAAATTTGAAAACAAAATGACAGATACAAAGCAAACAGGTAACAGCAGCAGTTGCTTGTAACTAAGAAAGTACAACAAAAAAAAAAAAAAAAAAACAGAACGCTAACCACACGTATATACAGGTCGCCCATTGCAGGAGTCCCTGATTTCAGAATGAAATATCTTGAAAACTTACACCTGCAGACTAGTGAAACAACAGGTAGGTATACTGCGAAAGGCGGGTCGGAACATTAAATCGTGCATGACAACTGCGCCTTGTTGCTGCACAACTGTCGTTTGATCTGTGATATTTCAGTACCAGAAAATTACGTTGTTCCATGGAATATATGATTTCAACCTCTTCCTTCTGTACGTTAACACTCTTTTACATCCCAAAGGGAGAACTGATCCCTCTGAGATGCGGAGCAATATTTATAGGCAATACGTATTGCGATTACAGCGGCATGTGTTAGCAGCTTTTCTAACTACTTGAAGAGGTTTGCATAGCTTCCGTGTAAAATTATTACAGCTTTCACAATAAATATACCGTTTGTGGCACTTGTCTAGCGATCTTAGTATTCGAGTTGTGTAATTCTGAAATCAGGTATTCCTACGCTGGACACCATGTATGAACCCTTTTGCTTCTTTTTAAATCCTCTACCAATTCTCCAGATGCTTCCCACGCAATAGATAACACACTGCACATAAATATGGATTCTTCCTGACGATTCTTTAAATCTTTAGTCTGCTATTCGTCGATCCTAAATTGTGATTTGAGTCTCAACTAATGAGCCAAAATATTATGACCATTTGTTTATTGAACGTATTGGTTCACCTTTGTAAATCGATAGAGCGCCGACTCAGCGTTGTATGGACTCGACAAGTCCTTCGTAGGCCTCTGGAGATATGTCTATACACGGCCTACGCAGTTCCCGTAAATAACGGGCTAGTGATCTGAGAGTGCGGAACTGACGCCCGATAGCGTATCAGGCGTATTCCGTTGGTTTCAGATTGGCAAATTTGGTGACCAAGCTATTAACTGAGTTGGCTGTCACTCCTCAAACTACTGTAGCGTGAGTCTGGTCTGTGTCACGGACAGTATCCAGCTGAATGATGTAATCGCTGTCAGGGAAAACATTATGGATGTACGGATCAAGTGTCCACGTACACCTCAGCTGCCATTATGCCTTCGACATTTTGTAACAGTGGTCGCGGATGCTCAGGCGAATGTCCCACATAACATGATATCGCTCAATAGGCCCTTATCTGTGGCACTATGCATGTCTCGATCAGCTGTTTGCATGGTTGCCGAAGTATCCAGACAAAACGTCGACCTGTTGTAACAACGAAAGTGATTAATCCGATCACGAGACCCATTTCGACTGGTCCACGGTCTAATCCTAATGATGCGGTACCCACTAAAACCGTACCTGAGGATATAGTTGGGTCATAACGGAAATCAGTAGCGGTCGTTTGTTGCTGAGCTTTATGTACAGCAATGTGCGAAACACTCGCACTTGCTCCGAAATTGTACTCTGCCTTCAGATCTGCAAACAGATCGGCACCTATACTGCTTTACAGAGCATATCCAAATCTCCACGTTCTGTGACAAGGCGTGGACGTCGAATACTTTGTCATTCTACTTGTGTATTTGCCGTTCTTTAAGCACTTTCCATCATTCGCGCCCACGGCAATAGCAAGCGGTCTGCCGACCTGCTTCGCCGCTTCCGAGATGGTCCTTCCTACACACCGGTGCGTGAAATCTCTCTGTCAGAGTCGCTTATGTGATTGGTTTTACCCATCTGTGGGACCTATCGTCGATATAATGACTCCCCATTTGTCTTTGCAACGTTTATGTTCTTTTCTTATGGCATCACTTCCATGTAACACCACCAGGCAACATTCAGCCTCGCGGTCGGCGGCAGTTATGATGTTTTGCCCCATCATTGTGTACATGTTCAAACGTGCAGTCAGAAGATCTCTAGCACCGAACATATGGACTACAGCTTACAAGTGGGCCCAAGGTATACCTTTGCTTCAATGGTTTTCGTGAAATTCACACCAAGGCTCCTGACATGTGTTGGAATAGCCTTCTCTGCTAGAGATTTAAGTATCTGCAGGCGGCCACGTAATGTCTCGTTTCGTCTCATATCATTCAGGTGTCAGTCAAACCTTGACCACATTCTACTATCATCTGTTCAACCTCCTGTTGCGCTGCGCGACTGGTCTACTACAATCTTTCTCTATCGTTCATTCCCAGGGGTCTCTGCCCAGGGACTGGGCGTTGTGCTGTGCTCATCACCATCCTATCATCCTCATCGACTGCAGGTCGACGAAGTGGCGTCAAATTGAAAGACCGGCAGCTGGTGAACGGCCTGCCCGACGGGGGGCCCCTAGCCATGCGATTAAATATATAAATTCCCAAGGGTACTAATGCCAACGAGCTGGAATTTCGTTACCAAATTTATTTCATTTTTAGTTTGATACGGTCTTGTAAATACGTAAGTGAGCAGTTGGAACTCATTAACTGACTTACTCATACCGCTTTCGTGAAAGTTGAAGAGGCGGCCAGTGTGGTGCGTGTGCGTATTATTTGGTGTGACTCATTTATCAGTCTTGAATTTAGGAGTGCACAAACTAGCTTAGCGATTACAAGGCTAACAATAATAATTCAGTTTTAGTTAATAGTATAACCAGAATTTTAGTTGAGAGTGGATTTGATATTCCCTTTGTTTATACACGGTCCAGTCACATTAACGTGAACACTTGACCAAAGCTTGGGTAACCACCTCTTGCAGCACGGACGCGCAGGAAGAGAGTCAATGAGGTTCTGTTAGGCACCAACGGGGATGTGGAGCCATTCTGACTTCAGCGGCGTGGCCAGTAGTGCTAGGTGCGAACAGCTGGAGCAATGTGGTCCCACAGACGCCAGTTGGGTTTAAACTCGGGAAGTCTGGTGGCCGGGGAGTTCGGCAAACGCATCCTGGTGCTCTTCGAGCCACGTATGTACATTGCGAGCTGTGTGCCTTTAGCGTTGTTGTGCTAGTAGATGGCATCGTGCTTAGAAAAAAGAAACGCCATGTATATGATCCCGAAGAATAGATACATACTTGTGTAGGTCCACTATGCCTTTTATAATAACGAGGTGGCCCAGGAATTGTCACGAAAACATTTCCCAGACCATAATGCTTCCTCCTTGTTTACTTTCAGACGTTTCACACGGCAAACCACAACGGCCATCTCCCCAATGGAACATACAATGTGATTTATCTGAAAAGGTCAGCCGTCGCTATTCAGTGGGCGTCGAAATGCGGCACTGACGTGCAGATTGCAGCCTTCGTCGCCGATGAACATCAGTCAGCGTGGGTGCGTGAGCCAGGCAGCTGTTGCAAGGGTCCGTACACAGCGATGTCCACTGAACGCTCGTTGAGGTGACACTACTGCATTCATCTGGATGGCCAGTCACTCGACATCTGTACGCGTATTCGCTCGTACACATCTGCGCAGCACCCGTTCACTCGTGTCATGTATGGCTGCTGGTTTTTGTTTTTTTTTTTTTTTTTTTTTTTTTCGTAGCATGACGTGGTTCTGGGCGATTACGTTAGCGTGAACATGAACCACAGTATTTATTTCAACGTTGTTGGAAGCCAGGCGCTACCCTTCTACATATTCATTACTAGTGATTTACATGACTGCACGCACAGTAACCTGCTTTGATGAACACTCGTGCACCATCTTGCACCTCGACTGGCCTGCTAATTCACACAACTGTAGTTTTTCGACATACAAAACAATATAAAATGTATGGGACTGTTCCGAAAAATGTAACACTCATCACCTCAGCACTTTGGAAACTTTACGAAACAGAATCATGAATGAGTGACCTCATCTGGGTACGGAATATCTAAAATTATGGACTCCCTTTGTGAGTTAGCGAACATTGCTCTCTCATTTAAATATATGACCGAAAGAGTCAGCCTACAGGAATTGTGAAACTATCCCTATAGTCTAGGACCGTGTGCCACAAAGGTCGCAGATTCACCACAAGATGGGGAAACTCACAGACCTCTATTGTCTCTTGAAGCCTAAGTGCTGTAGTGTGCAAGTGAGACAGATGAGTACCTACGTCATAGGGAAACGCAGTAGAAGGCGTTTGTGGCCAGGGAGAGGTAGCACTGTTAAATATGGCGGACCTGAGATCAGCCATAAAGGAAACATGTATGGAAACTATTTAATTCTGTAGTAATGAAGCCACAGTAATTTTAATCTGCCATCCTCCATAAATTTTCATGGTGATCGCAACAAAACTTGTATATTCATTATTTCTATAATAGTTTAGGATTTATTGTTAAAGTGAAATTATCAAGTTCTGAACAAAGACCTGAATGCCAAAAATCTGAGCACTTTGGTCCATCTTAACGATCGACATTTCATATAGAAACGCATCATTAAAATGACAAACGTTGTAAATATCAACTGTGTAACTTTATTTGTTTAAAAGATATGATAAATTTCAATTATCAGAATTTTCAGTTAAGCATCAGATCTTCATTTCCTCCACACTAAACACATTGAACGATGACAGCATGACACCTTATTTAATCACTCAGTAACAGAATATTGGCTGTAATGTTTAGCGCATAATAGTTACTTTTGTTCTTTATTTATTTATCAGAAAACACAGAGGTGCAAGACTACTGACTGTGGCATTCAAAGCTAAGAAGAAAATTGTATTGGTTTGATGTAAGAGAATTTAATGTTTATTATGTAATGGATATTATTGTTACTTTATTTAGTACGTGGAAGTGGTCAAGCTTTTATTATTTAAATATATTAAAATGTAAAATAGTTCAGAATAAGCGTTAGCCAATCAGAAGGACGGCTTCAGGGAAGAGACCTGCCCTAGTCAGCTGAGTGAGGAAACTGGGCCAGGTACGGGCAGAGGGACAGTGTTGGTGCAGACGCGACATTTCGGCTGGAGACATCAAAGGATACAGTTCGGACTGAGACGCTAAAGCGGACAGTCGGTCTTTAGGCAGTTAGGAAGTGAAACGACTTAGAAAATTTCGCGTCGTATGGTGTCGCGAGACTTAGTCTCTGAGCGGTGAGCAGCCGTGCGCCTGGTGTGAATTCTAACTTTTCGTGTAAATATCGAGGTGCAGTATTGGACTTGTGTTTCGCGATGAGATTGTGAATGATCGAACTGTGTCAAACGGATAGGCGCTCGAGTGTAACAGTACATCTACATCTACATCTACATCTACATACATACTCCGCAATATACCATACGGTGCGTGGCGGAGGGTACCTCCTACCGCAACTAGCATCTTCTCTCCCTGTTCCACTCCGAAACAGAACGAGCCCTAATCTCTCTTATCTTATCTTTGTGGTCTTTCAACGAAATGTAAGTTGGCGGCAGTAAAATTGTACTGCAGTCAGCCTCAAATGCTGGTTCTCTAAATTTCCTCAGTAGTGATTCACGGAAAGAACGCCTACTTTCCTCCAGAGACTCCCACCCGAGTTCCTGAAGCATTTCCGTAACGCTCGCGTGATGATCAAACCTACCAGTAACAAATCTAGCAGCCCGCCTCTGAATTGCTTCCATGTCCTCCCTCAAATCGACGACCTGATAGGGATCACAAACGCTCAAGAATAGGTCGTATTAGTGTTTTATAAGCGGTCTCCTTTACAGATGAACCACATCTTCCCAGAATTCTAACAATGAACCGAAGACGACTATCCGCCTTCCCCACAACTGCCATTACATGCTTGTCCCACTTCACATCGCTCTGCAATGTTACGCCCAAATATTTAATCGACGTGACTGTGCCAAGTGCTACACTACTAATGGAGTATTCAAACATTATGGGATTCTTTTTCCTATTCATCTTCATTAATTTACATTTATCTATATTTAGAGTTAGCTGCCATTCTTTACACCAATCACAAATCCTCTCCAAGTCATCTTGTATCCTTCTACAGTCACTCAACGACGACACGTTCCCGTACACCACGGCATCATCAGCAAACAGCCGCACATTGCTACCCACCCTATCCAAAAGAGCATTTATGTAAATAGAAAACAACAGCAGACCTACCACACTTCCCTGGGGCACTCCAGACGATACCCTCACCTCCGATGAACACTCACCATCGAGGACAACGTACTGGGTTCTATTACTTAAGAAGTCTTCGAGCCACTCACATACTTGGGAACCAATTCCATACGCTCGTACCTTAGTTAGGAGTCTGCAGTGGGGCACCGAGTCAAACGCTTTCCGGAAGTCAAGGAATATGGCATCCGTCTGATACCCTTCATCCATGGTTCGCAAGATATGTGAAAAAGGGCGAGTTGCGTTTCGCAGGAGCGATGCTTTCTAAAGTCGTGCTGATGCATGGACAGCAACTTCTTTGTCTCAATGAATATATTATATCTGAACTGAGAATATGTTCGAGAATCCTGCAAAACTCTAAATACGACCACTTTCGCTATTAGTTTGCTTTTTGAATAAACCTTATTCTGACCAAATCGCAACTGTGTGGCCTACATCATTCATGGGTCGTTAATTTAGTTCCCGATATTATTATTATTGTTATTGTGTTACATTTACTTTGTTTCATTCAATTTCGCAAACTTGCCAAAAGCCAGGCAAGTTAACCAAAGGGTCAGAAGTGTCTAATTTAAGGCGTGTAATGCGACACGTGCAACTCAACCACTAGGCGAGTTGGAGCCAAGACATTTCGACGAAGAGGAACCGCATGTGAGCCCGGACATCTTCTGGATGTTATCTCGCACCTTCCTCGCCGACCTGAGGATACCGACGTGGCTCGGGGCAGTGTTTCGCAGTGTTAAAGTGATGCATCTTTGTGTTTTGTCTGTTGTCGTGTGTTTTTGGTGAGGCATCACATGAAGATACAAAATGGAGAATAGGACTTCGTTCTACAAATAAAAATCTAATCATTCTTTTGTAGCATAATCAATATATCGATAAATAAGGTAGTCTCTAACGGCTCTAGCGTGCGAATCGAGTGCTGGTTTGTTTGGGACAGGGTCGGCTGGGCTATAAGTTTATTTTTCAGTTTTTCTCTTATTTTCTTTTTATCTCAAATTTCGTGGATGAGAAGCGAATTAGGAGCTCCTGAGCCACATTCGGGAATGAACCTGATCCAGCTGTGCCAGCGCGGCGTCGGTGGCAACGAAGGAGTGCACCTGTTGAGTGCTGACAGTGTAAGACCAAACACAAACGGAAACACCCTCACGCTGCTGCAGAGACGTGAGTGAGCAACCTGATCTCACTTCAGGCAAAACACCGACGTTTGAAGATGCTTAAAATCAGGCCAAAACATTCAGCTGAGCAATGCAGGTTAAGCAGAATGTCATTCGGTCAACACACGCGATAGCAAGTTGCACAAAGATAAGCATAAGGACTGTTTTTCCACGTCCCAGTTAGTAATAGTTACTACACATTTGGAGAGAGTACCATCAGCTCAAAGTCACACCCAAAGTTACTCACGCTAGAGCGCTGACAGTATGTTAAGTTTAATAATCTTGTCACGTATAACAATGTCAGAAGGTCCGTAATGATAAAGTATGACTAGCGTAATAGAGACTACTCTTGGCCGAAACTAGGTTTTCGGTTTAAAGTGGGAACCTAACCGCCTTATAACTAGACAGACACTAGCCTGACTGACAGTAAAACCAATCATACAGTGGTAGTCTTAACAGTAATCAGCGCCTTAGCACCTTAGGCTAATTTGTCACAAAAGTAATTAGAATAGTTCGCGGTGTAGGACTCCACAAATGAAAGATTAAGACCGTCACAGAGGACAGTAGACCACGTCGACGAAGAACGCAGTCCGTTGTTCCCTTCCAAACAAAACGTTTCAATAAATATCGACAGGCAATCAAAAAACCACTACGAACAAACGTAGGAAATATTCATTCAATACAAGCGGCAAAGACCTCGTTCAAGATCGTGACAAATCAATAAAAAGTAGCCAAAAGCACAGTGGCGCCTCTGGTCTTGCTTCAGTAGCTCAAGAAACTACAAAAACACGATGCTTTATAGTCGTTCCTCTCAGGTGACATGCGAACTTACGTCACAGCGAAATCACTCAAAACGGAGCTAAAATCGATTACCGAACACATGACATATGATAGACCAGGAACACGTACCCCAACCAAACTCACTACAAACCCATTCTGACCACAGCTTGTCGGTGTTTGCCACACGAAACAAAACCTAACCTGCTGCTGAGGAAACGTGATCCAAGCTAGCCAGTGCCTTCACATTTCATGAGCAAGTAAGTCGTACGACAGAGAAGAAAACATTTTAAAAACACTTTCACTTCCAGGGGCATACCCCATAACATCTAACTCTGTGCAGGTTTCATTGCATACGACTGAACTCACTACACGAACGTTGCAAATCGCTATTACGGAAATCGAACACAGGATTTCAATCGGATTGCGCAACTGAGACCTCAGTGTGCAGCGCACAGTACCAACAACCGGGAATAAAGTTTCAAAAACTGAGCCTCAAAACGTTTTGCATGCATGGCGAGCATAAATGTCTCATTAGGAACGACAACGCACACTGGAAATCTCGCAACGCCATCAAAAACTATTTCACTAGACGTGGTGCCTAAACCTGTCGGCAAAACACATGTTCACTGGTGCGAAAATGAGACCATCAAATTTTAACTGTTCCTACACGCGGTTCGCACGCCAGTCAAACATCCCGTCTTCCTAATCACTGACAACGCGTCATTTACTAAACCACTGACAGTGGAGACAACGCATTTTAGAACACTTGATTCATGCCTGAGTCAGAACACAGGCACCACACTCACCGCGCAACCACTGAGTTATCAGCTTAATGGTTCCTCTAAGAAACAATTCGTACTATAGCTGGCTGACTATTACACTTATACCAGAGCTTCCAAAATTCCAGAAATGAGTCGTGTAACCACTGAGTTATCAGTTTAATGGTTCCTCTAAGAAACAATTCGTACTATAGCTGGCTGACTATTAGACCTATACCAGAGCTTCCAAAATTCCAGAAATCAGTCGTGTAACCACGATGGAATAACTGGACTAAAGCACTTCACCTACTAGGAACAATACTAAATAGTACACAACTCAACTGCACTGCCCATGACGACGCGATGTAAATACGTGATCTAAATAAATGACTTCCCGCCTCAGCTATACAACTAGGAAAACCCGTCACCACGACTGTCAAATGGGGCTCATACTGCTAGCTAGTTCCGCACTCCTGCAGGTCACGAGAGAACAATACCCTGACTGCTTCAAGCGCCAGGTCGCGAAAACAGCCGCCAGTGGACGTCACTTTGACAGACAGCGCCGCAGATCGTAGGTAGCGGGATTTTTAAAATTTGCGCAAATTGGACCTCTTGGCAGAATAAAGTGTGAGAGACAAACTACGTGCTACGTTCCAAAATAGCATTTAGCGCACAGAGCAATGAGACTGCAGTGAGCACATACACTCCTGGAAATGGAAAAAAGAACACATTGACACCGGTGTGTCAGACCCACCATACTCGCTCCGGACACTGCGAGAGGGCTGTACAAGCAATGATCACACGCACGGCACAGCGGACACACCAGGAACCGCGGTGTTGGCCGTCGAATGGGGCTAGCTGCACAGCATTTGTGCACCGCCGCCGTCAGTGTCAGCCAGTTTGCCGTGGCATACGGAGCTCCATCGCAGTCTTTAACACTGGTAGCATGCCGCGACAGCGTGGACGTGAACCGTATGTGCAGTTGACGGACTTTGAGCGAGGGCGTATAGTGGGCATGCGGGAAGCCGGGTGGACGTACCGCCGAATTGCTCAACACGTGGGGCGTGAGGTCTCCACAGTACATCGATGTTGTCGCCAGTGGTCGGCGAAAGGTGCACGTGCCCGTCGACCTGGGACCGGACCGCAGCGACCCACGGATGCACGCCAAGACCGTAGGGTCCTACGCAGTGCCGTAGGGGACCGCACCGCCACTTCCCAGCAAATTAGGGACACTGTCGCTCCTGGGGTATCGGCGAGGATCATTCGCAACCGTCTCCATGAAGCTGGGCTACGGTCCCGCACACCGTTAGGCCGTCTTCCGCTCACGCCCCAACATCGTGCAGCCCGCCTCCAGTGGTGTCGCGACAGGTGTGAATGGAGGGACGAATGGAGACGTGTCGTCTTCAGCGATGAGAGTCGCTTCTGCCTTGGTGCCAATGATGGTCGTATGCGTGTTTGGCGCCGTGCAGGTGAGCGCCACAATCAGGACTGCATACGACCGAGGCACACAGGGCCAACACCCGGCATCATGGCGTGGGGAGCGATCTCCTACACTGGCCGTACACCACTGGTGATCGTCGAGGGGACACTGAATAGTGCACGGTACATCCAAACCGTCATCGAACCCATCGTTCTACCATTCCTAGACCGGCAAGGGAACTTGCTGTTCCAACAGGACAATGCACGTCCGCATGTATCCCGTGCCACCCAACGTGCTCTAGAAGGTGTAAGTCAACTACCCTGGCCAGCAAGATCTCCGGATCTGTCCCCCATTGAGCATGTTTGGGACCGGATGAAGCGTCGTCTCACGCGGTCTGCACGTCCAGCACGAACGCTGGTCCAACTGAGGCGCCAGGTGGAAATGGCATGGCAAGCCGTTCCACAGGACTACATCCAGCATCTCTACGATCGTCTCCATGGGAGAATAGCAGCCTGCATTGCTGCGAAAGGTGGATATACGCTATACGAGTGCCGACATTGTGCCTGCTCTGTTGCCTGTGTCTATGTGCCTGTGGTTCTGTCAGTGTGATCATGTGATGTATCTGACCCCAGGAATGTGTCAATAAAGTTTCCCCTTCCTGGGACAGTGAATTCACGGTGTTCTTATTTCAATTTCCAGGAGTGTAGAAAGACGAAGGGTTAAGAAAGAAGTACGCGTTGTATCTGAATGAGAAATTTGAACTTTATCCAAACAGCTGCGTTTTTGAGGGCTAACAATATTACGTATTGTGTACATAGTTCCTCGTAGTCAGCGCGTACACAAGTTTCCGACTAGAGCGCGCCCCGCTAAGCACATTTTTTTAAATTTTTTTTATAAATATAGTGTGTAGTGTGGACTGAAGAGATCATCCTTGATGACTTATTCTTCTAGGATGGGATGTAAAGGTAAAAGGAAAACACTTTATTTGTTACACATTCAGTTAGGCTTGGGCATGCAATGGGTCCTTTAGCCTGCTGTCTTTGGTGATGTCTATCTCCTGTGGAGGGTGAAATGTGTCAAGGCTGTTATGTGTGACTGCTTCCTCGTGTTATGACAGATTTCCTAACGTTATTGACTTCGGTACTCGATACTTGTGCCATCTTGCAGGGTTTACCGTTCCTACCGATTCCAATTCTCGAACTTCGTCTCAAAGGGCATCGATCTTGTCAAAAACTCGTAGAGCCTTGTCATGGACTTTCTTTTGTATAGTGGTCTCGTGGAGTGCGGTGCCGATGTTGACGTTTCTTGTCCACCATGGAGCTCCTGTGATCCATCGATAGCAAATGTTTTGCAGCCCTTGGAGTTTGTTGTAGTTGGAGACGCACGTAGTTCCCCACGAAGTGGAGCCATACAACATTGTGGGTTCCACCGTTGTCTTATAAAATTGGAGTTTAGTCTTAGGGTTGAGATCCTTACTCTTCAGGAACGCAATCAATGACCTGGCCATCTTCTGGGCTGCCGTCTTCTGTCGTCAATATGCTGCGTAAAGAGTAATTTTTTGTCAAGGTAGACACCGAGATACTTCACTCCCGGCGACCATGGGATAAATTGGTCAGCTATTTGGAGTCTGTCGTTCAGAACTGGTTTCCTCCGTGTGAACAGAACGGCTGCCATCTTCGTCGGGTTGATCGTTATCTTATTTTGCAGCGCCCAGCGTTCCATTACAGCAAGTTGCCGTTGCATCCTAGGGATTAGCTGGTCCAAGTGTCGTCCAGTTGTCAGAAAGGCCGTATCGTCCGCATAGAAACTCACCGTAACAAGGGGGACTGTTGGGATGTCATTTATATATAAGTTGAAAAGCAGAGGCGAAATGGTAGAGCCCTGCGGAATTCCTGCGGAGATCAGTTTCATTTTGGAGTTTTTATCGTCGACTCGGACATACAGTTTCCTGTCCTGCAGAAAGCTGTTTATGAGTCTAATGTAACAATCCGCAATAGGGGTAGTGCGATGCAGTTTGGCGATAAGGTTGGGCCGCCACACCTTATCGTAAGCTTTTTCGACGTCAAGGAAGACACCAATCGTGAAGTACTGCTTGTTGTATCCTTCTTGTATTCGTTCGGTGATCCGTAGTAGTTGAAGTTCGGCAGATAACTTGTCCTTGAAACCGAATTGTTCGGGCCGTATAACATCATGCGCTGTAAGCGTGTCATGGAGCCACTTCAACAGCACTCTCTCGAGCACCTTGCCAAGGGTCGGCAAGAGGCTAATTGGCCGGTAACTGTTGGGTTCTGCTGGATCTTTACCTGACTTTGTTATTGGAACTACTCGAGCCGTCTTCCACGCCATAGGAAAATATCCCTGCAGAAGGCAGCTGTTGAGAATTCGGGTAAGGAGCACAGTTGGCTTCCTGGGCAACTGTTTCAAATCGGTGTTGCTCATGGAGTCGTTGCCCGGCGCATTATTGCGAGTCTTCCGGATAATTTTCGGATCTCTGCGGTTGTGGGCGGCTCTGCACAGGCGCAGTACGAAAAGCAGTCCATTCTGCTGTAACGACGGCTTCCTGTTCTTGGAGGCGAACGTCGTTCACGGGAGTCGCTGGTGTAGACATCTGTTCTTGGTAAGTCGTAGCATGCAGCTCCGCCTGGGCGAGTTCGTCTTAGAGGCGGCCATCTGGTTCTCAGATGGCTCGTTTAGGTGGCCGCTGGTGTCGTATGTTCTTGACTACCTGCCATTCGTTCTTAGTTCGAAGTAAGAATTCATCCATCGTATCTTCCCAGACCTGCTGTCGCCACTCGGCCACTCTCCTGCGCAGTTCTCGTGTTAAGACGTGTGTTTCTAGTCGATCGATCGGGTTTCTACAGCGGAGCCAACGTCGCCGGTTCCTGTTTCTCTGTGTCTTCAGTTCTTGGAGTAGAGGCGGGATCTCGACGAAAGCTACTACAGGGTAGACCGTGTGAGTAGTTGCCCTCCGTTTGGCTACCTTTATCTTCTGCGATAAAGTTTGTACCGCGATGTCGATGGCTTCCGGTGTTGAAACGTCTTGCATCGGGCAGATATTGTTGTCAAGATATGTCCGAAATTAACCCCAGTTCAGAGTTTGTGAGGTTGGGGGCGGAAGGTTGGCCGTTACGTTTTCCACTATGCTGATAACAGGTCGGTGGTCAGACGAAAGATCGTCGACGGTGCGGAGCTGGAGGTTCGTCTCAATATTTTTGATGATAGCAGTATCTAGGACATCTGCTTCTTGCCGATCGACGTAAGGAATCCGTGTGGGCTCTCGTGGGCCATGGACTGTGATGCCCAGTTCTTCTTCCATGGCAATCAAAGTTCGTCCACGAGGGTTCGTGCGCCGGGAATTCCACGCGACGTGCTTGCTGTTAAGGTCACCTCCTAGGAAGATTTTGTCAAAATTGGTGAAGATACTCCGTAGGTCGTCTGACACCAGGTTTTTTCCGGGGCTGTTGTACGTCGCAATGAAAGTGATGTTGCCTGCCGCCGATCGAACTGTTACTGCTGTTGCCTCCAGATGTTGGAGGTGTGGTAGTGTTTCATGATGGTCCCGCAGTTCCCTTTTAAGCAGAACTGCGGTCCCTCCACCTCGTTGGCCTTGTCTGTCCGTTCTATAGACGTACATGTTACGAAATCTGAGTTCAGTTGTTGGACGAAGGTGCGTCTCCGATACAAGTGCGATGTCGATCTTGTGACATTGTAAAAATTCAGTGAATTCTGTTTTCTTGTGTTTCATTCCGTTGGCGTTCCATATACAGATTTTCAGGTTTCTCGTGGTCCCAGGGCGATCCATCTTAAGGTGTTCCAAAGTCCTTCAATGCAATTTCGATTAAAGAAAGTATCCCCACTAGTTGTTGCTGCACGGCGGTGAGAAGTTTCGCGACATCAGAGAGCGCTGGAGCTATAGATTCAATCAAATGAGCTGGTGAGACGTAGGTTTTCGGTTCAGGTCGGCGTGGTGATGCTGGGTGGGCGTATGAATAATGCTGGCGGTGCTGTCGAGGTGGAAGTGCTTCAGGAGGAGGCTGTGTTACTGGCTGCCGTGTCGCCACCGGCTGTTCTTGTTGCGTTTGCTGACGGTGGGGCGGAGGGTGTGGCGTCGGGTTGGAGTTCCGTATTACACGAGTTATCCGTTGAGAGGGCTGCGGGAAAGACCGTTGTCTGTATTTCCTGAGAAGTTCCTGGTACTTCTGGCAGCCACGCCATGTGGCAGGATGGTCCTTTTCACAGTTGGCACATTTCGGCGGAGCCCCTCGGTGATGAGTACATGCTGAAGAGCGGTGTTGCCCTCCACATCGAACGCAGCGAGCAGGCAAGCTGCAATAATTAGCTGTATGTTCGAATCGCTGGCAGTTTCGACATTGAACAGGTCCTTCTTGTCTGTTGTAGGTTTCAATAACGACTTTAGTATATAAAAGGTATTTGATGTCGTAAATCTTGTAGTTTTCCTTTTGGGCTGGCAACGTGACACAGTAAGCATCTTGAGGTCGTAATTCCTTGGTGTTGTCGTCTCGATTTTTAAACTGGTGGACGTTGATGACAGGGAAACCCTTCTCTATCAGTGCATCTTTCAGTTCTTCCTCCGTAACTTCGGCAGGTAGACGTTTGACAACCACTTTGAGGTCGTTGTCCTCTGCGGCCTGATGTGTAAAAAAGTGGATGTCATTCGACACAAAGAAATTGATGGCCCGCCGTTGATCTTCATAGGAGTCAAAGTGATATTTGATCCTGTCTCGTTGGTAGATGGCCTTAAGACTGCCGTCAATACTCGCTTTCAGCGCCTTGTTGAGTTCGACGTAGTTCTTGGTATGGTAAATAGTAACGGGCGGGACTTTGCGTAGTAAGTTCCGGCCAGAGCCATCTGTCCCCTCTTTATCTGCTTCGAGATTGACATCACTCGTCTGGTCCATACGTTCTGGAGCATCCGTAGTATCTTCCGTCGCAATAGCCGCATAACGGTTGGAAGTTTTCAGTTCTTGTGGGCGTTGTCGCTTCCAAGAGTTGTTCTGCTTAGGAGAAGCGTTGAGTCGTTTTCTTTGGCGAACTAGTGTAAAATCACCCTCTCCGTCCGTGGGGTGCATGGTACAAACTTCTTCAGAGGAGACTCCCTCCATTTCGTCGTCGTCTTCTGGAGGAGAAAATTGTTCCTCGTCGTCTACTTGTACTTCAGGCTGTGAAGTAGGAACTGTACTAGTGCGGTTGTCGTATACTTCCTGACTTTGCAGAATCATGTGCTGTATTTCACGTCTTAGTTCCCGTTGTTGCCGATCGTTCTGTGTTATCTGATGTCTCTCGTCACAGGGGTTTGACGTATGTTGTCCTCCGCTCTGCATTCGCGTAGCTCTCTTCGTGGTCCTGTCCTCGTTATGCTGCCTTTCAGAATCCGTTGTCGTTGCAGGGGTCGTCGCCGTTGTATCCGTCCTGTGGGGAGCGGCCGCCGGGACGGCCGGCTGGGCAGGCCCCACCGACCGGCCAGCGGCCGGCCCCGGCGCGACCCACCCGGCTGGCTCGGACGCGCGCGTTCCGTTGTCCGCACTCAACGGCATCGCGCGCTCAACTGCTAAGCACAACAGCGCAGGCGCAGCGCTCGTCCGTCTCCGCACTCGAGATGGCCCTGTCTTAGAGACGGACCAAATTCTGCTTCCGCCGATCCGCGTATTAATATGTCACGCAGCCAATGAGATTGCTGCTAACGTAGAACCTTTTCTCCTCGCGGATCACACTCGCGCAGTGATACCTGAACGCGCGAGGTATTATAACGAGTGTACAGACCTCCGATTAGTCAGTCTGCATTAGTCTGCATTTGTCTGTAGTCAAGTTTCAGTCTGCGCCTAATAAGATTATCATATTCCTGTACATAGCGACGAAGAGAAATGTATAGACACTTTGTCAAGTGGCTCTGAGCACTATGGGACTTAACATCTATGGTCATCAGTCCCCTAGAACTTAGAACTACTTAAACCTAACTAACCTAAGGACAGCACACAACACCCAGCCATCACGAGGCAGAGAAAATCCCTGACCCCGCCGGGAATCGAACCCGGGAACCCGGGCGTGGGAAGCGAGAACGCTACCGCACGACCACGAGATGCGGGCACTTTGTCAAGTATCAGAGATGTGTGAGAATAAGATTAACGTAACAAGACCAAAGGAACTTCAGATTGTCAATTGTAAATAGCATCCAGAATCAAGTTAAGTAATTGTATGCTTGTTATTATTTTGATAAATGTGTGTGAAAATTAATCAAGTTCTGTTTAAAGTTGGTCACCGTCAATCTTCTGCTCTAATCGTGCAAGTGGCATTTCTATCATGTGACCTAACGGCAGAAGATAAACACGCCACGATAAGATCACGAGACATATTGCTGACACTCGCCTACTTCGTTAGAGTGACAAGTCAAATAATCTGATGGTGTGTGTACCGAAGGTCTTACAGTACGCACACCACATTACGATTGTGTCCAGTATTAATTAGATCGCTTAGCTGTGTGGGCTCTGCCGACGTTCTGTGCGGCACTGGAGCGGACATAGCTCGCTTCGCAGAAGGGTCCATCCGGCACCCTGCAGAGCGTCCACTGCTCATCACGCCGCGGCAGGGGGCTGCACCGCGGCGCCATCCCAGGCCCTGGTGACGCGCTATGACGGGGCCAGCAGTCAGCAGCCTTGCCCTGTCAGCAGTCCTGCTGTGAGAGTAAATGCTGCAGTGACCGACTCCCAGAACAGCAGGCGTGACGTGAATAGATGCAGTACAATAGAGTAAGTGTGGAGAATTCGAGGAAACACCGTTTCGCATTGTACAGAGCTAAATCTCTTGAGAATATCGTCGGGCAAATGATGAGCTGTTTCTTGAACAAAGTTACAAAATTTTCTATTCTGATAGTTTCATGAAGGTATGTGTTAGGGAGTGTAGCAAGAACACAGAACTCAATCCCAAACATGAAATTAAAGGAATCTAAGTTTCATGTCACAAATACCTACCATTTTCTACGTGATGTACAGTGGAGAGACAAGGTACCTTTTGGAACATAATAAGGGTACTGTGTTCGGGTCTGACGGTTAACTACAGAATGACTAGTCAATAATGCTTTTACTAACTAAAATAATAAAACAGTTTTCTGCAAATAATCTTTTTGTAAATACGCCTTATGTTCGACTCTACACATCAATATATACAACGTCATTAGGAAACGTCCAGAATTTAATAATAAGGGCTAAATATATTAGCTTTTTAGTACAAGTAGATTAGATTTTTCACTGGGGGAAATACATTCTGGAGGTTGTTTGGATTAGCAACATTTGCACTTGATTAATAAGAATCATCAGTGGTGAAGAAATAAGTTAAAGAAAGAGCAGGCAGTCTCTGTTGCAAAACTGTTTTTATTTATTTAATCTGTGACTCGCTTTACTCTCACAGAAGCATCACCAGACATCTGGGAGGAAAACAAGTTCCCTCAGCAAAAATTTATGAGCCGAGAATTAGTTATAACACAAGTTAATGTATTTCCTTATATTTGTTACTCTTCTATGGAGTAATCTTCCAGAGGCGTAAAATTTATACGGCAGAAAAATATGCATCACTATTAATGTTTACGATCTGCTACTCTAAATAATGAGGCGGTTTTAACTACACGTTTACACTACACGTTTGTTATGAAACGTGAAATTAGTGTAATTGACCCATCCAAACTAAAAGAGAATACTACTCATAATATCAAATATTAGGACACTAAATGAGACAATAATTTTTAGTGCGCATGTTTATTTTGAGTTAGAAAAAGTGAACTGTAATTTAATAAACTTTTTATAGAGTGAATCGTATTTCAACCAATATTTTCTTTCATTGCTCCTTACACAAGGGTCGTCTTTTTCTTCAACAACCGATAGCCATAAAAAAAAAGTGTAAACAAAAAATGGTTTTATTGCTTCTTGATATAATCACCGTAACGACTGAAACATTTATCGTACCTGTGGACAATCTTACCAGTACCCTCTTCAAAAAATGTTGTCGCCAATGAAGTGAAACGAGTTTGACGTTTCCTTTAAGCCCCTCGTTTCTTTGGAATCGTCGGCCTCTTAGTCACTTTATCAGTTCAGAGAATGGCTGGAACTCATTTGCGCTAGCTCAGGACTGTGTGAGGGTTGTTGGAATATTTCCCATTGAAACTGCACAACGAGCCGTTGGGCTGCACGAACACTGTGAGGATTAGTGTTGACACCAGTCAGAATAATTCCACAAGTCAGCATGGCTCTTCATTTATTTCGAATGTCTCTACGCAAACGTCATCAAATTTCACAACACGCGGTTCCTTTTTATCTAAGGAAGAGCTTAAAGGCAACGTCAAGGCTCATTTGAATTCATTGACGGCAATATTTTCTGACGAGGGTACTGGAAAGCTTTTCCCCAGGTACGACAAACGCCTCAATTGTTATCGTCATTAATTGAAAAGTAACCATAAAGGCGCCCTCTACAAATGCCAAAACCTATTGACCGACCGACCGGAAAACTGAACATGCGTAGGCGCTTTGCCTAACTGACCGACCAACTTTTCTAATTTGGTGTCGGTCGGGGAGGGCCATCCAACAGCCCAACTGGCCACCCCTCCAAAAAAAAAAAAAAAAAAAAACACCGTCTCAAAGTGAGGCGATAACATGGTATAGTATAGTCGTGGGGTACGACCGTTGTTTTACACACTATTATAGTGAATTAAATTGGTCTGCATTGCGGTTGACCACGCAACAATTTGTGCGATGCATGTAAAAGAAAAGACTTTTCTCTACGACTTTTAGAGAAAGCTGTTAAACAGACTAACATTCTAAAGGTTTCGTTGTGTTGAGAACCAAATGTACGACGTAATATACCAGATTAACAGCAAAACAGCGCCCACTTTTGGTTAAAAGTTGAACTTGCTCAAGTCAGCCAATCGAGTGGATGAGTACTGTAGATGATAATTTTCTTACGACAGAATATGCAACATTGAAGCTCCTTTGCTCATGAGACTTGTAGTTACAAATTAAAATCAACAGTCATAGCATGTCATCTTTTGAACCACATCTTTTCAAATTGTTATGTGTCGTAAATCTCAACTCTAAACTCATTCATAGCCACTGCTTTGTTCAGCGTACTTCTGTTCTGCATTCATGTAATAATGTTATTTTTCAATGTATTACCTGTTATTCGTATTTTCGCCGCAATAAGTGCTGCCCGAAAATTTAGCTGTAAGTGGTACTTTAAAAAGTTTATCCGTATTTTAGAAGTCGCTTACACAAGCGAAATACTTCTGATTTGATCTAATTATTCCAGCTTTTTATTGGTAAAATCGATAGGTCGCCTAGATTATTTCACGGGTAGTTCACGTGCTAATTTCAGGGGAATAATAGGTGTCTGTCTTTAACTCTAGAAATCGTGATGTTATTTATGGTGTTATGTTTTTAGGGAAAGAGTGCGACTGGTGCACAGATTATAGATCTATGAAGGAATGTCGAGACAATGAAAAACATGAGCACACTATGGTTTATGTTAACTGTTTCCATGAAATTTCGCACGATAATAGAATATTTTTTATGCCAATCTTTGCTGAAGAGCTGTGTATAATATAATGCATATGGTTTGTTGACCGGAGGTTACATCGTCTTGTAACGCAAACCTTGTAAATTTTAAAACTGGCTATCATTTTATTCGGGTAAGTAAACTAACACTCACAGCTTCTAGTTCGGCATTTTAGGAAGTACTTTTCCCTGTAAGCGCGAGCTATTGCGAGCTACATTGTCAGACAGTGGAGGATGTTCACTGCTGACTACCAAAACTGCAGCACCATGAAGACAGTGTAGGACTTCGTTTCGAAAAACTGAGATGGGCTGCAACTGTCCTCCTCTCCTCATCAAATATGCAGCTGACGGAGTCAAACCAGTCTTGCCGCTTAGGAGAATGAATGGATGCTATATGACGAATTTGTTCATTTGAAGGAATTGAATAAACTGAATTATCCCGGCTGTCTAATTTTAATAAGCCTTTTAGTAATTATTGTGTCCAGAGAACGTGGTGTAGTGATTAGCTATGTTGCAACTAGAGTGTGAGGTCCCAAGAGCCGGGGCCGGACCGGTTTTATCTCCTCGTGGACTGGGTGCTCTGTTGCCCTCGTCATCATTTCATCATCACCGATGCGCAAAAAGCACGAAGTGCCGTCCGTTGAAAAGACCTGCACTAGGAGTACGAACTAGCGCCAAATGGGGTCTCCAGGCCAATAATGTCATACGATCATTTAATTTGATTCACTTAGAATTGTAAATTACTAGAACAGATAGTCCTCCAATTTGTGAACTACTTCTGCTTAAGTCCCATTAAGTGTAACATTGATTATACATTAATTAATGTATACTGTAATTTATGAAATACAGTGATTAGCCAGAACATTATAACCGTCTACCTAATAACGGATTTGTACACCTTTGTCACGGGTAACAGCAGCGACGCGCCGTAGCATGGAAGCAATGAGGCCTCTGTAGGTATCTGAAGGGGGTTGGCACCACATATGCACACACAAGTCACCTATTCCCCGTAAATTCCTGGGAGGAAGGCAATGAGCTCTGACACCACGTTCAATAACATCGCAGATGCGTTCCATCGGGTTCAGATATGGCGAGTTGGGGGGCCAGCACATGAACTGGAACGCGCCTGCGATCCTCGAACCACTCCATCACACTACTTGCCTTGTGACACAGAGCATTATCTTGTTGAAAGATGTGGACATATTGGCTCAAATGGCTCTGAGCACTATGGCATGTGGACATATTGGCCGTCACTGCATCCGTGGGTGCCCACGTGACTGTTCCCCAGGGCATAATAAAGCCACTACCAACTTGTCCACGTCCTGCACTACAGGCGTCAAAGAGCTGTTCGCCTCGAAGATGACGGATTCCCACCCTCCCACTGGCACGACGAAGAAGATATCGGGATTCATCAGACCATGCAACGCTCTGTCACTGCGGTAACGTCCAGTGTCGATGGTCACCTGTCCATTGCAGACGTAGTGGTGTTGAAATGAAATGAAATGTCGTGTGGTGAGGGCCTCCCGTCAGCTACACCGATCAACTAGTGCAAGTCTCTTTAGTTGACGCCACTGAAGATGACGACACAACACCCAGTTCCTGAGCGGAGGTAATTTCCGACCCAGCCGGGAACCTAACCCGGGCCCCTTTGCACGGTATTCTGTCACACTGGCTATCGAGCGAACGCCATGGTGTTAACATTGGGACATACATGCGTCGTCGGCTGCCTAGGCCTATCGTTATGAGTTTCCGGCGCACTGTATGTTCAGACATACTTATACTCTGCCCAACATTGAAGTCTGACGTAGCTTCACCACAGGTCATGCCTGTCCTGTTTTACCGTACTGACCAGCCTACGACATCTGTAACGACGTGTGGCAGCCCAACTTGTTTTGTTTTCGCCATGGTTTCGCAACGTGTTGAAGACATCACCACAGCACTTCTTGAATACTTGACAAGTCACGCAGTTTCCGACATGCTCGTGTCGAGTCCAGGCCATCACAATCTGTCCTCAGTCAAATTCACGTAGCTCATGTGCTTTCCGTACTCTACACATGGATAGCACCCTCAATGATACTACATGCACTGTACGTTGACTGACTAGTAGTCATTCCTCACCAGGTCATTTTGCTATCGCCTGGATGGGTTTATATCGATTGTAAGTCTGTGGTAACAATGTTCTGAGTGATCAGTGTATAGCTACTTTGTAAGTCCCTGTGCGAGGAAAAGGGTGCCAATTTGGGCTATCAGTTTTCTGACAGTCTGGCCACAGGGGAACGGCACCCAGGATGCGTCATCTGCATCTTTCCATATGTGGTCGTGTCTGACCTACTGTGGGATGGGCTTGCCTTTAGATACAAGGTTCCCAACACAGAATTGAAGTTATGCACTGTGGGGCTTGGCTAGCACTTGGCTGCATCACTCTCTGGTTCTGCCGAGTTCTGTTGACAAGCAGGGTTCACTCAGCCCTTGTGAGGCCGGTTGAGGAGCTACTGGACTGAGATGTAGCGGCAACGGTGACGAAAACTGGTAACGGCCGGGAGAGCGGTGAGCTGACCACATGCCTCTCTGTATCTGGATCCGGTGACGCCTAATGGTTGAGGATGACACGGCGGCCGGTCGGTACCGTTGGGCCTTCACGGTCTGTTCGGAAACTGTTTGTTTGTTTAAAAGTGCAAAAATGCCGTTTCTCAGTGCCTTAGCCCTAGAAGCGTCTAGGTCGTCGGGAGCTGCGCCAACATGTGATCAGCTTTTACACGAGGGCTGGGTGAACTTTACTATGCACCAGTCTCTTGATTTGTCTTTGCCGTTGGCCTCATTACTCAGCTGTCAGTAACTGCTGAAAATAACGCTCGATTTCTGTGTATTCGTTAAAACGTATGTCTCTGCTTACTACATGTTAGTATTTTGTTTGAAAATGAGGCACCTTTTTCGTATAGTTAGTTTGTGTCTTTAATGTAAAGTACGTCTTCCTGTCACCCAAATCACATTGTGCTGTCGCTACTAAATTTATGTATAAATTCCTGTTTTTTTTGTACTATAAATATAACTTCTTTGTGTTGAGGAATTGCGGAAGGAGAGAGATATCGTATCCCTTGCATGGCACAATCAAGTCATTGTTTCCCAAAGAACAAGACACTCACTTGTGCCACAAGTAGGTGAAGAGGTCTAGTAAGTCATGCACTCGTCAAGTCCATGCTACTCAGAACTGCCCTTGTGGGATTGCAAGCCTTACGAGAAGCTCACTTTTGGAAACACGTAAGCGTCAAGCCCGTGGGTTTCGCTCGCCTGCCTGTTCACCACCAGTGTCACATTAGTGAGGACTGCCTGGTGTACAATGAGGTGACTAAAGTCATCGGATTGCCTTATGAACATATACAGGGTATAAAAGTGAAGTGCATTGGTGGAGCTGTAGTTTGTACTCAACTGATTCATGTGAAAAGATACCGACGTGGTTAATGCCCCACGACGGGAATTCAAAGACTGAACATTGAATAGTAGCTGAGGATACAGGTATGCAACATTCCATTTCGAAAATCGTTATGGAATTTAGTATTCGGAAATTCACAGTGATAAGAGTGTGTCGAGAATACCAAATTTTAGACATTACCTCTCACCACGGAGAACGCAATGGCCGACGGCCTTCACTTAACGACCAAGAGTAGCGGATTTTGCGTAGAGTTTTCACTGATAACAGAGGAGCAACGCTATGTAAAATAACCGCAAATATCAGTGTGGGACGTTCGAAAAGCGTATCCGTTAGGACAGTGCGGCATAATGCTCCAAAATTTGCCGTTAATGGACTATGGTAGAACATAACCGACGCGAGTGGCTTTGCTAACAGCACGATACCACCTGCAGCGTTCATCCGGGACTCATGATCGTATTGGTTGGATCTAGACGACTGGATAACCGTGGCCTCGTCATTCCTGATTTCAGCTGGTAAGAGCTGACGATAGGTTTAGTGTATGACGTAGCCCTCACGAAGCCCTGGAACCAAGTTGTCAACAAGGTGCAGTACAAGCTGTTGTTGGTTCCATAATGGTGTGGGCTGTATCTACATGGAAAGGAGTCCAACTGAATCCATCATTGACTGGAAATGGTTATGTTCGGCTACTTGGGAACCATCTGTAACGAGTTATGGAATTCATGTTCCCAAACAAAGATGCAATCTTTATGGACAACAATGCCCCATGTTACCGGACCACAGATTGGTTTGAAGAACATCCTGGATAATTCGAGTGAATGATGTGGCCACCCATACTGCACGACGTGAATCCCATCGATCATTTGCGGTGCATAATCGAGAGGTTATTCTGTACCGGCAACACTTTCGTAGTTGGGGACGGCTATATAGAGGCAGCATGACGCAGTATTTCTGCAGGAGACATCCAACGACTTTTTGAGTTAATGTCACGTCGAGTTGATGCACAACGCTGTGAAAAAGAAGGCTCGGCGCTGTATTAGGAGGTATCCCATGACTTTTGTCACCTCAATGTACGTGCGTCTGTCACTGTTGCCAATATACCGTTACTGCCTGGGTGCGTATGGTCAGATATTCTGCGATACGATTATGTGCAAGTAGTGGTCACTGACCTTCACGAGTGAAATCTTAGGTCGTTAATTTCCAGTTATACTGAATTTTGGCGTTTGAGGCGTTTCTTGATTACTGTTTCGTGTTAAAATATTTTGTGGCCGTGCCTATCGTGAGTTGCAGGTGATGTTGTTTAATTTGGTCTGAAAGAGTACGAGTCACTGATCTGCACTAGATTTTCGGACCTACTGTTTGCAAGAAGTTTGATAATATTCAGATGCACCTGGAGTGGCTGTATTAGCGCATGAGTGTGTCCACTGATGTCAGTATTTCGTGCTAAGGTGACCGTATTCTGTTCTTTGTATTTTATCACTTAACTACTATTATTTGACGTGCGAACACACAGTTGTTAGTTAACAAGCGACAGATCGCCCAAGGCCACGCTTGGTCGTTGGCTTAGCTCTAATTTGTATATCGCTCGTGCCATTCTGCCTTGCAATGCGCCATGTTCTCTTGTCGCTGGTATTGACAACTGTAATTAAGGTTCTTGTGTATAGACTTAATGAGGCTCGGGTCCGGCTGATCCCATGGGCAATTTAGTCCCTTGTATAGGAGTATTTTAAGGGCTTAGTACATTGTTTTAAGGCTAACTAATATCCTTGCAGTAGTAGGCATTTTATGCCGAAGCTGAAACTTATGCGTTACTCAAAACCCGTTCTGATATTTTATTACGTCACGGAAGTAATTGGCATCAAGACAATGACGAAGCGAACATAACTGGCGCCTGGTGTACGACACTTTATTGGCACCCCCCCCCCTCCCCCTCCTCCATAGGCGGGGGCACGACACTTTATTGGCCTCGTTCCTTTCCTCGGAGCCCAGGGTGTTACACTAAACTTTGTTGACGCCCCTTTCCCCGCCATAAAAATAAACAGTAATGTTAATGTACACAATTTACTCTTTTAATAATACATATTCCGGAAAATCTTGTTTGTCTTGGAGACTATTTGGCGTCCCTGTACAAGTGGCGTCCGGTGCATGATGGACCCCTTCACACCGTCTTTCCCTCGCTACGCCACCACATTAAGACTTTATTGTATTGCCACATCCACAATCGGTGTGTACACATTCACAGACGGTGCAGTATGGCACAGAGAAGACGCCTATAGACTCTCTGTTGTGGATGGCCATAGAAAGAATGGAAGCAGTAGAGTCGCAAACTGATGAGACCCCGTGGTTTAATGTGAATCGTTCTGTTGTTTCTCGGATGCGGCGACAGCCTATGGAGACCGAAACTTTATCCCGGGGGCCAGGACAGGACCGACCACGTGTGACATCAGGAAGAGTGGATAGTTATTTGGCTGCAAGGACTCGACGGTACCTCCTTAGTATTGGGCTGCAACCGGCATCTGACCTCGTAGCATCCGCTAGACGTGTTGTATCGAGGCAGACGGTGTACAGAAGGCTTAAGGGTCATTCCATCTCAAATCAACCAATTGTACTACATGATTTGAACCATGACCTCTCAGATTTGGGTGAATTTTTTTTCAGGTAATGTACCCACTAACACTAGTTTAAATTTGAGGTTTCAAATTTATCTGATCTTTGGTTTTTGAGTTTCAAAGGTTTAAAAATCAAAAAACCTCTGTTTTTGATCAATCGATGATTGTTTTAAAATGCTGTAGCTCAAAAACTGTACAACCTTGCACCATTGTTTTTCTCTGAAAATTCCCTTCAGTTTGATATGTAACATGACTATGCTACCTGAATCTGAAAATTTTAACTATTCAAAAAAATTATTTTTTTAAATTTCCAAAATACGTACCCTCGGATTTCTTTATAAAGTTATATGCGTTGTCCAGTCTAACTGACTACATGCATGCAAAATTTCAAGATGGGATCTCAATGGATTCTTGTATGAAATAATATTTTACTACCGCAATACACACTAGTGAGGTGAAAAGCAGACTATTTCTAGGCTATGAATACTAAGGTAGGCCTATGTAATTCTAACAAACTTAAATTATATGTTAGCCTTTTTATGCAACATTACCCTCTTATTGTTTGTTAATTCATTAAATGATATAGTGTTGTTTTAATTTAATGTTCATGGTCCTTTAAACTATGCATCAGAAGGAAGTGAACACATTTTAATTGGTAATATACGTGCTACAAGCTAAAATTTTTAATAAAGTCACTCATCTTCATCCTTAGCTGTAAATGGCAGAGTAGTCATTTACAACAAGTTCCTTATATTAGAAATTGGCATACAGGAAATTTCACTTGGGAAATAGATTAACTTGTTGATATCTGCATGGATAGAACTGTATTTCTAATACCAATTGGTATTTACAAAGTTAATACACATGGTATTTATACAACTTAGTGTTTAGTGAGGGTAGGTGTAACATAATTTAAACATGCTTCTTTTATGATCTTTTAAGATATTTCTCCAAAGCAAGAGATGACAACTTCATTTCTTTAGCACTTAAAGTGTAGGTTCTTCCTGTAGAAGTTGTGGGATTCGCTGTTTGTAAAAGAGTATTTCCTGGGGTATCTAATATATCTCTTGGTTGTGGATAGTAAAACGACTGGGCTGGACCCTTTGGGTGTAAAACATTTATTCGGTACATGTCATTGTATTTTTCTGCAACGCATCCTAGCCACCATGAGTCATCATATGCTACTGTCACAAAACCAGCAGTAATATCTTCCATATGTGATGGTGTTATTTGGTTGAGTGTTGTCACATATTCAACAGACTTGTCCAGACTAAAACAATAAGGTTTGACAGAAATTTGACTCTCTGTGCAAGGTTTGTATGAGTGAAACTTTTGTGTTCCCACAATAGCTTTTGATTCACGAAACTGAGGAAGTAAGTATTGTTTGGTCAGTTCATAGTCCTCTGTTGTGCAATATTCAAAGTCAATGTTTTTTATGTTTTCCATGGCAAATACATAAAGTAAACAATTCAATTGTAAGCCGAACAACTGGCTACATAAGGTTAAGAGGTGGACCAAAGTGTTATTAACTTGCTCTGTCTGAACCTCCTCTTGAATAAATCATCCAATTTTTTTCGTAACTGTAACCGTTTTTTTTGGCTGTACATGGAATCACATCTACTGCTTTCCGTCCATTCGGATAATCCTTCGTGATTCGATATTTTATTTATTTTTACTTGTCTACTATCTGCAGCTGTGCTGAAAAAATAATTATTTGTGTGTTGAAGCACGTAGCGCACGACATGTCAGTTCGTTTTTGTTGCCTGCCGCTCTGGTAACGCGGGGGGAAACGACGTATCTGTAACGTCCCCGAAGGTATCAAATTAATCCAGCCATGAAAAGAATTATGGTGAATTTGTCCTATGCTCAATCAATCTTTATGATAGTGTTAACCAATTCACGGAGCAGGGAGCTGTAAGGTACTGGGCTCCAGAAAGTATATTTCTCACAGAAAGAAGGAACTACAAGGCGTATCTACAATGGAAATTTCGCACAGTTTAGCAGACAAACGCCAAGTAAATTTTAACACCACCTAAGAAAAAGAATGTTCAAACAAGGCTCGGGTAAGCTCGTCACAGTTAAAGGAATGGAGATGAAGAATCTTCGATCAACTTACACAGTTACTGAAGCAGTCGTAAAGGAGATTTTCACAGCACAAAAGGGGATAAATTTTTGATTGAAAATCAGAGTTAATGTAGCATTAGCAACATTAACAGATAGAATAATACTGCAGAGATTCCGAGTAATAGCAGAATTGTAACCTGCTCCTCTGTGATAAGGACCCTAATTCTGTACATCAATCAAGGTTAGCTTCTTACATGTGAGCGTGTAGCTTATAAATTACTATTGACAAATACGCAATTACATAAAAATGAAAACAACCAATCAATGGACCATGAAACATGAAAACCGTGCTGAGAATAACTACGGCTGAGCAACACTTGGCACATCCCTGCGCATGAAAATCATGATATAAATGTCTTAACAATTCCTGTACGCATAAGTTCAAGTAACACCAGAGATAAGAGACTGAGGGTGTAAACAAATTAGACAACAATTACAAGTCGGCCTCACCGCAAGAAAAACCCCTTACAAAACACGTGGATAGCGTCCAACACCGTTACCTATATTTCTCCGAACCGCAGCCACGGACATAACAACAAAATAGTTTCCCAAAGAGAAAACCATTATTTAGGCTTAACAAATCAGTCCTTTACAAATGAGATACACCACACTGCAGTTGCTCCGATGAAATTCCAGTACTTCATCATTGGAACCTACGTCGGTAATCTGCAGCCCAGAATTTAAGGGCCGTCCGGCGGTACTCTTCCGTCCATTGCGACGCATCCACACACAGGGACGATTCCTGCTCAATTCCATACTTCCTCACGGTACACCACACCACACTGGGTACGATGTGTTAATTGCGTAGCACACCGCTTCAGCTCAGGTGCCATCAACAGACCGCATAACGAGCAAGACAACTGAAATGACAAGGTAGCAGGTAAGTGAAGTGGTATGGTGCTGGTACAAACAAACAACGTAACAAGAAAATTTCTATGTGCACAATTTAATTTTTTGGTATATTCCTTTTGCTTAATTTTTTACTTCGGTAAAAACAGTTTTTACAAAACATTTAAGAGATCTCTTTAACGAAAACATTGATCACAGATCATTGTCCTAAATCCATCACAGATTACTGTACATAAATATTCCAGAACACAAACGGACACGTGTGTAACTTAAACGAATCAGCATTTACTCTGACATCATCAAAGTCCTTGAACAAAATGTGCATTTACTTCAACAGCATAAAAGTACAATTTATCAAAATGTGACCTTGTCCCTTGTAGAAAGACAAGATGTTAAGCTAAATCAAATATACCAAATAGCAAAACGTGAGATATCTCACTCTTAAGAAATCAGAATTGTTTAAACAAAACCAAAAGACACAACTTGGCTATGCGTGACGCATGTCACCTTTAAGAAAAGAGAAATCCATTAATACGAAATCTATGCCCACAGCTCCTCGTAAGAACCACACATGAGATCCCCAGATCTCCTCACGGTACCACACATGAGATCCCAAGGTCTCCTCACGGTACCTGATAGCAGTTAAATCTTGCTGGTTCACCCGTACAATTTCATGAAGAGGTGTTCCAGTGGTCAACATATCCCTGCCCAAACCATTAGGAATTTTTGGGTAACTAAATCGTGTACCACGTTCTCTCCAGATGCGAGTCCGTCGAGTATCACTCTCCAGACCAAATCGGGACTCATCTATGAAAAGAACATTGGCCTACCGTTCGACGAAGCAGGTGTCACGTTGACGGCTCTAATCTAGACGCTCCCTTCTGCGAAGACACGGTAGAGGTAAACAGACAGCAGGTCTCCAACAATAAGGGCCACTTTGCTTAAGGGTCATTCCATCTCAAATCAACTAACAGTCTGAACCTTGATATCTCAGATTTGGATGATTTTTTTTCAGGTAATGTACCCACTAACACTAGTTTAAATTTGAAATTTCAAATTTTTCTGACCTTTGGGTTTTGAGTTTCAAGGGTTTAAAAATCATAGAAACCTCTGTTTTTGATCAATCGATGATTATTTTAAAATGTTGTAGCTCAAAAACTATACAACCTAGAGAGCTCAAACTTGCACCATTGTTTTCCTCTATAAATTCCCTTCAATATGATATGTAACATGACTGTGCTACATAAATCTGAAAATAAACTATTCCAAAAAAACTTTTTTTGAAATTTCCAAAATACGTACCCTCGGATTTTTTATAAAAATTGTATATGTTGTCCAGTCTAACTGACTACATGCATGCAAAATTTCAAGATGGGATCACTATGGGTTCCTGCATAAAATATTATTTTATTACCGCAATACACACTAGTGAGGTGAAAAGCAGACTATTTCTAGGCTATGAATACTAAGGTAGGCCTATGTAATTCTAACAAACTTAAATTACTATGTTAGCGTTTATATGCAAAGGTACCCTCTTATTGCTTGTTAATTGATTAAATGATATTTTAATGCAAGAATAAAATATATAAAAAATAATAACTTAAGAATCTTACGATTCTATACGACATTCACTTTTTATTATAAAAGAACGTGAGATTTTCATATAGGCTCAAGGCTCTAGTTTTGGCCACTACCCCACTTATGGCCACCTTAACTGAAATATAATGCAGTCGCTTTCTATGTATTCCAAAAAAAAACTGCTAGAAATCGTAAAGCAAAACTTGCCTTTTGCCCTTAAAAAGATTACTTACTTTTCTAATAGCAGCGCTGCACAATATGAAAATAAGAAAAACTACCTTAATTTGTGTTTGCATAAAACTGATTCTGAAGTTGTAGGATCTCTTCCTGAGGGATATCATGCCAAATTATGTCCAACTGACGCGTTAGATAGCAAAAATCCCGAGCTAATTGGAGGGCCATAGTGCTTCAAACATTCTCAATTGGCCAGAGATCAGGCGATCTTATTGGCCTAGGTAGGATTTAGCAAACACGAAGACAAGCAGTAACAACTCCTGCCGTATGTGGGAGGTCATTAGCTTAAGCCCGAGATTACTTGCCATGAACAGCAAGGAAACGGGACGTAGAATATCGTCAATGTGCCGCTGTGGTTTAAGGAAGCCGCAGATGAACACCAAAGGAGCCATGCCGTGACAATGAATGACACCCGAGACCATTGTAGGGCCGTATGGCGGGCGGCGAGGAACTTAGTATGCCAGAGGTTTCTTGGTATGCCACAGGTGTCCAGATCTCTTTAGACAAGTCCTCGCTGGTCACTGGAGGTCAGTTTAAAATGGGACCCACCACTAACGATATTTCTATTCCAGTTAATGAGATTCCAGGCCATGGACACGTTTGGAGATGCCCCGCCAGCAGTGGGATACCAACCTGACTGTTGCTTGACTGAGAGCTAGGAGTGATGGTCTGGGATGTCATTTCTTTTCATAGCAGGACCCCTTGGTTGTCATCCGTCGCATCCTTACAGCACAGCGGTACATCGGCTACATTCTAATTCCCGTTTTCTTGCCCTTCATGGCAAGCCAACCTAGGCTTATATTTCAGCAAGATAATGCCCACCAGAACACGGTGAGAGTTGTTACTGTTTATCTCCGTGCTTGCCAGTTGATACCTTGCCCAGCAAGATCGCCGGATCTCTCGCCAGTTGAGAACGTTTGGAGCATTATGGTAGGCCCCTTCAACCTGCTTGGGATTCTGACGATCTAGCGCGCCAGTTGGTCAGAATTTGGTACAATATCCGTCACGAGGACATCCAAGAAATCTGTCAATGACCGCTTGCATAAGGGCCACATGTGGGCCAACGCATTATTGACTTGCTCAATTAGTGAAGCGCTTTCTGTTGAATAAATCATAGTTTTTCTGAAGTTGTAATGGTTCGTTTGCCCCTACATGTACAATACATCTACCAATTTTCGTCCAATTCAGAGAATTCCTTTGTGGTTTTTTTCTTTTTTTGTATTAGCATGTATATTTGGTATGTAAGAAAGGATTACGCAGCACGAAACCGCATACAAAATGATTTATATTGTAATAACGACTCATATCTTGTGTAAAAAAGTACATGTGGCTATTTGAAAGCGGCAGCGTCATGGCGTATCGAGACAGCAGTTATTCATTCTACGATATTGCTGCTTGTGTCAGTCAGTGTCTAACGGCTATGTGAATATGGAGACGATGGACTCAGAGGGCCACAAACAATGCCATGCAGTTTCGCAGTGGCCACTCGCATCTGACTCCCACGGGGACCGAAATTCTTCTCCAGGCTTTGACGGACTGTGCAGCCTCTTCACGTACTTCAAATCAAAAAATCTACTACATTGCAGCAACGTCTGCAGCACTACGAAATATCAGCACGATATCCATTGTTGTGGTTTTTGTTGACGCGGTAACAGAGAGGAGCGCGTCGACAGTGGTAAACCCAACGACACTAGTGGGTATGTGAGCGGCACTACGTCATATTTTCAGACAAATTCCCATTCTGTTCACAACATCACGACGGAAATATTCATTCGGAGGTTCCAAGGTGAAAGAACCTTGCCACTTGGCAGTCGTCATCGTAATACAACACGAGCACCTGGCATGATTGGATCGAGTTCCACTGGGTATACAACACAATTACTTCTAGCTCATAGAGCTGATAATGTGAACGGCATACGTCAGAGTTCTGTTGTGCTCAGTCTGGTGACTCTGTCGTACCTGAGAAATCTCTACGACGTCATCTTTCAAGAAGATAACGAAAATAGCCCATGCTCTTCAGACCAACCTTGATACACAGGATGTTCAACACTTGACCTGACAAGCAAGTTCTCAAGATGGCTCATGCACTGAGAGCATCTGTCATGGGTGGAGAAATTTTGTTACTTCGTAGTTAGAGGTTTCCTTTCACTTCACTGAAATTAGTGGGCGTGGTCGCATGTTGGACAAAATAACGTATATTGATACAATTTACAATAAAGACACGCAAGGCCTTCTGAAAAAAAAATTAGTAGCGAGACAGATGTGGCAGGAAAGATGTAGTGAGTACTGAATGACTGTGACGACTAAAATACTGGCAGCAGGTATAGAGATAAAGCGCTGTAAACGACTCTGCGACGCTCTCTGTCGAGGTAGACGGCCAATGAGAGAATACTGCTAGAAATGTGGAGCACGGAATGTAGGCCCACGACCTATTATAATTAGTAGATATGATTGTATAGACTTTCCATTCAAATATTCTTTCCTGTCATTTCTAGGGTTTCTTAGGTTATTTGGTGGAAACGGAACATTAATAGGATCACTTTGTTGTCCGTCTGTTTATCTGGCTGTGGAAAACCAGTATCCTCTATTCTCAGGAAGGAGTAGACGTGTCGAGTTAAAATTTACGTCAAATACTATGGTGTGTGGAACTTTGGCGGTGGAATAAAAGTAAGCTTCTAAGAAAACGCAATCAAAATATATAGCCATTCATGTTACATTTTTTGATATTCGCAAACTCACTCATTAAAACCCATAGAGTACTTCCAGTTGACGTAGAATCATGAACTTTAATAAAAATCAAGGTTTCACACTGCAAATAAAGAAAAAATCTCAAATTTGTTAATATGTAACTTAAGTACACGAAAAAAGTGTCTTAGTTTTGTTCATGAAAGACTTGGAAATCGCTTGACCAGTATCTTGCCAGAATCGATATTGGTAACCGACTCTTGATTCACGGGGTGTATGAACTCTGTATGTATGTAAATAAGTCTGTACCAGACCCTCGGTGCTCGAGTCCTTTTTGCATTTACCCATAATTTTTTTTAGACGGAAACTCTTCACAAAATAAAAGATCCGTAGTGTAATTCCTTCCTCGACATACTGAAGTTGTGCGTCTAAAGTTATCGCTATAAAAACTAAATAATACCTCCTTATAGTGTCATGGATAACACCCACACACACTCTGACTGGATATTTCTGATGATTTCTAGTAGGTGGGAGAATGCTGAAAAGTAAGGTTGATTAAACTATGAACTCAAATGTAGGCACACTCTAAGGCATAAGAAAAGAAGAGATCATTCCCAGACGAAATTGACAACACATGCATCACAACACAGTCTAGTCTGGTGCAGGCAACTAGCAGCATAATTTGCCTCATGTCCAGAGATAATGCTGGAGCCGTGCTGTTGAATCCGACGTTTCTTCTTTGGCACACCATTGATAGCTTACTATAATGGTGTCGTACCTTAATGTTCCACGGAGCCCAATATCTATGCATATCGCTACTGATTCTCACGTTTCTTCACGTTTGTGAATATTGTGGCATTCTACTATCTACTGAGCAAGACGTTCTTATTTGTGCTTATCTTGTATTCTTCATTTTCGTTCAATTTGTATTTGTTGGCGTATAGGATGTCTTTGACGTCTGTAAATTGGAGAAATATTTTTCTGTTTGTGGGTCTTTCACTTCAGTGATGTAACGATAATAACAATAAGAAACAGCTGAATGAATACTGAAGGTCACAGAAAAATTATTAGTATTCACTGCATTATTTCATGTCTGTTGAAAAATGGAACAAATTTTTGTACTGTTTGGCTGTAGAGTTGTTTTTATTGCAGCTACGACTACAGTAATTTTATTCATTACCCTTGGGGAATTCATGTTAAACATTAACTAGCCGGCAGACGTTTAGCCGTAACGATCAACTGTTCACGCTCACATTTGTAACACGTGATAAATAATTCCTTTACATCGCTTGCGGGGCTTTCGAATTAAATAACACAGAATGCACCATCGAAGCGCATTTGATTCTCTGAAATGAACTTGTATTATTAAAGCAGACACTCTTTTAATGTTATTTCGTACAGGTTGCTTCATTAAATAAACTAGATGGGCAATTTAGTTCGCCAGTGTAATACGAAATTTAAAGTTGTTTCGAGGAGCAATGCCGTATGGTGTGATAAAAACACTCACGAATGACATTCTCATCTGAAATCCAGGGCTTTCGGTACAGAGATGTTGTCTCTCACTAGAATTTAATAAAACGACTATACTTTCACAGTCCTATTCGCTGAGATAAAGCTTGGGAAATCTAAGATCTGCAAAGCAAATGAAGATATTCAAGACACTGTTCTTCATAGAATATAAATCCATAAATTCCATCAGTCTATTTGTATCATGTCCATATAAATATAAGGATCTGAATCAGACAAAGTCGTTTAATGGTTTTGTTTCATTATAAGGGTTCAAGAGAGAATCACACAGCTATTCTAATAGTGGTATACTCTTTCACTACCTCCATACTGGATGATGAACAACATTATACAAAATAATGTATTATAGATTTAAATATGATTATTTATTTACCAATTAAAATATTATTTCTAGCTTATCGCCAACTGTTTCACTCGCATTCGCACAGTGCGTACAACAAAACTAATTTTACAAACGTGTAAGGCTGCCAAATGTTAATGTATTTATAAGCAGTTCTGACAAACCGATTTCCGTGGCGACTGTTAAATAGCTTCTTTGATTTACTTCACAAATTGCAGCACCTTCTAAGCTTCTCATGCTAATCAATGCCATAGAAGCATGGTATTTCCCGGATGTACTTCTGAAGGGAAACACTTCTAGTAGCTAGAGTCGGTGGTTTTTATTAATCCTACCTTTTAAGTTCCTTTGGTGATATTGTCAGAGAAATTTTGATCCGGCAAAACATACTTACTTATTTCTAACCGATAAGTCAACCACCAACATTCGTAGACTTAGCTTTAAAAATATTTTAATTTTACAGAATATTTTCATTAAAATTTTCATCGTCTACTTTATCCCCTTAGGTGTCGGTTTTGAAAAACACTGAAACACCTACATTTTTATTTCTAACTGAGATGCCAAATTCAGATATTCATAGATTTAGTTTTAGCAATGGTTTCATAATGAAGTGTTTCCTTAAAACGTTTCAACCCCTATTTCCCCCGCTTGGGTCTGAAGTCCAGAAACACATGAATTACCTAATTTGTGGTCGAGAGGTTAAATACAAATATTCATATGTCTTGTTTTAAAAATGCTTTCTTAATTCTTTAACAACGATTTATTTTCAACAAAATCTTTCATCCTTTATTTCACCACCTTAGAATTTAATTTTTCAAAAATAATGAAACAAATTTTTATTTCAGACCGAGAGATTTCGTAGTTCTAGCTCAAAATTGCCCTCATGGCGATATATTTTTAAAAAGCTTTCATTTCCTATTTCACCCCCTTAGGGGTAGAATGTCGAAAATTCCGTTCTGAAATGGTGCCCAAACAATGAGACCAACGCCCAGTCCAAGCCTATTCCAAATTAAATCTCTACCCTTAATGGTTTGGGCTAGGCGACGCTGAGTTAATAAATTTGCTTTTCTCTATGGAGGCCAGATTAATGCCCTCTGCTGCTCTCGCGTAGACTGTATGGTGTGCAAAATTTTGTTTCTTGTTTTCTATAACCGAAATTTTATGATGTTTACAAATTGTACTTGGCTTCTTTGTCATACTGTACGGTCTGCATAGTTCCTTTCTTCTTTATTTTACTTTAACAGAATTTTTATGTGATTCACAAATTGTATTTAGGTTCTCCGTTAGACTATATCGTCTGCACTGTTCCTTTTTCTGGTTTTCTTTAATAGAATCTTTATGTTGTTCACATATTCCATCATCTTGTAAACTTTTCTTGTTAATTAAGGTCACAATAGCTGATTTAGGTCTGAAGATGTTTTCGTATTGAAATAATTTCGCAAAAATTTTCATTTCCAATTTCATTCCTTATTTTATGAAATTATTCTATTACGAAAGCATTTTCAAAGCTAAATCTGCTTCTTTGGCCTTAATGAGCCTGAAAATTTTAGGGTCCGATTAAATAAAAAGAAGAAAAATACTGTGCAGATCATACAATGAAATAGAGAAGCCAAATACAATTTGTTAACATCATAGATGAAAGTCTGTAGACCATTCAGTTTAAAAGAGAACACAAATTGACACTGCTTTATCTCTGAAAATGCTTTCATAACGAAATAATTTCACAAAACTTTTAATCCCCTGTTCACTGCCCTTAGGGGTGGAATCCCGAACAATCCCTTCGTAAACGACACCTGCACCATATGGTCAACACCCTCTCCAGATTTCAAGTTTCTATCCTTAGAGTTTTGTGCTGGACGATGAAGAGCCAGTCAGTCAGAAAATTGCCTTTTATCTATATATAGGATGTTCGGTAATTCCCGTTGCAGTCCTTAGGACATGTAGAGGAGAGTGAGTACATAATATTTTGTTCAGGAACCCATGTGCTACAGCCGTTTTAAAATATGTTTGCTGGTTATGTATCGCGTATATCAAGACCATTACCCATCGCGTATCTTTTCCGCCACAATTACGCTAAAGCTTCACGAAAAGGCTACCTTCACTATCAGCAGGCGTGATTGGGGCGCTCCAAGGAGTTGCCGCACACTCGAACTGAAATTAAAATTATCTGAGAAAGCTGATTATGTTTCCTTTCTGTGGAATTGTAGGAAACTGATGTACTGGGTCAAGCCTAACAAAAATTACGGTCGCCTTACCAACATGTGTTGAAATGGTTGTATCACGGAACCGGTACATTTCCGGACGTAGGTTGCTATTCAAAGTATTATGTATTCACTCCCCTCTACAAGTCACTCCTCTCTACAAGCCCTGGAAGCTTGTAGCGCTAATTTCCGAACATCCCATATAGATTAGTAAACATCAACTAATATCATCTGTAGGATAGGACACCGATACTAACTGACAAAGGCAACAGACTCGAAAGAACGAAGAGGGCTTAAATGAGATATGTCAAACCACAAAAGTGTCATTCACTTCTACTGACCTGTAAGCGTCAACATTCGGGCACACAGTTTTAATCTGCCAGGAAGTTTCATGTCAGCGCACACTCCGCTGCAGAATGAAAATCTCATTCTGGAAACATCCCCCAGGCTGTGGCTAAGCCATGTCTCAGCAATATCCTTTCTTTCAGGAGTGCTAGTTCTGCATGGTTCGCAGGAGAGCTTCTGTAAAGTTTGGAAGTTAGGAGACAAGATACTGGCAGAAGTAAAGCTGTGAGTACCAGGCGTGAGTCGTGCTTCGGTAGCTCAGATGGTAGAGCACTTGCCTGCGAAAGGCAAAGGTACCGAGTTCGAGTCTCGGTCGGGCACACAGTTTTAATCTGCCAGGAAGTTTCATATCAGCCCACACTCCGCTGCAGAGTGAAAATCTCATTCTGGAAACATTCAGAATACATTAGAACATGACAGCCATCACGTGGTATCGTACCGTTACCGGTATAAGCAGACCGGACAAAAAAATTAGTCACCTCTAGGTGACATAATGCAAATTGTGACACGTCATCAGCCTATGTAAGGACCTCAAATCGGCGAGAAATAGAATCGATCATTTTCCTGAGGTGTGCCACATGCAGACGAAACGTCTCACTAATTCCCGCAGAGCTGCCAAACTGCGGGGAAGTTGGTTGGTACGTTTCACTCGCAGTTCCACACAGTACCAAACATTTTCTATCAGATCAAGATCGAGCGATTCAGCGGGCCAATCGACGAACGATATCCTGGTTCACTGTCATTCAAACTGGGATTATCTTAGTGGAGCCACGTCATTACAGTTGTCATGTTGGAAGGTGGCATTGACAGCAAAGACGTGATTCCAGAGACCCACTGACCGCAGTTTCCTTCACAATGTTCACTTGGAAATTGGTCAAAATGGACCAGCATACACTAACAGCAGCAGTCTTTGTAGCATCTGAAACCGACTGTCACTGGTTAGGTGAGTCGCACGCCTCCGGTTGCTGTCCTTACGGCAAGTTCCATCGCTACGAGTGGTAACTCATTCCTTGTACATGCTTTGGGCCGGCGGCATTCATACATCACACCAGCAAACGTAGTAACGTCTCTTGCTGAGTGATTGTGCTTATGTACAAATATCGTAGCTCCTTTCTGTAGCGTTCTTAAGTTGCATAAAATACACTGCTGGAAATGGAAAAAAGAACACATTGACACCGGTGTGTCAGACCCACCATACTTGCTCCGGACACTGCGAGAGGGCTGTACAAGCAATGATCACACGCACGGCACAGCGGACACACCAGGAACCGCGGTGTTGGCCGTCGAATGGCGCTAGCTGCGCAGCATTTGTGCACCGCCGCCGTCAGTGTCAGCCAGTTTGCCGTGGCATACGGAGCTCCATCGCAGTCTTTAACACTGGTAGGATGCCGCGACAGCGTGGACGTGAACCGTATGTGCAGTTGACGGACTTTGAGCGAGGGCGTATAGTGGGCATGCGGGAGGCCGGGTGGACGTACCGCCGAATTGCTCAACACGTGGGGCGTGAGGTCTCCACAGTACATCGATGTTGTCGCCAGTGGTCGGCGGAAGGTGCACGTGCCCGTCGACCTGGGACCGGACCGCAGCGACGCACGGATGCACGCCAAGACCGTAGGAAACTACGCAGTGCCGTAGGGGACCGCACCGCCACTTCCCAGCAAATTAGGGACACTGTCGCTCCTGGGGTATCGGCGAGGACCATTCGCAACCGTCTCCATGAAGCTGGGCTACGGTCCCGCACACCGTTAGGCCGTCTTCTGCTCACGCCCCAACATCGTGCAGCCCGCCTCCAGTGGTGTCGCGACAGGCGTGAATAGAGGGACGAATGGAAACGTGTCGTCTTCAGCGATGAGAGTCGCTTCTGCCTTGGTGCCAATGATGGTCGTATGCGTGTTTGGCGCCGTGCAGGTGAGCGCCACAATCAGGACTGCATACGACCGAGGCACACAGGGCCAACACCCGGCATCATGGTGTGGGGAGCGATCTCCTACACTGGCCGTACACCACTGGTGATCGTCGAGGGGACACTGAATAGTGCACGGTACATCCAAACCGTCATCGAACCCATCGTTCTACCATTCCTAGACCGGCAAGGGAACTTGCTGTTCCAACAGGACAATGCACGTCCGCATGTATCCCTTGCCACCCAACGTGCTCTAGAAGGTGTACGTCAACTACCCTGGCCAGCAAGATCTCCGGATCTGTCCCCCATTGAGCATGTTTGGGACTGGATGAAGCGTCGTCTCACGCGGTCTGCACGTCCAGCACGAACGCTGGTCCAACTGAGGCGCCAGGTGGAAATGGCATGGCAAGCCGTTCCACAGGACTACATCCAGCATATCTACGATCGTCTCCATGGGAGAATGGCAGCCTGCATTGCTGCGAAAGGTGGATATACACTGTACTAGTGCCGACATGGTGCATGCTCTGTTGCCTGTGTCTATGTGCCTGTGGTTCTGTCAGTGTGATCATGTGATGTATCTGACTCCAGGAATGTGTCAATAAAGTTTCCCCTTCCTGGGACAATGAATTCACGGTGTTCTTATTTCAATTTCCAGGAGTGTATTTTCCGGGTCAGTTTCATTTTAGCCAACCTGTTGCTCTCCGTCACATCTGCTCTCACTACGCTGATTCGATACAAAATGAATACCGCTTCACTACCATGGATAACGCCTGTAGTGGAAAGGAATGTGACCGTCCTGTAAGAGTCACTGGTTCCCAATCGGATGTAGACGGACCACCAGTGGTCCGCAAGAGCTAAAATATCGTCCACGAAAGATTTGAAGCCTCAGACTTTTATTAATTTTAAATAATTACTCTCTTGTTACGCGGGAGATGCAGCACCACGCGCCCGGCATGCTTTCTCTTATCTTGCTCAGTGGAGTCAGTGATGCTGTTTGACTTTTTAGTGGTTCGATGGCAGCAGCAGTTTAACTGACCATTAGTTCTCAACATTTTTATCAATTTATGATATTTTGTGAGAGAGACTAGTTTCATTTTTCCCTGTTAAGCTCTGTTAACAAATACTGTGTATTACAATAGGGAATATAGTAGTGAGCGTAACTATGAATGTGAGCAATACAAAAAGCTGACAACAATTACGCACATTTCGTTGAATAACTAGGTAAAATATCACATTACATAGCGAGTAGCAATTAAAGACAGTAAAAGTATATTTATTTATTTATAATTATTTATTTATTTTTTATAAAAATACTTTACTTTTACACTTTTTCTTGTTATATTCGATTTCATTTCTCTTTTATTTGTGGGAAATAGTGACTAAGATAAAAAACGATAGTAGTTACATTTAATTGAGATTTGATTCGATAGAAAGTAACACAGAAATAAAATCACGATGCGTCGTATGCACTACGATACTCTTGGACGTTTCCTTAAACCCAGTGAAATTACTACGCCACTTACAGACGGTCAGTCCAAAGTTATCTGATCGAACACCAGAATTCGTTGAAGAACAACCTAGTGGTACAAGATTTGCGTCATCGGAGAAAACATAGCGTCGTTTGAGATGTCGAAATTGGTAGCGCAGTTAAAACATTCTCACACAATAGGAGATAACCTTGACTTTAATAACGCATTGTATCATTTATAGTCGGTCGTTAGCTTCCAAGGTTTTTCCTGAATGCCTTAATAATACAATGTTTTGGCCCTGAATGTGGTACATTTGATCAAAAAACGCACTTTTTTTAAAAATACCTTTGCACTGTAATGGACTCCGACGATACGAAACTTTTTCAAACAGAAGTTCGTTGGCTGAAGAACTGTAACATTATGGCAAGATTATACTAACTCAGAGAGGAGGTAGAGTTATTTAGAAGTGAGAAAAATGGAAGACTTACTTCAGCAGTTTTCTTGTGTAATGCGTGTGACTTATTTTGTGGATAATTTTACAGACTTGAATAAGTTGAAGTTGTTTTTGCAAGGTTCCATAAACAGATGTTTTTGAGAAGGCGTTGCAAATATTTATCTTTGAAGACAACCTTCATGCCATTATTTGCAGGTTTCTGTTATTATGTTGTGGGTACGTGTAATTGGCGAAAACATTCTAAGTTCGCGCTTTGAAAGCATTCGTTATGGTAAAACGTATGACAGCATTAGGGCAAACATACAAGGTAACATCAAGAGTCATCTGTAAATGTTGGCTGATGAATTCAGTCATTACTTCCAAAAATGTAATAAAACCGAAGCTAAAGTTGACCAAAAAATGTTTAGCAATCCTCTTAGCACTGTGCAGGATATGTTTCGGAAGATATTCAGAAATAACTTACTGAAATCGAAAATTGTAGAAACTGTGCGGACACATCCGAATCTGACTCTTTTGAGCAGTTATGGTGTTAAGTAATCTCATGCACTACAATTCGAGAAATCACCTTGCTCTATCTTATGCTTCTCTCCACAACTTTTTTGTGCGAACTACTTTGCTAGTAGTTAAAAACAAATCCAGGAATCGACTGAAAGTTAGTGATAATACGTGTTTAACTTTGGGCAATAATATAAGTCCCAAGACCGCCGAACATGTACAGAAGACGCAAGCTCAAAAGTCAGAAAGGTGCACACCAATTTTCATTTTCTAATAAAAATGTTGTGTTTTCTATAGTAACAGTACTGTTAATGGATGTTAATTTTGAGTTTAACGAATATGTTAGAAATTTTTATTAAAGTTTGTCCTTAGATCGTCAGAGATTTTTTAACCTTGTGGACCCAGGTGAAAACAAAGGAATCAAAGTGGCACCTACTTACAACAAGGTTAGGAACCACTGTTCATCACCATTTACAGTGCTCCAAAGAAATAATTGCGATCATTTAAGGATGTGAATAATATTTTACGTGGTGCTCTCATTGAAAACGTAGCTTGCAGCCACATTCATCAATTGTAGCAGGACGCTACAATATTTACAAAACTTTCAAAATTGTTGGCGGCATTAAAACGATTCGTTTTTAGCTATTTCAGTAATACGTGAATTTAAATTTCTTGTTGTTAATTTTACTGTGAGTTCATCTCTATTTGATTACAAGCCAAACGAATGTGTTTCCCATTATATTATCAAGTAATATAACACCATAATTCATATCTAAAATTTTTAAATTGAAGCAAAAATCATCAACATTATTCTAGCTGTCTTGTAATTTGATAGGCATGAGATCAACTTTTTATTAACAGTATGACTTTAAAATAAACGTGAGAGACCATGAAGTCATTTATTTGATAGAATAATATCAGTAATGATTTTAAGGGATACATTTGAAAAATACATCTACTTTTTTTACAACAGAATGTAAAGGTGGTGACGCGTCTCCCATATACAGAAATGATTTCTGCGAACATTGTAAGACTCTCTAAATGTGCATACCATACCAACCAAACAAGTCAAGGGACATACGTCGACACATTAGAAATTCATTAATATTTTCTTTGCAGGCCATTTCCAAGAGCAGTGAAATATTCTTTTTTAAATTAATGTCAATGAGCTGTATTAATAATCTTTTATCCGGTATTGCGTCATCTTATCGGTATGAAAAAGTTTAACATTGTATTGTATTGTATTGTATGTTAATAGTGGACCTAGAAACGACGGCCGGTCGGAGTGGCCAAGCGGTTCTAGGCGCTTCAGTCTGGAACCGCGCGGCCGCTACGGTCGCAGGTTCGAATCTTGCCTCGGGCATGGATGTTTGTAATGTCCTTAAGTTAGGCCGTTGAGGAAAGAATCATGCTTTCGGGTACACTGAGTTGGGCTTCCATGAGACTTGGGGTGGTAATCGAAGCCATCATGACAGCAGTTAAGTGCGTGAACATTATTGTGGACCACCTGCATCGCTTCATGCTTGAAGTCTCCCTCTACGGCGATAACATCTTCCAGCAGGATAACTGTACGTGTTGCAAGGACAGAATCGTATTGCAGTGGTTTGAGGCACATTGTAGCGAACTCAGACTGATGTCTTTGTCAGCAAAGGTGCCTAATCAGTACCCACTAGATCACTTATCGCACACCAGCTGAGAGTCTATAAACCACCATTCCGTACTTTACGGGAACTGCTTCGCCTGTGCGCAGACTTCTGACGCCATGTACTTCTGAAATCCTGTCAAGGACTTGCAAAATCCATACCAAGCAGAATCTCTGTTGCACTGTGCTTGAAAAGTGGAACAAGACGCTACTAAACCGGTGATGGTAATCTTTTGGCTCATCGGTGTATAAAATCTTCACATTTACACACATACAGAAAGGCAAAGAGTGGTGGTTTTTCCCTTCTTATGTTTGAAAGACGAACAGGAAACTAATTATTTAGTAATGGTGGGTTATGGTGGTTCTATATAAATATAGATATATATCCTCAATTTCCTTTCCTTACCGTGTATTACTCTCGTCAGCAACTAGGCTGAATGATCCGTTAAGAGAATAATTACAAGGTAACCAATACTCGGCACCCAACTGAGAATTAAAAACTATAATATACATGTATCTCCAGTTTCTGCGTACAAAAGGAAGTTTACTTGATACCATATCCAAAACGTCGCGTGTAGTCTTAAAACTAACGAGTTTCCAGATAAGTAACCGCATATACATTACCATCAGCACATGAAAAATTTTATATAAAACACGCTCATGGTCTCTAATACTGTTACTCTTCGTTTGGTTCGCAAAAGCACAAACAGCAACATTACTATAAAATAGGTATTCAATCACTCAGAACCGTTGGATCAGGATAAACAAATTAAGGCCAACCGCATTCAACATAATCCATTTGCGTAGATAAAATCCCAGTAAGTCGTCAGTAAAATATGCCCCACGAACTTGCAGCCAAGCGTTTAAGGTCTCTCGACGGCAACGTTCCGTCCTTTGCGACGCACTACATACATCACCGTTATCCACACTGTATCCCATATGGGATGCGTTGTCCTGTGTTGGACAAGGCACGAATTTGACCGTTGTTGGCAGAGAGCTACGGCTTTACCTCTGCTAACCCTGGGAGATGTTACCTGGTGCGGCAAGTCCTAATGCCCGACACGTCGACAGGGCTCCCGAAGCAACTGCCAGCAACTCAGAAGGAATCTGAGTCAGGTGCTGAAGGAAACTCTCGTGTTTTTGATTGTATAAATTCAAATTCATGCAGTGAAGATTCAGATTGTTGCAGCAACATATTCTGTTTCAAATCTTTTGGTGGCTGGTATGCTTATTTAGTTTTCTAATAAAGTGATAGTTGCGGCCAGTTACTGAGTTCAAATTTTTGTTCTTATTATAATGTCTGTTGTGTGGGAGTAAAATTAGGATTTAAATATTTGGCAAGGAGGCCAATGAACCTGAGCATTATATTCAATTTCGAGATATCTGACAAGATTTCAGTTGCGCCTAATCACTGTGTTCCAAACGTTGTCCTTATTATCGTGCCTCTTGCGTTTCACTCAAATTCAGATTTTCAAATAAATTTAAGTGTTACGTTTTTGGTAAGCTCGACGATTGGTTTAATTAGAGAAGTTAATGTGTTGTCAAATTAAGTTTTAAAATTTTTGATCTTGTTAAATTAAATTTCAGATTTCTTTGCTAAGGTGGCCATTAGGCCTCAGAATTCACAAAAAATAGTCCACTTTATCACCCAGCACTTCCACTCACCTATGCCTCTGTTAACTGTATAACGTGCCATAATTTAGTGGTACACTGTGTGGAAACACTTATCACCTCAACTCATCACGGAAATGTCATTTGTAAAATGTGTTGTTATGTTTGTAAATACTTATGTTCATAAAAATCAGATTACCTTGAACGACTAGCTATAGAACGGTCATATTCACAGAAATATGCATTAGTAGTCCTGCAGAAATGATCAGCATTTCAGACACCTCAGTCCAGCTTGTGTCCTGTTGCCTAGTAGGCACCGGGTCTGCCTGTTGGCTCGTAGACCATTGCTCACCTTTTCTACAAGCTGATATAATGGTGCAGCCACCTGTGCAAATCTTGGGATAAATTTTCGAAAGAAATTAAGCATCCTGATGAATGGAACCATTTCCCTTTTGTTTTTTGTTTTTTTTTGTAAGGGGAATAATCATGAATGGTTTTGGTTCTTTCGTTATCAATTTTAATACCTTGAGATAAACCAGATGTCCCAGGGAGAAAATTTCAGGACATGCTAAATCAACACTCAAAAACATGCATTAAGTGATCACGATGTTCCGTAAATGGAGAACTGTAAAAACACGTCATTCACGTAATTACTCCCATAAACAAACCAAAATTTTAAAACTCTCAAAAATGAGTCCAATAGCCAGTATAGCACAGTACCTCCCATTGCCAAGTAAAACGTGAGTCCGGTGAATTCAGATTCCAGTCGGCACAGAAGGCCGTGAGGGACTTGTAGTATAGTCTGGTTAAAGGTGTCCGATAATATGCTTCATTTACGTCTGTTACCATGAAATCGTGGGCCCTCACAAACTACATAAAGCGATTATAGAGATACTGCAATGGAACTCACTCTAACAAAACCTTCTTGTTTACCGCCCGATAATCCATCATCAGTCTGTACCTCTTACTTTTCCCTCCAGGAACTAAAACCAGAGGTATAACGTAAGGCCAACGAGAGGCCTAATGATCCCGCCCTACAGCAAATGGGTTAGTGACTGTCATACTTGTCTCAGCCCTCAATGTGGATCAGCTTCCGAGATAGCAGGACAGGCCAAATTATTCTTAAGTCCACTTGTAAAAAGTAATTCCTTGCCAAACTGAAACTGTTTCTACTGTTTACCACAATCATGCATTGGAATAAAAGAATTAATCATTACAACGTGTGTGTTTCCTTTCTAATGGCCCAGGTGTTAAAAAAATGCTACTAAAGATTAAGCTTTGTGAATGTTTGATCCCTTCTAAACGCTTGTGTGTTAAATTGGCACAATTATTCTTCTTAATTCGAAACTGCTGAGTTGAAATATTAAAACTTATATTGTTCACAGTTAAGGTCTGAAAAGGACTCCTGAGATCTTTCAACGTACGATTTGCAACTCATTTCTGTTGTTACTCGCTTTTGGCTATGTGATTTTAATTCTTGCTGGCATATATTTTGGAGTAGGTGTACCTAATATAACTTAATGAAGGCACCGAGAAATGTCTGGGCTAAGCTCTTTGAATTGAGACTTAACGCTGTTAATGCTTTCATTGTTTACGTGTGAAATGGGAATTTTATTAAATCACGTACTGAATAAAGCAACAACGTTCAAATATAGAAAGACGTTGATCGCACAATTCTTTACGGAGCGTTACTCATTTCGAAATTTCATTATCAGACTGAAGCTGAGGAATGAAGTGTACTAGAAATTAATGGCAGAATTCCAATATCCATAAATTCCAAATAGTATCGTACAAAGCAAACTTCAGCACAAGACTCAAGAAAGTGAGTACATAAAGGGAATACAATACAAATCTCATCTCATGTAGCCATATTTGAGAGTGCCGCCGTCTATCGAACAGAAGCAGTGTCAAACTGGGTGTGGCGATTGATCTACCAAAGAGGTTAACAATGGCCAGTAGGTGGCACTAGCGTTGACCATACAAACCAAGTCAAAGAGTAACTTTACAGACTTCTATAAACTGTGCTTAAGTTATGTCAGCTCCTTGTGACCAAATCCGACAAAAATATTTCTGTTACTTTAACAGAAGAGAAACTCACATTAACAGCATGAAAAGTGTGTCGTTAGGTAACACCGTCAGAAACGTTACAGAGGTAGTCTCTAGTCAATGATAAAACAGAAGACAATAGTAACCAATAACTGATGTGGTAAAACTTAAACGTAAAACCAATATGAGTCACAAGTAAAACATAAGTGTGATGAACAAGTTCACAACCATCACAAAATAAATGTACGTAAGTATGACAAAACGTAGACGAACATGTAATAAATGACATAACAAAATCTTGTAGGTGAGCCAAGATTCGTGGTAACAACTTGAAATGAAAGAACTATTATACGATAAGGGAGGGCATTTTTATAATTAAGTGTTAATGTTACTGTCTAGCTGTTATCCATTGCACAAAGAAATATTACATGAGTGTGGACAGCTGTAATCATTACATTAGCCGAACAAACAGTCGATAATATACAATATAATCACTTAGGAAAGCCTAGATGATTGTCAACTATTTGAAAGAAAATACTAGATTTTTTTATTTTATATTAAAACCTTCAAGATATATCAGCCATGCATAACACATATCTTTAAGTAGCTCCGTGAGGAAATCCAAAATGTTCTAGCACATTACATAAAGTACCTTTAAATTTTAACATAAAATAAGGAAAAACTGTAATATTTTGTTTCGAATTGTTGACACACATCTAGGCTTCCATAAATGGTTATTGGTTATGCTGCATGCCATCCACTGTTTGTGCGACTAATGTAATGATAACAATTGGTCGTATGTAACATTTCTTTGGGTGATAGGATAAGAGCTGGACAGTTACACGATTAAGTTAAAGAGTTTTAAAAAGAAGCCACTTTTATCCTATAATAGTCCTTTCATTTCAAGTTGTTATCATTAATCTTGGCTCACCTACATTATTCTGTTATCACTTATTACATATTCGTCAATTGCATGTTGACTACATTTTGTGATACTTACATAATTTATTTTGTGATGGTTGTTCACTTATTCCTTCACTCCTATATTTTACTTATTGCCCTTGTTGCTTTAATGTGTATATTGTACCACAACAGTTATGGGTTACCAATGTCTTCTGTTTTTATAATTGACTAAAGACTACCTCTCCAACGATTCCTACGATGTTACCTCGGGTAAACTCCAAACAGCATAGTGAACGCATTATTGTGGCCAAGAGAGATACGAATCCCACGCATACCACTCTAGTACAAGTTTATATGCCAACTAGCTCCGCAGATGACGAAGAGATTGGTGAAATGAATGATTAGATAAAAGACATTATTCATATAGTGAAGGGAGAGGAAAATTTGTCATGGGTGACTGGAACTCTACAGCAGGAAAAGGAAGAGAAGGAAACGTAGTAGGTGAATATGGAGTTGTGTTAAGGAATGAAACAGGAAGCCGCCTGGGTGGAATTTTGCACAGAGCATAACTTAATCATAGCTAACACTTGGTTCAAGAATCATAAACGAAGGTTGTGTACATGGAAGAAGCCTGGAGATAATAGGAGGTCTCAGATTATATAATGGTAAGATAGAGATTCAGGAACCAGGTTTTAAATTGTAAGACATTTCCAAGGGGGAGATATGGACTCTGATCACAATATACTGGCTATGAACTGTCGATTATAACTGGAGAAATTGTAAAAAGGTAGGAATTTGAGGAGGTGGGACCTGGATAAACTGAAAGAACCAGAGGCTGTACACAGCTTCAGGGAGAGCATTAGGGTGCGATTGACAAGAATGGGGGAAAGAAATACAGTAGAAGAAGAATGGGTAGCTTTGAGATATGGAATAGTGAAGGTAGCAGAGGATCAAGTAGGTAACAAGACGAGGGCTAGTAGGAATCCTTGGGTAACAGAAGAGATATTGAATTTAATTGATGAAAGGAGAAAATATAAAAATGCCTTAAATGAAGCAGGCGAAAAGAAATATATACGTCTCAAAATAGAGATCGACAGGAAGTGCAAAATGGTTAAGCAGGGATGGCTAGAGGACAATTGTAAGGATGTAGAGGCACATATCACTAGGGGCACTATAGATACAGCCTACAGGAAAATTAAAGGGACCTTTGGAGAAAAGAGAACCACTTGCATGAATATCAAGAGCTCAGATGGAAACCCAGTTCTAAGCAAAGAAGGGAAAGCAGAAAGGTAGATGTACTTGAGGACTATATTATGAAAGTGGAAGAGGATGAAGATGAAGATGAAATGGGAGATATGATACTGCGTGAAGAGTTTGACAGAGCACTGAAAGACCTAAGTCGAAAAAGTCCCTGGGAGTAGACAACATTCCATTAGAACTACTGACAGCCTTGGGAGAGCTAGGCCTAACAAAACTCTACCATCTAGTGAGTATGATGTATCAGACAGGCGAAATACCGTCAAACTTCAAGAAGAAAACATGTGTTGACAAATATGAGAATTACCGAACTATCAGTTTAATAAGCCACGTCTGCAAAATAGTAACACGAATTCTTTATAGACAAGTGGAAAAACTGGTAGAAGCCGACCTCGGGGAAGATCAGTTAGCATTCTGTAGCAATGTTGGAACACGTGAGACAATACTGACCCTACGACTTATCTTAGAAAATAGATTAAGGACACCTACGTTTCTATCACTTAGACTTAGAGAAAGCTTTTGACAACATTGACTGGAATACTCTCTTTCAAGTTCTGAAGGGGTAAAATACAAGGAGCGAAAGGCTATTTACAATTTGTACAGAAACCAGATGGCAGTTATAAGAGTCGAGGGGCATGAAACGGAAGTAATAGTGGGGAAGGGGGTGAGACAGGGCTGTAGCCTATCCCCGATGTTATTCAATCTGTATACAGAGCAAGTAGTAAAGAGAACAAAAGGAAAATTCGGAGTAGGAATTAAAATCCATGAAGAAGAAATAAAAACACTGAGGTTCGCCGATGACATTCTGATTCTGTCAGAGACAGGAAAGGACCTGAAAGAGCAGCTGAACGGAATGGACATGGTCTTAAAAGGAGGACATGATATGAACATCAACAAAAGCAGAACGAGGATCATGGAATGTAGTCTAATTAAATCGGGCGATGCTGCGGGAATAAGTTTAGGAAGTGAGCCGCTTAAAGTAGTAAAAGGGTTTTGCTATTTCGGGAGCAAAATAACTGATGATGGTAGAAGTAGAGAGGATATAAAATGTAGACTAGCAATAGCAAGGAAAGCGTTTCTGAAAAATAGAAATTTGTCAATATCGAGTATAGATTTAAGTGTCAGGAAGTCATTTCTGAAAGTATTTGTATGGAGTGTAGCCATGTATGGAAGTGAAATGTGGACGATAAATAGTTTAGACAAGGAGAGAATAGAAGCCTTCGAAATGTGGTGCTACAGAAGAATGTTGAAGATTAGATGAGTAGATCACATAACTAATGAGGAGGTATTGAATAGAATTGGATAGAAGAGAAATTTGTGGCTCAACTTGACTAGAAGAAGGGATCGGTTGGTAGGGCATATTCCGAGGCATCAAGGGATCACCAATTTAGGATTGGAGGCCAGCGTGGAGGGTAAAAATCGTAGAGGGAGACCAAGAGATGAATACACAAAGCAAATTCAGAAGGATATAGGCTGCAGTAGGTACTGGGAGATGAAGAAGCTTGCACAGGATAGAGTAGCATGGAGAGCTGCATCAAACCAGTGTCTGGAGTGAAGACCGTAGACACGATATGAGTTTCTCTTTCATAAAAGTAGCAAACACGTCTTTGGCAAATCTACAGAAGTTTTTAAAGTTACTATTTGACTTGGTATCTATGGTCAGTGCTACCGCCACCTACTGGCCATCATTTACAACTTTGACAGATCAATCGCTACACTCACTTTGGCACCGGTTCTGTTCGATAGACGGAGGCACTGTCAAATATGCCTACATGAGATGAGATTTGTATTGTATTCAGTTTACGTGCTCACTTTCGTGTGTTTTGTGCTAGAGTTTGATTTTTACAATTGGAATTTATGTTTATTGGAATACTTAGATCACACTTAGATATATATTTCCTGTCATAAAATTTTTGTAAGCTTCAGTCCATAACTTCACTCTGATGATGAAATTTCGAAACGCGCAACGCTTAATAAAGAATTATACGTTCAAGACCTTTCAACATATATTTCAGAGTTGGGCGAAATCTAAATAATCGCCTGCCTCTATTACGGAAGTACTTCTACAACAAGTAATGAAAATAAAGGAACATGATTGTGAAACCTGTAAATTCTATTAATATTGATTTTCTCGCGGTTTATAGAATTTAAAACTTTTCAGTAAAAATTTTAAGATAATTTCTTCAAATTTTTGAAAAGAATTACGTTAAGAGCCATTCTCAGTTACGTCAACTTCTTCGAAATCATCAACGTAACCAGATCGAGAACTTTAGCGCTTTTAATCCTGAAATCACACTGGCACACATTCGGCAGCTTTCCTGAACCAGCCAGCCGAAGTGGCCGTGCGGTTCTAGACGCTGCAGTCTGACGCTGCAGTCTGGAACCGCGAGACCGCTACGGTCGTAGGTTCGAATCCTGCCTCGGGCATGGATGTGTGTGATGATATGACGCTACTTCCTCTTTGTGTGGCGGCGCTGAGACGCTAATCATTGGCATATCCGAGCATGTATGCCACTTCGTGCTAGTTACTCCATCTTCACGCTCTTGCAAGGTTAATAGCGAGCAATACATTTCATAACTCGGAGAACATATTTGGGTGGATCACACCTTTTAAAAAAATATATTTAAGTGCGGCAAGTTGCATTATACACGTTACTTTTCAGTCAATAGAAAGTACGACTATTAGGACTTTGTGTGGGGTTGAGTTGTTAGGGGGAAGAGACCAAACAGCGATGTCATCGGTCTCATCGGATTAGGAAGGGACGGGGAAGGAAATCGGACGTGCTTTTTCAAAGCAACCATCCGGGCATTTGCCCAGAGTGATTCAGGGAAATCACGGAAAACCTAAATCAGGATGGCCGGACTCGGGATTGAACCTCCCGAATGCGAGTTCCGGGACTTTGTATGCCTACTATAACGTGCAGTTTACAAAATTAATAAAAACATTGTTATAAAGTATTTAAATGAAAGGCAGTTAACATTTTTTCTTAATAAACATGATTTTAAAACTGTTCAATTCATTGATCAGTAATTCATTAATTCCTCTGAGGCAAATACAATATTGGCACTCAGACGATTACGGCGTTATGTTAGTTTGTATCACTGCCAGACGGCGAATGGTTTATTAGCAGCTGCTATGGTGTGTTCTAGACAAAATAGCATGAACAAGTGTGTGAGGAGACTGTGGCTGGAACTAACAGTGCCAAGCGTCTTACCGCAATGATATTAGACTAACACCAACGACTGTCGGATCATCAATGCATAACATCGCGAAATAAGACTCGAGCGATCTTCACGGGTTAGCATAAAGCTCCCACGTTAGTAGGAGAACGAAGAGAACGTCAAAATCTTTGGTCTCTTTTGGTGCTCCGCAAAATTCTTAGTATTGATTCGCCAGCTCGGGTTCTTCGAATTGCCAGTCTAAGATGTGATTAGCAACTTCCGTTGCTGTTTAATTACATCATATTTTTCCATGGTACATTATCAGCGATAATAAATCAGTCGTTCCTGGAAACTGCAATAAAAATTGCATTTATTTACATACAGCTGTGTTACTTTGTTACAAGCTCTTGTTAAGAAATCTGTCGGACAACGCTCATAAAACGGCTCTGTACCGGTACTACTCCGTTGTGAATGGGTGTCGCTTAACCATAAAATCAGTGACATGGGTATCTTCGGATCCTTATTCATTCATATTCCTCAGCCAAGTATCTAACAGCTGGTCAGAACTTAAGTACACTTACAAGTTATCCAACGTATAATACTAGTACACCCTGGAGGAAGCGTAAACATGTGTGGTGGAATAACATGTGTGACAAGAGCATAGAGCAAAGAATTAATGTCTGAGATGACTGGTATTCCCATAATACTAAACAAAGGTGGCCTGAAGTCACTGCATTCCGGAAACAGACTTGAAATATTATTCAATTTGTAAAAGGGCATTATGATAAAACTAAATTAGTAGAAAGAGAGCAAGTGTCACAATAAAATAGCCACTCTATTTCTGTGGATTTTTAGAGAGGAAATTTCAGCATATCAGGCACCCAATCTCTATTTTAGATAATCAGATTTTCCTCTGCAAATAAATAATAAAGAGAATTATGAATATTTACGAAATTCTTCAAAGATATTTCAAACTGTGAATCTCCCACAGTCGAATTCACATTGCAAACCCGAGCCAAACACAGAATCAGAACCCGCAACAACAGAAGCAATTGGCAAAGCAATACATGATCTTAAAAACAATAAAGGTCTAAGGGAAGATAAGATAATAGCATAAATGAGGCAAATAGATGGTAGAAGCATCAAACAGAAAATTAATAAAGTCCTTACGGATACTTGGCTGGAAGGAAAAATCCCTAAACAATCTCACTGTGCCATAATCCACTTATTACACAAAAAAGGGGATAAAACTGGTATAAATAACTAAAGGACAATTTGATTACTGTCAGTTGCATCAAAATTCTCTCTAAAATTCAAAACTCCCTCTTAAATGGCTTGAAGCAGAAACGAGTGATGTAATTGACGAATATCAATCAGGTTTTCTCTGAACAAAATCAGAAGCTCTTACAAATCTGCAAAGGCAAACGAACGATGACCACCTTTATAGACTTCAAAAAAGCATATGGCTGAATAGGTAGATGTACATTGTTTAATGTACTGGAAGAGTTTAAAGTCGATAAAAAGGCACAACAGTTAATAAACAAACATTGACTAACAGTAGCTCAAAATTTAAATTCCAAGGCGACATATTTGAACCTTTTGATATAACAAGGATCCGACAAAGAGATGGACTCTCCTCATTTCTGTTCGGTCTTGTTCTAAAAGATGTAACTAGGACAACGGAAAGAGAAGTAAAAGGAATAACGGTTGCCAGACTAAGTAAAAATAAAATTCATTACTATGTTTAGTTTATGCAGACGATCAAGCAGTCTTTCCAAACGACAGAGAAGAGGCAACTAATTCCCTTGAATAGCTCCATGAAATAGCTGCAAAAAGTGGACTGAAAATTTATTATGATAAAACCAAGAGTGTAAGGCTCTCCTCCATAACTAGATTGACAACTCATCTTTACACAGGTATAGGGCAAAACATATCAACTATCCAGATTTAGATACCTACGAGAAATCATTCAACCCACTGGATTAATTCGTGAAGCAAACAAAGAGAGAAGCACTAAATCACAAAACGCCTAGAGAAATGCATAGAATAGGTACAATAAAAAATCAGTTTTCGGTAATGCAAAATTAAAACAATTACGTGACGGTAGTCAAACCTGAAGCGTTATATGCATCACAGGCTGCAATAATTGGAGGCTTATCATTAACTAAATACACAGAAAAAGAAGAAAGGAAAACACCAAGGAAAGTTTTTGGTCCAGTTTGTCTTAAGGGAACTTAGATGAGACGAAGTGTAACAAGTGATACCAAAATTTGGAGATGATCTGGAACACATCCAGGAAAAGAAGATTGAAATTTTGTGACCACATTCTCAGAATGTACGAAATAGACAGACCAAAAGGATTCACTGTTTCTCGCTGTCAACGGAATTTAAAAACAGTTTTGAACTGGAGGTTGAGAAAGATATTTAAGAAATGGGCATTACATACAAAGTTCTGCAGGTCAGAGCTGCGTTCACAGCTTGAATTGAGAAGATTCAGTTTAAACGTAAACCAAGTGTTACATCAAAGAGAACATGGACAGGATAACGTAAGGAAAACCACATTGATAAGATGAAGAGATTCTGGGAGAAGAAGAAAGCAAGTCCATTGCGGAAATAAGTTTAATTGCGGTCCATAACTGGGATAAAGGTGTAAGAAAAAAGGAAAACAAATGTAACATGCAGACTGAGAGATGACTATAGAATTAATGAACATATTGTTATTGATGGATAGATAGGAGTGACATATAATCTACAACGGTTTAACCACAGACGAACAATAATCTGAAGATCAATGGACGAATTAAGCTATCGTGATATTAATCTGATGCGCTACTACAGAACTCACTCGACTTTGTTTTTAGTAACTGCCTATTTGCGTTCTAGAATCAGAAAAAAGTTGTGTTAGATTACGTGCAGTTTGGCAGGGATGAGGAAATAATTCACTGACCTGGAGCACAGCTGCAAATTCAGCGGACAGCATTCTTCAGAGACGTAAAATTTGAGTCAAGACAACTTAAAGTAAACAGAGAAGCGACGTCGAAAGTTCGTGATTCGATTAAGTTGCTAACGCTCTTTGTTTCTCAGACTCGTCGTGTCGTGTAACTAAACCGTTTACATGGCGCTGCGGGGCCATCAGAGGCCCTTTGTCTCTATTAGGTGTCAATTACGGACTACAGTGCTGCTAATTGGGTTCATGAAGGTGTCGCTACGGAGCGTACCCAACGCAGCTCACTCAGGGGCACTAGCTGGCACGGTGGCTAACGAGCAAAGGGTAGGGGACGGCTGAGGGCTCAGGGGGCGCCACAGTGCCCGCAGAGCGCACTGTGCACAGGGAGTACACAAACTGCCTTTACAACTTTAGACTTTAATAACTTGGATTACTAGATAATAACAACTGACTAACAGCATGTGACAAGGTAACTCATGAAGTTCATCTTTCCTCCTTGACGGCCGGTAACCGATTTCTGTCCAGGAACTGCACGGTGAAATATTCAAATGCATTGCAAACGCATATCTTCAGGGCCTGCAGATTTCCGGCGTCGGTGTGATACACTCAGTCCTTTACAAAACAGCACAGAAAGAAGTCTAGCGGTAAGAGACCAGGAGATTTTGGAGACAATTGACTCAGACCATCTCGTCGAGACCAGCAACTCGAAATCCAGATATTGACGAACATATACGGTGCAGTGAGGCAGTCTCTTCTTGCCACCTAACACAAAAATTACACATTCAGTCGTGACTTGACGCCATGGGTGTGGAACTTCAGTTCTGGACTGGGTTTGAAATAATTTCGTTTGGCCGAAAATAGGTACCTAGAGGCAAATCAAGAACTAAGTCAAATCAGTTACTTTTAAAAAAAACAATTATAAAATTTATTTAGGTAGCTTGTTAACTGCAGCTTAAAATGAATGAATCTGTATCATTGATTAAACTACACGAATGCGGTTAAAAGGGCACAAAACAGGGAAGTGCAAGTCTTACACAATTACAGGTAGTTTCTCCCAACCGTACTAAGGGTCATCCATACAATCATACTGGCTCACGTCCTTTGTGGGAGAGTAAAATAGACAGTTACTCTAAAACTGGCAATTAAAACACAAGTAACATAAGAGAAAAGCTAAAATAACTGCGCGAGGAAATGTAACTGGCTGGTCACTTACAGAAAATAGGGATGAACCAGCCGCCCCGATAAAACACTAAAAACTTTTACCTAAAATTTTAGTGAAACAATTGGATAATTCTCAAAACTTCAAACATTGTACAACATTCGTTTCATTGTCAGTTCAAGTAGAACTGACACTCTGGTCTGAATATGAAAAACAGTCTACTAAAATGTGGCGCACCGTGATATGTGCGCCACATTGGAAGGATCGCCTCACCTGAGCAAGAATCCACCCGTCAAAGGAGAACCTCATCCCACCCGCGTGACTGGAAGGAGGTACGACATGCCCGAGTTGTTGTCTTTATCACACGCAGCTTATTCTCCGTCACTTCCAGCCACTGCTCTTCCCATCGATGCATGAACCTATAATTCAACTGCGAGGTGACGACGTACAGGAGGCCTGCGACGCTCCACCTTTATTCCCACATCCGCCATTTCGTTTCCCTCAACGCCCTTTTGCCCTGGTACCTAGCAGAAAGACACCTGCTTCTTCAATCTTTCTAATGTGGGAAAGGCCACCGTGAATATCCCTAACTACTTTGTGTGCTGGATACAAGAGGACGCTCAGAGAGTCCGAACAGACGAGGGCTTTAACAGCTGCAACACATTTCATCTTCCCCAGCTCCCGCAAGATTGCGTTTAATTCCGCATCGAAGACATTGAATTCTTGATTCAGTCGGACCTTGAAGAGATGATCAGGTAAAACAACAAACAACGGCGTTCCCATTTTTAGACACATCCATGACCACAGCTATACAGTTCTGGTGCTTATTTAAAATATCACAAAATATTGTAAAATATGCAGGAGTGCAGCCTCTCCTAAACCGCATAAAATCTAAAATTACTCTGGTCCTTAACCAGGCTTCACTCGGTTAACAGAGGACGTTCCTGCACTAGGAGATTCAACCTTTAAGATGTGTCCTGAAGCACCTAATGTTTCATGGCAACCACTTATCAGTGAGCTTTTTCTTTCACCATATCGCTCCGGTGCGGAGACTGTGCGGAGGATAGAGGCTTAGTCTGGGGACCAGATAGTTGTGCCAGGCAGACTTCGTATTCCAAACTCTGAAGCCAAATCATTAGAACTGTCAGACAGAATGAGGTCTACAGGATTTGACTGTTTACGCCCTGCCTTCTTCTGCTGTTGATGTTTTCCATTTCATTTGTTTGCCAGAGGAGCTTCCTAGGAACCTCCGCGGCAGTAGTGATGGCACCGCGTGTTCACTGTAGTCTGTCTTTTGAAGTACTACAAGCCCTACAATGTCAGCAGCTATGGTCTTTTATGATGTGCTGTAGGGGGTTGGGGGAGGGAGGGAGAGGGCGGGGGAGAGCTATGGGATTCGGCACTTCACGACGGCACTGTAAAACGCAGGTGGTTATTCCGACACTGGCAATCTCCGTTTGTTAGAGACATCGGTTTTCGGAGTAGGCATTTTATGAGCTGAAACGAACGAAGTACTTAAAGTGGGCCAGCTGCATGGGTTTGTAGATCTTCTTGCTTGTTTTGAGTTCTTGTATCTTTCTTTCTTCAAGCCAGACTGAGCAGTCTTTACTACAGAGCAGTTAACATTCTTCAGAGGAATGAGCAAACGACGCCTTCGTGGTCGCCCTGAACATATTTGTTACTAATGACCACTCACGTACACGCTAGAGTGGTGTGCCGAAAGTATTGGCATTTAAAACAGCGTTTTTAGTTTGGCACATCAGGCCGGACGTTGAAGCATTGGAAATTTGCCATAATATGCTCTGTGTGTTGGACTACTGAAGTTAAGAGTAAAAGAATCTGATATGACCAGTTCACATCAATCATTTCATTAAATTGACCTTGACAAAGACACTTTCTATAGCACACTGACCTTTCAGTTCCTCTTCGGCAATACTAATTACATCTCTGCATCTTCTCCACCCTGTGTCCATCTTCTCCTGCACCATCTCCTCCTTCCCTCTCTCTCGTCCCTTTCCTCCTCTCATTCTCTGCCCACCTCCTCCTCCTCCTGTGTTGGTCCTTGTCCTGCTCTCCCCTGTCTCTGACCACCGCGTTCTCCCTCTCTTTCGTCCCCATGTCCTCACATCTCTCTACATCCCTCTCCATCATTTCTACCCATCCTTTGTGCCTCTATATCTCCCGCACCCCCTCTTTTTCTTCATTTCCACCTCACCCCTTTCTCTTCCATCGCCTACTCTCCCTCTCATGTTCATCTCCTCCTCCCCCTCTCTATTCCATATCCTCCTGTCCCTCTCTTTCCATCTCCATCCTTTTTATACTTCCCTCGTACCTCTATCTCTCCCTCCTCCTCTATTTGACAATATCCTCGTCGAACCCTCTCTCTTGCATCTCCTACTCCTTCTTCTGTCTTTATTTCTCTGCCTCCAGCCATCCTATCTCCTCCTCCTCTTGAATATGTCCATCTCATCCCTCCCCGCCTCCCCCCCCCCCAATCTCTCTCTGTCTCTCTCTATCTAAATTCATTCCCTTTATGTCCATCTCCTCCTCTTCCCCACCCCCCTCTCTGTTCATCTTCTCAATCCCCTCTCTCTGTCCACATCCTTTCCCCTTCTCTATCACCTCCATCCCATCTTATTGGGATTTTATTGGTTTTCACCCCCGCAGTATTTGTTTCTAGGTAGTAAGTCATTATGCGCCACGTTTGGTTGAAACTGATCAGGGGACTTAGGAAAAGTGCTTGAACGTATGCGTATGTGACTGATAGTGGACACTGCTGTTTTACACTATTTGACTCAGCAGAAGATGTTAAACTTACCGTCCTGCAACAAGTGGCAAATTATTGGCTCGCTGCATCCTCATTCTCACAACATAAGCTGCATAAATGTGGGTCAAATTGGGCTTCATACTTTTGAGAGTGTTCCAAGTTCACTAAATACGTCTTTTGTAATGCATTTGCGCCTTCTATCCTAATATACACCCCCACCACTAGTGGCAGTGGAGAATCTTACTCCCAAATAATTTTTATAGAAATTACGCTTTAAGCTATGTAGCTAAAAGAAATTCGTTGACATGGCTCGACATATTCCAGACCTATGCTTCAATGCCAGTCCCTTCTCATTTCCACCCCTTTGTGATGTAGGGGATTCTTAATTCAGGAAGTAACCAGCCAGTAAACTCTTGATACTTTACAGAATCGAACGTTCCTGTGTAAAACAGTTTCATACTCGAAACGAATATAGGCTGGATAATTTGCAGTATGTTTCAAGGAAAACTAGTTTTTCACGCCTCTCAATATTTATGATGTCATATCTCCTTAAGTATGTGTCGTAAAATGATAAAATTTTGCAGGTTCGTTGCGCGTTATATCTGGATATTTTATGGAAGGCATGTTGCGAATAGAATTAGTTGTGAAGAAGAAATAATTTAAAACGCCATTCCTGATGCCACAGTTTTACTGTACAGACTGTGAAAATGTGATAAGCGATGAAAGATTTTCCTTTCGCCATTTTGCTTCGTAAAGCTTTGATATTATGTGTAACGTCTGTGCAAGTCACCAAGCCCTCTCATTCTCAAATGTTGGATTAACATAGTCTGAAAACTTTGCGTACGGTGAAATGCGTTGATGTTCACCCTGCCCATTTGAGAGGTAGGTGGTTCTTACCCTCCGCAGTGGTTCTTTCCAGGTATCATGTGCTATGTGCGCCATGGTTGGCTGCAATATGTCCAGTAGTTTAAGACGAGAAAGTGAACACACATACATTTTCATGAGATGTACAGCTAGGGACAACACAAATGGCTCGGAGCACTATGGGACTTAACATCTATGGTCATCAGTCCCCTAGAACGTAGAACTACTTAAACCTAACGAAGCTAAGGACATCACACAACACCCAGTCATCACGAGGCAGAGAAAATCCTTGACCCCACCGGGAATCGAACCGGGGAAACCGGCCGCGGAAAGCGAGAACGCTACCGCACGACCACGAGCTGCGGACGGGACAAAACACATATGCTGACTATTACTCCCCTGCAATTGAGATAGCGTTGTACACAGACGGCGAATACAGACAGCGTTTCACTAACGTCTCATTAGATGAAGAACAAAATTCAAACAATACATTTTATATTGTGGCAGTTTTTTCCAAAACTGTCCTGTAACCTGTTTACTAATCGAATACGCATATCTGAATAGCAAATGAAAATCACGGCTGCTGCATGAAAATTGTAATCAATACTAACAAATGCTAGTGATTGCAATTGTAATTAGCTCTGTCTCTTCCTTCTGATACAGTGAAGGAATCTGGTGGCTTTTAGCAGTCTGGAAAAAGGTGAAAGTCATTATGGGGAATTGCACGTGTTATAAAGACGTTTCTGCTGAAAGTCAATTACACAGGTAAACACGGGGATGAGTGGTCTGCCGAGCGAACTTAGAAAGGGTGACTAGCAACGGCAGCCACGCCATCATAAAACTCTATTGTTGGCGAAGCCAAAAGAATCCCTTTCATCAAAGATAAATAGCTGAAGGACAGGAGAAAACATGACGCTGCTAGCGTGGGACAAGCTGTTACGCCTGATGGAGGGTGGCCGGAAAGTTCTTCTAAAAATATAGTAAGATGATCCATGATTGGCTCATAGTAATTATTTCAATAGTAGGGAAGAGTTCCCATACGTGTGTATATGGATGCCTTTACGTTGGTAATAACGAGAAATCTGTTACATAGTGGGGGATATTTTATGCCTTCTACCCCACTGCAATAGAGGAATATAATACTCTGTTTAACCACAGCAAAAGCTGCAAGAGTATGGGTTTTGTCAGCACGTACAACACATTATCGTTGATAGGACGTAGCAAAGTGTCTTGCAGTTTTCTGGTGAGATTCTGATTCTGGCAGAACCAGATAAGTTTCTTAGAGAAGAGTAAGAATGAGCTTCCGCTCGGGGCACCCTCTGTGTAAGGCTTCAGGCAACAGATTTGATCTTAGAGCTCTAGAGTGAGATGCCTACGGCTTAGAACAGAAATCAGATGCTGGGGCCTGACGTAGAATTCTCAAGCACTGCTACAGCCATGTTCTACCATCGCAAGTTATTAGAATGGTATTAGTACACCATTTTTGCGTTCACCGAGGCAAGGCAAGTGTAAAGTCATTTATCTTGCATCGGAAGTTTGTTTTGCAGGTATGATTTCCAATCAGATAGCTGCACCCACTGCGCACTTAGGCAAGAGTACTGCTGTTTGTTCATGTTTTCCGGGACTTTCCTCTAATTCATCAAATTAGTCTGCAATCTTTGGCCATATTTGTAACAAAGTTATATGTAGTTTCTGTCACGAAGCCATCCACCCTTGTATGAGTCTACAATCCCTTGTTCACATAATAATTGATTATATACTTGATTCAGTGGATGTCTTTTAATAACAAATCAGAGTGTTACTTTCACCCTTAGTTCCTTTTAATAGCTTGACGGATCCTGTTATCAGTATATCCGCGAGAGGTGCGGGACCCGTATTTTCACGAATAATTGGGCCACCCCTGATAACTTGATTATCTTATTTTCTTTCAATTCGCATCATCTTATAGGGAATAATCTATCATTGTATGTCACTGGCGACAGATTTTCTAGCACCTGAGGAGTACGCTAAATTGCTCACACCACTTCCCCTTTCGTCACGACACACGAAGAATTGCTTAGAGCTTCAACACAAAATGTTTGCCGAAAGGATCCAGGCAACATACTGAATCCTCGTGTAAAAGTTATGATTTTCGAATATGCGACTGTAAGCCACCCAGAGACTAATAATACCGACTTGACCGTACTGAATCCCCATTCAATGTTTTCAGTGCACCATCACCCAGAACAAAGTGTACTTTACCATTTGCCAACACTGCAGCAGCGAAGGCGAGTCCTGAGTTGATACTGGATAGCTCAGCCGGTAGAGTACTTGCTTGCGAAAGTCAGAGGTTTGGCGCATAATGTTAATAAAGAAATAATGATATTCCTAACTCAAGCAGAATATGCACAGAGATAAAATAACCTTTAAATTTTCCTTTTCAAAAGGAAGGGTTGAGGGAAGCTACACAGAGAACTGTTCAAACAACGGCTGTTCCCTTTCTTTCTGTGTTCGTAGTTGATCCACAGTAAGAAACAATTCAAATTAATCCATAGAAATAATAGAGCTCCAATGGTTCATTCAAGATACAGCATCCAAAATTTAATTTTAATTCTGCATACTTGTCCCACAAAGCCAGATGCCTACTGTACTGTGTAAACCACTAGGAATCCCTGCGTCTGAGTTAGCTGTCAACTTAATGCTTAAACGTATCTTGTCAAAACAACACTTAAATAACAATAACTAAAATATCCTCCGACACTGTGACATGTACAGTTCCCGTAAATCACAAAACCGCTTCAAGGAATACCTCCCACTCCATTTGCTGGCATTTGCACAAAACTGAGTCCTTGCAGCCTGTATCGATTTCATCATTCCTTCCTAAGTGAAAAAGACGAAAAAAACCTGGCTTGGCTGTACTCAGTGGCTATGTCCTATGGGTGAGATCAAATTTTAAGACTTTTCGGTCCATACCCAAGCGATATATTCTCACCATCTAATTATACGGATATTAACGACCTATAAAAAAGATGTTTTGTTTCATTTGAACGTGGCGTATTTAGTATGTCGTTCGCTATGTCAATATAATTCCGTGGTTGCGGATGTCACGCGAGCGTCGGCACCTGAACTTACCGCGGCGGACGGCAGCTGGGAGGAGCGCGCGTTCGCAGGGTGGATCCGGTTTGCCCGCACAGCGAGGAGGGCACTGTGGTGGATGGTTCAAATGGCTCTGAGCACTATGGGACTTAAATTATTAGGTCATCAGTCCCCTAGAACTTACAACTACTTAAACCTAACCAACCTAAGGACAACACACACATCCATGCCCGAGGCAAGATTCAAACTTGCGACCGTATCGGTCGCGCGGTTCCAGACTGTAGCGCGTACAACCGCTCGGCCACTCCGGCCGGCCATGATGGATAGCGGCTGCAGCTTGGTCGCGGATAACGTGGCCTGGCCTCTCTGGCATCTTGCTCGCGGTAGTCTCTGGACTAGCGTGCAGAGAATGGTGTAAGTTGAATCCAGGCTTTTGGCGGAAGAAATTGTTGGAGCCTTGTAGCCGATCCTGCCGCTATTGTAACGCGGCTGTTGGCGTTAGATGCAAGTATTATGAACTTTAGTCTCGACTGGGACAGCAAGTGAAGTTAGTGGAGTACGTTTGCAGCACATGCTCTAACACTGGTGTTATGTGAGCGATCTGGCGATAAGCTTCACAGATTGGTTAGACTACTTGTTATAGCTGTCGACATTTACCTGTAACTCGGGCCAGCCTTGGCGTGTGACGCATATAAAAGGATGTATTACTAAATCTTGTTTCTTGATTTCTCTGACTTCAGTTTCATTGGTGGTATTGTTTGATTTGAGGGATCATTTCTGTTGCCTCATAAATACTTGGTAAATACACTCCTGGAAATTGAAATAAGAACACCGTGAATTCATTGTCCCAGGAAGGGGAAACTTTATTGACACATTCCTGGGGTCAGATACATCACATGATCACACTGACAGTACCACAGGCACATAGACACAGGCAACAGAGCATGCACAATGTCGGCACTAGTACAGTGTATATCCACCTTTCGCAGCAATGCAGGCTGCTATTCTCCCATGGAGACGATCGTAGAGATGCTGGATGTAGTCCTGTGGAACGGCTTGCCATGCCATTTCCACCTGGCGCCTCAGTTGGACCAGCGTTCGTGCTGGGCGTGCAGACCGCGTGAGACGACGCTTCATCCAGTCCCAAACATGCTCAATGGGGGACAGATCCGGAGATCTTGCTGGCCAGGGTAGTTGACTTACACCTTCTAGAGCACGTTGGGTGGCACGGGATACATGCGGACGTGCATTGTCCTGTTGGAACAGCAAGTTCCCTTGCCGGTCTAGGAATGGTAGAACGATGGGTTCGATGACGGTTTGGATGTACCGTGCACTATTCAGTGTCCCCTCGACGATCACCAGTGGTGTACGGCCAGTGTAGGAGATCGCTCCCCACACCATGATGCCGGGTGTTGGCCCTGTGTGCCTCGGTCGTATGCAGTCCTGATTGTGGCGCTCACCTGCACGGCGCCAAACACGCATACGACCATCATTGGCACCAAGGCAGAAGCGACTCTCATCGCTGAAGACGACACGTCTCCATTCGTCCCTCCATTCACGCCTGTCGCGACACCACTGGAGGCGGGCTGCACGATGTTGGGGCGTGAGCGGAAGACGGCCTAACGGTGTGCGGGACCGTAGCCCAGCTTCATGGAGACGGTTGCGAATGGTCCTCGCCGATACCCCAGGAGCAACAGTGTCCCTAATTTGCTGGGAAGTGGCGGTGCGGTCCCCTACGGCACTGCGTAGGATCCTACGGTCTTGACGTGCATCCGTGCGTCGCTGTGGTCCGGTCCCAGGTCGACGGGCACGTGCACCTTCCGCCAACCACTGGTGACAACATCGATGTACTGTGGAGACCTCACGCCCCACGTGTTGAGCAATTCGGCGGTACGTCCACCCGACCTCCCGCATGCCCACTATACGCCCTCGCTCAAAGTCCGTCAACTGCACATACGGTTCACGTCCACGCTATCGCGGCATGCTACCAGTGTTAGAGACTGCGATGGAGCTCCGTATGCCACGGCAAACTGGCTGACACTGACGGTGGCGGTGCACAAATGCTGCGCAGCTAGCGCCATTCGACGGCCAACACCGCGGTTCCTGGTGTGTCCGCTGTGCCGTGCGTGTGATCATTGCTTGTACAGCCCTCTCGCAGTGTCCGGAGCAAGTATGGTGGGTCTGACACACCGGTGTCAATGTGTTCTTTTTTCCATTTCCAGGAGTGTATATAAGCTGTGTCTGGGTCGACTACCGCCTGTTGCTTTACTTCTTGATTGTGTATGGTAGCTTGGCCTTTCTATGGCCGTTTTGTAACCAGACAACGAACTTCACTTGTCTTGAAGTTAGACGTATTCAAGCGTAAATCACCTGTGGCGAAAGAATTCTTGTAGTTGTTTAACGGACTTATCAGCAAAATTTGGAAATGAGATTTTTGTTATGTGATAAGTTCTTGATGTCCGATTTGGCCGTTTAATACATGTTGATTGATTTTTTGAGTGTATATTGTCGTCTTATCGCTCTGAGGCTGCGTTATAATGAAACAAATTATATTGGAAAGCTAACGTGGAATGTATCCTGGCAGAACCCCTGTGCGGAAGAAATCATTATGGTAATTCATTTGACAGATCTATGTCAATTTAGTAACGTGAGTTCCTATCTTCTTGGAATCGAACGATTTTGATTTCCTGCAAAACAGTCGTTTTTGTGAATCTGTGTATTTCCCTGTCAACCCAACATCACCTATAACCTACTGGGAGCCTGTTCACGTTACACTTTGATAGCGGAGCTTGGTTATGGATGGTGAGAGGAGTACACTACAAAACTGATAGTAAAAGAAGTTTGGGTGTATTGCTTCTCGTGTTTAACAAGAGACCGACAGTATGCTGAGTTACCTTCTGGCGCTATAAGACGTAGATGATAGATTTGACAGAAAGCATCAATATCAGTTGTTGAGTTCTATGCTCTCTTGTAGTTCGGAACGTCTGGCGCGACAGTCGACCTGTGATCAACTGGCGTTCAGAGATTTTTGGCGTGGATTTGCAGAGAATTTCCTCTTGAAACGCCCATGACATGAACTAGTTGCTTGAAGATATTTGTCAAGGGGAAGAACACAAGCTGAAAAAGAAAGAGAGATTGAGAATTATATATAAGTGCGTGTGATAAATCCCTTCACTGTAAAATTTCTCTCCTTCATGCCTCCTCTGTGTTACCACAGATGACACGTCACTGGTCTCATTTGTACTAAGATTGCAGTACACGCGAGGTGCCCATTTGCTTTCATCGCGCTGAGTGGAATGCATAATTTCTAATTAATGTTTATCAACATGCAGTCTTCTACAGTTGTTGTTCCCTGCGCAGAAAACTGCACGTAGGTCGTGAATCCACTATCTTGAGGCTGTAAGAAACTCTTAGCGAGGAACATATTATTTCAATAATTAAATTTCCAATCAGAACACGAGAAATTGCACAGCTAAATACTACTTTAGAGTCGGAAATGATTTCCATTCTTTAACAAAATAATGAACTGCATATTTACCCAGTTACTATCACACTGTTCTCAACTATATGTCCATATAACCATAATTTGCCAATAAAGTCTTAACCTGATCCCGGCTGCAGCAAACCACATGTCTCTCTTACGAGACTGCTGAACCAGCTCTCACATTTACAAACTAGACATTGCAAATTAAGTCTTAAGTGATACCGCGGCAGGTAATACGTCCGTCCTCCGAGACTACCGAACTAGCTCTGATCTTACAGCTGAACCACTTCGCCCGCCATCCAAGTTACGCACGAACCGAGAACCATCGAAGTGCTTCAAAATGGTTCAAATGGCTCTGAGCACTATTGGCTTAACTTCTGAGGTCATCAGTTCCCTAGAACTTAGAACTACTTAAGCCTAAATAACCTAAAGACATCACACACATCCATGCCCGAGGCAGGATTCGAACCTGCGACCGTAGCGGTCGCGCGTTTCCAGACTGTAGCGCCTAGAACCGCTCGGCCACTCAGGCCGGCCCGAAGTGCTTCGTCTTCCTTTTCGTTAAACAGTTGTTTATTATTCTGGTGGTTATTAATACTTGTGAAATAATGTAATGATAGCAAGCTATTGAGAGACTGTCGAAATCATGGTCAAGGTTTGCAATAAACCTGTATTTGCAGCTGGTTGGCTGTTATGTACGAATGCAAGCTTTCGCTGCTATATCCGTTTATAAAACATTCTCGGGTTTCAGGCTGCGTTAAGTGGTTGGCTGTTAATTCTAATCCACTGAAGCTCTTGCATACACTCTTACTGAAGCGGAGCCACGTTCAAAATCTGTAAGGAACTTACTGTAGGGGAAGCATATTTACAGAATTCGATTTTACACACATGTACATCTGCTATATTATAAGGTATGTTTTTACCTTTGAATACGCCGCCTTCATCATTATTTACATCACCACCGTCAAAAATCAAAATGTTCTTTTAAAATCAGTAAATATTTCAAGTCATCCTCTGTACCTGTTATAGAAGCGACAGGGAGACAATCCTAAAAATGAGAATCATTCCTTAATGTGAAATGGAAAATTTGCCATTTCGTGGTATAAAAATCAGCTACATGCTGTAATCCTGAGGTAAGAAACAGGCTATCATTGTAGTGAAGTATGAGACAACGAAGCATGGCAGGTTTATCTGTGATTACCTGTCAATAATCGAATGCCGACACTGTAAACAGACCTATCTACACGAGTCACCGTCCCGCCAGTTCTGTACATAGCAAGGAGTTGGTATCAGAATTCCAACGCACTGAAGAGCCAAGGAAACTGGTACACCTACCTAATATCGTGAAGGGCTTCCGAAAGCACGCAGAAGTGCCACAACACTACGCGGCATGGACTCGACTAATGTCTGAAGTGGTGCTCGAGGGAAATGACACCATGAATCCTGCAGGGCGGTCCATCTAAGAGTACGAGGGGGTGCAGCGCATTTCAAGGCATCCCAAACACGCTCAATAATGTTCGTGCCTGGCGAGTCTGGTGGCCAGCGGAAGTTTTTAAACGCAGAAGAGATTTCTTGGAGCAAACTCTGTAGGAATTCTGGACGTTTGGGGTTGAGCCGTGCACAGCTCGCGTTTATCCAATTTATTGTTTTTCATCTTCTATTACGGTACTGCCGCATCGTTTTCTTATTCCCTTTACTGGCGTCACTAACTTCCTGCCTTACGTGACCGTGAGCGGCAGCAGCAGCGCGTATCGATAAGTGCACTGTCGTAGCATCCCTAGAGCAACCGATAGTATTTGTGGGTCGTCGTGTGTCTTGCAGTCAGTTCGCGACGGACCTGCAGTGCAGACGGGACGCAACAGCAGTGAAGTCGGGGAATGGAGTGCCAGTGAGGCGCTGGCGACACATGAACTGTCCGATGGAGGGAGATTGGAGCGGGACGACCGTTGGTTGGTCGTTCGGTCGGTCGTCTCATCGGCCGACGTATACTTCGTCCTTTCATCGTTTCTGAGCCTGGGGAGTTGGTCGGTTGGCGTGGAGCAGCGGCGCAATGTTTGGCCGGGCCCGCTGGCGGCCTCTATACATGATCGAAGTGTGTGGTGCTGTTCCAATTGCTACGAGGTTCGTGGCTCACCGATCCTGGAGTTTTGACTTCATCTACCAGCAAGTCAAGACTGTTCACATTGTGTCGTTTGAAGTTCGTGGTCGGCTGTTGGGATATTCCCACGAACAACAACGTGTGTTTTCAAGTTGGCAAATTTTAGCCACCCTCTGGTGGAGTTTAATTGTAATTGGTTATTTGAATTGAAGTGCACCAGCGAAATCTTCTGCCTTTTTACCGTTAACATTCCGGTTACCTGCCCTGGCCATTGACATAAATCAGGCAGTGTATTTTTCTCATTGTGTTGTCGCTGTCCAGCATTGTGTGTAGTTTGACAGCTCAATGTATAATTGGTTGTGGGCACCAATACCTTCTACCTTGTTCCATTGAACTCCCTGTTGTGTGCTGGTCGGATGAAGTGGAGGTTATCTTGTCTGTGGGTCCGCTGACTCTCTGTCGGTTGGATTGTCGTCGGATCGACAATGGTTGGGCCGACTGCCTGTCTCACCTAAGCGAGGGGTAGTGTTTGAATTCCAGGCCGACCCTCAGAACTTCTGAGTGCCATTGGGTGTATTGCCTTTTCTTGTTTCTTCTTGTTGTTTGTACTTGTATGGCTTCCAGCTGAGTTTTAGATTAAGGTTGTTTTGCCCTTAAAGCGTCAGATGGCTTGGGCCTTCAGCCTAAATTAATAACTGTTTTATGTAAAGCCTTTGGCATTTTTAAAATTAATGTTATTGAGTCTTAAGTGTTGAACCTTTAGCCAATTTTGAATTTAAGTTGTTTGCTTTTAAAGTGTCATCTTCTTTGGGACTTCAGCCTAATTAAGGAACTTTTTTAAGATATGGCTCTGCCTTCTAAATTTCTGATTTTGGTTGAGCTTCAAGTTATTGGCTTTCAGCAGTTTTTAAATTAAAGTGGTCTTGCCCTGAAGGGATGAGGTTGTACGGCGCATTCAGCCGCTAATTAAGTTCCAAAACTAAAGCTGTGTTTTATTTTTTTAAGTAATTTCTTGGCTCTTGTAATGTTTGATCAAATAAAAGGTTGTATGTTCGATTGTAACTGACAGACGCTTATTTTGTCCCCTTTCCACAACTTAAACTACCTGTCTTGTCCTGTGGGTTCAGCAGGGGGTCTCAGAGGTGTCGCATTGTCGTGCTGGAATTGCCCAAGTCCTATGGAATTCACAATGGATGTGAATGGACGCAGATTATCAGACAAGATGTTTACGTACGTGTCTCCCGTCGGAGTCGTGTTTGGACGTATCAGCGGCCCATATCTCTCCAACTGCACACGCCATACACCATTACAGAGCCTCCACCTGCTTGAACAATGCCCTGCTCACATGTAGGGTCCATGGATTCGTGAGATTGCCTCCATAAACGTGCACGTCCATCCGCTCGACGCAGTTAGACATGAGTATCGTCCGACCAGGCAGCATGTTTCACACGGTACCTTCGTGAAGTGGTTGTACGACAAAATCCTCACTTCATCGTTACCTCTGAGATGCTGTATCCCATCGCTCATGCGCCGACTATAACACCACGATCAAACTCATTTAAATCTTGATAACCTGTCATTGCAGCAGCAGTAACCAATCTAACAACTGTGCCAGCCACTTGTCTCATATAGGCGTTGCCGGCCGCAGCTCCGTATTATGCATGTTTACGTATCTCTGTATTTGAAAAATCATGTCTATGCCAGTTTCTTTGGCGCTTCAGTGTACGGTATATTTACCAACTTTACGGGAGGCACAGTATTAGGTGAACGTATTTGGCTGGTGATCAGGTTTCAGAGCATGTATTGTAAACATTCTGCGAGACAGGAGAGTGAGCCGGCCGCGGTGACCGTGCGGTTCTAGGCGCTTCAGTCCGGTACCGCGCGACTGCTCCGTTCGCAGGTTCGAATTCTGCCTCGGGCATGGATGTGTGTGATGTCCTTAGGTTAGTTAGGTTTAAGTAGTTCTCAGTTATAGGGGACTGATGACCTCAGATGTTAAGTCCCATAGTGCTCAGAGCCATTTAAACCATTTTTGAACAGGAGAGTGCTGATTCACAAGCAGATTTTGGCTCTGAGAAGCAATATTAGCGCCTCGTACTTAAGTAGGAGTATGTAGTTTTATTCATCTCTCCGAAGTAACTTGAGGATATGTTTATATTAACCATTTGAAACAAATTTACCCTAGGTGTCTGATTCTTTTACTGTCTTAAATTCTGCTTACAATATCACAACTGTACTAGCAAATTAATGAGAAATGGCGTACTGAGAATACCCCATGGGAAATCAAAACGTCTGCACTACGCGTTCAGGCTGTATGTTATCGGTTCACATAACATCAATCATAAAAATGCGTAGATATGTAGTTACGCTGGATTGGTCGTATAAAAATACAACAGGTGAAGAATGTACAATACGTTTTGGAATTACTTTCATCTTCGAAACAAAAGCATTAGCAGTTATATACACACAACATGAAACAGCAGAATACCTCTATCATCTCAGGTTACGTACTCAAATGTGAGGCTACGTTACCAAAACTCTGGCTCTTTATTTTCAAATGGAAAGGTGGTATTGTGACCTGTAAGGTAGACAATGATATGAGAAAACGATGATGCATTTCGTTTGAGCAAACCTTTATTCATTATGTAGTTGTGACTGATGTTTCATCCTTACTGTCGGTAGAAAGATTTTGACGTTCACACAAGCGGAATACAATGATAGTGTCCTGATTTCAGGAGAGAGTCTTACCCGTGTTGTGGAAGAGCGTTCGAAACAACGCCACCCAGGCAGAAAAACGATTACCCACAGTACGGTAGTCGTAGATTAACCGTAAGCTGGACAACTACCGAAAACAGTTACGGATGAAACAACGTCATTGTCTGCTGTGGCATCGATCAGTAAGAGTGCACAGCGCAAGTCGCAGGAAACATAGGTCAGCCGTTCATCAGTAATGAGAATTTTGGACTACATTAGTGTACACTATTACAAAATGCAATTTTTATGTTATTTCAACGAGGACCAAATGCTCGAATGTATGGCACACAACTGTACGAAAACTGTCTTTTCCCGTAGATGTTGCTGACGGATCGAGGTAGTTTCTGTATGAATGGAGATGTAAATAAACAGGTGTACACTGGTTAGATGGCAGCCCGTACGGGTTGAATTCAGCTAAGATTGCTGGAGCATTGAAAGTAAATGTTTAGAGTAAAGTTTGTGGATCCCGTATCGTTGGACACCATTTCATTCGGGTCACTGATTGTGGGTCGTTATCTTCAGGTCTTAGACGGTGATGCGCTGCGGTCGCTGCTGTCTGAAGGTGGAACATTTACTGCTTTGTTACAGCACGCTGGTGGCACACCTCATTAAGTGCTAGCTAGCGGTCTGGGCATACCTGGACATCCTGGCTCCTAGCAAACGGATCGGTCGTAGAGGTTGTAGAGGCCGCCACGTTCCCTGTCTTTGAACCCATACGATTTTTATCTGTAGAGACATGTGAATTCATTTGTCTAGGTACTAAAGCACAGAAACCATGGCGAATGAGTGAATCGGTTAGCAATAGTCTTACAATACCCTCAAACTTGGTTGCCCTCTCCCATCTCGTACTTATCGACCTTGAATTTTTATTAAACACTAGTTTCTGCTTGGAAAGGAGGCCTCCCCGCCTGTGGACCACCCTGTATGCAAAAAAATGGATTGGTGAAAAAATATTTCAGACTCCTTCAGATGTCTTTAATGGCATGTAAATCTATAGTCTCCCGTCGCTTTTCTCGTCAGCACACTAACAGTATGAACCAGTTCCTTTCCTTCTGCTTTTAACTGTCTTCTATTTTCATGACATTCACAAGTTAATTCATTATTAGGAAGGTATGGAGCTTAAAATGCAGTTAGTATCTTTTTTTGTAACTGAACATGAAAGTGTTTTGAAATAAGCAGTAGACACACTGAGCATACTTTTTGAAAGCTACTGTTACTTTAACGGCCAGTGGAATGGTCCAAAATGAATCTCAGAGCCTATAAAATCATAGCTCTAATGCTCTACTGAATTATTTTGCCTTTTGTTTTGTTTATTGTTATAACATTGAGTTTCTGTAAGTGTTGTTGGATTGAATCGATACCGTGAGAGTGTTTATTCTTTTCTGTGTAAAATCTTTGATGTCATGGTTTGATTCTATGCAATGTAGTGTATCTATCATTTGAATTCTTTGCCTCATTTGGAGGGAACAAAACTTACTGTATATAATTGTAACTTCTGTGTGAATAATTTTTTGTAGACATATCAATATGTGTAACTGGTCTATTTTATTTAAAGTGATAGTTCGCTGTTACGTAAACTGCTGACCTTCACTTAGGGTTCTTAGTCATTTTGTATGTAAAAGGTGTTGTGGTTCCCCTCGGGAACTTAGTAGCGCGCGCAGATTGTGGTTGGCATAGGTAGAAGACTGCTTACGTAAAAGTTGTGTATTGTGCTACCGGCCGAGGTGGCCAAGCGGTTCTAGGCGCTTCAGTCCGGAACCGTGCGACTGCTACGTTCGCAGGTTCGAATCCTGCCTCGGGCATGGATGTGTATGATGTCCTTACGTTGGTTAGGTTTAAGTAGTTCTAAGTTCTATGGGAGTGATGACCTTAGATGTTGAGTCCCATAGTGCTCAGAGCCATTTGAACCATTTTTTGTATTGTGCAGATTCCGAGAGAGCCTTTTCCTGACGCTTTTCAATGCCTCGGATTGATGGATAAAGGGCTGGAACTATTCTGGAATTGGTATCTATCATCGCCACCAAGAAATGACAGAGTCCGTCAATTCTACCTCCAAATCCACTTACCAACATGCACTCGTCACCACGTTGCGCAATCAATGAAAAGGAACCAAGGAATTATAAAAATGTACAGTGAAGGATCAGCTCATGTGGATGATTTATTTGTCTTGTAATAAGGTAACCAAAAGACTATTTATGAAAACCTACCTTGATTTATCCTCTGTCCCATTTCCACTTAGGATCCTTCCCATGCTAAAGTGATTACCAAGTGTCCTTATTGCAAGAACATTAAAGCTCAGTGTTTTACTAATTAATGCCGCTTGACGATAGTAAGAAAAAAATAAGTTAAAGCTAATGTAGCAGAACTGAGTAATATAGTAATTGATGCTTGCTGAAAATAATTTTTCTATTAAAACTGCTTATTAATATTTTGTTGCCAACTTCTAATGTGAATGTTTTCAAAACTGTGGCTTATAGAGTTTTGCAAATTGAATGATTACAGTGCAGTCTGTTGAAAATCACCGAAAGGTGAGCTATTGTCTTATAACAACATCAAGTTGTGTTCTACTGCACTAAAAGTTGAGAACTATTACTGTTGAAAGTTACATGTTCGTGACTGTTAAGGGCTTGTTTCTTTAGTGTATTGAAAGTGTGTTCAGTTTGCTCTACTACAGTGGTCAAGATTAAGGGCCCTCCTCCATTGAAAGTAGTTAAAATGCACAAAGTTACTTAATTATGGAAAATTTCAATTACTCTTGCTATTCAAGTCAAATCCTGTACAACATTGGGTTACTCTTGTGTATTAAAAGCTAATAATAATGGTGTAACAAGATCCACAGTTTGTCTCTTGTGCTCATGCTAGATAACGATTAATAGAGAGACCACTATCCATAAAAACAGTAATTTCTTTATTCAAAAGACATTGAAAAGTAATTTGTTAGTGAACTCCATTTAATTTTCATTTAAGGATAAAGGTGTTAAGTAGTGAGAGACTTAATCTATACACAATAACTAATTTTGCTGTGAACCATTTTCATATTTCATGTTAGATAGGAATTTATTTGAAAAGTAATATTAGACCTATGTCCAATTTACGATTCTACAGTGAATATTAATATTAACGTTATTGAGACCATTCAATTTGACTAAGTCCTCAAGGTAATAGTGTGTTTTGTTGTCTGTTATATTTATACAAATAGTTTGTTCTGCTATATCTGTCAGCTCCATACATTTACATATGCAGGCACCAGAGTTCATTGCACGCTCGTGTGGCAAAGTGTAGGTTGTATTTGCCGTTAAAGATACTCATACCTATTTCCTTGAACAAGAATGTTAATCATTCTCATGCCTAAATAGGCTGGCGACCGTCTTTTTAATCTTTTAACAGTGTGGATAGGTAAAATATTGTTTATTCCTGTTTAATTATTTTCGTAATTCTGACTTTCACTTCCAATAAGCCACCTACGTTAGGTGCAACACGGTCAACATAACAAAATTCCTTTCGGAAGGTAACACTGCTCTGTTGCTTTATACCATAATTGCTGTAACAAGATAGTTTTATTTCACGACCTGCCCCAACTTTAAGGTTATGGTATAGCAGTAGCAGGCGGTAATGTTATAAGCCAGTGTAGTGGACGATGTGCCATATCCCATGAAAATACTTCAAATGCGCCATAAAAGTCTTATGTTATTTACAAAACAAAAATAACAATTTATAGATGCAGATGGAAATAATGGCTACGTAATTCTTTGAGCATTAAACTGACACGATTTAAGAGAAACTGATGAAGTTCGTGAGTGCTGCACTCTAAGATTTCTCGGCTCTATTTAAACAGCCGTTCTGCGACGGGGTGTTACTGTTTTAAATTTGTGTGACGTTATATCCTTCTTATAGTTCTATCAGCACACGCCAATGGTACTGCAGTAAAAGTACTACATTACCATAAAAACCTGGTCCCTGGAGCGACCCTCTATAAACTCTTGAAAACTGATAATTCTACCCTTAACTTAATAGTTACTGATTTTTTTTTTTTTTTTTTTTTTTTTTTTTTGCATCACGTTACCCGTAACCCACAGCTGTCAAAAATAAAAAGAATATAACAAGAAAGTTCTGTACCAAAACGCGGGACTGTTAAAGGAAAGAAAAGATAGTCCAGTAAATATTGTCTACACTGTCCAAAAGAGTTAGGGAAACACTTGTATCAGAGTCCGATATGTTAAATCTATTTTGAGGCAGGCGGTACCCGTAGTGATACTGAATGACTTGAGATATTTGCTTTCAATGTGTCCAACGAAGTCAGTCGCCATATGCTGGCTGTAGCATGCATTATAGTGATTTTTGACGCTTCAAAAGAAGGTGTAGTGAGGTACACAAACAATGAAAGTTGCAAGCGGGGTCTGTTTGATCCAAAAAGTTTGGAATTCTGTGCCTCTCTGTCATCCATAGCTAATGGACACGCTGCAAGGAGACAGGTTAGTGTACAAGACCAGTGGGACAAGGTTGCCGGCGCAGTAGAAGACCACGTGAAGGCCGATATCCGGCCATCTCTCCGTTGAGGCGTCTCACGGATACCACCAGAGCACTGCCAGACGATCTCTCAAGGGCCACTGGAGCCGCTGCGTCCGATCAAACTATAAGGAACAGGCTACGAGAAAGGACCCAGCCGTCCTGTTCGACTACACCACTTGACATGACAACATCTTGTAGCTCGCCTTCAGTTCTGCCGTAGCCAAGTCAAACGGCATCTTCGTCACTGGCAAAACGTGTTACTCATAGACGAGTCCGTATATCCTGCGACGCAAGATGATGGCCATGTTCGTCTGTGGGGACCCGTGCTAAGTGGTACCTTCCAAATTTTTTCCAGGAAATCGATGGATTTCCAAGGTTTATGATGTTGTGGGGAGGCTTCATTGTTTACAGTCATGCGGTATTGTTGTCTGAGGTCACCTTACCACCAGGCAGTACACTGAATAGGTCCCATTAGACTATGTAGTGGCTCCTGCATACACTGGTGACCCTGAATTCCTTGTAAAGCCAGGGTCCATGTGACACATGTGACACTGAAGTAATGGAATGATGAAAAGTTTCTGTGGGAACAAACTGCTCAGGTCATCGGTCCCTAGGCTTCCACACTACTTAGTCTAACTTAAAATAAGTTACTCTAAGGACAACACATTACGCTAAGGACAACACACACACACCCATACCCGAAGGAGTACTCGAACCTCCGACGGGGGAAGCCACCCGAATAGTGGCAAGTCGCCCTAGACAACGCAGCTACCCCGCGTGGCATAGTGGAATGGCTAAACACCGTCGTGCATATGTGGAACTAACGACGACTTAAGAGAATCGTTCATCGTCACAGAAGTACAACCCTTCTGCAAATCTCTGCAGATTGCAGTGCTGGGCCATCAACAAGTGTCAGTGTGCGAACCATTCAACAAAACGTTATCGATATGGGCTTTCGGAGCCGAAAGCCCACTCGTGTACCCTTGATGACTGCACGATACAGAGCTTTACGCCTCGCTTGGGCCCATCAACATCGACATTGGACTGTTGATCACTGGAAACATGTTTCCTGGTCGGACGAGTCTCGTTTCAAATTGTATCGAGCGGATGGACGTGTATAGGTATGGAGACTTCCTCCCGAATCCATGGATCTTGCATGTCAGCAGGGGACTGTTCAACCTGGTGGAGGCTCTATAATGGTGTGGGGCGTGTGCAGTGTGAGTGATATGGGACCCCTGATACGTCTAGCTACTACTCTGCCAGTCCAGCCGTACGTAAGCATCCTCTCTGATGTCCTGCATCCATTCATGTCCACTGTGAATTCCGACGGTCTTGGGCGATTCCAGTAGGACAATGCGACACCCCACACGCCCAGAATTGCTACGGAGCGGTTCTAGTAACACTCTTCTGAGTTTAAACGCTTCCGCTTGTCACCAAATTCCCCAGACCTGAACATTATTGAGCGTATCTGGGATGCCTTGCAACGTGATACTCAGAAGAGATCTCCACCCCATTGTACTCCTACGAACAGCCCTGCAGGATTCAAGGTATCAGTACCCTTCAGCACTACTTAAGACATTAGTCGAATCCATGCCAGTTCGTGTTTTGGCAGTTCCGCGTGCTCGTGGGAGCCCTACGATATTAGGCACGTGTACCAGTTTCTTTGGCTCTTCAGTGTATAACGCTAGCGTGCAAAATTTCTCTCGAACCGGCCATACTTGTTGGACAACACTGAAAGTGTCTGCGCTACCAAACAGTGTTGTATGATTGTGTATGGTTGCCGTATGCTTCCCCAATTCAGCGTGGATTGTTGCAACGCTATTCCGCGTTAAATACAAAAAATTAATTACCGCATCGTACTTCACTTCGTCGATTATCTGCGCCACGTTGTTTCGGTTCCTATGACTGTGTGCACAGTACTTTGTATCGGTTATTTTAGTGTGTACCAGGACTATCAGATACATAGAAATGTATCGATAATCAAATAAAGACTTATTCCGTAACTTTATACTTTCGGGGTGATAACTCCAATCTTATGGCTATCTCTCCTATATGATCATCTTGGTCTGGCTCAGTTTGTTTCCCACTTCATGAAAGACTGTGAAGAAGTGGGTAATAAATATAGCCTATGAAATCAATACTGGTATGGCTTTGTATGTTTTGCCTCATAGTTCATGTTACTGCTATAGTTGGTGCTCCAGTGGCTTGACGTCATCAAAATAGCGCTAGCGGGAAATTAAAATATCCAAGATGGCTTTCGTGGGAAACCTAAAAATCAGAGATGGTGATGGTGGTAAATTTAAAGGCAGAAGGATAGCTGGTTGGGCTATTATTTTTCATCGCCAGAGGATGGGTGTGGGGTATCGTCTACTGTGGGACGTTTCCCAGTATATATCAGGGCCGGTTCACGGCTAATGGTATAGCATGGCACGGAAAATTCAGAGAATTAGAATCCTTTTCCATGGCCAAAAATATCACAAATTAGATTCTTTGTGTAATTTTTTGGATAAATAATTTTTAATAAGGCGCATGAAATGAAGAGCGTTCAGATACTTACGAGCACCACCAAGACAACTACATTGTGATGGGATCTTTCATTTTAACAACCCGTGACGTACGTTTAAGTGTGTAAATACTGCAAGTAATTTCCTTTACGTAATGCATTCAACGTGGTGAAGAATTCAGAGCTTTTAGATACTTTTAGCATACTGTAAAGTACACCCAATAGGTAAATGCCTTGGACGTATACTAGATAAATAACGCTGTGAGAAATTACCCTAATATAACAGCAATGATGTAGTGTATGTTTTGGCTGACTGACAGATCCGTGGATTTCTGCCTGTCACCTGTTTTCCTACCATTATTTTCGTCTACTCCCTAGACGATGGAGACACAGACTAACTTCTCTTACAGCAGGGAATTCGATCGCTAAGACAAATACCGAATACCTCGATTACTGAAGGGAGCAAGGGGACACTACAGACCATAACAGACATACAACTGTTACATCCTTGATAAAACACAGAAATTGGAAGTAGTTTTGTTATAAAATGACAGAATTTGCCAGCTTACAAATTTGGACTACACGTCAATCCTCAGGCTTGCTGTGGATCAAGCCAAATGATATTGGAAGACATACAAACACACTGGAAATGAGGATAAATTGATCAGTACCTGAGAAAATATTTATCACAAACCAGGGGATGAATCTACGGTGTTTTGAATCACGTAGGAAAGGAATCAGCCATGAGTAATCACATAATGTAAACACGCAGACAGCAGCACGTGGCAAAGCTTAGAGTTCTAACATTGATGGAGGCGTGTTTGCATCTTAACCGCATACGGAGCTGCTATGAGCATTCTATCGCGAAAGTGTTGATGAAAGCTGAACGTTACACTGCATGGCTGCTTCTATGGTGGTTGAAACCAATATATGTTGCGCGAAAAACGTGGCAACTAGTGTACTAGTGATAGTTAGGAAGTGATGCCTACGAAGAACTGCTATGAACTGTGAAAGAGAGAACGTCTCTCAGTGCTTTTTTCCCCCGGACGCAGCTCAAGATTCTGTTTACTCTGATAGAAAAAAATCTTCCTGTAGCCAACTTGACTGTAAGACGTGTCAGTATCCCCATCTTCAATCGTTGCCTCGGCTTGAATTTGAAATTAACAGTCCCTGGAACTAATGTAACTGTACACAATTTTGTGTTTTTTGTGGATTAAATGACCAGTGATCAAGAAAACAGCTCCATCCCAACCATTCGATACTCCTAGACTTAGGAAAGCTGTCGGTGGTTTCGGTTGGATGGAGAACATAATATTTAAGCTACAAATAAGCAGGTTAAAATCACCTACTTTTTAGATAATTTACTGGCCTGTGCCTCCTATCACTGAACTGATAATTGAATAAGCATTTCGAATCTGTTTTTGGAAATGTAGTTACAATTTTATTTAACTATCACTCCTTTTATTGTGACAGAGGTGTACAGCTGCCGAGATTTCATGATGCGTTTAAACCTCTCCGAAAAATCTCTGGTTACTACCTGTCTCCTCCAAGGTTTGTGACTCGACAGACAGCTGTCCCTGTGACAATTAATATTCCCTGATATTGATCAGACATAAAGTGAAACCAAACAATAAAACATACGACGGAGAAAAAATCGCAATACCAGATGATTGTGAATGTGGAGTAATGAAATTTTGAGAACCGATTTGTCTAAGCAACATATTTAAGTGATAACATTGCAAGATCACAGGTTAATATAAGCACACGATAAGCCAGTGTAAATATCAAATGTTGGTACATTAACGACCGGTGTCAATGGCAGAACGTTGAATGCAAGCATGCATGTGTCGCGTGTAAGTCTGTGGGATGGCGTTCCATGGGTTTTGTACTTGGTCGATCAATACAGACACGGTTAAAGCTGTTCATGGATGGTCCTGGAATTGTCATTCGATGATGTCCCATACGTGCTGTATTGGAGACAGATGTGGTGAACGAGCAGGCCAAGCCAACATGTCGACACTCTATAGAGGATGTTGGGTTACAACAGCGGTACATTGGCGAGCATTATCCTGTTGGAAAGCTCTCCTGGAATCCTGTTAATGAATGGCAGCACAACGCGTCTAATTACCAGACTGACGTACAAATTTGCAGTCAGGTTTCGTGGGATAACCACGAGAGTGCTCCTGCTCTCATACGGAATCGTATCCCAGACGAAAACTCCAGGTGTAGGTCCAATGTGTCTAGCATACACACAGGTTGGTTGCAGGCCCTCAACGGCGTTCCTCCTAACCAACACACGGTAATCATTGGCACCGAGGCAGAACCAGCTTTCATAAAAAACACGACCTCCAGCCTCCTCTCCAATTAGCTCTAGCTTGACACCACTAAAGTCGCAAATGGCGGTGCTTTGGGCCCTGTGGAAAGCGAGCTACAGTTTGTCTAGTGCGGAGCCTTCCTTGAAGCAACCGATTTGTAACAGTTCATTGTGTCACTGTGCTGCCAGCTGCTGCTCAGATTGGTGCTGCAGATGCAGTGCGATGCGACAGAGCTAAACGCCGAACAAGATGGTTTTCCCTTTCGGTAATGCCACGTGGCCGCTCGGAACCCGGTCTTCTTGCTGCTGCACGTGTTCGTGTCCACGACAGCCAGCAATCATTCCTGCCCAGACTTTCTGCAGTTTCGCAGAAGGGACATCCAAGTTCTCGTAGCCCTACTACAAGGTGTCGTTCAAACTCAGTGACGTGCTGAGAACGGCGTCTATGTCGCCTTGAAAACGTTACTGGCTAACGTCAACTCTTCACAACGAATCTCAAGGTTTACTAACGGTCAGGGCCGTTACTGCGCGTATTTCTAGCCTCATAGCGGCGCTACTAGTGCCATTCTGATAATAGTGGCGTGAAATTTTAATAGACGTCATCTTTCAGATGTAGAGAAATGCCTAAGAACTTTCGTTTGTGCCACACAACTCCTTCTTGCCGCTGACATCTTTTCCTTCGTTACCGTACACACTGAATAAACGCAAGCCCCAAACACGTACACGAAAATATTTTACAAAAACCAAGATGAATTGACCCTGAAGACTGCCTCACTACGAAAGGTTCCCATACAGAAAAGAGACACAAGTAGTTTAAATATTGATTTGGAATGCTGTTTCATTTTCTCAATTCAATCAACCAGTATTTTAGTTTAAACAGGCAAAAATTATGACAAGACATGTAAGCTTGTGCATTTAACCAAAACAAAATTGTTATTTCAAATGCTGGTAATTGTCAGCTTGCAACGACTGTTCGACCACGAGGACCCCTTCAAGATTGCAATAATGGTAGACAAGGAAGAATAAACACAAAATGAACATTAAGATTTCGCTGGATGTTTGTCGAGGTCCTATTGTTATGCTACTGGTTTTTCACTTGCACTACAGATTTAGTCACGTAGTAACTTAGTAACGGGAGAGATGTACCAGCCACATTTCTTGTTTGTCAAAACACTCTCACTTTCACTCAACTTTCCGGCGATGTAAAGGAGTGCCATAGTGGGTAAAATGTTGTTCCTGCCGAGGGAGGGGAGGCGCATAGACTGTCTGGCGAGACAATTTGTAGGATAAGTGACCAAGGCCACCACCACTGCTGCAGTTACGGTGTTACAAGTTCTGTTGCATGATCGATTTCGAACTTCATGCACCATTTTCATACACAGCAAACGTAGTATTTTTTTTTAAATAATGTACATCAGTACATATACAACAAACGATTTCTTCCAAAGCATACTTTAAGCGTTGAATAGAGCGGTTTCACTGACAACGTGTAAATATCTCTGGGTTTACACGTTTGAAACGTGTGCCTGTGGGATATGTGCATTAGATAACAGGTGCTATAATTAATGATAGCAAATAAAGTAAATCAATAATATTTCCTCTCTTATTATATTTATGTCATTACACGTTGTTATTGCTCATGTTTCAGGTGAAGTGAACATAGATTTACTGTGAGTGAATAACCACTCCATTATAGAAACATTTGTGGTATTACAGCAACCTTTACATTCACCTTGAGTAGATATTAATCGAAAATATACCCTGTGGTATCGTATACTGATGTGTCACACATAAGGCGAAGAAAGCTACTGCTTAAATATTTTGTTGTGAGCGTATATAATGGCACAGTAGGTCAAACAAGTCTAGTCTCTACTGCATTCTCAGGACATCCCACACATGAATATTAAGATAAATTCCGTTGTATCACGCACAATCGCAGTGCCATAACAAAGCCTGCATCTCGCATCGACAGCACAGAAGATAGCGATGTTTCGCTGCTTACTGCAACGTCGAATGATAGGCGCTGGCAAAGCCACGCCCTCTCTCCCAGCTCTGCAGCGCCACCACACGGAGGCCGAGATGTAGCCGTCCACAGGGAGGCTCAGCTCAATTCGTAGGGTTCCGATCAAGCAAATATCATCATCTAGCTGGGACACACGTGTTAGTCATGTCTTAGATTGAACTGTCATTGTAAACTTTGACTTGAAGAGAAGAATTTAATAAATATGTGCATAACTGACGCTTTGGCATTCAAAGACAGTTGTAAATATTTGGCACATTGCTATGGCAATGGGATACATAAAGTTAAGTAAATCTTTTTATTATTCCTTTAATAAAGTGAACTAATATTTAATATGATTTAGTTCCACTCCACCATCTCCCAGAGCAATTAAAGAATCCACAGTTACGTCGTAACAAGTTCACATTTCGAATGTATGACCTGTGGGCCTTAAATACTTATGATTATATCATAAGGTACTTTTTAAGTTAATATTTACTTATTAATTTAAATTAATAGTTACGCAGAGGTTGATGTCAAATCATAAATGTTTGTATAATAGATTGGCTATAGCTCCCAATAAATTCAGCTTCGCTTCATCTGGAAATGCAGTGGTTTCAAATATACTGACATAAATATCTGAAGACTGAAAACATTATTGAGCTAGTATTGGTTTTTGCTGACACATATATATATTTATTTCAGGCAAAATTTTCATTTGTCTTTGAAAGTAACAAAGCTTTCTCGCAAGCCTGGGTTGTTTTTTACCGAATATTACCTGAATGCCAGCACCGATACACAACATGTTCACATGCCGGGGGTAACTCCACTCACACAGTCAGCATTGATGATGAAGTATCGCATCCAGAATGAGTGTCGGTAGAAGTAGCCCATCGATCAAGGAATTAGAAATGAACAGACTGGAGAGTGTGGTTGAGCGTAGTTCACTGCCTCTCACGCCGGAATGCTGTACGACTCCAGTGACCACCAACTTGCAGTCCGCGTCCAGGTCGGGAGAAGGCGTCTCGTCCTCATTTGCCATCAGCCGTGGCTGACCCTTAGCTATGGGGGTCACAACCCAACCCCAACACTGTTATTGATTCCGCCCAGCGTGGCTAAAGAAGTTTTAGGGAAGATCGTTCCAAAATTTAAGTAATAACTCACCATCTGGGCAGCATCACAGGTCCGCAATTAAGGATTTATCCAGCGGTCCTGTCATGGTCGCCAAGGCCATTGATGCTGTATGGGTTTCTGCGAACTGAGAGAATCGAGGAGCTCTGTCTGTCATATTTCACCTACCATAAGATTAAAATGACCTCATCAGCAAATCTCCTGCTCCCTGGACGTCGAACAACTTATCACACAGCAGGGAATTCGATTACCGATATAAATAACTAGATTACTGAATGGAAAAGTAGAAACCACAGATCAGTAACAGAATGGTAACTGCAATTAAATGAGTTCCCTTCTCCTACATATCAACGTATTTCTTTTTATTACAGAATTTAGCCAATTATAGACCACTTAGAATCTAAGACAAAAGGACTATCTTTTTCTTTTTATGTTCCCAGAACTACTTCATGCGTTGACTCATGGCCGGTCTCTGTTCATTTGACATCACCCACCTGTGTTGCGAATTGTGTTGTTGGACTGGAAATTTTGCAGTGCTGAATCTTTCCCTGTTGTGTATCGTGTTCTCTGCGATGTTAAGTTTTCTCAAGTCCTTTCTTGTTCCTACCAGCCATCCCGTGGAGTTTTTAATTTGGAAATTAAGTTAAAAATTTTCTTCGTTAGCCTATTGTCATTCATTTTGTACATATGAATGTAAAATAATAATCTCCTCTTTCTTATTCTGTCTGTTATCGTTTCTACGTTCCTATATAGATCATCATTTCTCCTCTTCATCCAGTTGTTATCTTTCTCCTTTTGTGATCCTAAAACTTTTCTGATATATTTTCCCTTCTTTCTTTTCCAGTCCTTCTTCTTCACCTCTTTCATTCAGTGTCAGGCATTCGGATCCGTAAAGTACTTCCGGTTTAGTTAGTGCTGCGTAGTGTTTAATTTTTGCCTGGAATGATACTGATCTTGATCTTCTATTATATCGGTTTTGGGTGAGTTTGTATGATAATTCCATTTTCTTCGATCTTCCTTTACTTGTCGTGTTATCTATCCCATTTGATTGTGTCCATTCTCCCAAATACCTAAACTTATCAACTCTTTTCATGTTTCCACGTTGCATTTGTATACACACTGAAGCGCCAAAGAAACTGATATAAGCATGCTTATTCAAATACAGAGATATGTAAATAGGCAGAATATGGCACTGCTGTCGGCAACGCCTATATAAGACAACAGGTGTCTGCGGCCGGGGTGGCCGAGCGGTTCTAGACGCTACAGTCTGGAACCGCGCGACCGCTAGGGTCGCAGGTTCGAATCCTGCCTCGGGCATGCATGTGTGTGATGTCCTTAGGTTAGTTAGTTAGGTTTAAGTAGTTCTAAGTTCTAGGGGACTGATGACCTCAGAAGTTATGTCCCACAGTGCTCAGAGCCATTTGAACCATTTGAACAACAAATGTCTGGCTCAGGTCTAGGATCGATTTGAACGTGGTGATATAGTCGGTGCACGAGCGATGGGACACAGCATCTACGAGGTAGCGAGGAAGTGGGGATTTTCCCGTACGACCGCTTCACGAACGTATCATGAATATCAGTAATCGGTTAAAACATCAAATCTACGTCGCTGTTGCCGGAAAAAGATCCTACAAGAACGGGACCAACAACGACTAAAGAGAAGAGTTCAACGTGACAGAAGTGCAATCCTTCCGCAAATTGCCGCAGATCTCAATACTGGGCCATCAACAAGTGCCAGCGTCCGAACCATTCAACGAAACATCATCGATATGGGCTTTCGGAGCCGAAGGCTCATTCGTTAACCCTTGATGACTGCACGACACAGAGATTTACGCCTCGCCTGGGCCTATCAACATCGACATTGGTCTGTTGATGACTGGAACATGTTACCGGATCGGACGACACTCGTTTCAAATTGTATCGAGCGGATGGACGCTTACGGGTATGGAGACAACCTCATGAATCCATGGAAATTAGCCCAGTCCATGCCACGTCGTACTGCGGCAGTACTGCGTGCTCGCGGAGGCCCTACACGATAACAGGCAGGTGAACCAGTTTCTTTGGCTCTTCAGTGTACTTTTCTTTGTTGCGTTTATGTTCAATGTAATCCGACTGCTCATACATGAGTAATCCAGTGGAGTGTTACTATCGTTATCTTGGCATCTGTTTTGTCGTTAGAAGTTACTGCTACGTCGTCAGCAAAAGCGAGACATCTCACCTCTTCTTTGACCTAGACTGATTCCTTCGATGTTTTCCTCGTATAGTTCTTTATCCCACTCTCTCATCACCTTGTCTAGGACCAGAGTGAAGAAAATCGGTGAGAGCCCATCGCCCTGCCGAACACTTGTGTTAATTTTGAAGGATTCAGAAATTTAAGTTTTGAAGATGTGTCTGTGAATGTCTGTTCGACTAATTGTCTGATGATTTTGTTGATACCTGCTTCATCCTGTATTACGAACACTGTCTGCCTGTCTACAGGATCGTATGCTTTTTTTAAATCAATGAATGTAGCTACTGTATTGAGATCAGATATTGCTCTGATACTGTGGATTATTTTCAAGTCAAAAATTTGCTCTTTGAGTGAACTATTTTTTTCCGGATCCCGCATGATACCCGCTAATTGTGTGTTCTGCTTGATCTACCTTATTCCATAGAAGTTTTTACATAGTTTTGTAGGTGACGAAGTAGAAATATGCTTTGGTAATTGCTGGTGTCTGTCCTATCATCCTTCTTATGTAGCGGCCGGGTTACGGCTTGTTTTCACTCGTCCGGTATTCTTTCGTTCTCCCAGTAATCTATAAAAACCTCATAAATGGTTTCAGATGCCCGCTTCCCTCCGAGTTTTCGCATCTCACCTAATGTGCCTACTTCACCTTGCGCTCTGCTGTTTTTCAGATAGCCAATGTATTGTTCAATTTGATGCAGTGATGGTGTTCCTGAAGGTGGGTTTTCCTTTTGAGGCTGTCTGAAAATTAGGCGTAGTCGTGGTTCTTCAAAGTTTAATCAAAGTTTAAAAGACTTTCGAAGTATTTTGCTAGTACCTCACAGTTGTGTTTGTCATTAGTAATCAGTTTGCCTGTTGAATCTTTGAAGTGTGGACTCAACGGCTTGTAACATGATATTTCTTCTTGCAAAATTTTGTAGAAGTCGCTAGTGTTGTTTAGCCTGAATCTGGTATATTTCTTCTGATCGTTTTTTGACGTATTTCCGTTTTTATGTTCGAATAATTTTTGATGTCTGTTTTCCGATTTCCGTTAATGTGTCCTCATCTCAGTGAATGTGTTCCAGTTTCATTCCTTTTTGTGGGAGTTCCATTTTTTCCAAGCAGTAGTCTATGCTCTACCGCTTCGTCAGATATACACTCCTGGAAATGGAAAAAAGAACACATTGACACCGGTGTGTCAGACCCACCATACTTGCTCCGGACACTGCGAGAGGGCTGTACAAGCAATGATCACACGCACGGCACAGCGGACACACCAGGAACCGCGGTGTTGGCCGTCGAATGGCGCTAGCTGCGCAGCATTTGTGCACCGCCGCCGTCAGTGTCAGCCAGTTTGCCGTGGCATACGGAGCTCCATCGCAGTCTTTAACACTGGTAGCATGCCGCGACAGCGTGGACGTGAACCGTATGTGCAGTTGACCGACTTTAAGCGAGGGCGTATAGTGGGCATGCGGGAGGCCGAGTGGACGTACCGCCGAATTGCTCAACACGTGGGGCGTGGGGTCTCCACAGTACATCGATGTTGTCGCCAGTGGTCGGCGGAAGGTGCACGTGCCCGTCGACCTGGGACCGGACCGCAGCGACGCACGGATGCACGCCAAGACCGTAGGATCCTACGCAGTGCCGTAGGGGACCGCACCGCCACTTCCCAGCAAATTAGGGACACTGTTGCTCCTGGGGTATCGGCGAGGACCATTCGCAACCGTCTCCATGAAGCTGGGCTACGGTCCCGCACACCGTTAGGCCGTCTTCCGCTCACGCCCCAACATCGTGCAGCCCGCCTCCAGTGGTGTCGCCTACAGGCGTGAATGGAGGGACGAATGGAGACGTGTCGTCTTCAGCGATGAGAGTCGCTTCTGCCTTGGTGCCAATGATGGTCGTATGCGTGTTTGGCGCCGTGCAGGTGAGCGCCACAATCAGGACTGCATACGACCGAGGCACACAGGGCCAACACCCGGCATCATGGTGTGGGGAGCGATCTCCTACACTGGCCGTACACCACTGGTGATCGTCGAGGGGACACTGAATAGTGCACGGTACATCCAAACCGTCATCGAACCCATCGTTCTACCATTCCTAGACCGGCAAGGGAACTTGCTGTTCCAACAGGACAATGCACGTCCGCATGTATCCCGTGCCACCCAACGTGCTCTAGAAGGTGTAAGTCAACTACCCTGGCCAGCAAGATCTCCGGATCTGTCCCCCATTGAGCATGTTTGGGACTGGATGAAGCGTCGTCTCACGCGGTCTGCACGTCCAGCACGAACGCTGGTCCAACTGAGGCGCCAGGTGGAAATGGCATGGCAAGCCGTTCCACAGGACTACATCCAGCATCTCTACGATCGTCTCCATGGGAGAATAGCAGCCTGCATTGCTGCGAAAGGTGGATATACACTGTACTAGTGCCGACATTGTGCATGCTCTGTTGCCTGTGTCTATGTGCCTGTGGTTCTGTCAGTGTGATCATGTGATGTATCTGACCCCAGGAATGTGTCAATAAAGTTTCCCCTTCCTGGGACAATGAATTCACGGTGTTCTTATTTCAATTTCCAGGAGTGTATTATTCCACCACTGTTTCCTTCTTCTTCGCGGTTGCTCTATATCTTTCACCGTTTGTGTCAATGTTTCCCTCATTTCATTCAAGTTTCTCATCTTCTCTGCTTGAAGGTTTTTAACGAATTCGTTTCTGTTCACTGATAGAAATTTTATGTCCATTCTGTGGACATTTTCAATGTTGGGTTTGTTTTTTTAGGTTGAAATTTGGCTTTGAGTTCTGTTGAAAACTGGTCAGAATATGTGCGTAGCCCCTTCTGACCCGTACGTTAATGATTTCTCTATGGTTTTGTTTGGTTATTGCACATGATCCAGATGATATGAGCCTAAATACGTATTAGAAGACCAGGTCTTCTTTCTCTTCGGTAATTTCCTGTAGAAGGTTGACGTTAGCTTTAAGTGAAGTTGCCTGCAGAAGTTGATGCGGCTTTCTCCATTCTTATTCGTGCGTTTGTGTGGAGAAAATTTCCTAATGTAGACTTCTCTTCTCTACCGATCTATGGGTTGAAGTCTCCTACAAGTAGTTGTACTCGGTGCTTTGGTATTTTGATGTCTCATTATCTACTGTCTCCCAAAATTGTTAGACATTTTCTGCAATTTTTCTTTTGTCATTGGTGGTAGCTGCATGTGCACTTGTGATGGTGTAGTTCTTGCTTGGTCTTGTAAACGAGAGAAGTGATATTAGCTCCTATGGGGACGCAAAATTCGTTAGGTTTCTATTAGATTTCGTTTGACCATGAAAGCTGATCCAAGAATAGTGAATTCTGTTAACTCTTTATGACCGGTTTTCCTTTATAGGTCCTGTAGCGCTCTGATTCAAAGGCGTTCTCATCACCGTACCAGATTTTCTGAACTGCTAGTATGGGTTTGTTGCATCTGTTTAACACATCCGTCAATTGTTTAAGCTTTCAAGTCTTTAGTAAAGTGTTGATGTTGAATGTGACTAGTAGATGTTTCTTCTTGGGCCGTATGCGAGAAGCTCTAGGAAACTCTGACTCTTCCTTACATGATGTTCTAGGCTCTCCAGAATGAGACAGCCTATCTACATCACTGTTTCCAGCGATGAACTGTTGTTTACCTCAGGGGTGTTAGCCCCTTCGTGGGATGTTACATCTGTGATTGAAAAGCCAGATGGGTCTTAACAGGCCACCAAGTATGGGAACGGGCGCCTTTCCTAGCTGACCACTTTGGTAACAGACGCCACCGATATTTGCAGCCACCATAAACGTGTAAAGAGACGCTGCCCACGTGCCACTTGTTGCAAGGCAGACGCTACGTGTATTTTTGTTCTGCTTGGCGGATTGCCTCTTCCGCTAGATCAGCCGTACTGAGGTCAGTCCTCTCTTCCTTTACTACCGCTGCCGGCCGGAGTGGCCGTGCGGTTCTAGGCGCTACAGTCTGGAGCCGAGCGACCGCTACGATCGCAGGTTCGAATCCTGCCTCGGGCAGGATGTGATGTCCTTGGGTTAGTTAGGTTTAATTAGTTCTAAGTTCTAGGCAACTGACCTCAGAAGTTAAGTCGCATAGTGTTCAGAGCCATTTGAACCATTTTTTACTACCGTTGAGGAAACACTGTCAGGAGAAAATGACTCATCCGCCATCTTCGCCGTTGAGATTAATATTTTAATTCACCTCAGTAGCGGTTGATCTTCGTGCTCTCAACTCCCACGTTGCTGATAAATTGGATTCCTCTCTCCTCGTACCAAGAGATCACCTATCAGAAGTAGACTACCCCGCTTTAGTCGTCTAGATCATTGAGTTCTGAGCCCCCCCCCCCCCCCCCCCCCTCCCCGACACGCCTCTTCAAGGCTTAGTCCTTGGGAGAAGGGGGTGGAGGGGATCCATTCATTTTATTTTGTACTTGTTTATTTTTTTAAGTATCAGACTTCAGGCTAGTTTGATACTGCCCGCCACGAATTCCTCTTCGGTGACAACATTTCCATCTCCGGGAGTAGCACTTGCAACCTACGTCCTCTGTTAGCAGCTGGATGTACTCCAGTTTCGGTCGCCCTCCACAGATTTTAGTCTCTACAGCTCACTGTAGTACCATAGACGTTATTTCCTGATGTCATAACATATGTCCTCTCATCCTGTCCCTTCTCCTTATCAGTGTTTTTCATATAATCCTTCCTCGCTGATTATGCAGTGAACCTCCTCATTCCTTACCTTGCCAGTCTACCTAATTTTAACATTCGCCTGTAGCATCACATCTCAAATGCTTTGATTATATTCCGTTCCGGTTTTTGCACAGTCCGTGTTTCACCACCATACAATTCTGTGCTGCAGACGTACATTCACAGAAATTTCTTTCTCAAATTCAGGCCTATACTTGGTACTCGTAGATTTCTATTGGTCAGGAATGCCCTTTGTGTCAGGGCTAGACTACTTCTGATGTCCTCCTTGCTCCATTCGTCATAAGTTATTTTGCTGCCTACGTTGCAGAATTCTTTAACTTCACCTACTTCCTGACCATCAATCCTTATGCTAAGTTTCTGGCTCTTGTCATTCCCGCTACTTTTCGTTAATTTCTTATCACTGATGTCCTTTAATCTTGAATTTATTCCACTCATGAAACTTTCCTTTGTTTCTCTCATGACTCCTACTTTGTATAGATTAAACAGTAGAGGTTAAAGACTAGATTCCTTTCTTATACTATTTTTAATACGAGCACTTTGTTCTAGGTCTTCTAGTCTTATTTTTTCATCTTAGTTCCTGTACATATTGCATATTATCTGTCTTTCCCTGTAGTTTAGGCTTACTTTTCTAATTTCGAACACCTTGCTCCATTTTACATTGTCGAACGCTTTCTCCAGTTCGAAACATCCTCAGAACGAGTCTCGCTTTTTCCTCAGTCGTGCTTCCATTATCAAAAGCAACGTCATAATTGCCTCTCTGATGCCTTTACCTTTCGTAAAAACAAACAGATCGTCACCTAACAGATTCTCAATTTTCTTTCTCATTCTTCTGAATATTATTCCTGTCAGAAACTTGGATGATTGACTTATGAAACTGATGGTGCGACAATCCTCACACTGGTCGGCTCTTACAATTTTCAGAGTTGTGTGATAGATGTTTTTTCGAACGTCGAAAGGTATATCGTCACTATCGTGCTTTCCAAACAGGTATAGTTGTATTGTTGCCACTTCAACCAATGATTTCAGAAATTCGGATGCAATGTTGTATATTCCCTGTGCCTCATATAATCTTAAGACTTTTAAATCTGTTCTAAATTCTGATTCTCATCCTTGTCGATCCCTGTTCCTTCTTCGGTATCGTCTTCAAACAACTCCCGCTTCCCCCCCCCCCCCTCCACCTCCCTCATGTAGGCTTTCAATGTTCTCTTTCCACCTGTCTACTCCCTACTCTGCATTTGCCAGTAGAATTCCCACTGCACTCTTGATTTTACGGCTTCTGCTTTTAATCTCACCGAGGGTCATTTTGACTTTTCTATATGATGAGTCAGTTAGAAATGAAATAAATAGGGACTGCATGGGAGCTAACGCTAAATGGCTGTACGAAAAATGAGAAGGAATCGAAAAGCTCCTATAATGGCTCTAATTGCTCGATTTTTCTTTTCATTTCGTGAGATGCATGTGGAAGGAAGTAATATGCTGTCCGACTTTATCCGGTAGGTTCGTTCTCGAAATTTCAGCAGTAATGTTCTCTTGTATCGTCTGGTAATGGAGCTTGTTGAGCATCTCTCTAATACGCTAGTACCGATTAAACGATCTAGTGACGTAAAGCGCCACTGTTCGTTCGATCATCTCCACCAGCCCTACCTGGTAAGGATTCCCTGATTGACAACCAAATACTCCAGAATCGATCGCACAAGCGCGTTATAAGCCACTTCCTTCGTAGATACATTAGATTTCCTTAATATTCTTCCTATGAATCTCAGTCTTCCACCTGATTTTCCTATTATTTAAATAGTTACTCTAAGACATTTTACGGCAGATATTGTTTGGAACAGTTTTTCATTAATGGCGTAGTTGTGTAGCAGCGCCTTTCTTCTCCTATGTAAGCGCAATGTGTTACATTTATTTACGTTCACGGCCAGCTGGCAACGCTGAATCATTCATCAATTCTTTGCAGGTCCTTCTGCAAATCGATACTGTCTTCTGCCGTTGTACTTTCTTACTGACAATTCATGAACTACAAACAGTCTTAATGAGCATGCGGCGCTTTGTACTGGGTTATTTATATTTATTGTAAACAGTGACGGTCCATCACAATTCCTTGGGATACTCCTGATATTACCTCTACATCTGTCAATTTTGTTCCGTCAAGAGCGACATATGAGTTATATCTGTAAGGAAATCTTCAATACAGTCTCAAATGTTGTCCAATACTAGATGAGCCTTATTTCTTTTTTTCATCACTTAACGGCAGGGTGGGACGGTGTCAGATGCCTTTCTGAAGCCAAGGCACACAGCATTTCCTCATCGCCTGTATCTACAGCGCTGTGGATCTCATGGAGGAACAGAGTGAGCTGAGTTTCGAAACATCTCTTTTTGCGGAATCCTTGTTGAGTACTATAGAGTAGATTTTCGATCTCAAAAAAAAAAAAAAAAAAAAAAAAAAAAAAAACGGTTCAAATGGCTCTAAGCACTATGGGACTAAACATCTGAGATCAACAGTCCTCTAGACTTTGAACTACTTAAACCTAACTAAACATAAGTACATCACACACATCCATGCCCGAGGCAGGATTCGAACCTGCGACCGTAGCAGTCGTGCGCTTCGGGAGTGAAGCGCCTAGAACCGCTCAGCCACAGCGGCCGGCTTTTCGCTCTCCAAAAACATCTTGAACATGAAACATGTTCCATAACTCTACAGCAGATTGACGTCAACGATATTAGTCAATAATAGCGTGCATCTGTCCTACGGTCCTTATTGGAAACTAGGATAACCTGCGCTTTCTTCCAGTCGCCAGGAACTCTTCGTTGCTTCGGCGATATACGATACACTGCTGCTAGAAGGGCAACCAGTTCTTTCACATAATCTTTGCAAAATCTTACTGGTATCTCACTCACTTGGTCCTGTTGCGTTTCTACTACTAAGCAATTGTAGTTGCTTTCCTATTCCGAGATCAGTTGCCTCAATATCTGACATTTCGACGTTCGTGCTATGATTGAGTGTTTGGACTGTGGTTCAATCTTCGGCGGTGAAACAATTTCGGAGGACCTAATTCAGTATTTCCTCATTCTGTCAGTTATATGGTTCCGTTGCCATTGTCCCTGAGTGAATGAATGGATGATTTCGAAACGCTTACTGAATCGACGTGGGGCGAAAACCTCTTTGACGTTTGACTTACATTGGTTGACAAAATTTTAGTTTCAAAGTACATGCGTAAGGCATACTTCACGATGCTTTTGCATTTTTGTCCATTTTTGTTTTACGTCTTAGTGCTCATCACTGAATATTCGATACTGACTTCTCAGATAATCTGAAATTTGTGTCTTATCATTCTTACTAAGCAGAGATATCGTCCTACCATTCTTAACGCTCCTTTTAAAATCTGTATTCACAGTTGCTATCACAGCCTTATGATAACTGATACCTTCCTCTATATTAACTGATTCGATAATATCAGGCGAGTATGTTGCTAGGTCTAAGACGTTACCTTCACTCTAATTATCTGCTTAAAGTAATTTCGGACAAGACATTCAGAATAATGCCACATGAATTCCTACGTCTGGCACCAGTTTTGATAGCATGACCCTCCCAATCTATACCAACAGCATGATCAGGCAAATTAACAACGGTATTCTGTAAGTTGAGCTTGCAGCGTTATATAACTACAGTTCCTGACAGAAGCGGACTATAAAAGTATCCGTTTACCATTTTTGACCGACCTTTAATGCTTAACTTCACTCAGATTAATTCACACTCGGACTCCGTGACAATCTGGCTAGAAATTATCGTGTTCTTTACTACAATAAATACGCCACCACTATCGGCAACAACCTATCCTTGCGATAAATATTCCAATCTCAACTTAGGATTTCATTCCTATTCAGTTCCAGTTTCACCTAACTTTCTGTTCCTAATACTATCTGAGCATTGTAATCTTCAATACGCGATGCTTCTGCTGTTTACTAATGTCGAATTAACCATTTCTGTATCCTGTCCGTAAGGACGAGCATTTTATGACAACATTGTGGCTGATGTAACTTTCATTGTGACCGGAACTTCGTCTGAGATGCGAAAAGGGAGGGTTCTCTAACCTAAAAAACCTTATGTGCAAGCCACACGTACTCAGTTACCATAGTAGCCGCTTCCTGCGTGTAGTGCACGCCTAACTTATAAAGAGAAACTCTATAATTAGCCCCTCGATAGCGGAGGGCGAGAGATTTGTCTACGATATTGTTGCAGAGTCCTCTGAGCCTCTGGTTTAGGCCTTCCACTCAGCTGCAAACCAGAGGACCACTATCTATCCTGGGTACGATTCTACAAATAGGCATCTTAACAGGCACCCCGCATGCAGTGTTAGTTGCCTTCACAAAATTAGCAATCCGCCAGAAAGTGCCGAGGACGGCCTCTGAATCCAAGCGACAGGCTGGACTTGTGCTGAAATGTGACAGTATTTGTAGCCGTTTGCACACAGTGTGCCCGATAGCCGCCCGCTGGGCCTCTTCCACATCACGGACGACACCTGCGGAAAACATATTTACATCTACATCTACATCTACATCTACATTTATACTCCGCAAGCCACCCAACCGTGTGTGGCGGAGGGCACTTTACGTGCCACTGTCATTACCTCCCTTTCCTATTCCAGTCGCGTATGGTTCGTGGGAAGAACGACTGTCTGAAAGCCTCCGTGCGCGCTCTAATCTCACTAATTTTACATTCGTGATCTCCTCGGGAGGTATAAGTAGGGGGAAGCAATATATTCGATACCTCATCCAGAAACGCACCCTCTCGAAACCTGGCGAGCAAGGTACACCGCGATGCAGAGCGCCTCTCTTGCTGAGTCTGCCACTTGAGTTTATTAAACATCTCCGCAACGCTATCACGGTTACCAAATAACCTCCTCCGTCAAACCGATCTGGTACGGATCCCACACTGATGAGCAATACTCAAGTATAGGTCGAACGAGTGTTTTGAAAGCCACCTCCTTTGTTGATGGACTACATTTTCTAAGCACTCTCCCAATGAATCTCAACCTGGTACATGCATTACCAACAATTAATTTTATATGATCATTCCACTTCAAATCGAGTGCACACTGGCATTCTTTCCCACCACGCATACAGTTGCACTGAGGGGCTCCATTAGCCCCCTAACGATGGAGCTCCCAATGCATTATAAAACACAGAAATGCAAGGCGGCGATGTTACAAAAGTTGGAATCTACCAGCATACAAATTTTGATTGTATGGCAATCCGCAGGCTTGGCTGTGGATCAAGCAAAATGTACATGAAAAGAAATAGACACAGACAGATAAATCGTCCAGCCTCTAGAGAGACAGTTGGTCTGAAACCAGGAGACGAATCTCCAGAATTTACAATCACGAACGGAAATAATGAGCCATTAAAGATAATGTAATGCGAGCATGCAGACAGGGCAGCATGGCAAAACCCATTGCTCTAACATTCATGGTACCGAATTGATGATTTCCGACAGCGAAAATCGAGGATTTGTATATCAGTCATGGAAGGGTTTGCGCTCTACCTCAAGTGTCTTTAAAAAAGATGAATGGAACAGTGCACGGTTGCTTCCAAGAGGATGGGAACCAACACTTACGTTATGAATAGGGTAGTAAGTACTGCATTACAGCTAGTCGCAAAGTGATGCCTACCAAGAACTTCAAGGAACTGAAACTGAGAGGACATCTATCTGTGGCTTTCCTTCCGCACACACTTCACATCAGTGCGCTTCCTTCAGTATTAAAAAGGTTTCTGTAGCAAAACCGAATGTAAATGCCAATGTAGACGGTTGCCATCGTGGCTTTGGTTTGAATTTGACACTATAGGCTCTGGAACGTCTTCAGATTTATGGCGGTGAGTATATTTTTTTAATTAAATGACTGGTGATTTTGAAATCTGCTCCATAAGCACGATTCAATAGTCCTCCTGTCATACAAGCTATCAGTCTTTTCAGGTGGATGAAGAACATTACTTTTCATGTATAACCGGCCGCGGTGACCGAACGGTTCTAGGCGCTCAGTCCGGAATTGCGCGACTGCTACGATCGCAGGTTCGAATCCTGCCTCGGGTATGGATGTGTGTGATGTCCTTAGGTTAGTCAGGTTAATGTAGTTCTAAAGTCTAGGGGACTGATGACTACAGATGTTAAGTCCCATAGTGCTCAGAGCCATTTGAGTTTGATTTCATGTATAAATAAGCAGAATAAATTCACGGACTTATTAATTAACTGTTTTGCCAGCCTGTGCATCCTGCCATTTCATAGCAACTGCATAAGCGGAGTCTGTTATTGGAGACACACTCATAATTTTATTTAGCTTTTGTAGTGACACTAGGTTGGACAGCAGCTGACACTTGGTGGCGTGCTATGAATGTCTCTCTAAAGTCCCTTGATTACAATTGTTTACTTTTGAACATTGTAGGATATGGTAAAATAATATATATTTTCCTGTAAGTGGTTGTAAGGTTTTTCCCACCAGCATCATTTTTTTTTCTGAGCAGTGTCTGTGGTTGAAGGAACCGCCAGTGCCATCTTTTGCAATTTTTTAAATTTTGTCATGTGTTATCTCAGATTTTTCGAATTTCCCACCAGTGCTATCTTCATGTCCTCACGCGACTACAGCACCGAATAGCGGCGGAAACTTTAACTATGGTCAGAACATACATAGCTATACTACTCTGAATGACAAAAATATAGATAATATCATGTCGGTGGCAGCAGTGAAATGAGCTTTGCTGAAACTACTTTAAGGAAATTTTACTATGCGCTATCCAAGACACGTCGGCAAAAGATGGAAGCTGGCTCAACCGGATCGATGAAGGAAGCAAATATGTTGTGGTTTGTGCAGAGCAGAGTGAGGTGAGGTCGATAAGCGGCGGTAATCGAGTGTGCGGCTCGGGGCTCATCTCGGAGATGTCTGCCGCGGCTTTACGACCAAAACACAGCAGCGACGATGGAGGGGCTGCGAATCCACATGAGCGCATCGGCTGTGAGGAATACCTAAAAGCTGTCAGCCATAATGAAGCAACAGCTCCGTACCGTTGCTAGCAACAGACATCCTCGCCATGCTGCTACAGCTTCTCATACAAGAGGCACACAATATCAGGAGGAGTTTATATATTCATGAAAAATGGAAAACGGAAGAACGTAATTTCAAAGCGTCCAGAAGACACTGACAAATGATCGTTGTCAGGACTGACGGTGTTCTCTCATGAGTGGGAAGGTGCTGCAGGAGCCTGACAGGGGGAAATAGGTGTGCCGCCATATTGCTTCATCACTCCTTACAGGATCGAGGCATTGTTCCTAAGAAATCATTTGAGTAATGCATTTATTACAGCAATGAACTCTTTGTATTTTACCTCATTTGTATCTCGTGTGCTCACGCTATGACTTGAGTTATTGAAACATATTTGAAAACTTTCGGAGAACTCTGATCAGTGCCACGTTTATCCTACCCCACGAAGTATAGATTTGTTACTTTACATTCTCGGCGTCTCTACAAGCTTTGAGTATCCTGAAAATGATATTGAAAAAATGGTTCAAATGGCTCTGAGCAATATGGGACTTAACATCTAAGGTCATCAGTCCCCTAGAAATTAGAACTACTTAAACACATCCATACCAGAGGCAGGATTCGAACCTGCGACCGTAGCGGTCTCTTTTTTTTATGCAAATGGATAAAAGGAAGGCCGTTCCTCTTCGGCTACATAAACAGAATAATAGGAAGTCGTCCCGTTACGACAAAGGATGCTCCATACTATAGCCCGCTGCGAATTTTTCGATGACTGTCTTCTCGTTGCTGTGTTGTTTCCGTTGTTTGTTCAATCTCATAAAAAAGGAACTGGGAAGAGGTGCTATGGTTATCTTCTCATGTCATCGAAAATCCAGCTGCGAGGCGGATTATGGAATGCGCTCCAAAGGAAATTAGAAAAATATTGCCTATATTTAGGGTTCTTGACGATCGCACAATGTCGTTCGTTGAGGTAATACCAAAAATCGGGTACTGTCTTTTCGCCTTTACCGAAGAGGTAGTGAACAGCGTGGCCGCTGATCCACGTTACAGAGTTCGTTTTTGCTCATGGGAAATAAATCTTATCGGGGAAAAGAAGTGATCGGGTAGTTATCCTGTCGGGAGTCGTGCGTGTGAGAAAAGCCAATATCTGACGCACCAAATACCAAACGTCCTTTGCCGACCCGCATTCGAAACGATGTTCATCCGTGTCAATCACTTGGCATGTGGCACACAAGGGTGTATCAGCGAGGTGGATGTGATGTAGGCGGGACTGGCACAACTGTTTCCCATTAACAGTTACGTACCATGCAGATTGCACGTTAGTATCAAGGGTGGTGGCATTCACTGCCTGCCACACAGCGCGCCACTTTGTAGTGGGGTGTTTGCTTTCAATCACATTCGGCGTCCTGTTCATTTGCATGGCAGCATATATCGCCCTCGTCATCATCAAGCGTGAGAGGAGGAGGAAATTAGTGTTTAACGTCCCGTCGACAACGAGGTCATTAGAGACGGAGCACAGGCTCGGGTGAGGGAAGGATGGGGAAGGAAATCGGCCGTGCCCTTTCAAAGGAACCATCCCGGCATTTGCCTGAAGCGATTTAGGGAAATCACGGAAAACCTAAATCATGATGGCCGGAGACGGGATTGAACCGTCGTCCTCCCGAATGCGAGTCCAGTGTGCTAACCACTGCGCCACCTCACTCGGTATCAAGCGTGTGGGTAGTAGTGCTGTGCGGATGAAGCTTAATTCAAGGAAGAATTGGCTAATGTAGAAGAAAGGTGCTGGGATGTCCGATATCATCACAAGGGGTGCGAGTGAGATTGGTCGTAAGGCTTCCAGTAAGAGACTTGTGAGGCACGTCGGACTTCGTCGCCACAGTTGCAGGTGACAGCTGACGAACAGGGCCTTCGCTCTGTTCTGAACATGACAAAGGCCTAAACCCCCTCTGCTCCTCGAGAGGGCTAGGGACTCGTGACGAATCTTAAATAACATGCCCGTATTAACAAAGGATCCCAAAACCGCCAACATGCGGTGAGACAGGGTAGGTGGTATGCGGAGTATCTGTGCAAAATGGGGGATACGTGACGCCAAATAGACGTTAGCATATCGTGTCCGTTGCAGGAGGTCTAGATGTCTCAGACGGTGGTCACTTATTCCTGCTCTCATCTGATTCAATAAACGCCTGTAGTTAAGGGCTGTTGAAAACTTCATGTCAGATGTGAAATCAGTGCCAAGACAGCGGATTGTGTCACTGGTTTGTAGCGGTGCAACGCTCTCGTCGGGTAGGCCTCTGCCTATAGACAGGGCGTGTGATTTGTGGAGATTGAGATGGCTCCCCGATGCCGCGCCGTAGGTCACCACCCACGCCAGTGCTGCACGAACATCGTCATTGTTGTTAAGAAGGAGTACCAGATCATCCGCATTGGCAGTGCAGCAAAAAGTGTGTCCACCAAGGGACATCCCAGTCAGGCGTTGTCGGAGGCCGCAGAGGAGTGGTTCCAAGACGAGGGCGTACAATATCGCCGAAAGAGGGCAGCCTTGTCGCACCGATCGCTGGATCTGTATCGGCGGCGTAAGACGGCCATTATATAACACCTTGGAAGTCGCGCCGCGTAGGAGACGCATCAGTACATTAACTATGACGTCCGGATACCCCACGTGTCGCAGTACCTCCATCAAAAATGTGTGGTCGACTCTGTCAATGGCCTGGCTAAAGTCGAGTGAGGCCAAAACTCCTGGCAGCTGGCGAGTTTTGGCTAGCGCGATCATATCTCTATATCGGCACAATGCAGTGCCATTATTATGGTCACCACCAAACGATGCCTGGTCCTGCGACACAACACATCGTACTGATCACTTTAGGCGTGCCGCCAGAAGCCGGGTGAAAATCTTCAAGTTGAGTAAGCTCAAGGGCCGGTAGTTACTGATCCTGGATCCGCCTCGTAGTTTGTGTATGGGCACAATCAGTCCTTCTAGGAAGGTCCCAGGTATCTGTGTCGTGGGAGACATAAGATCGCGGAAAATATCAGTCCATGCTGGTGCCAGCAATTGTTGATACGTCCGGTAAAATTCCAGAGGAAGGCCATCAGGTCCCGGGGACTTATGAGCAGCCCCAGCCTGTATTGCTTCAATGATTTCCTGTTCCGTTACATCTGCAGTCAAATCCGCCGCCGCTGTCGGAGAGATCGAGCCATAAGTGAGTTGAGAGACTTCGGCGATCACCTCTGGGGGATGTCGATGTTCCGAGTACAGCATAGTGTAGTGAGCATGAAGGGCGTTTCCTATGTCGCGCTGGGCATCAAGGCGTCGTCCGTCTTCCGTCATGATAGCTTGGATCAGTGTCCTGCGTCGGCGCCGTCGTTCTGCAATGACGTGGTACATAGACGGTTCCTTCTGGGCCACTCTGTCTTGAGTGCGCGCTCTGACGATCGCTCCCTCAAAGTCGGAACGTGTTGATCTGATGATCTGTGCCTTGGCACGGTTCACCGTCACCAGCCGTGCAGGTGAGTACGGCAGTGTTGTACATTCCCTTAAGATGCTGTAGTCAAAGTCCGTGGTATGTCTCTTCCATGTTGCAACATCTCGGCCGTAGCCTATCAAGGTCTTCCGGAGGGTTGGTTTGGCGCAGAGTAACCAACACGACAGTGTAGACCGGTATGTGCCACGCCGGCGGCTACAAGAGTCCCACGCGTTCTCTATAAGGCGGCGGCATTCCTGAGAATCGAGGTGGGCGACGTCCAACTTCCAAGGACCACGGCTGTGCCATACCTTCTGGCGGCCGAGGGTAATAGCGCAGATGTAGGCCTCGTGCTCAGAAAAAGCTGTGGGCCAAACTTCGGCAGCTCTTTTCTCCACAGCTATGGAGCGCGAGATGTAAATCCGGTCGATGCGGCTGGAGGAATGGCTGGTGTAGTGAATAAATCCGGGCCGATCGCCACAAACATGTTCCCACGAGTCCACCAATTGAAGATTATTTATAATTGTCGTAAGTTCTACGCAGGGAGAATGATGTGGTAACTGATCATTAGGTGCTTGGCTACAGTTGAAGTCCCCTCCCATTATCAAGGCGTCCTGACGGCCCATAAAGAGGGGCGTGATTGTATGAGCGAAAAAGGTGGATCGTTCGCGACGCCGACCAGATCCTGACGGTGCATAGATGTTAATAAGTTTGACTCCTTGGATAGTAACAGCCATGCCTCTGGCGTCAGGGAGATACTCGACGTCTTTTGCGGATGTACCTTCCCGGAGGAGGATCGCCACACCACTGCCATTGGCAGACGCATGTGAGACCCAAGTCTTGTAGTCATAGGGTCCCTTGAAGTCTGCGACATACACCTCGTGAAGGAGCGCAATGTCGATGTCTGCTGCGTTGAGTACATCCTGTAGCATCGCTAGTTTATGTCGGGGACGTATGTTGTTGATGTCAATCGTCGCTAGACGGTATGTTTGGTCAGCCAGGTCGGCAACTGGGTTGTGTAGGAGGACAGGTGTGGGCGGCAGGGGCGGCCCCACAGAGGCTGACGATACAGCCGTAGTCACTGTTGTTGGTTGGTGCTGGATACAGCCGAGGGAGCATCTCTGCTTTCAGCATCCTCCTGGTGCTGTGGCTCATCCTCGACATGATCCGCCCAAGAATCAGATGCAGCAATTGGTAACTGTTGATTAGTGCTGTAAGTAGATCGCTTGCGCGCATGTTCAGTAGCAGAAGTGATGTTGTCAGACTGAGGCTCAGAAATTGTATCCACCGTAGCATCGTGATGGGAAGGGTGAGTTGTGGTGGCAGAGTCCTGAGTGTCGTCCGACGCCTGATGTTCGTCCGGGTCACACATCCGAAGCAGGCAGTCATCGGATGGCGTATGGCGCCGTTTCTCGCGTTTTCGAGGGGACCGTTGTTTCCGGACATGTTGTTCTGTGTCAGAGTGCGGGCGACAATCATCTGATGCGGTCTCCATTGATAGGAAGGCAGAGGTCGGGACAATTTCATTTTCTACTTCCATCTTCTCTTTAGGCTCGTCTTGGTGGCACAATTGATCACCGTCTTGAGGCAAGTCTGCTGATGACGTCGTAGAGGGGGATATGCAGTCCTCCACACTGTCATCGACCACTGACTGCAATACGGTGTTACGATCCTGGGCAGGAACAGCTGTTGCGGTTGCAGCCGCTGCATACGTGATGGGGAATGAAGTAGGCGTCGCCGGGGATGGAACTTCACCAACCGGTGTCTGAGTCAGTCGGCGTTGAATGCAGGCCGATCGGACATGTCCTTCCTGGGCACAGCCGGCGCAAGTACGCGGTTGTCCGTCGTACATGACAATGGCTCTGCAGCCGCCAATTACTAAATAGGATGGCACATGCTTCGTCAGTTCAATCTTAATTTGTCGCACTCCGTTTAAGACGGGGTACGTCTCAAACGTTTGCCATTTTTCAGCCAAGTGGCTTTGCACGTTGCCGTACGGTTTGAAAGTTGTAATCACAACACCTGGCGGGACTTCGAAGGGCAGCTCGAAGAACCTCAGAGTGCGAAGGCCTAATCCAGCGTGGTCGATCGTGACAGTTCCTATGTGACCATCAGAATGCTTGAATTCAAGTCCATGAGCGCGTCGGCACACAACATCAGTGCACGCCTCTGCATTGGTCATTTTTATGTAGACGACACTGTGTTATAGAAAAGTGGATCCCAATGATGTCTTGAGGTGCAATATGAAGTTCTTCCCGGATGGAACGTTCAATGTCAAGTGCTCGAGGTCTTGCGTAGTCCGCTTGATATGTGATCTTAATTGTGGAGTTGCGATAAGAGTGCGCCATGGAACTACCGAGACACTGACGCGTGACACTCGCCGCAGCGGAAGGTAAATAGTAAACACTCGCGCACGCGGTGCGCTAACAGGGGGACACTGGCACGACGACCTTGCCCCACCGCTGCTAACAGCGGACTGTCTCTCGGTTCCGGACTGAAGCGCCTAGAACCGCTCGGCCACATCTGCTGGCTGATATTGAAAGTTTCCGACTAACTATACGAATAATATCTTACTGTTCCTTCTGCATATAAAAAACTGCAGGCCACATTCCTTTTAACAGCACACCCCGAATTGCCTGATGTTCCAGTCAGACTGGCAACAGTGGTGACCAGCTTTTACAGTAAAGCAGAGGGCTGACTGTACGCATGACTAACTTAGTGACTCGTAATGAAAGCTGAAGTAATCTTTGACAGGGTCAGATGAACATTATTACTCCAGTGTGCTAAACTGTAAACGAAAGAGAAAGGTATATGGCAAATCTTCATAAACAGTGGTTGTAGAGACAGGCTATTGTTAAGGTAATTGTGAACACTGTTGGAATAATTGAAAATTGAATTTAAGGAGTTTATACAAATATATTATACAGATATATTACAAATGGATGTGAAATTCATTTTTAGAGGTCTCCTTATGCGTAACAACTCAAATTTATGATCCTTTCCTTGTCAAACCTAGATGTTGGCTCTGTCCTTTACCTAGTCTCTAGTTAGTTTCTTGTACCGTTTGTTGGGATCACGCATTCGTCTCCCTTTATGGATGGCAGACTCTTCGTTGGTATTTGAGTTGAAAGAAATGTATTTCCAAAGCTACCATTTCATTTATAGTACTCTGTTACTCGTACAGGTACGCAACCGAAGTGATATCAACATTACCTAGTAGCTGCACAAAATAATATTTAACTTTTCTGGGGTATCCAAGAATTTATTTGGTAATTATCTGATAACACTGTAGCATCTGTATAGTACAGATGTCGATGTAATACATATATAGGTTGTCCTGTTTAATTTTGCTTCCATATCCGAATTGTCCAACTGTAGGAGTCTTCTTTGTAGATCTAGTTGAAACTCGATCAAATCACACATAAAACGACTTATTAGGAATAGTTACAGAAAAAAATTTCGTTATGAAACTTGACAGCTAATTTCATTTCCCTGCTCACATTCATTACTGAAATATTACGTAATAACGTAAGTTAAAGTGAAGAGTAAATTATTGTTTATCAGAGTTGAAGAGTGAAAAATTCCCAATTCATTGACGTAGTCCTTTTAAAAATTTAACTTACGGCTACATTTGTAAGTGATTTTTCATGTAACGGAGCAGCAAAATTCATGATTGGTCAAGGTAGACGTATTTGCTACTTTTGAGGAAGGTGACAAGAGATGTGGCCGGAACGCTGGGGTGGGCAGAACGTGATGTGACGTGAAGGTGCCACCGTGGCTTCTCGAACGTTCTAGAAGGTTGGAGTGCGTATACACTTCCGACGAAATGAAAAATAAAACAATTCGAGTGAAGGAATAGCCTTTGGGACTGCAGTAATGTTCTGAAGTAGGAGACACACAGAACAGTGCATCAGTAAATGTACTGGCCAAAAGAAGTTTACTGGTGTCATACATAGGTCTCTGTTCGAGGAAGACATTTCTCAGAATGTACTTTGCGAGCACAACAAAATGGTAGTGAAATCTGATTTAATAGTGCAGTTAAAGTCCCAGTAGGGATGGAGTTCTTTTTTATTTTTAAAATTTTCCAATTTTTTTCAAAACCAGATGATCTTAAGAAACATTCATGTTGGTGGCCGTGTGGCGTTTATACCTTGATCACTACGCATGTCTGTTACATTTTTGTTGATACGTTTTAATGCACAGTGGAGGAAGATTTTGTTACGAGAGGCTAGCGAGTAGGCAGGATCACAAGGCAGACTCATCGAACGACGCGCCAGACCGTCACTTAGCGTGAGGACGGCCGGGCGAGCAACGGCTGTACCGTAATGCAGCAGAGGGAGGGAGAGGGATAGAGAGAGGGTGGTTTCACCTACAACGCTGTGCGCCAAGAAGCTAATCTTCTATAATTGATGTTTACTCTTTGAATGTTAATATAAAGCTCCGACAGTGCTAAAGACATTACTTGCACTGACAACTTGCTCATAATAATTTCAATATCACTCAGTTCGTCAGGAAACGCTAATAACAAGTTTCACTTGCCGTCAGTGCTTAGCAATGCAAAGGATGGACTAATCACAGGCGCGCTCTGAAAGGGCAGGCGCCAAACTGCTTAAATAGCTCATTAGGCAGTCTGCGTTTTCGAGTTGCTAGCACGTGAAGTACTGTGGGAAATACAACTCCGCGTAAAAATGAAATTAATCGTTAATGTTGCCTTGAAAAACATATTTATGCGACCTCATGTTGATTCTAAGATCGTAGGAAGCATTTTTGTGACTTTATAGCACTTAGGGACTAATGACTATGTTACTATGAATATTAACTATAGACTGTCCCTAGAAATAATTTTACCGATTTTGTGATTCGTCAAGTAAAACAAAATTGTTTGGCATCCTAACATTTTACACTCTTAACACGCTTAGAATTTAAACCAACCTATTCGACTTCTGCTGCTTCTGAATATTGTGTCTTAACGTATCAAAGTCCCTAAAAGGTTCAATTAACCTATAATAAGTCTTTACATATTTGTCTGCCGAATATCTGCTTTCAACACGCATAAATAACACATAATTATTACACACAATCATAAATAACACACAATTATTATACACCCTACATTGGAGAGTTGTTTGTGACATTTCAATGTTCTGTTCAATGCGATACCACAGCATTTATGCGTCTCATTCAATTTGACTATGTCAAGAGTGCCAAACTGTGGGCTAAACTTTGCTGACGCTACATGATTTAAGAGGCGGAAAAGACGTACTTAATTATTAGAAACATCAGTCTAAGCCGCCGTGAATTAAAATATTCATTAGGTCCTGCTCTTTGTTAAGTGTTCTTCATACTCAGAAAGACCTTACATCATCATCATCATCATCATCATCATTTAAGACTGATTATGCCTTTCAGCGTTCAGTCTGGAGCATAGACCCCCTTATAAAATTCCTCCACGATCTCCTATTCAGTGCTAACATTGGTTGCCTCTTCTGATGTTAAACCTATTACTTCAAAATCATTCTTAACCGAATCCAGGTACCTTCTCCTTGGTCTGCCCTTACCCTCTACTGCTGAACCCATGAGTCTCTTGGGTAACCTTGCTTCTCCCATGCGTGTAACATGACCCCACCATCTAAGCCTGTCCGCCCTGACTGCTACATCTATAGAGTTCATTCCCAGTTTTTCTTTGATTTCCTCATTGTGGACACCCTCCTGCCATTGTTCCCATCTACTAGCACCTGCAATCACCCTAGCTACTTTCATATCCGTAACCTCAACCTTGTTGATAAGGTAACCTGAATCCACCCAGCTTTCGCTCCCATACAACAAAGTTGGTCGAAAGATTGAACGGTGCACAGATAACTTAGTCTTGGTACTGACTTCCTTCTTGCAGAAGAGAGTAGATCGTAGCTGAGCGCTCACTGCATTAGCTTTGCTACACCTCGCTCCCAGTTCTTTCACTATGTTGCCATCCTGTGAGAATATGCATCCTAAGTACTTGAAACCGTCCACCTGTTCTAACTTTGTTCCTCCTATTTGGCACTCAATCCGTTTATATTTCTTTCCCACTGACATTACTTTCGTTTTGGAGATGCTAATCTTCATACCATAGTCCTTACATTTCTGATCTAGCTCTGAAATATTACTTTGCAAACTTTCAATCGAATCTGCCATCACAACTAAGACATCTGCATATGCAAGACTGCTTATTTTGTGTTCACATATCTTAATCTCACCCAGCCAGTCTATTGTTTTCAACATATGATCCATAAATAATATGAACAACAGTGGAGACAGGTTGCAACCTTGTCTTACCCCTGAAACTACTCTGAACCATGAACTCAATTTACCGTCAACTTTAACTGCTGCCTGACTATCCATGTAAAGACCTTTAATTGTTTGCAAAAGTTTGCCTCCTATTCCATAATCTCGTAGAACAGACAATAACTTCCTCCTAGGAACCCCGTCATATGCCCTTTCTAGATCTATAAAGCATAGATACAATTCCCTGTTCCACTGATAACACTTCTCCATTATTTGCCGTAAGCTAAAGATCTGGTCCTGACAACCTCTAAGAGGCCTAAATCCACACTGATTTTCATCCAATTGGTCCTCAATTAATACTCGCACTTTCCTTTCAACAATACCTGAGAAGATTTTACCCACAACGCTGATTAAAGAGATACCTCTGTAGTTGTTACAATCTTTTCTGTTTCCATGTTTGAAGATTGGTGTGATTACTGCTTTTGTCCAGTCTGATGGAACCTGTCCCGACTCCCAGGCCATTTCAATTATCCTGTGCAGCCATTTAAGACCTGACATTCCACTGTATTTGATGAGTTCCGACTTAATTTCATCCACCCCAGCTGCTTTATTGCACTGCAATCTATTGACCATTTTCTCCACTTCCTCAAATGTGATCCTATTTCCATCATCATTCCTATCCCATTCTACCTCGAAATGTGAAACATTACTGATCGTATTTTCACCTACATTGAGCAACTCTTCAAAATATTCCCTCTAACTGCCCAAGGCATCCACAGGATTCACCAGCAATTTTCCTGACCTGTCCGAAATACTTGTTATTTCCTTCTTACCTCCCTTTCGAAGACTGCTAATTACACTCCAGAATGGTTTCCAGCAGCTTGACCCATAGTCTCCAACACGTTTCCAAAGCCCTCCCAAGATTTCTTCTTGGATGCTGCAATTATCTGTTTGGCTTTGTTTCTTTCTTCAACATAACTTTCTCTGTCTACCTGGCTTCTAGTATGTAGCCATTTTTGATACGCCTTCTTTTTCCTTTTGCAGGCTGCCTTGAGTGTGTCATTCCACCAAGCTGTTTGCTTCATCCAACTTTTACACACTACTGTTCCAAGACATTCTTTAGACATTTTTAGTACTGTATCCCTGTACCTTGTCCATTCTTTTTCCAATGACTGTAATTGACTACATTCAACTAACTGGTACCTTTCTGAGATCGCTGTTATGTACTTGTGCCTGATTTCCTTATCCTGGAGTTTCTCCACTCTTATCCTCCTACATATGGACCTGACCTCCTTCACTTTAGGCCTCACAATCCCAATTTCACTGCAGATTAAATAATGATCAGTGTCTTCAAAGAATCCCCTGAATACACGCGTGTCCTTCACAGCCTTCCTGAATTCCTGATCTGTTATCATATAGTCAATGACAGACCTTACAGTGATATGAAATTGCAAGGTGATTTGCATATTGGAATTTCAAGAAATCGAGTTCAACAGGATCCCGCCCTCGACAATTTTAACAGTCTACAGATCCCCTCTGTGAAATTTTCAGAAATCTTGATGCATTGTTTAGCTACCTGTAAGACAAGAGGAGACAGTATTTGTGGAGATTCCATTGCAGATTCCGTAAAACATACCAACAGGAAAAAATGCACTGGAATTATTGTTTGGGTGTTTCAATATAATTTCTTTAGTCAATTATCCATCTTGTGTACAGCAGCATAGATGGACAGTAATTGAAAACAGTTTTACAGACAGTGCTCGGACTGAAAATGTGTACCCAATTGCCAACCGATTATGTGATCATGATGCACTATTAACGGAAATAAGCTATACAGCACCTGACATCCCTGAGGCAGGTTCATACGAAACAGTGAAGCTTATCAATGAGAACAGATTACAAAGTCTTAACGATAAGTTAAAACAGTTGGTATGGTATGCGGTATGTATAGAAAGCGACGTTAATGTCAAATTCAGTTATTCCATTGTAAATGTGTCACCATATAGAAGTTGCTTTCCTAAAAAGATACTCAAAACAGTAATTAAAAAGCCGTGTATAACTAAGGGAATTAAAATTTAGTGTAAGAGGAAGAGAGAAATTTATACAAAGGACAGGATAACTCAGTACCCCAGATGTCTTGCATAGTACCCTGTAACATTTTGAGGAAGGTCATTAAAATGTCAAGAAGATTGTATGTCTTGACAGAAATTAATAATGTTGGTAATAAGACTAAAACTATATTTTTTGTTGCCAAACAGCAGATAGAATAGCCATTCGTTGCATTAATTAAATAAAATGACGATGTTTGTGACTGATCATTCTCAATGTGCGAGCACTTTTAACTACTTAGCAGCGAAAAAAGAATTAAATAGTTCAGTTGAAGAAGGAAATATATTAAAAATGTTATTCCACAAAGCTTTGAGCAACCAATAGTAGCACTAACATAATTCACTGAAGTAAGTACAACTATAAAAACTCTTAAAAAACAAAGGCTCATGTTATGTTGATGACATATGAAATTCTGAAAAGTTATTCCAACTTGAAGTGTCTCGACATTAGTGACAGGTGTAATGCATTACTGACACAGGGAATGTTCCATATAGGTGAAAATATGCTACTCTTAAACCTCATCAGAAGATATATGAAAAGAATGGCGAGAATAATTATCGTTCAATTTCCTTATTGACGTATTTTTCCAGAATATTTGAAAAAGTAGTGTACTCAAAAACAAATTTACTTACCTTCTCACAGTTAGGATTCCAGAAAGGTTGATCGACTGAGAAGTCTATTTACACATTCACTCTTCAAATAGTACAAGCTGTAAACAATAAAATATCACGAGGTGGTATTTTTGCGATCTTTCCAAGGCAATTGATTATGTAGATCACGTCCCTTCAAGTTTTACTGAGCTCATGATTTTACACACAGCTGCTTTAAGTCATACTGAACAAAAAGAATGAAAAAAATTATGTTGAATTATTCAGGCGATGCTGGAAGGGAAGAAAATTTTAGTGACTGAGGAAAAATCGTAAAGGGGATTCCACAAGATTAAATTCTGGGTGTACTCCTATTTCTTATATACGTGAACGGCTTTCCATTTAACACTCAAGTAGAATTGGTACTTTCTGCAGACGAACTAGTGTTATAAAAGACACCACTGGAGAGTAAGCAACGGAAGAGATTGTTAATGATGTATTTCGAAGAATATTATTAATCAACTCTCTAGAAATAGACTCTCCCTTAATTTCGAAAAGACACACTATGTTATGTTCTGTCCAACAGATTGAGTCGTACAAAGATCACATGTAATAGATTCAGTCAACAGAGAAAGATGCTCCAAAATTTTGGTTGTACATAGTGATGAAAACATGAACTGGAAGTAGCATATTACTGAGGTTCTCAAACAACTGAGTACAGCTGCTTTCGCTCTTCGTGTAGTCGGTAATCATGGAAATAAACGAATTAACCTACTGACATATTTTGCATATTTCTACTCAGTAATATCTTATACAATAATTCTCTTGGGTAAGTGAGCACTTATGAAGAAGGTACTGATTGTACAAAAGCGAGCACTGAGAGTAAAATGTGATGTTCACCCACGGACGACGAGGAGGTACCTATTCAAGGGCTAGAACTACTCCATCACAATACATACACTCGCTAGCGAAATTCATCAGAAATAATCAGTCTTAATTTGACAAGAACAGTGAAGCCGACACCTAGAAACTACATGGAAAAAATTACCCTCATCACCCATTATCAAAGTTTTCATTGGCTCAGAAGGGAGTTCAATATGCAGCAACAAAAATATTTAATCATCTGTCCATTCACCTTGTTTTGATTCCATTAGGAATCTTCGTGCACAGCAACCGTAGGCCATACGGAAGGAGAGGCACACAGCAGTCAGGAGCCATCGCTTTAGCTTTTTTTATTCTTCCAAGTCTAGATTTCGCCTATAAGTAGCCAATTTCAGTGCTAAAATACAAAGACAAATTACAGAATTAAATTAATTTACTTTTCATAGAACAATAAGTAAACACTATGTTGTCTAACAGTATAAGGTGAGGCTCATTCTAGAATTGAGAACAACTGTGTAAGGTGAAATGACAAGTTTAACGTCGCAAGTTTTCTCACAAAATTACATGCTTTTACACAGTTTTCAACTCGACAACATAAAGACAGCCCAATGGATAATGCATCTTGCCAACATCAAAAAGTGAAATAATGTTACACACAACAATGTTAAATATTATCTCTCTGAAAGGAAATTAATCCTAAATACAATATTATGAAAGTTTAATTCGAAGTTTCTTTACAAAATTGCTCCTGCAGATACGTTATGATGTTGGTAAGTACTACGAAAATAGTCCGATTCCGGTTCAAAGTTTGACACTATTTAGGGTGACAATCAAGTCTACGGTGGATGGTTAGTTAAGTGACAAAGTTGAGTGCAAAATTACCCAAGGCCGCTCGAGTTTACAGTGGACGCAAGCTGGTGGACCAACAAAGTTTACGCCTCTGCACGCTGTATTTACCTTAAGCTACGACGTACTGCTGACTGCAAGGCTGCTCTCTCCCACTGAAATTCCTACAAAAGTAATCTGGCCTTCGCTGAACTTTTCAGCAGAAACTTTCTCTATGTTTCTCGTAATGCGATAAAACATGTACTCAACCTAGTCTTACTATGTGGCGATATACACGTGCATGGTTGGAGCAGTGTGCATATTATAGTGCTCTCTCAGTTCTTGCAAGAACAATTAACTAATTTGGCCGGTTCATTTCTCCACAGTTGGAGCTAAACGTTGCTACAGCTAATTTCTAGCTGAATTGCAGCCGCTGTGATCGCAGTGGCCACACAAATTTCTTGTCTGTGTCATACAGAGCGTTAAGCGCTCCATTCTGCACTTGACACCAGTTTAGAGAAAAGTCCCCTAGAAAATTTCTCACTTGTCCTCCACTTGGGTTCCTTTTTCACTTCATGGCTTTTTTCGACCAATAGGAGCGTTCCTCTTACTTTACAGAAACTCTCTACCAATCGCAATGTCCCTTCTATCAAACTGCGTCGAAAGATCAGTATTTTTCTCCTTTCTAGTGCGTTTCCACCAATTGGACGTTTTGTGCCCGTTCCAGACGCCTAAAGTACATTGACCTATTCGTGTGTTGCACCCACTGGACGAAATGCGTCACTGGATTTTGTTCTTATCCTGTTGGAATTCCGAAACGCAGCTTTCTAAAGTTTTTTCTCTGTCCATTGTGCAGATGTGTCACTGCACGTGTCCTCCAGCCCAAATCACCTGGCCTGGCGTCGCTGACCTTCCTCCTGCCACCCCTTTAAGTGAATTCCGTCGTAACCCTCGCAGTATGCCTTCGCTACACTGTTGTACGGCTGGCTTTTCAAAACTAAAGGCAACTAGCTTTGCCTGTTCCACCTTTTGCTCCATGACATGCATTATATACGTAGGAACGGTGTGTTAATTACTGTCATTTGGCTGTCATTCCTTTTTTAATTCCATACTGAAAGGCCAATGTTCTCGTAACCGCCGCATTACATTAGGTATCTTCACCTTATCGTTGCGATGTATAAAGGTCTCATGTAAGGTGAGAATCTGACTATTTATTCTGCCATCTTACAACAGAAGCAATCCACTCTGGTCAACATACCATTTTACTTCAACAGACTCGCAGCAGTTCATGTCACCATATGTTCCTACAGGTGTATAGGCAGAAAGACACTGAGGTGGTTGTTTACAGCAAGTGCAATAACCTTAGTTTACATCATGTAGTACAAGTAACGCCCCCTATGTTACTAATTGACAGACTATCATTTCAATAGGATAGTTTAAAAAGCCTTGTTTATATAATACATAAAATGAAAAAGTATATTTGCATTTCTAAAGTGATGTAATGATTTTGTATAAGATAGTTACATGAACCTATTAATGTTCCTTTGCATAGGTTTTGATGAATCACTTCTCCGCTAAGATATGAGAAAGTACGTTATAATTTGATATTTCTTGAGTATTGCAAAGTGATTTGCAAATATACATTTTGATTTTAGACGTTATACAAAAAAAGAGTTTTAAACTGCTCTATTGAAACAAAACTTTATTAGTTGATTCGTAACACAGAAGGAGTTACTTCTACTAAATGACGTAAACTAAGGCAGTTGCAATTGTTGTAAACAACCGCTTTCTGCCAATACACCTGTAAGGATATAGGGTGACATGAACAGCGGTAGGTCTGTTGAAATATAACGAAAATGGTATGTTGACCAGAGTAGATTGCTGCAATTAGGTAACATGATGTATACTTATTGTTCTGTGTAACGTAAATTAATTTTGATTCTGTAATTTGTCCTTGTATTTTAGCGCTGAAGATAACTACTTATAGACGAAATCTAGATTAGTAAGCATGATAAAAGCTAATGGGATTGGGACTGCTGTGTGCCTCTCCTTCCTCATTTGCACAATTACGTGAATGTCTGATACGCAGCAAAGCAAATTTTAAATCTAACCAAAAATCACCTGAACAACTCCTTCTGTTCCAAGGACGAATTTATGTTTACAAACTGATAACCTGTAACAAAAAATCCCATGTTTTTAATTGCCGGCATGAGTAGGGCTAAAAATGTTCATTAACGTTAATACACTCCTGGAAATGGAAAAAAGAACACATTGACACCGGTGTGTCAGACCCACCATACTTGCTCCGGACACTGCGAGAGGGCTGTACAAGCAATGATCACACGCACGGCACAGCGGACACACCAGGAACCGCGGTGTTGGCCGTCGAATGGCGCTAGCTGCGCAGCATTTGTGCACCGCCGCCGTCAGTGTCAGCCAGTTTGCCGTGGCATACGGAGCTCCATCGCAGTCTTTAATACTGGTAGCATGCCGCGACAGCGTGGACGTGAACCGTACGTGCAGTTGACGGACTTTGAGCGAGGGCGTATAGTGGGCATGCGGGAGGCCGGGTGGGCGTACCGCCGAATTGCTCAACACGTGGGGCGTGAGGTCTCCACAGTACATCGATGTTGTCGCCAGTGGTCGGCGGAAGGTGCACGTGCCCGTCGACCTGGGACCGGACCGCAGCGACGCACGGATGCACGCCAAGACCGTAGGATCCTACGCAGTGCCGTAGGGGACCGAACCGCCACTTCCCAGCAAATTAGGGACACTGTTGCTCCTGGGGTATCGGCGAGGACCATTCGCAACCGTCTCCATGAAGCTGGGCTACGGTCCCGCACACCGCTAGGCCGTCTTCCGCTCACGCCCCAACATCGCGCAGCCCGCCTCCAGTGGTGTCGCGACAGGCGTGAATGGAGGGACGAATGGAGACGTGTCGTCTTCAGCGATGAGAGTCGCTTCTGCCTTGGTGCCAATGATAGTCGTATGCGTGTTTGGCGCCGTGCAGGTGAGCGCCACAATCAGGACTGCATACGACCGAGGCACACAGGGCCAACACCCGGCATCATGGTGTGGGGAGCGATCTCCTACACTGGCCGTACACCACTGGTGATCGTCGAGGGGACACTGAATAGTGCACGGTACATCCAAACCGTCATCGAACCCATCGTTCTACCATTCCTAGACCGGCAGGGGAACTTGCTGTTCCAACAGGACAATGCACGTCCGCATGTATCCCGTGCCACCCAACGTGCTCTAGAAGGTGTAAGTCAACTACCCTGGCCAGCAAGATCTCCGGATCTGTCCCCCATTGAGCATGTTTGGGACTGGATGAAGCGTCGTCTCACGCGGTCTGCACGTCCAGCACGAACGCTGGTCCAACTGAGGCGCCAGGTGTAAATGGCATGGCAAGCCGTTCCACAGGACTACATCCAGCTTCTCTACGATCGTCTCCATGGGAGAATAGCAGCCTGCATTGCTGCGAATGGTGGATATACACTGTACTAGTGCCGACGTTGTGCATGCTCTGTTGCCTGTGTCTATGTGCCTGTGGTTCTGTCAGTGTGATCATGTGATGTATCTGACCCCAGGAATGTGTCAATAAAGTTTCCCCTTCCTGGGACAATGAATTCACGATGTTCTTATTTCAATTTCCAGGAGTGTACTAATCATCGATACATCGTTTCGTTTAAGTAATCATTCAAATGATCTAAGAAAATTGTAAATAAGGAACTAAACAAGATGTAAAATCCTGTAGGCCGTGGAACTTAAACGTGGTTAGACGATGATGAAGAAAGCTTACACCGCTTCGGTGCGCCCCTGATCGCCATTGTACTGGTAAGCAGGGGTATGCTAATTATCCTGCTAAGCAGTATTCTCAGTGTTGTTCAGATGATTGCAGGTGGTCTCGACTGAGTGGGAAACGTGACAGAAGCTGAGAATCGTTTGGTGACCGGGGCCAAAGAGTATTCCAGTACCCTGACGATTAATGAGTAATGTCCCGAGTGGCAGAATTTTTAAGAGGCTTCGTTAAATGTGCGTGAATAATGCTCAATTGTGTGTTTTATTTCCCACGGGAATCGCGAGTTCGTGGAGAGTACGTTGGGATGCCGGTTACTCTGAATGACTGGCTCCCGGGAAGGCTACTTCAGTACTAATTTTACGCACGTATTGGGTGGCTTTTTTTTATGTAGATTTACGTATACCAACTGAGTTCCAGGCAGGACCTTTACACTATGGACTCTTTTCACTAGGCAGATTTGGTATTTATTCGTTGTAGCTGATCTTCGGTAGCCTATTACGTAGCTCACAGTACACAAAATCGTCACCTGCAGTAGCGTAACGTCAGAGGAGCCCGTTCGGTGAAAGTGAAGCATGAGAATTTTGCAGACAGCCATGTCACTGGACTCGCAGTCGCGTCCTTATTGAGCGTTCCTGTATTCGCTTAGCCACGACTACGGAGAGACCTTCACTATACACACGTTATATTTCTAGATTTCACCTAACTCGTAGAAACCGTTGAAAAATATTGTAAGTAGGTGAAAAGTTACACCTAGTTTGGTGCTTGGCATGGAGAGAAACATTGGAAATTGGACATTTATATTTTGTTGAATACGGCATGCAGGTGATCAAGATGTTCTGTAAGACAATCAGAAATGTTTCTGGCCGGCCGCGGTGGCCGAGCGGTTCTAGGCGCTTCAGTCTGGAACCATGCGGCTGCTACAGTCGCCGGTTCGAATCCTGCCTCGGGCATGGATGTGTGTGTGATGTCCTTAAGTCAGTTAGGTTTAAGTAGTTCTAAGTCCAGGGGACTAATGACCTCAGATGTTAAGACCCATTGCGCTTAGAGCCATTTGAACTATTTGAAATGTTTCTGTTAAATCATAGATACTAAAAAGAAAAGTTTTCGAAGAAATCAATGTCCAGCAACTACTGACACATCAGCAATAACGCCGTATTCTGGAATTACGTAGGAAGTTTTTGTTGATCGTGTTCTGCAGGTTCATTTGAAAAGTAACCCCTTCGAATTTTTTTATTCGAAAATTCTTAAAGCTTTTTAAATAAATAAAACGTTTTTAATATTCTACATATTTATTCTTCATGTTGTTGTTGTCGTGGTCTTCAGTCCTGAGACTGGTTTGATGCAGCTCTCCGTGCTATTCTACCCTGTGCAAGCTTCTTCATCTCCCAGTACCTACTGCAACTTATATATCCTTCTGAATCTGCTTAGTGTATTCATCTCTTGGTCTCCCTCTACGATTTTTATCCTCCAGGCTGTCCTCCAATACTAAATTGGTGAACCCTTGATGCCTCAGAATGTGTCCTGCTAACCGATCCCTTCTTCTAGTCAAGTTGTGCCACAAACTCGCCTGCTCCCCAATCCTATTCAATACCACCTCATTAGTTATGTGATCTGTCTACCTATTCTTCAGCATTCTTCTGTAGCAACACATTTCGAAAGCTCTCTATTCTCTTCTTGTCCAAACTATTTATTGTCCATGTTTCACTTCCATACATGGCTACACTGCATACATATACTTTCAGAGACGACTTCCTGACACTTAAATCTATACTCGACGTTAACAAATTTCTCTTCCTCGGAAACGCTTTCCTTGCCATTGCCAGGCTACATTTCATATCCTCTCTACTTCGACCATCATCAGTTATTGTGCTCCCCCTAATCTAATTCCCTCAGCATCACCCGACTTCATTCGATTACATTCCATTATCCTCGTTTTTCTTTTGTTGATGTTTATCTTATATCCTCCTTTCAAGACACCTTATATTATGTTCAACTGCTCTTCCAAGTCCTTTGCTGTCTCTGACAGAATTACAATGTCATCGACGAACCTCAAAGTTTTTATTTGTTTTCCATGGATTTTAATACCTACTCCAAATTTTTGTTTCGTTTCCTTCACTGCTTGCTCAATATACAGATTGAATAACATCGGGGAGAGGCTACAACCCTGTCTCACTCCCTTCCCAACCACTGCTTCGCTTTCGTTCCCCTCGACTCTTATAACTGCCATCTGCTTTCTGTACACATTGTAAATCGCCTTTCTCTCCCTGTATTTTACCCTGCCACCTTTAAAATTTGAAAGAGAGTATGCCAGTCAACATTGTTAAAAGCTTTCTCTAAGTCTACAAATGCTAGAAACATAGTTTTGCCTTTCCTTAATCTTTCTTCTACGATAAGTCGTAAGGTCAGTATTGCCTCACGTGTTCCAATATTTCTACGGAATCCAAACTGATCTTCCCCGAGGTCGGCTTCTACCAATTTTTCCATTAGTCTGTAAAGAATTCGTATTGGGAATTTGCAACTGTGACTTATTAGACTGATAGTTCGGTAATTTTCACATCTGTCCACACCTGCTTTCTTTGGGATTGGAATTTTTATTTTCTGTTTGAAGTTTGAGGGTAATTCGCCTGTCTCATACATCTCGCTCACCAAATGATAGAGTTTTGTAAGGACTGGCTCTCCCAAGGCTGTCAGTAGTTCTAATGGAGTGTTGTCTACTCCCAGGAGCATGTTTCGACTCCGGTCTTTCAGTGCTCTGTCGAACTCTTCACGCAGTATCATATCTCCCATTTCATCTTCATCTACATCCTCTTCCATTTCTATAATATTGTCCTAAAGTACGTCGCCCTTGCAGAGACCCTATATATATACTCCTTCCACCTTTCTGCTTTCCCTTCTTTGCTTAGAACTGGGTTTCCATCTCAGCTCTTTATATTCATAGAAGTGGTTCCGTTTTCTCCAAAGGTCTCTTTTATTTTCTGTGGGCAGTGTCTATCTTACCCCTAGTGAGATAAGCCGCTACCCATCCCTGCTTAGCCATTTTGCACCTCCTGTCGATCTCATTTTTGGGACGTTTGCATCCCTTTTTGCCTGCTTTATTTATTGCATTTTTATATTTTCTCATCAATTAAATTCAATGTTTCTTCTGTTACTTGAGGATTTCTACTAGCCCTCGTCTTTCTACCTACTTGATCCTCTGCTGCCTTCACTACTTCATCCCTCAAAGCTACTCGTTCTTCTTCTACTGTATTTATTTCCCACATTCCTGTCAATTGTTTCCTTATGTTCTCCCTGAAACTCTATACAATCTCTGGTTTAGTCAGTTTATCCAGGTGCCATCTCCTTAAATTTCCACCTTTCTGCAGTTTCTTCAGTTTTAATCTACAGTTCATAACCAACAGATTGTGGTCAGAGTCCACATCTGCCCCTTGGAAATGTCTTACAACTGGAAACCTGGTTCCTAAATCTCTGTCTTACCATTAGATAATCTATCTGAAACCTGTCAGTACCTCCAGGCTTCTTCCATGTATACAACCTTCTTTTATGGTTCTTGAACTAAGTTTTAGGTATGATTAAGTTATTCTCTGTACAAAACTCTACCATCCGGCATCCTCTTTCATTTCTTAGCCCCAATCCATATTCACTTACTACGTTTCTTTCTCTCCCTTTTCCTACTACCGAATTCCAGTCACCCATGACTATTAAATTTTCGTCTCCCTTCACTATCTGAATAATTTTTTTTCTTTCATCATACATTTCTTCAATTTATTCGTCATCTGCAGAGCTAGTTGGCATATAAACTTGTACTACTGTAGTAGGTGTGGGCTTCGTGTCTATCTTGGCCACAATAATGCGTTCACTACGCTGTTTGTAGTAGCATACCCAAATTCCTATTTTCTTATTCATTATTAAACCTACTCCTGCATTACCCCTATTTGATTTTGTGTTTACAACCCTGTACTCACTTGACCAGAAGTCTTGTTCGTCCTGTCACCGAACTTCACTAATTCCCACAATATCTAACTTTAACCTATCCATTCCCTTTTTAAATTTTCTAACCTACCTGCCGATTAAGGGATCTGACATTCCACGCTCCGATCCGCAGAACGCCAGTTTTCTTTCTCCTGATAACGACGTCCTCTTGAGTAGTCCCCGCCCGGAGATCCGAATGATGTACTATTTTACCTCCGGAGTATTTTACCCAAGAGGACGCCATTATCATTCAGCCATACAGTAAAGCTGCATGCCCTCGGAAAACATTATGCCTGTAGTTTCCCCTTGCTTTCAGCCGTTCGCAGTAGCATCACAGCAAGACCGTTTCGGTTAGTGTTACAAGGCCAGATCAAACAATCATCCAGACTGTTGTCCTTGGAACTACTGAAAAGGCTGCAGCCCCTCTTCAGGAACCACACGTTTGTTTGGCCTCTCAACAGATACCCCTCGGTTGCGGTTGAACCTTCTGTACGGCTATCTGTATCGCTGAGGCATGCAAGCTTCCTCACCAACGGCAAGGGCCATGGTTCATGGGGGGAGGATTCTTCATGTATGCATATTTATGTATAAAATATTCATTTCTCAAGACAGTCGACCTGGCCACGAATAAATTTCTCCCAACGAGAAACCAGCTCCTATAAACTGCCACAGTCGAATATTTGTGTTTGATGAAGGACGCACCGCTTCTTTACTGGGAAAGTGACGTCCTCGAAAGTCTTCTTTAAGTTTTGGAAACAAAACAGATGTAATTCGGACGTAGCCACGTCGGTACTGTATGGAGGATGTTCGATGGCAGTGAACCCAAGGCGTCGGATTGTTGTACATTTCGTAAGAATCGCGCATGGCCTGGCATTGTCACGCTAAAGAAGAGAGTGCTCCATTTGTGAGCAAACTCTCAGAATTCGAACTTCGATTACAGTAAGCTATTTCTCACGCACTGACATACGTACGTTACGTATTGTACCACCATGCTATACGCTACAATTCGGAGACCTCTGGCGGCAGAGTGATTCTAATATGTATACGTTCAAAATTCGTTCAAATGGCTCTGGGACCTATGCGACTTAATTTCTAAGGTCCTCAGTCGCCTAGAACTTAGAACTAATTAAACCTAACCAACCTAAGGACATCACACACATCCATGCCCGAGGCAGGATTCGAACCTGCGACCGTAGCGGTCGCCCGGCCTCAGACTGTAGCGCCCAGAACCGCACGGCCACTCGGGCCGGCCAAATATGTATACAAGACGAAAAAAAGGTATAATGTTAATAACGTTTGTTTTATTTAAAAAGCTGTAAGAGTTTTTTTTTTAAATCGATGGCACTATTTTTCAGCACGCCTTCGTAAAACGTGAAGCTCTTGTATAATTTATTATTAAGTTTACCACCGGTTAGGTCAGAGAGAATTTGGCAGTACCTGTTGTAATACGGTATGGATATAGAACAACGTTCATCCTAAAATCACGTTTGAAAATTATTGTAAAATACAAGCAATTCTTACAAATTTCTGAAAGTAGAAGGTGTTACATACAACTTTCATAAAAGAAATATCAAAAATTAATATTTCTGAATAACATTTTTTGCATAAGAGTAGATACATGGAATGTCAGTTGAACAATTATCCAGACATTGTATAAATTAAACGGTGAACAATTGTCATTATGACTAACAACATGTAACAAAATTAACTACATACATCGTAAAACAAAAATTGAAATTGATTTTCGGACTGGTAATAAAATTCAGTCAGATATAGGACATAAATCTGACCCCATACCCCACTACCGCCAATGAAACATATATAAAATTTAGTGTAACAACTGCAATAAATTTTACATTAGCCAAACCAGTAGAAAAACATGTACACAGCGTAAACAACATTTTAAGACGGACGAAAGCCACCCATCGACATTCGCTACTCATTTAAGGGATGAAAATCCTAGGGCAGGAAACCTAGAAACAGTGCTGGTATTCTACAGAAAGCAGAGAAATGTAGATATATTGGTCATATGGAAGACAGAAGAATTTTTTTAGATTATACTAAGACCACAAATTTCATTTTGAATGAATAGCTTGTGTGGAAGAAAAACACTTAAAATTTTCGTGTCCCTGGATCTATGTTTACATACAAAAATTATTTACAGGTGTTATATTTTGGCAGTTGTTTTTTTAAATATACATGTAACACCCGCTATTAACAGACATATGTCAGTATTGCTTGAATATTATGATAATTTTCAAACATCATTTTTGTACGAAAATTTTCCTGTGCCCATAACGACATACAACACTGGAAAACTGTCTCTGAGCGAAAACGGCTGTACAGTTACAAATAAATTATGCAGCAGCTTCACGTTTTACAAAACGAAATTTCTAACGCAGAAACGTTTCATGGTCAAAACTTTCTTCGAAAGTGAGATGGGTGGATCCATCTCTCCGTTCGTCCTCTGTCCATCTCTTCTTCCCTCTTCTGTCCATTTCACTTTCCTCCCTATAAATCCATCTCCTCCTATCCCCTCTCCCAGCCCTTCTCCTTTTCCCATCCCTCTGTCCGTCTCTTCCTCCTCACTCTCTCCCTCCACCTCTTCTTCTCTCTATGTCCATCTCCTCCTCTTCTCTTTCTGACCGTTTGCGTCTCCCTCTCTGTCTGGCCAGTGTCCATCTCCTTTCTCACTCCATGTCCATCACTTCGTCTTCCCTTTTTTACTACCTTATCACCCCCATCCCACTAGGAAGTTGCTGTTTCGAACCCCACAGTAGGTAATTAGTAGATAGTAGATAAGTAGATAGAAAGTAACTTAGTAAATAAGTAAATACCTGCACCATGTTTGGTAGAGATCCATCCAGGGGTTTAAGAGTAGCAGAGCTTTGTATCCATGGATTTGCCCTCGTAAACACGTGTCACAGTTATCTCGCATATATGAAACATATTTCACATATATTTGTACACATGTTTCATATGTGTCTCTAGAGATTTTCGCCACGCATTTTAATTTTCACGCAGCCCGATGTTTGTGACCTATCTCCTGAAATATGTGTCCTACAATGGCAAACTTACAGTTATATCCAGTAGTATACGAGGAGACTGTCCGCGAAGTGTTGCGAATAGAGTTATTAGTAAAGATGAAATAAATTACGACATCATGCATGATCCGGTAATTTTTCGCTCATGTTACTGTTTATGACGTCATTTCTCCTGAACTATGTGTCATAAAACTACGTATTTTTGCAAATATATTCAATGGTATACGTGAATAATGTCTGAAAATTGAGTTGCAAATGGAGTTAGTGGTAAAGAAGTAATAAACTAAAGACTCATGACAGACGTGGCAGTTTTGCTCCATGAAAAGTGAAAATTTATTGAGCGATAAACTATTTTCCTTTGTCAACGTGAGTAAGTCTTTCAATGGTCCGAATTTGCGTGTAAAGTTGGTTGCAAGATACCAAGTGCTTTCATTCTCAATAGCTGGATGAATGCAATCTAGCTACTTTCGTTTCATATGTTACGCTCCTTTTTCACCTCCACCCTCACGTCTTTGACAGGTGGTGGTTCTGATCATCAGAGTCGATATTTCCAGACAGTAAGTGGTATACTTACCAAGGTGAGTCGAAATCGATCGACTGGTTTACGAGGAGAGTGGAACATACATACATATCAGTATTAGGCCTATATTCATATTGATTTCATATTGATACAATTGGTATCAAGTTAGCCGGTTGATAAACGAATTGTACTGTAAGTCGTCGACGACGTTCAAAGATCTAATGACAGCTCTTTTTTTTCTTATCAGTCTACTGATTCTGGACTCTCTGCCCGACCATGATGTAATCTAACTACTTAAATCTTCGGGAATTTTACAATTTTACCTCCTCCTCTTTATTGTAAAACTCAATCAGTCTTCCCCGTTTCTCATTCCTGTTAGCAGCACCATATTCTCCCGTAATCCTTTCTTCTACTCCTTCCCGTACAACCACATTCTGATCTCCTATTACTATTACATTCTCGTCTACCCTTACACACTGAATTACCTTCATATGGTCTCTGTATCTCTTTCTCTTGTGCTTGCTGCGTTGTCATCTCTACCTGAAATACTGTTGTCGGTGTTCGTTTGCTGTCGATTCTGACTGGACTGTTCATAGTCACTCACTGCTGCTGTTTATATTACTCTACATTCATCTGACTACAAACCCTTGTTTTCTTTCCATTTCACTACACTGACGTCTACTATATCAAGACTGAGCTTTAGTATTTCTCTTTCAAGATTAGCTGGCACCCCTTCCATGCACAAACTACTGACTTTCCACGCCCCGACGTCATCCTTTCGTTAGTAATTGAATCTTTCTTTCTTGGTCACCTTCCACTGGGCAGTTCCATCCGAATTGGGGCTGGTCAGGAATCTTTTGCCAATGGAGAGGTCTTCACGACAGTTTTTCAAATACAGGCCACATATGATGAGGTTAAACGTTATGTATCTTTAATGCAGTGGTTTTCATTGCTTTCTGCGTATTCCATCCGCTGATCATTGCTGATTCTTCCGGCTTTTAGGGGTCGTTTCCACCACAAGGACAGTAGAGTGCCCTGAACTTCTGTCCGCTCCTCCACCCTCTTTGACAGGGGTGATGGCAGAATGAGGGCGGCTTCTTACGCTGGAAGTCCAGTGCTAATGGTTTTTATTCCAATTTTAATCAGGGGGTTCGACCCATGATCGTGGATGTTTTGCTTATTAATGAAAGTTGCTACCTCTCGACCACGGCTTACCGCAAAGTACCTAATTGGAATGAGGTAGAATCTTCTGTCTTAAGAAATTGAGACGGTGTTACTAACAAGGGGACGGCCCCTGTTCGACTTCATCGATTTCGTTCAGATTTGTGGCCTTGGCCAGAAGTGAAAATAACCAAAATGAGAGATTATGTGCGAGAGTTTAGATTAAAAATAGCATTTTTCTCGCAGGTATGGCGAGGCACGATCGTTTTAGTTGGTCTACTCGTAGTTTCCAGGAAGTGGCTGGTTCCGTGGAAATGGTAGACAACGTAGATCCGAAGTTCGTGGAATCGAACTCGCTATGTAGAAACTTTATTTCCAATTGTCAGATTCCTTACACAGCAAATAAACCGTGATTAAGTTCATTGTATAGCATTTCATGTGATGAAACCCTGTGTGTACGAGAACAAGTTTCTTCTCTTGACTGACACGTGGGTAGAACAAATATACCCACAGTTATATGTCATTTTTCAAGATGAACAAGGATACCCATTGTATATTGTTATAGTGATACCCTACCCTCAAATCTATTCCGCTAGTGCTACGCTGCGATTTTATCGTTAGATAAAGAATTTGGTGAAAAATCTTCGAAAGTACTCTTGTCTCGTAGATAGAGAAAAGGAAACCACTTCACGAGGAGAGTGCATAAAAATTCATTCCATTGTACATCGCCAATATTTGGCGAAATGTCCGTTATGTGTGGTTTGCTGCCACACTGTACGAGGTGAGGGATGCCTTTACGAATCCAAACAAAATTCATTTTTAAAACAACTTGAAAGGGGTGTTAGTGTTTGTTCACTGTCAGCTTCTCTTTTAGCTTGGATACTGTCGGCCCACGATAAGTTGGCGATTGGCGCCGTGGCTGTCGGGAAGGGCCGTGTCCCAGCGTTACGACTGCCGAGGGGGAGGAGTGTGAGGGGTAGGTAGTGGCGGCTGCCTGCAGCAGTGCCGGCACAGCTCCGCGCGTTTTGTGCTTAACATTCGCGGCACTATTGCCCTCAAGTGCTACGTCCGTCAGATCGGAAACCCTTGACTTGTTGACATATTCATACTCAAGAGTTTTACCTACAACTTACGCACTATTTGTCATTTGGATTTGCAGCTCTTTGTGTTCACCGCGTTAGCAGTTAAAATTGTTCGGTGCATAACGGAGCACTGAAAGACCTGAGTCGAAACAAGGCCCCTAGAGTAGACAACATTCCATTAGCACTACTGACAGCCTTGGGAGAGCCAGTCCTGACAAAACTCTACCATCTGGTGAGCAAGATGTATGAGACAGGCGAAATACCCTCAGACTTCAAGAAGAATATAATAATCCCAATCCCAAAGAAAGCAGGTGTGGACAGATGTGAAAATTACCGAACTATCAGTTTAATAAGTCACGGCTGCAAAATACTAACACGAATTATTTGCAGACGAATGGAGAACCTGGTAGAAGCAGACCTTGGGGAAGATCAGCTTGGATTCCGTAGAAATGTCGGACCACGTGAGGCAATCCTAACCCTACGACTTGTCTTAGAAGATAGATCAAGGAAAGGCAAACCTATGTTTCTAGCATTTGTAGACTTAGAGAACGCTTTTGACAATGTTGATTGGAATACTCTCTTTCAAATTCTGAAGGTGGCAGGGGTAAAATACAGAGAGCGAAAGGCTATTTACAATTTGTACGGAAAGCAGATGGCAGTTATAAGAGTCGAGGGGTATGAAAGGGAAGCAGTGGTTGGGAAGACAGGTTTGTAGTCTCTCCCTGATGTTATTCAGTCTGTATATTGAGCAAGCAATAAAGGAAACAAAAGAAAAGTTCTGAGTAGGTATTAAAATCCATGGAGAAGAAATAAAAACTTTGATGTTCGCCGATGACACTGTAGTTCTGTCAGAGACAACAAAGGACTTGGAAGATCAGTTGAACGGAATGGACAGTGTCATGAAAGGAGGGTATAAGATGAACATCAACAAAAGCAAAACGAGGATAATGGAATGTTAGTCGAATTAAGTCGGGTGATGCTGAGGGAATTAGATTAGGAAATGAGACACTGAAAGTAGTAAAGGATTTTTGCTATTAAGGAAGCAAAATAACTGATGATGGTCGAAGTAGAGAGGATATAAAATGTAGACTGGCAATGTGAAAGGAAAGCGTTTCTGAAAAAGAAAAATTTGTTAACATCGAGTATAGATTTAAATGTCAGGAAGTCGTTTCTGGAAGCATTTGTATGGAAGTGAAACGTGGACGATAAATAGACAAGAAGAGAATAGAAGCTTTCGAAATGTGGTGCTACAGAAGAATGCTAAAGATTAGATGGGTAGATCACGTAACTAATGAGGAGGTATTGGATTGGGGAGAAGAGGAGTTTGTGGCACAACTTGACTAGAAGAAGGGATCGGTTGGTAGGACATGTTCTGAGACATCGAGGGTTCACCAATTTAGTATTGGACGGCAGCGTGGAGGGTAAAAATCGTAGAGGAATACACTAAGCAGATTCTAAAGGATGTGGGCTGCAGTAGGCACTGGGAGATGAAGAAGCTTGCACAGGATAGAGTAGCATGGAAAGCTGCATCAAACCAGTCTCAGGACTGAAGACCACAACAAACAAGGTCCGCCAGTTGTAGAAAAAAAAAAAAAAACGTTTCTCCAAGTTCCCAAACATGTTCCAGCACCTCTGTGCCATCATCAGTTCGTTCCAGTTTTTATTTAATCTGTAACGTGAACATTTTTACTGGATGATTACAAAATTACGGGAATATTTAATTCAAACAACAATTTGTTTCGTTTAGTTAGCACCTTCACTCTCGGTTTGCGTGGTTTTTCAGGACAACATGTATATTATTTGTAACAGGTAGTTGGTCATCTGCAACCAAACGATTTTAACGAGAAATCTTGTTTGAGGTTTTATGCTCTAAACGTAATTTAGTTTCTCGCGATAATCAATTTGTATCTGTGTTCGTGTTTACAATATGTTTAGTTCTTGATTGTGCATAACGCTTACTAATTTGTCAACAAGAGACTTACTCGTTCTCTCTCGAATTTATTTTTCCGTACAGTTCGCGAAGAGACGTTCTGAATGGTTCGAATGGTTCTGAGCACTATGGGACTTAACAGCTGTCGTCATCAGCCCCCTAGAACTTAGAACTACTTAAACCTAACTAACCTAAGGACATCACACACATCCATGCCCGAGGCAGGTTTCGAACCTGCGACCGTAGCAGTCGCGCGGTTCCGGACTGCGCGCCTAGAACCGCGAGACCACCGCGGCCGGCAGACGTTCTGAAAGAGTATTATTTGACCCATGAACGAATAACGTCATTCTCATTCCAGCAAAGAATGTAACGTTTGTATATCATTTATTTTCATCTGAACAGGCAGGCTAACTGGTCGGACGGGCCAGACCTACCCCTAAGGAGTAATTAGTGGCCTCGATGTAGTTAACGCCTGCCTGTCGCACTAATTAGAGGATCAACTATTGCAGGAAGATGGAAAATCCGAAAATCCGACAACGACCAACCTTGCTTTGTCCAAGCTCGCCGTACGATTACCGCTTTTCTGGCCTCACAATCCGTCTCTTTGGTTTGCTCAAGTTGAAGCTAGTCTCTTTTATTCGATAATAATTACCGACGCCACAACGTTTGAGCTAATTTTGTGTCAACTTGACCATCAGTACGCTCCTGTAGGGCAAGAAGTGATAACTTGCCGCTAGAGATTGGTTCGTATGATCGTCTCAAAGCGGAGCTGATCCGTCGTGTATCCACTTCGCAAGAAGAACGCCTCCGCAAAATCCTGAGGCAGGAAGACATCGGGGATCAAAAACCACCCAGTACTTGCTACATCTGCGAAACGAGATCAACGCTGGCCCGGTTCCGGACAGCCAGCTGAGAACCATGCAAGGTAGTCGGTTTCTGCCTGCCGTTAAAGCAATCATCGCGTCGCCGTCTAACATACCTTTAGATGCTGTGGCAGAGCTAGCAGACAGGGTGCAAGACGCTATACCACCCGCGCCTATCAGCGTAACAATTGAGCAGTGCGCAAGCACGTTCGCCACGGTATCGCGCGCCAACTACGGAGCTCTGGCGGCAAAGGTTGACGTCCTACACAGCAGATCGGGCAGTTGTTATCTCGTCGTGACGTAAACAAATGCCATGACCGAACGAGACTCCGGAAGCGCTCACACAGCAGATCGTCGACCACCTTGCTATACCTGGGGCGGAAACGCAGCAGGAGATATGTTGGTACCACAACAGCTTTGGCGATCAAGAACATCGCTCTACCAAACCCTGTGCGTTCCCAAATGCCAGCGATAGGTGTGTGTAGACGCATCGTCCGATTGCCGGTCTGATTCTCAGCGTTTGTTTGTAAGTGATCGACGTACAGGACAGAAATACTTGGTTGACAGAGGCTCCGGTCTGTGTATCTCCACACGAACAGTTTACACCTGTGCAGTCCACGTATGACGTGCTGTCTAGCTCCTGCAAACTCTAACTGCTGCAAACAATTGAGACGCACGGCACAAAACCTACGGCAGGCGTTCTTGTGGGACTTCACGATCGTCGACATCGCAGAGGCGATAATGCGGCCGGACTTTCTGCCGTACTACAACTTTCTGTCTGGCATCACCAACACACGTCTTGTCGACCAAACCACCGGCCTAAGGGCTGCGGGTTTCCGGCGTCACGCAACCATCCAACTGGCCAAACTGAAGCCGCAGATAGCGAGTACTCCGCCGTGCTTCGAGATTTCCCGGCACTGCGCCAAGATAAGCATAAAGATGTGAAGCTTAACACCGCGCAGTATATAAAACCTGCTGATGAACCTACTATACCTTGTTGGCCGCGAAAGTTAGCCCCGGGTTGCTTAGCAATTCTAAAGGCAGAATTCGACAGCATGATTCGAGAGGGTATCGTGTGACCGTCCTTCACCATTGCATCTAGAGCCAAAAAAAGTGTGGTGCGTGGATCCCTTGCGGCGACTATAGAGCCCTTAACACCAGCACAGCGCCAGGTCGTTAACCAGCGCCGTTACGCCGTTACTCCGCGATTACAACTACGTGTTGAGTGTGCCAGCCTGTACAGTGAGTTGGACTGCGCCAAAGCATACACGCCGATAGCTGTCACTGAGGAAGACTTCCCAAAGACGGCTATAATTAGCGTTCGGCGTATTTGAAAGCGGATGTACGATGTTTGGCCTCAGGAATGCCGCCCAGACGTGGCTGAGATACACCCATTCAGTGTTGCAAGGCCTGCCATTCCGTTTGGTTTACTTTGACGAAAAATTAGTATTCTCAGCCGCGCCACAAGAAGATCTCCGGCATTTCACAGAAGTTATCAAACGGCTAGACGAATACGGTGTTGTTGTGAACAGAGCGAAGTGCAGTTTTGATCAATCACAAATCGATTTTCTTGGCCACTGTATTACACCGTTAGGCTCCATACTGCTACCTGAAAAAGTGGAAGCTATTCTGAAAATCCCACAGCTTCTGCAGTTAAGGAGCTGCGGCGATTTCTTTATATACTAAACCTTTTTCGTCGGCATCTATAAAGGGCAGCAAAAAGTCAAGAACCATTAACGGCTGTGCTCTCAGGTCCCAAATGCATCTTGGATAGATCGCATGATTGCTGTGTTCAAACAAACAAAACAAGCAATAGCGGACGCTGCATTGTTGGCGCACCTTGTGCAAAGTGTGCCGTTAGCACTGGTGATTTATGCGAGCCAGACGGTGGTGGGCGCCGTGCAGCCGTGTAGCAGTAACGCAACAAGACGCATGGTAGCCTATAGCCTTTTCTCGCGGGCCAGCCGAAGTGGCCGTGCAGTTCTAGGCGCTGCAGTCTGGAACTGCGAGACCGCTACGGCCGTAGGTTCGAATCCTGCTTTGGGCATGGATGTGTTTGATATCCTTAGGCTAAAAATGGTTCAAATGGCTCTGAGCACTATGGGACTTAACATCTGATGTCATCAGTCCCCTAGAACTTAGAACTACTTAAACCTAACTAACCTAAGGACATCACACCCATCGATGCCCGAGACAGGATTCGAACCTGCGACCGTAGCGGTCGCGCGGTTCCGGACTGAAGCGCCTAGAATTGCTTGGCCACCGCGGCCGGCTCTGTAGGTCAGTTAGGTTTAACAAGTTCTACGTTCTAAGGGTCTAATGACCTCAAAAGTTGAGTCCCACAGTGCTCAGAGCCATTTGAACCATTTCTCGCGGGAACTGTCAACATCTCAACAGAAGTGAAGCGCTTATGACCGCGAAGTGTCAGAGATATATGAGGCACAGTCAGGAAGTACTTCGATCTCTAATGGAAGCCCGCTAAACCGCTTACGTATGTATTTCGGCAGAACAACGTCAACTGTTCGCCGCGGCAACATATTCAACTTACTCTTATCGTACAGTTTTGCACCCATATTCGACACATAGCCGGGATCGAGAGTACGGTAGCTTACTGTCTCGCCCGAGTCAGTAGCATCTCCACTATTGGCTACACCAGCTTGTAGACGGACACCGCAACAACAAGGAACTGCAAGATCTGATATAGGAATTTCGTCGTTAGACTTGCAATTAGTGTCCCTGGGGCTGGCTTCAAGTTATACTGCTATGTAACTACAGCAAACCCACTGCCGTTTTTACCAGCAAGATTTCGGAAGAGCGCCTTCGAATCTTTACCGAATCTGTGCCACTCTGGCGTTACACATCGGACGCGCTCCTGCCGTCGTAGCGGAAGGAGCTCTCAGCCGGTGATGGCCGGTGCAACGGTAGCTATTGGGGTTTAGGCCTCGCTGACCGCTCTGCTCTACAGAGAGTTCCTTTCGAGGCGCCAGTAGCGCTCGGTGGATCGGCGGAAGGTTGAGCTTGCTCCCTTTCGTCGAGAAGCCGCGTAGCTCGCGGAGAAGCTCTATTGTCGTCAAGAGTCACTGACTCACAGTAACCCGTAACCTCGGTTACAAACCTAGCGAGACTCTCTCGTTCTGTGTTAGGGTTGATCAGTGCCAGGGGCCCGTTCACGTCGGACCACCCCGCGTACTGTAGGCCACTTCTCTTCCTCCGCACCTCCTTTAGGTGCCGCGCCACTGCACCAACGGCGCACGGTAGGCCGTAGGGTATTCCCCCTCTTCTGTAGGACCTACTATTAGCCTTTTCTTTTCAGAAAAAGCATAATTGTCGTGCCCACCCATACCAAATAAAGCTCCTGCAAACACACGATGGCAGATTCCGCCGGTGTTTCCCCCGCCCTAACCCGCAGCAAGGCTGCAGCTAAAGAGGCGCGAGAGTCGGCTGTTCCCGTCGACGTCAGCGTCCCGCTTGCCGCCGTTGAGGAGGTGTTGGCCGACAAGGACCGGCAGATCGCTGCGCAAGCGCAGGAACTGCTGAGCCAGCGTCGATTGATAACCGACCTCTGCGGCACAAGTGAGTCCCCCACGCGGACAAGTACACTGCACATAACATTACATTCACCTGCATCTGGTGACTCGTGCACCACTGTCCCACTGCGGCAACCGACTCCAACGGCGGAACCGGCAGCCGCAGATGCGGACACAGAACAACACTACACTGGGCCCTGGCAGGTGGAGGGCCCACGACGCAAACAAAGAAACACCACGCAAACAAGCGAGCAACCACACTCGCAAGGTAGCCGAAAGGCGCTGCTACCTACACCAAAACCCGCGCTTCATGTTAGGAACACCAATACTACAACAACAAACACGATCCGACCTGCGGTCAGCAACACCACACAAGCACCAACCGCAGCTACGCCCACACAACAGAAGACTGGTTTTCCCCCAGTCGTAATCCAGAACTACGGGGACCTCAGCGTCCTCAACACAACATTCGCGGAAAGGCACTCACCTTGCACGCTACACACGAAGTACTCTGGGGATAGGGCGTCACTGTACGTATCAACTAACAGTGAATATAAAGATCTCCTTATCTTCCTCAAAGAAAAGGAAATCGAGCACTATACGTACAGGACCGCCGAAGAACGGGCACAGCAGTACGTGGTAAAGGGGGTGGACCCCAACACCCCAAACAACACAGTACAAGCGGCGCTTAACTTCCTTGGATTCGACTGCAAAAGTGCTTCCAGGATGACAGGCTTCCGCTCCCACCACCGTCTACCACACTACCTGGTTGAGATGGCCGATACGGCCGCCTCCCGCGGCCTTCTCCAGATAAAAAGCCTTCTGCGGATGGACGTAAGGGTAGAAATCTACGAACCGCCACAAGTCCCCCAACAATGTAACAACTGCCAGCGGTTCGGTCATTCGGGCCTCCGCTGCGGCCTGGCACCCCGTTGCCGCGGATGCGCTGGCAATCACGCTTCCAACGCATGCACACTAATACATGAAAACATACGCCGTTGCGCCAACTGTGGCCAAGCCCATGCGGCCAACTACAGGGGCTGCAACGTATACAGAGAGGCGCAGAGGCGCAAAAACCAACAGTCGAAGCCACCCAACGTCATAACACGACCAAGGCCCGCACCAAACCCTGTCAGGAACGGAGTGTCGTTCGCCATGGCTACACGCCCTGGGGGAGCAGTGCAGGCCGCGGAACCTCTGCGCCCAGCACACACACCTATCACAACCGCTGCGACAGCAACACAATTGTCTCAGCCAACACACGACACTGCACCCACACCGGTACCAACACCAGCCCCCAGAAACAACACGACCCCACCCCCTGTAGCCACTGCCTGCGAACCTACACATGACACACATGAAAATACACTAACACAGGGAGCCCCAGAACCGAAAACTCAGAGAAGGCGTAGGCGAACACGTGGAAACAGGAGCGGGAACACGCGCGCACCACAACAGAATACCCAGCGACAACAAAACAGTGACACACAGACACACAGTCAGCAAGCCAGCAACACCAGCACACACACTACTCCTCCCCCCAACACATCTAATACACAGGCACCACAAAATGTTCCACACAACAACAACACAAGCGCCAGCCCATCCATAACGCCAACACCCGCACCAGCGGCCGCTAACACCACAACTGAGCCACAGGCCGACACACACAACGCCAACACAACATCTGGGGGTTTATTGGAAACACTATTCCCCCGTCACACGACCACCCAGATCCTTCACAAGATCTGGGCGGCCGTCGCCACACTCCTCACACAGCCTACGACTGCCCAACCCGGGCAGTACTGGGCTGCCATACAAACAGCATTCACCACACTGTTTACACACATACATGGATAACACACCACACCCCGCCCCCATCGCAAACAACCCGACACTGACACAGATCCTGTTCTGGAATGCAGACGGGATCAATAACAAAAGGGCGGAACTCGCCGCGTTCATGGAGCGTAAGGGTATCCTTATCGCACTGCTGAGCGAAACTAAGCTCAAACCACGCAACCAACTAAACTTCACCGGCTACTGCGTCTATCGTACCGACCGACCGGACGGCTCCGGTCACGGCGGAACAGCCATCATCATACACAAAGACATAGAACACACAAACATAGTGCTCCCTGAACTTGAAAAACTAGAGGGTCATGTTCAACGGAGCCTACACTACACTGGTGTCAGTATACAACAGCCCTAAAAACATCAAAACACGCGACATCAGCACAATACTCAACACATCACCGCGCGTAATAGCCGCTGGAGATCTTAACGCAAAACACCCGGACTGGAACTCACGAATACGAAACTCCAACGGCAAGAAACTATACGAACATGCACTAGGACGAAACTACATCACACTAGCGCCGACCGAACCGACGCACATTCCCTACCGGAGGGGACACAGGCCAGACGTGCTAGACATGGCCCTCATCAAGGGCATAACAACGACACTCAACGTTGTCGTTGAAAACGATCTGCCCTCAAATCACCAACCCGTTATACTATACATTGAAGAAACACTGCAGAACATGGAACAACGCAGGATGTTAGACTACAGGCGCGCGAATTGGACCCAGTTCAAGGAAGCGCTTGACAGTCGCATCCCACCAACCCACGCGATTAACGAGACAGCCCAAATTGACGAGGCAGTCGAAACCCTCACCGGCGCCGTCCAGGACGCAATAGCCAACACCATACCAATCCGCACGCCACAACAACACAGTGCTGCCCTGCCCCAGGAAATCCTGGGCCTAATCTCAATGAGGAACCGCCTCAGGAGACACTGGCAGCGTACCAGGCGCCAGCACTTCAAACGGCACATTAACAGGCTCCAGGGTATAATCCGGGAAAAAATACAAACATTCAAGACACAACAGTGGGACCAGAAACTCGAAGGGCTAGACACCACGCGGCCTGGCGTGTGGCAGCTAGCCCGACACTTCACCAGGGAGAAACTGTACACCCCCACGTTACAAGGGCCAGACGGACCAGCATATTCGGCGGTAGAAAAAGCGGAACTGATGGCCCTCACACTCGCAGCGTCATTCACACCGAACCTGGATCCCTCAGACCCAGCATTCACACTTGATACGGACCAGGAGGTCACACGCATCTTGGCCCAACCAGCGCGCAACAACATCCGACAAGCTAGTACAGCAGAAATCAAATGGGCCATCATGCATACCACAGCTAGGAAGGCCCCTGGTCACGATGGCATTCAAAACCGTGTCCTCCAGGAGTTCACGGACAAAGCTGTAGACTACCTAGCACACATTACGAATGCCATACTCAAACACCAACACTTCCCCGCCTTTTGGAAGACGGCCAAGGTCCTGATGTTCAGGAAGCCGGGGAAAGACCACTCCCTCCCACAAAATTACCGACCCATCAGTCTGCTGAGCGCGCTCAGCAAGATCGTTGAGAAGGTAATATTAAAACGACTCACCAGGCACTGCATCACAAACGACACCCTGAGACCGGAGCAATTCGGTTTCAGGAATCACCACTCAACAACACAACAACTCCTCCGCGTCGTTGAATACATAACACACGGATACAACACAAGCAAGGCAACTGGGGCGGTGTTCCTGGACATCGAAAAGGCTTTCGATCGTCTATGGCACAACGGCCTAATACGCAAACTCAGTGACGCAGGGTTCCCCGACGGGCTCGTACGTCTCATACACTCATATCTCATGGACAGGAGTTTCAACACTGACGTGCAGGGCAAACAATCGACACGACATGGTATACAGGCAGGAGTACCCCAAGGAAGTATCCTAGGGCCCTTACTGTTTAACCTCTACATCAACGACCTCCCAGCTACACATAACACGACGGTAGCAATCTACGCGGATGACACTGCCATCCTTGCGCAAGATTGGAAGCCGTCTAACATTAACTCACGACTACAGACCGCACTCAGAACGGCGGAGCCTTGGCTGGTGAAATGGCGTGTTAGAGTAAACGTCGACAAGTGCGAGGCCGTTCTGTTCACTAGAAGACCGAAGCAACTACGCAAACATCAGCACTGCAACCCAATAACACTACACACACGCCCAATACGTTTCCGCGAGAAGGTCAAATACCTCGGTGTCTGGCTGGACAGGAAACTACTCTGGGGGGACCACATTCAACACGTGACGAACAAAGCTAACGCGAGGCTCAAACAACTCTACCCTATGCTTAACAGGCGTAGCACACTAAACAGGAGGGTGTCTAGGTCCATGTACATGACACTTATTAGACCCCTGATGACGTACGCAGCCCCTGTCTGGGGATACGCTGCACCAACTCGCCTGCGCCGTCTGCAGCTCATACAGAACAAAGTACTCAAAATCATAAGCAACGCTCCGCGCTACACACGCATCGCGGACCTTCACCGGGAATACCGGCTAGATACTATCTTGCAGGTATTCCAAAAACTCTCCACACGACTGTACAATAACACGAGACACTCGCGCAACCCGTTTATCCTTTCTCTGGGTAACTACGACCACAACCATAGATGGAAGCATAACAGACCAAAGACATTACTGGCTAGGAACTGAACATCTATGGTCTATAGAACGCTAACACGCAGTACTGGCGAGCCCCTGCAACACAGTTATTACTGAAAACCCAGATGTGCGACTAGCCGAAAAACAGGCAACCGCAGGGAAACCGTACTGTACACAGCACGCAAACCAGCCACACACACCCCCCTACACAGTCCGTGAGCCGATCTATGACCGATCGCCCACTAATCCACAACGACCTTGAACTGTTGCAGGGACGCAGCAACTGCAGCAAGCGCCGCAACAAGCTCCAACAACGACAAAGGTAACGATGCACGATACCTCGAACTAACACAACCACACCTTGCATGCACTGTCGCAGATAGCAAGCCGCTACTGCCCTTACTACCCGTCCTACTGTCGCAGAGGTTTTTTTCCCTTGGCGCTGGCCTTGGCACTTTTTTTCCTCTGCTCTTACAACCGCTACCCTTCGATCGCTTTCGACCACTTCTATCTCCTGATGGACCATGTTAATGAGTAGTCTTACCCAGACGCATGGATAACATCACAGCCTGCATCCTGTGACGCCTTGATTCAAAACTAACATGCATACGGAGGTGACAGTAGAACTTTTGTGTTGGTCACAACGTTGGTGCGGGCGTGGAGGGGCCCCATCCTAATAAAACCTCATTACAGATCGATTCGTTTGGCCAGGAATGAAGGAAGACAGCCGTGAGCAGGTATAATGCTGTTTACAATGTCAGCGTTGCAAGGTCAGCTGCCATGCTCATGCGCCGATCGGCAAATTCCCCGAAACCAACACTATTTGACTCACATGCACTTACACGTCGTGGGACCACTAACTCCTTCGAACGGTCAACGGTACCTACTGACAATGACTGACCGATTCACCCGTTGGCCGGAAGCGGCACCTGTGGACAGTATCTCCGCGGAAACTTTGCCGCATACCTTCTCGCTAAACTGGGTATAACATTTCAGCTGCCCTCTGCACTATCGTCTGGACATTGCCACTGATCGTGACTAGCAGTTGAATCGTAATTGTTCGCCAAGCTGGCAGCATTCTGTGGCATGAATCAGCACAAAACAACCAAGTACCACCAGGCCACCAACGGAATAAAGGGGCTTTGGCACTGAAGACTAAATGCAGCTCTAATGTGCCACACCGCCTGTTGGGCAGAAGCTCTGCCCAAAATCCTACTTGGCTTATGGAACGTGTACAAATCCGATGTGGACGGTTCCTCAGCAGAACTGGCGTGCAGAATGTCGCTGCGACAGCCTGGCGAAATTTTAGATGTGGCTCCGCAGCTGATACAGACCCATCTGCCTCAGTCGGTCGACTTAGAGATCATGTGAAGAAAATCCGATCTCCACAGCTCTCCAAATTGGAAATTGATGCCACGTTTGTCCACAAAGAACTCAGAACGTGCACACACGTGATGCTACGTACTGGTGGCGTCAAACCGGCCCTACAACCACCATACATCGGGCCGCGTCGTGTCATCAAGAGGGGGGTCGCATCCTAACACTGTAGTTAACGGCAAGCAACCTGCCATCATAACAGACAGGGTGAAGCCGGCGAACTTCAGAGAACCGAGACTCGACACACATAGCTTCACCCGGCACCTCTTCCAGCAACACCGAACTTCGGCAACAACACCGCGCACGGTGTCAGCTCCGGGAGACCACCGCACCACGATATTTGGTCGACGCGTCCACTTTCCGGTGCGCTTCCTGGATGGAGCTCCGCTTCCGCCGACGGCGCTGTTTTAACGACCGCGGTCAGCAGTTCTGTACAGCGTCCTGCGTGAGCGTTTGACGCGTGTGGCGTGCCGCCAGTGTTTGATTTCGCGCTGTCAAATTAATCTGCGCCGGCCGACAGGAGCGCTGTGTTTTGTCTACAAGCTCCGTGCCCTTCATTCTCAGTTCATAACAATTTATATGTATGTTCATGATTACTATACGTTTGGTTCTTGGTTGTGCATAGCCCATACTAACGAGTCAAAAAGAGGCTTATTCCTTCTCTTTCGAGTTTGTCTTCGTGAACACTGCGTGTAAAACAAGTTGTGTATTATTTGGTCTACGAACGAATAAAATCGTTGTCTTCCCAGCAAAGACTATATCGTCAGTGCGTTGTTTATTTTTATCTTAACTGGCAGGCTAACCGGTCGGATGGGCCAGATTCACACTTACGGCCAAAAGTCTATGCCACAAAAATGGTTCAAATGGCTCTGAGGACTATGGGACTTAACATCTGAGGTCATCAGTCCCCTAGAACTTAGAACTACTTAAACCTAACTAACCTAAGGACATCACACTCATCCACGCCCGAGGCAGGATTCGAACCTGCGACCGTAGCGGTCGCACGGTTCCAGACTGAGGCGCCTAGAACCGCTCGGCCACAAGTCTATACCACGCTTTGTGATTTAACAATCCCTAGTTGCTTAGTTAGTTTCATATTACATGTACGAGAAACGATAAATGTCAATGATGTGGAAAGAATCATTTTGTACTAAGAACATTTTTTTCTAAATATGCCTCCATACTGAAATTTATTAGCTTCTTCTTGTTTTTTAATTATAGATAGATGTCAGTCAGTAATTCCTACCCATCACCATTTACACATTACTGTAACAGACAGTCTTCCGCGGAACAGAAGAGGACAAAGAGGAACGTTTTCAGTTTACAAAATAATTGGAAAGCCACGATCGCTTCAATATCGTTTACTAGATGCCCGGTTTCAACACTCTGAAGGAGCCATCATCGGATCTAAAACGTGGATTAGCACTTCAGAGTGCTGAAACCGGGCATCTAGCAAACGATATTGAAGCGATCGTGGCTTTTCAATTATTTTAAAAACAGAGAGATCGCTCCACGACACACCAAGAGCGTTTTCAGTTTAGTTTCAGATTTTCCTTTTGTGTCTGTTAGGCATTTTATATTATGGGTTATGTGACCAACACTTTTTGTTGCAGCATTGTCAACCCCTGTTTGTGCTACAGGCAACCTTAGTGTGGCGTAATGAATGTTCTTTTCCTTCAGGTATTGTAATCATGTACATCATTGTCCCTGTTGAAGTGCAACGGATTATTTACAACAAATTTGGGAAGGGAATAACTCTATTGCGAAGCGGATAGCTTGCTACTCACAAGCCGAGCAGCAGGCAGACGCCACCCAAAATGTGTTGACCTAAGTTTTCGCCCAATGTCTACAGAAAGGAAGCAAATCACGCACCCACTAATTCATGCACAAAACTCATACACACATGACTGCTTTCTCTGGCTTTTTCAGCCAGAATCTTTTTTAAAAAGGGAGAAAATGTGAACGTTGAATAATTATCTGCTGGAAGAAGTTAGGGCATGAGATGCTGCATCAACAATCAACGCGGTCACGTAGCCGCGTGTTGTCCGGGGTCGAGATCGTTCATACAGCGTGACTCGAATGTCGGGGCGTTTGCGGTTTGAATGGCAATCAAAAACATAGGAAAGAATAACAGTAAACAGCACAATCATAATAAATGAATACAAAACAAAATATTGCTTGTACCTACCACTGAAACGTGATTCCTTTAAACTTCAGATTACAATAGGATCGATTAGTACACCCGTAAGTGACGTAAGCTGGCAGTATTGATAAACAATTACGTCTCCACACAATCAAAAGTGGTGATGCTATTTGGGATACGATGGTAAATGTCGATACGAGATCCCTAAGTGTCGAGGCTGGGCACGGGCGCGTCAGAGTGAAATCACGGGGAGGTATCGTCGCGGTGAACGATGGGAGTAGAGAACCCAACGTGTTCGGCTATGTAAGATGGTTGCAACACGCTTCAAGTTCATGGCGTAATAAGAACTTTCTTGCATTTCACCCGTTTAATTTCTCCTCCCAACGTGTTCGGCTATGTAAGATGGTTGCAACACGCTTGAAATTCATGACGTAATAAGAACTTTCTTGCATTTCACCCGTTTAATTTCTCCTCCTTTTTTTTTTTTTTTTTTTTTTTTTTTTTCATACAAGGTTCACACAATTCCGATGTTACCAATTGCCATATTGTCAGTAGCATAGAACATTCTACTCTAGTGATGCCCAGAAGGCCAATGTCAAATCTTGGGTATAGTCAAGTCAAGGGTAGTTTGAAAGTCCGAGAGACAAAGATCCAGGGGTAAACTCAGGCAATTCCTGGACGAGGTGTCAACCCGGAACACCTTTTGATAACCATGAACCATTGCAACTTTCAGAAATCTAGCAAAAGTAGTGGTATATGTCCGGTCAGATTCCGCCAGGCGATGCTTTTTTTTCTTTTTTCCATTTTTTCCTCTTTTTTTCTTTCATTTTTTTATCTGTTGTTTTTTCTTTTTTTCTTTTTTCTTTTTTTTCTTTTTTTGCATTTTCTTTTTTTTTCTTTTTTTTCGACAAGTTTTGCTACCAGCGGAATATCTGATCACTGCAGAATATCAACCCACTTCAGGCTGTGTTTTAATTAATTATAGGTGGGCCGATCCCGGCGGTACTGCAATGCCGGGCCAAACCGCGACAGAGGTGGAGCAAGCCCCTAGCACTCCGTCATGAGCCAAAAATGAGTTTAATATTCTGGTCCTGCGATGCAGGACGTATCAGATATTAAGTTGATAAGAACAGATATTACACTTTTTTTTATGGGCTTCCTTCCTCCCCTATAGCCCTACCTTTTCCTCTCCAAAAATGCCGCCATCCTCTAGTGTCGACGCATCACGTAAAGCAAGGTGCTGTTAGTAGCAAGACTTATTGCCGTAAACCGAAAATAAAAGCGGAGGCATACTCTGCTATGCCTCAGGGGGCGACGACACACTACTCAGAAATACACCTCTCTCTGCAGGTGTGAAGCAAGTGATGAGTTTAGAAACTAAAAAGGAAGAAATAAATAAAGACGGAAATGAAGGCAAAATAAAAAACAGGGACGGCAGCACACACAAATGAAAACGAAACTGGCGAGATAATCCCATCGCCCATAGAATTAACGAAGTAATAATCCTCTAAGATAGATTACATGTTTTCTAATGTCCCAATAATTTTCCATACAAGGTTCACACAATTCCCATATTACCAATTGCCATATCATCAGTATCATAGAACAGTCTACTCTAGTGATGCCAAGAAGGCCAATGCCAAATCTTGGGTATAGGCAAGTCAAGGGTAGTTTGAAAGCCCGAGTGACATAGATCCAGGGGTAAACTCAGGCAATTCCTGGACGAGGTGCCTTAGTCAACCCGGAACACCTTTTGATAACCATGAACCATTGCAACTTTCAGAAATCTTGCAAAAGTAGTGGTATATTTCCGGTCAGATTCCGCCAGGCGATGCTGGCTCCACAGGTAGTCCATGAAAGAGAGCATCGGTGAGGGAATGGTCATAGATCGTGAAAATGGTGTGGCCCAAGAGCCACACCATTGCGTTACGTCGCGTTCTGGGGTTGGTCTGAATATCAGGGGTAAGGAACCAGTCGATTGACACATTGTCTGGTGCCGTCCCACCGATCAGCGCTAATAGCACACGTGCAAGGTCCCACACTTCTGTGACGTGAGGGCATATGAGACGGTGCTCTCTGGTGTCTATGTCACCACATCGGCCGCAAGCAGCCGAGGGCCGTAGGCGGATAGCCGCCAGGCGATGATTAGTGGGTATTAAATTGTTTACGACACAATACCATAGCGCTGAAGCTTCCGTGGGAAGGGCTGGGTTGTTGATATTAGCCCAAGCTTGGTGCCAGATGACCGACGGTCGTCTGTCGTCTAATTTATGTGGTGTGGGCTGGCCTCGAAGTGCCTGGTAAAGGCGCTTCGACGTGCGTGCCCTGTCAGTGGCCACTGTTAGGACGTAACTTTGATTGAGGTAATAGTCCTTGACTGTCGTCATCCGGAACGGAATATGTGTCAAACATACTGGTGCACGCGCAGATTGTGGGCGATAACTGTCGCAAAGAACCGATGTTGTCCCACCTGGGTTAATTTCACGCAAAGTGGCGATACGGTGAATCAGGAGGGCCGCACATTTGCGGGGAAAGTCAATGAGTCCAAGGCCACCATTGACTTTTGGCAGTGTACATGTCTGTGCATCAACTTTGAACAGTGCATGCCGCCACAAGAGCCAATATACTGTTTGTGAGATGGCTCTGCCAGTTTGTTTCGGTAGCGTAAGGAGTTGTGCTACATACCATGCCCGTGATAGGATGTAAGTATTAATCAGTTGGATTCGTTGATGGAGGTCGAGTCGTCGATCAGCGTGACTCACGCAAAGTCCTCTGATGTGCGGACAGGCAGTCACCTCAAGGCCCAAGATACGTTGTTCCCCCACAACTCGGTACCATGGGCGTTCGATGGTCAATGATAGTGGTCCTAGCGGGATCAGCACCGTTTTGTTGGAATTTAACATGGCACCGGATGCTCGTTCATAACCGTTGAGAACTCGGCGAACTGAATCGATGTCCCTAGCGTTTGCGACTAACACACCGACATCATCCGCGTATGCCACACTGCGGAAGGTGACGCCTGGGAGAGCGACACCATCGACCATCCGTCCGATGTCACGCAGCATGGGGTCCAGCGCTAAAGCGAACAAATACATTGACAAGGGACACCCTTGTCGAACTGATCGTCTGATGGGAATTGGTCGTGATCGGCAGCCGTTCACAACGATTGTAGAATTTGCTCCATCCAAGAAGTGCCGGATGATTCTTATGAAGTGCTCCCCAAAACCCATAACGGCCAGCAGGTAAGGGTGGGAGACCCTGTCAAAGACACCGGCGAAATCTAGGGAGAGAATTGCAGCCGGGGTTCGAGTGTCGGCGGTGAGTAAGACAGCATCACGGTATATAGAAGCGGCGGTGAAGATGGTTCGATTCGAAAAGCCACATGACTGAGTGGGGCAAAGTACCTTATTCATTACCTGTTTAAGACGAGAGGCCACGCTTCGTGCCACCAACTTATAATCAGTGTTAAGAACGGTGATAGGACGCAGGTCTTTAGCTCGACAGTGACCTGTGACCTTTGGAATAAGGGCAATGCGTCCAGCTAGAAATTCGGCGGGTAGTTCACAACCAGCAAAAATCTCCTCGCACATTTTGCCGAAGCGGTCTCCTAACAGGTCCCAGAATTGTTGGTAGAATTCGTAAGGGAGACTGTCGGGGCCAGGTGATTTTTGTCCCGGACAGGCACGGAGGACAGATGTGAGGTCAGCGAGTGTGAGTGGCTCTGTTAAACAGTCGCGGTCTCGATGATCCAATGAAGTTGGGACCCCACCGATAAGTGCTCGTTGGGCGGCGACGTCTACCGCAACATCGTGGAAGAGGTGCGTATAATGGTCTGTTAGGTGTTTGAGAACTTCACGATGGTCTGTGAGGCGCGTACCATCGTCTGTTTTAAGGCGTAGAATGGTGTTCTTCTTTGCATGGTTCCTTTCAGAGGCAAGGCGATAGCTGGATGGCCTCTCGCCCTCAATTAGGGATGTCGAGCGGCACCTCACCACCATCCCCTCGGCCTTCTCCCGAGAAGAAGCGAAGGATTGTCGCTTTAATTTTGTTGAGGCGCATGCGTAGCTGGTCATACCTGTCAGCAGGAACGGTTAGTGCATCGTTTAGACATTGTTGATAGAAGTCTAATGTGCTACGCTTCCAGTGTGCGACTTCGCGACTATGTTGCTGGATAACACGTCGCAGCCGCGGCTTCGCACAGCGGAGCCACCAAACTACAGTGGTGGTACTTCGATGCAGCAGCGATGCAATCCCGCCATGTTTTCGTGACAAGAGTGCGTAATTCGGGCGTTGGGAGATGAAGTGTATTCATCTTCCAATAGGTGCCCCGAGGAACCGGGGTTGGGCCCGTGATATGCAAGGAGCACAGTGGTCACTAAAGGCCACAGGAATGACTTGGACGGCACAAAGGGCAGGAAGCAAATCAGCAGAGACATAAACACGGTCAATACGGCTTGCTCCAGTGGGGCAGATGTGAGCAAATTGTGTGTAGGCGGGATGAAAGTGGCGCCACGTATCATTAAGGTCAGCCGCCTGGAGGAGTGAAGCGAGTGCTTCACACCTCATGGGCGTTGGGACATGATCAGCATCGGCTACCACACAGTTAAAATCTCCGTCAAACACGATAAGACGACGAGCTGTCAAGAAAGGGGTAATCTCTGACGTAAAAAGTGTTCTTCTATCATGCCTGTGATTAGCTCCTGAAGGAGCATAGACGTTAATAAAAAGTACATTCCGAATGATACACGCAAGAACGCGACCATTGGGTAGTTTTGTAACATTGGATGGAGTTAACTCTGATCTGTATAGCAAAGCAGTGCCGCACCTGGCATCAGGGTCGATGTTATATAGTGCCTCATAACCAAACAAGTCAGAGAGAAAGGGGGCACAAACCTCCTGGCGAAAAACTACATCAAGTGCACCAAGGCGCAGAAAGTCCTTCAGAGAGCGTAGTTTTACTGGGTTGGAGATGGAGTTATATTTACTGTTAAAAGGGAGAGGGCTCCCGGCTGACGGTCAATTGCAGGCATGAGAAAGCAACACAGAGAAAGTAACGTCAGATGAGGTCATGGTCGTATGCAAGCAGGTGCGGAAATATCGAAACTGTAACCCTGCTACTTCACCCCGGATGTTAAACACAAATACCAGACAGCTCATGTGGGAACGAACCCACTCAATCTCGCATTTCGTCGTCTTCGTCGTCAGCCCAGTTCAGTCTTTCCCCCATTGGTGGGATAGTCCGAACCAGGTGGTGCAGACGGCTCAGTCGCAGCGGTATGTGAGAGGGTGCGAGTGCGCTGCAGGAGCTGTTCGCTACCCTGTTCATTTTTACGTTTTGCGGGGACTGCTCCCCGATCTCGTGATGAACTAATGAGTGCTTCTAATTGGCGAGCAGTTTTCCGCATACCGTCCGAGCGGTCAGCGGAAACAGAGCGTGTAACAGATGAGGCCTGAGATTCAGCCCCACTGCTGCTCTCAGGAGGGGGACGTATGACGCCCTCCTCCTCCGCCTGCTGTTCTTGGCTCGCCTTCTTGCGCCTGTGACGACGCCGGGGGGACTTAGCGTCATCTGCCGGTGTGGGTGGGGTAGGAAGAACTACCACCATCTGTTCAACAACGGCAATATCACTGGCCACAGCAGGCGCACTAGGCGCTGCCGGCGGTACTGCCACTACGGGCGTCTGGTCCGAGACAATCTCAATAGGGCTGTCAACAGGTGCAGTAGGTACCGTTTTCACCTCTCCTGACGGGCCCGGGGTCGATTCGTCAGTTCTCTCAGCGGTTCGGTGGGCAGCACCCGCCACCATCTCGCTGAGAAGAGGCACAAGGTTGTCACCTTCCGTGCGTTCCCGCGGCAGTTGCACGGGGCGCCTGCGCGGGCATTCGACGCGTAGATGCTCCGTAGATTGACAGAGGGAGCATGTCTGTGGTTGCCCTATATAGGTGACCTGTGCCCTTGTGCTCGCAATATTTAAATATGACGGTATGTGCTGGCGGAGGTCCATACGAACACTGCGGACTCCGCTGTTGCCCTGGAAACGGTACGCACTGCCCCATTTTTCATTCGTAATGCTAAGCACCTTGCCATATCGCGACAGGACACGGCCGATTACTTCATTGGGACACTCAAGGGGTACGTTAAATACCCGCACAGTCCGTATTCCAAAGCCAGATGGCACTATATGCACTGTTCCGACTGTTCCATCGAAGTAGCGGAACGGATGTTCGCCTGCGAGTACCGTCATTTGCAACACTGCGTCTCTACAGAACTGGATCTATTCGATGGAAAGATTTTATAATACGATTTTGATATCCTTACTGCGAGACAGAAATATTTTATGATTCATTTGATGAGCACTTCATAATAAGCTAATAATTAATTTTCTTTGTTTTATCTACCGGTGAACTGCTGTGTACATGCCATTATAACAATTTAGTAGCCAATAGTCCGCCCGTGGTAGCTGAGTGGTCAGTGTGACAGAATGTAAATCCTAAGGGCCCGGGATCGATTCCTGGGTGCGCCGGAGATTTTCTCCGCTCAGGGACTGTGTGTTGTGTTGTCCTAATCATCATCATTTCATCCCCATCGATGCGCAAGTCGCCGAAGTGGCGACAAATCGAAAGACTTGCACCCGGCGAACGGTCTACCGGACGGGAGGCTCCAGTCACACGACATTTTATTTTTAGCATCCAATACAGAACTTTTTCCTTTTCTGAATTAGGTAACATTAGTGACTATTCACTCAGTTAATGCAACCTTTTATAATCTGCGATGGACGTATATATTCTGTAATAAATCTTTAAACATGACAATGTAAAAGAAACAGCAATAAAGTACTTCCTGAGTCTGTAATTTGTTAGCAGTTCTTGATAACACTGAAGGAAACTTTGGGAAAGTGCCTCTTCTAACAAAATTTTAAATATGGCTGAAGCAGCAACTGTTCTTCACGGTAAATGATCAGAGCCAAACAGCTGCAGATTAAAGATTTACTGAAATCCTTGACCACGGTTTCGGTACGTCTAAATATACCTTCATTAGAAGCAAAAATACACCTCATCAGGAAGACACCTCCATTAAGTTTTTGGTAATGAAGGTGTCTTCCTGTTCAGGTGTATTTTTGCTTCTGATGAAGGTATATTTAGACATACCGAAACCGTGGTCAAGAATTTCAATAAATCTTTATTCTGCGACTGTTTGACTGTTATCATTTACCATGAATGCCTTTTTTAAATTTACCAATATGTCTTTTAAAGGAATCAGTAGTGATCTTTGTCATTCATTAGATTAAGTTTCACAATTGCAGTTTAAAATGTAGACACATTACGTGGGCTCAATGCACACGGGATTGATCTGTAGCTAGTTTTCCACCTTGCAAACGAGATGCGCCTTTATAATAACTGTCAATAGCAGATGCAGTTTCCAGAGAGCAGTTACTCGAGTGTCACAGGTAAGCCAAAAAATGAAAAGGAAAAAAAGTAAATTTCATGTTTCAAGGGACTTCCTTTCATAAGACCAAATATCAGTTCATGTGCTGTCAAGGGTAGAACCTGCTTTGCCTCACTAGGTGACTGTAAACAATTTCTTGGAAATCAGGTAGTCAGATTAACTCCTGTTGCGATTAATCGTTTCCAATAGATTCAAATTGTCAAACAACCTTTCAGACAAATCAATCGAAACAATCGCCGATGCAAATCAAGAAATAGAAAGTATCAGTGAAACTAACAATTTCATAAAGAAACTTTCAAACCACGTTATTGAAAAAATGTGGTGTATATGTCGAGTAAAAGATGTAGAGGAAATTGCTGCTTCTACGGTTCTTACGATGAATATTACTCCAGCATGTGTAAATCATCTACCGCAAAATAATAAACGTCTATAATTCTGTAAACGATGTTCTCGTGTACTGTTTACAATACTTCCTATGAAATTTATTTGCACCCCAAGATTCCCTTTGTTTTTTCTTCTACGAAAATCTTAATAAATAGAATATGCTGAACACTATTTCGGTTAATTTACAATGAAAGTGACGTAAAAATTTAAATTAAATCAGATTCTGCAAAGCAATTCGTACCACCGGCTCTCTGACTACCGTTCTGTACTTGATCCGGTGCGCCATCCGCTGCCTGGAATTTGCACGAAGATATATGGCTAGGACCTCGCCCTACCCGCGCCCTTAATGTCATTTTGTATGAACGCGTAGCCATCTGGACGTCCCACTTTCCGTCGCCTTCATTTCTGACCGTGCCCTGCGTATACCATGAACTGCGACAAAATCTTTGATGACGAATAGGCACAGTCCACTTGTGTGCTCGTACAGGAGTTACTAGTATGACACGATGTGCCCGTGGAGCAAGTGAGTAGCATCGTGCATAGCTATGAGTGGGTACCGGACGTCAGAAAGTGAGGGCAACACATGATTATGAAATTATCGTGGTCATAACGGTCTTCATATCTTGGTCAAAAATGTTAGCTCTGCCTTGATTCGAAGACGGACTAGCGGAGAGGCATTGTTGCGAAGGACAGCGTAACAATTAATAGGAATTTTGAAGGAGACAGTTCTGTTCACGAATTAGGAAATCTTGAGTCAGAATGGTATTAATTATTGATAACTGTCTGTGGAACCTTGTGAGCCGAAGCTGCTCATGAGACCAGTCAGTACACAGGATGTGTGAACAGTGTGTTGATTAGAAAATTTATAGCCCACTAGAGAATTAATGAAGTATGGATAACTGCGAGACAGTATACTGATAAATGATACATTGTAGAGAAAATTTATTGCGCATAGCGAGGAACTCCATTACAGGACAAAAGGAGCGTGTCACAAAAAAACTTTTCAACATGGGTTTGAATAATTGTGACTCATCACTCAGTCTTTTCAGTCCTGATGGACGCTTACTGTAGAAGGACCATTCCCAGGAGTAAATAAACGTTCTTGATGAAACTTATAAGACAAATTATTGAAAAACCTCAGGAATTTGGCTCAGAAGCTCATGTAGCCGTTAATGATTATGAAAAAGACTTTGATAAGATAATAAGACCCCTTGTGTAGAAAATATTGGAAGTAAAATGTTTCTCTAATCTCCTTACTAATACGGTAAACGCTCTATAAAATAAAAAGATAGTTGTAAGTTCAGGTTCGAAAACGGCAGGTGAAATTTAAATAAATCAAGGTATTCAACAATAGTGCAGTTTATTACACACTTTATTTATTTTGTGTGTTGGCGACCTAGCTATCCAGTTAGGAATTAAAGTGGGATCTGGCATCCATGAAATAAACCGTTATATACTGATAATTATATAGGAAACGGAAGATAATTTACAAACAGCAGTATATAGATTGAGTCAAAATGCGATACATTACGACTTAACTATATCTGCCAACAAGAAAAAGATAATGGTTTTCAAAGAAAAGAATCCAGTCAGATCGAAAATTATAATAAATGAGAAAATTTTAGTACAACTATCCCACTACAGTTTTCTAGGATTTATTATTAATCTTAACTGGGAGAAAGACAGTGAGAAGAAGGTTAGTTAAAACCAAGCCGTCTGCGGAACAATTTGAAGAACTTTGAGAAGACAAAAAAGAAAAGAAATACTAAAGAAAGTCTATAAAATTGTGGCTATACCTACTCTTGTTATGGTTGCGCATCATGGACAGCAGTTCATGAGATACATAAGAATTCTCCGTCCGAACGCTTTCGAAGGTCCAGTGGTACAGACCGACCTCCTTGTCAGCTCATATGCGTCACTAGACGCGGATATGAAGAGGCATGTGGTCATTACACCGTACTACTGGCCATTGTCAGTTTTCGTGACCGCAGCCGCTACTTCTCAGTCAATTATTTGCTCAATTGGCCTCTCAAGATTGAGCGCACCCCGCTTGGCAACAGCGCTCGGCATACGTGTTCGGTCATCCATCCAAGTGCAGCACTTAACTCCGGTGATCTGACTTGAACTGGTATTACCGTTGAGGAGAACAATTGGCAGATATGTAAGGGACTGTAACCAAGTGGATGAAATAAGGAATGAAACGATAAGATAAACTTTAAAAATCTTTTCAGTTGATGACAAGATAGAAGTGAACAGAATGAAATGGATCATATTGATAGAACGCCAAAAAAAGTAATTAATTCTCGGCCGAGTGGAAAGACAAAAACCTAGATCTATTAAGGGATAGATAGATGGATGATAGAGACTGAAACTAGTGACTGCAATACCTAATCCTTGAAATGAGTTGATGGTGACGATTGCTGAAACTTGACGGGTATATAGAGGGGTCAAAATAACTCAATTAATTCAAAAAGTTAAAGTACTCAATCTGGAAAAACCAATAGGCAATGCCCACAATGAAATCAATCCCTCTGAAATTTCCCCAGTCTCGTGAGTTCTATGGTCCTGTACGATAAACTGACAAACTTACCTCTGCAAATGAACAAAGAAATAAATTTTCCTTGGCTCTGGAGTCGCAACGGATGTAATCTTGGTGTTCTATTCTCTTCACAGGAAGCGTAGAAAACCTTCATCTTGGCACAGCGAAGCGCAATGCCGGCTGTAAAATAGCTTTATGCAAGTAATATCAGCCGCTTGGCTGATAAATGAATTACCTTGATAATGTTCAAAAATACTGGATATTGGCTCAGCGCTGTGCTGTACTGCCCGCATTGAAACTGTTACAAACATAAACACTTTTCTGTATTCTGTTACATTAATGAGTTTCTGATTCTGCTTGACAAATGGTTTCTTTTAGAAAATATTCATTGGATTTAAATAAACACGACATCGAAGAGGATGAGGTAATGATATGTGGGTATGCAAAGACCGAATGCTTCAGTTTGGAAATTGTATTCAAAATGAAGTTTCACCTTCCAAAATTCTGATGTGAAACATTTTGCATTAACTTCAAAGTCAGTGAACTTCTCAACTGTTATACAAGTCTCCTTTACAGTCGTGATTAAAAACACTTGTATTGTTACATGAAAACAAGTCTGACATCGTTTGACAAAACAGATACCAAAATTTAACTTATGTATATCTGGATCACAGATCACACAACATATTACAAATCGGATATACCTAATCTACCTATATATTAAATCTGATGGAAAATCTTGGTTCCTGTATTCGAAGGGCAGTATTGTAAAATTCAGACAAATCTACTTATTGCGTTGCTGCATGCTTAAAACTAAAAATACAAAATTTTATTACGTAACAAATATGTTCCAGTTACTTCCCCTTTGAGTTACTTCATTTTATAAAATCTGTGTTATACTGTGTCCATTGACCGACTACTAAATTCTCACAGCTAGCCACTAGCTTTAATTCTTAAATCCTAGCGACCGATGACCTAGCAGTTTGGTGCCTCCCCCCCCCCCCCCTCCACTCTTTAAACCAACCAAACAATCTTAAAATCCAATCCTACTGAAAAGTCCCCTATTGCAAAATTGTGCAAAACTGTGCTTAAAGTGTCACACAATATTTTTAGCGCAACGCAATCTGACATTCAAAAATCCCTACAAAAGAATGGCCCTGACTAACATTAACCTATATCTTTCACAAATCACTTACCTCACCAAAAATCTTCGTTACTCGAACTTCTTCAATACAGCGAGCGCCACTACTGCCAGCTAAATAAAAGATTCAAACTACTGAAGGCACTATCTACTAATAGGCATAGTTAGCAAATGAAATATTTTGATAGAGAACAAACAATGTATTTACCTCAATAGTGTTCAAAAGTCATAATGTATATAGCAGTTCATGACATCCAGTCTAACAAATTTCCAAACTCCGCCATCTTTCTCCCCACATCCACCACTGCTGGCGGCTCACCTCCAACTGCTCAACGCTACGCGCTGTTCACATCCAGCTGCCCAACACTACAAAGGCAGACAACAATGCAAAATAGCTGCAGACTGCACACAGCACAGCCAGTGATTTTCAAACAGAGCGCTACGTAACGTTGCCAATAAGAAAACATAAACAGCCTACTTACATAGCCCCCATGCTCCCCACAAAAAATTTTACAACTGGTTTTGGGCCATGGCCAACACAGATTTGAAAAAATTTGTCATAATTACAATAACAAAGATATAAAATGCACACACTTATTGATACAATGTTGGTCAAAAGCTAAAATTTTCTCGCAGTCCATAAAGACAGTCCCGATCATCCATCACAGTAAAATTGCAGTTTTTCCTCAAAGTCTGAGCAGTAAAAGAAAATGCACACGGAAGTAGTGGATTTCCACGCAGTCTTCAAGAAGTAGTGTTGTCCTTCCAACGTAAAGACAGCGATGGCTCTTGACATGCAGACAGGTAATGGGCCACAACAGAGGAAACTCACTGCAGAGTCAGTCGAAGTTGAAGAATATTGGTAGGTAGGTCATCAAAGAGCAGACCACTGTAGTCTTGTTAGAGATTACGGTATTGGTGAGCCACCTGAGTTGCCAACCCACTGCAGTCCTTGTAGAAATAATGGTATTGGTGGAGCATAAAAGATGCAGACCCACTGTAGTCCTTGTAGAGACAGCCAGCAGCCATCTGTTGCGACTGTGCAGGTGCACAATCACCATCGAAGAGTCTTGCAGACAATATAGCAAGTCCATAAACCACCACTTGTGCACTCACAAAGTTTTTGGAGTTATCCTTAGAACCAACAATGCTGTTAACCAGTCCCTTGATGAATTATTAACACACGTGCAAACACTAACAGTCCCTTTCTTTTACATACTGTGCATATACTATGACCAACAGAAACGTGTGCACTGAAATGTAACTTAATTTGATGAACTAGTGTTAATTACAATTTTATAACATGAGAATACAATTACAAAGATACAGAATACATAATTAAAGAACATAACAATACAGATAACATTTGTAGTAAAAGAGGATTTACAAAAGAATAGAAATAAACATGCACATCAGTGTTACAAGAATTATGACATACGTACATACATAAAGATCAGAATAACTTTTGAAACATCAACTTCACATATGAGCAACAAAACAGAACAGATAAATAATGTCTAAACATCTTTACAACGTAAATAACATAGCATTAGAAACATTCTACAACGTAACTCATATCAGCTAATCACATACAGGCAGGAAAAACACAAATATACAAGAGTACACAAACACATAGCAGAATAACACAAGAGGAAAGGGCAGGGTTTGTTTTCAGTGTAACATTTGGTACTGCAGTCCAACCAAAAACTTCATTCCATAGATCTTTCGTCTTATTTCAACATTTGTTTCCACCAAAAAAATCCTATCCAAGCATGCTTTCTGTATTTATATGTTCACATATTTCTTACCTAATTATTTATTTTCCATTATCTTACCTCATCATTTATGTCCAAGAAAATCCTATGTAAACCTGTTGTCCCTAAACCCTACTTTTTTGCTCATATCCTCTTTCAAAATACTTTTTTGGCCAAACCTTTTTCTTATAGCTTCTCAAAGCATTTCTTCCAATTCATCACATCTCGTTCTCTCATATAGCCTACCCCATCTTAAGCTAACTTAAATCTACTGAGCTCAGATGCTAAACTAAGGAACGAGGCAATGCAGCAGCACAAAACAATTAACACAAACAGCAATGACAAAAAAATGGAAAATTGCAAAGCAAGCTACAGTAAATCTAAATTACCAAGCAATGCAACATTACAACTAACATGAGCCAATGTGCAGCAACAAGAAAAATAAATCAGTAGTAAAACTAGCTTAATAGAGTAATACAAACTGAAATTTAGTAGCACTATGCCTGGCAAACAGCAGCAGCAAATGCAATAACTTATATCTGAACATGACATAGCTCAAGCAGAAAAAAATATTACACTAAAGACAAGAATGCAGACAAGGGATGTGTATATTCACATCTTAATGTCTATGTAATTAAAGTGGTGCACCACAAGAAGTTATTCTACCAAAAAAACTACCAGGTAGTTGAAAAGAAAATTCCATATGCAATTCCTGTGATGGGAATGTCTTTTTATGCTCCTTCGTTTTTTTTGAATAGATCATAAAATTATTTACTGGATCTGTAGGCATAAAATATTTATATTAGTACATCTATTAAATTTTATTTTAACAAATGCTGCAGTGCAGCTAGAAACTAGATATTAAACAAAATGAGTAAATAAATACATAAAGCAAGCCATATGGCATTTCTCTCGACTAGCAAGACAATATCCGTGAAATGTTTCTCATCGTTTCATTAGGCATTTTAGTAAATATCATAAATTAAGAGCTCCACAGTATAATCATATGTTTTCAAGTTCGAGCATGTCGTATTTGCGATGCTTTCTACAAAGGAATGTCAATAGCGAGCATAATGGCCTCCCATTTTTTTTTCTACCTGTGACTCTGAAAAGGCACACACTTATGGCTTTTTCTCCAGGCGTCTGACACAGCTGGGTGCTCATGACGCATTACATGCAGGTGGTCACTTAACTTTCTTACGGAAATATCTATGACAGCAGTTTCCGCTACAGTGACAGTCTCATATAAAAATATTTCTCAGGTCAAGAATTTGCGTTACAAATCTGTAGAAACAAAATCCTATTGACATAACAGAGTCCAAAAAATTTTCGTCGGCACTGTAATACTTTCACGCATTTACATACATTTCATAACTCTTAAAGTACGATTCTTGGTTTCCAACAAACTTTTTCACAAACCAGAGTCCCTAACCACTACTCATTATTCCTTACTTTATTCGTCAACACTTCTTCAATATTTCATCATAACAGATACGTAGCATACTCAAATAACTCATATAGAATCAGCTTATTGATCATAAACATACCGCAACAGCATAATACACATAGTCATCGTAATAATAACATCATAACACCTCAGTCAACTCTCAAAATCGTCGTCGCTTCCTCAAATAATTTCCAAACCCAATAAAACTCTCTGTTCATTTCAATAGTGTCATCTACCTCAAACGTACTTTAAAAATCGTGATCCCATACCAAATATATCATTCAAAGCTCTCATAATATCACAATGGGTCCGAAAAAATATGAACAGTTCACAAAGAACAGACAAAATACAATTTCGTAAGTGTGAAGTTATCCAACTGTGTAATTGCGTAAACATGTGTCACTGATGTAGTAAAAAAAAAGTTTATCTCTCAGTTAAATGATCAAATAGCTGTGTAATTTATGTGTTAGAGAAATATGGTACTGATGTGTACAGTTGTATAAGCAAATACCATATTAGCTAGGGCTCCTTGTGCTTGCCAAACACATGGTACACAAAGTAGGCATGTACCCCCCTGAGGATGAATGTAATTATACCCTCAGGTGTTACAGATTACAGAAATGGAATTAAATGTATCACAGAAAACCTTTGTATCGTTGTACTTCAAATATATTTAAAAAATAAATGATTTAAGTACAAAATTAATCACTCAAATAAGTGTACTGTAGCGCTAAACCGTGCGTCATGTTGCAAGATAATCTCTGTTGTGCTACGGAAAAGGCTGTCTCATTGTAGCTATACCACAAAAGTTACTACTAAAACATCTTTTACTTTCCAGAATAAAACAGAAAACTGTGCAGATATAAAACAGAAACACTGCAAAAGCAACATTGTAAATTGTCACTCATTAGTAGCGTCGTGATAAAATCGTGTAGCTGTCACATAAACTAACCACTATGTTATCTGGTATCTGACTGAAAGTACTTTAAATCCAGAATGTATTTTCAAGTAAGCCAAAATGTTGCATTAAAATCTCATTAGCAGTACCAGTATATGTCCTAAGTATGTAAGCCTGATAGTCGTTACGTAATCGTGCAACTAACAAGCAAGAATGTACAAATACAACACTGTGTTGTCTGTTCACTATAACAATGCATTCGTAATTTCTGTTTAAAAATGTTCCCTAGGTTCTAGACTGGACATTTAACTTCAGACATTGTTGCATGTTAACAGTTTCTTAAGTCTGACAAAGCATACTAGAAATGTGAAGTGAAAAGTTATATGGCAAAGACAAAGTTAAAAAGCAGATTATCTTTCAATATACGGTTTTACATGTGAAATGTGGTGTAAACCTTTACTCTTCCTAGTACGCAGAGTTTCAACTTCAACGCAATTATCACGTGGTATACGTCGGATTCTGTAAGGTCCATTGTAAACTAGAAAGAATTTGTGACTCAAGTGTTTCTTCTTATGTGTCAATGAATGAGCATTAATGAGAACTTTCTGACCAATATAGAATTTCTTTGCATTTGCTTTACCGTGTGGTTTTCTCCTTTTGTCTGCTGCAGATTTTATATTTATAATAGCCAAATGAATTATGTCTTTGTGTCGAAGTTTACGTGTATTCGGGAAAAGTACAAGCTCTCTGATTCTGTTCGGTGGTTCTTCATTCTTCAGTACAAGAGTAGGTGGTAAAGCACTGGAGTCATGAGGCATTTCATTCAGCACGTTTTGAAATAAGTGTAAATATCTGTCCCAATGCTGACGCTTTCTGTGACAATAAAGTCTGCAAAGCTTATTGATTTCTTTCATAATCCGTTCAGACGGGTTACAATGTGGTGAGTACAATGAAATAAAAACAGGTTTGATTTTATGATTCCGAAGCATGCGTGACCAAACAGCAGATATGAAATGACTTTACTAACGTGTCCAACTTCACGTAAGAAATTTTTAACAAAGGCGTTGGATACAGACCTTCCAGTGGCTTTACGTAACGGAGTGAAAGAAACAAAATTTGAAGTAAGTTCAACAGCGACTAGAACGTACGAAAATCCATTAGATGTTCTGACAAGCGGTCCCAAGAGATCAACAGCAGCAAATTCTTTTAATTTAGAAGGAACAATAGGAAACAACGGAGCACGATGTGAGACTGTAGATGGTTTCGCCTTTTGACCAAGTTTACAAATAGACAGGACTCTTCGAATTCTCTTTTCCATATTGTTAAAATAACAGGTCGTTCGAAGAATATGATAACATTTTCGTGAACCAAAATGTGCGTAGCTGAAATGAATGTACCAAATGAGCTTATTAATAAAATCGTCTGGAATGCAAAGTACCCATAGCTTGTCATCAACAGTGCAGCGTTTGAACTGTATGTTGTTTCTAACCAGGTAATAACGCCGACTCTGTGTGTGTGTCTTTTCATGCCATTTGCTCTTGATGTCTTTCCAAATCGGATCTTTATCTTGTTCATGAGCAATGTCCTTTAAAGATGTGGTGATGAAGTTTTCAAAGGCGACTTTCTGAATGTAAAGAATACTGAAATTTTTCTCGAGGTTGCCTTCTGTGTTACTTTTCGCAAGCCCAGCCGGTGCGCGTGACAGTGCGTCCGCAACAATGTTCTCCTTGCCGGGAATGTAGACTATTGTGAAGCGGAATTCTTGCAGAAACAATGCCCAACGTTTTAACCTGTCATGATTTAATTTTGAAGACATAAGAAATTGTAATGCACGATGATCACTGTATACTATTACGTGCTTACCAGAAAGAAAGAAACGGAATTTGTTAAACGCCCAAACGATAGCTAAAGCTTATAATTCAGTAACGGAATAATTTTTTTCAGATTTTGTTAGCACTCGGCTAGCAAAAGCAATGGTTTTCTGAATGGTTGTGTCATTTTCTATGGCTTCTTGAAATAAATGGCCACCTAGACCGACTTTAGAAGAATCCGTGCTAAGGCAGAAATCTTGTGACAGATCTGGATGAGCTAGTATTGGCGCGTTAAGTAGCGATTCTTTCAAAGAATTGAATTCCAACTGTGCTTGTTCGTCCCTGTTCCAAATAGTATTTTTTCCAGTGAGAGAACAAAGTTTTGGTGTAACAAGAATTTGCATTTTCAGAAAACGACGGTAAAAATTTACGAGACATAGAAAACTATGGACTTGTTTTTTTGTGGATGGAACTGGAATGGCTCTGATTGCTTCTAACGTTTCAGGATCCGGCTGAATGCCTTCAGAAGAAATAATATGTCCCAAAAATCTCACCTTTGACCTACCGAATTCAGACTTTTCCAAGTTAACTGTACTTCCTGTAATTCCAGATTCTGCAAGAATACGTAACAAACTGTTGAGGATGCGATTATGTTGTTCCCATGAAGCTTCTGCTATTAGAATATCGTCCACATATAAGGTGATGTGACGTTTTAAGAACTCAGGTAATATGGAATTTAGCCCGTGAATGAATGCTGCCGAAGTAATGTTCAGACCAAAAGGAAGTTTCCGAAACTGATAACAAACGCCGAAGCAAAGGAAAGCTGTGTATTTTCTACATTCCGGATGAAGTTCGATCTGATAAAAGCTGGATCTGAGATCAATGGAAGACAACACTTTTACACCATTAAAATTTTGAAGAAGTTCTTGCAACGTTTGCGGCCTGTCTGTTTCAGGAATAATGATAGTATTGATTTGTCTCGAATCTAAGACAAGCCTGATCGATCCATTTTTCTTCTCAACAACATGTAATGAATTGTTGTGTGAGCTTAGTGCAGGCTCAATAATGCCCTCGTCAACCATAGATTGTATTTCTGTTCTAACATTGTCCTTATAATGTGTGGAATTACGTATGATCTAACACAAAATTTAGTATGCTCACGAACACGAAATTGGTATTGAAATCCCTTGATTGTTCCTGTTTTGTGAGTAAAAACTGTGGAATGTGCTTCTAAAATCTCAAAAAAGTCCTGCCTATCAGTGTCATTACGATTCTCAATTGTTTGAATTTTAATCTGAATTAACTCATTAGATTCAAATATGCCGTCGATATCATCCCTGTCAGTACTTGCAGAGTGATTGTTAGTGTCTAGTTCCGTAGAAAATTCCGAACTGTTGTCTAACAGAAGGTAAAGCCGATTAATTTCCTCGTCATGGTTTGAGAGCCAATCTTCAAATTTCAAAGTATTGACTTACCTTCTTTCTCTAAACTTATTTCAGCATCGTGAAAGTTTAAGATTGCTTTGTATTCATTCAAAAAGTCTACTCCCAATATAATTTCCGTCGACAATAATGGAACAATGAGAAAGTTCATAGAGAAGCTGTGGCTTTGACAAAAGAATTCTAAGTTGGTTTGTTGATGTACATCTACACTTTTCCCAAAGATTGCACCTTGTAATTTAATCTTACGTAACGGAAGTGTGGGTCAATCGTTCGATTTGTTACATTTGCTAAAGGCTGTTTCACTAATTACTGAAATGGGACTGCCAGAGTCAAGTACTGCCGTAAATTTTACGTCACTTACTGTAATGTGAATCACAGGATATGCAATGTTGTTATGTTTCACGTCATGTTCCTGGAGTAAGATGTCCCTAATGCCTTCCATTCTTACGTAATTACTAGCTACGGAAGCTGCGTCGTCAGTTTCATAAGAAAGTTTTGTGGCTGCCAGCGGTATGAGTCATTGCCTATTGTGTCTTTGTTGGTTCGCGTCGTTATTGGGACACTACAAATTCACCTTGTCGAGAGGACCCTGCTCTGTTTGAATCCCGCCAGTTCTGATGCAGTTCAAGTCTGTCGTTACGATCATATCGTCTGTCGTCATGTCGGTAGATTCCATAGGTTCTTTCTTGTCGGTCACGTGATGGAGAATTTCTCCCTGAATCGTAACTGCGCGCTGGGCCATTGCATCTGAAGTTATTCTGTCTCCCTTGATAATAATTATTTTGGTTCCCATATTGTCTGTCTCTCTGATTGTCTCTGTGATAGTCATTACCGCGGAGAGGTGATCTTTCCCTGTAATTATTACTACTCTACCAACGGTTGTCATACGGGTGGTGTCTGTTTTGGTCACGATTTACGTTAAAAGAATAGCCTTGTCGCGTATTATTTCTGTCATCGCGGAATTGTGACAAATGTGACCTGTAATAGTTGTGCTCCTGTTTTCGCGTTCCGCGATTGTTAGTGTCAATTTCCAGTTCTTGTAACAGTCCCTGAAAAGCTTCAATGTCGTCTTTGCAACGTCCTGCTAAAATAATATGTCGTAAATGTTCAGGCAGTTTGATTAAGCAAATGCGGATGAGTTCTGAGGGGCTGTATGGGTTTGCAAGGTTGTGATTCTTATGCAACATATCTTCAAAATATTTCATAAGACGGAAAAATTCAGATTGTTCGAAACGTTTCATCATTATGATGCTATGTTTTACTCGGTCTTGTGTAGCTTGAGACCAATACGCTGAGAGGAAGGCATGATAAAATTCACCTTCACTGTGACAATCGTGAATGACCAATCGCATTCTTACAGCTGGTTCATTCACCAAGTAGCCACACATAAATTCTAACCTATGCTCCAATGACCAGTTGGGAGGAAAACAATGAGAGAATTGATGAAGCCATGCTTGTGGATGAATGTCGTTGTCAGAATTCTTAAATGTTTTGAATTTACATGTAGTAATGAAAAGCTTATAGTCGAGTCATCGTGTTGGCGAGTCGCACATCGCTCATTGTTACTTCGTTTCGGCGGTTCCATCTCAAAATCCAATGCGCCTTGCCAATTTCTTTCATACTTCCTGAAGTGTCCCGTGTTATTATTTTGTGGTTATTCCATATTTCTATGTCCCTCTTCCCATGCTGGAGCGCGAGTGTCCTCTGAAATATGTAATTCTTGTATTACCTGCATCAACTGATCTTGTACTTCCCAGATTTCTCTTTTGTATTGTCTATTGATTTGATTTTGATTTTGTTTGAATTTTCTAATTTGATCATACTCTTCTGTGTCAGTGAAGGCTACGGGTCTTGTGTCATTCAGATCATCATCTACCTTTGTAGATAAGTTAGTGAACTGATCCGAAAGTTTGGCTACTTTCTCCGATAGTGAACACATTTCCTCAGTGTGTTTTTCTCAACCAAGTTTCAGAGTGTCAATTTGTGTTGAAATCGAATCTACTGTGTCCTTTAAGTTTTCCTGAGTTTTTTCAAGTTGCGTAACCGAATCGGTAGATGCAACTGAGTCAATTTTAGCCCACAAGGTCTCATGATTTTCATGAACAATGGTTTGCAGTTCATTTATGGCTGCTTCGTGATTCTGTAATGCATTTTCATGCCGCGAAAAAATAGGTTGAAAATGCTCACAAATTTGTGTTTTTACGTCATTACAGACTTTTTGACATTTCGATTCAATGTTATGTAACTCAGTAGTTAAATCTTCACGTGTTTGTTCAAATGTGCTGTCTAACTTCCGAAGATTTTGTTCCATTGTGTCTAACTTTTGAAGATTTTGTTCCATTGGGTCTAACTTTTGAAGCTTTTGCTGTGTTTGTCTCTGATTTTGTTCCATTTGTTGCATTAATTGCAATAATAATGTATTAGTGTCTGGAGTCTGTTCCTCTATGCTTTTTGGCATAGAATTTGCACCGGCAACATTCACATTTTGACAAGCAGAAAATGTGTCTTGACTTATTTGAGAAATCGGTGAGGATGCAAAACCTGAATCTACAGTATTTGCAAGATTGTGTCCTGTCATTTCGGATTCCTGAGGCGAGCTCTTGTTGACCGATCGATCGATAATGCTACCCTGTTCACTAATTGTTTCACTGCCTACAGCATTATTTGCAGCCCACTCCAATTCCCTATGCACAGTTACCGAATTACTACTTCGAACATTAGTTAATTCATTACTCGGCGGCGCTGATAAGCTACGCTCATCGTCACTGTTATTTCTCAGTTTACTTTGCAGCCTAGTGTTACGTTTTACACACGCCATTATTGTCACAATATTTCACACGGCAACACAGAAAAGCACAATTTGAAGAGCAAAATAAGAAAACACATTAACATAGCACTGAAAATGATATCTAGTTAATTGCAAGCGCAGCTGCGAAATACTTGGTGCAAATCTACATGCATGCCACATCTGTTTTACTGCACAACAATGAAAGACTGCAACTACAAAGGAGATTCTCTCTACAATTACGCACTAGCAATAAACAAAATCTACACTAATTACACAAACTACAAGAAAAAATCAGAAGATTCCAGTGAGGTATCCTGGCAGGGCCGCCATATGAAAAGTCCCCTATATTGTACAAGACTGTGCTTAAACTGACACACAATATTTTTAGCGCAATGCAATCTGACTTTCAAAAATCCCTACAAAAGAATGGCCCTGACTAACATTAACCTATATCTTTCACAAATCACTTACCTCACCAAAAATCTTCGCTACCCGAACTACTGCAATACAGGGAGCGCCACTACTGCCAGCTAAATAAAAGATTCAAACTACTGAAGGCACTAACTACTAATAGGCATAGTTAGCAAATGAAATATTTTGATAGTGAACAAACAATATATTTACCTCAATAGTGTTCAAAAGTCATAATGTATATAGCAGTTCATGACATCCAGTCTAACAAATTTCCAAACTCCGCCATCTCTCTCCCCACATCCACCACTGCTGGCGGCTCACCTCCAACTGCTCAACGCTACGTGCTGTTCACATCCATCTGCCCAACACTACAATGGCAGACAACAATGCAAACTAGCCGCAGACTGCACACAGCACAGCCAGTGATTTTCATACAGAGCGCTACGTAACGTTGCCAATAAGAAAATATAAACAGCCTACTTACACTACCTATACCACAGTACAACTGTAACTGCCACTACTTCCAATCGATTCTACCACTCAGGAAACATCTTTGGTTCAGTGATGTCAAAGATACAATCCCTTCTACAAATGACAACAGTTTCAGGTCGTTTTTCATGAATTATATTAGAAAATCGGGCTCCACGTACAAGTCGACCCCTCCCAATGTTGATAACCATCTCCAAGTTTTTATAACTCTGTCCATTGCCAATGCTGTAATTGTTTTGGCGGATTTCGCCCTGTTATTAACAGCACTGATTCCTATCAGTTTTGCGTGAAATTTGTATGTTAACTTTATCAGACGGTGTGCTGGCTGCACTTGAAAGGCAAAGGTTTTTTTATTACACGTTCTGTTAAAGTTGCTTTGCAGTTGATGTGCGATTTAGATTTTATTGAGATAATTCAACGCGGTCGAGCTTATTGAAACAGATTATCAACTTCATTACTATAATTGGCTATCACTGCTCCATTAGCTTACCACTGCAACACTTCGCAAATTGTTTTACTACTAGCTGGCTGCTGCTAGAGTTTCATTTCTTACCAGTAAATTAACTGCTAAATAGTTTTATCGGCGGCATTAGCTGAAGCCTTCTCTCTTTTATTTAAAGTTGGGTTTTAAAGTTTCTTATTGATGAAAAAAAATTCCTCAATAATAATTGCTGTAATTGTGTTGTAGAATCCCGAGCCAGGGCCGGAGTGTGGCCTTTCTGAAATAATTGTGTTTGTTTTGCACATGTGTTCGTTTCTGGTTTTAAATGTTATCTGTACCAACCTGTTACCAGACTGTTCATAATATTACAGGTGGCCGCTTTCGGCATCATATTAGGTCTTGGGGCATGTTGTGCCCATTCCCTAAGAGCCTTGTAATTAATAGTGTTTTCCTGTTGCAGCTATTTCATTGACGTAAAGCATCGATATAAAGTGTTGTAAATTTAAAATTTTCTTGTCTCTGTTTTATGTTCCTAGCAATGCCGAGTTTGAATGCAGTTATCTTTTTCCTCACGTGTTTATGATTTTCCTTGGGCTGTATTTTACTCCGTGAAGTTCAATTCCAAATTAATATAGAGAGGCAGCATGGTCTCCGCGAGGCTTTAGCTTTTCATGTCCTAATTTGTTGACGAAAAGAGATTGAGTGTTCAGCCGATAATGGGGATGTAATTTTCAGAAACTTTAGTGCACTTGAAATAAAAACGGCAATTTTACGTCGATCACTTTAACGACTGATCCCACTAAATGGCCTCCGGCGTACTGTTCCCAATATCGGAATGTATTGAGGGAGAACAAAGCAAGTTGCCGTCGCGTCGGAAGTCAAACACAGGTGCAGGCGGGCCATTAACGAACAGAGGTATATCGGAAGCAGACCACAGATTAGTCTCTGTGGTCGCGTCATTATCTGTTTGACAGACCACAGCGCTGTAATACCGAAAGGAACCGTCTGATGCAGACGGCGGGAAAGCCGATTATTAATCGGCTCCGAGAATACAAAAATTACTTCCAAAACTCAGCGCTAACTCAACAGGATTACAACTCAGCCATATTACATTGAAACTAAAAGCCGTTAAAAATTGAAAAGAACAGTTTTGATAAACAGAAATTAATATCGTGTATTGCAGTACGCAATGGACACAGGAAATCCGTTAGTCTTTTACAGAGGTGCGAACGTAAGCTTCTTTTCGAGCCCTTGAAAGCAAACAGGGAGGGCAGTGCAGCTGCGACCGAAAACCGAAATAATCTCAGTTATTTAACCGATCAAGAAGCACTTGTACTTCGGAGAAGAGGATTTCGACCTTCATTTTAAATTTTTCCGCTTTAAAATATCTGAAGCCATTGTTTCAACCCTTTCTTGTCCCTTCTACGTATTAACTTCGTTGTGAGCAGGAACTTAAGCTATGATTCTATTTCAGTCCTCCCTTTCTCGCTTTCATGGTCTACTTTATCACTTTTGATTATGAAAAACTGACTGTTTCGTATGCGAGTCGTTTTAGATGCTGTTATGGATACGATAATTTTAACAACTCTAATGTTTTCACGAATGTAATCTAAACGTTAGCGAGTTACGGTGCGCAATAGGTATTATATGCTACTACGACTGTTGTTCAAAATTTTGAAACGCTTAGACTTCCACGGTCGGACTGAATTTCTGGGTGAGTCACCGCGACATGGCGTACTTTGACAGAATATTGTAATTTTATTAACTGTACATCCTCAGGAAGACATGTAAGGCAGAACGGTTACCTTATTTCATATTGTAACGTATTACTATCTTTACGACGTTTCTCATTGAGCCATATACGTTATTTCGCATTTCTAGCTGCTTCTCTCACACAAATAATGATAAAAATTCACAAATTCAGGGTCGCCACCAGTCCAAGCCCTTCCTAACCATTTAGAAAATAAAACGGGGCTGGAAAATTATTAGTTTAATTACTTTAATAATTTAATTACAAGTATGCAAATTTCTTTAAGTAGCCAGATAAATAGCACTCCTTGTCGTGCATGATGCAACTTGATTAATTCAGGATTGGAAATCGGAGTAACTGGGTAAGATCAACACCACAGAATTTATTTTTCACGTAGATTATTTATTGTGGCTAAGTATTTGGTTGCACATATAACAACACATAACTGGTGCCTGAATAGAAAGGCCGGCCGGACTGTCCGTGCGGTTTTAGGCGCTACAGTCTGGGTCCAAGCGGCCGCTACGGTCGCAGGTTCGAACCCTGCCTCGGTTATGGATGTGTGTGATGTCCTTAAGTTAGTTAGGTTTAATTAGTTCTACGTTCTAGGCGGCTAATGACCTCAGAAGTTATGTCGCATAGTGCTCAGAGCCATTTGAACCATTTTTTGAATAGAAATAGATAAGTAAGAATTAGGTGAGAATGTAACAGAGTACAATTTATCTAAAGCAAGAAGAAACACAGAAAACGGGGGTGGGAGTCAATGATACTATTATCTCCTTTGCATTCATACTATAAAAATATCTCAGTGAGATTCGCATTCCGATTCTGCACAGGCACTATTCTGGACAGAGGTTTAACAAATGCACGATGAAGTGCGATAATTATTCAACGTACTAACCCCGTCTGCTGCTTGCAGACGGCCGAACTAGAGCATGTGGTGCATTCCGAATCAAAATGTTGTGCTGCTTTGTAGAAAGCGCACGAAAGAATAGATATTCTTGCAGAAATTATAGCTCGTTAAACAAGCAAACTGTTAAAATGAAGCCCATTCTGGTGCTGTGGTGGACCATAAGGGTCATTGATCACCAAACACGTGACACAAAATCGACACACAAAGACAAAAGCAACTTCCACATAATATAAGATTAAAAATCATTAAAAATCACACTTGCTTCGACACACTATTACAATCACGTAGGTCGAAGTGGTCCTAACCAGCTTTTCCTAATCAGATTTACCGTTTGAAATTCTACTTCATCGTTGTTCAAAATGAACAAAGTAACTTCCACACTTTTAACTCAAACACCTGAAAATCGCCTATTTAAAGCAATATAATTCTGACACATTCGGAAAAATAACTCGCTTCACACGTTTCAGTTAAGCTGGAGTTCTTAAGTATTTCAACAGTTAAACATAACGAAGACCTAACTCAACCTGCTTCTTATCACCTGAAACCCCCCTTAAGAGCTACGATCCGTACTCACCAAGCGTTCACCGAAGAGTGCCCCTTTCTCTTTCGAGATTACCTAGCTCACCGTGCAGCGGAAGCCACCAGAGGAGTAGCCCTCCGTCACCAACCTCACACACAAAAACAGCCTTCGACTAAGGTGGGTATTGTAAACTGAAGTTGGTCATCTTGTGCTCTCCTTCGAAGGAGAAGCAACATCGTCTGCTCCCAGCAGACGACGACCAACTCAGCGTTTCCCACAAAAGAAAACCGAAACCCAACATTAAAACACACGTATAATATTCAATAGGCCTTATTTGAGTGCTCAGTCTTTCTGGAAGAGCTCATGAATTGAACTAAAATCAGGCAGTGAAATGAATAAGTTGTACCGAATTCGACAAGCGTCTTATCAAACGACTTCACAGGGACGTTTCAATATCTCTCAATGTATTTGAAATTAATAACGTATTCTCACGCTGGGAGAGCTGCAAGCAGAAAGGGCGATAAAAAAGTTTCCGTTCATTGGCTGTAAGTATTGAATCGGTATGCCAGTAAGGCAAAATCACCTAATCACTGAGGCGATCATCCCACCGACGTACCAGGTTTAAGAAATCCTTTCGGTAAAACACCGTGAACTGCAGCATGAAGAAGTCCGTAACTGCCTGCTGAAGATCCTCGCCCGAGGGGAATTTTCGACCCTGCAAGATCCTTTTTAGCGGCGGGCCGAAAGGGGACAGATCAGGAGTATAGGGCGGGTGCTCGAGTGTCTGCCGCAGGAGTTGGTGTATCTCCAGCGTTGCAACATTTGCTGTAAGTGGATGTGCGTCGAATCGCGATCAGCACGGAACTTGGCACCGTTGTCGTTTTCGACAGACTCGCTGACTCATACACATTCTTCATTCTCCGATAGATGTCTATTGGTGTTCGTTCTTCGATAGCGAAGAAGAGAAGAACAGTAGGTTGGTGCTGTTTCGACGCATTTGCTAATAACGTCTCCGTAATTCACGTTTCCACATTTACCTCACGCACGTCGGGAAGACATGGATGGCTCACTAACCCCTTGCCCCCACATTAGTGGTTACATACGCACACTGGAGTCGCTCTACATTGCATATACGCTGCTGCACCGCACTGAAACGGGAACTTTTCGATCGTCCCTTATATTATGATAACACTGTACATTTAAAATGATCGAAAGAGTAACTGCAGTATCATGACCAGACAACGACGCCATGCTAATCCCTCGCTAGTCATCCTCTGCCCAATGGATTTAGATGCGGTTTTGATGGGCGTCCCAGGAGCCACTATGACCATTCAAGACTACATAGCTGTTATTTCTCATTCAAGTAAAATATCAGTTGGTTTCACGAGAAAGAGCGCATCCTGTTTCAGGCCTCCCGTCACGGGAAAGTCTCTGGAAACGCCGGGAAACGAATCTGGCCTTGTTCATGGTGGCCAGACACGTCGACCGCTCGGCTATGGAGGCGAACACTTACAGCGGTTGTAAAAACGTACTTGTAGATTGAGACAAACAGAAAGCAGAGAAGTCTATAAGGTCACATATTTCTGTTTACACAGTGTGACTGTCATTGCTAGTGGGACGTTAACATATATCAGGTTTACGGGTGGACACATTCGCACTTAGTAATTTATCTGTACCCCATGAATGTTACACAGCTTTTTTTCCTGTTGAAATTCCCTCTTTTCCCGTTTTTCTTAATCATTTACTTAAATACACTCCTGGAAATTGAAATAAGAACACCGTGAATTCATTGTCCCAGGAAGGGGAAACTTTATTGACACATTCCTGGGGTCAGATACATCACATGATCACACTGACAGAACCACAGGCACATAGACACAGGCAACAGAGCATGCACAATGTCGGCACTAGTACAGTGTATATCCACCTTTCGCAGCAATGCAGGCTGCTATTCTCCCATGGAGACGATCGTAGAGATGCTGGATGTAGTCCTGTGGAACGGCTTGCATGCCATTTCCACCTGGCGCCTCAGTTGGACCAGCGTTCGTGCTGGACGTGCAGACCGCGTGAGACGACGCTTCATCCAGTCCCAAACATGCTCAATGGGGGACAGATCCGGAGATCCTGCTGGCCAGGGTAGTTGACTTACACCTTCTAGAGCACGTTGGGTGGCACGGGATACATGCGGACGTGCATTGTCCTGTTGGAACAGCAAGTTCCCTTGCCGGTCTAGGAATGGTAGAACGATGGGTTCGATGACGGTTTGGATGTACCGTGCACTATTCAGTGTCCCCTCGACGATCACCAGTGGTGTACTGCCAGTGTAGGAGATCGTTCCCCACACCATGATGCCGGGTGTTGGCCCTGTGTGCCTCGGTCGTATGCAGTCCTGATTGTGGCGCTCACCTGCACGGCGCCAAACACGCGTACGACCATCATTGGCACCAAGGCAGAAGCGACTCTCGTCGCTGAAGACGACACGTCTCCATTCGTCCCTCCATTCACGCCTGTCGCGACGCCACTGGAGGCGGGCTACACGATGTTGGGGCGTGAGCGGAAGACGGCCTAACGGTGTGCGGGACCGTAGCCCAGCTTCATGGAGACGGTTGGGAATGGTCCTCGCCGATACCCCAGGAGCAACAGTGTCCCTAATTTGCTGGGAAGTGGCGGTGCAGTCCCCTACGGCACTGCGTAGGATCCTACGGTCTTGGCGTGCATCCGTGCGTCGCTGCGGTCCGGTCCCAGGTCGACGGGCACGTGCACCTTCCGCCGACCACTGGCGACAACATCGATGTACTGTGGAGACCTCACGCCCCACGTGTTGAGCAATTCGGCGGTACGTCCACCCGGCCTCCCGCATGCCCACTATACGCCCTCGCTCAAAGTCCGTCAACTGCACATACGGTTCACGTCCACGCTGTCGCGGCATGCTACCAGTGTTAAAGACTGCGATGGAGCTCCGTATGCCACGGCAAACTGGCTGACACTGACGGCGGCGGTGCACAAATGCTGCGCAGCTAGCGCCATTCGACGGCCAACACCGCGGTTCCTGGTGTGTCCGCTGTGCCGTGCGTGTGATCATTGCTTGTACAGCCCTCTCGCAGTGTCCGGAGCAAGTATGGTGGGTCTGACACACCGGTGTCAATGTGTTCTTTTTTCCATTTCCAGGAGTGTATGTCAAATGCTCCCACATCTGTGAATGTAAGTACGTAGCATATCAAAGTACAATGTACCTGAATTTGCGGGTTCCCCTGGGCTGACGAAGAAAAGTTAGTACTACACCCAGTCAGCCGAAGGACCCACTACATGTGAAGTCATTTATCTTCCGTAAACTAAACTGAGATCGTAATGAGAACAAATTCACATAGTTTCTATCATAATATAGCGAAATAGTGAAGTAAATATGAGTTGTGTTGGTGGTGGTGGTGATGGTGGGGGGGGGGGGGGGGGGGGACGCTATACAAGGTGCTGACACTCCTGAAATAGCGTGCTGTCTTTGTTTGATTTGCATTAAATGTTACATTATTTACTACGATACTGCAATTTATCGCTCAGTTTTAAGTTACAAATAAGAATTGTAAGTCTAAAATTTTACCACATTCTACACTGATACATTCTACACCTACATACTGAGCGCATCTCGGAGCATTTTGTGAAAACATGCAAATTATTCATCCATGTAATGTAATTTCATACTTTTCATGGTGTGCAGCCTCTGTAATTGTTTACATTCTAGACGCCCAGTGTTAAAATAACAGACTCAGTATCCACACTCAGACTTCAAGCAGTTTCGCTAAATCAAGTCTAGGAGAGTTCTACAGTCATTTCATGGATCTGGCCACGACTGATTCACTACTCCAATCCTCCAACTGAGAATGTGTATGAACTTAGTACACAGTACAATATGATACATTAACGGTGCTAAGTAAGGGAGATGGCGATGCCTTGATATGAAGACGCATTGGAGCCTCTTAGTTACCAACCTGAGTACATGGTGAATGAACTGAAGCCTTCCAGAATTGGAAAGTCGGATAAATTCATACAGTGAGTCAGCGGTACTGTCGGCTCCTAGGATTGTAGATTTGGGATTAATGACCTTCTGAAATTGAGTTCATTAGACACACGGCACAAACTTTGTCTGGGGAAAAATGGGGAGAAGGAAATATTTTGTCCTTTGCATTAAGTGGTCCAAAGAAAACACAGTATGAGGAGGGTCCGGGCATATTATTGATGCCATCTCTGTTCTCTTTTCGCAGCGGCGTCATCGCTCTCATCAGTTTCATCATCTTTATCGGTCGTAGATCACAACCTCTTTTCCCCTCTCCGTACACTCACCCCTCCGCATCCCTCGCATGCTCCTTTTCTCCAACTATCACCACCAAAGTATGAAAAATGAAAGAACCAATCAAAAATTCATGGCGTCACTAACCCAAATGAGTCTGTGAGAAGTTAAAAACCCTCTTCCCCTCCCCTCCACTCCCCTCCCCGTTACCTCCACCCAATCGTAGTGCAGTATTGATATGAAACTGCCAATCAAAAAACTGAATTTGGTGGAGATAGTATAATTGAGATTGTTCCACAATCTTGTATTTTGATTGGGGAGAGGGAGGGGGGAGGAGTGTTAAGTTTCCCACCAGCACAACTGAGTGAGTTCCACCACCATGATTTTTTTTGTTATTGGCAATTTCACTTTAACACAGTACTATGACTCGCTGGAGGTAAGAGGGAGGGGAGAGGGTTTTAGTTAGGTTAGTCTGGCTATTTTCAATATTTTTTAACACTTCTCTGTCATTGGTTGGAGATAGGGTGAGGGAACTGGTGAGGGCGGGAAGGAGGCAAGGAGGGCTTGGTTTGCCACTAATGAGGCAGATGATGTCGCTTTTGAGATCGATGACGCCACTCTATAAGAATGGTCCTCAGGACGCAGAAGTAGACGACGAGAAAAATTTTCCGGACATACCGTCTAAATTCTTATTGTTCAGATGTTTCCAGTACAATGCAGATGCAAAGACAAGTAGGGGTAAGAAATCAAATGAGATGGAATTGCTATGTAATGAGCCACCGGTGCTCATGCGTCCCTCGTACGAAAATACACAGAAAATATTTGTACAACAACTTTTGTGATTTTGCCGTTGGAGTTCGATTCCACCTTTTTATAGAGACCCTTCCGAATTTTTAAAAAGCTTTTGTTGGGAAAGTTTAGATTTTGGGTATGTAAGTAACTTATAATAAACGCAGTGATTGACAAATTATTTCGACTGTCCTGTCGCATTACAGGAATGAAGTGGGAAATATTTTTTAGCTGACAAAACCCTGTCGTAAGATATGTACAGAATTTTCACATCTGACGCATACTAGCGGATGGATGTCGCGAACAGCCTATTGAGTACGTATCACTTGATATACGTAGCTGGGAAACTGGAATTTTGCCGATTAGTAATTTCTCATACGCAATAAACTGCACTGAAATTGGTCCCAAAGAAAGCTCTTTTCATTCACTGCCACATAAACAAGACATTAGCTCAATATAATAATCCTCCGAGTATGAACGGTCGCTGCAGTTACCTTCTTTATTTGTACAGCCCTTCGCACCATCGTATCTTCATATCATGAAAGCATGAAAAGTATAAAGATGTGATAAGTAGTGGTACTCAAATTATCTATATACAGGGTGTAATTTGACACTGGGTGAAACTTTCCCCTGTGTGTCGAAAATGAGGAAAGAAGCATCCATCAACTGCCAGTGAAAGTGAACACATCACTTCCATGTTTGAGTGAGGACTGTTGGTGCCGTTTCTCCATATTTCACCGGTGGGTAACATTTGACAAATGCTTTAGTGAACTAAAGCTTTCTAGATGGCAAATTATTATATGCTGATTGCCTATAGTGTTTAGTTTCGCATTCATGTACATATGAGGCTTGAAATCCTCATTATACTCTTTACTGTGTAGGTTGCACCGTTTAGTAACATTTTTTGTGCGTACTGTCTATGAGACGCTGAAGGTCTACTGTTAAAAGTAAACTTTGTATTTTGTATAAAACTAAAGGACAATCACCAAAGCAGTCCTACTAGTATTTACACACTATGTAGTAAAATAACGTGAGCTAGGATTTTTCGTTTGAATGTGGTTACAGTTTCTCACTTATCGAATATAATTGTAGCTGTGAAGCGCAAATCGAAGTATCGTTTCAGAAAAGCACCTTGCTGCTGAACATACTCCTCAGAATTCCGCATTTTATAACAGAAACCTCAAATGGCCTGCACCAGACGGCAGCACCGCCGCGAAAGAAGCGGGCCCGCTTGTAATGTCTCGTTATACAAATGTACGCCGCATCAGGAACGCGGGGCCTAATGGAACCACTCGTTTGCACCTCGTCAACACAAAACATTTATTACACTACCTGGCCGCAGAATCTCGAGTACAATAAGACGATTCAGGGTATTTTAACAGAGTACATTCTTACACGTATTTTGTTCGTTTATAAAGCGCAAGCATTGTAGGTAAACAAGGCTATGTAGTGACTAATCACCGCCAGTTTCTTGAGCTAAAATTACTGTCAAGCAAGAGAAATACCTTAACTGGTGGCTAACTACCACTGTAATGCATCATAACCTCCTAATTAATCGGCTGTCAAAATGACCATAAATATGTGAAGATATTCGTATCAAAAAATTAAGGCAATCATTTCCCAAACAACAAGTCATTAGCAGGGATTGTGTGCAACAAGTTACTTACTCCATCTCCCTCTTACCCTCCTCACTCCTGAGCTAAGAGTTTGTGGAAGAAAGGTGTATATTGATGGCCAGTGTACAGTTCTGGGGGAAAATAAGACTGAAATATTGTACTTCAAAAATTGTTGTGGTTTATCAAAATATTAGGGCATATGGCATGTGTGCTACATCACGACTCACATTTTTTATCCTAGTGATGACATGTTTTCAAGAATTCTTCTTATGGATTGTATTTACAAATTGACAACTGAAATGCGTACATATTCAGGGTGTATCAGAAAGGACGGTGCAAATTTACACGGATGAAAGTACACGATAACAGAAGCACAAATGTCCCCGTAAGCACGGGTCAGCAAACGAGCCGCTTGCGAGATAATCACGACTGTATGGTTCCACGCCGCCACTGACGGCATTGTTTGTAACATCGTCCGGTTTCCTCTTTGCGCACTTGACGTCGTCCTATGTTCGCTTTTACGCAACGGAACATTGCCGAGAGGTGGAGTTGTAATCACACCATACACGCAGAACCTACAGCATGGGTACAGTACACAGTCTCAAACGGTATGAGTCGCATTGGAGGAGTGCCACGTGTGCTGTGTTGTAGTTACAATTAAACAGTACAGTAACGAAGAGTATGCGGATATGCATTTCATGTACAGTAGGGCAAATGGCAGTGCACGGGAAGCTGCACGCTTGTACCAAGAAACGTATCCTGATCGCAGACACCCCGAAAGGGTCCATCAGCACATGAGAGAACACGGGGGTTTCACACATTGGCAGAGCAAGAGGTAAGCCTGCTTGCATTGCGACTGAGGTTGAGGATATGGTGTGGAAGCAGTACAGCGCTCTCCAGGAACCTCGATGAGAAGAATTGCCACACAAGTGCCACACTAAGCCACGGTAGTGTATGGAGAATTTTACATCGTGATTTACTGTATCCTTACCACCTCCAACGAGTTTAATGTCTCAGTCATGCGGACTTTGTTCTTAGAGTGATGTTTTGTTAGTGGCTGCAACAGCAGGCTGTAGTCGACCCCCGTTTCGCATGTAACATTTTATTCACAGACGAAGCAGGATTCACACGCGATGGTTTGCTTAACTATCATAATACACATTTGTGGTGTGAAATAAACCCACATGGTGTTCGTTAGTCACCACATCAGGAACCTTTCGCACTGAATGTGTGTTTAGGGGTAGTAGGCGACCAACTGATTGGGCCACACATTCTTCCACCACTTAATGGACGCAGGTAGCTTAGCTTTCTGCGGCGCGTCATCTCCAAGGATTGCTTGAGGTTGTTCTCCTTCAGCAAAGTCAGAGTATGTGGTACATGCATGATGGATCTCCAGCACATTTTGCTGCTGGTGTGAGACGGTATCTGACGCGCTGATACGGCCAAAGATGGATAGGTCGAGGCGCACCTGTACCTTGGCCTCCAAGATCACCTGATATAAATCCTTCGGATTTTGGTGTCTGGGGTCACCTCAAAAGTGTACAGCACACCCGTTGATACGGTTGAATAATTGGAGCAGAGTTTGTCAAGAATTCCGGAATGATCTAGGGATTTTCGAAAGTATTTGAAAGTCGTTGCAGGGACGTGTACAGTATTGCATCCAGACACAAGGAGAACACTTCGAACACCTCCTTTAACAAGTACCCCGTCCGTGAAATCTGAACTAATTGCGATGTACAATCCAAAAGTAAAGCCTAAATTTCATTTTAGTATGTATTAACTAGGACGATGTTTACAATGACGTCAGTGGCGGCTTGGAACCGTACAGTCGTGATCATCTCGCAAGCGGCTCGTTTACGGACCTGTGTTTACTGGACATTTCTGCTTCTATTATCGTGTACCGTCAGCCGTGTAAGTTTATGGCATCCCTTTTGATACACCCTGTATTTATGTAAGTACCACAAAGTGTTACTTTGCCCTTGTGCTAGCTATTACCCATGGCAGCGCTGACATGTCAGAAATGTTGATGACTGATGGCGATTAAGTGAGCTAGTGTACACGCTATCAGATCGGCCACCCTCACGTGCCTGCCTGTTTGGGTAAGCAGATATCGTCTCATGTGCTCCCCACTCTCTCCCTCCCAAGCTGTCCCAAAGCACGATGTGTCGTGAAATGGTATAATTCAGCAGGTCCATTCAGTGACACATATGAACACTGTCTACAAAAGTGTCGCAAAAACAGTTAGAAGTGAGGAAGCAATCAATTAAAACATCATAGCTGATGCGAAAGTGAACAGTCAAAATGTAGTAAAAAAGTTTCGAAAGGGTTTGAGATTATGTGTTGCAAGTCAATAAGTGCTCTGTGCTCTCGTTCTCAAATACTGGATGAAGAGAGTACGTGTATTCCTGCGTCGTGACCAGCACCTTTTTTTCACTCCAGCCGTTGCCCCTTTGATAGGTAAGTGATTCTTATCCACAGCGATTCCTTCCAGACAGTGAGTGGTATGCGTATCAAGTTTGGTTTAAATTTGTCTAGCAGCTTAGGAGCAGATGTGAAACATACATTTATACATATATTTTCGTAGAATGAAACAGGGATAGATGACCATGATTTTTTCAGATGGCAATATCAGACCCAAATACACAAAAAACCTGGAGAATTGACATATATTGCTTTATATATTCATAAAAAACAAAATAAGGCTTCGTTCGAAAAGTTAGAGCAAATTTCAAACGCTCTACGAATTGTTTTTGAATTATTTCACATTTGGCCATTTCATCCATGTATCAGAGTTAGATGGCCAGAAACGCAGGTGACAGATAGCTAGCTGACAAAAAACTTTAAAAACAAAGAGGAAGTCCTAACCGGCAGGGAGAGATGGCCATAGCGTGTTATCAAACATGGTGGAAGTGAAGGAGAAGAGACAAAATCATGATGGTATGCAGTTAGACCTAAACAGCCTTGGAATGTAGGTTTTCGTAGCTCACCGACTAACTTACGAAAAAATGGAAAAGTACTGACATGCATTTCATATAAAGATGTACTAAGAACTAAAATCATGACAATTACTTTTACTTAAAATAAAGAGCCAAGGAAACCATCAGCGTGTCACTCGCGGCAAAGAATATCAACTGACCGCCAGAGCTGTAATGCTAATAGTTGGACAACTACAGCCGGTGGTCATTTCTGCCTTATGGCCATCTATCCCCGTTTTATCCTAATATGTATGAATATATCTCATTGCTCGGATCCGATATTGATGAAATGTACGTGTACGTCGCTCCTAGCTATGCTGGAGTTACCAGTGAAAACCCCATAAAAATCCGTCGAGAAGTTTTGGAAATTAGCGTACTAAGTGAGACAGACACGTAAGCTTAAATAAAATTTTAAATCACGATATCAGTTTTTCCCGGGGTCCGATTTTGACAAGCTAAAACCTATAGTGTCTTCCAAATTATGCTCAACTTACGTGCCAAATCACCATGAAAATTGGTCTTGTAGCTTGGGAGATAAGCGTGTCCAAAGACAAAGAGATAGATAGGATGGTTTTACAGATTAGAATACATCTGATATTAAAGTCAGAAAATTTTTCATACCTAGGTACTTGAACCGCCAACTACACACTAGTATCGCAGACCATGTAACTTCTGTTGAATGCTGCACTACACATAATAGTGATACAGATACGTAACACTACTTTTCAATGTTGTCGTCAAGTCTCTCGACAAAACGCTTGAAACGTTCTGTCAACTGTTCAGTTCATGGATGACATAAATCTGCTCCTTGCTTAGGGAGCCATTCGAGATCTGCGGTGTGAAAGTGTTCGTCATCGGAAAATGTGGATCGCTGCCAATCAGTTCCTCGATTGCCTGGACAGTGTCGTCTCTGGTCGACGGCGATGGCGTTCCCTCCCAAACGGCGTCACCCATGTCTGTGAGGCCTTGGTCAAATTGTTGGCACCATTCCATTGCGGCCGGAAGCAACACCGCATATGGTCCATATAACGCTAGAATTTTAAGGTGAATCTTTGTGCAGTTTAGACATTTTGCCCATAAGAATCGCAGTGTCCATCGCCCTTAAAGTTTGCACTACATTTCTAGTTGCCGAGGCATTTCGGTCACACATTGTGCTACACCTGTTATGCGTAGTGCAGCAGACCTGTGCGTATAGGACACTCAGAACGTGGTACTCTTGTTGAGCAACGATCTTAGTATGGAACGACATGTGTAAGTTACTGTAAGAAATTCTTACTTACACGCTCCATTCTGCGATTCTGATGTATTGTCATGGAACTGCACTAAACAGTTCTTTTTTCTTGTAACGATGATATGTTTTGCATTTAGGATACTGTACAAATGTGAGACAATATGATCCAGGCAAACCACATCTGAAACAACTTTTCTGGGTTTTCAAATGGTTCAAATGGCTCTGAGCACTATGGGACTAAACTGCTGTGGTCATCAGTCCCCTAGAACTTAGAACTACTTAAACCTAACTAACCTAAGAACATTACACACACCCATGCCCGAGGCAGGATTCGAACCTGTGACCGTAGCAGCAGCGCGGCTCCGGACTGGAGCGCCTAGAACCGCACGACCACCGCGGCCGACTGTCTGGGTTTTATTCATCATCTCAGATAGATGCACTGCATGTAACATTCTCGCTGTTGGTGATGTTACAAGATTTAGAGTTCTGCTGCGTTTCCTGATTGGAAATACATCAGCTTTGTCATCACATTCCTCGTCTTGTTCTTCATTTTCCTCTCATATTTCTTTCTCTCTTGTGAACGGGAAAGTACAGTTCACCGCTGAATGTACTGGTAGACACAGTGTTACATCGAAAAAGATGTATTGCTGTCTTGTTGTCGGCAAATAAACAATAATTTATTCGATACTATGGTAACACTACGCGAAACTATACTCTATGGCATTGTCCCCTTACTTAGCTTTTATTTATCGTGAATTTCTCACCCAGTGCAAAGTCTCGAGTGACTGGAAAAAAAGGCAGGTGACTCCTGTATATAAGGGCCGTAAAAGAACCGACTTACAAAACTACAGACCAATATTTTAGAGATCGGGTTACTGCAGGACTCTTGAACATATTCGCAGTTGGACAAACAGGGGAAGCTTACGTCTACGAATCAGCACGGTTTTAGACAGCATCGCTCGTGCGAGAGTCAGATTGCCCTCTTCTCACTAATTATAAGAGCAACAGATAGATTCCATATATATGGAGAGTTCCGAAAAGCATTTAACACAGTGGGGCAATGCAGACCGTTATTGAAGGTACGACCTTTTGGAATAGGTTCTGAGACACGCGAGTGTATCGAAGCTTTCTTAAGTAAAAAAACACAATATATTGTCCTTGACGGAGAGTGTTCACCAAAGACAAGAGTACCGTCAGGTGTGCTCCAGGGAGGTACAATAGGACCGCTATTATCTTCTGTATATATAAATGATCCGGTCGACAGGGTGGGCAGCAATTTGCGGTTGTCTGCTGATATAGCTGTGTCGTACGAAAAGGTGCCGAATTTGAGTGACTCTAGAAGGATACAAGATGACGTAGAAAATATTTCTAATTGGTTTGATGAATGTAGAAAAAGGTATATTAATGCGGATGAGTACGAAAAACAAACCTGTAATGTTCAAATACGGCATTAGTCCTGCTTGAACAGTCACGTCGTTTAGATATCTGAGTGTAACGCAGATCAATATGAAGTGGGAAGAGTATGTGAGGATTGTTATTGCGAAGGTGACTGGTCGACTTCAGTTCACGTGGATAATTTTGGGAAAGTGTGGTTTATCTGTAAAGGTGGCCGTACATGGAACCTTAGTGTGTCCTTTTCTGGAGTACTGCCCGATCCGCACCAGGTTGGATTAAAGGGAGATAGCAAATCATTTAGGAGGGAGGCCGCTAGATTTGTTACCGGTAGATCTGTAATTCGTAACATGGAGATGTTCGGGAGCTCAAACGGGAATTCATGGCAGGAAGACGATGTTTTTTCGAGGAACACTATTGAGAAAATTTCGAGAACCGGCATTGAAGCTGACTGCAGGACGACTCTACTGCCGCCAACATGCAATTCAAACACGGTAAGTTAGGGCTCATTCTGAGACAGTCGTTTCACTCGCTCTGTTTGCACGTGGAACAGAAAAGGATACGACCCTACTGGGAGATAGTAGAAATGAAAACAAGTGATGCGGCGTAAAGTAAACGATACCATCAGACACAGCAAATTTAGTTTATTCCCTGACCTACAAAAAATGAGAACTACATGAATTTGCATGAGAAATGAGGAGGTAAGCAAATTTTGAAGGATCGTCATAAAGTAGTGGAAATTTCATACATAAACAGGCAACTATAAGTACCACCAAATTTTGAGTAATTTACAGCCAATCAATGGAATTATTTCTAAAATTTTGTCGTCAGTCCAACTGGACAAATGCTATTCGTTAATCATTTGATTATCAGAACAGCAATTATCACATAACTTATGTGAACAAACGTATGCTGATGAAGTAGCGCGCATACGAGAAAGCAAACTTACTTTAGTAAATAATATAGAAAAATATTAACTGTGACTAAAAATAACTAAAGAAAATCGGAATATTAGTTGAGGAAATATGTAAACGGTCAGCTGTGTCTATTACAGTCAATAATTCCGTTATCTCCCAGTAATGTGTACCTTTTGATGTAATCAAGCCTGACGTTTATTGTGAACTCTCTGATACCGGTGGGTGTCGATAGTTACATTTTTAAATCAACAACCTCACACAAAACCGATTGCACGCATATATCATATTTTGTGCGTTACTGCTTACGTTCGATGTGAAGAACAATTTAACTGTAAATTTTATTAAATTATTTACAACTTTTCCACAAATTTTGTTAAACTTTTGCGTAAAGAATGTATGTTAGTCAATTTAAGTACTGTATTTACCAGCGATGTGAACAATTAGAGTCCTTGCTTGCAAATGTGGTCGCTATTCTTTCTCGATTGTCGGGAAAAATAGTTGTAAAAGAGACGTGTGAAGCCGTTTGTAAACGGTAGAAATGTTTTGTAAATGGCAGATGGAAGTTATTTTTGGAATGTTCAAAAACCAGAGGTTAAAAGTGTGAACCCTTATTGTTTCGTCGTCAAAGATACATCGAACTTCTACAAACCTGATAAATTTCAGATGTCTTGTTACAGGAAAATGTGGAGGCAACAATCATACTCTGAAGACCCAAAAGCCAACAAATGAAACCATCTAAGTACCAGATAGTAGAACTGTCTAATATGAAAGTAAGATTCGAGAGATTAGGGCTCATACGTCGGCGTACAGACAGTTGTTTTTCCCTCGCTCTTATTTGCGAGTGGAACAGGAGTAGTTAAACCTTTGCGTACCAGTAGTGGTACAGGGTACCCTTCGCCACGAACTTTACGGTGGCTTGCGGAGTATCTATGTATGTGTGTAGGTAGATGTAGACGTAGATGACCATGTCAACTTTTAATATTCCGGAAATTGGCATACCTCTGTAGTCAGAATTTTCGGTGATCCTTTTATTGAATGTGATATATTACAGACTTCACAAGGAAAACTCATCAGTTTTACAAAAAGAGGTTACAGCATTTCAGTGTTTTAAATTATCACGGAATCATTGCATGAAATTGTAATGATCACAATTCAATTATATTACAGTGCTGACGTAAGGAAAATACTTTCATAAAATCAATCATGAAATGAAAAGTTTTTAAGTTTTACTTCTCCAGTACGATCGTATTTAAATTATTTTACTACTTGTTTAAAAGCTCTTTCATTCAAACTGTAAAGATCTTCACTTCCTCTGACTATTATACTGAACAAATTGCCTCGCCGACTGTGAGAAGTTTTTATTGAACAATTTAAATCATTGTGTAGTTTTGAAACATATCTCTTTCCGCAATTGATAGATAAGATATTCATCAACCATAGACTGTCCTAATAGGATAGGAAAGGTACAGGAGCCCATCTCCGGTAACAAAGATTGCGGGTAATGACAAAATCAAGGACCTAGAATTCTCAAAACTTGAATTATTCATTTTTCAATAAAATTCATAGAGTTCGCTCCACAAAAGTTGTAAACTAATCTGATGTGAAGAATCTTGCGGGCATACTGCTGAGACGACGACGTCGAGGTTTGCAACAGTTTTGCACTGTTTTCATTTGTTAGAAGAATTCTCTGGTTACCTACAGACGATTTCCAGGTGTCTCCTGATGTTATATGGTGCTAAATTCATCTGCTCAACACAATCACACAAACAAACAAACAAACACACCGAGCTGCCAATACAGTTTCATCTTTTGTAAATATAAAGATAAATAACATTTCCTAGCACTTTCCCACTTGCGTGACCCAGTGTAATAGTAATTTACGTTATATACTAAAGGATGTTTAACATCGTTTTACAAAATGCATTAAATACGAAAACTATTTTGTTTTGCTGACAGGTGAAATTTCGCTGTGACTGTAAACGAATATTTTTGACAGTACAAAATTATTAGGGGACTCCAAGGAGTTTATTACACATTTTCATGGCTGGCCAAGTAACTTTTACTCAATGCTGCTCTGCACTTCAGAGTGCCACAGATGTGTCGTAGTATTTTTCAATTTAGCCACCAAGTCTTTGGGAACGATGGTCGGTACGTTCTGCTAATCGTTCAGTTCTCCGACCATTGAAATCCGCTCCTTGGTCACGAAACCATTGGAAAACCGCTGTCGGCGTGGGGGGGGGGGGGGGGGGTCCTCATTGTTATAAACTCTCCTTGCCTCCAGATGTACTTTCAAGTTGGCGAAAAGATTGGAACTGAATGTGCAAGACTTCAGCACTATATGGCGCATCAACATGACCCACGTGACTCTGCCCTTGCTAAATTGTTGGCATCATTTCAGTATGGCTGGAGGCGAAATGGAAATTCGTGCATGTGCTGCCAGAAATCCATGATGAGGGTGTATGCAGTTTAAACGCTTTGCACACAAGAAGTGAGCTGTCTCACGTACTTTAACCTTGAAGTACGTTTCCAATTGCCACGCAATTTCATTCACACACTGTAACGCGCCTGGTACCAGTACTGCAACAGTACTGTCCCTGTCGGACATCCGGAAGATCTACTCTCTTCTGACAATGCGCCACTCTTGTTACGTAACGGTCGTGCCGTGGTCCCGCTTCGTAAATCAGGGGCGGCCAAGAATTTGGACCGCGAGGTGTGCCTTGTAGGAGTGCCATACCACTAAGCCTGTCCGTCTGCGTAGCGCAGCGGTTGCGTTACCGCCTACTGCGCATGGGGGCCCGGGTTCGATTTCCGGCAGGGGACTGGGTGTTGTGAGTCATTCATCATCATTTCATCATCATTGACACGCAAGTCGCCGAAGTGACGTCAACTAGAAAGACTTGCAATGCGGCGGCCGAACCCCGAAGGAGATATCCCGGCCAATAAATGCCATACGATCATTTCATTTACCACTAAGCCTGACTGGCAGATTTTCCCTATTGCCGTGGCACGCTGTCTCAGCACGGGACTGGGTTGAGGGAGAAGCTGCGAAGGCACCGCATTTAATTGGCAATGCAATCAAGCTACATAGGACTTTGTCGTATACTTCACTCTTCTCAACAACACAGATAAAAACAAAACAAATTTTCATAATTATTTATTTATTTTTAGCGCACTGAAGACATAATACAATTTTTGTCTGGTACAAACAATCGGCATACTGACAGAGACAAGCAATTTGACAGATCTTTGCATTCTATTTGACATGTAATAGTGACGTATTTAGTTTCATAATCGGAAAAAGGTCTTCCACAAAATACGATGATAGAAATGGTGCTGCATTTTTACAACCTCATTGTGGAGATGTAGAAACTCTACCTGAGGAGAGCAAAGTAGATCTCTTGGACAGTTTTAAAGCAGAATGATTTGTCTCTAAAGCGGGAATTACCCTGAAAACCAGTTAAATCTGTTCCTGAACAGGCGCGCTCTCAACTGAAACGGTAAACGCTCTCGAAAACAATCGAATTATAAAAAAAAGTGTAAGGTTGGCAGTGTCCTCAAAATGTTTAGACAAGTATTCACGTTTTCTTTCATACTAGCGAGCTTAGGGAACTGGACAATGAGATTTTCTTTATAAATGTATCCCACTCAAATCAGAAAGAAGTTGTTTCTCACCTAGCAACTTGCTGTGGGCAGTGTGCCGTCAAGTCCACTTAAACTACAAGGTCTGAAATCCACTTTGTGTGTTTTAATTTTAGTTCTTCCACTCATATCATCTTCATAAATTCAGCTGGTCCATTGAAAAGTGTTGCAACTGATAGTGAAATGATGCGTACCGCTTCAGAAATTTTTGTACTGTGACCACCAATTTCATCACGTACTCTATGCTTGCAAGTTTAGCACAGAGTGGTTCTTGATGTATAGAACAATGAATGCCGCCTGTCGATCGTTTTAAGTTTTAGCTCTTTGTCATCTATCTCTTCAAATTTCTTCTTTTTTTAGGACCAGCACGAGAAAGGAAAATTCATATCTAAAACCACCAGTTGAATACATAGCATCAGTGCACCGTAGACAAATAAGAATGATTCTCCAAAAATCTATTCAGTGTGAGCAACCAAAAGACTCATGACCTACTTGTAATTTGGAATTAACTTTTTTTCTATTAATAAGGGGTGTATCTCAATAAATGAGCAAACAAAAAGATTCGTGACCAACTTGTAATTTTTCCTTAAAGTTATTGAAGCGTTGTATTTATTTGGTAGCTGTGGACATCCTTATTGTAGTATTGTGAAACATTCAAGCTTTTATATATAAAGCCTAAATAGCCCACCTAATATCGGGATTACGAGCATTGTTTTTGTAAGTGATAAACTCCAATAATTGTTATGCTAATGTGTTTTGGTTAAAAACCAGATAAACATACAAATGTTAGTATCACTGTGCCCTATCACCTGTTTCAGTGCATGCCACAGATGGGACACTGTGAAACAAATGTAAGTCTGTTTCAAATTATACTCACAGATACCGTAAAAAATTTCTCAGGTGTGAAAGTTGTGTTCCACAATGTGCAAACAAGTAACTATTTATCCTATGTACTATAATGTCAATGGAATAAATAAAGGCGGATTTACAATTAAGTTTGGATTACTTGTTTCATTCTGCCCCTTGTTCCCCTACATTTTACGAACCGCTTTACAGCTTTTTCCGATGTATGTTAACCCCAGGAACTACTGCAGGGACATTGATACGGTTTTTACTAATGGATGAACTGTTTCACGAGTAAGATTTTGTTTTATCACTTATAACGACATCAAGTCGTTCGGCCGTATATACTTAGTACTATGTATGCAAATTTTGTAATTACGATAGTTATTATGTCTTTATCCTTCTTTAAAATATCTTTGCCATTTTTTTTCTTTCCGTGATTTTAATAACATGCATGGAATTTCAGTGCATCTGTTCGTCTCTAATTTACTACATCCTCAAAACCCCAAGAAAATGGAATTGAGAGTTCTGCGATGAAGTGATGGGGCCACTACTTACAATATCAACACTATGTACGACAACCACTGGAGTCGCTTCATGTTAGGATGATCGATAAAGGAAACCATATGTGGAACAATATTACGACCCATTCTTGAGAAATGCTCGAGTATTTTGGATCCCCACCAGCTCCGATTAAATGAGGACATCGAAGCATTTCGGAGGATTGCTGCCAGATATGTTACCAGCAGGTTCGATCAACACGTGAGTATTACGGAGATACTTCGTGAATTCAAATGTGAATTGAGAAAATTTAGAGAACCAATATTTGAAGATGACTGCTGAGCGATTGCACTGCCTCCAACGTACATTTCGCGTAAAGATCACGAAGATAATAGTATGGAAGTGTATAGACAATGGTTCTTCCTTCGCTCTATTTTCGTGTGGGACAGGAGAGAAAATGACTAGTGACAGTAGAGCATCCATTTCTAAGAACATGTAATTATGGCTTCTGGGATATAATGATGTAGTCACTATTGGAAGTAACAATGAAATGTGCTGAAAAACGTTACCATGTACTGCAAATTGTCGAGATTCAATGAGAAATTTTGTCTTTATTTACGAAAGAAATGTGGAAAAGTGACTGACGTTATTTCGTACTTGGATTATATTCTATCAGTGAACCTCATAGTAGCTCCTGGAATGCTAGAGCGTAAGTAAAGCAAAAGCGTTACGTAAGTATAGCCGTGATACACCAATGACATAAAAGCTGAAAACTGAGACTTCCCATAAACAAAACTATTTAGAAGTTGTAAGAAAAAAATAGATGCAGTTTATAAACGAGTATTAGAGGATAACCTACATCTAGACGACGAAAGGAAGTACAACGCTTTATTTCCAAAGTCCGTCGGAAAGCCTCTTAGCAGATGCATTAATTGTCCTGATTTCAACAAAAATTAATGTTACCATAGAGTCTTGTGAAGCTTTCTTCATAATGTCATAATTACTTCACACAAAAATGGATGGAAATTTAAATTTCAACAGATGATACCCTTTCGTATCGACCTAGGGACGCTGCCAACTGTTCTTAAAAAGATCCCTAGTTTAGCGGATGATGCTATGATTATTAGTGATAGATGCAATACTCAGAGCCTCTTGATATTGTGATGGTAGAGTTAGTTTGCTCATTTCCTTTTTTAATGGTATCAAATACCCTCTACGGGTGCAGGTAACTGTCGGCTCCGATTGGAAAGTAAGGTAGTGAGTTACTTGGCCTAAAACTAATAATAAATGAATACCACAAGCAGTAGGTGCTCACATTTGGCAAAAGTCATTTTGTAGATGTCGAGTTTAGAAAGGTATCACTGTTTTGAGTGCGAAATTAAACAGGCAAACTATAAGTTTTCATAAAATCCGTGTTCTGCAACGGACTCGGCTCATTTATAAGTACACGAATACATATTGTTGAATTTCGTGAAAAAAAGTCTCAATTTAGAATATTCCTCCACAGCAACAGATAGATTCACTGAAAGACGTTGTTATCACTAGCTTTTCAGTAATTTGGCATACTCGCTACGAAATGGTTGTGTAGTTATTTTGAGTGTCTATCTTAATATAGATAAAAACCTGTGTTTAGTTTGGGAACACAACGGTTTGTATCATCGCGGAGTAGGGGAAAGAGTGTCACGGACATCTCGAAGATTAGACCATGAAATTTCGGAGACTAGAGTTTTTCGTAAGTAAATTCCGCTTCAGCCAGCACAGTGACACTCATGTATGTCTGTACGAATATTCATAGTTGCTCTGTTCTGACTTTCGCTTAGTTAGAAAGATACTGTCTTTGTAGTGGTGGGTTTGATGTCGAAGGTGGGAGTTGGTGTGGAATGAAGCCAGAGTTCCAAACGTCACATGTCTGTACACTTACTGTGGTACTGTAACTATTTAGAAGTTCAGTTGGACCAGATTTCTCCCTGCTTTTGTAAGTGTATTCTTAGTAGTTTCAGATATCCATGACAATGGTAAGCGATATCTACGGATCTTTATGTATGTGGAATGTCTCTAATGCAATATGCACGGCTATCTTGGTATATCTACACATAAACAGGTTCATATCTGCATTAGCAAGAATGAGGTGCGGATCCCCAGGCATCTGGCATACAGACTTTCTGTTGCGAGACTCTCTCGCCGAAGAACTACAATTCCCGAGGATCCTTTAAGCATTTTATATCGTTATTTTGCATGTCCATCTTCATTTACAAAACGCCTGGCATTAGTTCTGTTGTACTTATTCTCGCCGATCTTTGACTTGTCTACGACGAATATACCGAGTGATAAAAAATTCAGTATAAATTAGAAAACTTAATAAACCACAGAATAATGTAGATAGAGAGGTAAAAATTGACACACATGCTTGGAATGACATGGGGTTTCATTAGAACAAAAAAAAGTTCACAAAATGTTCGACAGATGGCGCTAGACAGCAAAACGTCAGTGACTGCCCATGACAATCGTGTATAAAAGGAGCTGTAATGAGAGAGAATCAGATGCGCCAGCAGTCGCAGCATGTTGACGTTACCTGAAAAGGCGCTTTTAGTGAAGCTGTATTATCAGAATGGGGAATGTGCTAGTTCAGCGTTACGATCCTATCGCCATAGGAAGGGGATTCGAACGGGTAAAGGTCCGTTGACAAATGCAGCAGTGGCGAGAATGATTTCTGTTAGAAGCCACGGGTTGCTTAGACGATATACCTCGTCGTGGCCGACCGAGCATAAGGCGTAATGCTGGTGAGTCAGTTCAGGAAGAAATGGAGACTGTAGCGGGTTCGTCTATTCACGGGAAGTCAGCGCTCGTGCAGTCGCATGTCGCACTGGCATTCCATACACTACTGTTTGGTTGGCACTTAGGCGTACCCTCTGATGCTATCCGTACTAAATCCATCGGCATCATGAACTGTTACCTGGCGATTTAGTGAAGCGGAGGGCATTTGCGGTGGGGGCGTTTCAAAAGATGGCGGAAGATGACAATTGGTTGAGCAACGTGTTGTGGACCGACGAAGCTCATTTCACGCTCCGAGGGTCTGTCAACGCCCACAACTGCTACCGAAAACCCTAGAACCGTCGTGGAAACTCCATTGCACGACGAGAAAGTCACGGTATGGGCTGGATGTATCACATCTACCGTCATCGGGCCTTTTTTTTTCGAGGAAATGCGTGATTCTGGTATTGTAACTGCTACCGTGACGGGTGAGAGGTACGCCAATATGTTACAGAATCGCATCATCCCCAGCCTGGCTGATAAACACCTGCTGGAACGTACGATGTTTATGCAGGATGGCGCTCCACCCCATATTGCTAGACGCGTGATAGATCTCTTGCGCACGTCGTTTGGTGATGATCATGTACTCAGCCGCCACTTTCGTCATGCTTGGCCTCCCAGGTCCCCAGACCTCAGTCTACCGGGCGAGGTGGCGCAGTGGTTAGCGGACTCGCATTCGGGAGGACGACGGCTCAATCCCGTCTCCAGCCATCCTGATTTAGGTTTTCCGTGATTTCCCTAAATCGTTTCAGGCAAATGCCGGGATGGTTCCTTTGAAAGGGCACGGCCGATTTCCTTCCCAATCCTTCCCTAACCCGAGCTTGCGGTCCGTCTCAAATGACCTCGCTGTCGACGGGACGTTAAACACTAACCACAACCACCACCACCAGACCTCAGTCCGTGCTTTGAGGTTACCTGAAGTCGCAAGTGTATCGTGATCGACCGACATCTCTAGGGATGCTGAAAGACAACATCCGACGCTAATGCCTCACCATAACTCCGGACATGCTTTACAGTGCTGTTCACAACATTATTGCTCGACTACAGCTATTGTTGAGGATTGATGGCGGACATATTGAGCATTTCCTGTAAAGAACATCATCTTTGCTTTGTCTTACTTTGTTATGCTAATTATTGCGACTCTGATCAGATGAAGCGCCATCTGTCGGACATTTTTTGAACGTTGCTATTTTTTTGGTTCTAATAAAACCACATGTCATTCCAAGCATGAGTGTCAATTTGTACCTCTCTATCTTTATTATTCCGTGATTTATTCAGTTTTCAAATTTATACTGATCACCCGGTATTATATGACTCGAAACGGTACTACTTCCGCAGGTTCAGTGCCGATGAAACTTCGATACGTGTCTGATCTGTTTCATGGGGTTGTAGGTTGATACCTTCCTACACAGCGGCCTAATAATCTCTTTGACAATACGTGATAATTTCATCAAGAGACGACACTCATATACAGCCGAAATGAAAACCCAACTGAGCTATTACGAGTGGAATGCACTGCTCTCAGTTCTCCTTGAAACAAGATACTGTTACAACCAAATGTTACTTTTTTCTTCTGTATTGGGATTTGGCCATTGAAATACAGCTTTCCATCCATTTTGTATATGAAAAATACAATTCGGTAGGTGTGGGAATCTTGGCACCATTTACAAAGATCTCTGCCCATTAATGCTTGAATCTTGAACTGTTCCGATTTTGATTAATCACTGTTGCAAGCTTGCAGATTACTACTATTTCTGTTCAACCTTTACTTCTAGTAACTTATGTAGAAATTAATACAAAATTCCTGAAGAAGAATAAAAGTGCTTTGGGGACAGATGCCAATACTAAGTTTTGAAGACAAGGCCATCTGGCTTCGTGTACAGACGACTTAGCAATATGTTGAAAGAAATGGACAGCATATTCGCTACGCAAAATGTGTTAAGGATACACAAAGCAAATAAGAAGTTTATGAAGAGAAGTTTAAAGAAGAATAACGACTTGTTTAATATCAAAATTGTGAAAGAAGTGTAAGAATTTTCTTATCTTGGAAATAAGGTTATACAGAATGCCCGATGCAAGCATCAGAAGTGTGTGGCTTCGAGAAAGAGATGTTGTGAAAACCGCTCTTGTTGGAGATGCTGAGTACACTTTAACATCGATATCTTACAAGGAAATTAGTTGTAATGAAAGGAATTGGAAAGGTGATGATTTCTGTCACATTTGCGAAACGGTTCAAGAGCTTGAGATACTAGAGACCATATTCACATCTGCACTAGTTGATTTAAATATAATCAGTCACATTTGTCACCATGATTCAAACAGAAAATGGGATTATATTGACCATTATAAAGAGAAACGTCTGCAAAATCAACTTACTAAAAAGTCAGGAAGAAACGTATACTACGCACGCTTGATACGTGCCATCAGTTGTCATCTACATATAGCATTTCGGGAGGATTTACACCATAATGTGAAATACAGTGATCGAAGCATAAATGTAAGGAAACTAGACAAACATATTATTCTTTATTAGCGAACCTGGCAACGCTTTACAATTGCCAGATATGTATGGGACTTTGATACACATCCTAATCTCTTTCTCCCCCTCTCTCTATCCCTGTCCTCCTCCGTTTCTTTGTTCATCTCCCCTCCTCATCCCTTTCTCTGTCCATCACTTTCCACCCCAATCCCTGTACATTTTATCCCACACTTTCTCTATCCATCTCCTCGTCCTTCATCACTCTGTCCATATCAGCAGTAGGGATATGAGTTACGGATGCAATTTTGATATCCAAATTAATTAAATTGATCAATGAATCGACTCTGACACCGCCCACCCCCGCCCACCCCCGTCCACCCCCGCCCCGACATCGCCCACCCTCGTTCCACCCCGCCGAATGATGTCACGTGTCTTCTCGGCTGCGCATGTGCCCCAGCCCCATCTTCCTCCTTCCACTCTCCTCCCCCACCCTCCCCATCCTCCAGGCTACTCAATTGGCGGTAATTTTGAATTCTGGAAGGAACTTCGAATTTTGGTAGGAATTTCTAATTTTGGAGGGAATTTCTTTGTACCGGGTCTTTGCCGGCGTCCCACCCCACCGCACACCCGGGAATCGGCAGGAAATTAAAACTGGCAAAGCCTTTTCTAGGACTCGAACACTACTCCTCCTGGGTGGAAACCACAAGTGTACCTCCTAACACAATTAAACTACGAGAGGCGCTTGGAACTGGTGGGAAATTAAAAATGGCTGTGTCCTTGCTGGGGCTTTAACCCTGGTTCTACTTGATGGAAAGTCCAAGTGCAGCCCCTAACACATGGAACCTGTCCAGATGCCAGAGAGAAGTGTACTTTATTTATTTTGGTCGGGAAACTGACGCAACGATCGATCCTAATTACGTAATTAATCACAAAGATTGGACCTAATTCTACAATCATATGCATAGCACTACACAAGGATGGCATAAAATCGCAATACAACTCAAAAAATTGCGATACCACAAAACTGGTGTTATCCTGCTAGGAAAAAAATTCACAATACCATTCGAAACAAGTTACAGACACACTCAAACTCTACCCAGTACCTAGAAGCTTGCAGGAAAAAGGCTGGGGTGTTATGTACTTTCTTAATTCTTTTTGGCGGGAAATACATTCAGCCTACGAGATGCTGGTGTTGGACAGAGAGGAGTTTAAAAAGTGTATTACATGTAAGGATACAGTATATATCGCTATTTGACGTCAGAGTTCTCTACAGATGTCTGCTCAAAAATCATCCTGAAGACCAAATAATCGAACCCAATACATGCTACCACAACTGATGGAAAAAAATGCGTCACAGTTCTAATTACACTTCGAACTGGTCATAATGTAGCACATGTACTGGGGAAAATCCTCGTCGTAAAAGACTGCACATGGGGTTGTAGTTGAATGTGCGTTTCCCTCGACAGACTTCCACAAACTGCCGAAAGTCGAGACCTCTTTTCTCTCTCCCTCTACCCATCCCTCCCTTTAACCACCTACGGGGGGCCACATGCTCCTTCAAACGGCCAGCTGCTCTGCCAACCGCTCGCGGCGTGGGCAGGCCACTGTACACCCTTCGCTGCCGTTCCTGCAGTCACTGGCTGCACATGGCTCTCCACCATCTGGCTACCGCCTTTGGGCGATGCTGCTACGCCAGCACAATAGAGTGCAACTTGTTCGACTAAAATATAGCGCCAGATCCCCCACGCACTGCCCCCTAGGCAGAGAGCGGTTGTTTCCGGCGACCGCTAAGAGCAGACGCGCCCCCACCTTTGTTGTTTTTCTGTCGACCCGCGTACTGCTGCAGGCCCCACCAGGTCATCTGCGACGCTCGCGATATGCGCCATGCCTTCAGGCGGCGTAGCACAACCCCGCCCATCCGCAGAACGCTCCAGATGGCCATTTCAAATGTCAGCTGCATGCAAAACAGGAAGCCCCTGCCGCCTTAAGCGAGCATATCCTCACGCCGGCGGCCCTCTGTATGGTGATAAATGACTGTTATCTCAACAGAGAGAGCCATTGCCTGATAGGGAATTTGCCAGCAGCAGCCTCTCGTTCTGCGACAGAAAACCCTTTCATTTGATGTCAACACATATATTATCAAGCGTGTTTAAAAAATAGGAAAAGACATTTGCGACCATAATAAATGTCCTCATTCCACGAAAATAGGCAAAATCCAATTTATGTTAGTTTCACGATCAAAATCGGTATAGTTTTTACGTTCAGCTGCAGTCGCATCTCATCATTTTGTGACGTCCAGCGAAGTATACCGCTACCTGTCACAAATGATCAGCAGAGACATGCCCACCCTGCGTAAAATCAGGAAAAAGGAAAACTTCAACTATTTTGATGGGAGAACTACCGATCACCACAGAACGTCTCCGTTATTTCGAAACCGTTAATAGAGTAAAGAAAAAGCGTGAACTTAAACTCCAATGAATAAAAATTCTATATTAAGCTGTTTGTTCCAACTTGTTGAACAAATTACACGACTTTAGAGCGTCTCTCGTGTTCATTGCCAGGAGATAAACTCTCATGCACGTGTGTATTACAAACATTTCAGACAATCGTTCACGCTATTGGCATACATGTCGGAGAAAAACACATTCGTTTAATGTTTGACAACAGGAACCTATAATTCAAGAGAACGTAGCTGTTTTGGACACTATCGCAGGTCCCCTTTTACCAATGCGATGCTATATCGTACTAGCGTTTATGAAAGAAACAGACATACAGAAATCAGAGCAAACGTGCTGCAACTGTAGAATATGGGGTTGGAGGTGACTGGTTGCATTCGAGTGCCGTGCTACACTATGCCTCCCGACCGGAAAAATAATACCTTTGCGCTAGGTGTTGGCAGCTGTATTACATTTACAAGCAATTTTGGTACACGGGACAATACGTGATATCGTGATCGCATGGATAGAAGGGCATAAAATCGATAAAATGAGGGAAAATACATATAAATTCAGGGAAAATACGGCAAAATACGGGGAAATTGAGGGAGTACTTGTATGTCTTCTGATTGGTGCAGAACAATTCCTGTACATGGAAACGAGTATACGACAGCAAGAGGAATACGGGCAAACGTTGAGACGGAAGCACCGGGAACTGGCGAAACAATCTTTTATTTTTTGTCGAGGTAGCATTCTATTGTATGTCTACTGAGTTAGTAGTGACACACGCGAGTTGACTGCTGTCTTTGATGCTTTCCAGGAAAAAAGAGGACCACCTGCCTCTAAACTTCGTTAAAGGGTGACAGAGAATGGATGGAGTGATAGGGTGAGATGGCGCTGTAGCAAGGTAGTATTTAATGGTAGACTGATGATGCATTCTAGAGAGAGGGGGAGAGACAGAGAGAGAGAGAGAGAGAGAGAGAGAGAGAGAGAGAGAAAGGGGGGGGGGGGCATATTGCTGCAGGTCAGTTGAACATTTTCTCCATTGCTTTGTCGGAATGCATCAGTTGTGTGACATAACCTGTGTTTGATTCTCGTGCAACTGCATGTTCTGTGTGTGACGTAGAGCACTGTTTACTTGCGATACTTAACAGCAAACCACTCTGTCATTACAGGACTTCCATCCTGTTTCGGCACATTCTTCTAGACGAACGAAGATTTATGTGATGCGCTCCATTCCCCTGCCACATCTTGGGCATAAAATCGAGTCTTCAGTTTCATAACTACGGTGGTTCTAAGTTAGCGACAGGTTTTTGTGAGGTATTGCGAGCTCTCAGAATACATTTGCTTGACAGATGTCCTGTTTACGGAGTTAGTGGCGGAATGACGTGTAATTTCACTGCTGCTATGCGTTTTTCCCCTTCTTTGTAAGAGGCGTTTCCAGTTACTAACGATCATTTTATAGAGGACTGATGCGAGCGTAGTATAATTCCTGAACCCTGATCGGATAAGAATAGTGGGGGCTATACACCTCCGGAAAGCTATATTGTATGTGAATCACAAGGAATCTGAATTTTAAGGAAGTAGTTTTTTATTTTACAGTTTATCAGAATAGTTTCTCATAGATAAACCTGTAAGGAGAATGCATGTCATGCGCTGGAAATATATTCCATACGTTGGAATAGTAACAGTGTTGCATTCCACAGGACTAATAGATTGAAAACCGCAACGATCTAACATTATACTGTGATGGAAGTGCAGAACATTTTAGCCTTAGGAGTGCATGTGTTTATGTTGTCTCTTACCCATGCCTTCTTGGTAATGACTCCAGACACTAGAACAATAACTTAGAATTGCTAGCGCAGTTTATTTACATAACACGCAGCAAACTTTATCCGTCTGGAGCTCCATCATGCATAAAAACTACCGGTTTCTTGTTCTTAACTGTCTGTTATATCAACACAATAGTTTCATAAATATTGTACACCGATAAGGAGTGCTAACCTCCTCAACATTCGCGCATCTGGAGAAATCTTTTGCTCTTGGATGGGTGCAGAACAGCAATTACAGCCTCGGTTCGCACTGTTCCCACACTAAACATGGAATGTAGCGGTCTACTTCTGATCAGCTGCAGGTAGCGTTGGTCAAAGACAATGCGAGAAGATCTTTCAGTCTCTGACTTTATCCTAAGAATACGAGAATGCCCTGTGACTCCCATCCACATAGAGAAAGATCGTAAGTTACGCACTATGATCGAAGTGCTAGAGATATGTAGGTCACTGTCTGGTATACTTTGGTGTATATGTTCGAGAATTAACAATGATGGAACACAGTCATCTACTTACATTCGCGATGGTACTCTCACTGTAGTGGAGGGGCTGTTTAGCGATGATACAGTAATTGGTAAGCGTGCTGTCGCGTCATTGGTCGGTGTTGAAATTACGATAAAATTGCTAAATTGATCGCATATCATCTATGATGCTTATTATTACATTACATCGACGGTGTCTTTTCCATCCAAACAGTCTACTGGTATACTGTTGATTACCACAGAATGTGATTTACCAAGTGCGTTGTCTAGTTTGCTGGAGGAGTCAATGGAACAAATGTGTTTCTGTCGGTTTAGAATCTGACACAGAAGTCGAAGTCGTCGCGGAAAAAAAAACGTATGGCGGTGCACAAAGCATGTTATAGCAGGAAAAGCGCTGCATCAAACAACGAAACATGGACCCTCTCCTGCGACTGATAACATGTGGGAGAAGGTTCTTGTACAGTACACGCGATGTAACTTCAGATCTGTGTGTGCAGTTACAAGATGCAGACGGACTGTCTAAAAAACAGAGCTGAAGTTCTTGATGTATGGGATCCTTAGCAGATAGGTTCGAAACAAAAAAAAGTGACTCGTTTCGAGATACGAGAGTGGCACGAATATGATTCACCAGTAACTGTAATCGTTAAAAGGCATCTCTACAGTATCGAACGGAAATATGTGGCTGAATGGATAGACTTGATTATAAATTCCTGACAGCATTTCGGACAGCATTTCTGCCTGAAAGCTTAACACTATCGGCGATCCGTGTGTACCTGTAGACTCAAGACCGCTTTTCATGCATGGTAATAGCGCGGTCCTTACGCGAAATATAGGCTGTGGGCTGTAGAAATCCTCTGTGGTCTGCTTCAGATGTCATTTTTCAATAATGTTCCTCGAGATCATCATGTTCCCTCCATGGGTTGCAACTTGTCCTACTTGGTGAGTGTAATCCGACTGCTGATAAAAAATTATTCGTCATTCTCATGATCAATTTTATTTGTTAGCCTATCAAATTGATATCAATGACGTGTCGATTGGCGGGTGGAAGAGATGGCTAGGGCCCCACGGAATGATTCTTGACGAGCGTTTACTTTTTTTTTTTTTTTGGTTGCGGCTGTATCTTGTAACGAAATTTCAATCTCCCACTTGCACATGGCGAGACAGGCTCTCACAAATTGTCTCGCAAATGCTAGTATGATACAGCTACATACTGGTAAAAGGGGACCTGTCATAGTGTACAAAAAAGCTACGTTATGTTGAATTATAGCTTCTTGTTGTCGAATGTGAAATGATTGTGTTTCTTCCGACATTTGAGGCAATGGGATAAAATATTGTCCCCTTTAATGATATTTCACGTGCATGACAGTTCATTTGAAGACACTGAACGAAAGGGTCGCACTCAGGTCGTGTAATTTGTTCAACAGGCTGAAAGAAATTGCTTGATACAGATTTTTTTCTTTGGAGTTTAAATTATCGCTTTTTCTTTACTCCAAAGACTGTTTCGAGACAACGAGGAGATACTGCGGTGATCGTTAATTTTCGCTGCAAAATAGATGACGATTTTTTTTCCTGAGTTTACACATGATGGTGGACATGTCTCTGCTGATCATTTGTGATCGATGGCGGTGGACTTCGTTGGCCGTCACAAAAAATGAGATGCTACTGCAGCCAACCGTAAAAACTATACCGAATTTGCTCATAAAACTAAAAGAAAATGGACTTTGCTTATTTTCGTGGAAAGAGGCATTAATTATAGGGGTAGAGCTGATGTTAAATAGTCCAGCGCAGAACGGTGGGCGACTTCCCTACGAGGCCGTGGCTATTCCTCGGTCAGGTAGCAGTCATTTATCACTGTTCTGAGTGATGCCAGTGTTGCGCTTTGTACTGAAGACACTGCGGTGTGAGGCTGTGCGTTATTTCGGCGAGAGGGGCTTTCTGTTTCGCCAACAGCTGACTTTTGAAACAGCCATCTGGAGCATCTACCGGATCGGTGAGGCTATGCTACTTAATTTCCCTTTTCTGTTGTCTAGGACTGCCGCCTCAAAGGCATGTCGCATATCGCAAGTGGCACATTTGTGGAAGCCTATCGAAGAGAGCGCACGTTCAACTACCACACTCTCTGCAGTCTTTTAGGACGTTGACTTTTCCCAGCACATGTGCTGCATTATGACAATTACATTACAATTGCTGGTTTACTCGTGGCAGTTTCGGAATGTAATTAGAGCTGTGACGTATTTTTTTCCATCAGCTGTGGTAGCGTGTATTGGGTTCGATTACCTGGGCTCCAGGATGGTTTTTGAGCAGACGTCTGTAGCAAACTCTGATGTCACATAGCGATAGATATTGTATGCTTACATGTAATACACTTTTTAAACTCCTCTCTGTCCAACACTAGAATCTCGTCAGTTGAACATATTTCCCACCAAATAGAATAAAGATAGTGCTCTACACCCCAGCCTTTTTCCTGCAAACTTGGAGGTGTATGGTAGAGTTTGTCTGTCGCTAGTTTCGACTGGTATCGTGAATTTTTTCCTAGCAGGATAACACCAGTTCATTCGTATCGTCAGTTTTTAAGTTGTGTTGCATTTTTATGCCATCTTTGTGCAGCTCTATGCATATGGTTGTGTAATTAGGACCAAACCTCGTAATTAATTATGTAATTAGGATCGATATTTGCGTCCGTTTCTCGACCAAACAAAATGGATTACCCTTCTCTCCGGAATCTATACAGATTCCACGTGTTGGGGGGTGCACTTGCGCTTTCCATGAAGTAGAATCAGGGTTTTGAGTCCCGGAAAGGACACCGTCATTTTTAATTTCCCACCAGTTCCAAGCACGTCTGGTGGTTTAATTGTGTTAGGGGGTACACTTGAGCTTTCCGCCCACGGAAACCAGGGTTCGAGTCGCGGAAAGGGCACTGTCAATTTAAATTTCCTGTCAATTCTCTGGTGAGGTGTGGGGTGGGACTTCGGCACAGCCCTGGTACAAAGAAATTCCCGTCAGAATTAGAAATTCCCACCAAAATTCGAAGTTCCCGCCAAATTTCTAAGCCAGCCAAAATTCGAAGTCCCCGCCAAAATTCGAAGTTCCCACCAATGGCATAGGTTGTAGGAGGTGGAGGGCTGGCGGAGGGGAATGGAGGGGAAGGAGGGGGCTGGGGCACATGTTTTAGCTAAGAAAACATATGACATCATTCGGGGGAGGGGGGGCTTGGCGGGGATGGGTGTGGTCACAAAAAAATGTTCAAATGTGTGTGAAATCTTATGGGACTTTACTGCTAAGGTCATCAGTCCCTAAGCTTACACACTACTTAATCTAAATTATTCTAAGGACAAACACACACACCCATGCCCGAGGGAGGACTCGAACCTCTGCCGGGACCAGCCGCACAGACCACGACTGCAGCGCCTAAGACCGCACGGCTAATCCCGCGCGGCAGATGTGGTCACTCTACAGCTTATCCTACACATATTCTATCCATTTCCTCCTGTCTCATCTCTCTGTCCATATTTTCCATTCCCATCTCTACATCCATTTCTCCCTCTTCCTTTGTCAATCTGATCCTTCTCCTTTATTTACTGTTATTTTAAATCTGTGTTTCACTGACTTGACAATTATATAGTGGCTTGCGTTGCTCATACCCCAATTGATATTTCAACGCCTCTCTGGCGGCATTTTCTTCCAAAGAAGTAAATAACGAACTGAAATCAATTACCCGATTGCAACACACCATGCTTCCACGAACTGACATCAATTCAATCTTTGGAACACATCAAAGATATGATCACCACCGATAATACCCTGAAGAATCGCTTTCAATTGTATTCTTTTTCGCAAAATATCAATATTCAATGCGAACTGTACAACTGAACGTCATATTTTATGTTTTCATGAAAAAATGTGGCAGCACAACTGTCAAACCGCTCGTCACATTTCCTTCCCCGAGATCTTCGCACAAAAATGCCAATCAAATTTCCCACTTTCTAGTCGATTTTCCAAAAGTTTTCTTTCATACAAATCATTTCCCAGGAATGAAACAACACACACACACACACACACACACACACATACACACACACACACACACACACACACGCACACACACGCACGCACCCGCGCACGCACACACACACACACACAAGAAAATCAACCAAATTGTTCGAGCCGTTCTCTGTGATGATATTTCATACACGCGGCAATTAATTTTTATTTATGTAGATTCTATAGTTACCAAAAACAAAAAATGTATTCGCAAGAAAAATATATCTCTTTTCGTGGAGACACAAAAGTCAGGCGTACAATTTTGCTATTCCATACGAATTTCAACTTCGTGTTCGTTGTTTCCATAATTTTTGACTTCGTTAGTCGTTCACTAAAAGATGGACGTAAGCCAGACCAGTATGATCAGTGATATTTCGAAACCTTTTCTGAGCCTTTCTTGTGAACTGATCGTATGAGGATCTGAGGTGGCTTATGATGCAGTTATTATCTTAAGATCATGTTACTGAAAGTGTTAAGTCTATATTCTGTACGTATCGGGTTAGAATTTGTTAAGGACTGCACATTTTAAGTATTACAATTAATGACAATTGTTGTGTTAAATTTGTTCATAGTATTATTAACATTTCTGTATGTGCTGGAGGGAACAAGCATGAACAACTATGCTAAATTCCATATCGAAGATACGCCTCGGTTTGAGGATGAACTCTCAACAACGTGTTCATATTCATCCCAAACGCTATAGCAGTACCATAACCCTAGACATATATCTGTAGATCTGTAGTCATGCTAGCTAGATCGCATAAAAAGTCATCGTGTACGTGAAGAATGACTTTATCGATCACAAAGCATGCATGAAGCATTTCGGAATTATTCCCATTTTCTAAAATTCAAGTGCAATGGTAAAACAAAGACAAGAGTGTTACGGTGCCAACTACGTGGGGAAAATGAGATAACTGTCATCTCATGGCATGTATAAAACGCTCAGTCTCTGTCATTCTGGTTTCCGGTGGCTAAATTTGTGATAATTGTATACCTTATGTTAGAATTGTGTATACTGTGGCGTAATATACATACGGACTCACGTCGTTTAAGGAAGAGTATAAACTGTAGAAGTGTTATCAGTGGGGCTGCGTCCCGAAAAGTGAACTAGTACATGATAGATTTTCTAGTTATTGTATGGACAGTATTGGCTACTATTCTTAAGCTTGGACAATGCTAAACAATTTCCCGTTAAGAAGTGGCAAACGTTGATTAGTCAAATCTGGGCTGCTGTACTGCTCCAATTTATTTATAGCCCCATTTCATATTAAACTATTGTTTTTACGGCCATCTTGGGGACGCTTCCGTGGTTGTTAAGAGCAAAATTTATAGTGCGTCCTACATTTAAATTTGGAAGTCAAGCATCGATAGATATAATGTTTTTGTTCTTTTAATATTATAATGCTTAAGGAACTTAATATGTTGCCGGTGACCTTGTAATTTTTATGATTTCTTATTGAACTGATGTTATGTAGAGGCTGTTTTCGAGCATGGACGTGGCTAGTTGGGTTTTGTGCCAGATCGTAGGCCTAATATAGCAACTCCCTCGTGTGTACAGTAACGCTGGTCTTGGCCCAGGCACTGAGTCATTCAAATAGAATGCTTTGAAACATATTGGCCTGTGATAGGCCATTGTGTTTTTTCGAAGCTTGTAATAAAACTTCATAGAAGATTTTTTTTTAATTTAAATGATGTTGCATGTTATTCCATTGTCACATACGTGTTTCGAAAGTTTGTGAGAAATTTTGGGAACCGAAATCTATTTAAATCGGTTTAAACCGATTTTAAGAATTCTTTGGTAGTTAAAAATGAAAGAAATAATTTTCAGAATTTTAGTTGATCGAGATTTTTAATTTCCTTTAAAACTGCAGAGCGTTGTATTAAATTATTGAAGACAGAATTTTCCAGAAAATAGTTAAATGGTATTCCACGGTATGGGTCTTCAATGTACAATAAGGTTTTACGTGAATGTAGTTACATCTTAACAATTTTTCCAGCACATTTCGTAATCCACAGACTACGCTCTACTTCTAATGCTCGATAAAGGATGTTGTCTTTTTAGAAAATTCTAGCTTAAAGTCAATATTGACCGTTTGACCAAACTGTGTACCCAAACGATATTAGAGGACCTGCACGACAGCTACGTACTGTGGATTGCATGAAAATCAGGCAGTTGGAATTCAGGGTGCTTTTGACAAGATAGCACTTTTGATATCATTCGAATCTGTTTATTAGCATACAGTAGTATTTACCATGCAATGCTGGCCGGTGTTTATGTCCTCGACTATTGTTATTTTATGCATTAGGTTGTGGTCAAAGGCACGTCTATGAGCCTAACGTTTCCTCTCCTAATGCTGAAGACGTCATCAGAGGTTATAAAGGCCCAGGTAGCAGTTAAAAACTTAAACAAGACCAACAAGACGACTTGTTTACGCCCATTCGTCTGAAGGCCGCTGTAAAGATCACTGAGTGGCGCCGACCTGTGTTCTGGACCTCATACGGGGGAAGAGTTGGTGCTGCTTTGCTAAGCACTAGGGTCAACAATTTGTCTAGTTTCACTTCTTCTTTCATGTTAAAGTAGTTTTAACGCTTTTGAATTTCAGTGGCTTCTCGCTTCTCTGTACATCGCAGCAAAATAATATCTGGATTTAGATGAAACAGTAGAAGAGGGAAACAGGGTTAATTGGCCAGGTGGCGAAAAGCCGCCATTGTTAATTTAATGTCTTCAGCAGTGCTGCTTCTTACCAAGAAGTGGCCACACCACGTGTAATCGACAGCATTAGTGTTGTCAGTGGCACTGACAAAGGAAGCTTGCTCCGTTATATTTCTGTGAAAACTTTTAGCTTTTTCCATCGTTTGAGTTAAAATAATTCGCACATAGTACTTTAATTGCTTCACTTTTATGTAGAGCAATAGGTTTTTTTGATCTCGTGGTTCACGCAATGCATTTTGCCTTACAAGTACAACTGTAGTTTCCTTCCGTTGTACTATGTTGCGTGTGAACCACAGATACAGATATAGCGTCCGAACTGGAAAACCGGCCACGCACCACGTCGACTATTCCTGATAGTTCACTTTCAACCATTTTATACCAACGAGATTTAGCTAGTTCCGTTTTTGGTATAACAACTGAAATTAAAATATTTCATATCTTTTCATACATAAAACTAATATCCGTTATTCTGCTGTTCTGGAAGTGTTTACAAGAGCTTCAAGATGCCAAGAAATACATCCAGAAAACAGTGCAACAAATATGGGACCCTGTTGCTACACAAAACCGAAGAGCTATAGTTATAAATAGAGATGCAGTTGGTAGTAAAGATATTATAGCCAGGTTAAGGGTAGTACTCAGTGCAGAACGAGAGCAAGAAATCCTTAATTATATTTTCGAAATGGAGAAGCGATTTGTGGAATTACAGTTAATGAGCTACGGCGATTAGCAATCCAGTTGGCAGAGCGTAACAAAATTACACATCGTTTCAACAAAGAGTCAGAAATGGCAGGCAAAGACTGGGTGTGCATGCTTTAGAGAAGAGCATCCTAATGTTAGTCTTAGGAAACCAGAATTCACCTGTATGGCAAGGGCAAAGCTTTTAACAAGATGAACGTAGACGAGGTTTTGATATCCTTAAAACATTGCAAGATAAACTATTTGATCCTGCTCATCGTATTTATAATATAGGTGAAACCGGTCTTCTATCAGTTCAATCCAAGAACAGCAAACTGTTTGCTACTTCAGCTGATTGAGATTCACTGTCGACTTTTGTAGTGTGCATGTCTGCAGGTGGAAATTTCATTCCCCCGTTTATAATCCTGCCTAGGTGAAGACTGAAGGCTGAACTTAAAACATAGGGCTCCGCTAGGAACCGAATGTGTGGATGCAAAGTGAAAGTTTTTTGGATAGGTTTGAAAATCTTTAAAAAAATGCAGTTCTAAATTAAGATGGTCACTCCACCCATACTATGAACACAGCTTTTATTGATAAGGTCAGAGAAAATGATAGAAGTGCTGTGTGCTTGACCTCCCTCCCAAAACCCTCTCCCTGCCACCACCACCCCTCACACTGGAGCCACAAACTTCAGCCTTTCGATGTGGAATATTCGTGTTTGCTTTTCAAGCCTTCTACACATAAGCTTCTAAGAAATTTCTTTGGACCAATCTTAGGAAGAACTATTACACAGTTTCAAATAAGTGCACTCTTGGGTGAAGCGTTTCTTCGGGCAGCCGTTCCAATGACAGCTCTCAATAGCTTTAGGCAGGGTAGAACTTTTCCTCTGTTTACCGATTACGAGTATACTGCAGCTGAGTTTACTGATATTCCTTTGGATAGGAACGTAAATAATATGCCTTGTTCAAATATTGGTTCTTCTCGTTGAAACTGCTGAGTCTTCTGAAAGAGCTGGTCCCTCTGGACGCCAGACTGTTGTCTCTTTTTCAAGTAGGCCTACTGATTCATTTCCAGAGCCAACTTAAGGCCTTTCTTCAGATGCAGGCCGCCTTCAGATTACGGGTGACAAGTTTTCTCCAAGAGAAGCCATCCCTCATCGTCGACCATTGGAGAACGCCCCTCTGCGTATTTAACTAACAGGTAGGTTCCATTTGAGCTCATGACTATGAAACAACGTGTGAATAGATGCCAAACTAGGAGTAAAAAGGAAAGACTGACATAATCATTTCAAGCCCTAATAAAAATGTGTTGGATGAAGCTAGTAGAAAGGAAGATGAAGAGATTTTAACGAAAAAAGAAAGTTCGAAGAAAAACAAGCTGGCAATATTTTACAACGTAAGGCAACAAATACAAAATAAAGTTTAGAAACAAAGAGAGTTTCTATTAGAACTAAACCTTTTGAATAAAAAAACTCCACTGATGATGACAGTACCATGGACTGCCTTTACTGCAAGGAAGCATTTTCCAGCTCTAATGAAAATGAAGGATTGATGAGATGTTGGAGCTGTAAACGCTGGTCTCGTGAACTGTTTGCTGGAGGTGATGAGGACATTGACAACTTCACGAGCGAATTGTTTCTCAGCGGATGAAATGCGGATGAATTAGCTGAAACAGTAATCCATAGTTATTCGTCGATTTCTCTATTTACATAATTAGAAATAATTAATACTTCTCATTTGTTGACCTTTTTGCGCAAAAAATGCATTTCAGGATGTTTCTTTCTTATCTGTGTTATTGTTCTAATTATAATCAGTGGTGAAATATAAACTGTAATTCTTGGGGGTATTTTGTTCTGTCGTCGCAACAACCAAAATACGTGATTTTACTTGTTTCACTTTATTGAAGTAAAGCAACTATGGACAATGTGGCCACACAAATGAAGGAATTAAATACTGTAGTTACTCATCCTTTTAATCTAAACAGTCTATTTGCGAATAGTGGCAAAGGGGTGGCCACTTTACCCCATTAGGTAGGGAAAGGTGTCCTCTATGTAAGCATTCAAAAAGCGTTTACATATGCTATAAAATATAGTTTTACCTTAACTCTAAATGTTTGATGTGATACTTTATAGTATGTAGATTCAAGATGTATATGCCACAAGGTTCTGTTTCATGAAAATTCAATTTCACTTAGACGCCACTTTACCCCACCTTACCCTAACAGAGAAACGGACTTGGCGGTTCCTTGGTCCCAGCCGTGTTTACCAGATGACAGTTGTTCTTGTGTTCGTTAAGTCGAGTTTAATGCTTGTGTTTGCAGTACCTATGTATACTTAACGGCTACTACTGCTGTGGCGAGAGGTCGCTTTTTTCACGTAACTTTCCTGTTAGCTTACACAGTGAGTTACTATTGAGTCGCCTTAGTAGTCCGGTGATGTGATCTGTAACTTCTTACAAGTGGGAAGAAAATTTTGCCTGTAATCTGTCCTTTTTCTTGATAAGATGCCTTTTTTTCTTTGTCGTAGTAGCCGCTTCATTTGGAATTATTTAGTGAAGGACTGAGCTCTTTAATAGCCAGCTTAATAATTTATAGCAATTGATGCATATGAAGGGCTTTGGAAAGCCAAAAAAAGATAACTAAGGCATTTGAGAGTTTCAGATCTAGAAGGACGCAGAAAATTAAGTTTACATGTGAGATAAGAAGTACCGAGGAAGCGAAAATGCATAAGAAAGGACTGTGGGTGCAATTGATTGAGATTGCCACAACACAGGAAACAGAGGCGTTTTTAATGAGGCCATTCAGAAAATTAATTAAACAATAATGGAGTATTATCTATATTTAAATGATTAGAGGAGTTTATTGGCGTTTTCTGGAAGCGGGTTGTACCAGTTTTTGGAAGAGAGCTTTAAAATCAGTACTCACAAGTTTTAAATTTTTTAAGAAAAAAGAGTGAAAGTAGAATGATCAAGTGGATTTCGTAATGCAGATGAGTTTAAAATAGTAGACAGTGATTCGTGGGTGTATATGCAACGGTGTAAATTCAATAACTTTGAATTATTAAACAATGAAACGATTTGTGTAGGTAAGAAATATTCACTGTTTACAGATAAGTGATTAAACATAGATCAGGCCGCTGAGCACATGAAGTGGGCCTCCTATTGTTATTCATAAGGTTGAAGATTAGCGCTTTTAGCTTGTATGTTCCCACTTTTAATCACTCTACAGTGTATTAAAATGGATGCTGCATCAGCGAATGATTATGTATAGATCTGAATGATTCCTATGAATATACAAAAAGTCGGCAAGTAAGCGTGTTGCTGATTTCAAAGTATGCATTCCGACAAACACCTTGATCGTGCAATTTAATCGTCACCAGATTACATATCAGAAAGCACATACTGTTAACGCTTTAGTCCATAGGAAATTCACCGCCAGCGTTTCTACAAAAAATAAAAAGGCAAACTTTTTGTGGTTACTGTATTTTTAAATGTGCAAAAGGTCCCCTCAATTAGTTAGTGGCAAGGTGTATGATTGGTAACCAGGGCACACAGGCTGCTGGAGTGGAATGCTGATGCCATTTGAGGATACAAAAATATATTTCACCACGTTAACTAAACAAGAGCACTGGTAACAACACAATGATTAAATAGCATTTACACATTGCGGTGATCTACACCGATTATTGAATTGTATAAAAGCAATCAGAACAATTCAAACCATTTTAAAAGTAAACCGCCTTTATGGCCCAAAATTTAAATTAATAAAGAAATTACTTTACACAGATATAACTAACATAACTGCAGATTTGAGGACACTAGTTGTGAAATTAAGTCAATTATCAGGTCTTGTGAATATAAAAAGAAACAATTTGTAAAAACATATTACGTTTCAAAAAAACTACTCAAATAGCAAGAACTTATAAATAAGTGAATTAACTCGGCAACATGGTGTTATGATAGCCAGGAAGATCTACACAGCAATCAGCACATTCTCGACGTCTGGCGTTCACTTTGGCCTCGCAACCAAGCACTGGGTAGTACCAAATGCAAGAAGAGATGTTGAACGCTGTAGTGTGACAACCACAATTACTATTAAAGCAATCCCCAAAGACGTGACATTTCACCTCATAAATTTATAAACCACAACTATCCCAAAGTGATAATGACCAGACAATCCGCACACAACCTTCAATACCAAAGGACCATTTGATGGCGCAAAATTGTTTTTATTATAGTTGCCAACAAGGAAGAAGTTTCCAATCCCAGTTTAAATTAGTGGCTAAGGCCTTATACATAGGATAAACTTTGATTCATAAAATTGACCACTTAACATATTAACAATAGTATTAAAAAAAGGAATCGCCAAATATCGGCCATACTTGTAATACAAGATAAAAGCAGCGGACCAGGGCACAGCGCAGTTACACGCACTTGCGATACCAAGAACTCCGGACCCACGTCCAAGCGGTTTAAGGAATCACTAGTGAAAATGAAAGTGCTTTCACTGAGCAATCACATTCAAAAGTTCCAACACAAAATGGCTCACCATTTAAAGTTAGTACAGGAACCCGCTGTTAACATGCACGCCAGGGTAAACTCCCGCGCTCTCCTCAGTATTCGAGATAGACACGACTCTTAAACAGAGCCTCCGTTGGCTACGGTGACTACTTCCGCACTCTAGTTCCTCTCGCCGGAATGTCAACACGGGGCGTCCTGGCAGTACACCAAGCGCCGACTGACTACTCGCGACGCTCCATGCGCTGTCTTCCCTCTGTCACTACCCCGACCGAGTCCCACTTCGCGAGCAGTGGCCGTCCTAAATAGAGGTCGCTAGCCAACCAGGACGCCGCAAAGCGCGTAACTTCGACAGAGAAACTATCCTGCCAAGAGCATCGCAGGAAGCCACGGCTCAGTTAGTTTTTAACGTGGTACGTTGCTGTACGGCTTAAAATACGTAAAGTTATTCTCTCATAGTATGTCAAATAGATGTAGTTCGTCCTTTCTACGTGTAGCTGCCACTAATTCACAAACCGAGAGATAGGTAAGAGAAACGTAACATTTTGCTGACCTTACTGTCTGTGAAGGAAACATATTCAACCTTTACCGGTTGTAGAACAATATCATTTTCCAAAGGGATGTGGAATTAATCATTTACAGGAGATGTATGTATGGTTAGTGTAATGTTGTTAACATTAATGAACGTTTTTCTTAGACCTACTCATGCAACTACATTAAAAATTAGGTGGGTGTTTTTCTTTATTTTTACAAGATACCTGTTTTCAAATAAAAATACGTCTGTGGAATAGAGTGAGCTATCTAGGAGAAATGATTTCAGACTATATTTGAAAACTGCTTTGCTACCAGTCAGAGGTTTTGTGTTACTGGGGAAATGACAAAAAAATTTTGTTGCTGCGTATCGTATTCCTATCGAGTCACTGGAAGAATTAGTAATGGGTAATAATGGTCATTACTGTCTAGGGTTGAAGTGTGGGCATCATTACTCTTCTGAAATTGTGATTCATTATTTGTGACGAAACTCATTAGCAAATATTTGTATAGCGATCGGGTGGTTAAAATGCCTGACTCTTTGAAGAGTTTGCTACATCCCGGCCATAGGCCACATATTACTGCTCGCGCCTTTGTAATCAATACTTTCGTTCTAAGTGACGAATTATACTAGAAAATAACAGATTATGGAGTAGTAATATGGAAAATATGGCTGGAGGGCGATACGTTTGTTTCCACGACGAGCAGTAATACAGAGTAAAAGTAGCTGAAGTTAATTGTCTGAAGAGATTAGTAATATCCTCCTTCCAGTTCAAGGTCTCATCAGCAGGCACATCAAAAATTTGGATAATTCTACCCTATTTACTGACTAATGTTCATGTGCCGTGTCAGTTGCTGAGATGACTGTTTGTTGCCTGGAACTTAAATATAGTGTTCTTACTCAAAACTTAAGGAGCGTACATTTTCAGGGAACCGCTAATAATTACTTAAAAATGGTTAACAAATTCTCCTAATGATTTCTCTCTAATGGAATTTGTAATACAAGTATTATCTGCGAAAAATACCAATTGTGCTTGAATAATGTTAAATGGTACATCTTTCACATATGTAAGGAATAGCAGTGGACACAAAATTGAACCTTGTGGTTCTCCTCAGTCACTAAAAACTTCCTACTATGAACATGGTTTGAGTCAATCAGCTAAACTTTTTGCAGTCTGTTTTTAGGTATGAGTCAAACCTGTTAAGTTTCCATAAAATTTAAGTCTTTCTAAGAGGTGTAACATGATCGACACATTCTAACGCTTTGGAAAGATCACAGATGAAACCAACTGGTGATAATTTATTATTTAAGGCACATAATATTTGGTGAGTAAATGTATAAATAGCATTCTCAGTTGAGAAATTCTTGTGGTATCCAAACTATGTTGAATTAAGTTAATTGTTTCTACTGAAACATGAGTGTACTAATAAGTTCACTACTTATCGGAAATGTTGGAAAAAGACATCATTAAAGAAACTGGACGATAATAAAGTTTTCCTCATCTCCTTTCTTCTAAAGAAGTTTAACAATTGCATATTTCAATCTGTCTGCAAAAGTTCCTTGTGCCAGCGATAGATTACATATACAGTTGCATATATCACAAATCTCATTACAACATTTCAGAATTTGTTTGAAATTCTATTAACTCCATATGAGCTATTGTTTGCTGTAATATATAATATTAATTTCTGTGAACGATGTTGGTGCTACTTCTAGCTGCTTGAAGTTTTATGGAATGACATATCTGACATATTATCCCAAGTAGTTTTAATCTTACTAGTTGCTTTATTGATTTCTGTCAGAACGTGTATGTTTCTAGACACTTTATTCACTTTCCTTAAAATATTACAGTATCTTTTGAAATAGCCAAATAATGAGTCCAGTTCATTTTTGATGCCAGAAAATGCCCAATTTACGCTGAAATCTTCAGAGTCTATTGTTTCTTCTTGTCTGGCAGGTAACTCAGTAGTTCACATAGAATTCTTACACACAGCTAGTAGTTTCTGTGTTGTGCACATCCGACATGACATCCTTGGTGCTCACTTACGGGTGGTATCTGCCCTGCGTCTGTCTATGCTCCATTGCTGGACAACTGAAGGAGACGGGGCCGCAAGACGGCGCATGAGCAGCGGTGGGTAAGTGTACAGGGGAGTGCACAGCAAGTGAAAAATGGAGGGACTTGCTGGCAGCACTGCACAGATTTGGATACCTGGTTATTCCGAGGACGTATGAGTGGTTCGATGGGCCAGTCGTAGCTGAAAGGTGGCGGCCTAACCTGTGGAGTGTTATTGGCACCATCACACCGACTGGAATTTAACTGCAGATACTCAACGGTTGGAGGAAGCGAGCCTGCTCAGATAACCGTTGCATGCCTTTTCTGAAATAGGCTGTACTTTTGTTCTTAGCTGATGTGTGACGCACCTCGTTTCTTCCAGAGCTAGCTGTCGGTCCTCCGACATTTTGTTTTCACTGATGGTACTCCTTCGTATTTTTGTACCAGGCTGTGTTTAGCCTGTGATTTTCTGGACATGAATTCGCGATTTATAGGGAACGTTGATAGTAATTTGGATTTTGATTCCTGTCTACCACGTTACTGGATAGCGTGGCTGGTTGGTTGAGTACGCAAGTCTCTGCCCTGCACTTACTGCTAAAATATTTCTGTAAGTTACTTGTATGGCGTCATACTTATTTAGTGCTTGCCAGCCTTGTTTTATTTATTGGTGCTTTGTATTTTATTTGATTAATGTTTAATTCTGCTAATGTGTGTGTGTGTGTGTGTGTGTGTGTGTGTGTGTGTTTTGAAGGTCAGATTAGCCATTACTTAATACCTTTTCCATTGAACTCAAGAGCGAAAAATAATTCATAAATTTGTGGAAGAGTTATGTACTTTTGTAAAATGGCTGTGATGAAGTGTTTATCTTAGTTTGGGGTTCTGTATTTCAGTTGTATATGATGTCGGCCTAGGGGTCTTTATATTTGTGATTAGATTTCCTTGTTATTCATTACAGCTGATTCCTCCTAAATTCTGCTTAAGTAAAGCTAAGCAACACCGTCTAGAGGCGGCTTTTAGTATTGAAAGGTGGCTACACTGAGCCACAGCGCCAGAGATTGCGCCAAAGAGTATTATTCAGCCGCCTCCACTGGCAGTGTTTGTTGAGATGTGGTAATGGAGAGTGCTTATTGAGAAGTAGCAGTAGGCAGTGCTTATTGTGAAGTAGCAGTGGGCAGTGCTTGTTGAGATGTAGCAGTAGTGAGTCGTTGTTGAGAAGTTCCCATGGAGAGTGCTTGTTCAGATGTTGTCATATTGTTTTGATGGGCTAGACACCAGATATTGTTGGATTGGGGATGCTGTAATGATCAGAGTGTGCTTTTCGTCAATATATATGAAGGTAAAAAATTCTTTTTTTTATTATTTCAATGTCTTAAACAATAATGCCTCTTGGTCACAGGTTCAGTCAACATAGCATCTGGCTCGTGTTCTTGCATTAGACTGTATTTCTGGTTTCTATGTGCAATTATAGTATTTCTGTTTTTTTTAATTACTTCAGTACAAATGGTGTTTAAAATATCTGGTCTTATTGAGGAAGAACCGTGCCAGTTGTGTACGTTGAATCACACTTCGACACACAGAACAGCTACACTTGTGTTTCGTTGTTTCGTAGGTTTTATAGTTGCTGGGGACTAATTAATTAATTAATTAATTAATTAATTGTGTTAACGGAAATTTCGTTTCATTCTTTGTTGTTGTTCTATGCAGTCAGATTGCGTACAAGTACCAGTCAGGGCCAACCGGTTACGAGACAGCGTAACCGGACAGACAGTGATTAAAATTAAATTATTGGCATTCTAAATAATTAAGCTCCCATGCAGTATGAAATTGGCTGGATAATTTGCGACACCCTGCACGTTCTAGGCAAATTGTCGTGAAGGTCTCGAACTTCATAGCTTGTATCTAATGTACTGATCAACCATTGCGCCACTAATCTCACTCTGTGTATAAGCCTGATAGGCTGCCTGCCCGTGGAGGCGTTTTTGGACGTAAGATTAAGCCCCCTTAAAATAATTACTAAGAACCATCTTGTTTTCTTAATAAAATTTAGTGGAAATCTTAAAGGATCTTAACGCATTGAGAAACTTGGTTACATAGCCGGCGGACGTCGTTTTTGTTACCCTATATCTGTCTTAAGAGCGATTAAAGTTATTCGTGTAGGGAAATTTTGTCCATTTTAGGTCGACGTTGCCGTTAGATGGTCTTTAGCATGTTGTTCCTTAATGAAATTTGTATGTAACATTTAATTAATTGAAAGGGCTTTTCCGTGGTAGGTATTTGTGATTGGGCCATAAAACGTTTGTGAATTCGCCACATGTAATCATTGGTCTTTCAATTGAAGTTCCTGACCTTTAACTGTCTTCTAATGATAATGTTGATAGGGAATTAATAAATATTCCTCTGCCCGCATCTCGTGGTCGTGCGGTAGCGTTCTCGCTTCCCACGCCCGGGTTCCCGGGTTCGATTCCCGGCGGGGTCAGGGATTTTCTCTGCCTCGTGATGGCTGGGTGTTGTGTGCTGTCTTTAGGTTAGTTAGGTTTAAGTAGTTCTAAGTTCTAGGGGACTGATGACCATAGCTGTTAAGTCCCATAGTGCTCAGAGCCAAATATTCCTCTTACTGCTTAATACTTTAAATTATTTTGATAAGATAACGAAGGAGATTTTATTTTAGGTCTGCCATCGTGCAGAAATCTTTGTTTCTCTTCTAAATTGCATTTTGGGAATCGTGTTTATTTATGTGGTGACTGGGTTTAACTGCCTTATTACCTAGACATCAGTACTAAAACTATTAACCTGTGTTTTACTACTTTTTTTAACTTTTTATAATAAACTACTGTTTAGTTATACACTATTTTGTTATTCTAGCACTTTACAACTCCCCAACCAGCTCCTTGTTTCGCTGTTTTAGACTTTTAAACAACTTTTACCGATGTTGCAAGCCCTTTTTATCCTTGTTCTCTTACAAGAAAATGATGCTGTTCTGTACAACCCATTATACTTCTCCTTTCTCTTTCCGTAATTAAGCGGTGTTAAGAGAGGCACGAACATCTACTCCTTCAGAATTTTCCACTTCTCTTATTACAAACTCATCTATCCTGTTTTTCATTCCCCTAATGTAGTGACGAAAAAATCTAATTTTACTATTTTGGAAACTTTTATTTATATTATGGTAACTTTCTGTTCTATTTCCTTTTCATCAGGAAGAATTTTAACGTTAGAGTCGAGATATAGACTCTAACGTGAAAATGTGTCCCTCTGACTCCAGTAATTACAGGAATTTTGCTTTGCATGCTTGTGGGCCGCCTTATACTTTCTGCAGGATGTTCATCTAATATTTTCTTTTCAATAATTTGTTTATCCCCATCTCCCAGATTCAGTAACAGGTAAAGCACAGATGTGAGACTTTGTTTCAGTGAAAAGCAGTCCAATCAGCTCTCTGTTTGCATGGTGGACAGCTGTGTGAGCCCAGGCCTGGTCACGGCACTAAAAAACCTCTGCAAATGCTCCATACTGGACAAGCAAGCTGACTGAGGGTGTGAGCTGCAGATCGACAGAGTGACAGAGCATGTTGGCTGAAATTTTGCGACTATCTTTGCAATGCGCCCAATTTTTCTTTTTCAAAAAGTCTACATCACTGACGTTTAACGAGATAGGTCTGCCCCTCCTGTCATACCGTCCAGTGACGAAAATCCGCATATGAAGACCACGACCTTAACTGTCAAAATAAATAGGTGAGCAAGTAAATGAATACGGGAACTGAAGAACAAGAAGAAGAGGAGGAACAATATTTAGTTTTTAGTCCGCAGTCACCTAACTGGCTTGATGTGGCCCACCACGAATTCCTCACCTGTGCCAGCCTCTTTATCTCAGAGCAAGACATGCAACCTTCGTCCTCAGTTGTTTGCTAGATGTATTCCAGACTCTGTCTTCCTGTAGAGTTTTCGCCCGCTACAGCTCTCTCTATTGCCATGGAAGTTTTTCCCTGATGTGTTAGCAGATGTTAGCATTCTGTCCCTTCTTCTAGTCAATGTTTCCCATAGATTTCTTTCCTCGCGCGATTTTGTGGATGACCTCTTCCTCATTTCTTACCTTATCAGTCCACCAAATTTTCGAATTCTTTTATAGAAGCAAGTCTCAAGTGCTTGGATTGCCTTCTGTCCCGGCTTTTCCGCAGTCCATGTTTCATTACCATGCGTCCTCAAAATTATGTCCTCAAAAATGTGTTCCTGAATTAAAGGCCTATGTTTGATACTTGGCTAGGAATGCCCCTTTTGTCAACGTTAGTTTGCATTTTATGTCCTTGCCTCGTCCGTCATTTCATTTTGCGGCCTAGGTAGCAGAATTCCTTACGTTTGTCTACCTCGTGATCCATAATTCTGATTTTACATTAAATGTATTCGCAATTGCTACTGAGGACAACCAGCAGCTGTAGAATGGAATGACGACAGTTGAAATTTGTATCGGACCGGGTCTCAAACCCGGATTTCTCGCTTATCGAGAGCGGTCGTCTTAGGATTTAGCTATCCGTGCACGCCTCAGGGCACTGAAATATCGTATTCTGATTCTAAGTTTCTCTCTGTTCTCATTTCTGCTACTACTCATTACTCTCGTCTTTCTTCGGTTTCCTCTCAATTCATATTTTGCACTAATTTGGCAGTTCATTCTTTCAACACATCCTATTTCATTCTACATATCCTGTAATTCTTGTTCAGCAATTAATAACGATATGATTACGTAATGTGTATACGTAAACATACAGTTATAAATGTCCCCGTTCGTAGTCGCTAATTATAACAATATGTTTACTTTTGTGCTGTAACATATAGCTATCATCAGCAGTGGAAACATATTTGCGAACGCCGACCGTGTGCGGCTGTATCTTGTTTGATCGTCTGAACAGTCGGAAGTTGCATTGCAGAGGAGAGTAAATGCCTATTCAAAATATAATTATTTTTGGATAGCTCAACATGAATTTCCTAAGGGACCGTAGTTTATCATGCATTTACCAGTAGAATATGGCGCGGAGAAAATATTTCGCCGCATACAACTTCCGTCCGATTTCGACGAAATAATTCGTGACTGTGAACTCTCTATTTGGCAGAAACATAAAGAAAATTAAATAACTTCATGAAGGAGTGAGACATAGATTCTATATTAAATAAATAGTACATACACCAGTTCCATTTAACTCTGAATTTATGGCAATTTATAGACGAACTTACACTGCAATGAAGGATTTAACATGGATGCCGTTTTGACTGGCACTTCTCGTAATGAAAACAATTCCTTTGACGTTTTCACATACACGTCGCACAATAAATCTACTGCTAGGCACTTTTAGTATTACACATTTACTTTACACTAAAACAATATTATTTTTAACGATAATAATACGACGGCAAGACATGCGCGTCCGACACAAGCTACAAGAGACAAGAGAAGAATGAATAACTGTTCATCGAAAATATTTCGTACATAAAAAAAAAAAAGTGTAAAAGTGTTCTTCTTCTGTCCGTTTTTCGCGCCGCGTTTTTCAAAGTCAATAACTCACTGCATCTCTGACGGCGCTTCGACAATAAACAAGTTACGTCACAGGTCGTTCACCTTTTACATTCTCGCAACATGACTTGCTAACTGTAGCTGTTGCCGAGCGACTGATAGATTAGTGAATGATTTAAAATTATAAGGCAATCACATAATGTTACAAATGTCACCAGCAGATCTTATCATTGCTATCCTTTTACATTGAATTGTGATCCAACTCTTCAACCTTTCTTTCATTGCTTGTTCCGTGAATAGATTGCACAGTGCACACCAAAGACTACATCTGCTACAGAAATTCTGAGTGCTTTTGCTTCAGGGCTGCTGTTTGTTTGGTGGTTCTGATTCCCTCTGGACTGAGACTCATCTTCTATCCCTGCTCGGTGTCCACTCTCGCCCATTATATACTCCACACGAGCTTCCACGATGGAAACACAGGCGACGTGACAAGGGGTTTCCCGCTTTTGCTGCGGGCCTCCCGAAGTAAGTCGTACGGCCGTCCGGTGCAGGAAGCGGCTCTCTCGAGCAGCCTCCGTCCGTAATGCCTCTGACGAACGGCCGGCAAAGGTTTTGCCCGCCCTCCAGTGTACCGCAAGCGCCCGGGCCCGGGGACTGCGGGAGGCGGGGTTGGCGAGTCGCCGCTCCGTTCAGCCGCAGGCCGGTGTCGCGTTTAATGAGACACTTTGATAAACGTTAATGCTGCCGGGGGAGCGGCTCGGGCCAGCTGGAGCTCCGCACCGGAGCAAAACACCCGAGTCCGTAGCCGGCGGCCACTTGTTTTGCAAAGGGTCGCCTGCAACAGCTGGTTCTGCCGAGCAGCCTCCAGTCTGCTCCGGCAAGAACGGCGTGTCTCCGGCCTCACCGGGGCAGCGTGGGAGGCGAGGTCGGCTAGGCGAGTAGTGTCGGACTAGTACAATGAAACATCATATGAAATCACGAAGAACCATACAGTAGCTTAACGTGTTAGGCATACTGCAGGGTGTTTCAGAAAGACCGGACTAGGCTACATCAATCAAGACTGGACTTTAGGGTATATTTTAATATTCGAATCCGAATGAAAAATGTTTACACAGACATCATACCTAAGCCGTCGGCACCCAAATCGTGCATTTGAAAGTTGAGCCTTGAGCTTACCGAACTTTTCTGGAGCCATGGCGTGAGTGAAGCACGTTGGAAAGTCATTGAAAACGTGCAGAGCAACGTCTAGTAAGCCAGATTTTATGAACGTGCGTTTGAACATAGACCAATGTGGTGCAAGAACGCCACCGACGGCAGGTAAGCGCCATCTCACTTCAGTGCAGAGTTGCGAGACGCCATATTGGCTTTCCGTTGAAGCCCATACCTATATGATGTGTGGGAATCTTCCGACACATGCAAATTAAACACATAACCAGTTGGTAGTTGCCACACACTTCTTTATTACAAATATATTGCTCTTATCAAATTAACAGTAGCAACGATTATAGAAAGTTTCGTAATCTGCTTAACCAACTTTCATTAAATAAAACAATATTCATAAAACCATTATTAATAAACTATATCTGCCATAACGAAACCTCACAAGCTTCATAACTCACACTGAAATCATTTTTCATGTAATTCACATCAAAACTCTAAAAGTATTCCCACAACTAAGGGGGTGCATTAAGTCCAACAAATATAGATCTTTCAAAATTTGCTTACCCATCTTTCATTAATTAAAACAATATTCATAAATCCACAATTCATCAAATCTCAAACATGATTCAGCTAACTTACAAACTGGTTTTCATGTAACGCAGGACCCAGCTAAGAACATTAATCCACTTATGTCCAACAAGCTCAGATATTCCCAAATTTGGTCTTAACATTTCTGACAAATCAACAGGATTATAATACATTCAATATAATAATAACAAACGAAATCGTCCTAACAAGGGACCGCCTCAAGTTTACGGTAAGTTGGTGATGCACGCGAGCAAACCGAAAGGTTTTAACAGATACAGGAGATGCACGGACCAGAAGGTGAAATAAAAATATACTCAACTTTGATCTACAAGTAAGCTTGCGGAAAACCACAACGCTCCACCGGCAAGATGGAATTGCCGCACGTTAACAACGTAACCATAGACACCCACCCAGGTCCTTAACTTTCACTTTTCCACCGTGATAACCCGATCGGAGCTTGCTCGCGTTGACCACCCCCCATTATGTGTAACATAAACACATCAGTGGCAGACAACATTCTGACGCAGTAGATACAAAAGGATATTAACCCAACCAGTTATCAATAAACCTTTAATTCTACGTGGCACAAATGAATCTTAAGCAGACTTAACATACGTGACAGTGGCTCTTAAAATTTGATTAGACAACCTCTAAAACAACAAATAAAGTAATAAAACAGAAAAGGATTCAGGGAAAATATTTCGACCCGCTTCTGAACGCCAGGCACAAACTTACGCACTACTTGGTATGCATTAAACACGGTTTCATGTCTATTGGTTGTGCGTCACCATCACTGCCTTAAATGCTGTCAACATATCAGGGAGCCAGATCAAATGTAACTGAAATAGCCAAGATAGTTTTCAGGGCACAGGGGTATTCAATTATCATAAACAGAACTCACCGATGAACACTTCGACTGCTCCACTTCATTGGCTTTGAATCACATGCAAGAGACACGTAGGAAATCTGTCTTTCACACAACCAAGAAACCCCAACCACTGTCGGCAGTGGATTTGCATTACAACGGCTAAACACGCCGCAGCAGCGGCCCACGCTCCTTCGTCGAACCGACTCGGCCACTGGCCACGCCGCATACAGGCGCAACGCCACACGTGACTGTCGCTAACATAGCTGATATCCGAACTGAAGACCCAGGAAAAGCGCACGCCGCAGTTAAATAGCCATCCGCCAAAGATACAAAGCCAAGCAGGCATCGAAAATCGACTCAGACGATCGTGATGAGAATCGATGGAGACTGGCGCCAGCAACAGACCAGCTCACTATATATGCCGTCTTTAAGCTCCAGGAAATTGAGGATCTCTCGAAAATTGTTAATTGTATAATTTGTTGTGATAAAACCACTGGAGACGTCACATTTGTGTTTAAAGACCTATTGTAACTTGCGTATTATGAGAATATGCTGTTCTTAGGCGAAGGCACATTCAGAGCGCATCAAGAAAGCATTGTTCTTGGCGCAATTTGCTGTAATGAATGTCAGTTTCTAACATATCTACGATTAAAGCTTTCAACAGATATTAAGAGGCAAAGTGTGGTCGCAAACCGTGCATGGTCGATGTAACGTAATAAGAAACATCACATAATTGTCATGTACGCGGTGGTATGTTGGTGCCTCGCGCGTCTATGGATAAAAATATTTTTTTTTTTTTTTACTAACATCGCGTTTTCTAACAGGTTGTGATACTTACTTATTACTTTAATAAAAGTGTAACCATCGATGTTATGTGCGCTCTTTCTGAGGAATCAATTTGTTTTATTGGCTTAAACAATAAAAAAAGCTTGTGCTCCCTGCAGTAATATACTTTGCACTATTTTTGTCAAGTTTTGCATTTCAAGTGTTGTAAAGATTCTTATACTGAGTAGGAGCATTGATCAACTAAGAATGGCTTTAGGGTTTTAATATAAAGGGAGAATGATGAAATAATTTGCTTTTTATGTGGAGAACTAATGCAATTTTGTGTCGCACCATTTGTAATGGAACTTTCATAGGCCGATGTCCTTACTGACTGGATACGGCTCTTTCAATATTGGCTTCTAATATGTTCATTGGTATTGAAGTTTTCATCTTTGTACTTCAGTATCACAGACATAACCACAGGTCTAGCATATGGACGAGGGAGGAAATGTGCGTTTTAATAGAGCTAACGTTGGAATTTTACGTCCACTCATTTAGTAAACAGTGCGATTTGCAAGGCAGATACAACCGACAACTGCCGCCGAAGCATGTTGCGATCGCATATACCACGTTGAGACACACGTACCCGTACGCACAAGTCGCATTACTTCTGAGCGCCGGCCGCGGTGGTCTCGCGGTTCTAGGCGCGCAGTCCGGAACCGTGCGACTGCTACGGTCGCAGGTTCGAATCCTGCCTCGGGCATGGATGTGTGTGATGTCCTTAGGTTAGTTAGGTTTAAGTAGTTCTAAGTTCTAGGGGACTAATGACCACAGCAGTTGAGTCCCATAGTGCTCAGAGCCAACTTCTGAGCGTTCAGCAGCAAGTTGAACTCGGCACGCTCAATGTTGACGTACGAAACCACGGTCCGTGTGCAGACGGCCTTACACACATCAAGCGTACTACCTTAGGAGAACAAGCACCGTTTTGTAAAATGATTTGTTAATTCCGAGGAGCAGTCGAAAAGTTCCCGGCATTTTGATGTAACTTCTCATTACTAGAATACACGCACACATTTACTTAATCGCCTTCAAAATAGGTTGCTTCAGAAAACACACACACACACACACACACACACACACACACACACACACTTGTTTCAAAGCTACTGCCAGTGCTGGAAACATCGATGAAAGCAGCGTTGGTTTTTATATCTTCTACGGTGCCAAGATGGTTACCATTGAGATCCTTTTCGATCTTGGAGAGGAGCCAGAAACCCGTCGGTGCTACATCTGTTGGGCGAAAGGCTGGTAGAACAGAGGAATGTTCGTTTCTGCGAGCCATGCATCCACAGCAAGCGATGCAGTTTCCAGCCTGCTTACCGTTTCATGGGACGTTTTCTTCGCACTGTCTCCCTGAGTCGTTTCATAACCTGCACGTAGATAGGGCCGTCAATAGTTTGTCCATCAGGTACAAATTCATGGTGCACCACACTTTCGTTGCCGAAATACGAAATGAGGATCATTTTTGTTTTGGATTTGACATGACTTCTTTTTTTAGTCGATAAGAGAATGTAGTGTGCCATTGACATCACTGATTTTGTAGCTCCGGGTCGTACGCATGCATTCATATCTCACCACCGGTAACGATTGTCTCAAGTAACGTCGTCTCCTTTGTACTTTTTATAAAACATTCTGCTGCAGTCAACAAACGAGTTTCAATCTGATAAGGAACAGACATTGCTCTGACGCATTTCGTTTTCAAACCATCTAACGACAGAATTGCCTCAATAGATCATGAAAGATCTATAATTCTGATGCCAACTCGTCGATGATCAATTATCGCTCTAATTAACTGTTTCACTTGCTCGACCATTTCTTCGTATCTGGAGGTTGATGGTCTTCCACTATGGTTTCTGTCTTTCACATATTCCTGTCCATCCAGAAATCCTGAAAACTACTCGTAAACGGCTGTATTATTTAAATCAATGACCTCCTCAACTGTCTGTAAGGCGAACGTAGTCTCTACAGCAGATTTCCCCAATCTGCGCATGAATTTGGTGTTCGCCCTTTGCTCGAACTGGGATATCGTGCCAACAAATCACTACATACTCTTATGAATAAATATACAAAACACATTATGCAAATTATTGCAGTGTGATCGAGGATAATAGGTTAAATGAGACTAATTAATTCAGACTACTAGCGGAGGCACCAACGCAGTTACGACGAAATTCCGGAAACTTTCTGATTGCCCCTCGTATTTCAGCCTCAGTCTGTAAGATGCCACTGTCTTGTATACCTCCTAAGAAACAATTTTAAAGGATAAGGCGATCTGAGGAGGATAATAACGGCGAGAGATAGCTTACGGAAAAGCATAAGAAAAGGGTAGAAACCACGTAATAACGATACCTTATTTATGTACGGTTGTTCTCACGCCGAGCGTAGGACTTCGACGAACCACCGTCAGTGCACTCGATTTCATGCGAGGATCTTCAGTTTGGTAACGGATTCCCCTTCTTCTTGGCCTTTGCATAATGTCTTTGGGTTTCCTCGTTTCCTTTTTCTATGTGGGTTCCAGCAAACAACATCTTGGCTTTTTCGTTGGGTATGTACGATACAGCATCGCATCATTCTCTCGACTTGGATGGTGATACGTTCTTAGCTCGTTCGATTCAAAATGATATCTTTGGGTACAACATTTGGCCAAAAGACTATACATAAGACCAATACATATACTGAAGAAGATATGCAGACTCTAGGTGACTGTAGAAGCAACCGTGCAAGTTTCAAATCCGTTTATCAGGACCATTTTCATGTTTACTATAAATTTTAGTAATCTAGTTGTTATGGAAATCTCTTTTACACACTTTAGTGAACACAGCTAGATGAAGCCTACATTCACCTTTCGAAATCTTGCTCTGACATCGGCTGCTGCTCTTCCGTGTTCAATAGCTACACCCCCGAGATATGTGCACGTTTTTACCTTTCCAAAGATCTCATTGTTCACCCTCAGCTTTCTCGCATCTCTTGTGCTGATTTTCACAATTTTCCTCGAGGCAGAATTCACTCTCCGCCAAACAATCTTTGCTTCATGTCAAGATGGTTATGCGAGAGAAGGCAGATGTCGTCAGCAAAACCGAGATCTTACAACTACTCAGTCAGTTCCCAGTGTATATAACTTTTCTTCTTCACCACCACAATCATCATCGCTTTATCCAGCATCAGTAAAAAGATAGTTGGAGATAAAACACATCCTTAACGAACTCCAGTTATCTGATAAGGTTTCCGTTACTGTACCATCGTGGATACTCTGCGTGTTTAGTTATTGTTACTGTATGTCTCCCTGACATCCATTACTATCTTATCTTGTTTCACGTACTTTTTTAAAGATTTCCTCGTATGACTTCTCTTAATGGAATCGAAGGCCATCGCAAAGTCTACAAAGAAAATGCAAAGACTAGTGATGAATTCACTTGACTGTTCGATAGTAAATAAACGTGTTCATGAGATATGTGCAAGAACGGTTATATCTGAAACCGGCTTGGTCCTTTCTTATCTCATACCAACTTGCACATTGATTCTATAAAGAATTATTCGCGCTGACACTATGCTCGGAAACGTAAGGAAGGTGATTCCCCTACAGTTTGTGGGGACGGGCAATTTGACGAGAAGTCCTTCTTTCCACTCCTTTGGCACGCTCTCCAAGTTTCAGATCTTAACGAAAAGATGGTGAAAAAGGTCAGTGGCTGTTCCCGGATCGATGGGCAGAAGTTATGGTGCATTGTTGTCTGCCTAGGGGGCCTTCCAATTCTTTAGTTCCTTGATTGCTGTCGTCAGCTCTTTCTTTGAAGGTAGCTCAGAGCCAGTCGTTCTTCCACCACTTCAAGATCTTCATCTTCGGATTATGTTTCTTGCTCAGATTCTCCATCATCTCAATTAGGAACCTCCATAAAGTGCTCATGCCACCATGAAAGTTGTGCATCACCGTTGATGGAGAGATGTCTTTGTTTACTCCCTATAAGCTGACAGTGGGCGCCTTTCTACTTGGAGAGGGCTCTTGTGGTATCATCTGCTACATGTTTCTAGCACCTGTAGCCATCTCTAGGTTCTCAGCCAGTTCCAGGCCCCTGTTCCTGCCATCAGTCTGAACATTGTCTTTCACCTCAGTGTCAACTTTGTGTTCCCTAAAATATACCCCTAAACCGAAGGAGGAGTTTTAAAGGATAAAGAGATCTGAGGAGGATAGTGATAACAAGAGTAAGTTTACGTAAAAGCATAAGAAAAGGGGAGAAATCGTTTAATACTATACCTTACTGAACATTAAACATGCCTTGTGAAATGTGTGCTCTTAGCTTCGTTACCACAAAGCTTAACGATCAAAACCTAAATATAGTGTGTAAACTCTATAAATGTGCCCTAATTCAGTTGCTCATTGTTGTTTAACCACTTGCAAGTCTCTGATATTTCATCAGTGTTAATAACTACAACTTGTTCGTTTGCGCCACCCAAAATTTCCTCCCATATGGGAGAAAACAGCATTGGCGTCAGATTTACCTTACAATACGAAAATCGTCTCAACGTGTCCCTTATACACCAGCTTATATGGATTATATGGGCCCATTGAACGGTTTCATTCAAAATTCTAATGTGGCTGCCATACCACTTTCCAAGTATGTTACTCGAGAAATAGCGCAATAAATTAATGAATGGCTATAGGTCAATTAGATTGAGTGAAGCTGTAATTCAGGAGTGAAAGAAGTACACAATTGAGACCTGGTAGTTGTTCTCAGACACAAATGAAGTAATGCTTCGTGTTCTGTATCTCATAACTACATCACAAATATAATATCCCAAATGGAATAAACACCCTTTTTAAGGTGCTATAAGCTGTGTGTAAGTTGGTTGAGCTGTAGGATTCCTGTAAGTGAAATGGATTTAGGATTTCACGTGCTGTAGAACAAGTGATAATCTAAAGAATGATCTATATTTTGTGTACTGGCTTAAGCTGGCAGCACAGAGGTTGCGAGAAGATCGATAGAGGTCAAAGACAGACTCTCAAGAAACATGCCACCAACGCGCTCCCTTGCACACAGTATTTAGATCGCCGTCGCGGACCGGAGGCTGCAGTCAGTTCCAGTCGGTCATCCAGTGAGTCAACAAGTCGAGTCATCAGTCGCAGCTCAGTGGGAGTCGCGGTCGCTGTTAACTCAGCTTCTACCTAGCGACCAGAGAAGTGTACGTGGTGGGACTTACTTACTTACTTACCATCAGTGAGGCTAAAGTGGAATATTATGGAAGCGCTTGTACCACAACACCTGGACTATCTTAAGTAGCTTCCTGTTCTTATGAATAAAGAACGCTGTTAATGCATGTATGCAGTTTGTGGTACAGAAAGAGGGTTCCGGTCACCAAAAAACATTCTCTCCTTGCTTCCCATGGTACAAGCGTACAGTGACAACGACATGACACAAAGTTTTGCACATAAAATACAAACCGGAGAAGCGTGTAAGGTTCACATGAAACGAAGCTAGGCGCAATGCAGAAGGCGAAATGCATCTCACTATATCATGTCGAATTGAGCCGCTCAAAAGCTTCCATCCAGCCTAACTAAAGGTTTAAACAACTGTTTGATAAGGCGTGCTTCAAACGACAAGGGAAGAGACAGCGTTCTTGCCCCAACAAACGGCGCCAAGCCAAGCAAAAAAGACTGCATTTTGTGCTACGAGCCGCGTGATCTGACCAAGAGTAAGTACCACCCAGTGTTCTGATTGACTGACGTGGTTAAAATATTTAGTGTCTCAGAAAAAATGCCGCGTTATCACCGTAGCAAAGGTTCATTGCTTCCACATTTAGCAGTCGACACATTGATTGGTAACCAGACCAAACAAGTGACGAATACAATGCGTATTGTAGTCTCAGGAGGAATGAAACGTTGTGTCTTTTAAGGGAACTGGTTACTGAACTCAAGAGAGAAATCTTGAAAAATTTTGTAACTCGTAGAATAAGAATTGTAAGCCCATGTAATTCTTTCCATCTTTTAACATACCTGTTGAGAACAATTTGATGTATGAACCACAGCTTTTGGTCTCACACATTTTCCTGGAATGTATTTTGTATTGTAAGTGAAATGAAGCATGTTAACTACTTTTGTGCAGCATAGGTACACATACTTCGAAATAAAAGAAAAAAGAGCGTAGATCTTTTTCTGGAAGTTTTCTAGACCGTTATGTTTAAAACAGAAATTCAGAAATGTTGCAATCATAAATTGTGGTTCAGTTCTCTTTTATAATTTTCAAAAACTTCAGCAACTAACAGTTTTTCTGTAAAAGTCTTTAACTTTCGAATTTAAGTCGTAACAATAGTCTACTTTATAGTTACGTGTCATTACTCAGACGTTTGTCTAGTGAGAAGATGGAAGGTTTTTAGCAGCTTACTTTGATGTGATATGGTGAGATGCATTTCGCCTCCTGCATAGTTTTTAGCTTCGTTTCAAATCAAGTTTAGAGTATAAAAAATTTCAGCCCTGTAACTGTAACAGTTTTTAACAAATGTGTACAAGAACACCAAGAAGGTGAACTTCTGGAAACTCAAATTAAAGGTTGTTTCCCTACCTACCATGCATAACAGTAATGTATCCCAGGTCCACATTCATCTTGTTTCTGGTGTTGTTTTCCCTCCCTTTTCTTTTTCGGACTTCTCTTGTTGTTTTTGCTTCTTTGGAGAGTTCCAACCGTAATTTTTCTGCTTCGACGTCTGCCTTGTGGTCAATGGTAATTAAAGTCCTTTGCATATTTAGTCCACCATGCACACCGATCAATGCCATAACCTCAACACTAGCAATACCAAGCCATTTGCCATAACGCATAATACCAAGGCAGGGTGCTTTGTGTCCACTCAAAAAGGTATTTGTTAACTATTGTTGAATTACATTGACAGCAAACTTTTTAAAGAGGTAATGATTTGTAGTCAGGGTTCAGAACCTGAAAATTCCCATCAGCACACTCTTAACAATAACAACGAAATCTAGCAATGTGTACCGACTTTATGACAAAAAAAAAAAGAAATAAATGTAAGAAATGCAAATGTCGTTCATCGTTTCTGACTTTTAGTCAAAAGATAGTTTTTAAACCCTTTAGCAATTATGGCCGGCTGTAGAGGCAGCATGGCTCCGTATTTGTACAGGAGACTTCCAACGACTCCTGGAATCCATACCACGTAAAGATGTCGCACTACCTGGACGAAAGGAGTTGCAACACGGTATTAGTAGGTATCCAATGACTTATGCCTTCTCACTTTAAATTGTCTAGCTCTCTATCTTTGTGTTTGTTCAAAAAAATGTTCTAATGTGTGTGAGATCTTATGGGACTTAACTGCTAAGGTCATCAGTCCCTAAGCTTACACACAACCTAAATTATCCTAAGGACAAATACACACACCCATGCCCGAGGGAGAACTCCAACCTCCGCCGGGACCAGCTGCCCAGTCCATGACTGCAGCGCCTTAGACCGCTCTTGTGTTTGTCATTGTCAGTCTCCGGCTGCCGTCTGGTACACACCTGTAGAGCGACAAGTTACGTATTTAGCTTCTTCTGTGTTTCCTAAGTAGTTTATTTCTTAAACTTCATGTGTGTTTTTTGCCTATTTAAGAGGTTTAATCTCGCTTTTTGTAACTGGAAAGTGTTGACAGGCAGTCCGTAGCGTAGTTGAATTTCCACCACAGGTGAATCGTTAGGAGGTTAGTAAGTTGCATATCTAGTTCTCTGCCTGTGCTTTTATAGTCAAATCTTGAGTTAGTAACGCTGGTGCAGATAGGATGTGTGCATGCTGTGTGAAGAAGCAGGAGAAACTGGCCACAGTTCACATACAGTTGAATGTATTTTTGGTCACGGTCAGACGTCTGCAGGCTGCTGCCTCTGGGTTTAGCGATGGCAGAGAATGTGGAGAATGTGTTACAATGCGTGAGGCGCCTCAGGTGTGATTTGCCCACAGTCTTTGCTGCCAATGGCCTACCAGTGCACCTGATGCCCAGGATCTGCTTTTATGCGAGGCTAAGTGGTGGGTGGTAACGCGTTCGTGCCACTTGACGTGGAGGGCCAATCCGGAGGTTGGCCGTTTGCCATCGCCTATTCTCCCAGTGGATGGACAAGAGACTGCTGCTTCAGCAGGGTCAGAGAGGGACATGGGGATGGGGTTTAGTAGTTGGGGGGGCTCCAACATAAGGCATGTTATGGAGCCGCTTAGGCAGATAGTGCTCAGGGGCGGAAAGAAAGACATTTTGCCCTCTGTATGTTTGCTGGGAAACCCCATGTGGAGTAGACGGGATGCAGTGGCTCACATCGGCACCAACAGCGGCTGTCTCTTGTGTTCTGAGCCTCCTCGGTTCACACAATCGGCTGACGGAATTGGTGAAGGCTGCTGGCCTCGCGTAATTCTGGTACCTTTCCTTGTATTCTCCTGTGGTTCACAAAAATCACATTAACCTTTTCTAGCTATGATCTGTGAAGACGAACATTATCCGAGGACATTGTGGCTAATTTATCTGACAAATCGTATTTGATCCCAAGCGAAGGTTTCTCTAACCTAAAAAAGGTCCCACGTTGCTACTACCTGCGCGTACTGCACGTCAGACCTATTAAAGGGAACGATATAATTCTGCACTCGACAGCGGAGGTCGTGAAATTCAGGTCGAGAAATTCGCCTCCGGTATAGTCGACTGAACCTGTGGTTTAGACATTCCACTTTTCTCGGAACCAGAAGACCGCAATAGACCTTCGGTACGTTGCTACAAATAGACAGCTTAGCCTGTACCCCCCTGTGCGACGCAATTTGGCTTCACTAAATCATCCATTTGCTCAAAGGAGATGGGGATGTACCCAGACGTCATTCGTGCCGATATGTGCCACTATATGTAGTAGGTTGCGTCCAGTACGCTCGATGGCCGCCGGCAGGGCCTCCTCTACATCACTGACGAGCGTCCCCCCCCCCCCTTTCCCCCAAGCCATCCAGGAAACAAATTTTTTCCCATCTTGCTTGTTATTTCCCTGAGGGGCTACAAAACCCGCCCAACATTGTAGCTCCTAATGACAAGCATGTACGCCCTCTGTACTTGTCCAGACTGGGCAGGAAAATTGGTTGCTGACCCAACAGAAGAGGCATCCCGTGCTAGCACAGAGTTACTATCAACAATCAACACTGGGTAGGATCTCGTACCTGTTGCTAATGCGTATGGAGCCAGCCTCACGACCTGTCGCCCCCTCCCCCTTTTGCCTTCCGCTCAGTGACTCGCGAAACCATCACTGTCTACCACCCACTGTGTCAGTGAGGACAGACCGGACAGAAGTCGCTTTTCAGAAGCCGCAGTGACCCACGGCTCACCAGGGGATTCCAAAGGCACCAAAGGCGTCGCTGGTCTCGTCCCCAGCGCCCCGGTGTCGCCGAAAGCTTGAGCATAAGTCACAAGCATTTCCACGGTAGGCAAAGTAGCTTCTAAATGTTTACGAACAACAGCCATTTCTCCTCGTGTCCGCTAGCAACAAGCACAGTCCCTAGGCACATCGTTGGGTATAAACACAGAGATATAAGAACTCAAATGGCGCTATTGAGTCTGGAATGTGCGCAGAATATAATGAGGAGGAGAAAGAAACACTAAACACTGTTCTGCAGATTTCTAGCTATATTCTGAAACGGTAAGCTCTTAGACAGAAATAAATTCATCCACTGAGGTGAGTGTGTATACAGTTGCTAGAAATCGGCTTACCCAATAGCTACTGCATGAGATAAGTATGCAAACTACACTCATGCTCATAAATTAAGGATAAAGCTGATACATGGTGAAACAACGCTCTGGTGGACTGTTTGCGGGTTTAAATCACCTACGGGTTTGACCATGCGGTGCATTTGACCTGCAGTAGTCGCACGTTGGCGCTGACAGCAGTCCGCATATGCAGAGGTGTGTTGTTGCATGTCAGAGTACGGTGCAGCGAGTAAGTGTGCAGACGTTTTCAGGCGTGCTAATGGTGACTGTGTTGAAAATGGCTCAAAGAACACTTACTGATGACGTTTTGAGGGGTAGAATACCAGAGCGACTGGAGGCTGGTCAAACATAGCAGGTTGTAGCATGGCACCCTCCGTGTGTCATAAAGTGTGATCTCCAGATTGTGGCAACGATTCCAGCAGACAGTAAACGTGTCCAGGCGCTACAGTACGGGACGTCCACAGAGTACATCACAAGAAGACCGATATCTCAACATCAGTGCCCACAGACGGCAACAGAGTACTGCAGGTAGCCTTGCTCGGAACCTTATCGCAGCCATTGGAACTGTTGTCTCCAGACACACAGTCTACAGAAGACTGAACAGATATGGTTCATTTTCCTGGGGACCTGCAAGGTGTATTCCACTAACCCCTGGTCACAGGAGAGCCCGTGAAGCGTGGTATCAAGAACAAAGTACATGGTCATTGGAACAGTGGTCCCAGGTAATGTTCACAGTCCAGGTATAATCTGAACAGTGATTCTCGCCGTGGTTTCATCTGGCGTGAACCAGGAACCAGATACCAACCCTTTAATGCCCTTGAAAGGGACATGCATGGAAGTCATAGTTTGATGGTGTGGTGTGGGAGTATGATTGATGCATGTCATTGACAGAAGAACTGTAACACGTCAGGTGTATTTTGCACCAGTATGTCAGACTTTTCAGGGGTGCAGTGGGTCCCACCTTCCTCGTGATGGATAATAACGCATGGCCCCACCGAGCTGCCCTCGAGTACCTTGAAACAGAAGGTATCAGGCGAATGGAGTGGGAATGGAGTTGCCTGCTTTTTCTTCAGACATAAATCCCAACGAGCATGTCTGGGAAGCTCTTGGTCGACGTAGTGCTGCATGTCTTCAAACCCCTAGGACACTTTGGGAGCCCTGACAGGCACTGGTGCAAGAATGGGAGGCTATACCCCAGCAGCTGCTCGACCACCTGATCCAGAGTATGCCAACTTGTTGTGCGGCCTGTGTACATGTGCATGGTGATAATATCCCATATTGATGTCGAGGTGCATGCGCAGGAAACAGTGGCGTTTTGTAGCACATGTGTTTCAGGACTGTGGACTTATAGATCTGTGTCATGTGTGTTCCCTATGTGCTTACACTATTAGCGCCAGTTTTGTGTAGTGCCACATTAAGAAGCCACCTTACACAAGGATATGATTCGACATTTACACTGAGAGATTGCAGGGCACTCTCACTTCTGATTCGGTGTAGGGAATGCGATCTACAGCGATTTGATTTCATACATTATGATGAAATTGTGGGCAGCAGTTTATGGTCTTGTTTGCGTGCTCTAGGGTAGGAAATATGGTCAGCTTTACCTGCGTTCAAAGGAACAGGGTGTCGACTTAAACGACTGCAGTAAAAGCAAGGCGTTGGTGGGGCGACAAAGCGCGTTTTTTCTGAAGAACACTGAAGAGACATTTCCAGACGGCCTTATGCCATGTTCGTATTGTGCAGAAACACATTAAGCTTGGCGCACGGTCAGGGGCAGACGTCCAGGTATACGGCCTAGTGCTGAAAAGTCGCCGACAGCCCATTGTAGGCCTTGTTAGCGAGCAAGCCGCCAAAAGAAATGTAAACGTTCTGTAAACATCAGTGGGACAGGAAAACTGGCGCCCAGACGTGCAGATTCTGTTTCAAAACATGTTTTGTCAATGCAATTTTATGGCCGTTCCCTGCAAACTTTGAAATGCACGCAATAGGAGAGATAACAAGCTGTTCATGGAGGGCTGTGCTTCCACCCTGTATTGTGTTAGCAAAAGACACGGCAAACATGTGGGACGGAGACCGCAAAGTTGATTTTTTTCCCGTTTTCTGCCAATTAACTTTAAGTCTCTGATTGGTCAAATCGGTTTGCAGTGCAAAGACCATTCACCGAGCTTAGAATTCCGGGCTCCAGCTCGTGATTGGCTTGTGCAAAATTGGGGGAAGTCAGAAAAGAGAAATGTGCTTTTGGAACCGAGCTGAGGAGGCAACAGAGAAAGGGAGATCGTCTGGGACTCTTGTACAAGTCTCTTGTACTGGCACTTCGCTAGTAAAGAACTGCAGGTCTCTACCTAAACGGCGAGACTTTTATCCTTTGCTAGGGTGCGACTTAGAGCCTGTGCCAGTCACCTTCTGAACCATCAGAGGTACTGCTTTTGTCATCAGGGTCACAACGAGTGATGCGTGAGTGTACTTATTTGTCTTGAGTCGGCCATCTATAACATTTGACGTATTCCGACACGTACAGCCATGGTACGGAGTCAAATTGGTTTGGCAGAGCAGCAAACGGGTCCACTTGCACACTGGAATCCGTCGGGGTTTCAGAGGCTAATAGGGAAGTACCTGCGTTCTGAATTAACCAAACGCGAGACCGTGTACCTGCATTTTTCGGGAAGGCGCATTTAATAACAGATTGCCGCCGTCCATGACTTCAGTCGTCGAACGCATCGTAGTGTGCCGCCTTGACCAGTAGGATGGTAAAAAGTATTCGCTGCTGCAACGTAGGGCTATAATCTCTATTTCTCAGCACCCTGTTCTATCGAACCATATTTTCCTTTTTTTTTTATGGCACAACTTGACAAGAAGAAGGGATCGGTTGGTAGGACATGTTCAGAGGCATCAAGGGATCACCAATTTAGCTTTGGAGGGCAGCGTGGAGGGTAAAAATCGTAGAGGGAGACCAAGAGATGAATACACTAAGCAGATTCAGAAGGATGTAGGTTGCAGTAAGTACTAGGAGATAAAGAAGCTTGCACGGGATAGAGTAGCATGGAGAGCTGCGTCAAAGCAGTCTCAGGACTGAAGACCACAACAACAACAACAACAGAATATAGTTGCTTGGTGGTGGCGTAGTTTGATACCATAACCTAGATTCACATGTATGAAGTGAGATAAAGCGAGTAGTGTTCTGGTTAGTGTGGTGTGTCGATCCCCAGCAGATCGCTTTGTCCACCATAGATCCCATTTTAGTAAGGCTTTTGTTAAATAAATATTTTTGTATGATGATTCTTTAATAATTTTGTTGTCTTGTCTTGTTTAAGATCAATAAATCGATTGTGAATTAGACTACAACTTCTCCCTGAGTTCTGATTAACAGTTACTTCGCATTTTTATGGCAGTCTAGATCAGAAACATAAGGAGTAGCTTTTTCATTTGGTGTCCACTGCGTGGATCTTCTACTTATTAACAGTAATTGTCTTTCAACGCAAAAACTAAAATTTACAATACCTTGATGAACACTAGTGTAGACAGTAGACTACACACATATAGTACACTTCTTTGCAGAAACAAGTGGAAAAAATATACACCAGAAACTAAACCAAATGGCTGTGTAAGAGCCAACTGCTGCTACTGATAGCTCTCCTGGCGCGTCTGCTGGCCTGGGAGTCTGCCTTCGGCTTTACTTTTCAGATGGTGGGATTTCACTGCTTTCGCTGAATGTCTGGCAGGTTACTCCATCAACACCGTGCAAAATCTGCGGAAATACCGGTATTTAGACTAAAATAGATTTTTCGAAAATACATACCGATGTTCGAAGTTAATCTATTTAGGGTGTGATAGCAGTGACAGAACAAGATTAGTCTTCCTGCAATCAGAAGATTAATTTCATTTATTGTATAATTAAAGACCTGCTCCTTGATACTACAAAAAACAGGTCGTACATTATACAGTTTTACAGGTAATAGTACAGTGTTTCACATTACTAACAAAATTTGTTCTGAGCAATAAAATAGGGGTAATAACAAAGCCTTTCAAAGACAATTTTTTTAGTTGTAGTAAACGGAGTGCTAAAATAATGAATGCTAGTAATTTAGCAGGAAATAATAGAAAAACAGAAAAAGGTGATCTGAAGATTTTCTTAAATAAAATGTAACATGTGTATTACGATTCGTCCTGCTGCTGTTCCATGTGGGACGACCTGAAGTAGCATACAAAATTGCTTCTTATTACATTAAAAAATGAAATACAGCATGAGTGACTGTGTGTATCTGTTTTGTGTAAGAATAGTACTACTTATTACATCTTTTATGTGCTTATGTAGGGCATACCTGTTGCACTATTTGTATTGCTATATGTAGACGCATATATACGTGTTGTATGTGTAATGTGATATTGTATGTTTTTGTGCGCGATTCTGAGTGCCTTAGCCAGTGCCACAGGGGAGGGGAGCCTCGAAACTTAAACATCGGGCCTCGCCTCTCCGTACGGCGTAATTCTTAGATATGTACTTATGTTTGCCCTTTTCCATTACATTATTTAATTATCATATTTAAATTGCGGTTTAGATACATGCTTCCTTTTCTTTTATTAATCTTATTTCTCTGTTACACATGCTACATTCCTAACGTTATGAGCCTACGGCTAATGTTATTGTGTTTATGTAATTTCCAGTATCTGAATCTCTATCAATGTCTATGACTGTGCCTGATTTTACGTCCTCCCACGGATTCTGTTATCATGTCCGCTGTGTGTCCTTTCGATATCTGCCTTATGGATTCTCTTGTCCATAGATGTGATGCATTCTTCTTGAAACCTCATCAGCGATGTTGCCCTGAGAACACCATTTGTCTTAGCCTCGTAACATTTATTTGAAGTTACATATTCTGTTACACGTCTTATGTGTGAATGTGTTGCAACGTAATGTCACGTGTTCGGGAGACCCATATGCGCAACATCTGCACGTAGCACTCTGGCTACGGATCATAACCCAGAGGGCTTCTACTGATGTGGTGCCAAAAGCACCCAACATTCTCAGTAGTATGATCCTCTGTCCTCGCCTCACAGTGATTCTGTAAGTAGAGAACCATTCGCTGTCCTCCTGTGGTTTCCAGCGTCACTGAAGGACAAGACGGTTGCTACATGGCGGCGTTTCGTCCAGTCAATTATGATGAAGACTACATAATTACTTTAGCAGGCAGGCGGCTTTTATTGTCACAGTTCTTTGCTTTATAAACTCTTACGCTTAGAGTACAGGGCGTAGTCTTATGTCAACATTTTCTTGCATCGGTGTGCAATGTGAATCGTAGAGCTGAGTGATGGTTTCTTCTAATGGGCGAGGAGTTTCATGGGCCATCTCCAATAATTTGCTTCACATGCTCTTGTAGAATCGATAGACATATGGCTGCCACCTTTGCTGATCACCTAGGACATATTGAATTGCACAGCTGGAATGCACTAGATTCTTGAAAGTGTTCTCCTGTAGATTAGTGCACTGTCTCTCATTAATTAGTTTAACTGCTCATGGGGAGACTCCCATGGTGATAGTGTGATCACTGAGGGGGGAGAGTATTTCGGTGGAATAAAGCAGCAATCTGAATTGAAACACTACATCGACGATTCCACTCACATAGGCTTAATATTACTTCAGTGTCACTATATAACGGATTTTCTAATACCACAATTAGATAACACGATGTCACACTATCACCACGTTGATACATTTACAAGCATCCTCGTTTGAGCTGTGACTGCCCGTAAACAGCATTACTTGCGATGGCTTGCTTACCTTTGAAGGTTCTTCCTCTGGGTAAGCAATTTATCGCTATCTGTTAATAGGTTTTTCAGCAACATTAGAAAGGAGCGAAAGAAAATTTTGGTTTCGATCGCCTTTTTATTACCGTAGAATAATTTTTTTCCTCCTCACTAAACCACTGCAAAGTACGGGTCGGGAGATGCACAGAGCAGCGACCGTATCTCATTATCCATTATCACGCCCCATGACGTGGATTGGGTGTCGAGGCTGGCACCTTCTGCTCCATTACTGGTGGTGGCGTTCAAATGAGCGTTCCATGATGTTACATTTGCGAAAAAATCGCCCCGTGTGTACACCACGCCAAGACAATGTTACAATCGTGATCACTTACACAGCGGGTGCTAGGCTTCTCATATAGCACGGGCCGCAACGTTTCACGAAATTTACAGCACCCTAACACTTGTGCGATGCCAGAGTAATGCCCGTGTGATGCCATCCCACCGTTTGGATTATTTTGGAATAAATTGTTACAGTAATAAGAAATTTGTAACGGGGTCTCCTTCCTACAGAGCACAGAAATCTAATGATTCCTACTGGAAAAGAGCAAAATGGGGAATGGGGAATGGGTTGCAGGCACCCTCATTGACCAACCTTTCCCTCTTTTTCTCCTTTCTTCTTTCTTTCCCTCCCCCTCCCCCTAGGTTACCTTGCCACATGTCGGTAGAGACCTTCAGTAATGTAACATCTGCCAAAAAGTACTGACAGGAGTTGAGTCAGTGTTCTTAGGCAGAACCCACAGTGCTCCTCTAATAGCGTGGGGGTATTCAAGGAAGTATCAGGGGCGTGTGATGAACTGCATAGATCCTACAAGCAACTATGAGAACAAATGAGACAGGTCTGGAAAATCACGGTTGAAGAGAGGATGATCGCGTACCGGGGGTAAAATTTTGAACATGTGTTTGCAACAGCAGATGAGGGCGATATTAGAGAATTAACCGAAACTGTGGAAACAGTACGAAAATTGGCATTGGGAAGCAAGTTGTGAGATGACTGGCACGCTACATGAATAGTGACTTTAGAGAGTGAAGTGCTTAACAACACACGGATGTTACACAGATAGAGTAATGGTTTACACCAGAGCACGTCTAAAAGTATTGGACAAGGGAACTGTAGTGACAAGGCTATTACAGGCATTAGCGGATAGTGTATGGGACTCACTACAGGTAGTGACAAACTTGCAGGAAGCTATACATCAAGCGTTCCATGAACAGCTGAACGTGAACAACTTTTTTCGCATGAATAGTACTTGCTTGGGTTAAAGAAAGCACGGAGCGAAGTAGCGCCTGAGTTCACAAAATCTAACCTTCAACTAACACATAGTAGCAGTAGAAGTGAGAACTGAGTAGGACTGTACATTACAGTTCGATTCCCAGTAGCAGCGACAGAAACGTAGTTAAGTGTTACACCATTTAGACAGACCCAGTGAAATGGGGGATTCGTAAAAAATTTGGGCAGGTGAGGATTAACGGCATATTATTAATTTAGGACGACAGTAGCAGATAAGCGATAATGATGCTGGATGAGTTCCAACATTGTCGAAGGGAGAAGGTCACAGTGCGTCCGACCAGAGTAATACAGACCAGCCAGAGCACACGAGCAGTGCAGTTGATCTTCTCTAAGCACGATGGACTAGATTGTCCGAGGGGTATCGCGGAATCCAGATTGTATATCTAGCAAGTAGTCCTCATTGAATTTACTCTGCTTTTAATGACAGGGTAATAGTTGCGAGTTGTTACATGAAGGAATAAACATGAAAGCCAGATGGAGCGGACTCAAGGGAAGTGGGTATTGAATTAATGGAATTATATGCGACGTAACATGGCCATCGTTTCATCTATTAATCACGGCTATGGGAATCACGCTAACGAACATCTCACACCTACAGATTTATTGGCCAGATGTACTTTTGGAATTACTCCTAACTTCAAATGTAACATTCCTAAATCAAACTCTAGAACTCGACCTCATCCGTTCGCTTGATCGATTCATTGTCGAGCAGGAAGGGCGCATTTCAGCCAAGCAGTTACTGTAGCACGTAGAGCAAGTCAGAGAAGTACAACAACGCATTATAGGGATTTTGACTGCAGTAATACCAAATGCTACGGAGGCACAAACTCTGTTGTGCTTAGCTTTTATTCTTTTGAGGCAGCGGACTGACCATCAGTATAAAACATCAATAGTCCAGATTGCAGTAGACTGGATCCCAAAGCCATTAGAGAGAATGGGAGTGAAACCTTGTAGTGCGACTGCGGACAAGATGAAGATGGGTTAAGGAAAAAGGAATCAAAGGGGCAAGCCACGAAGGCTACATTGCCAGAAGCGCAAAAATAATTGTGATAAATGGACTCTTGAGTAAATATGCAATAAGCAGCATAGTAAGTAAGATTTGATGCAATATCGAATTCACGTGGACAAGCATCCCGCCGTTTTGGTTACAAAATTTCTGTGTATATTTTGTACCAACACGTAGTGTGACATAAAATTGGTTTTAAGGTTGACCCGAGAGTCTGGCCGTTTCTTCTGTAGAGGGGTAATGTAGTGTAACGACCATATATGGGCATATTGTTGTGAGCCAGAGCAGTGTATTGTAGCTGCGATGTCAGTAGGCGATTGTGGGAAGTTGTGACTGTAGTAATTCAAACAGCCAAAACGGTGTTGTGAAACACGTTAGCTTGCAGGATTACCGAGCTCAGTGATATTGCTCGAACTAATTCAGAAGGAGACAAGGCAGTTTTAAACACTGACATTTGCAGTAAGGTTTTACGATATGTGACTGGTAGTGGCATATATGCACAAGAGGGGCACAGCTGGACATTTTTGTAATGGGTTTAGTCTCACAGCTCTACCAGGACAATGAGGCTGTACTGGGCGAAGACGGTACATTGACCTACCACTAGACATCAACTACATGAGACCATGACAGTGCAAAAGCTCTATGCCCTAAATCCATCCCCGGACTTAGTACCATAACACATCTGTGCATTCCAGCCCTCTCCAGCAGCAGTGTCGATTCCTGCCACTGGACAGTGGGTCGCACGCCGAGTACACCAGCCGCCATCCACCATCACCGAGCAGGCATCTCAGCTTGATGGGCATCAATTGCGATGACGAAGACGGGTGTTTCCCGGTTCCATAGCAAAAGCGCCATACGAGAGTACACGCTGTTGGAGTGAGGACTGCAAGGCTGGCTTACTTAACGAGGCTGCTAGTGGTCGAAGGGGGTATCTGCGTCCATACCATGGGGCGTACAAGCAGCCAGACAAGCAAAATTCAGCGGCCAGCCGGCCACTGACACGGTGTAACAAGCAGCGCAGATGCGTCCATAAAGAACATGTTACATATCCAGTTGCCTTTGTACCTTCCATATGCATGTACTCCTTGAAGTACCGTTCTCAATAATGTCTACGATCAGTTATGTTTCTGTTCACTATGCTATCCACCGGATGCACGCAAATCCAAACGATAGTCAAGTCCGTCTCAAACGTTTGTCGGCTCGTCTGGAGTTATACTGCATTCACTACTGTTGTTCCTATATGGCGTCGCTGTTCTCTCAATGCTTTTGGAAGCATAGACAGGCCAGTGGAACATTGTGAGATCCCTACAACCAGACCATAAGTGAGGTAGCTCATTTTTCGAAATACTTCTATGTTGGGGTACCAGTGCCGTGGTGCTCCTCCCTGTACCAAGTTTAAATTTTCGGCATGTTTCAAGTAATCGTATGAAAAGCCAGATATCCTAAATATCCAGGAACATGATCCCTGTAATCGAGCGAGTGAACGAGTGTGCTAGTTTCAGCAGGGAGACGTCTACTAGCAACCCCATGAACCGACAACTTACAACTGTCGTATGATAAACTTTTTCTTTCGATGTGTAAGTTAATCCACTCCAAGTTCATGTCTTTACTCTTGTGAGAGACAGAGTTTTGCGAAACTTGACGGATCTTTTGAAAACACTCTGTAATATAAATTTATAGGTCATGACTTGGCTATTACTGTACGTTCCTAAGGGATTGTGTGTGTGTTTGTGTGTGTGTGTGTGTGTGTGTGTGTGTGTGTGTGTGTGTGTGTGTCGGCTCGATGGGGATGGTTGTTCAAGTCTGGTTGACACATGTCGCGTCCGTCGATCGCGATAACTCCGATCAGTAACTGTTGAAACAAACTCCTCGCTTTGTTTGGTTAGTTACAGATACTATCACCCTTTAACAGATATCCGCGTATCGATGGGGCAGCACGCCGAAATATATAAGTGGCTCTCGCTTATAATTGACGCAATGGTGTTCGAAGGATGTCTTCTTTACTGCTACACACAGTGACTGCACCGCTCGGTACCGCAAAAACTCCCTTAATCTGAAACAATAAACCAAATATCTTTCGCGTGTTCGCGACGGGCTTATGAGCTCACGCAGACTTGATAATAGTAGTTTTTATGCCCGGTTTGGAAAATGAATGTTCAAACGTAGATAATTTGATATCCCGAAGTATAAATTCCACCATTCAAGCCAATGCCACATTGTAGTCTTGCGAGGATGTTGATTTGTGAAGTATTATAGCGTCGTTAATGCGTCGCTACGGTGCTTATTCAACAACTCCTACGTCATAAATCCAGAGATAATGTGTTCTCTAAATAACGTACAGAAAGCGTCGTAATAAAAAGTTCAATTACTGTTCACTGTAATTAATGTCACTCAATCACCTTTAGCTTCGGCCTTCTATCAAGAAAATGGCCCTAGTTATATTATTAATAATCAGATATAGTACGAGAGATCAAGAATACTCTTAAGTGACAATCTAGAAGAAACTGTCAATCTATTAAAAGCCTTGGCTGAAGAAGTAGCTCCTGTACGGAAACGCAAGAAACATGCTTGATGGAATGAGGAATGCGATGTAGCTATTCAACGCAGACATAAGGCCTGGTTAAATGACCAACAAAAGAGAACTGAAAGCTCTAGGTACGAATTAATAAATGCTAGACGATCAACCGCCAAAGAAATTAGAAGGGTCAAAAGGCAATTTCATAAGGAATCGCTAAAATCTATAGAGGATGCTTTGAATCGTCACAAGACAAGAGATTACTATCAGTCATTCAAACAGTACCAGTGGAAATGCAGTCCACCTACTCTTATGATGAAGGATACAAACGGAAAGGTGGCACATAACAATTATGACAATTCAATGATATTGGCTAAATATTTGAAACAGTTACTAAATAGCGCGGAACCTGAACATATTTTGGAAATTGACCCCTATCCAAGAAACAAAACTCACTTCGGAATCACAGAGATGCAAGTGAGAACCGACTAGTGGCAGAACTTCGGAAATATGCAAATGTAAAAACTATTCTGAACTTACACAAATATCTTACTGACATTTGGAATACTGAGAAGTTACGAGAGGAATGGAATGTTGCAATAATCCATCCACTACACAAAAAAGGAGATAGATTGGATACAAATAGTTATAGGGGTATATACCCGCTGGATATTACCTATAAAAATTTTTCCAAGGTTCTGTATTTCAGAATTCATGAACAGCTTGATGGAGAACTAGGCGAATATCACGAAGGCTTTCGCCCAGGACGAAGCTGTCCTGATCAAATTATTAGTCTCAAATGGATAATGAAACATCAAACGGTCAGGGACAAGAAACTAGTTATCACGTTTGTCGATTTTAAAAAAGCCTACGATGGTATCCATCGTGAATCTCTACTGTCAATTCTTAAAGAATTTGGTTTACATCAGAAACTTGTCAATCTCGTTGCAGTCACCCTTCGACATACAAAAGCTAGAGTAAGGTTCAGAAATGAATTCTCTGAATCTTTTGAGATTCATACTGGCCTTCGACAAGGCGATGCATTGTCTCCATTATTGTCAAATTGTGTGCTGGAGAAAATCACACGTGAATGGATCAAGATATGCCCACCATCTGTTAAGACTGGAAGAAAGATTCGACTTAACTGCCTTGCATTTGCAGATGATTTGGCGCTGTTAGCAAACAATATTGATTAAGCAAAGGTTCAGACAGAACAACTAGAACGTTTAGTGGCAAAGGTCGGAATGCAAATTTCGTTTGAGAAAACAGAAATGATGCCCAGCTTCCCAATTGACACAACCCATATCGTACTCCTTAATGATCAAAAAACTAAGGTAGGAAACAAATTTAAGTATCTTGTTGAGATTATTACCTGGAATGTTAATGAAAAATCATCAATAGATAGTAGAACACTAAAACTTCAGCGAGCGCTGAGAACCACGTGGCCAACCTACAAAAAACGATCTCTCTCAATAAATGCTAAATTTCGACATTACTCCTCCGTCGTTAAACACTGTTCAGAGTAAATACTCAAGCAACAACTGACAAATTGCAGAGAGTTGATAGAAGAATACTTTGAACAATTGTCAGTAAGAAACACCAAGTTAATGGGTAGTGGAGGCTTTTGCTCAATTCAGCAATGTATTGTTGTTCTTGTTGTTGTCTTCAGTCCTGAGACTGGTTTGATGCAGCTCTCGATGCTACTCTATCCTACGCTAGCTTCTTCATCTCCCAGTACCTACTGCAACCTACATCCTTCTGAATCTGCTTGGTGTATTCATCTCTTGGTCTCCATCTACGATTTTTACCCTCCACGCTGCCCTCCAATACTAAATTGGTGATCCCTTGATGCCTCAGAACATATCTTACCATCCTATCCCTTCTTCTAGTCAAGTTGTGCCACAAACTTCTCTTCTCCCCAATCCTATTCAACACCTCCTCATTAGTTATGTGATCTACCCATATAATTTTCAGCATTCTTCTGTAGCACCACATTTCGAAAGCTTCAGTTCTCTTCTTGTTTAAACTATTTATCGCCCTTGTTTCACTTCCATACGTGGATACACTCCATACTAATACTTTCAGAAACGACTTCCTGACACTTAAATCTATACTCGATGTTAACCAATTTCTCGTCTTCAGAAACGCTTTCCTTCCCATTGCCAGTCTACATTTTATATCCTCTCTACTTCGACCATCATCAGTTATTTTGCTCCCCAGATAGCAAAACTCCATTACTAATTTAAGTGTCTCATTTCCTAATCTAATACCCTCAACATCACCCGGCTTAATTCGACTACATTCCATTATCCTCGTTTTGCTTTTGTTGATGTTCATCTTACATCCTCCCTTCAAGACACTATCCATCTCGTTCAACTGCTCTTCCAAGTCCTTTGCTGTCTCTGACAGAAGTACTATGTCATCGGCGAATCTCAAAGTTTTTATTTCTTCTCCATGGATTTTAATACCTACTCCGAATTTTTCTTTTGTTTCCTTCACTGCTTGCTCAATATACAGATTGAATAACATCGGCTAAAGGCTACAAACCTGTCTCACTCCCATCCCAACCACTGCTTCCCTTTCATGCCCGTCAACTCTTATAACTGCCATTTGGTTCCTATACAAATTGTAAATAGCCTTTCGCTCCCTGTATTTTATCCCTGCCACCTTCAGAATTTGAAAGAGCGTATTCCAGTCAACATTGTCAAAAGCTCTGTCTAAGTCTACAAATGCTAGAAACGTAGGTTTGCCTTTCCTTAATCTATTTTCTAAGATAAGTCGTAGGGTCAGTATTGCCTCACGTGTTCCAGTATTTCTACGGAATCCAAACTGATCTTCCCCAAGGTCGGCTTCTACTAGTTTTTCCATTCGTCTGTAAAGAATTCGTGTTTGGATTTTTCAGCCATGACTCATTAAACTGATAGTTCGGTAATTTTCACATCTGTCAACACCTGCTTTCTTTGGGATTGGAATTATTATATTCTTCTTGAAGTCTGAGGGTATTTCGCCTGTCTCATACATCTTGCTCGCCAGATGGTAGAGTTTTGTCAGGACTGGCTCCCCCAAGGCCGTCAGTAGTTCTAATGGAATGTTCTCTACTCCCGGGGCCTTGTTTCGACTCAGGTCTTTCAGTGCTCTGTCAAACTCTTCACGCAGTATCATATCTCCCATTTCATCTTCATCTACATCCTCTTCCATTTCCATAATATTGTACTCAAGTACATCGCCCTTGTATGCACCCTCTATATACTCCTTCCACCTTTCTGCTTTTCCTTCTTTGCTTAGAACTGGGTTCCCATCTGAGCTCTAGATATTCATACAGCAATGTATATAGAAAGTGGCCATTATTGGTACATTGCGGAGAAGAAGGACTGCATTTTTCGGCCACATATCCCGCCTACCGAATACTAGAATCCTGAAGCAACTTTTTGACTACTTCTGGAACAGTAAAACCAAAAACGTCTGGATTAAAGAAGTTCAAAGTCATCTGGATGAACTGAAAATCACCACACATCAAATTCAACACAGAGAAGAGAAACTGCTTCAGAAGAACAAATACACACGGCTGACATTCAAACCATCAGAACGGAAGAAGTATGTCATATCTGCAAAAGAACGAGCAGCCAGATTACAGCGAATGAAGAAGTTTTGGGAAACGAAGAAATTGCTAACTGCTAGGACCTTAACTTAATCATTGTAGACTCTTTTGTATTCTGTTTGATTTTAGTGCTCCAATGTGGGCGTAAACGATGTAAATAAATAAATAAATAATATCACTAAATCACCTTTAGCTTCGGCCTTCTATGAAGAGAATACTTATTTCACAGTTACACAATAAAGTTAAATGATGTAGACGACACTAAGTATTAAAGTTATAACTCAGTTTATTGAACTTCTAAATTACTTAACGATTGCAATAGAAAGCACACCGGTCTGTCAATCAAGGAATTGAAGCTACGATTTGCATAATCAATTCTGACATTGACTGCAGCTTCCGACAACATGGTGAGCTTCTGAATTCTTCATGATTGCTTGTATATGTTTCATACTCAAGTCTATTTGTAGAGTTTATGTCGGCGTTTGGTGTATTGCTGTCTCCTTCAATGTTCGTGATGATGACAGATCACGGCGACTACGTCCCGTAAGTGATTAAGTATCAGACGAGTTATTTTTCCCTCGCGTATAATAACTGTCCCGTTGTCTGGCTAAACGGTAAATGTTCTATCACTTTTCTTCAGAATTTTGACTAATACGTCAAGACGATACTTGAAAACTTTAAAATTCCACATAGGTCGGAAACAATCTGATATCGGTCAATAAGCGTGCTCTACAAGAGAGCGAATTAACATACCTATTGAGGTATATCATTGTAGTCGCAGCGAACTTACAGCTCCATGCGGCTGCAACCCTTTTCTTGCATAAATGTTATCTCTGATCACTTTATCTCGTCTGGGTTTTAATTTTCATGAAGCATATATTTTGAATTCTTTATTTAGAGTTTTATGCTCCGTAGATTAATTGATCATCTGATAGACATTACTTTGGTTCTTTCCGTGGAATAGATGTTGTTAGTTCCCTAGTATTTCTGTTGGTCAAATTTCAATAGTGTTAATATTTTGTTGCCAGTAGCTACCTTCAATGTTAGGATAATTAATGTTTATGTCTTTTGCTGTCAATAGGGATGTCATTAGGGGCTCTATATTTGGGGTATTATAATTGGCAGTATATACACAGAACAGATACTAGCATAATCTGCTTTAATAGAATTTAATTATCACATACGCATCTGGTAGCTGATATTAAGACGTTTCTACAAAAGTCGGACTTGAAACTATATCTGTTGTGTCTAGGCAAGACAGCCTAGACACAATGAGAGGAAGCCGAAAGGTACGCGCTAAGCTAAAGCCGGATGCGTGAGGTCTGAAACAGGATACGTAATGAAGGCTATTAAGAAAAGTACGTAGCTTCGGGAATACTTAACTTTAATCCATCCTTTTGGTACATCTGGAGATTGTGGCGATACAAGTGAGACTCTTTAGATACATGCAATGTTACTAATGGCGCCTTGCTAGGTCGTAGCCATTGACTTAGCTGAAGGCTATTCTAACTATCTGCTCTGCAAATGAGCGAGGCTTCGTCAGTGTAGTCGCTAGCTACGTCGTCCGTACAACTGGGGCGAGTGCTAGTCCGTATCTCGAGACCTGCCTTGTGGTGGCGCTCGGTCTGCGATCACACAGTGGCGACACGCGGGTCCGACATGTACTAATGGACCGCAGCCGATTGAGTGTTTATGGAAAAAGTTCAAGGCAATCGTAAAATGCGTTTTAGACAGGTACGTGCCGAGTAAAACTGTGAGGGACGGGAGAAACCCACCGTGGTACAACAACAAAGTTAGGAAACTACTGCGAAAGCAAAGAGAGCTCCACTCCAAGTTTAAACGCAGCCAAAACCTCTCAGACAAACAGAAGCTAAACGACGTCAAAGTTAGCGGAAGGAGGGCTATGCGTGAAGCGTTCATTGAATTCGAAAGTAAAATTCTATGTACCGACTTGACAGAAAATCCTAGGAAGTTCTGGTCTTACGTTAAATCAGTAAGTGGCTCGAAACAGCATATCCAGACACTACGGGATGATGATGGCATTGAAACAGAGGATGACACGCGTAAAGCTGAAATACTAAACACCTTTTTCCAAAGCTGTTTCACAGAGGAAGACCGCACTGCAGTTCCTTCTCTAAATCCTCGCACAAACGAAAAAATGGCTGACATCGAAATAAGTGTCCAAGGAATAGAAAAGCAACTGGAATCACTCAATAAAGTCCACTGGACCTGACGGGATACCAATTCGATTCTACACAGAGTACGCAAAAGAACTTGCCCCCCTTCTAACAGCCGTGTACCGCAAGTCTCTAGAGGAACGGAGGGTTCCAAATGATTGGAAAAGAGCACAGATAGTCCCAGTCTTCAAGAAGGGTCGTCGAGCAGATGCGCAAAACTATAGACCTATATCTCTTACGTCGCTCTCTTGTAGAATTTTAGAACATGTTTTTTGCTCGCGTACCATGTCATTTCTGGAAACCCAGAATCTACTATGTAGGAATCAACATGGATTCCGGAAACAGCGATCGTGTGAGACCCAACTCGCCTTATTTGTTCATGAGACCCAGAAAATATTAGATACAGGCTCCCAGGTAGATGCTATTTTTCTTGACTTCCGGAAGGCGTTCGATACAGTTCCGCACTGTCGCCTGATAAACAAAGTAAGAGCCTACGGAATATCAGACCAGCTGTGTGGCTGGATTGAAGAGTTCTTAGCAAACAGAACACAGCATGTTGTTATCAATGGAGAGACGTCTACAGATGTAACCTCTGGTGTGCCACAGGGGAGTGTTATGGGACCATTGCTTTTCACAATATATATAAATGACTTAGTAGATAGTGTCGGAAGTTCCATGCGGCTTTTCGCGGATGATGCTGTAGTATACAGAGAAGTAGCAGCATTAGAAAATTGTAGCAAAATGCAGGAAGATCTGTAGCGGATAGGCACTTGGTGCAGGGACTGGCAACTGACCCTTAACATAGACAAATGTAATGTATTGCGAATACATAGAAAGAAGGATCCTTTATTGTATGATTATATGATAGCGGAACAAACACTGGTAGCAGTTACTTCTGTAAAATATCTGGGAGTATGCGTGCGGAACGATTTGAAGTGGAATGATCATATAAAATTAATTGTTGGTAAGGCGGGTACCAGGTTGAGATTCATTGGGAGAGTGCTTAGAAAATGTAGTCCATCAACAAAGGAGGTGGCTTACAAAACACTCGTTCGACCTGTACTTGAGTATTGCTCATCAGTGTGGGATCCGTACCAGATCTGTCTGACGGAGGAGATAGAGAAGATCCAAAGAAGAGCGGCGCGTTTCGTCACAGGGTTATTTGGTAACCGTGATAGCGTTACGGAGATGTTTAATAAACTCAAGTGGCAGACTCTGCAAGAGAGGCGCTCTGCATCGCGGTGTAGCTTGCTCGCCAGGTTTCGAGAGGGTGCGTTTCTGGATGAGGTATCGAATATATTGCTTCCCCCTACTTATTCCTCCCGAGGAGATCACGAATGTAAAATTAGAGAGATTAGAGCGCGCACGGAGGCTTTCAGACAGTCGTTCTTCCCGCGAACCATACGCGACTGGAACAGGAAAGGGAGGTAATGACAGTGGCACGTAAAGTGCCCTCCGCCACGCACCGTTGGGTGGCTTACGGAGTATCAATGTAGATGTAGATGTAGATGTAGATGTAGAAAGCTACCACCTAGCAAGTGTGGTGTCTGGCGGTGACACCACAATATCTGTACTGCTTAACGTTAGTAGGGGAGCGTGCAACCTCGAAACATTTCTGAAATTTGCGCCTCTAGCCAGTCCTGTAAAAGGAGTATGACGTAATGTTTTACTCCATTTTGAAACGAAACCTTTCACTTACGTTTGCTGTAGTCTTTTTCTGAAATTGGAAAAATAAGTTTTTACCGAATGTGAAAAACTATTCCGAGGTAGAAAATGGTCATGTAGTAGGAGCAAATATTCTACTTAAATTTAAAAGGGTTCGAATAGAGAAGATCTTGTCGGTACTGTATGTACTGTATGTGTTACATTGTTACTGTAGTACATACCATTAGTCAGTAAGTGAAATAAAACTGAAGAGCAGTATTATCAAATAAATTACAAGCTAAAATCATTTTGAAATAGAAGCTATTAGCCATCACTTCAAATTTTCGGGAACGGAAATTTTTTTTAAGACTCTAATGAAACTCAATTTATTTGTAAATATCACCTGTTCCATGGCAAAAGGACCTTCCGTTTCAAGGTACAACATGGCGTATGACTAACGAAGTATGTCTTAAGGTAAACACTTTATTTAGCTAGTGTAAAAAGATATGAAGAACTTTACTCACCATAAATATTTGTGACTGCAGAATTATTAATATCTCCAAAATAGCTTTAATATATTATACACCACTTAAATATGTGGAATTCTTAACACTTACAAACGCTGCACTAAACATAGCCTCATGTCTCACAACAACACAAACAGCATAAAATGCCCGAAACGGCGATCTAGAGTTTCCTTTCCTTCACGGAATTGCAAAATCGCTCACTATATCGAAATATCGACCAGGAAACATTACATTTTCCTAGATACAGTATCCTCAAATTACAGCACTCGCCCCTAATATACAATTGTTAAGATATAGAAGTGTTATTTGTTACGTGCCACATTTGGCGTCGCCATTGACCCGTTACCAGCCCAGTCGTCGCCGTCTGGTGGAAAAACCCCGAAAAGCTTTATTGTGTCCATAATAATTACACACATATTACCGTGTTAGGGGTAATGCCTCATTTCGTTATTGTGATTTACAGGTGATTTGGGAGTTTATTAGTTCTCCAGTACTTACGTGATAAGCTGCTTGGCTTGCAATTTGTTTTTCACTTAATGTCAGACATAGGTTAGTTCCATGCCTTAGGGTCAAAATTATGCAAACGTCTTGAGGATTTTTAACTGTGGACATTGACTGTTACGATGCGAGTCGGTAACCATTAATTTTTGAGGAGACAAGTGTTACATCCTTACTCTTAGCTGGCTGTAAGGTGGCAAATGGATCCGTCTCCGTAGGAATCTGGACAGGCAAGCAAAAGATAAGTTGACACAAGTGCATTTTAAATAAATATTTTTACTCAACTTGTGCGAGAGAGCTGTGGCAGCCGAGGCCAGCTATAAGCAGAGGCCCGATAAGGGTGTGCTTCTACCTACACAGAATGTTTGCCCGTAGAGCTAGCTACCAGCAGCCCGGTGTAACGTTCATCACCAACTAGCAAAGTAATTTTGAATTAGAAGAGTGGTGCCCAAGTGCCCGCCGTTTTAACACCGTCCTGGCGCTCTTCATCGGTTGGTGGCCTGCTGGTTTGTCATTGGTGGAGAAGCTCAAAGTGTCGCTCGCGGCGCCCGCAAAATCTTCGAGGAGCCGGACTACGTCGATCAAATGAACTGTTGGCCGTAAAGGAATAGCAGATTTCGTTGACACAAGTAATGTTACCTCGTAGCCGCTACTTTAGCTCGTATCAGCTATTCAAAGCAATGGAAATGTAAATGTCGTGTGGCTAGGGCCTCCCGTCGGGTAGACCGTTCGCCTGGTGCAGGTCTTTCGATTTGACGCCACTTCGGCGACCTGCGCGTCGATGGGGATGAAATGATGATGATTAGGACAACACAACACCCAGTCCCTGAGCGGAGAAAATTTCCGACCCAGCCGGGAATCGAACCCGGGCCCTTAGGATTGACAGTCTGTCACGCAATGACTTCCGATGATAAAGCACGCACTGTAGCTTTATCTTTTGTCAAAAGTGACGTCTGCATTTGGCCACTTAATTTGCACACCTGGCTAGTTCACCAGTACTCTCAACATTTTATTCATTGAACTGTGGGCTGCATATGCCAGTATGAAATTTTCACTCTGCAGTGGAGTGTGCGCTCATGTGAAAATTCCTGGTAGAGTAAAACTGTATGCCGGACCGAGATTCGAATTCGGGACCTTTGCCTTTCGCGGGCAAGTTCTCTACCATCTGCACTACCCATGCAGGACTCACTGCTGTACTTCGGCAGGTACCTCGTCTCCTACCTTCCAAACTTCACAGAAGCTCTCCTGCGGAACTTGTAGAACTAGCACTCCTAGAGGAAAGGATATTGCGGAGACATGGCTTTGCCACACTCTGGGGGATGTTTCTAGAATGAAATTTTCGCTCTGCGTGTGCTGATATAAAACTCTGGTCGCCCAGCGTGTTCGGTCAGAGGGTGAGCTGCTCTCTGTAATAAAAAACTGAGTTAATGGATCAATGATGAACTTGATCAAGCGTCATGGGACGTCCGCCCTTAAGAAACAGAACGAACAATAACGAACAAAACGACATAAAAAAGATGTTAGAGTACTTTCCCGCGAAAGGCAAGGGTCGTGAGTTCGAGTCTCGGACCGGCACACAGTTTTAATCTCCCAGGAAGTTTCTTCTACGTGGCTCGAAAATATTTTCTGACGCTCTACTGTGCAAACAATTTTTTTATCGTCATTCTTGGCCGTCTCCCCTCCGCTCCAAAGAACTTGTTTTTAATAAATTTCTATCCATGGACATAACTTCCTTGTAATCGGGATGTTGTCAGTTTCAAAACTTTCTAGCTTATTTAAATAAAGGCTGACATATGAAAGATAAATACTCTGGAAAAAGAAGCAGAAATTGCTAGCCTTGTGATGAACATGAGTAAAAGTTGCAGAATGTAGGAGCCATTATTCGTGAGGGAACAGCAGCTGGAGAGTGCCAGCTCATTCTTGTAGGTGGATGGTGTGGTGACAGAAGAATGCGGAGGTGCAGAAGACGTGGAGAACGGCATAAAGTGGTTAATACAAATATGAAGGCTGCCCTTCAGTGAAGATGGAAACTAGACAATAATGTAACGTCAATGTTACAGAGCTTAAATAGTAGCTGTCTCCAGAGCATCATGAATGGCGGCCAGAAAATATAAGTAATAATGAGTTCTGGACGTAAACAAACCGAATACGTGTAGAAGAACAGATACTTGAGAGAAGTTGTATGTGGCACACATTGGGGAAGCCAGACGTAGCAAAAGAAAATAAGACATTAATGGAACGAGGGAATAGGAAGAGAGGCAGGCCAAGAGGCATATGGCAGAGGATGGTGGGAGTCAGGAGAGTTGGCAAGACCTCGTCGCAACTGAAGGAAACTGTCAAAGGTGAATGGTGAGTCATCCTGGTTGCTCTATGTCCCAAACAGGCAAAAGAATTAAGTGAAGTAAGTACCTAGAATAATTAACACTAAATATTCAACCATCAGTAAGTAACTGTAAACAGTGCTAAACTACGCTGTGGAAAATCACTGAAGAATGTGAATTGTTTTGCAAAGTAGCGCTACCAATCGGGCAACCCGTTATGTGCTATTAAAAAATAGTCTTTTCGAAACAGATACCTGGCGCACATGACTTAACAGTGTACCGCCTGAAATTACTGACTCAATATCAGAAACCATTCAGTGTTTCCATGTCGTTTCAGAGTACATTAACAACAATCTAGCAACTGATATGGTGCGACATAAATGAATGGAAACATAGGAAACGCTGGAACAATCATACGGTTTGAAATTTGCATATGCCACTTTGGGACAACGCATCGAGACATCTAGCAAAGTAACCACTAAACAATTCGAAGCAGTGCATTCAACAGGCAAGGTAATACTTACCGTCCTTTTCGGCGTCCAAGGTTCGATACTCGTTGAATTCTCCGTACATTGTTAACAGCGACGTGTACTGTGAGAAAATTCGTTGCCTACACAAGTCCCATGAGAGCAAATGGCGTGCGTTGCTTATGGAAGCAGTGAGTCTGCTCTACGTCAGTGTGCTTCCACAGAAAGCGTAATGGCCAAGTTGAAATGGGAGCAGCTTGCGCCTCCGCCCTACATGCCGGACACATCGCCCTGCGACTTCTGCGTGTTGCCCTTCTAAACAAACATCTCATAGCCAAGCGTTTCAACTCGGACGACAAGTGGACCGGGGGGGACACCACAATGGAGAACTGGCTCCTATCACAGCCAGAAGAATTCTGAAAAATTCTGAAAAGAGGCAATCGTTTGGATCGTGAAACCGTGGGACGGTTGTGCTCAGGCCCCTGGTGATTGCTTTGAATATAGACTTCAGCTACACCCACAGCGCTGTTTCGCTTATTTTCTTTTGAACACCCTACACAAAACTGATTTGTAATTACCTACATCCACACAGCGAAACGTATGTGGGCAAGACGTTAGGTATCAGCACCAAATGGCAAATGTACCTTCTGGCGGCTAACGTATATGTTGCGAGGATCGAATCGTTACATTTTTAGTGCCATGTTACATTAATAAACGTTTCAATAACACAACACTGCAAATGATACAGATGTGATCACGATCACTTCCAGCTTTCCTTGGAGTAGTGCATAATTCATTACATTTTGGGCCTGCAACAGTGTCAACCCTTCTACAGGCATTTACCCAACGTATCCTCTGGTCATCCTTCGAGTGAGTTAATTTCTTGTCTCATTCCGAAGATTACCAGAGGTACGAGCCCAAAATATCAATAGAATGGATGACACGGCTGGAGGCCCTGCATTTAATGAATTAAATGTATTCTTCTCTAAATGACTGCATTGTTGTGTCTGTCAAAAATAGACTGTATATGCCTACTTTTATGAAAAGGTGGTTATATCCTAGTTCACTTTCGGTGAATAAACTTCCCTTCCTGAGAGTGAGGATGATAAGGAAGAAAGTAATATAATAAACTATTGCATCTTCCTCTTTTACATATTTTGAAACATAAAAACAGTGGCATCACGTCGCCGCAGAATATTGTGCAGACAACATATAGCTTTGCTTTAACCGGAGTGGACCTGCAAGTTTTGCATTGTCTTCTCCAGTTGGATGTTCAAGTGAAAATCTGTGTGTTGAATTTCCCTTCTGCTTCCTTTGAACGCCAAACTCACCTGTCTCCATCCACATGTATGTAATATTTAGGGTCATTCTGCTATATGTTAGACAAGAATTTAAAGAGCAAATACCGAATACCATCACCTCCACAAAATAAAATAGTCACTGTTATATTCATCATTTGGATTTGCACCTACTTGTGTTTTTAGTGTTTGCAGTTAAAATTGTTGGATGTAAGGGCCCCGAGTCATGCAAACACCGTTTTCTCAAAGTTCCCAAACATGTTTCAGCACCTCTGTGCCATCATCAGTGGATTTCTGTTTTATTTAATGTGTAAAGTGACCATTTTTACTAAATGATTACAAAATTACTGAAATATTGTTTGAACTATATATTTCTGTAATTTTGTGATCATTTAGTAAAAATGTTCACATTACAGGTTAAATAAAACAGAAACCCACTGATGATAGCACAGAGGTGCTGAAACATGTGTAGTAACTATGAAGAAACTTTGCATAACTGGCGGAATTTACAGCCAACAGTTTTAGTCATTGTTATGTTCCACGAAAGAAGATTCAGTTTCTATATTTAAACATGGGTTTTTCGCAGGTTGTGGAACATCTATAATCCATTAAAGGAACGCTAGGGAAACGTTTATCTTTTCCTGAGATCGCCAGGAATCGTTGTAATCCATTTTCTTAACTCTTAAAGCCTCTTTATGTTTGAGGCTAGCCTGATGACGGTCAGACGTCATTGGTTCCACAGCACGCCATTCCTATTACTCGCTGTCCACCCAATCTGCTTTCAGACAACAACAACGGCTCCTCCATTACCTCGAGTGGATCATTAGTGCGATATTATTTAGTCATAAACCACTAATATTTGATTTAGCACATGAGATTTCGATTAACAGCAGTGCGATAAAATTCTGAGGACATAAAGCAATGGTTTAATGGGATAATCTCTATGCTTCAGACGATCAGAATCAGATAAGGGGTAGAGTGTACATCTATTCCTAATCTCCTACTGAAAAGTTCATTTCATTTTACATTTAGGTGTATTGCAAATCCTTCCCCTACTTTCAGACTGACAACTTCTGGCAATTGTTCTTGTTAAGTTTACTGAAATAATGGGTAGACACATAGTTCCATAAAACATACCAGTTACCGCTCGAGATTCTAATGAGTCGTTTCACACTAAGGGTAACCTATATGATTTATAAAAATTTACGAATTTTAAGTCTGCAGAGACGCTCAATCCCTAAGTAAATTTTAGAAAGGAGTCACATTACTAAAATCTACTAATGTGATTGTTCTGCTACAGTTTCTTTTCAATAGCAACAGAAACTACTTGAAAATAATTGGGGATTTGCTATGATAAAGCCCTGTCTGTGGTAAAATAACATCGAATTTCGGGAGGTCAAATCTGTTCTGCGGTTTGAGGAAGACGTCGGTAGATCATGAACCTTTTATGAGCGTTTAGACTATTACGAGTCGTATTCCACTGCAAAAAATGATAAATTAAATTTACACATAGAGACGCCATCTGGAATGCTTTACACGACTACTGCATTTGTTAAGGTCGTAAATATAATTTAGTATCAGCAGTCTGAAACTTAAAAGTGTACTATAAATCATTATAACCGGGAAGAAAACAACGTACGCATTCAAGTTTATCACAACTACGAAAAATGTGATAGACAAAAATAATAACTACCATAGAGTCAATACAGGCAGCGCACATCTAGGTGGGCGTCATCCTCTAGCAAGGATTGAAAAAGAAAATTTAAAAGCAGAAATAACCATTTTTAAACTGGCGGTTCATTTATTCAGCGTTCGAATGTGAATCAGATTACTTAATGTGACGCCTTTAACTGTGGCCCAGTATTCGGCAACAATCGTTCCAAGTGTTCAAGAAGCCACAGATGAGTCCATTAACGTGAAATATACCTTTAGCTGAGCATTGAGTTTCACTAATTATAATTCATAGTTGCTTTCACATGTATATTCTGCGAACATCTGTAAATCGTGCGGTAAACGATATTTTTTCCACTGTTTATTAAGGTCTCCCCGGTCCGTCAACGTACAAAAAATGAGTGTAATGACTGCTTGTATGCTAGTGTGAGTAATGGTTTTCAGCGAAGGTGTTACAAACAGAATTAATATGTTTAAGCAGTTTAGTGGTGGCAGAACAAATGTTCATGACGAAAAGAAGAGTGAAAGACGTTCTATTTAGACTGATGATTTGGTGCGAAATGATGAGAAAATTGTTTGTGAAGGCCACCAATTGACAAGAGGTGAACTTTCTTCATTATTTCCACAACTCTCTAGAACTCTGTTTACGAGACACACACCAAAATGCTGAATTATAGGAAACTATGCGGAAGATGGGTCCCAAAACAGCTAACAGAGCAGCACAAGAGAAATCGGGTCAGCAGCGTCTGTGAGTTCCTTGAGAGGCTTGCATTGGAAGGTGAGGATGTACTGAGCTCTATTGTGACTGGAGATGAAATGTGGGTGGCTCATTACAAGCCTGAAACAAAACAACAGTCGTTACAGAGGCATCACACCAATTCTCCATCTGTTAAGAAGTTCAGAAGCACAATTTCGGGCAAAAGAATCTTGGTCCTAATGTTTTGGTACAGAAAGGGAATCAATTTGATCGAATTGCTAACTCTAGGACAGAAAATCAGTGTACAATGATATTGTGAAATACTTAGAAAACCTGACTGGCACCTTCAGATTATCATCTTTTCTCCTTCCTGAAGACACACATGGGTGGAATTAAATTTGCAGTGGACGAGCTGGCGAGAGAATTCTTCGAGGAGGGCATAAAGAAACTTGTGCCTCAGCTCATCACAGACATGGTAAGGGATGGCGATTACGTTAAAAGCAATTAACAAGTCTGTAAACAATATCTACAACTTTTTCAAATACACTTTTTCTAAAAGAACATAAAAATCTAGTACACTTAATTTCTGAAAATACTTCGTTTTACCCAAATGGAGCAGTGTGTAGGTGGTGATTTAGGATTCAATTTATTACCCAGTTAGGGTAATTTAAGACCCAAGGTGGTGTCCAATTTGACCAAGATAATCAAACATAGCTGCCCAATATGGTGGAAGGTCGAACGGTCACGAAGATGACGGATATGTGCAGTGTCGTAAAAGTCACCCCACAATCCCCAGGCCCAATAGTTCTTCCAGCTTCCATAGCAATGCAGTCGAGAACTCTCACTCATCTTAGCATCTGGGCTTATCAGCCATCAGATGGACTCGGTGCTCGTTCTCTGTACACCGCACTCGAAGATTGATCATCATGAAGCTTTACCTAAGATCTGCAAGCTCCAGAAAGAAAAAGACACCCAACCAGTCGAATGTAAAAATCAATCCATTCCTGAAAACCAGCACTGGACAAACAATTGACAGACGCTGAGTTTCGACTATCTCCAATGTCTGCACTACCACGCACCAAGCTGCAGCTACATGATTTCAGAACACTGCTGTTCCACCATTATTTATCTACTGATTGACTCAGATTCTAGACGTGTAAATGCAGGAATAGTACCAAAGAGAGACAGAACAGTAATAATAGAAATTTTAATGTTCAACGCAGGGCTAAAGTGCATTTTATTGACGTGGAGCAGGACTAACTACGTAACATGATGGAACTCACCGAGGTTCAGATGCTGGGAGAGTGTGACTCGTCTCATCCTCCTCTGGATATATACATCTTCGGCAAGAAAGCTTCCGTCATCGACATGTATGGTGCTCCAACACTGAGGTTAACTTCTGGAGATTCTTCGCAATGCATTTATTTACATCATTCAAGTTCTATGAACCGTGTGGTTTTTACAGTGCACTTCGGATTGTGACAGAGAGGCAGGTATTGAATCTATCGAAGCAGAATTTACAAATGGAATCGCTGATTATGTTGTCACTCCTATTGTTTCGAACACAATTCAAGGCAGATTTAAGGAGCATACAAACAATTATTCATATAATATTGCTGTGGATGATAACTGTTTACAGATTGTAGTAATAGTTCGATAACAAACTGTGATGTATACCACAAAATTGTTCCATTTACACCAATTCTGTTTTTATTTTTTTATTTTTTAACTTCTAATATGATCGAAAAGTTCATAAATATGCACAATTATTGCAGATCAGACGTTATGCAACTTGCTAAGGTTCATATGAAATAGGGTAGTCCAACTGATTGAGCTAAAGTCACTATACATTTCATAACGATTTTAAGAACGAGAAAAGCGCACGTAATATATTGAAAAGAAATTATTTTATTCGTTCCCTTTTACAGCCCTCACAATGCAGTTTAATATATTGCCTTCAGTCTGACGTTCAACATTCCAATAATAATGATTATAGCAAAAATCATACTTAGAAATAAACACAAGAGTCTGAAATACTTGAGGTAATATGTGAAAGCTGTGTGAAGTAAAAAAATGAGAGGGGGATCAGTTATTTAGGAAACAGATAATAGTTAATCGCATTCTAATTGTGACAGTCTTTTTATATAATTTTCATGAATTTCAAAATATAGGTCCACATACTTTTAGATTTAAGCCACTCAAACCAGTAAAATGCATTAACACTCTCCTTTTCGTCAGATCCATCGACTTTCATTTGTAACATCGTTACACTTTTAAGGAATAATTTGTTGCAGAGTACTTGGGACAACCGGACTTTGAAGATTTCATGTAAACACCAACATCTCCCAACGATCATTGTCTTTTAGAACTGACTTAATGGATGGGTTCAAGGTATTGAAAGATGCTTCAAAGGTCAGAACTTGCATTTCTCATTCGTTGCCATCACTCAAATTAACAGGTAATACTATCACTCTGCTTTTATCAGATTTGACATCAAGTGTCATAACACTATTCCCCCCAGGGGCTCAGCATTCATTTGCTGAGTACGGGCTTGGCGACCCCGGGGTCCTGAGCTGGGGACTGGTCAGCGCCGCCAGTCTCCTGTCACCGTAACCCCCGGACATGCTTCAGCGACCACCGTATGTCGCGGTGGTGGAATGTTGTGTGCTGCGGGGAATGGTAATCTTGGCTTGACCGCCTAGATTGCGAGGAAGGTAAACCTCTATAGAAACCCCTCAATCTTACGGCCTGCGGCGCGCCTATAAGATGCATGGCTGTTGGGGTGGAACAGTCGCAAGCGGGCAACCTCTGGGGCACCTGCCGCGCCCCAGTTGTATAAGGCTTACCTAGGCACACGGGGCTCTGTCTAGGTGGACTTCTAGTTCCCTAGCTGTTCGTGGGACCGAGATGGAACCGTCGAACTTTATTCTTCTCCTGCCAGCGGAAAGGGTGGACCGCTGGTGGGTTCTAACACCCAATCCAACAACAGGGCTCGTGTAGCCAGTCCTCCTGATTCAGGTAGTAGTAACAGAACGCATGCTGCTTCGCAGAATGTGTTTTTCATAATTAAAAGAAAAGATGGGAGTTTTGAAAAAGTTTCGCCATTTTATATACAGAAGGGCTTAGAAGGTATTGCTGGCACATTAAAATCTGTAAAGCGCTTGCGAAATGGCACCTTGTTGGTTGAAACATCTAGCTTCCAGCAAGTCCAGAACCTTCAGAAGGCACAATTTCTTGGGGAGTTGGCGATAGAGACTGAATTTCACAACACCTTGAACTACAGCAAGGGTGTTGTGACTTGCAGAGATCTCGTTGACATTCCCCAAGACGAACTGAAGGCTGAATGGTCCCGGGAAGGAATTGTCGACGTGCAACACATTATGAAACGGGTGGATGGTGCTCTCATAAAGACTGACTCATTTATCCTTACATTTAACACCACCAAATTGCCAGAGCATGTGAAGGCATGTTTCCTACGTCTCAGTGTACGGCCTTATTTAAATGCCAACACTTTGGACACACTACTCTCGGCTGTAGAGGGGAAGCCACTTGCGGGAATTGTGGTAAAGCCGCCCATGAGGGAGTTGGTTGCTCCTCTCCTCCCAAGTGTGTCAACTGCTCTGGGGGTCACCCTGTGTGGAGTAGGGAATGCAGAGTTTTCCTTAAGGAACGGAAGATCCAGGAACTAAAAACTACAAAACGCATCCCGTATGGTGAGGCGAAGAAAATCTACAAGTCCATGCAGCCGCCCACGTTCGCTGCTTCCTTTTCTTTCGTTCTCAAACAACCAGTCTTGAAAACCGATGCCGCTACACAAACGGAGGTTGCTACTGTCAACACTAGCACCTGCGCTTGTCAATGTACGTGTGCTGCTGCCGTTCCTGTGAAGTCTGCTGCTCCCCCCCCCCCCCCCCCCCCCCCGGCCTTCTGACCAGGCCGTGGTAGCTGTCCAGTCTTGTGCACTGCCCAGCGCTGCTACACCCCCTACTGCTTCTGAGGTTTTGGCTCCAATGCCACCTCAGGCCAGAACATCGAAGCCAAAGACAAAGGTGAAGACTCGCCCACTAAAGGAGACTGCAGTTATACAGTCTCCTGATGTGGATGTCAATCTCTCTGACGTCTCTCTCGACTCCTCTTCTGAGGCGATGGAGGTTGATGTCAGACTGGGGCAATCATCTCGCCCCAAAACTGAGCCTCCACCTGTTGTGGGCTCTCCTCCCCAACAGAAAGTGAGAATGAAGGTACTCCCACCCTGATAGATGGCTCCCATTATACAGTGGAACATGAATGGATTCCGGGCACATGTGGAGGAACTGAACCTCCTAGCACGGCAACGACCCCTGTGCATTTAAAACCATCTGATGCTCCTGTACTAAGGGGCTATACGTCGTATCGCAAAGATGACCTGACTGGAGAAAGGGCAAAAGGTGGAGTCGCTGTGTTTGTCAATAATGACCACCACTCCTCTGCTCTCCCCCTGGATACTGACCTGCAAGCAGTTGCAGTTGAAATTCATTCACCTCGGAGGCTTACTGTTTGCTCCCTTTATTTACCCCCTCTGGATGCAATGACCTTAGACGCTCTCACAGATCTTATCGACCAACTACCCCGCCCATTTCTCCTCCTGGGAGACTTCAATGCCCATCATGTCCTGTGGGGCTCCACTTCTATTTGCGCTCGAGGTCGAATTTTGGAGAGCCTCCTAACATCGCAAGTGTTGTGCATCCTCAACACAGGTACTCCGACTCATTTCTCTACTGCTACAGGGTCATTATCAGCCATTGACCTATCTTTCTGCTCTCCAACCCTCACCGACTCTGTTCACTGGGAGGTCGTTGACGACCTTCATTCCAGCGATCACTTCCCTATCCGCATTCATCTCCTGGATGGTGTATCGCTGGAGCAGCGGCCACCATCGTGGATGATTGGCAGGGCTAACTGGCCACTGTTCACTCGGTTGGCTGTCTTTGACCGCCACAATAACGTACAGGAATGGGTGGATCACATCACGCTTGTGGTCCATCATGCTGCTGACCTGTCCATACCACAGACTTCTGGCACTCCTAAGCGGCGCCTTGTGCCTTGGTGGACAGAAGAGTGCCGTTCAGCCATCCGGGACAGGCGTGCGGCTCTTCGCCGATTTAAATGCCGCCCAACAGCGGTCAATCTTACCGCCTTTCGAATCACGAGAGCTAGGGCACGCCGTGTCATTAAAGAGAGCAAGAAAAGGTCATGGCAGGAGTTCCTGGACTCCATCAACCGTTCCACTTGTTCCACAAGAGTATGGGAAGCCATTCGGAGGATTTCCGGTAAACATAGCCGTATACCGATAGCTGCTGTCCTGAACCAGGGATGCCTCCAAAAGACACCCAGAGCCATTGCTCAGACGCTGGCAGAGCATTTTGCACAAAGTACTGCCACTGCAAATCAGGATCCAGCGTTTCGTCGCTACCGTGCAACTGTCGAAAGAGCGACCTTGGACTTTCGGTCGAACAGTTCTGAGGCCTACAATTCCCCTTTCTCCATGTGGGAACTTGAATCGTCATTTACTGAGACTTCTGACACTGCAATAGGTTACGACCGCATCCGGTACTCCATGCTTCGACATCTGCCAGCGGCGTCAAAGGAAATCCTCCTCGAATGTTTTAATCTCATATGGCAGGCAGGAGTGTTCCCCACCTCGCGGAGGAAGGCAATTCTCATCCCTCTCCTCAAACCAGGAAAGGACCGCACAGGTCCCGGTAGTTATCGTAGTATCGCCTTGACAAGCTGTGTCGGAAAGACCCTGGAACGGATGGTTAACCAGCGTCTGGTCTGGCTGTTAGAGACCAGACAGCTCCTTAGCCGCTTTCAGTGTGGATTACGAAAATTTCGGTCCACGGTCGACAACCTGATCCTCCTAGAGGCGGCTATTCAGCAGGCTTTTCTCCGCCAGCATCACTGTATCGGTATCTTCTTTGATATCAGTAAGGCATATGATACTACTTGGAGACACTGTATTCTTGCACAAATGCATCAATGGGGCTTTCGCGGCCGCCTCCCGATTTTCATTCGGTCTTTAGTGTCTCAGCGGTTTTTTTCGGACCCGCGTTGGTAACACACTGTCTGATCACTTTGAGCAAGAGAACGGTGTCCCCCAGGGCAGTGTTTTAAGCGTTACCCTCTTTGCCATAGCCATCAACAGTATAACGTCTACAGTGAGGAGTCCAGTACAGTGCTCCTTATTTGTGGACGACTTTACTGTTTTCTGTTCCTCCTCCACTGTTGCAACCGTGAGCCGTCAGTTGCAGCTAACAGTGCGGCGGTTAGAGGAGTGGGATGCAAAGACGGGTTTTCGGTTTTCTGCCGAAAAGTGTGTTTGTGTTCATTTTAATCGTTCTCGTCGTCTTTTTACTTTGCCTGCCTTGCATATGGGGGATACTGTCCTAAATTTTAGAGACACAGTGCGGTTTCTGGGCCTAATTTTTGACTCCAGGTTGTCATGGCTGCCACACCTACGTGACTTGAAAGCCAGAACGCTGAAGGCACTGAACATCCTCAAGTGCCTCAGCCACAGATCTTGGGGCACGGACAGGGCGCGTCTCCTTCAGTTTTATGGAGCTTTTGTGCGTTCACGGCTGGACTATGGGTGCACAGTATATGGGTCAGCGAGGCCATCTTATTTGCGGATCCTTGACGCTGTTCACCATGCTTGGATCCGACTGGCCACGGGTGCTTATCGGACCAGTCCCGTACCCAGCCTCTGTGCTGAGTCTGGCGAACCGCCACTTACCATCCGGCGGCAGCTCCTGCTGGTGCGCCAGGCTTGTAAGTTTCTTGCAGCTCCCAGATCGCCTGCTCACCATCTTGTTGCCCATCCACCTCTGGACCGCCTTTTTTCCCGCCGTCCCCGGACTACGTTGCCGTTTGGGATCCGTGTGCAACGTGTACTAGAGTCCTTCGGTGTGGAGTCTGTACAACCCCAAATCCAAGGTTTTAGCCGCCTGCCACCCTGGTTACTGAAGAGGCCCGGAGTGATTTTAGATTTATTGCAGTACAAGAGAGATTGCACTCCTGCCACCGTTTTTAATGCAGCATTTTCTGCCATTTTATCTGAGCACCACGACTATGTAGCTGTTTTTACGGATGGGTCGAAACAAGGGGATCCTGTTGGTTGCTCAGTTGTTTTTCCATATCGTGTCCTCAAGGTCCGACTGCCTCAGACATTTACTGTCTTTGATGCAGAATTGTTTGCGATCTTGCGGACACTGGAGCACATGGGACATTCTTCCTCTCCTAAATTTTTTGTCTGTTCCGATTCACTCGGTGCCCTTCACTCATTGCAACGTTTGTATGCGGCAGACAAAATTGTCCAGACCATCCAGGATGCCCTCCTCCGACTACAGCGACTGGGGAAGGTTGTAGCTTTCAGCTGGGTTCCGGGGCATGTTGGCATTGCTGGGAATGAAAGGGCAAATCTCGCAGCCAAGGAGGCGTGTCTCGCCCCACAAGTATCTCAGTGTGCTATCCCCTTGCACGCACTCACCTCGCTGTTGAGCTCACGGGTCATGCCTCGGTGGGAGGATGAGTGGCTGGAAGTGACTGACAATAAGCTCCGTATAGTCAAGCCCACAAAGCGTGTGTGGTGTACTTCCTTTCAGCCCCATCGACGGGACGAGGTTCTCCTCACTCGGCTTCGAATAGGCCACAGCCCTACGACACATGGCTTCCTGCTCCGGCGAGAGGACCCTCGAATGTGTGGTGCTTGCGGCGTCCAGGTCACTGTGCGCCACGTTTTATTGGATTGCGTTTTATTTTCTGACCAGCGGGTCGCGGCTGACTTGCCAGCAGACCTGCCATCTCTTTTAGACAACACTCGAACGAATGTGGTTAAAGTTTTAAAGTTCTGTGCCCTGTCAAATGTTTTTACAAAGATTTTAGGGAGAGGATTTTAATTTTCTCACTGTTTGACTAGCTCGCCCATATTTTATGTAAGTGGCCAGCCAATAACAATTTCCTGTGACATTCTTGTTGCTATGTTTCCCCTTTCCTTAGGTTTTACTTTCTTGTGTAGCATTTTCCTTATTTTCCTGCTTTCTTTGAGTGTGTTCTTTAGTTTTCTTAGGTCTGTCCACATTCGTTCCTTTTAATGTGTGTCAGGGCGCTGATGACCTCGATGTTGAGCGCCCATAAGCCCCAACACACCACCACCACCACCACCACCATAACACTATTCATATTCTACAGTATCGACAGTGACAGCACGAGTAATTGTGACATATAGGTAATTATGACATATGGGCTGTTGATTTCAGTGTATCTTTCCTATATAGCGAAAACAGAACTCCTATAGCTGTACATATTTCGTGTTTTAACGTTGCATACGCTGTTGTGAATGATGTTAACATTAGCTGAGAAATGTTTCAGCAGTCGCTTAAGAACTCTCAGTGCGTGTGAAGAGCTGGAGACATACATCATGAACAACACTCCCTTCCTCAATCCAGTCGTCATGAAAGATGAAAGTATTTGAAATGATGATGACAGTAGTAAAATATAGTTGTATATACGGGTAACTCATTATCAGTATTTTTGTGCAGGTGAGGCAAAACAGTCACAACTATCTGGTGTCAAAAAAGTGCTGTTTAATTCAAAATACACTTTAAACAGCAGTGACAGTAATTCCATTAGTGCGGGAATGATGTCAATTCATGAGTTATGTAGAGCGGTGGTTTTTGAAAGTTCTTGGTATAGCGATGTGAAAATGACACTATCTTAGAATGAGTAGCTTCGCCTACGTTATACTTCAATGTAAATTACTGTCATGTTCAGAGCAAGTGCTGAAACACCCTCTGTGATGCTAGAGACTTCCCACTAAATGTAAAACCTTATAATGAATGAGAGTGCGCTCATCTGGATGCCATTTATGAAATCCAGCATCCTCTAGAAAAATCATTAAGGTAGCAGCCACATTTACACAGATTATATGAGAACATATGGACGAATTTTGTAGAGAAAGTGAAGCAAATTTCTTGGAAGAAGTCGTCACTCAGTTTTATAGGACATGATGCACTGCATCAGTATGTGGAAATATGCATTAAACTGTCATGTTATATGTGAACATTGACCCATGACCTTATACAATCATGTTCATATATCCAACTTTACGTGAGAGTGCACAAATGAAGAAAGTGTAAGAGGTACATGCATGTGCGTTTTCTCTGTAAAAATCTCTTTTATGCTAAATGAAACGTAAAGTCATCATGATGGCTGAATGGAGGCAACACTCTCATCACAAGGACTTCATAGTACCTAACTGATCGTGCAATTCTTCCAAAAACCAGAAGAAGAAGAAGAAGAAGAAGAAGCATGGAACATTCCCGGATAATATGTGACTGATAGTTGTCTGTCTATCAGGTTGTAGCAAGGCAAATGTTATTGTGCCATTGCTAGCGTACCCTGATGAGATTCCCGTTAAGTTTATGCATGTATTTTCAAAAACATTATCTCAGTCCAAATACCAGCCATTAAGGAAATACTGTCCAGCACTGATGGTGTAACATGCATGACATTTAGCAAAAGCAGAAATATCCCACATTCAGAAGGAGTAAAGCCAAACAATGTATTTATTGTAGACAATGTTGCTGTGGAAAACCAAAATCAAATGGAAATACAGCTGTTTCAGTCTTCATATGGGAGTTATTTTTATTTCAGTCACACATAATCTAGAATTCTGAAGCAGTTGGTAAGGGATAATGCACAACATAGTAGAGATTTCACACAAGACAATTACTTTAAAACACATTTATGAAGCACATGGAGCAACTAACATGACATTCAACGGATTAGTAATGATATGCGGAGATTGTTGGAATCAAATGCAGCTTGGGTTTTTGACTGTTGATATAAGATGAAAATTGCGTGATGGGTGTTATAGACAAAAATTCCAGAAGTTTCCTTTTTAAAAGAATATGTGCCAGTATGTAACTGTGTCATTACACTGTGTATCACGGACAAATTCATCTCATGCATTTATTCTGAGGGGACGATGAACAAGCCAAACATTCGTTTATATGTTATTGCAAAAGTCGAGTCTATCAATGAAAGTCTTAAAAGTCACATCAGGAAGACTGAAAAAAAAAATGAAAATCTTAAAATTTGTACTACGAAACTAAAAGCCTTACTAGAGTGTTTAATACAAACTTTAAACTGATCAGCATATTAATGCAAATTATGCGAAGGCTGAACGATCGTTGAATGTAGAGAGCATGTCAATGGCCATCAGTATTCTAGCTGCAAGCACCATGGCACTCGAAGAAGACATTAAGGTACTCCATCGTGAAGACTGCCCCAAAACTATCAAGGAATAAAGGCCCACAAAGAAAGCATGAGCAAATCTGAAAAAAACATAATACATGACAAGTACGAGAGTCTATACGTTGTATAAAATGTAGAGACTTACTTAGGAGTGGAAGGTTAGAATATAAACATTGACGTAGATGGTTAAATATGAGATATATACATCAGTATGCAATACACAACATCTACTACTTTAAAGTGCCTTAATTGCCTGGGAGGTGGTTGATGGAACCACTTTCACAATATATCTGCACCATTGTACTACTGAACAGCGCACAGAAAAAATGAAGACTAAAATCATTCTGAGTGAACTCTGACTTCTCCTATTCTATTACGATGATCATTCATCCCTATATAAATGGGCGTCAACAAAACATTTTCGCATTTGAAGGAGACAGTTGGAGATCGATATTTTGTGAAAAGTTTTCACCACAACGAAATACAACTTCGTTTGAATCATTACCACCCCGACACAAGTATCAGTCTATGACATTCTCTCTTTTATTTAACAATATAAAATAAACCCCCTTCTTTGAACTTTCTCCATTTCCTCCGTCAACCCCACCTCCTGTAAAGATCCGATACCGCACAGCAATAATCTAGCAGAGGACAGAGGAGCGTAGCGTAGTGCAGGCAGTCCCTTTACTGGATTTGTTGCATCTTCTAAGAGTTCTACCAATAAAATGCAGTCTTTGGTTCGCCTTCCTCGCAACATTATTTATGTGACCGTTCCAGTTTAAGTTATTCGTAATGATTACTGCCAGATTCTGAGGCCAACTGAAAAGTTTTATGTTTGTCTGATTTCCAGATTTCAGCCTGTACATGGCAAAATAAAATATTAGTACAATGGATAGTTAAAATTTTCTTATCATGTGGCGTTGGGTAGTCTGATGCTGAAGGTCACATTTATTAATAAAGCTGGATAATTAAATAATAAATGCCAATGGCCATATTACAAGCTTCAAAGCCGCTTGAAATTTTGTAAAAGACATTATGGTTACTTTTAATTATAAAATTCATTAGTTGAACAATCCATTAGTGTAATTTCAGCTGTACAGTCATTATCAAGAGTAAATAAATTGCAAAACACTCATGCTTTAGAACATCTCAAAACTTGCGTTCACCCAACTCAGTAGCACAGCTAAAGACACAATGCATGAATGGGATGACGACATGCACATATACCTGATGATTCTTATTTGACAAGGTTTTTCATTTTGCACTGTTGGTAATAGCCAATCCGTCGAAATTAGAATAGAGGATTGTTCAAATAAATAAAGTTAACATTAAACGCTATCACGATGTCTTTAAGTAAAATTAGTATGGAATATTGTTAAATGAGTCAGGAAGAAATGGCATTGGATATTACACATTTCTATTAACGGCAAAGGGACCTTAATGAAGAAAATATACAGCAGATATTTTAAACAACAATTGGTGAATACTGGTTACGTTAATTTCACGTAATTTAAACAGAATATTTAGTACTTTCAAACGTTAAGGATAAAAGAAATTAATGGTGTCTGAAAAGCTATGAAATCATTTTTGTCCTATAATGTTTAATGTTCTTGCACACTTATTTTAATTAAGATAACATATTTGAATCAAGTTAAAATGTGAAACTCTCATATATTTCTACAAAAAATATGAAACCATAGACTGCCATAACTATCGTGGGGCTCTCTTTTTACATAGTGTTTCATTAGTTTTAAGCACGTTATGTGCATCCATCTTTGCAACAACGGGAAACTTAGTGAATGAGTTTGGATTTTAGCAGTGCCATTACACTGAGACTGTTTGTTTGCGACTATGTAGCACTCATCAAAACTCTGAATGATGAAAGACGATCTTTTGCTATTTCTTATGACATATCGGAAGCACTCGGAATTTGCCATTCGGCATTGTTAATCATAACATAGCGTTAGGGAATCTACACTTTGTCGGAAGGCGTATTCGTCTTACATCTTGTTTATGAAAGAGAGTGCAGAAATTAACGCTAAGTCGTTTCAGTAATTCTCAGAGGGAAACCACATCTGCTTCAAAATAAGCAGAAATTTTGTTTGGTTCCTGCACTCATAGACTTGATTCTCTTCTTGCTCAGTTTGCATGAATCTAAAAGGCACGCCGAAATTGTTACCTGTGACAAAATCTGTGTAGCGCTTTGTAAACAGCAGAGTCGGAGAACACAACTGACGTTTCCCACAGTGATTTCTTAACCAAGATTAAATCCTTGGTAACAAGTAACTCTACGCAATGACTTCTACCAAGCTAGAAACAACCACTAAAAATTGTGTACTGTTTGATTATGAGTCTCTAGGCGACTTGAAACTGGTCGCAGTAAAATAAAATTGGGACTATCATAAAAGGCGACTAGTTCCAGTTATTTCCAAAAACCTTTAATAATCCCAGTCACAGTGTTCCACATCATATTAGGTAAAATTTTAAATTAAACTCTTTTAGCGTTACCTTTTAGTACCTCTCGCACAAGGCAATTAAGAGAAAATCGTTCATCCTTATAATGCAACTTACGGGATTTCTTCTTTACGCTGCAGGAAGAAACATCTTGACTCTGTCTCCACGTGAACTGCAGGCGCACTCGGACCATTTCTAAAGTTAGTAATGGGGTCACAGTAAGACCATTAAGAACTTTACGCAGAGCAGCAACGCTGCAGTTTCTGCGGGTCGCCAAGAAGTTTAGCGTTTGAACCCAGATTAACAACTTTTTGACGTGGACCTGCTCCTCCATTCCGAGATGTCTCATTACTAAAGTGGTGGGGATTCCGATTCACGAAATTGCTTTAATTTTTAAACTTCACAGTACCTAGATTATTAGCAATGGAGCAACGTGTCATATCGACACTAATGATTTGCAGCACATATCACGAGTGAACCTTTTTGGAAATATACCATTTGATTTTCTGTTTCATTTAAATGTAGAAAAATACTTAGAAGTGTTTGTCACATCTCATGAAATTATCTTACAAAGCTGTTCAGGAACTAAGACTGTAATGTTACTGCTACTCTACAAAAGCGGCCACCAAATTAATACAGGTACCGCTAAGGGCGTACTTCTAAGTAAAGATCAATTAAGCATAACCTAGAACTGTCTCTACGCTCCAAAAATCACGTTACTCCCATATTTCAGTTCATCTGCGAATAGTATGTGGGAAGAACGGCTACTAGTAAGACTCTGTATGAGTTCAACTCACTCTCATTCTCTCGCTGAAGCTATCTCGCAAGACTTACGCCTAAGGAAGTCACATTATGTGGCCCATTCTCCTTGGAACGCAGGACATTCTAGAAATTTTGACAATAAGCCTGATGTACAACACTTCTCTCTATGACAGGATTCTGTTCGATCTCCACAATACCTGTCAAGCGAACCCATGGTAAAATGCATCAGTCTTCGTTCAGTCTTATTTATTTATTCTATTAATCCAATGAGATAAGGGTCATCGAGTGACGAGTAACACGTAAGAGCCGGACAGCCGTGTGTATCGTTAGATATACTTCCGTTGATTGATTATGCTTGTCAAGATTCCTCCAACGAATCTCAGCCTGTCACGTGGTTTACTAAAACCAATTTTCTGTTGATATTACAAGGCACTTTACAGTCGTTACTGTTTGTAATTAATCGCAAAGGACTAATCGAACAGTAATGACAGTCTACGGTTATTTATACCCAATACGTTACATTCATTTATGTTCGTGGTCAACTGCCGTTCGTTGCATCAATCGTCAATCATCTTTAGATCTTCTTGCATTTCGCTAGAGACTTTGACGTTGCCAAATATTTACGAAAGCTGTCTCTTTTTCAGCCTCCGATCGGTCGCGAAATTAAAGCTACAGTGAAAAACGAGAGAAGCTTTGCACAGATGTATTGCTCAGTGCCTCTAACATGCCAGTCTAGTAGGTGACGTCGCAGTTCCCAGTTCTGTACACACAGTGAGTACCTGAAGCTGCTTATAAAATAGTGTCTTCCCTCAAGACTCAAGTCCTGCTGAGGCGTTTCGCCTGATTTAATGGAGCCCATATAACATATCCGTCACGCGTTTTGCTGTTAATGAAAATTCTCTGCCGCGTGTTATAGCGTTTTAGATGCGACATGTTTGAGCACCCACCATACAGGCCAGACTTGGTTCCCTCCAAGAACACTGGCTATGACAGCCAAGACAACGAACTGCGGACCAGCTTAAGGAATTGACCGAAGCAAAAGTCACCTGCCTTCTATGATAAGGATTTTGTAAGTTGGTACCACCACGCTATTACAAATGCTTAAGTCGGGGAGCCGACTACGCAGAGAAGTATAGATAAATCATTTTGTTACTGGACAAAGGCTGAGAAGAAAGAGCCCTCCTACACTACTGACCATTAAAATTGCTACACGAAGAAAAAATGCTGATAATAAACAGGTATTCATTGGACAAATATATTTTACTAGAACTTACATGTGATTAAATTTTCACGCAATTTGGGTGCATAGATCCTGAGAAATCAGTACCAAGAACAACAACCTCTGGCCTTGACACGCCTGGGCATTGAGTCAAACAGAGCTTGGATGGCGTGCACAGCTACAGCTGCCCATGCAGCTTCAACGCAATACCACAGTTCATGAAGAGTAGCGACTGGCTTATTGTGACGAGCCAGTTGCTCGGCCACCACTGACCAGACGTTTTCAGTTGGTGAGAGATCTGGAGAATGTGCTGGCCAGGGCAGCAGTCGAACATTTTCTGTATCTAGAAAGGCCCGTACAGGACCTGAAACATGTGGTCGTGCATTATCCTTCTGAAATGTAGGGTTTCGCAGGGATCGTATGAAGGGTAGAGCCACGGGTCGTAACACATCTGAAATGTCCACTGCTCAAAGTGCCGTCAATGAGAACAAGAGGTGACCGAGACGTGTAACCAGTGGCACCCCATACCATCACGCCACTATGGCGATGACGAATACGCGCTTCCAATGTGAATACACTGCGATGTCGCCAAACACGGATGCGAGCATCATGATGCTGTAAACAGAACCTGGATTCATCCGAAAAAATGACGTTTTGCCATTTGTGCACCCAGGTTCGACGTTGAGTACACCATCGCTGTCTGTGATGCAGCGTCAAGGGTACCCGCAGCTATTGTCTCCCCAAATGTCGTCGAACCGTTCGTGCAGATGGTTGTTGTCTTGCAAACGTCCCCATCTGTTGACTCAGGGATCAAGACGTGGCTGCACGATCCGTTACAGCCATGCGGATAAGATGCCTGTCATCTTGACTGCTAGTGATCCAGTACGGCGTTCCGTATTACCCTCCTGAAGCCACCGATTCCATATTGTGCTAACAGTCATTGGATCTCGACCAACGCGAGCAGCAATGTCGCGATACGATAAACCGCAATCGCGATAGGCTACAATCCGACCGTTATCAAAGTCGGAAACGTGATGGTGCACATTTCTCCTCCTTACACGAGGCATCACAACAACGTTTCACCAGGAAACGCCAGTCAACTGCTATTTGTGTATGAGAAATCGTTTGGAAACTTTCCTCATGTCAGCATGTTGTAGGTGTCGCCACCGACGCCAACCTTGTGTGAATGCTCTGAAAAGCTAATCATTTGCATATCACAGCATGTTCTTCCTGTCGGTTAATTTTGCGTCTGCAGCATGTCATATTCGTGGTGTAGCAATTTTAATGGCCAGTAGTGTTTATAGTGCCGCATAGCATTGACTCCACCCCTAGTAGTTAAGCTAAGAGCGATTCCTGCCGTCGCTTTGACGCGATTATTTACAACCGCCATTCGAGATGCGTGACGGTCCTTGTCCGTCAGTATGAGTCTGGTCTCGATTTAGCAGTGGTTCTTGCTTCGGTTTCCACTTAACAGTCGCATCACCAACCGACACCTTCGGCAGCTATAGAAGGATTAAAACATCCCTGATAGATTTATTATGCCGGTTATATCCAGTGACTAGTACTGTTTCGAATACACGGATCTCTCTAATACACGTACATCGTTGAATACCCGAGAAAGTAAGTTACACATGTCGTCCAACACTAAGAGATCACATTTTCCGGATTCTCGGCAGACAGGGAGACACACTTCTGTTTTGGAGTATCGATAACAGGTGCCTCACAGTGTGGAAGCGAAATGGCGCAGCAATTGGAAACGACGTCGAAAGCTGAAATGCAAGAGAGTGTACAATTCTTGTAGACAAAATATTGGAATTGCATGTAAATTCACCGTGAAATGCTAGTGTTGTGTGCTCCAAATGCAATGATCCGTCCAGCCGTAATGAAACGGTGGGAACAGCTTAACCAAAGCCACATGGGCGAGGGCGATGCTAAAGAAAACCGTCGACACCGAGAGAATGTGCCAATGTGCTGCAAAAGGCAAGGTGAAAGAAAAAGATTTCCCATCGCTCTGGGCATTCATACATTAGTTCTCGAATGACTCCGTGACCGAAAACCTGATTTATATTGCCGAGTAATTGAGTGATTGGTAGAACGTTCCGTATTTTCTTTAGAGGGACTTGGTGTTTACCCCGAAAAACAGTGTCACTTTTCTGTGTCACTGAGAAGTACAGTTCAGCATTCAGTAAGTTACTTGGCCTGCCAGTGGTGCGTGACTTACTTTCTGAAGTCTCCTTGGTAATCTATGGATTTAATTTCGTTAAGAACTATGTGCTGAGGTCTGCTACAGAGTCCTGTATCCAGTCAATAATCTGATCCGACGATAGTCAAATTAGTTTGTGATTTGCTAAACGACAGTGCGGAGCCATATTGCATGCCTTTTGCAACTCATGGTAAAGGACAACCTTTAGTCTATGGGGCGTTAGTACTCGTGCACGAACAGCGTGAGCTGAGATTCATAAAAAAACCCGTTTGTGATATCCATGTTGATATTAAACTTCCTGGCAGATTAAAACTGTGTGCCCGACCGAGACTCGAACTGGGGACCTTTGCCTTTCGCGAGCAAGTGCTCTACCAGCTGAGTTACCGAAGCACGACTCACGCCCGGTACTCACAGCTTTACTTCTGCCAGTACCTCGTTTCCTACCTTCCAAACTTTACAGAAGCTCTCCTGCGAACCTTGCAGAACTAGCACTCCTGAAAGAAAGGATATTGCGGAGACATGGCTTAGGCCACAGCCTAGGGGATGTTTCCAGAATGAGATTTTCACTCTGCAGCGGAGATCGGGACCTTTGCCTTTCGCGGGCAAGTGCTCTACCATCTGAGCTTCGCAGGAGAGCTTCTGTAAAGTTTGGAAGGTAGGAGACTAGGTACTGGCAGAAGTAAAGCTGTGAGTACCGGGCGTGAGTCGTGCTTCGGTAGCTCAGATGGTAGAGCACTTGCCCGCGAAAGGCAAAGGTTCCGAGTTCGAGTCTCGGTCGGGCACACAGTTTTAATCTGCCAGGAAGTTTCTTATCAGCGCACACTCCGCTGCAGAGTGAAAATCTCATTCTGGCATGTTGATATTATCAGAGATGCATTTCCTTCCCCAAGACGTTCGTTATGCGAAAGAACTGTGTTCAGTAATGTTGCAAGAAACTAAAGTAAGCGATCTTAACTTATTAAATGTGCCTCACACCTTGCTTCTTTGTAATCGCTTGATACCTTTCGTTTCTCCAGCGACATTCTATAAGCTGCAGCTAGTATGGGAGCAGATTGTATAGCATAATCTACACCTCTCTTCTCGCACACAGACGCTTTTGCACTGATCAGTGATTTTAGATGGTGTCTACTGCTTGGTCACTTATCTTAATGTCTGCAGTTTACGTGTTCCTGCGATGGTTCAAAAAATAGTATTACTAATCTGATGAAGTGAAATAGTTTCTGAATGCCGGTTTTATTATTTCGACCCTCCCTCTGACATCTGTTTCTGTGCCGTGTTTATCGAAAGAATGAATGGATGATTTCATCCTCTTCTTGATCAAAATGTATTACTATTTTCATCGGATCAGTTGACAGAGACTTGTCATAGACCTAATCAAACGCTTGTCGTACTATTGCTATAGCGTCGTCCAGTCATTTTCGTCACCAACTCGCTGTCTTCGTTAAATCTGTGATGAAGCCACCTTTTTGCTTTCATAGAACCTTTCCAATATAGACACTGAACCATGCTACATCTTTCCTAGCCCCCAAATCCCTGCACCAAGTTGTATATTACAATGCTTTGAATTTTATCCATTTGGGGCAATATGCCCAGAGATGAATATTTTATGTTGATTGCTCAGATAATGCGCAGTTTGCCTCCTGTCACTCTTGCTAGGTAAGAATCATTTCTTATCTCGCTTATATTCCTTGTAACACCTGCAGTCAGTGATGCTACAACTGACTTCTATGTTAGATGAGCCAAAATTACTTGGGTGTTTGTTACTAGGAGATTTGGTCCAACAGTGCGTTCTAAATCTAAATGCTCCAACTAGTTTTCAGAACCAAATTACATTAATACCAGTTGTACACAATCCGCGGACAGGCGCTCTTTGAAAGCATTAATAAAGGTATTAATGTATGCATTTGAAACGACTGACATTATGCTATCTTGATGCTCATTGTGAATTGTAGGCGAACGGGAAACTGTAATCGCTTCCATAACTACTGACTCACCTCTGATACTAGTCTTCATCCAGGTTATATCAGATTCGTAATTTATAGTACCTAATTAGAAGTTATCAAGTTGTATACGGTAGTGAATATGCCACCATCATTGACTACTATCTTATCTTTACGGCGTACATTTAAGTACAAGTTAGTATTTCCTCTTTCTTTTCCTAATACTACGTGTGCATTGTTCTCTTTAATGAGTGTGAGATTCTTTTGCAGTATACTAATACGAAGTTAATATTTTCCCTTTCCGATGTGAGACAGTCCTTTAGAACTTGGATCATCTTCCTCTTCTAACATAAACTATTCGTTAATGAGCTTCTTCAAGCCTAAAAGATGCCGTTTTTACGCCACGAGTGCTATTTTAACATACTGAATGCTTCATAAATTTTGGTGGAAATTCACATCAGAGATCGTCAGAGAATCGCACTTGTCTAGCCATTGTACTTGGTTTCAAGCAACGGGAAAGCGATCGAATCTTGGTATGATGCTGAGAATACTCATCCGTACTTATACCCCACCTGGGAGGCTAATTGACTCTGCATCAACCAGTCAGTGGTCTGAAGTTTCCTGGGATGGCCTCAGAACTCAGGAAGAAAAGCTCTTTATTCCCGATTCTCTAGCTTCTCTCTACACTTGTAAGTAGTTCAATATCGTCTGGAAATTGTATGAAGGAAGAAGTAAGTTCAGGACGTAAGTGTCCCTCGCATTCTCAATCCAGACTGATGTTTTTTGTGTTCTTAGTAAATGTCTTAAATTAAGTTCGGCATGTTGCCTTTGAAAAAGAAAGAGCCTATTTCTATCCATTCCTTCCTTAGCGAGCTTCTATTGCATCTCCAATGATCTCGCTGTCCACATAACGTTGAAGTTCATTCTATACATTTTTCTCTTTTTACGCATGTATTATACTCTGTCGCGTGAACTGAACTAAAACGTGTAATAACAATAGGTGAAACAAATGTCTACAGTTTAGGCACATGTGAATACGATCAACTGACCTTGTTCTGAAAATGAAGATAAAAAATAATCGCATAGACAACTCAAAACATGTCATATAATTTGACTGTTGTTACGTGAGTGATCGTGCAGTGATGTCGTGACGAACTGGACTCACTTAGAACGAAGCAGATTGACTCAACAAACCTCAGACCTGCGAAATTATTACTGTAGCGTGGGACGGACGCAATTAGCATCTCATTGAGTTGATGGAGAGCGTTGCGATTTCTAGAGCTGTACTCCAACAGACCGCTGTGCTTCACTATGATTACTCTCCAACCCGAAATGGAAATGCGGCGTCAGTACACGCTAATAGCTATCGAGTATTGCGGTGACATGCACTGTTAGTGAGTTGGGAAATGCGAAACGTCACAGACAGGTTAAAGTGGAGCGTTGTTCACGTACGCCAAACCGAGGGACAAAATTGATGGCGGAAAACCTAAACTTACAGGGTACATTGAGAACAAAATTGAAAATGTTTAGCCCCCTTTGTTACAACAATTTTAGATGTGGTAGGAATCTGAAATGTGTGACAAATAAGCATTTACACTCACCCAAAGCTCCTCGTTTAACTTATAACCTTCTCATACTTAAATTTATTTCAAACAGTTTTAATTTATTGTTTATTTTTGAGGTCCAGTTGCTCGTTTTTTACGCATGACTTAACTGAGCTTCTCGATTAGTTTATCCTTTCATTTACTCCATTTTAACTTTTTATCAACCAGCACACCAAGAAATTTTTCAGAGTGTGTTTTATTTATTGTATGACCAGCACTTCTGCTACTAACAGGTAATTATTGCTGATATGAAGATGTATAACGTGAGATTGAAACTATCAACACAGCCGTGCCTTCTGCGGTCAGTTTGATAGCGTGTATCGTCAACAAACTTTACGATTTTGTTATCATTCCTTGAAAGTTATAGGAAGACCATCTATGTACGTTATTAACAAAAGTGGGTCCAGTACATAACCTTTCAGCACTCCACACTTTGCATACTCCCATTCTGAGGTTGGTCTCATGCCTGTGACGGTTTGCTAATCATAACCATCAGGTGAGACCCCACCCATGCAAGAGGCATGCCATTAACGCTATAGTAGAATTCAATCTAAGGCTTTATCTAGGATTGATTATACCAACAGTATAATTTCTTTTATCTCTGCTGGTACTTTATTAGACCGATAATGAGTTGCTTTCTCTTTGGAGAAACCGTTACATTTTTCCTCTGTTAACTGAGTAAGTATTCCATCACAGGCAACATTCTGGACCGCTTTTGGAAATATTAGAAGGAATGCCATAGATCTGCAATAGGAGGTGGGTAGCTTATTTCCAGTTGGATAGACGGGTTTTAAGGCCTGCGCTATAGTTTAGAGATAATACTATCAGAAGATTTTAATACTACGCTATTAACACTGTCATAGTCACCATTCACTTTATTATTTGCACCGTCCACGTCACTAGGAAGTCAGGCTTTATTTGGATGTTTCAGACACATGTGGTTAAAAAATCACATTTAGCTTCCATGGGTGGCCATTAAACCTACACTGGCAAATAGTCTGAAAAGAAACAATTACTCGTAGTACAGAAAACGCCAAAGGACAGAACGAATGTACATCAGAATAGGCAATATCATGTGATAAAGTATTTGCTTTCATCTACAAAGTAATAAATTTATTTTGGGTTCACACTTTCGCATTCGGATTGCTCAATTTAGACACATCTACTACAGTGTAATCTGCATGTAATGCCGTATTGCTTTCAAGCATTAGAGGCTCTATCAGTTTGTTCCATTAGCTTGTTTGATAATTTAAAATTAAGTCATAAAAAATGAAATAAAATAAAATAATGAGCCATCCTTAATTGATTCTGCTTATGAGTCTTACCATGGCGGATAAATCGACAAAGGTAAATACGTTACATGTGTAATTATTACTAAGCACTCTGAAGCACTGCTGGGATGGAGACCTCGTTGCACATGCCCCTTTACTCCTTCAGACCACAATAGGGCAGCAGAAGGGGCACAGAGGTGAACAATTGGAAATAACAGAAACACTTTAGGATATCCAGAATCCAACATCAATATACTGTACGTGGTAAGTATAATAACGGTCAGGTACATATCGCCTGACAGCACATTTTCCATCTGCTTCAATAAACCTTTCAAGGCAATAGTTGGCGGTTGGGAGCAACCACTATACCGCTCATGAAACATGGTGTGGATTACTGACGGACCGAAACAGACAAATGAGATGAGGCCGTGGTGTATGGGGTACAGCCTAGACCAGAGAGAGCAACTTCTCTAGAGCAGCTGGCCATGGAATATCAGTTTGAAATATCTGCTATCAAAGTTTGCGCTGAAGAGAATCTCCATAGATGCCACAAGGATCGTGGCATTCAGACAAAAAGCCGCTCTGAAATTCTTGTCATTTCCTGGAACGAAACAAAGATCGTTGTAGAATGTCACGAAGCCCTTGTGAGGCTACGTAAAGCAACAGGGTAAACCTACCATAGGTGCCTGGTCACTCAGGAATCTGTGCCAATGAACAAACTGGTAGAGTGGCCAGGACAGGTGCAATGTCTCCATTTGCTGGACCGGAACCTGTGCTAACAATCACTACGGCGATGGTAGGAACAAAATTATGTTGCTGGATCAGGAGGTAGCATGTAAAAAATTGTGATAGATCCTAAATTAGAAACATGGCAGCTAATGATGCTGAGATCATGTTTCAAGACCAGTTCTGTTATTATGGATGCAAACAGGTGACAGATAAAATTCATATTAGGACTCATGACTGGCCATGGAAACTTCGAAAAACACCTACACGCAATGTGTTTGGGAAAGAAGTGGCTTTTTTTTTGGTCATCAGTCTACTGACTGTTTTGATGCGGCCCGCCACGAATTCCTTTCCTGTGCTAACCTCTTCATCTCAGAGTAGCACTTGCTACCTACGTCCTCAATTATTTGCTTGACGTATTCCAATCTCTGTCTTCCTCTACAGTTTTTGCCCTCTACAGCTCCCTCAAGTACCATGGAAGTCATTCCCTCATGTCTTAGCAGATGTCCTATCATCCTGTCCCTTCTCCTTATCAATGTTTTCCACATATTCCTTTCCTCTCCGATTCTGCGTAGAACCTCCTCATTCCTTACCTTATCAGTCCACCTAATTTTCAACATTCGTCTATAGCATCACATCTCAAATGCTTCGATTCTCTTCTGTTCCGGTTTTCCCAAAGTCTATGTTTCACTACAATACAATGCTGTACTCCAGACGTACATCCTCAGAAATTTCTTCCTCAAATCAAGTCCGGTATTTGATATTAGTAGACTTCTCTTGGCCAGAAATGCCTTTTTTGCCATAGCGAGTCTGCTTTTGATGTCCTCCTTCCTCCGTCCGTCATTGGTTATTTTACTGCCTAGGTAGCAGAATTCCTTAACTTCATTGACTTTGTGACCATCAATCCTGATGTTAAGCTTCTCTCTGTTCTCATTTCTATGAGCAGATTATGTGGCGACAGGTATGAAAGAGGGCCATATTTAATCTGCCAGACTTCCATTTAATCTGCACTTTAAAGGTACCGGCTGGCTTTAATAGAATTACATAGGGAGAAACCGTACAATAAATTTATTTTCCTCGTGGGAAACAGCAGGCTAAGACCAATCCCAATGTAAATCAATCAAACAGTCAATCAAGCTCCACCAGTTTTTATATATTATAAACTAGCTTAGAACCTGCTTCTTCGTTCAAGTATGGTCTGCCCAGATTTTTTTCTAGATTTTCGTCAATCGAATGTTTTATGTTCACAAACTGCAAAACCTTCTAAACCTTTCACTCTAGTTAAGGGCACAGACGTATTATATTTTCCGAATGTACTTCTAACCAAAAAACGCTTCTGGTAGCTGTAATCCATCGTTTTTGTTAATCATAGATTTTGCGTCTTGTGTTGATATTTTCATAGAACTTTTACTGCCTAAAATACATTTCTTTATCTAACCGAGAAGAGAAATGCCAATTTTCATATATTTAGTCTTCAATAAAAAAAACGGGGTATTTTCTTAAAAATTTCATCCCCTGTTTCACAAATTTAAGAATTTAATTCCTAAAAGAGTGAAAAACGTATTTTTTTAAATTTTTACACAGAAGAATACAAATTTTCATAGATTTTGCTTAGAAAATGTTTCATAATGAAATAATGTCATTAAATTTGCCACCCCTATGTCACTGCCTTAGGGGGTTGAATTTCGAAAAACACTGAAATAACTATTCTTTTATTTCTGACTTCGAAGTCAAATACCAGTTTTCATTGATGTAGCGTTAAAAATGCTTTACTAGTTCTTTAATAACGTTTTATTAAGAATACTTTCACCCGCCAATTTACCTCGTAAGTGTTTGAATTTCCCAAACTGTTTGTTGATGTGTTTTTTTATATATGAGAAATCAAATCCGAATTTTCCTAACGGTAGCTTCAAAATCGCCTTAAAAGTGATATATTTTCAAAAATCATTTCATCCCCTACATCACCCCCTCGGGAATGTTATTTTAAACAAACCATTCTCAAACGATGCCTGCAATATGAAATCTACACCGTCAGGAAATTTCAGATTTATGTCCTTAGCAGTTTCGCTGGGTGATGTGGAATTTGTAAACTAGTCTAATGTAAGTTTTTTTTTTCATTTCTATTCGAGAAGCCAAAGGTCAATTTCATAGATTTATCTGGAAAAATGCTTTCCCAATGAAATATATTCATAAAACATTTTACCCCGTTATTGGTTGGGTTTCCAAAAACAGTTTCAATCTCATAGGGGTGGAATATCAACAAATCGCTTCCGAAGCGAAGCCTACAGTATATGGTCAACACCCTCTCTAAATTTCAGGTTTTCCTCGTTAGCGGTTTGGGTGATGATTAGTCAGCGACTCAGGACATTGTCTTATATACTCCTCCCCAGTATACTGCCACCAAAAATGAGGTTGAAGGCAATGATTGCAGGCATGATTTTTTTGCATTAGTTTCTGCAAGTTTTCTTGAGAGGGATACCAATTTTCGCGTTATTTCGCTACATATATTTTGCCATATTGCTTTAGTTTCGCTTCAACGAAATTCTAAAATTAATCATTGCAGGTTTCATTATTGTGGTTCTGAATTATTTACGTCAACGGTAGATGGACATGCTACTATCAAAGATCCCGTATTATTTTATTTTATTGCTGATTATGATGACATGCCACTTACATTACATTATCATTAGACCATACTAGCCTTGCTTTGCTTCATGAACGGTAGCACAGCACATTATGCAAAGGAGTTCTATTTTATTTGTCGTCTCCGGTAGTTGACAATAAAACTGTACTTCGAAAAAAAATCTCTGTACGTCAGTGAATGAACAGTGAACCCAAATAGCCTTTAAGATACCGTTTATAAATTTCAGATGCATTAATTTCTATGCCCGCAGTGACGAAATTATTTCAACTTTTTGACCTTTCCTTCACTTATATTCAGAAGACTATCTTTAAAAGCAAGGTACCAAGCAATCGAATCACACTGTTTTAATACATTAAAGACAGATAATATATGTGCTTTTTCACCTATTTCCGCAATGTTTGTATAGTTTATTAAATTACTGTAGTTGGTTGAAACAAATATTTCAAAATTCCAAATAACCTGTTAACGTCACATGGCGACATGTGCTTTTCAATTTTGTTTACAACTAAAATGTTAACACTTTTCATGAGGAGAGCCGCTTCACTTTCAGCGAGTCACTGAGTTCCTCAATAATCTTACCAACTGGTTCATCAACGTGACGACACACAATTATATTAATCCTGTCCCTCAGTTCCCTTGTTTTGAAACCGGTGAATAAAAACAGGGATAAATAGACCCTTCCAATTCCAAAACCACATCTGCAATAAACCTTCAATTTGCAAAAACAAATATTGTTCGTAATTTTATCAGGTTGAAAAATCTGGCAGCTTCCATTTCTGCCAACCATTTTACCATGGGAGCATAATGATGTGACAAATGTTTGAAAACTGAGAATATCTAAATTTGTTGTGTGTAACAGATGGCTTTAAACCAACTTCTTCATTTACTCAATATAGGTTTAGGATCCTATGAAATCGACATATGTGGGAAGTTTTCGGCTTGGTACGAACGGATCAAATGTTTGATTTTCCTTGACTTAGGAAAACAGTTCTATGTTTTCGATACAGTAGCATTAACCTCTCTCAGATTCTTTTGCAAGACATCACTGAACAAGCTGAGTTATGAGACCAGCAGGTGATGTGAATTAAATGTTCACCCATAATTTCCTTCCATATTTAACAATATTTTAACATGTATAGTGCAGAATCAGTTATTACATACTTTACTTTTTCAAGAATAATTTCAAAAAAATGCGAAGCATACAGGATCGCTTGAGAGCACATTCTGCTGTTCGCGGGGAACTAGAAACGCATATTCTCTCAAAAATATTTCTTGTTCAGACACTGTATCTTCAGTTTTGATCAAGACTGCGAACACACAGTAGCCTGAAGAGTCGGTAGATTCGTCGCAAATTACAGTCAAGTTCAATATACACTTCTAAGGACTGTTTATGCTTGCTAGTATTTCGTTTGGACAACTTGGGTCATATTGTTTCATTAGTTGATTGGATGTGAGATCGTCTCCAGATCCTAACGAACAGAAACAAAAGAAAAATCAGTATCAGGAAGAAATACTAGTTTTAGGCCTACTATCAGTGAGGTTACACTGATAGACTCTACGCACCTGATACATATATTTCAATCCGTTTCCGGACTGTAGGGTTGTCTATCATCTCCAGAGGGGTGGCTTTAAGTAACATTGCACCTGCTTCGAGAATAGATTTTGTCTTTTCACTCTTACCTTTTTTTATTTGCTAATGTAAGGGGAGCTTTATTGTTGCCTGCCATTTCATAGTTGAAGAGCTGAATTAATGTTGTAAATGATCCTAATTTTTTAAAGCAATGTTCTCAGACAGAATCGTTTTTCTCCCACGACATGCACATTACGAAATTTACACATTAAAATATTTCTTACCAAAACGTATAAACCTCCATCCGCAAAGTATTTAGCTCTGCTGTCCACCGTAACACTTGTAGATCGAGCCGTCATCGATACTTCTCGGCAATTATGACTTGGCATTTGACGAGCAGAGTTTGCGGGGACCAGGGAAGCGGACGGGATATGCTGCTGGGAAGGTGGGACGCTGGGGTGACTGAACGAACTCCGCCTCCATGTGCTGTGTCCAGGAAAGAAAAGGCTGTGTTTTGAGTTCCCGATAATCGGCTTATCTTTCATTACTCATTTTATTTTAAAAAATCGCAATGAAACTAGCGCAACATAACAATATCAGTGATATTACAGCTGAGCAAGAAAGTAAACGGTAATTCAATTAAAAACAACTAACGGTACGCGAACAGTTGTTAACGAACGTCTACAGATCACTATGGCGCTGTTGTCGACTGCTACCCATCAGAACGTGCGAAGTTATAGTCCCCACATAGTACTGACTATGGTAACTTTATTTATTTTACCTGAACCAAGACGCCAAAATACACCAACGTTTGTGCTGTCACCCATGCATCCAGCAGACGTCATTAGGGATTTCCAAGAACATAAACATAGTGGCATGAGGAGACAGAATGAGGTGGTATTCGCAGCCATCCCGAGAATATCGTCACAAACATTTCGCTTCACAAGAGGCCCGGAGGCGAAGTCAGCAGTATTTATGCCGAATTGCTTAGAAAAAACCTGGCCCACCCCAAACCATTTCAATCTTTGGCGTCATGCCTTAAAAAGACTTCCCGGAATGTTAAAGATAACAGTTATTTCTATCCTTTTAAAGAATCTTTGATCCCTCTTCTTTTTCTCGTCATACATAAAATCTTGGATCAATATTTCAAGCTCGTTATCCTCTGCGAATTTCGCTGCAGTATTGCGTTTATAACGAAATAAATAATTCTTCGTAATAAGATCATTATTTTCTTAACCAGAAACATATGATTTGTAAAGTCACAAAATCGCTTGAAAGTAACTTGTATTGCATTTATCGTTAATGCGAAAAAATGACGTCTCTAACAATGTTCAGGGCCTCCAGCATACAATTATTAGGAGGGAGGTAAAGGAACTTGAAATACTACTAGATAAAAATAACTATAATGAAAGTGGTCAAAAGAAAAACAAAGCTTTGAAATTTATGGGCTCATGTGAAATCTAGTTCAACTAGAGTTTAACAATCAGGAAGATGCGGTGTTGCAAAAAAGTTTAAAGCACTTTTTATCCCCATAGCGGAATAGAAAGACCAGTTGCTGAAGGAAGATTAGCGTCGAAAACCGGTAAATTAGATTATGTAGAACAGAGCAGAGTAGGCGTCCAAACAGGAAAAAAAACATTTGCGTACAGAAAAAGCAAAAGTTACAATGAAAACAATCAAATGAGTCAAACTGCAAAAGAAATTACTGCAAAACTGAACGCAAATGAAGCCAAGTTTCAAAAGGCAGGAAAAGGAATCATCTAATTTGTTATATACAAGGAGGATTGTGTAAATAAGACACTCAAATTTTTTAATGACAATAAAAACTTTGAAATAAAAAAAGGCCCCACAGCAAAATTTCAGTTTCAGGTGTGACGTATTACTGATAACAGCAATTTATTAACAGCATCTGATAAGAAAAGACAGCTTCAATATCAAGGAATTTTGAAATAAAGTGCTTTCAGGTGCATATGATATTTTACAGAAACACTACCGGTTTCATGACTTCAGATCACATTTTCCGGTGTACACCTATAATATAGGAAGCGTACAATTGTCAGTATGATAATAGAAACACATAACTGTCTTATTAATCTACGCTCATGACAACAGCGTGAGATACTCTTGTCAGTGAAACGTTTCAGCCGTAATACGGGAAGGAGGGGCACTCAGCTCTCTCAACTTTCATAGTAACGTTACCTGCAACAAGCAGGACATCATAGTTCAAACTGACCAGCTGAGAAAGTAACGCTTTTACCTACAATGGAACAAGCGAAATAAGAGAACAGGAAAAGGTAGCAACCCCAACTTGCAACAATGAAAGCCCACGCTTGAGAAAACTCAATCCACACCAGAAAGCGGCGGACCCTCTAACCGCCTCGCCGTGCAATGCCACACCAATAAGTCAATACCCTCATGTGCATCACAGAGGGCACTAGCACTACCATAGCGGGGAAAGTTACAAATATTTTCGCACATATCCAAATGTCATCGGAATGATTGACGCTCGCTTTATAAAGCACAACCATATACACTATAAAATGCTTCAGCCTAAAAATCGTTAAAAACCAGATCACCAGATGCAAAAGAATATACCAACAATCCCAAGATCAATAACTATCCAATGAAACAACTATGACATTATGTTCTTGAAAGACAATCAGAGTTAGACAGTATATTGTTATGTCTTAATCTCATCTGATTATTCAGAGTGTGTTGGGGATATAGTTTTAGACACTGCATAATTTCAATCTCTTCCAGAATGTTTGATATCTAATCCTTTGCTCCCCTGAGTAGGACTTCTACATTATTAGCAGCACCTGCTATGGAATTATGGTGTAGCCAGAATCGCATAAGCGGGTACTTGTAAACTTCGAATTCCTCACTCTGGTGTTCTCGGAAACTAATACAAAACCCTCTGCCAGTCTGCCCCATGTACCTGGCAATACAATTGTCTCAACCGATACAATATACCCCAGTAGCATCGTATTTTTCACTGGATACCTGCTTCCTATTTACAAGTCTTTGGCCAAGATTCTGTGGGATAAAAAACGATGGCTTTATCATTTTTGTTCTAAATTTCCTGCCTACTTTCTATGAAATCGTACCGAAGTATGGTATACTATGGTAAAACCAATGAACTCGTCTTTCTCTTCGTCCACCATCCGTAGTGTAATTTCATTACTATTTGACCTCTGCCAATTCCTAGTGAATTCTTTTTTATGCAGTATACCATTACTCATACTTATTAGATTACGGGAATCGTATCAATTGACGAAACCGGTCGTGTTTCTGTAAAAGGTCATATTCAGCTGAAAGCGGTTTATTTCAGAAGCATGGATTACTTCAACTGCAGTTGCCCTCAACAAAAAACCATTCGAAAAGAAGAACCCACAGCTGCCAGACCTGAAAGCTCAGTTAAAACTACAGAGAGAAAGTACACCAATGTAGCTTGTCATGAACAGTGTATGGTGCACATTTTACAATTTATGTGGAAATCTGAACTCTCAAAGTGGCGTATATTTAAGGTCAAACACACAATATAAGAAAAGCAACGAATTTGTGGCTTCGGTGGGAAATATTATGATCCTTGAAGGTACAAAGTTGGCCTCCTCGGACTTAACAAACAGATACACGGATGTTCTAGTTGGCGAGACGATCGATATTATAAAGACACACTCGTTATAACAGAATAATCTTAAAAATGGTGGTGTTATAGAGATATTCATGAGCTCGAACGAGAATTGATATAAAATTACTTGAAACGTAATACAGAGATTTGGCATTAATAGATGAATTTTCCATGAGAAGCCCACTAGCTTGGTCTTTTGTTGACGTTTTTGTTACAGGAATGGAGTGTAAATTTTTAAAATTATTCCCTGACTTGAAACGAAAACATATTTATTATAAAAGGGACTTCAATGTCACGATCTTGCTTATTAGAGGTGATCCTGGAGAAATGGAAAATATAGTGGTAAACATTAACAGCATGCATCCTGAACTAAATTTCATTGTGGCTGGGCACGACAGAAGGGTAACAGAAAGTTGGAAAATACTCGTGGATTCGAGGGTTAGATAAGAAAGTGTGGAGATATCTTCTGATACAGGGGATCGGGTGTGCTTAATAACCCCTCCCCCCAGCCTGCGCCGCCGCGCACTTAGAGACAGACATCCTGCAATACTATCCGAGTGGTTTAAGACGTGAGATAATAGGCTATGCCCTATACAGATTCTGACAAGCTCCCAGGGAGCTATTTCCTCAGCTGCATGCATGGTGCTGTTGCTTTTGGATACTGTCCCCCCACATGCTGCCTCCCGTGGTACACAGGTAGTATACTTGACTTGAAATCGAAACGTTGTGGATCCCGGGTTCGAACTCAACAGGTGCTTGAATCCATGCACGCTATAAAAATCTACACATGCACGCTCGACGTGTGTGTGTGTGTGTGTGTGTGTGTGTGTGTGTGTGTGTTTCACATCTCTTAGGTGATGATATCGGGTTTGTGGGGCGCTCAATTGCGTGGTTTCGAGAATAATGATCAAATAGTGAGGACAACAAGAACATCCAGTCCCTGGGCGGAGAAAATTCCCGACCAGGTTGGGAATCAAACCTGGACTCATGATCCAGAGGCAGCAAAGGTAGCCACTCGACCACGAGCTGCGGACACATCTTATAAACTACCGGACCGATTGCAACCAGACTTGGCACACGTGTCCCCTAGTGTCAGGCGACAGTCGATGTAGGGGTAAGAATCACTTACCTACCACAGTTCAGGAGATACGACGTCATAAACGACGAAATATGTAAAGAACCACCGCATAATCGATGACGTTTATGTGTATTACTTCTGAGCTAGTAACTGTGTTTCCAATGAATTTTGCACACAATATCCTAATATGGCGCTGAATGCATCTACACGCATACATTTTTAAACACAAAGGCAAAGGATGTGGTTGTTTTAAGTGCTCCACCTACCAAGACTGTATCTCAGGAATAAACATAGAGATCATGAGCCGAAATATTGGCCACATGTAAAGAGCTTAAACTTTGACAATATAGCATTTCTTGCAGAATTCAATCATGTTCACGTTTTCGAAAAATAAAATAGAGATGTCTCTGTAAATCTCTTTGACAACAGTTCTCAAGCTTTTTGGGGACGTAACACTTTTGAAATACTCAGTTGATAGCTATCATAAAAAGTTAGGTACGTTATACATCACTAATATCTACAATATACGAAACAATACACAGTAATACAATACACAAAACAGAACTGTACTGAATCCACTGTAAATTGATAAAGTTATTTCTGTTTCGTAGGATATGTGAAATTGTTTGCTATTTTGGAGCAACTGTTTAATGTCAGGTTTGATGAAAGAGAGTTAAAGAAGCACGTCATGCACTCTTTGTAGCCACATATTCTGAGAATCCTGTTTCACACAGGTGTGTTGTTGGGAACGGAAGACGGAAGGAGAACAATCAGAGCCTGTGTGGCAAGTTGTGGATGTTCATCACGAAATCTGCACCAAAAATCATTAAGTAACATCGTTTTGAAAAAAAAAAGAAATTCTTTGCTTGAATCTGATGTCAGTTTCAAAGAGGATTCATAAGTTACGTTGACAGACATTCTGGCTTCTCCAAATTCGGTACAATAGGACTCTGAACCCATTAATTCATTTTCAGTTCGGTATTAAGCACTTCAGAAATATACATTGTAAAAGATGCATGTATGTGTAAGTAGGCTGTTTAGGTTTTTATATTGGTAACGCCACATAGCGCTCTGTATGAAAATCACTGGCTGTGCTGTGTGCAGTCTGTGGCTGGGTGGCATTGTTGTAATATTCGCTATTGTAGTGTTGGGCTGTTGGCTGTTAACAGCGCGTAGCGTTGCGCAGTTGGAGGTGAGCCGCCAGCAGTGGTGGATGTGGGGAAGTGAGATGGTGGATTTTTGAGAGCGGATGATCTGGACGTGTGTCCATCAGAAACAGTGCATTTATAAGAATGGATGTCATGAACTGCTATATATATTATGACATTTGATCACTATGAAGGTAAATACATTGTTTGTTCTCTATGAAAATCTTTCATTTGCTAACTATGCCTATCAGTAGTTAGTGCCTTCAGTAGTTTGAATCTTTTATTTAGCTGACAGTAGTGGCGCTCGCTGCACTGCAGTAGTTCAAGTAACGAAGATTTTTGTGAGGTAAGTGATTTGTGAAAGGTATAGGTTAATTATAGTCAGGGCCATTCTTTTGTAGGGATCATTGAAAGTCAGATTGCGTTGCGCTAAAAATATTGTGTGTCAGTTCAGTGTTGATCAGAATAGGTAAAGAGCGAAATGTCCGAGTACGTTCAGTTTTGCTCAGCTGTTTGAAAATCAAACAATGAAAGAGATTTATCAGCACAGTAATTCAATAATTTTTCGAAGGGGACATTTCATATGTAATGGAGAGACTGGACCAAGTCGTTAGTTATTTCAGTTGGTAACTCTGCTGTCTCGCCAACGAAGATATTGTGTTAAAAAGCTTTCTAGCTCTCTCTTACCAGGGTAAACAAATCTAAAATCGATTTTAAGGTACTCATTTTGTTACTGTTATTGAAAACTGTTGTGTGTTTTTCTAGACTGCAAAATAGATTTCATTCATTAATTTTTCGAAATAAATCTCCCAAAAAAGCTAGTCAGAACCACTAGATTATATCGTAATACGGTTTTGTAATTCAGCTTTTAGTTCGAATAACTTCTTATCCCGAGACAACCATCTAACCTCGCTGTGGAGCAATAGTCTTTTATGACTGCTCCGTAATCTTCACATAATACTGCAAACAGTCAGCACTGAAGAGGGCGTTATTTAAATTTTACTGCTCCGTCAAGAATAAACTTCAGGTTTAGCTTTATAATCTCTATAGCGAGTGCTCGTCTTTGAAGGATACAATGGCTGGAGCTACAGTTTGGCGCTTTACGTTTTGTTACTGGTAACGCTCTTGCTAATTTACCAGTCATTGCCTTGGCTCCATCTGTACATATACCGATACAATCGTCCATCGAGATGGTTTATTATGAAGAAATTGTTATTCGTATTAAAAGTTTCTTTCCGTTAGTGTTAACGGTCACCGATGTGCAAATAATCAAATCTTCTTCAGGTGAAAGTTTAAGTGCATGTCGTACAGTTATCAGCAAGATGGCCAATCCAACAACATCAACCAACTCACCAATGTGAGAGACGAATTTGTTGTGCTGAATGTGACGAGGTAGTTCTTGTTTGATACAGCCTGTGACATTGTTAATTCGACACGAAACGGTGTCGCTTGAAAGCAGGAATGTATAAAACTTCCTTGCAGATTTTTCATCGAGCTTACACTGTGTTATGTCCGCCACAAATGGTTTTATTAAATTCTCAGTGATGGTGTCACCTCCACCCACTTGTGCAACGCCGTACCTGACCAAATGTGACGCTTCTGTGGCTTCCTCTTTCACAGTTTGTGTCACAAACTTCATAGTGTATTGCCTTCTTAAAAATTGTTTTTTCTTACATGTAAAAAAATTTCACTCTTGTCGTTGCTGTTCAGGTGTACAGTTTCTAAATGTCAGGGCATCTTCGCATGAACCATGGAACTATTAGGGAGTAGCTTGCTACATAACAAGAAGAATGGTGAGATGTTAGATTCAACTGATCCAAGATTAACATAACATTCATCGTACTTCCTTCTTTATCTCCTTTATTGAGTCATTAGGCACCTTACTGCTTGAAAACATGGAGTTTGAGTTCGTTATATCTCTTTCTTGAATTTGATAGTCTTGGTCCCATATCTTTCAGGTTAATGCCATATCTTATGAGCAAACCGCCTTTGATTTTTTCGGTATAAGATTTTGTTGCCACAACTTTAAACCAACGCACCGTTCTAGCTGTTAAAATCAACAGTTTTCTTTTACAATAACAGAAACATAGAATAATATCGCCACAAGACATTGAATTTTACAACTATTGCCAATAACAAACATGAAACGAACATACTGCGGTCTGAAAGCAGTGCACGGATTCGTCAGGCCGAAATTCACTGCGCGTTGCAATTTCAAACTTGAAGAGAACAGGCAAGTACTCTATGCCGCGTGGTATGGGTTTATATAGCCCCGATGGTGAAGCATAGATAGTGAAGCAACAGAATTCTTCGAGGCGACTCAAGCTGTAGATGGAGAGAGCATTAGTAGAATTTTAACAAATATATATATATATATTTTGTAACCTCCCCACAGAATTTTAAAATAATTAATAATAATGAGTATGATGCTAATTTAGTGTAACCTCAAAACAAAATTCTTTCTCATTTGATCTCTCCACAAAATTCTTTTCACATTACCATCTTACAAAAATTCTTTTTACATTTACTCTAAGCTCAAAATTCATTCACATTTAGCGTAACCTCAAAACAGAATAAAATTCCGTAGCCTCTCAACAGTAAAAATTATGGTAAATTTTGGACGACAGGAGTGCTGCGTCATGGCCCCGAAAGATCATTCTGAATAAAAAAAAGGTAAAATTTTTACCTCAATGAAGTCGGGGCGTATATCTGCTCTTACGATAACTTTTTCCGGCACAACTCTGTGCAATGCTGGCCGATAGATTTGTCATTTATGAAAGGAAGCAACTGATTTTTCTTTTGCAACAATCAGAATGATCATGGATTGGAGAAATTAGTAAATTCTTTAAATTGAATTGAATGCTTGTTGGAAATTACTTTATATGACAAAGATCATTATTAGGACATTTTTGAAAGATTTACATGGGAGTTCACATAACATTACTAGATGTGCGCAAGGCTGCTTTTTACCTTATACAATAATACTCAGGCTGTGGCATTGCTGCACCGTGATGGGCCCAGCCAACATGATACACCATACCAGACCAGAGCAGACTCCAGACAAGCGCAGACTAGCGCAGACTAGCAACAACTTACTGCTACAGCTGCACAGTTCTACTGAATCAACACTGCTCTCTGGTCAGCGATTCTCTTATACCTTGCATATCGCACACAGCGCATGAGCAATACATCGAAATTACATCTGCTCGGACCTCTTACATAACCCTCCACTGGGGGGGGCAAAAATTTGGCAGCGATGGTGAGTCAATTGGACTTGCCATGACAAACAAATTTTTCTTAATTAACTGAGTTTACAGTCTCAGAGTATATACATATATATAAGTGCAGAACATGAAACGAAATAGAGTGCACATGCACTGAGCACAGAACATATCAAGACATTACTAAATGTATACGGAATGAGTACAAAACATATTAACAAATGACATAAAGTGCATACGCACTCCAGTACAGAACATACCTAGCAATGACAAAATGTATACGCAATGAGTACAAAACATATTAACAAATGGCATAAAGTGCATACGCACTGTAGTATTTTTTTTTTATTTTACAAGAACTATGATAGGAAAGGGAAGGATTGCATCATGGTTGTAGCACAGTAGGTTGCACGTAGCTGCAATGAAAGTCCATATCTTTCTACAGAAGCACAACACCATGTGAGACAATCTGTAGTTCTCTTCCCTGAAGTATTAATCAGTGTAGCCAAGACACTGAAATGTCGTATTAATATTCAATGTTATCATTTTGGTAGTACATTAGGTACACTAAACAGTGGGACCATAATAACATCTCCATTGTTCAAGGTGGTGGACAGCATGATGTGTCAACACCACACTCTTTCACCAACGTAGAATTAGTGCAAAAACCAAATATGGTGCTCCGTGATCATAAGGATGGACAGGACAAATGGATATTGCAGTAATTTCTGGTAATTAGGTCAGGAGGTGAAGGACATTAAGTCTTATACTAGTCATCATTGAGAATTACACTAGTCTATCAACCGATTTGATTAATTGGTGGCACTCATTGCCTAGTTACTAAACATTTCTGTACTATGTATGAAGTATTACAGAATAATATTCATAAGTCATCTGATTACAGTGAACATTGGCACTCATTGGCCAGTTACAAACCATTTTTATGCACTATTCAAAAGTGATCATTCAAAACAAGAGTTACTAAACATGTAGCAAGTATTGAATATTACAAAACACTATTCATAACTCATCTGATTGTGGTAATTATTGGCACTCATTGGCCAGTTGCAAACCATCAGAAGTCATCATTCAAAACAGGAGCTAAGGAGTGTAGCATCAAGCTACTGGTATTCATATATAATAGCATGTAGGTGACATAAGACAAATTTAAGATATAAGAAAGAGTGGCATTCATTGGCCAGTTACTAAACATATAGCAAGTATTGAATATTACAAAACATTTTTCATCACTCTGATTGCGGTAATTATTGGCACTCATTGGCCAGTTACAAACCATTTCTTATGCATTATTCAGAAGTCATTATTCAAAACAGGAGCTAAGGAGTGTAGCATCAAGTTACTGGTATTCATATATAATAGCATGTAAGTGACATAAGACAAATTCAAAATATAAGAAACAGTGGCATTCATTGGCCAGTTACTAAACATATCGCAACTATTGAATATTACAAAACATATTTCATCACTCATCTGATTGCAGTAATTATTGGCACTCATTGGCCAGTTACAAAGTATTCTTATATTTTTATAAAACATTATTCAGAAGTCATCATTCAAAATGAGAGTTAATTATTGGCATAGCATTTATAGAGTATAACAAAAATATTATTTACAGAAATTATTGGTACAGCATTTATACATTGTTACAAAACGTCATTCAGTATTACTCAGAACTCATCATTCAAGTGACATAGGACATATTTAAAATGTAACACACTGTAACTATTACTCAAGGTCTGTGGTTAGAAAACATCATTCAGTATTACTCAGAACTCTCTTACACTGGTAGCATTATTTGGGACTGGTAATACTTTTTTTTTTTTTTTGCTAGCAATGCATTGCGTTGGGATCGATAATTAATTGCTGGGGCATGAAAATATTTGCTTTTGACTTATTGCTGCAAATAACGATTAGTAACGTCATTTGTCATGAGTCAGCTGTAGCAAGGTTGTGAAACAAGTAGAGTATATGTGATCACATTCATGAATGACACACACAAATGGGTTCAAAATATGCAAGTACTAGAACAGGTTTAATGACTAACTGCTTACAGCACATTAATTTCATGAATAGCTTCTCCTACAAAAATACAAAATGGATTATTAGGCTGAAAGAAGACATGCATATTATGCTGAAAAGTAGTTAACTTCGAATTAACAGGTAATGAAACGTGTATTCAGTATGTATGTACTCTATCTGTCCTTTCCAAAACATTCAGTCATTACCATGTGACATAAGAGATACTGTCAAAACGAACTGCAACAAATACTTAAATAACTACATAGCATTTCTTAACTAACAGTAAACATATAAACTTCATCATTATTCTCATCTGCAAAGAAAAACTTAAAAGTGGTGCGTTAAGTGGCCATATAAAATTCATCACTATCATCACTTGCAAAGAAAAACTTCATTATTCATATTAGCATATTCTTCATAAAACTATTCATCATCATTCATTATCATCTGCAAAAAAAAACACTTCATTATTCATTATTCATATTACCATTTGTTTCATACAACTATTCATAGTATAGAGTGTCTTATTTCTAGCATATTTCATCACTAAGACTAAGATGTGCAGTTCTGTCTGACAGCCTGCATCAATCGCCTCGTATTCTGAAAGAAAATTAATTAGTTAAGACTGCTATCATACGATGTGTATAGTATATTCTTGTTAGTGTTTGTTAATTCTGATCCCTGTACTCTTCGTGACGAGGTATTGCATCTTCTTTCGTTCATTCCGAAGGTGAAATTCCCATTTCATAGTAATCCACAGTGGTTTGTTTAATTTATTTCTTTTACACGTTATTGCTTTCTGAAAATGATGAATAAGGATTAATATCTTGCATTTAAATCATATACCCATTAAATAAAAACTGGTTTCTAGTGATATAATTAAGCATACAGCATAGCATGACAGAAAACATATTATGTCAAAAACATAGACAGTGTTCAGGTGCAAAAATGTACACAGAGTATCATAATGTAGCAGCAAAAAAAAAAAAAAAAAAAAAAAAAAATGTAAAATAGTCACGATGCTAAGATATCACAAGGCAAAATGTCAAAGTCAACTGGTGTTTGGTATATCTTAAAGATTTCGTAGTGCATACAAACAAAACAGGAAAACAATCATACATACATGAAAAATGGAAAATGGGCACGTTCTGAAATATAACGACAAGAAATGACTTTCTTTGTGTTCAGCTTGTATGTTGTGTAGTTGATAGAGGCGAGAGTTGAAGACTTTAATGGAGAAAGAATTTGATAAAATTAATATGTCACTAGATAGAATTGCATAATTGGTCATAAAATATGTAAGTTTATCTGGAAAAATGTGCACGGTCTGATGTGTAACGACAAGAAAAGCGACCTGCTAACCTTACCTTGCCAGACACTTGCCAAGAAAAAATATGATAATCATCAGTAAGTAGTCCCATAAATATAATTGCATCATTGGTCATATAAAAATCAGGGAATGACATTACAGTGTGATAAATCGTAAAGTATGTTCATTCAATAAAGGGTTTAATATTGGAGAATGGTAATTGCTTTTACTTTTTCTGGTTCTCAGAGTTTCGATGTGTACTACATTGACGTGAGGAATGCTGCGAATTCGATATGGACCTGCGTATAGATGCTCAAATTTACTAAATCTACTCTTTCCTCTGTTGGATAAATAATGTGTGCGTACTAATATCTTCTGTCCAATGTGAAAGTCACGGCGTGTACAAACCCGTTTTCGCTGTCTTCTCCTGCGCTCTGCGGCACGTTTGATGTTGTTCAGCGCAATGTCAATTATTTCATGGTGTCGTAGTCGACGAGATGTAGGAAAGGATACTAATTCTTTAATTTTGTTAGGTAGTTCAACATTTTTCAGTATGACAGTCGGAGATAGCATCGTAGATTCATTTGGTATGGAATTAATTATATCCTGGAATAAGAGTATGTGTGTGTCCCAATCAATATGTTTTTTATGGCAGTATATTCTACATAGTTTACCAATTTCTTTCATTAGACGTTCACAAGGGTTCGATGAAGCGTGATACTTGGATATATAGATCGGAGAAATGTTCCTTGCTCGTAACATACGTGTCCATATAGCAGATCGAAACTGTGATCCATTGTCGGAAATTACTTTCAATACATGTCCTACATGAAATAGAAAATGTTTTATAAATGCATTCGAAACAGGTTTAGCAGTAGCTTTGCGTAACGGAGTGAAGGTAACAAATTTGGAAGTGAGTTCAACTGCGACAAAGGTGTAGCAAAAACCTCTATTAGTTCTGGGAATCGGACCAAAAATGTCTACAGCGGCCATGTGTCTCAATTTAACAGGTACAATGGGATGTAATGGAGGAATATGTGAAGTCGTATCTGACTTAGCTTTCTGGCAGATTTTACATGACGCTAAAACTCGTCGAATACGTTTCTCCATATTGGCAAAATAACGGTTCTGTCTCAGTATAAGAAAACATTTTCTGGCTCCGTAATGTGCGTAACTTAAATGAGTATACCAAATTAATTTGTTAACAAGCTCGTCAGGAATGCATAGTAACCAGTTGTTGCTGTCAGGGTGAGAGCGGCGAAACAGAATGTTATTGCGTACAGCGTAATGGTTTCTGCTGGTAGCATTATTCCTATCTTGCCAAAGCTGTTTAATTTCTTTCCATACGTTGTCTTTACTCTGACCTTGTGCTATGTCTCGTAACGACGACGAAATGAAATTTTCAAATGCAACTTGTTGAATATACATGACGTTGAAATTTGCTTTACAGAAGTTGGTTGCGATGTCTTGCTGATTGTTGCTGAGAGAACGGGATAGTGCGTCTGCTACAATATTTTGTGTATCGGGAATGTGAACAATTGTAAAATTAAATTCCTGTAAATAAAGTTTCCATCTGCTTAATCTGTCGTGTGTAAATTTAGCGGAAAGTAAAAACTGTATAGCTCTATGATCTGTGTAAACGGTAGTGTGTCTTCCATAAATAAAATGCCTAAATCTCGTAAATGCCCATACAACACATAATGTTTCAAGTTCTGTGACAGAATAATTGCGTTCAGCAGGTGACAGAATGCGACTCGCAAAGGCGATGTTTTTAATTACTGTGGTACCATCTTCTTCAATTTCCTGAAAAATGTGTACGCCTAAAGCGGTGTTAGAACTGTCGGTGGCAATGGAAAAATTTCTTGTAAGATCTGGATGTGATAAAAGTGGTGCATGCAACAAAGCTTCTTTCAGATTCACAAATTCAGAATGTGCTTGGCTATCCCAGGACCAAATAGTGTTTATACCCGTCAATTGACATAATCTAGGGGTGTCTAAAGCAGAGTTATGAATAAAATCACGAAAAAAGTTAATTAAACCCAAAAAGCTGCGTAGTTGTTTCTTCGTCGCAGGTACAGTAATGTCACGTAAAGCTTGAAGTTTTTCCGTGTCAGGCGCAATGCCTTCTGCTGAAATTACATGTCCAAGAAATTTTATAGAAGTTTTGCCAAAGAGCGATTTGCTAAGATTAACTGTGAGTCCTTGTGCACGAAAAGTTCGTAACAGTTGTTCAAGAATCAGATTGTGTTCAGACCAGTTAGCTTCTGCAATAAGAATGTCGTCTACATACGTTGTGATTCTGTCTTTAAGTTCTGTCATAAGAATACTATTCAAACCGCGAATAAATGCTGCTGAAGAAATAGTTAAACTGAACGGTAATTTACAAAATTGATAACAGTCACCAAAACAGAGAAAAGCTGTGTACTTTCTGCAGTTCGGATGGAGCTGAATTTGCCAAAATCCCGATTTCTAATCTAACGTGGAATAAATAGCAGTACCATGAAATTTCTGTAGAAGTTCTTCTAGAGTCTGTTTCATTAATAATGATGTCATTAATGTGACGCGAATCAAGTACGAGGCGAAGTGAACCATCCTTTTTCTTAACAATATGGAGTGGATTTATGTACGTACTAACTGCCGATTCAATAATTCCTTGGTCAAGCATAGCTTGTAATTCTTTCTGAACTTGTTCTCTGTGAATATACGGAATGGGATAATGTTTGGCTTTAAATGTGTCATGCTGTTTAACTTGAAATTCATACATAAAATTGGACATAGTACCAGGGACGTTGTCAAAAACTGGAGCTTGCTGTAAGAGAATTTTGCGTAGTTGCGTGCGTTCGTCGTCTGTATTTGCACTGCTCTGTTTAGCTTTATCAGAAATCATTTGTATAACGTCATAATCCGCTTCGACTGGAGTATTATAGTTGTGTACGTACATATCTGTGAACAATGTGGAATGACAGTCTATATTACGTGATGCGGAAATGACCTCTTTACGATTAATTGTTTGTTCTTCTGCAGATAAAGAGTGCTGAAATTCTAAAGCCAGTTGTACATTTTCATCCTTTAACATTAAACAGGAATTTTGAATGTCAATAACTGCGTCATGTCGTACCAGAAAATTCGTACCTAAAATAACGTCTGTTGTCAATAAGGGAAAAATCCAAAAATGTGAGTGAAATGTATGACCTGCAATACAAAACGATAAATGTGTCTGTAATTTTACACCTACTTCTTTACCAGATACTGCTGCTTTTACTTTAATTTTGCCTAATGGTAACGTAGCATAGCTATTCTCTTTGTTACATTCGTTGAAAGTTTCCTCATTTATAACTGACATAGGTGATCCAGAATCGATTACTGCTGAAAATTTGGATCATCCAATCTTTACTTCAATGACAGGGTGTGAAATGGTTTTCTGAATAACTGGTCTTTCCTGCAAAAGAGTGTCTTGGATGTCGTCAAAAGTAATAACATTTTCGTGATCAAAATTCTCTGTGTCAAAAGTATTGCTTGCGTTCCTGGAAGATGCAACCTGTACTGTACCTAGTCAAATTCTATCCGACGTGCTATTATTTGCGGGAGGATGCTGTGGCATTTCGACTATTTGTACTGTTCTGTTATTTCGTCCTGATGCATTAGGTTCGGGATCATACCGGCTGTCTGGTTCATTCATGATAATCTGTTGTTGCGGATGATTTTGCTGCTGGTAAGACCGACTGTTATTAAACGTGCGCTGAAAACTGTACTCATTACTTTTACGTCTGTCATGATAGTCATTTCTATACGGTGCATTGCGATATGAGTTAAAATGGTGTGTTTTCTGTACGTACTGAATTCCTTGTTGCTGTGCGTTACTATTTGGCGGAGCGATGCTATACCTGCAGGAGGCGAAACATTAAACCTTGCACATTACATTGTTGGTTAGGTATGCTAACCGGCTGGTTTTGTTGCTGTTTTTGGGAAAAACCTCTATTGTTACCAAAATGTTGTTCCTGTTGCTGATAATTTTGACGATACTGATAATTAAAATTTTGTCACTTATTAAAATTATACTGTTATTTCTTGTCGTTTCGGGAGCGTCTAATGAAAACTGTTACATTCAGGTAAAACTTGCCATATCGGGTTTTCTTTATTCATTCCTAATTCTAGATAGATCGAAAGTTGAAAAGCTGTTTTGACAGATATAAAGGATAGTAAAAGAGAAGGCAGCAGTGCAGAAAACTAAAGATGAAATAGCACTACTACGGCTTGGGGCCCTATGCTCGCTACGGCACATATTCATGGAAGTGTAATGAATCCCCTGAGGTCATTTACACACTGCAAATAAATTTTGGTTTCTGTGTTACAGGCAATGCTGGTGAAAATTCAAAAGCAAGTTGTTGTATCCAATCCAATTCTAGTTTCTGCATTACAGGCCAAGCTGGAGAAAATACAAAAGCAAATTGTCGTATCCAGTCCAAAGCGTGACTCTGTGTTCTGTCATTATTAAGTACCATAAATTTTTTTACGGATAAAAATTGCTTATAATCAACGTTATCGTCTCTGAATGTGTCAACAGGTTCTGGATTGAATGATAATCTGTTTATCTGTGTCTCTTCGGATTCTAAGTCGCGAGGTCTCTGTAAATTACTTACGTTATACTGGCTGTGTGAGTGTGACAAATGTTCGGAACGTGGTGTATGCTGTGACGCGTTAGTGACTGAAACATTTTTCGTTTCTGTCACTTTAAAACGTTCGTCAATTTGGCTGATCTGTTGTTCAAATTTCTTATCGACTTCCGTATCCAGAGTGCGTGAAACTTCTGCTGGCATTAATTTAAACTCGTCGCGTAACTGTGTTGGTTTTTCAGAACATTGTTGAGTGACTGCACTACTTTGATCTCTAAGTAATTTCGTTGTGGCTACACGTGTATCACGTAACTCTTCGCTACTATTCCTAGCACAAGCCTTACTTTCCTCACGTAATCGTTCTTTAGTATCATGACGTTGCACGGTAACGGCTATAATCTGTTCACTAAGTTGTTTGTTCTGTTCGTTAAGGTTGTCGTGTTTTTCATTCGACTGTTTGAAACTTTCATTAAGTAGTTTGCACGATTCAGTAAGTTGTTTGAAAGGGTTGTGGTATTTTTCACTAAGTTGTTTGAAATGGTTGTTTTGTTCTTTCTTCCACTGTTTGAGATTTTCATTAAGTTGTTTGAAGTTGTCGTCTTGTTCTTTCTTCGACTGAAGCAAAACTGTCATAATTTGATCCAACCCAAAATTAGCGACTCTATTTTCTATGCTGTGTAATGGTGTATGTGCATTAGTCGCGTTATGGATAACCATTTGGTCATTCTCTGATTCTTGAACAGGTTCGCCAATTGAATGTGCATTGTTAGTCACTATCTCGGAATCAAATAAATCTGACGTATTTTGACTACATTGTTCATCTTCGTTAGAAACATTTATCTATTCGTTACGTAAATTTTGCAAATTAGGTGTGTCAAACTGGACAGCGTTCATTGTAACGGAACGTGCCGCGTCATCAATTGCTACATTTACTATGGACATAATTGAATTCATCATTAGGATCAAAATCATTACTAGTGGTCGGTAGGCACTGATTATCTGTAATTAGGTGATTATTGCTATTACACTGAGTGTCGCAAATATTATCGGTCAAACTATTCGAGTCGGCTATTTCACTCATGTTAACAGTTTTTCGCGGCATTTTTCACAAATCAAAATTAAGCAAAAAATGAAACAAAGACAAACCAAAAATGGAACAAACACAATTACAACATAGAGCAATAAATTGCCGATGATCTGTGAAAGAAAGCGTGACAAATTAGTAAATGCGTTGCGCCAGTTGCAAACTACATTTAAGTAAATAAGAGCAGATATATGACTACTTCTCAGAGATTCACAAAGAAATACGATCCTGGCCGGTTGTCGCCAAGTGTAACCTCCCCACAAAAAATTGTATATATAATAATATGATTATGATTCTAATTTTAGTGTAACCTCCACACGCAAAATTGTCTACAAAATAATAATGAATATGATTCTAATTTCAGTATAACCTCAGAACAAAATTGGTTCCCATTTATAACCTCCCTCCAGAAATTCATTCACATTTAACCTCCACACAAAATTTGTTTCCCATTTAATGTAAGCTCGAAACAGAAAAATTCCTAAACCTCGTAATAAAAAATAAATTCAGTAACCTGGTAAATTTTGGACGACAGCAGTGCTGCGTCATGGCCCTGAAAGATCATTCTGAATAAAAGAAAAGGAAAAATTTTTACCTCAATGAAGTCGCCACGAATATCTGCTCTTACGATAACTTTTTCCGGCACAGCTCTGTGCAATGCTGGCCGATAGATTTGTCATTTATGAAAGGAAGCAACTGATTTTTCTTTTGCAACAATCGGAATAATCATGGATTGGAGAAACTAGTAAATTCTTTAAATTGAAATGAATGCTTGTTGGAAATTACTTCATATGACAAAGATTATTATTAGGACATTTTTGAAAGATTTACATGGGAGTTCACATAACATTACTAGATATGCGCGAGGCTGCTTTTTACCTTATACAATAATACTCAGGCTCTGGCATCGCTGCACCGCGACCGGCCCAGCCAACATGATACACCGTACTACACCAGACCAGAGCAGACTCCAGACAAGCGCAGACTAGCAACTTACTGCTACAGCTACACAGTTCCTACTGAGTCAACACTGCTCTCTGGTCAGCGATTCTCTTATACCTTTCATATCGCAGGCAGCGCATGAGCAATACTTGGGAATTACATCTGCTCGGACCTCTTACAATATATATATATATATATATATATATATATATATATATATATATATATGTGTGTGTGTGTGTGTGTGTGTGTGTGTGTGTATCTCAGAGAGAGAGAGAGAGAGAGGGAGGGAACGTGAGTGATACTGACGAATATAGAGTCACCACATACCCACACGTAGAAGCTAAATCTTTTTGTTTGTAATTTGTCATCTTAAAATTTTTGTGGATTTATTATGCTCCCTCGTTTTCAGCTATTACTCACAGAGAAAAAATAAATTTGAAAGAAAAACGATATTGATACGTTATTCATAAGTGATATCTTCCACAGTGTGTGACAAGATATGCTATGTCCTTTAGACTGACATTACTTTGGCACAGCCATCACAGTGGCCTTGCAGAGCCAAAGAGCTCGGCGGTGCACACTTTGAGTATCGCTGTTCTGCGGAATCCATTATTCAGGTGTAAATGTCTGACTGTGGAAGAAAGGAGAGAAGACAAAAAATTCCAAGTTGTACTGCTGCGTTTCACGAAACAGCGTCGTGAGGACAAGTAAATCTATTAATGCTGCAGGCTAATAATAGCGATATGTGACATTTATATTGAATGAAAAACTTGTTGAAGCTCGCACAGAGTAGCAACACTACTCATACTAGGTATAGTGTGGTATGTGAACGTTGACTATGTTATTTTCGTTCCCAGAATAGTTAGATGCATATTTGATACATTGGATAGAGTTTAAACCGGTTACCGGTACATTTCCTACAGGCAAGAACGACTCCGTAAAATCTGGAAAGTTTAGGAACAAACTGTAACTGCCCTTTGAAGTTTATGCTGATGTACAACACATATTAGAACCATTTGCTGGTTGCAGTAGAAGTAGTGACTGGTTCGTATTCAGATCAGGTAAATTTGCATACCACATACCATGCGACTGTAACCAGGAACATCCCGAGTATAAATTTTACAGAGGCAGCGACTGCGTGGAACCATTTGCTGATCAGCTGTCGAATCGTTGAGGTTGTAAATGCCTTTTTATTATTACTTAAAACTACGATGTTAGACCGTGAGGAAGAATCAATGTTTCGCTTGGCAGCAACAAGCAATATTTGTGAGAAACGTTTTGAGGAAGATCTTGTGAAACTCTGGGACCATTGCCATTTCACCGGTGTATACTAGAGTGATACCCATCGCAGCTGCAATATGAACAGCAGGCGTCGCTATACAGTGCTAGTTTTACTCCACAATCCGAACAATTACGATGGGCATTATTTTCTTGATCATGAACCTTTGTGAAGAAACCACGATAGACAATAACAGTGAGTAAAGCTAAATGTAGGTCATACTTGTAGCCCACCATAAGATATGGAATAACATTAACGTTGTACAAACTGTATTCCTGTAATATACCTAGAGAACAAGTGCCACATAAATTTTCGATTTATCTGTTCACTAAGCTACTTGATGTGCTCCCTTGAAATGTGTGCATCGTACCTGAAATTTGAACTTTGTATACGTATGCAGCGAATTGATTCTTCTGGAAGATCACCTGCCCTTAATCGAAAAGTTTAAAAGTTCGTTAACTAGTAAAACAATAGCTAAAGCTGAATACCAAAAAGTTTGTATTGTGTGGAAATCATTCAAGTGTAAAACATTTAAACATTATTCTGGTTTGCATTTTATACTTAGGATGCTGCTCCTTCCTGACTTCTTCAAAAACTTTCGCGGTTTTGGCCTTAAAATACATGAGCTGAATCCTGTGGATTGTATTACCTCACCTAGATTGGCATACGACGAGCAGCTGAAAAATTTTAAAGCAGAGTTGAGGGTTATTAGTGATATCTAACAGCTTTGCTTTGTTGAGCGACGCATAAGAGATGGAACTCTTCATTGTTCTTTCAGCTATGCTATTGCCAATAACAGGCTCAAGTCTGATTTTGACGACAAAATTAATGACTCTCACATCATATATCGTGATGTGAACAGTCTGTAGAGATGAGTGACGTTCCAGCATCTTCCCGTCTGTAATTTTGAGTGGTTGTCCCCAAAGAATGTCTTTGGTTTTGTGGTTGAGGGCGTACCACATGATTCGAACATAGGTGACAAACTGGAAGTAGATCCTAAATGCCTCAAAAGTATTCACGATTTGCCAGTATGTCAAAAAAAAAAAAAAAAAAAAAAAAAAAAAAAAAAAAAAAAACGCCATGAACCAATATTAAGAAATCAAAGAAATTGTTCTCAGCATTGAGTGAGAAAAAAGGTATCATTTATTATATAAATTTAAAACAATATTTGCAAAATAAATTCTTCTAAACAATATTCACCAAATCTAATCGCTTAGGCAATCTCCTTGGTTGAATCTATTCTTAGCGATTAGTGCACGAAAAAGCGTGAGTGTACAGAAATGGGTTTGAGAAGATTTTCTTGAAACCCAAGAATAACGCTGTTTTCAGCAAAACCATGCCTCGCAAAATGTACAAAGGATATGGGACACAAAACGAGCAAAATCGTAGGAAGAGTAATTGCATTAAATGAAAAACCGAATTTTCAAACGAGAGTAACTTGTTATGAAAATCAGCTTTCCAGTGAAATGCGGAGACCTATTGTAATGTTTGATAATCACACTGTAGCTTAATGGCAATTTTTGACACTTCCAAGTCGTTTCTTTTCAACTTCCATTGTGGATAAATTTTGAACACGTACCCGTCAAATGTGTAAAATTCTGTAACTTACTATACCACTTGAAAACTCAAAATAACTACGAATATATCAGGAAAAATGTTTCCATCCTTTGGGTTTCCCAGAAAATAACAAATACGATTTCCTACCATCAGTGAACAGAAAAGTGGCTGGTTTGCTGAAGGACTAACTGAATAGTGAGCCTGGAGCAGAGTTTGTAGCCTTACAAGCAAAAATGTTTACTCTTGATACCGAATCAGGGAGCATTATGCACAGAGCAAAAAAGCGTGATACAGTGTTCTGTAAATAAGCTTATCATTTGAGGATTAAAGGCATTGCATCTTGGATTCTGAAGTAGAAACCATTGTGCAGTTCGTCATTCATCTGAAACAGCATGTTTTTTCCATTATTAAACAACATAAAATTTCCTTTACCCCCATAGGATGAAAAACCTCATATACTTCTGGTTAAACTAAATGCACTGGCTTGGAGCCATTACTGCACCAGAGTTGGTAATTGATTTTTATCGTAAATAATATAAAAAATATAAATCGTAGTCTGTAACCTGAGGTGAGTACCATCTATGTGATGAAAAAATTTAATGATCAATCGATATTTGATTTTATTGAGAGCGTTTCCTAGTGTAGATATTCTGTTATTAGAAGGAAGTTCAAGTTATTTACTATAGTTTCCGGGAAACATTGTCAGATTGGACAGAAATTCGCTAAACGAATATACACAAGGAAACATATGTTTTATGGCAATTTTTCGACGAAATATGCACAAATGTTTCTGCAGATTCCATAAAAACGCTGCTGAACTCAAGAACTAATGAAAATAATCGAAAAGACACTGTCATAATTGGTCAAAAGGAGAAGGCAACGGTTAATGGTGATGGCTACAGATGTTTGGGAAAGGCGGGTTGTGATTATGGTAGATTTCTACACCTAGTATTCGTCACTAATGGATAGACTCAATACCATTTGATTCTTAAGGAACGAAAATTGGAATACAATCAAGTATTGATTCACCGGTACAAAGTTACAGACAATAAATCAGCAGTTAAATGGAGAGTGAGCAACATCTAGGATTTCTTTCTTGCTCCTCATCCTCCTTATTCTCTTAATTTAGCTTCAACTGATTATTTTAATTTACTAGCTGTAAATTTTGCGTAGTAGGAAGAAACTTTTGCCAACATAAGAAGTGATCTCCTCCCCAACGAAGTAGGAAGAATTTTGCGGAACTAGATCTCCGATGGGATGGAAAAAGTGAGTTTTCTTGTGTAAAAGTGTAAAGTAATAGAAAGAGGAGGTATGGAAACGTTTTAGCAACGATGATTCGTTGGTATTTGGCCCGATGTTAAATTTCTGAAACGAGAAACACTGAATTCGGACACCAGCAATAAGCAAATACCAATACTCGGTTTCAGCCAGACATTTTTAGCAATCGCCGATGTACAGGTCTGTGATAGCAGTGCCACACAGACGCCACTGCTCACGTTACAGCATGGAATGTCACATCCCGGCATTGCAAACATTTCATATTTGCGCGTCAGCTTACAGTAGAGATATGTTTACATGCTGGCTTCCCGCAAACACGCAACGTTTCACCGGAGGCAGGCTCGCCAGTCTAAATCAACAGCACATCTCAAAGTCGTTAAATATGCGTGCAACCTCTACTTGTTCGTTACATTTGGCAATATTACCTGTAGCATAATTAACTATTTAAGGCGTGGAACGCGAAAGAGGTGTAATTCACATTTTAATATTTTGCTCTGATAGTGGTAACGCTTCTGTGTTTTAAGAAATTCCATTACGTATTCTTCAACGTAGCATTAATTATTTTTACATGAGGTAGTAGTTACAACAGTTTTTATTAAATAATGGTTCATATCATATCCATCAAGTGTTTTCGACTTTATACTGCATCAGACAGCATCAAGTAACCAATTTTTACAAATTTTAATGTAACTATTTTACAACTTTCTACTTCATAAATACAGGTACACTAACTAAGACATATACTTATACAGTCATCATTTATAGTACTAGAAATTAAAGTTATTTTCAAATTACATTAAGCATCAAGTATTTCACCTAACATGAATTGCACTACTCTTCATTACTGAAATTCTTGGTCTGAACGCTAACAGAGGATTGGATCTAATTGACTTTCTCGTAGTTGCGTATTTTGTGGTGTAACGAAATGGTCGATAACACTGTTCACCCGAAATCTCCGAATCAATGTACGTAAAACCCATTTCTCCACGTATATTATATGTTAAAGTACGTGGTAGTGACAAGACTAGATATATCACAAATTTTTCTGTTCTTGCGAGAATGTGTGACACATTTGAAAACGGATCACGCCGTTGCATATCTGGTCGTAGGGCAGTCGGCTCTCAGAGCAACATACACTTACTATTCGTGTGTACTCGGTTAGATTTTTATGGTAATTGCGGTATTTTGCAATGTTACTGATATGGTATACAGATGAGTGCAGGTTTTATGACTGTATTATTGATTGTAATGTACAAGGATTACCACATCAGTAAATTTATATTGAAGACAAAAAGGACGTAAAATATTTCTTCAGTAGCTCAGTATTTTTTCCGTGATGCAGAATTTTATTTATTTATTTATTTACTTATTTATTTATTTTTTGCAGGATGTATTCCAATCTCCTTTTCTCCCCGATTCTGTGGAGAACCTCCATATTTTCTACATAATTAGCAATATTTTTCTGTAGAACCTCATCACAAATGATTTCATTCTCTTCTTTTCCGGTTTTCCTACAATTCAAATTGGACTACCGTACAATGTCATGCTCAAACGTATATTCTCAGAAATTTCTTCCTGAAATTAAGCTCTGTATTTTATAGTAGTAGACATATCTTGCTCACAATTGCCGTTTTTGCCAGTGAAAGAAACGTCAGTGGGACGCCCTGCAGCGCTACGTTTGTTCCTGGTGTCCAAAATTGGAACTTCTTTTCAATGAAAATCGTTTTTTTTTTTTTTTTTTGGTTGATCTCATTTTGTTCTAGATTGTTCGTTGAATTTGTTCGTGGCGGACGTCCGCAGTTTTTTTGTTACAGAGGGTAGCTAAACCTGACCGAAAACGCTGAGCTACCGTGCCGGCGACGTGTTAGCATGCCTACCAAGTTGCGCTGACATACGATAACGACAGCCCACACTGGACCTCCGTGAGTACCTACACTTGAAGTCTAACCACCCTGTACTTACGAATATTTTTATTATTTTGAAACTGAGATGGATTGTTAATAATAAATTCGATAAGTGGTGAAGATTAGATGGGTAGATCACTGAACTAATGAGGAGGTACTGAATAGAATTGGGGAGAAGAGGAGCTTGTGGCACAACTTGACTAGACGAAGGGATCGGTTGGTAGGACATGTTCTGAGACATCGAGGGATCACCAATTTAGTATTGGAGGGCAGCGTGGAGGGTAAAACTCGTAGAGGGAGACAAAGAGATGAATACACTAAGTAGATTCAGAAGGATGTAAGCTGCAGTAGGTACTTGGAGATGAAGAAGCTTGCAAAGGATAGAGTAGCATGGAGAGCTGCATCAAACCAGTCTCAAGACTGAAGACCACAACAACAACAACAAGTGGATAGCTGTACTATGAGGCTGTGGTTAATGCTCTCAATTGGTTAAAAAGATTCCCGAACGTAGTAAGTGTGAATGCCAGATATATTTTAATCATCTTTGGTACAATGGATGCTTTTTACTTTAGTGAAGACTCACCCGGAACATTATCAGACATGATAAAATAAAAATAGCAGAATATTTTGACGTTCTGTATTCTGCAAACCACAAGTTCGCAGTTACTCTTAAGGTAAAAATAGCGAAACGTGAACTTTTTAACAGATCTTCTATAAGGTTTCCCGAGTTTAACTTTTCATCAATACGTAAACTTAAGAAACTAGAAATTCCTTCCGTTACTGATGGTATCCTAGGTTAACAAGAGGTGGTATTTTTAGAGATTGCAAACTGGATGAACTAGATGTCTTTTTTAAGTTTAAAGCTAGTCCATTTGCTGAAAACGAAGCAGCACCATCCATGACACATTATTTACTTTTTTCTCTGTTGACGCTTCTTTGGAGTATGATTATTCCATCTATAAAAAGGACTAAATCTACCTTCTAATTTAAATAAAATGGTAGATCATTAACAGGAAAAGAGGTAAGCAGTGCAACAACTGTGGAGGCGAATAGAACTCTTATTGTGATTTCTCCGAATGCGGATAATGTGATGTCCCTTCCTGTATTACTCGATTACCTTGGCGTAACATTCTTCATTCTGTATCCTAAATAAGAGCCCTGATATAAACAAGTGTGCCACACAGAGCAAACAAAATTCCTATGGAGAAAGAAAATAACAAGAAGGAATTGGACATCACTAAGGAAATTGCATCACCGAATTATATCCTCACTGACACAAAAATACAAAAATAAAGCAGAAGTCCGCAGCTCGTGGTCGTGCGGTAGCGTTCTCGCTTCCCGCGCTCGGGTTCCCGGGTTCGATTCCCGGCGGGGTCGGGGATTTTCTCTGCTTCGTGATGACTGGGTGTTGTGTGATGTCCTTAGGTTAGTTAGGTTTAAGTAGTTATAAGTTCGAGGGGACTGATAACGATAGATGTTAAGTCCCATAGTGCTCAGAGCCATTTGAACCAATAAAGCAGAACAGCAAGAAATTTGTACCTCTACGGAAGAAACTAGTTATAAAATCAACTATCGGGAGCCTACATTTCTTTGGCAAAATATCATACAAACAGAAAACCTACACAGGTCACCTCAAGCGGAAGTAACTACCTAACAAGAATCTTAAGCTACTGCATCACTTTCAGGATCACATAGAACGGATAAAATGGATGCGATAGAAATTTTTTTCTATCAGAAAGCATCTGGAGAAAAAATTCCGAATGATAGTCTAGATAATGAATCGATTAAATTCTTCAAATGTCTCTGTTCCGTATAATATACGTTCATATATTCATACATTCCTCTGAAATATGTGTATCAAAAATAGGATAATTGCTATTATAAGTACTCATTATCGTTACCGACAGCAGTATATGCGACAGCTCCATGAAAAACATAGAATCCACTATAACAGAATACCTCTGACTGTATCCACCAAACTCACTAGGAAGCAGTATTCTCGTACCATGTTACTATTATAACGAAAGAAACACTGTGAGTGATGGTTTCCGCGTGTGTAAATTTTTGGGAAATAAAGGATGAACTACATCTGTAGCTAGACACACTAAAACCAGTTTTTTTTTATATTACAGACTGAAAATTCCAATATATTCTGAATATAGTGAAACCATAAAAAGGAGGCTGTAGGATGACAGAAGCAGAACAATGCACATACGCAAACATTACATATAATACTAAAGTAAAAATCCCAGAAACGAATCATGCTGTACATAAAAAAAATTATGTGGTGGAGTGTTTTGCATTTAAATCATTCAAGACATAGCTGCATAACGGCAAAAGCATCGTCTTTGATGAATAAAATTATTTTATATATTTATGCATCTATCTATCGAATTCAGAGTCTTCAGACTCTTCCTAAGATCCAACTTAAAATCCTTCAGGCTGTAGTGTACATATCTTACATTCTGCGTGGTCTCTGTTTGTTCTAAGTCGTGTCTCCCTACCACTTTCGCGCAACGACGCTCTGAGCGTGTTTTTTAGGGAATTGACTAGTTTGAACCAGGGACCTGTTGCTGATAAGGAGACGCCAGACCACACATGACATGTAGAGTTCAGAAGAGTTCAGTGAGACTGGAGATTATATAATCAAATACTTAATGATTTCAGCGTCAGCTCCACTGTACTCCCTGTAAAAGAATCTTAATACTAACTAAATTTAGTGGAAGGGGTTCAAGGCTTTCCTATTTTTAGTTAGCTGGTAAAATAACGTCGAAAAAGCAGTTAAGATTACCGTTGGAAATTTTATTCTACTCACAAAACATTGTTTATAAATTACACTGTTGATAAAAGGAAATATTTTAATACAGGATGAGAAAAACCAACTGCATTCAACAAAAATGTGAAAGAATATTCCCTGAAGGGGTTTCCAAGTTTTCCAAGTTCTATAATGGATCGAAGGATGACCTATGCCATATCACATCCATAATCTAGGTTTAAATTAAGTTTCACAAAAGAGAAAACTATCAAAATGGTCTATAGTGACCCTCAGTTATCTTTAATTACTTATTTAACTTGTCGTAAATTACAGTGGCCGATGTGGCTTCACAATAATTATATAACAGAAAAATCATCGCGTTTCAGATTTTAACTTACGTATCAAATGTGAATACCATGAGCTTTAATTGACGATCGACACTAGTATTACGCAAAAAGGGGGTGTAACAAATGAGACTTCTGCAGTTCTGAGTGAAGCTTTATGCGCTGTTATGCGGCATCGCGTGCGTTCATTAACTTGCCGTTGGTTAGACAGTGTCAGGAGGCGGCGGGCGGCGCAGCTCCACACCTCGCCGTCTCGGAAGCAATTCTTCTTACCTCTCCTTACTACAATTTACCGAAGTTGGTTTAAGAAAAGCTATCTGGCTGACCAATCAGGGTCTCAATGTTAACCTTAAGCTCCGCCTACAAAAATTCTGTCTATCCAAAGAGAAACGTTATACTTTTCGTGGCGGGACAATGTTTTTAACGCTTGAAACCTAACAGAGAGGACAAAAAGTCTCACGCTAAAACTTGCAGCTCGTGTGGCCCTGTTAGTGTTATCGTAAGATCTATACTGTTCTTCTGGAGGGCTCTATCATTTAACATGTGCTGGGGGGTTGTCCTGGCGGTCAGCCGGCGATGTGGGTGTCCGTCCCTTATTGTAGGGCCTTCTAGCTTAACACGGTTCTGCTCTTGGCTTCTGTTCTAGTTTCTTCCCTCGGAACTGCGTCTGTTTCACGGTGGGGAAGTATGACATGCATTTAGGCGTTTTTGTGTTAGTCTGTGGTATTCCATTTGCTCACTCGTTGATCGTATTACTTTGGTTAATTTAATGTCAGGATTTATTCGGAGCTATGTGACATACTGAGGGATTTGCTTATCATGTCAGGGTTTTCATGGAAGGTATTGGATTTGCCTCACACCTTACACATATTTGAACCACACTGAACTAATTGTAATAATATTTGTTATAATAGGGTTGTGGGGCGGATGTGTCGAACCCGGGACTCCAGATGGCAGAGCTGAAAGGCAGGAGGCCGAGCAAGTTCAAGAGCGTCAGAGCAGAGTGATACAGTGGTATTCGGTGTCATTTGTTTATTCAGATAATTTACAGTACTCGATGGGTGAAGCGTAGTGTTGGCGTGCCGCCCGTGCGCTGTTCCGCAAGTCCAGTCGGCTCATCAGACTCCCAGTAAGCCAACACCGCTGCTGCCGTCATCAGGGCCGCCCGTCTGGAAGTCGACCGCGCTCTCCCGGTCGCCGCCTGCCGATGTGTTACGACCTGTGCCGCACTGCTGCCCGCAATTCCGGAGACTGTTACAGTACCTGGTCCTCGCCGCCCTCCATCCCATATGGCCTGCTCTGTCCGACCATGGGACGAAGGTGGTTGTACTGGTCACCCGTGGCCCTCGGGCCGCCGTTGCTCACAGGACAGTACCGAACTCGAACCCGCGCCCAACTGGATGCTGTGCCGCAACTTGCCGCTAGTCGTGCTTGCCGGATGGCAACATCTGCTACCGTCTCTGGCCTGCTGCGCCTCCCCCAGTGTACGCCTCACCCACACAACGGTTCGCCTGATGGGAAGCGAACGTGGCCCGTAGACTCGAGTGGAGCCGAGCCCCTCCTAGACCCGCTGCAGACCACTGTCACTGTCCTCTTACAGGCAGACAGTGCGATCTCCAAGTTCCAGGCTGCCGTTCCGTCCCGCCCTAGTGTTGTGTCCCCGCAGATAGAATATAGCCCAAACAAGCTAAAACTGTCCGTCTATTTATATCAGTTTTTTCCTCGCTTTTGACGTAGTGTACGAGAGAGACAGAATCTACCGCGGGGATAAATTCCCACACGTCAGCTACTTGCAAATCGCCACTCTTGGCTCTGGCCTAGTGCCAATTCCTCCAACGCGATCCTGTCGTCTCCCTGAAAACGCTGTAATTTTCCGTTAATTGCGCTGCATCGACGTTTCGCTTATGGCTCGCCTCTAAATCCTCCCTATCGAGGGCATCTTCATCAAAACCCCCCAATGTCCCCAATAACAACCCTTTCGACAAGCTAAAATCCGCTCTGCCGATCTATACTTACAGGAACCCTATAATCTCCTTCCAAGTAACTTGCGTGAGCTACTCTTTTCCGTACAAAACAGTGCGCATTATCCAACTCCTCATTACTCGAGAGTGGCTCCACCAGGTACAACGTCTCCTTTGGTGACTCCTTATTTATCAAAACCCAGACTAGCTTCCCTGTAACTGCCGGTATGTTATCCTACTGATCGACCTTTAAAAATCCGTTCGCTTTCAGCTGGCGTCACCTTCGAGGTAAGTACGCCTTGTGACTTTCGTGCATTTACAACCGTTTCCCCGGTGCAAAACATTGTTCCACTGCCTTCCGCTGTGTTGTCAAAGATCTATCTTCGTACGATGTTTGTCAAGGAAGTCCAGTCCGAGAATCACCGAATACCCCTTATCTACACACGATAATACCTCTACATCCTCACTAAAATTAGTTCCTGTGATCACGAATTGAAGTACCGTCGTACCCATGACTTCACTTTATTATCTCCGACCCCACGTAGCCTAGAACGTGGTGGCTCAAGCCTTCTCCTCCTAATCAGGTCTAGACTAATAACAGACATGTGTGCCCTCGTGTCATCCAGAAACTTTTGTTCCCTTCCGTTCACCAAGTCTATTAAGCAGCATTCCGTCTGTGCACCTACAAGTGCATTATTTAATTTCACTGGGACTGCTCTCCGACAGTTGAAGCAATCCCGTTCTCGTTTAACGGCTGCCGCCGCCGAGGTTCCCCCTTACATTTACTCCTGCAGTTCACTGCCCGGTGACCCATTTTCCCACATGAATAACACCGTAACTGACGCTGACATCGCCTCCTAATATGCCCTACCTGGTCACAACCAAAACACTCATTTTCCGCTGCCAGAACTTTGTGTTCCACCCTTTCCTTCGTCTCATAATCTACCGCCTCTAGGTACGTGGCAATCCTTAGAGCCAGCCGGCCGGTGTGGCCTGCGGTTCTAGGCGCTTCAGTTTGGAACCGCGTGTCCGCTACGGTCGCAGTTTCGAATCCTGCCTCGCGCATGGATGTGTGTGATGTCCTTAGGTTAGTTAGGTTTAAGTAGTTCTAAGTTCTAGGGGACTGATGACCTCAGATGTTGGGTCCCATAGTGCTCAGAGTCATTTGAACCATTTTTGAACCTTAGAGCCACCGCAAGATCACTGGAGTTCTCCATTCTACCCGGCAGTACTCCTCGCAAAAACACATATAAAGCTCTGTTGTCAGCCTCTTGTAACAGCAGTCTCCCCATTCTGTGAAGTTCGAACGTTTGTGCATTCAGTTTTCAAATCCTGTCTGAGAAGACCTCCACAGTCTCATTTCTCTTCAAAACTAACACACTTAATGTTTCACGAAAAAACCTGGTAAAATTCTGTTTTTGGTACCTCTGACGTAACCCATTCTCAAGCTCTGAAAACGTCCCCACACTGTTCAACGTTTCATGGTACAATATGTACGACTTGGCGTCCCCTATCAAGCGTTACTTCGCCACTCTCAACATTACAACATCCGACCACCATTGACCTCAGCCACTGAGATAATGTCATTAAATAATACTGAAACATTCTCCATTGCTGTACCCTAAAAGGGGTTAATCAATGCCGTAATTGCCAGGTCAAATGGTCTACGACACTCCACGACCTGTAAACTTTTACCTGACGTTCCTTCCCCTGCTTGCAGTGCCTCAAATCTCCCTGCTAATTCCTTGTCCCTTATCCTCGCCTCTGGTAACACCCGAATTTGCTCCGTTAGAACAGCTACAGCTTCCGCTATAGTCACTGCCACAGCCTCCGCTGCTGACTGTGTTTCCACAATTCTTGCTTATAGCTCCACTGTTACCATTAATTTCACTTTGCTACTCCTTAAATTTAGTTCTTGCGGCGAATCATCGCCCATCAACATTCAGAACAATTGTGCTTCTAATGACCAAATCTCTTACAAATAAAACAATTCTTTGGCACCCACTTTGTACATGGTAATCCGTGATCTGCTAGGCTACAAAAATTACTTCACTTGGCCACTAACCGAGCGAGGTGGCGCAGTGGTTAGACACTGGTCTCGCATTCGGGAGGACGACGGTTCAATCCCTCGTCCGGCCATCCTGATTTAGGTTTTCCATGATTTCCCTAAATCACTCCAGGCAAATGCCGGGATGGTTCCTCTGAAAGGGCACGGCCGACTTCCTTCCCCATGCTTCCCTAATTCGATGAGACCGATGACCACGCTGTCTGGTCTCCTTCCCCAAACAACCAACCAACCAACCAACTTGGCCACTGTGTTATAATATCCCCCATTTCCCCTGAATCCAGATAAATCTACAGGTTCTTCTGGCCTTAAAGAGGATACCTTTATAAAGTGTATCCTAATTCATACTTAACCAAAACACAAAAGAATGACGCATAAACAATAAATCAAACATCACTCATCCATCCACACCGTGCTCACGTGCAGGTGAACAGTCCTGCTTTCCTCGCTATACTGTTATGGACGAACACCTCCCGAATGACAAGACGTAACAAGAAGTGCATGACCACCCATCACGAACGCAACCGAACACCTCCTTTACCCCTCTACACAAGCACACCTCAATGTTCCTTGCTCGACACAACATGTGGGAGTGGAAATCCGGTACCACCATTGTAACTGGCCCACTTCTGACACCACTCCTGCAGGGTCGATGTGTCGAATCATGGACTCCAGATGGCCTGTACCCACCGCGCCATATTTTGTCAGGAGGTCGAGCAAGTTCAAGAGCATCAAGGGGCAGAGCAGAGTGATACAGCGTTATTCTGTAACATTCGTTTATTCTGATAATTTACAGTACTCGATGGATGAAGTGTAGTGTCAGCGTCCCGCTCACGCGCTGTCTCACGAGTCCATCCAGCTCAGCAGACTCCCAGTATGCCAACACCGCTGCTGACGTCATCAAGGCCGCCCCGCTGGAAGTTGGCCGCGCTCTCCCGGTCGCCGCCTGCCGATGTGTTGCGACTTGTGCCGCACTGCTGCCCGCGACTCCGGAGACAGCTACACTCCCTGGTCCTCCCCACCCTCTGCCCCGTTTGGCCTTCTCTCTCTGACCATGGGATGAAGGTGGGTGTACTGGTCACCCATGGAACTCGGGCCGCAGCTGCTCCCAGGCCAGCTCCGGACTCGAACCCGCGCCCTTCTGGACGCTGTGCTGCAACTATTTGCTAGTGGTGCTTGCCGGATGGCAACACCTGCTGTCGTCTCTGGTGCTGTAGCAGTGCTACTGCACCTCCCGCATCGTATGCCTTGCCCGGACCCCGGTACACCAGGTGGGAAGTGAATGTGCCCCGTAGACTCGAGTGGAACCGAGCCCCTCCTGGACCCACTGCAGACTGCTGTCATTCCCCTCTTTCTGGAAGTCGTGCGATCTCCAACTTCCGATCTGCCATTCCATCCCGCCCCAGTGCTTTGTCCCCGGAGCAGGAATATAGCCCGAACAAGTACATAGAAAACAGAATACAATTTAAGGAGAATACTTATAACATTGCTGCCAGGCTGGCCCCTGTAAGAGAAGACCAGCATAGGTATGTCCCGATGCTCGACTGACCTGGCACACTCCGCCCCAAGCCAAAACTGTCCGTCTATTTATCAGTTTTCTCTCGCTTCTGATGTAGTGTCAGAGAGAGAGAGAGAGAGAGAGAGAGAGAGAGACAGAAACTATGGCATGGATAAATTCCCACACCTCAGCCACTTACAAATCGCCACTCTTGGCTCTGGCCAAGTGCCCCCTCTTCACACATTGCAATAACTTAAAGCAACGCTGCAGTTTTCTGCCTCGTTGTTGATCCACTCGAGACAAATTGTGCGTGCAATACTGCCGTCGCAGCTCTGCACCCGCGAGTGCTGCGTTTACCTTGGCTGGCCCACTGGCTGTTGACTGTTACCACACTGTGCGAGCGGCCCCAGTTTTCATCAGCCAACTGTGCCTTTATTGAACTTTGACTAAATTTCCCTTTCCTTCGACTAGGACTAATACTAGCGCAGCAATAGTGAAAATGGGAATTACAGTAAAGTCAGTCTTAATAAGACTAAATTATGCATCTCACAATGGGAGTAATTATTTCCTAATACAAGCGTGTGGTAGAAGTACTAGAAGAAGAAGGAAATACGATCCAAGGAGGACCGATAAGGAGAGCAGGATGAAAAAAAGAATTTGATTGATAGAGGTGTGGGAAGCTGGAGTATGTAGGTGCAGGACGTATGTGATACTGTATCAGACTTTTGGAATTGTGATACGTAGTTAACACGTGAGGACGTGTAATCATGGTGCCAGTGATTAGTAAGAAAGCAGAAAGTGCTAAGTTACCCGTCCTATAGATTTATCAGGAAGGTCTAAAAGCATAAAAATGACGTATGCATTCATAGTCTTCTCGATGCACCGAGAATTATCACATTATGTTGTTGTTATGGTCTTCAGTCCTGAGACTGGTTTGATGCAGCTCTTCATGCTACTCTATCCTGTGCAAGCTTCTTCATCTCCCAGTACTTACTGCAACCTACGTCCTTCTGAATCTGCTTAGTGTATTCATCTCTTGGTCTCCCTCTATGACTTTTACCCTCCACACTGCCCTCCAATGCTAAATTTGTGATCCCTTGATGCCTCAGAACATGTCCTACTAACCGGTCCCTTCTTCTTGTCAAGCTGTGCCGCAAACTCCTCTTCTCCCCAATTCTATTCAATACTTCCTCATTAGTTATCTGATCTACCCATCTAATCTTCAGCATTCTTCTGTAGCACCACATTTCAAAAGCTTCTATTCTCTTCTTGTCTAAACTATTTATCGTCCATGTTTCACTTCCATACATGGCTACACTCCATACAAATACTTTCAGAAACGACTTCCTGACACTTAAATCTATACTCGATTTTAACAAATTTCTCTTCTTCAGAAACGCTTTTCTTGCCATTGCCAGTCTGCATTTTATATCCTCTCTACTTCGACCGTTATTAGTTATTTTGCTCCCCAAATAGCAAATCTCCTTTACTACTTGAAGTGTCTCATTTCCTAATCTAATTCCCTCAGTATCACCCGACTTAATTCCACTACATTCCATTATCCTCGTTTTGCTTTTGTTGATGTTCATCTTATATCCTCCTTTTAAGACACTGTCCATTCCATTCAACGGCTCTTCCAAGTCCTTTGCTGTATCTGATAGAATTGCAATGTCATCGGCGAACCTCAAAGTTTTTATTTCTTCTCCATGGATTTTAATACCTACTTCGAATTTTTCTTTTGTTGCCTTTACTGCTTGCTCAATATACAGATTGAATAACATCGGGGAGAGGTTACAACCCTGTGTCACTCCCTTCCCAACTGCTGCTTCCCTTTCATGTCCCTCGACTCTTATAACTGCCATCTATTGTAAATGGCCTTTCGCTCCCTGTATTTTACCCCTGCCACCTTTAGAATTTGAAAGAGAGTATTCCAGTCAACATTGTCGAAAGCTTTCTCTAAGTCTACATATGATAGAAACGTAGGTTTGCCTTTCCTTAATCGTTCTTCTAAGATAAGTCGTAAAGTCAGTATCGCCTCACGTGTTCCAATATTTCTACGGAATCCAAACTGATCTTCCCCAAGGTTGGCTTCTACATTTTTTTCTTTCGTCTGTAAAGAATTCGCGTTAGTAGTTTGCAGCTGTGGCTTATTAAACTGATTCTTCGGTAATTTTCACATCTGTCAACACCTGCTTTCTTTGGAATTGGAATAATTATATTCTTCTTGAAGTCTAAGGGTATTTCGCCTGTCTCATACATCTTGCTCACCAGATGTCCATGCAAGTGGTTCTCTTTTCTCCAAAGGTCTCTTTAGTTTTCCTGTATGCAGTATCCATCTTACCCCTCCTGAGATATTCCTCTACATCCTTCCATTTGTCCTCTAGCCATCCCTGCTTAGCCATTTTGCACTTCCTGTCGATCTCATTTTTGAGACGTTTGTATTCCTTATTGCCTGCTTCATTTACCGCATTTTTATATTTTCTCCTTTCATCAATTAAATTCAATATTTATTCTGTTACCTAAGGATTGCTACTAGCCCTTGTCTTCTTACCTACTTGATCCTCTGCTGCCTTCACTACTTCATCCCTCAGAGCTACCCATTCTTCTTCCACTGTATTTCTTTCCCCCATTTGTGACAATGTTTCGTTATGCTCTCCCTGAAACTCTGTACAACTTCTGGTTTAATCAGTTTATGCAGATCCCATCTCCTTATATTCCCACCTTTTTACAGTTTCTTCAGTTTTAATGTACTGCTAATAACCAATAGATTGTGGTCAGAGTCCACATCTGCCCCTGGAAATGTCTTAGAATTTAATATCTGGTTCCTAAATCTCTGTCTTACCATTATGTAATCTATCTCATACCTTCTGCTATTTCCAGGATTCTTCCATGTGTACAACCTTTTTTTATGATTCAATATATGTGGGTCATTAAAATCTGTTCATGAGGTAGTTATCGAAACGCGATAAACTGGATGTAAGGTACTGGCGGAAGTGTAGCTGTACGACGTGTATGGGAATCCTATCCTGAAATTGCATACTGTGCAAGTCCGCCTTTTTGCTGACTGTGTCGCCATTCGGTTCCAGGTTGGCACATTCAAACACACGCCTCAGTCGCTGCAGCTTCGTGTTCACCCACGCTTGGAGGCCAAAAGGGGCCACTTCGAACAACTTAACGGTCGCCTCATCACAGCATGTCGTGCACTCCATCGTACTGTAAAAGTATTATGAATTAATAAATACTCTGTACCAGAAACGCCTTGCATTTCCGGCTAAATGTCCATATGACTTCTTTCGCTTCATATCCGCTAAGGAGTCATTGAAAAATGGTTAAAATGGCTCTGAGCACTACGGGACTTAACTGCTGAGGTCATCAGTTCCCTAGTACTTAGAAATACTTAAACCTAACTAACCTAAGGACATCACACACATCCATGCCCGAGGCAGGATTCGAACCCGCGACCGTAGCGGTCGCGTGGTTCCAGACTGTAGCGCCTAGAACCGCTCGGCCACTCCGGCCGGCTCAGGAGTCATTCCCTGCAGTTTGTTCACAATTAGTAGAAACACACTGCATTGCACATTGCCTAACCAAAAGCATCCGGTCACCACTATGTAATCTGGAACTGACCACTAAATGTCAAGACCCACAAGTATAAAAGAAGACTATTGTGTTGTCTGCAGAGAAGCAATAATAGCGGTATGGGATTGTCAGGAGATGTCACTAACTTAAAACTCGAACTTTTCACTAGATGTCACCAGAATAACAAATCCATCAGTTACAGTTCAACCCTTCTAAAGCTGCCCAATTTGGCTGCTGGTGATGCAACTGTAAAGAGGAAATGTGAAGAAACAACAGAACCTAAACCAAGACCAGACAGACCTCATGTACTGACGGATAAGGAGCATCAAGCAGTCCGGAGGATAGTTTTAATAAATCGCTTGAAGTCAGTGTAAGGAATCACTTGTGAATTCCAAAGAACTACCAACAGTCCAACCAGCACAACCAACGTACGTAGAGTGTTAAAAAGAACGGGGTACTGTGGTCGAGCAACTCCACATCAGCCATACATTCTGCGTCTGTGCCAAGAGACGTTTGAGGTGGTGTAAAAAGAGACGACTATTTGATTCGAAGTGATGAATCAAAGAAATTCTAGGGGAAAGTTGGGGTTTTGGAGTGCCTGGAGAACGTTACATGACGACAAGCGTAGTGCCAGCTGTGAGGTACGGAGGAGGTGGTGTAGCGGTACGGATGTGTTTCTCGCAGTTGTGATGTTCTGCCATTATTGGATATGTGTACATTGTTGCGTACAACAGAGGAAAAGTTCGTACGAAGATGGTATCAGCAAGAAAATGCAATCTTCCACAAAGCAGCAACTTTGAGTTAATGTTCTATTGACAGTAAAATTCCTGAAGAGGACTAGCCTTGCCTTAGCTCCAGTCTCAACACAGTGGAACATATTTGTGATGAATTAGGATGTCAGCCTGTATCCGGCCATCAGCGTCCAACATTACTGCCGTATGTTGTTTCGGATCGTGAGGAAGAAAGGGCTGCCACTCCTACACAGATATTCAGATACAGCTCAGAAAGTATCCACGTCATCATACTCGTAAAGGCGAAGTGAGGGTATACACCATATTAATGTCTACTAATATCTAACAGGATGACCAGATAGTATGTGTCTCACTTACACACTTTCGAAAACTCGAAGAAAACATAACCAGTAATCGTATAAATATACGGTTATTTATTATGCTGCTGGCTTCGCTGCCTCATTCGCACCATCTTTAGGCCCCTGTACAAACGGACAAAATCATCATACAATAGACTACAAACGTGTTATGCAAAATCCGCTGCCTTGTACTTATAGCACGTTTGCATTAGTAAACAGCATAAAGGAGAGATCTTATACACGAAGATGGTAAAATTAAATGCCTGACATACACACTTTAGCCCCCCCCCCTCCCCCCACCCCCCAGGAACCATGGACCTTGCCGTTGGTGGGGAGGCTTGCGTGCCCCAGCGATACAGATAGCCGTAACGTAGGTGCAACCACAACGGAGGGGTCTGTTGAGAGGCCAGACAAACGTGTGGTTCCTGAAGAGGAGCAGCAGCCTTTTCAGTAGTTGCAAGGGCAACAGTCTAGATGGTTGACTGATCTGGCCTGGTAACACTATCCAAAACGGCCCTGCTGTGCTGGTACTGCGAACAGCTGAAAGCAAGGGGAAACTACGGCCGTACTTTTTCCCGAGGGCATGCAGCTTTACTGTATGGTTAAATGATGATGGCGTCCTCTTGGGTAAAATATTCCGGAGGTAAAATAGTCCCCCATTCGGATCTCCGGGCGGGGACTACTCAAGAGGATGTCGTTATCAGGAGAAAGATAACTGGCGTTCTACGGATCGGAGCGTGGAATGTCAGATCCCTTAATCGTGCAGGTAGGTTAGAAAATTTATAAAGGGAAATGGATAGGTTGAAGTTAGATATAGTGGGAATTAGTGAAGTTCGGTGACAGGACGAACAAGACTTCTGGTCAAGTGAGTACAGGGTTATAAACACAAAATCAAATAGGGGTAATGCAGGAGTAGGTTTAATAATGAATAAGAAAATAGGAATGCTGGTAAGCTACTACAAACAGCATGTTGAACGCATTATTGTGGCCAAGACAGATACGAAGCCCACGCCTACTACAATAGTACAAGTTTATATGCCAACTAGCTCTGCAGATGACGAAGAAAATGAAGAAATGTATGATGAAATAAAAGAAACTATTCAGATAGTGAAGGGTGACGAAAATCTAATAGTCTTGGGCGACTGGAATTCGGTAGTAGGAAAAGGGAGAGAAGGAAACGTAGTAGGTGAATTTGGATCGGATCTAAGAAATGAAAGAGGAAGCCGCCTGGTAGATATTTGCACAGAGCACAACTTAATTATAGCTAACACTTGGTTCAAGAATCATAAAAGAAGGCTGTCTCGCTTCCCACGCCCGGGTTCCCGGGTTCGATTCCCGGCGGGGTCAGGGATTTTCTCTGCCTCGTGATGGCTGCGTGTTGTGTGCTGTCCTTAGGTTAGTTAGGTTTAATTAGTTCTAAGTTCTAGGCGACTGATGACCTCAGCAGTTGAGTCGCATAGTGCTCAGAGCCAGCCAAGAAGGCTGTATACATGGAAGAAGCCTGGAGATACTGACAGGTTTCAGATAGTTTATCTAATGGTAAGACAGAGATTTAGGAACCAGGTTTTAAATTGTAAGACATTTCCAGGGGCAGATATGGAATCTGGCAACAATCTATTGGTTATGAACTGTAGATTAAAACTGAAGAAACTGCAAAAAGGTGGGAATTTAAGGAGATGGGACCTGGATAAACTGAAAAAACGAGAGGTTGTACAGAGTTTCAGGTAGAGCATAAGGGAACAATTGACAGGAATGGGGGACAGAAATACAGTAGAAGAAGAATGGGTAGCCCTGAGGGATGAAGGAGTGAAGGCAGCAGAGGATCAAGTAGGTAAAAAGACGAGGGCTAGTAGAAATCCTTGGGTAACAGAAGAAATATTGAATTTAATTGATGAAAGGAGAAAATATAAAAATGCAGTAAATGAAGCAGGCAAAAAGGAATACAAACGTCTCAAAAACAGGAAGTGCAAAATGGCTAAGCAAGGTTGGCTAGAGGACAAATGTAAGGATGTAGAGACTTATCTCACTCGGGGTAAGATAGATACTGCCTACAGGAAAATTAAAGAGACCATTGGAGATAAGAGAACCGCTTGCATGAACATCAAGAGCTCAGATGGAAACCCAGTTCTAAACAAAGAAGGGAAAGCAGAAAGGTGGAAGGAGTATATAGAAGGTCTATATCAGGACGATGTACTTGAGGACAATATTATGTAAATGGAAGAGGATGTAGATGAAGATGAAACGGGAGATACGATAGTGCGTGAAGAGTTTGACAGAGCACTGAAAGACCTGAGTCGAAACAAGGCCCCCGCAGTAGACAATATTCCATTGGAACTACTGACGGCCTTGAGAGAGCCAGTCCTTACAAAACTCTATCATCTGGTGAGCAAGATTCATGAAACAGGCGAAATACCCTCAGACTTTGAGAAGAATATAATTATTCCAATCCCAAAGAAAGCAGGTGTTGACAGACGTGAAAATTCCCGAACTATCAGTTTAATAAGTCACAGCTTCAAAATACTAACGCGAATTCTTTACAGAAGAATGGAAAAACTAGTAGAAGCCGACCTCGGGGAAGATCAGTTTGGATTCCGTAGAAATGTTGCAACACGTGAGGCAATACTGACCCTACGACTCATCTTAGAAGCTAGATTAAGGAAGGGCAAACCTACGTTTCTAGCATTTGTAGACATAGAGAAAGCTTTTGACAATGTTGACTGGAATACTCTCTTTCAAATTCTGAAGGTGGTAGGGGTAAAATACAGGGAGCGAAAGGCTATTCACATTTTGTACAGAAACCAGACGGCAGTTATAAGAATCGAGGGGCATGAAAGGGAAGCAGTGATTGGGAAAGGAGTGAGACAGGGCTCTAGCCTATCCCCGATGTTATTCAATCTGTATATTGAGCAAGCAGTGAAGGAAACAAAAGAAAAATTTGGAGTAGGTATTAAAATCGATGGAGAAGAAATAAAAACTTTGAGGTTCGCCGATGATATTGTAATTCTGTCAGAGACAGCAAAGGACATGGAAGAGCAGATGAACTGAATGGTCAGTGTCTTGAAAGGAGGATATAAGATGAACATCAATAAAAGCAAAACGAGGATAATGGAATGTAGCCGAATTAAGTCGGGTGATGCCGAGGGAATTAGATTAGAACATGAGACACTTCAAGTAGTAAAGGAGTTCAGCTATTTGGGGAGCAAAATAACTGATGATGGTCGAAGTGGTGAGGATATAAAATGCAGACTTGCAACGGCAAGGAAAGCGTTTCTGAAGAAGAGAAATTTGTTCACATCGAGTATAGATTTAAGTGTCAGGAAGTCATTTCTGAAAGTATTTGTATGGAGTGTAGCCATGTATGGAAGTGAAACATGGACGATAAATAGTTCAGACAACAAGAGAATAGAAGTTTTTGAAATGTGGTGCTACAGAAGAATGCTGAAGACTATATGGGTAGATCACATAACTAATGAGGAAGTATTGAATAGGACTGAGGAGAAGAGAAGTTTGTGGCACAACTTGACCAGAAGAAGGGATCGGGTGGTAGGACATGTTCTGAGGCATCAAGGGATCACCAATTTTGTATTGGAGGGCACCGCGGAGGGTCAAAATCGTAGAGGGAGACCAAGAGATGAATACATTAAGCAGATTCAGAAGGATGTAGGTTGCGGTAGGTACTGGGAGATGAAGAGGCTTGTACAGGATAGAGTAGCATGGGGAGCTGCACCAAACCAGTCTCAGGACTGAAGACCACAACAACAACAAACTTTAATCACTGTTAAATATCATGTAGCTATTAACTGTATTAATAAACTGTATTAATAGAAACCAGATAACAAACAACAGTATTAAGATGATATTCTGAAGCAGAGTAAAAATCACTGTATTGTAGTCCTCATTCCAAAATATGCTGAATTATGTCGTACAACTAACAGTATCACGTACAGCAACAAAACGTCATGAAGACAGGAGGGCTGTATTTTGAATACTAATACAGAAAAGTAAGAAAACGAAATAAGAAAGCATCATAAAGGAAGAATGGCTCTGAGATCTATGCGACTTAACTTCTGAGGTCATCAGTCGCCTAGAACTTAGAACTAATTAAATCTAACTAACCTAAGGACATCACACACATCCATGCCCGAGGCAGGATTCGAACCTGCGACCGTAGCGGTCGCTCGGCTCCAGACTGTAGCGCCCAGAACCGCACGGCCACTCCGGCTGGCAAAGGAAGAAGGAGAACCGATTATAATGATGTAATTGAGTTGCTAAGGAACGCAAGAACCGTTAAAAAGCATAGAAGGCCAAAAATGAGGACTATGCCTTTAAGTCATAGAAAGAGCGTATATTCGACAACCTACAAAATTCGACTAGTCGCAGTCCCAGATTTGCACTTACAGAATATGGAATTACGGAATCTCTTGATATCTTGCCACATCAGCACTCTCGATTGAAAGATGACATATCTAGTTCTTGTACATCGGAACCGTGAAAAGTTAATTACTTCATTGGGTAAAAATATATACTGCATGTCACTGGGCTCTTGTGCTACAGGTTTAACCCCTTGCAACGAGGTTGCTCTCTCGTGCACGAGATCTTCGTTATGTTGTTGACAAGCTTTATTTCTAACAGAACGTAGTATCATTAAGAATGCAATGGGAATTCCACCGTTAAATGCGGAGGAAATGACATTTCACCACACTTTCGAAAAAGTATCATCTACTTAATCCCAAAGATAGCAAGTGCCGACAAGGGCAAGAACTAACGCAATATCAGCTTGGCAGCTCATGCAAACAAGCCGATGACAAAGTAACAGATAAAAGAATGGAAAATAAAACTGAAGATCTGTTAGACTTTAGGAAAGGTACAGAGCCAAAGAGGCAGTTCCGAGGTTGCGGTTGGTAGTGGAAGCAAGACTGAAGAAAAATCATGACGTGTTTATCGGGTATCGCGATCTCGAAAAAGCACTGGACAATGTAAAATTCTGCAAGGTGTTCGAAATTCTGAGAAAAATCAGTAAACTAGAGAGAAGGGCGGATAATACGCACTGAGGTAGCAAAAGTCAGGGGATACGTTCTAATACCAGTCGGACCTAATTTAGCAAGGCCTAGTGCAGCAAATCGGCTTGGTATGGACTCAAGTCGTTGGAAGTTCCCTGCAGAAATATTGAGTCATTCAGCCTCTATAGCCGTCCATAATTGTGGAAGTGTTGCCGGTGCAGGATTTTGTGCACGAACTGACCTTCCAATTATATCTCGCAAATGTTCGGATCAGGGTAACCAAATCGTTTGCTCGAAATGTCCCAAATGCTCCTCAATCAAAAATTACAGCCCGATGGCGTAGTGCATTATCTTTTATAAAATTTCTATCGTTGTTCGGAAACATGAAACGCATGAATAGCTGCAAATGGTCACCAAGCAGCCGAACATAACCATTTCCAGTCAATGATCGGTTCAGCTGGAACAGAGGACCCAGTCCATCCCATGTAAACACAGGCCACGGCACTATGAAGCCACCACCAAAGTTTGTTAGTTTCCGTCGTACGGCCATATTCAGGCCGAAAACCTTTTCACATGAACCAATTGAGTACAAATGACAGTCCCGCCAATGCACTGTCCTTTCACACCTTGTGTGCGTGATACTACAGCCATCTGTACACTGATCAACAAGAACATTGTGACCATTGACCTACTATCGGTGTAAACCCGTCCAGGCGATAGCAGCGTCACCTGACGAGGAATGATTGCTATTCAGGCACACGCACGGTGCATGTACGATCATTGAGTGTGCTGTCTGTGTTTAGAATGGGAAAGGTGAGCAATCTATCCGAATTTCACCAAGGGGTAGATTTCGATGGCCCGGAGGCTCAGCACGAGCTTTTCGGAAACAGCACGTCTTGTCGGGATTCGAGGAGTGCTGTGGTGAATGTCTTCAACACGTGAGGAAACCTAGGTGAAAGCGCGAGGGAAGAAACGACTGTCTGAACGCCTCAGTACGAGCTCTTATTTCCCTTATCTTTGAATAGTGATCATTGCGCGATTTGAAAGTTGGTGGTAATAATATATCTCTACTCTTCGGTGAAGATCGAATTTTGGAATTTAGTGAACAAACCCTTCCGTTTAGTGTGTCGTCTATCTGCAGGTGTGTTCCACTTACTTTCTATGAGATCTGTAACGCTCACGCGATGGCTAAATGTACCAGTCACGAATCTTGCCGCTCCTCTTTGGACCTTCTCAATCTCTTGGATCAGACTCAACTGGTAAGGGTCCCGTACAGACGAACAATACTGTAAGACTGGACGAATTAAAGTATTGTAAGCATTTTCCTTTGTTGAAGGACTGCATCGCTTCGTGATTCTACCAATAAACCGCAACCTAGAGTTTGCCTTACTCATTACTTGTGTAATCTGATCGTTACATTGGAGATCATTTCGGATAGTCACACCCAGAGACTTGACGGATGTTACCGCTTCCAAAGACTGGGCATTTATTTTGTACTCGTAACTTAATTTACCCTTTGTTATAATTAGTAGGTTACACTTACTAATATTTAGATATAGCTGCCAGTCATTACACCAAGCATTTATTTTCTGCAAATCCTCATTGATTTGTTCACAACTTTCATGTAATACTACTTTCCTGTAGACTACGGCACATCGGCAAACAGTCTAATGCCACAGTCAATAGCATCAACCAGATCGTTTATGTAAATCGTAAAAAGCAGCGGACCTATTACGGTGCCCTGGGGCACACCTAATGTTACGATTGTTTCTGTTGAAGTCTCCCCATTCAGGACGACATATTGCTCTCTGTCTGTTAGAAAACATTCTATCCGACCGCATATGTCATCGGATAGACCATACACGTGCATTTTTTGGACCAAGCGACAGTGCGGAACTGAGTCGAACGCCTTTCGGAAGTCAGGGAATATGGCATCAACCTGGGAGCCGGTATCTAGAGCCTGTTGTATATCATGCACAAAGAGGGCCAACTGTGCCTTGCATGGCCGCTGTTACCTAAAACCGTGCTGGTTTCTGCAGACGAGCTTCTCAGAATCTTGAAAGGTCATTATGTCTGAACACAATGTATATTCCATCATTCCACAACAAATCGAGGTCAGTGAAATTGGCAGGTAATTTTGTGCAGCCGATTTTCTACCCTTTTTATAGATTGCTATGGCCTGGGCCTTCTTCCAGTCCCGTGGAACTTACCGCTGTTCCAATGATCTCTGATAGATGATCGAAAAGAATCGTGCTTTATTTGTAGCATAGTCAACATAACATCTTTCGGGGCTACCCTCAGGGCCAGATGCCTTCCTGGCGTCTAAGGATCTAAACTGCTTTACAATCCCTGATATACTAAACACTATTCATCCATCCTTGCGTTTGTTCGATAATTGAAAGGGGGAATGTTGCTGAAGTTCTCTACCGTAAATAAGTTTTTGAAAGTTAGGTTTAGAATTTCGGCCTTCTGTTTAACATCATCCGTTACATTACCTGTACTGTCAGCAAGACAAAGTATTGAATTATTTGAAGCGTTCATAGATTTTACGTACCACCAAAATTTTCAGGGGTAATTTCTAGAATCTGCAGATAAAATGTCACTTTCAAATTCGTTAAAAGAATCTGTCGTTGACCTTTTGACAGCTGCTTTCATTTCGCATAACTTCTGTTTGTCAGTGGGGCAGTGACTACGTTTAAAACGACTGTGCAAAATTCTCTGCTTTCTCAGCAACTTCCTGATATGTTTGTTGAACCAAGATGGATCCATTCTCTCCAATATATTTTTGCTAGGGACATATTTCTTTAGCACGTTCTGGACAATACCTTTAAATTCCGACCAAAGATGCTCAATATATTTGTGTCCCGCGGTGAATTTTTTTTTTTTCAACTTCCACTGATGAAGAAGCCACAACGGCATTATAGCCGCTAATACCTTCTTCCAGATTAACTACCTCAAAACGATAAGGTCTGTTTCTCGCTAAGGTATCTAATATGTTCCCGTCTCAAGCTGGTTTTCAAGGTGCTCAAGGTAGGTCAAGTGGAGCTCATGCAAGGCATCATGAAGGCTGGTTGCAGGCTACATACACCCCTTCGTGACCACCATGTTTCCCGACGGCAGTGGCATTTTTCTACAAGATAATGCGCCATGTGACAATGCCAGGAGTGTGATGGACTGGTTCGAGGAAGTCAATGGGCAGTTCCAATTGATATGTTGGCCACCGAACTTGTCAGATATGAACCCAATCACACACATCTGGGATTGCATCCAAGCTCATCGCCCGCGTCGCAGGAATTTATGGAAATTAGATGACTTGTGTATGCAGATGCGGTACCGACTCCCTCCGGCGACCTGAGGTCTCATTGCTTCCACGGCACGACGCGTCGCTGCAGTTATCCGTGCAAAATTCTGTATTCTGGCTATTAGGTAAGTGGTCATAATGTTCCAGATGTTTGTTGTATATGTGCATGTGGCTATCACAGACTTCCGTCAAATTAGAGTATAACATGTAGAGAAACCAAGAGGCAACAATATAACTTGAAGACCAAAAACGACGTGGTTCGATTAAAAAGGTTGCAATACAAGAATGCGTTCTTTCGGCTGAGCTGTGTGCGGCTCGTGTTCATGCCGTTTTATGCCTGGCATCTTGTCATTGCGGTTATGGCATCTCGTTTCTTATTTGATTTACTGGAGCCACTAAGTTGCTGGCTTGCCTGCCCATGAGTGGCAGCAGCACCGCCTATCGATACCAGAACTGTGGTACTATCTTCGGATTTCCAGGTCGCGTTGTGTGAAGTGGGGAGTTGCAAACAGAGATCAGTTTGGCTGGAGCGCAGCAGCCGAGGAGGTCCGTGCAGCGCAAGGGTAAGCTGGGGCAGCTGGCCGCGTGCTGACACTGCCGGATTAAGGAGGCATAGCTGCGAGAGCGCCGACTTCGCTGCACACCGAAGCCTGGACGCTTAAGCTGAGTACAGAGTTAACTGCTAATGCAACCTCTTCTATTCTGAGATCTCGCCTTTGGTCGGCAGGATGTTGCTCTTAGAGCCGCTGAGCCTGGTGGCAACGAGTGATTCATAAAAAAAAGAATAGAAACAAATGTGCTACTTGGAACTGTTCTTCTGACTTCTAATTCAGGCCTTCAGCCGTTTGTCGTTTGAAGTTGTTTGTGGCCTTCAGCTGAGTGATAATTTCACTTCTTTTATAATAAGGCCGTTAGCTGTGTTACAGTTTGTTTTAAAACGAAGTATTTATCTTAATGTGTGCTATTTGGAATTGTTCTTCTGACTTCTGATTCATGCCTTCAGCCGTTTGTTATTTGAGGTTATTGTTGGGGGCCTTCAGGCCGAATATTGTGGAGTTTTTTTGTGATAATGCCTTTAGCCGCCATACTGTCAATTAAGATTTTTAAGAGATTGATTTAAACCTTTAATTTCTTTAAATAATGTTTATGTATTTGTTGTGCAACCGAGAGTAACTGATTACGGCCCCATCCACAATCGTAACCTTATCTTGCCCTATATGGAGACCAGCTCTCAACTGGTAGCAGAGTGTGGTTACGATTGTGATATTCCCATTTCAGTTACTCTCGGTACAATTGTATTTCCGTCAGTGTTACTGGATATTTGTTACGGTATTTTGTTGTTTTAGGTGACGTATTCTAATGGTGGTCAGGCAGTTCCCCGGAATCGGCCTGTTGAGGAAGGACCACCTCATTTATGAGCTGGCGATAAGGCATCAGCCTATTGAGGGTTACGTTCCTGACTTAGCGGCCCATTTGCGTGCTACCGTTCTTCAGCCGGTTGACGTCACGCCGGATGTTGTGGGTGAGACAGAAGCAGCTATTGAGTTTTTCTTTAAGGCCATTAGGGGCCTTGAGGACACCATAGGCTTTTTGGAAGGCACTCAACCTAGTGGCAGTCAGTTAGAAGGGGTGCGGGTGCAGTTAATGCATGTAACTAACCGGGTAGCCGATTTAGTGGCGTTACGATTGGAGGAGCGTTATCAGAAATCAACTGTCGAACTGGGGTCCTAGGTAAATGATTTGCAGTTTAAGCTTACATGTTTCGAGCTTGATGGAAAAAGGACTGAGGATCAGGACTCGCTATCTCCAAAGGGGCGTGGGAGCCAGTCCATGAATGATGCTTTTGTGTCTTCCGAGACGTTAGACGCAGCGTTTGCTAAATTGCCTAACCCTTTGGTGCACCTCCTTTGTGACATCACAGAATTAGTTATAGATCGATTCGAGCAAATTGATGTCGATTACCTAGAGGCGAATTGAGGACCCTCGTATCCCAAGCCATGGGAGGGGTTCTCTTTGAGCAATTGAGGCAGTCGGTAATTAATGAAAGATTGACCATGGGGATTCGCAGACAACTCGAGTGTCGCTGTATCTGGTAGATGCAACAAGATAAAGGGGAGTTACATCTATGTGTGGATAGAGTCAAGACTGCCTGCTTGGCCCTGTTGACCGATTTGCCAGAAAGGGAGTTGGTTTTTATTGTCCTAAGGGGAATGCACGCCTTGGATAGGGCGCACTTTGTTTTTCGTGATCATCCTTCAACCTGGGAAGAACTTCATGCCGCTGTTGTTGCGATATCTGCGTTACGGCTCGCGAACGAGGGATGCCATAAGGTTACGTTTCAGCGACTGATGACCTCAGATGTTAAGTCTCATAGTGCTCAGAACCATTTAAGTTTCAACCCGCGACCGTTGTCAAGGAAAACTCCGAATTAGCGACATCGGCAGAGGCTGCTAAGAGGGCGCGGCGGCGTTGTTTCAGGTGTGGTCAGACAGGTCATTTAGTTCATTCTTGCCTTCAACCGCGTGCGCCCAGAGCCAATAAATGACGCCGGGCTGGGCAGTGACTTCGGAATCGAGCCTTTAAGCATTGGTGTCGCTGCCCCATTATCACCGCCTCTGCCTTATATTTGTTCTCGGTTACGTGGCGAAACTATTTGTGCTCTTTTGGATTGTAGTAACTCCTTTTCGTTGTTGAGCTTGGAATGGTTTCTTGAATTTGGTCACCTATCGAGACTTCGGTCCGTTCCTTCTCCGGCGCAGAGATGTCAGGTTTCCAATGGCCAGGTGTTGCCTCTGCATGGTTGGGTCCGAGGGAGTATCTCGGTTGGAGATTTCTCCTGGCCCTTGTGTTGGATAAGAAGCAGCCGGTTGACTTGATTTTGGGATGTGATTTTATCTATAAAACCGGTCTTGTCTTGGATTATTCCAGGCACTCCTTCTGCTTTAAGTTGGCTTCTGCTCAGAAGTTTGGGTTTTGTGAATTTGCGACAGCATACCGGCATGCTAGCTGTTGATGCTAATGTTAATAATTTTGATCTCACCCGTTTGTCGTCACAGTAGGCCTCTGAATTAGGCAATTTATTGGGGTGAGGGTGTTTGAGGGTGGGGGGGGGGCGTAGGGGGGCGGGGGTCCCTGAACTTCCCTCTGATAGACTGGGAGTTACTAGTGTTCTTAACTACCATATCAGTCTAATTGACGATATTCCAGGCAGGCAGTTCCCGTATCGCCTCTCACCACCTAAGATGAAGATACTAAGAGCAAAAATATCTAAAATGCTTGAGCAAGGAGTTATTAGGTCTTCTACATCTGCTTATGCCTCCACCATAGTCCTTGTTCCTAAGGATCAGGGGCGGCATTTTAGGCCTGTTGTTGACTACAGGCGTCTGAACGACAAGGTCATCCTAGAATCAGTTCCTCTACCTGATCTTCTTAACTCTTTTACTTGGTTTGCCCGCACTGTGCTCGATTTGAATCAAGCCTATTATCAGATTCCCTTAACTGAGGAATGTAAGCACGTTACTGCATTTTGTACTGATTTGAATCTGTTTGTGTTTAACAGCGTTCCCTTTGGTTTCATCACTGGCGCAGCCGTTCTTACCCATTTGCTGGATAATATTCTTGGAGACTTGAAATTAGTCTATGTTTAATTATTTAGACGACGTAGTGATTTATAGCCATTCGTTCCAGGAGGATTTGGATCACATCCAGCAAATTATTGCTAGATTGCAGGGAGCAGGTTTAACTGTTAAACCAAGTAAGCTGACATTAGCCAGGCATCAGATATCCTTCTTAGATCACCTAGTATCCGGCCAGAGCAATCGTATTGATCAGGAGCTGACTAAGGCACTGGGAACTCTCCCGCCGCATACTTATAAACGTGGGATCGCCAGGGTCAGAACCCCACTTGGGGACCGGTGAGGCAACGCCTGTCGGCTGGGGAATCTTTGGATGGATAAGGGTGGGGCGTGCTAAGGAGTTGAAGATCTGTCTACCAGCCACCCTGGTACGTCCGGATTTACTTTACTTTCACGATTCGTTGATTGACGAGCACTTAGGAACCTATAAGACCTTACAAAAAGTCAAAGAGCATCTGACTTGGCCATCTACGCACTGGGACGTTCGAGAGATGGTTGTCGGTTGTCAGTTGTGTCTTGTGGCCAAAACTAAGAACGACCTCAACAGGGTTTCTTGAGTTCTGAGCGCGAATCCTGCCCCATGCACAAACTTTATATCGATTATGTGGGACCTTTACCTCGCACCAAGAGATGCCATCGGCAAGTACTGGTTATTACTGACACGTTTTCGAGGTTTACCTGGCTTCTTCCGAATCGTAACACAACTGCTGCTACCACCGTCTCGCATATAACTAACTTTTCTAGTGTTTTTGGGCCCCCTAAGAAAATCGTTAGCGAAAATTCTCTGGCTTTCTTTCGGCTCCCTTTAAGGCTTTCTGTTTTCAAAACGGTGTCAAGCACGTGACCTCTACGCCGTACTACCTGCAGGGATCTTTTGCCGAGAGGGTCAGTCGTAATCTCAAATCCGCACTGATTATTTTCCATCACAAGACGCACAGTAATTGGGATTCTAGTCTCCCTTGGCTTAGTTTCGCCTTCAATACCGCCAGCCATGAGGCTTTGAAGGCTACTCCGGCCTCCTTGGTATTTACTTATCCTGTTATATTCTCCTTTCGAACGTATGGGGAATTCAAGATCTAGTCCCTGCGGATATTACCCCTCAGATCGTCAAGGAAAATTGGAATCGTGCCAGGCGCAATATTCTCAGGGTCCACAACAAGCAGGCTGAGCGCTATAACTGTAATCTATGAGTCTTTAGGGGTAAGCCAGGAGACCAGGTGTATGCCCGGAATTTTCCCGGGCGGGAGGTGTGTGTTGGAAAGCTCGGTAAATTCACTCCCCGTTTTCTGGGGCCCTGTACTATTATGCGTATTTTAGGCCCTGTTAACCTTCTGGTTAAGGACAGCCGCACCGGGAAGCAATACCGGGTCCATCTCGGCCAAGTTAAGTTTGGTTAGACCAATACTAAGGTTACCCCCGGGTTTATGTTTGAGGCGGGGAGGTTGAGACATGCGCGGCTCGTGTTCGTTCCGTTTTTTGCTTGGCACCTTGTCATTGCGGTTATGGCATCTCGTTCCTTAACCGATTTGCTGGCGTCACTAAGTTGCTGGCTTGCCTGCCCGTGAGTTGCAGCAGCAGCGCATATCGATACCAATACTATGGTACTATCTTTGTAGCTGCGAGAGCGACGCCTTCGCTGCACACCAAACCCTGGACATCTGAGTGAAGAGTTAACTGCTAAATCAACCTCACTATTCTGAGATCTATCCTTTGGTCGGCAGGTTATTGCTCCTAGGGCCACTGAGCCTGGCGGCAACGAGTGATTCATAAAAAAAGAATAAAAATTGTGCTATTGGGAATTGTTCTTCTGATTTCTAATTCAGGCCTTCAGCCGTTTGTTGTCTGAGGTTATTGTTGGTGGCCTTCTTGTTTCTAGGTGCTAAGGCCTTGAGTCATACAGTCAATTGTGCTTTTTTAAGAGATTGCATTAAAATTTTAATTTCAGTATATAAAATTTACGTATTTGCTTTGCAACCGAGAGTAACTGATTATGGCCGCATCCACAATCGTAACCTTATTCTGCTCCATCCTAAGCATCGTCAAACATCAACCTGGGGGTTACATTCCAAAATTAAATTGACCGGCAGCCCCTTAAGGAAAACAAAAGACAATGGCCATGAGAAGCCCCCAGCGAAACACTCGCTCGGATCCATCAATGCAGAGGCAACACCTGGCTATTGGCTTCCCAACATATCAGCACCGGAGAAGGGACCGACAGAAGTGCCGCAAGATGACCAGTTCAAAATCCATTGCTATATCACCAACGAAAGCAAGCGAGATGCTGCTCGGAGCCAACCAGGCAGAGGAAACACATGCCTATAGGCAAGCCAACATTCTTGCACTGAAGAAGGTACTGAGCTGAGTCTTGCAAGATGACCAATTTGACGGACTATTCGCAGTTGAGAACGAAAAGAGCTACCAAAATTTAAGACAATAAGGTGATGTTTTGGAACTAAAGCATTAACTGTGCTCGCACCCTGTTTACTGACTGCTCCTAATTTGAGTGCCTTCGAAACACAAACAGTCTCCGCAAGGCCCCTAATAATCTTGAACGAAACTTAATGGCGTCTGCCTCAGGCACCACCTCCGGCGTGAAGTGAACTCGGTGGAGAAAGGTAGCATGCAAGCAGGCCACTATGTCCGGAACATTACCTTCAATAGGCTTATCGCCAGCTCATAAATGAGGCGGCCCTTTCTCTACAGGCCGATCCCCTGACACTGCCTGACTGCCATTTAAATACGTCACCTGAAACAATTAATGACCAAAACAATATTGTGTAACACTAACAGAAATAAAATTCGAACTAACAGTAACTGAAATGGGAGGGTCACAAACGTAACGACGTTCTGCCACCAGTTAAAATCTGGTTTTACGGGAAAGAGCGGATTAGGTTGTTGAAAAGTGCCAAAATCAGTTACTGTTAGTTACACAGGAACACAGAACTTTATTCCTCGAAAACACAATGCACAGTATTATCTTTAAAACAACAAGGATAAATTCACGGCTGAGGGCCCAAGTAACTTCTCAATAATAAGGTTTAAATAATTCCTTTTAAAACACTAGGATTTAGAGAAACGGGTTAAGACCTTACTTAAGTAAAATTAAAATATCCTTAAATAATTCATTTTAAGGCACAAGAATTTAGACAAACGGCTAAAGTCCTTACTTTAAGTAAAATTAAAATATCTTCTCAGCCAAAGGCCCAAATAATGTTTGAGATCAGCAAAGGAAATTCTTTAAAAGGCAAGCATTTACCAATTTCGGCTAACGACTATATTAAGGAAAATTTAAATTAATTCCTCGGCTGATACCTCAATAATATTTCAATGTAATAAAAGGCAACCTATCAAGACAAGCATTTACACAGCACAACAAAAAACCATCTTAAGGAAACTTGAAATATCTGGACGGCTGAAGGCCCATACAACTATTCAAAATAATGAAAGACAAAACTTAAGTATTTACACAGTACGGCTGAAGGCCATTTTAAGAATTCAAGATAATTAAAGAGAAACCTTACAGACAAGAATTTGCACATTACGGCTGAAAGCTACAAATTTTAAAACAAACGCGGCTAAAGACCTAAATACAGAGCAAACAAGAATTTTAAATAAAACACGGATGAAGGACTAATCTTAAAATACTTCACATAACGTTCGGCTGAAGGCCACATACTAAACATAGAACAAACAACATTAATACACGGCTGAAGGCCTGGCACAGCACTTGCGGCAAAAGAAAATCACTGTTCGCCGGCCGGTGTGGCCGAGCGGTTCTAGGCGCTACATTCTGGAACTGTGCGACCGCTACGGTCGCAGGTTCGAATCCTGCCTCAGGCATGGGTGTGTGTGATGTTCTTAGGTTAGTTAGGTTTAAGTAGTTCTGAGTTCTAGGGGACTGATGCTCAGAGCCATTTGAAAATCACAATCACAAACAACAGAACAGTGGTGCTCAGAAGCGTTCCAAGGGTCGGCCTGGGGAGGAAACTGTGACAACAGTTTAGGAGAAACAGGCAGCCTAGCGTAACGCTAAATATTCGGGTGGCAGCAAAACCTAGGAACGGCTGAAGAATCAACCAACAACCTAACCAATTTTCCTCTGTCGCAACCGAACGACTCGCTACTCCAGTACGCAGACAGCATTCATCTTCTCAGCAGAAATCACAGATGCTACACACAGTTCCACGTAAACACTTGCACCAAGAACTCCGACAATCCTAAAACCAATCACCGTGGAACAACAAGGAGAAATGTCAAGTCACACACACACACACAAAGAGTTTCCATAAGCGTTCGGTGACCAAATACACATCGTCCCATGAGACGACTGACCGTACGACCAACCAAAGTCGTCCCCATTCAGTTTACGAGTGTCAGTAACGGTCAGGCGAGTCTTGGCTGCCCAGAGTTCACTGCAGCTCCAACCCGACTCAACTCGATGTCCGTTCGGAACTCATAGACATGGCGACCCGGGCACACTGACTCAGACCCAGCCATGCAGAGGGAACACTTGCTCATTGGGCACCCGCAATCTCTGCACCAGGAAGGAAACGACCCACATCCGACAAGATGATTAATTGACAAGACCCAGAAATGGTCAAAAGACAAAATACACATCGCCCGATGAGACGACCGACCGAGCGACCAATCAACGGTCGTTCTCTCCCCAGTCTCCTTCCGTCGGACAGTACACGTGTGTCGCCAGCGGTAGGGTGTCCGGACCACACTGGCGCTACGTGCCGACTGAACTCCAGGCACACGATGACACGAAAATACAAGCGGTCGCCCCAGAGATGGTATGATAGGGCCCTTATCGATAGGTGCTGCTGCTGCCACTCACGGGGAAGCAAACTAGCAACCAAATTACGCCTGTAAATTGAATTAAAATATAAACGAGGCAACAGAACCACAAAAACCAGATGACGAGCAATAAACGGCATGACCGCGAGCCGCAAAGTAAAGATAAACAGTATCAAAAATCCTAATTCCGCAGTGTGCTACTTCCAGTAAATTTCATTGCTGCATAAACATATGGACAGGCAGAGTGTTACTTTATAGTCGTGGTAAATGCTAAGGAACAAAATTTTTCGTTACACACATGTGCAAATGTGGCTGTGGCAGGTTTGGATCTTATGGAACATAGGCAGTTAATCCATTGGTTGTACAGATTATGTGGGGTTGGCTGTAATCATGTACATCCACCAGGTTCAATAAAGTAGGCAGTTAAACCACTGGTGGTACAGATTATGTGGGATTGGCTGTAATGATGTACATCCACTAGGTTCAATAATCCATGGTAGTTCTTGGAAAACCTGTGACTTAATGCCGCAAGGCTCATCTCTCATGAAATATGAATCCGTTAGACTGTGGCCGGCCGCTGGTGGCCGAGCGGTTCTGGGCGCTTCAGTCTGGAACCGCGCGACCGCTACGGTCGCAGGTTAGAATCCTGCCTCGGGCATGGATGTGTGTGATGTCCTTAGGTTAGTTAGGTTTAAGTAGTTCTAAGTTCTAGGGGACTGACGACCTGAGATGTTAAGTCCCATAGTGCTCAGAGCCATTTGAGCCGCTAGACTGTGTGCAAATCACTAATAGTCAATAGGCTTGATAAAGTACTGCAAGGTATGGGGAAACTATTATAGATGAGCGGGGAACAGATATGCCTATAAATGTACACTAACCCTGAAGTCGTGTAGGACCTACTGTTGTTTCTGTAGTTGTAGCAGTTCGATGTGCCATTGACTCAACGAGTCGTTGGAGGTTCCCTGAAGAAATACTGAGCCATTATGCCTCTATACTGAGCCATTATGCCTCTATACCCGTCCATAATTACGAAAGTGTTGCCAGTGCAGGATCTTGTGCACGAATTGACTCTCGATTATGTCCCTTATTTGTTCGATGTGGTCCGTGTCGAGCGATTTCAAAGGTCAGACCATTCGCTCGAAATGTCCATTGTGTTCTTCAGACCAGACGCGAACAACTGTGGTCCGATAACGTGGTGCATTGTCATTCAAAATAATTCTATCCTTTCTTGGGATAATAAAGTCCATGAATGGTTGTAAATGGTCTCTAAGTAGCCGAACATCTGGAGGCCGCAATACATTCCATGTAAAGTCAGCCATACCAAGTCTTGTCATGTCGTCGAAGGAAGTACTCGAATGATGAATTCACGACATCCAGCCACTGATGGCTCCTGTAGGCAAATATCGATACATCTGAATATCTATACATGAAATGCACATGGGGTCTGAAGACGGTATAATGAAATGGTGAATTTGGTCGTCAAAGTAAAATAAAATGACTTCTCAAGTACACACGGCGGTTGGCGATCTTCCTTGATAAGCACTTGACCAGCAACTGTCTCGGCACAATGGTTCAACAAAGATGGACCTAAGTTGTCTACAAGACACTGTCCAAGCTGGTGGTTTGGGTCGTGTTTACATGGAGTGAACTGGATCTTCTGGTCCAAAGAAATCTATCATTTATTGCAAGTTGGTATTGTCAATAAAATTCTTTTGGGCTGTTGACCGCATTGTGAATATATAAAACTGTGCGACGTTTAGGTCACTATTGCAAGAGACCTTCCTCAGGACTTTGTGTTGAGCCGACTGCTCACTGAGAGAGATTTTGGACCCTATATAGCATCGGAGGAAGCTGTTTGCGTAATATGATAGGGTACTTGAAGATGGGAGGAAGGGTGTCGGGCGTTTTTTATTAGTGTTTTTATTATTCCTCGTCGTTGGTGAATAATAACGTGCTTGACTGGTGCTTACATTACTTTTTATCATTAGTGGAAACAGGCGAATCAGAAACGGCTGGTAGCAGTGACGTAACACTATTTACTTGTTGTCAGGTACGGGCTGCGGCGTGCCTGTACTCTGTGTACATACGACTACCGCTGTGTTATCTGCCCGTGTTGGTGGCTTTTCTGTATAGTCTGTATCCAAGTTTACCACCAAGCTGCCGGTAAGCTTCCACGATGAGGAATGGCTACATCCCATTCACTCCAGCCTCCTAGTAATTTGATTTCTACATGCTGTTGACTCAGATGTTGGTGGAAGTTTTCCAGTTCTTCCATTCCATGTGGCCAGATGACGAAGGTATCATTAGTACACCGGAGCCAGCAATCAGTGATTAACGGTGCGGACTGGAGAGCTGCTTCTTCAAATGCCTCCATGAAGATGTCTTCTGCAATAGGCGAGAGACGGGGACCCATTGTTACGCCGTCCTGAAATAGGTGGTCGTTAAACAGTGGCGCACTGATTCACAGACAGTGACAACGCCGCGGAAGCCTACGCTTACATGGGAATGATCGCCTACTTGGAGACCATTTGCAGCACTTCATAGGCGTCATGTTCAAGTAAAAAGATGGAATTTTTATGAAGGTCAATGTGCCATGTCACCTGACTGTAACTGTTCGCTATTCCTTTGAAGAATAGTCTGGACAGTTCGAGAGAATGATTTGGCTACCTACAGAACATCCGTGGGACATAATAGAGGGGTCAGTTTGTACACAAAACAATCCACTGTCAACATGTTCGCAGTCATGGACAGCTATGGAGGGGCCGTGCTGCTCTAGGCGTTTTAGTCCGGAACTGCGTGACTGCTACGGTCGCAGGTTCGAATCCTGCCTCGGACATGGATGTGTGTGATGTGCTTAGGTTAGTTAGGTTTAAGTAGTTCTAAGTTCTAGGGGACTGATGACCGAAGATGTTGTCCCATAGTGTTCAGAGCCATTTGAACCAGCTATGGGGGTAGCATAGCTCAATATTTCTACAGGGGACTTCCAACTACTTCTTGAGTCCATGCCATATCCACTTGCGACACTACGACTCACAGAAGGAGGTCCGGCACTATATTGGAAGGTATCGCATGAATTTCGTCTTCTCAGCGTAGAATTTGTAGAAGATCCAATAGGGAAAAATGAGACTGAAAGACCAACAACGAAGTGATAGGATTAAAAAGCCTGTAAGACAAGGATGTAGTCCATCGTGCCTATTGTTCAATCTATAGACGGAAGAAGCAATGACGAAAATAAAAGAAAGGTTTTATAGCGAGATATATTTGAAAGCGAAAGGGTGTCTATGGTAATATTCGATGATGACGTTGCTATCCCCAGTGAAGGTGAAGAAAATTTACTGGTCTGTTGACTTGAATGACGAACATAACGAGTACGAAATGTGGATTGAGAGTAAACTGAGGAAGGATGGAATGCTGAGGAGTAGCAGATGTGAGAACAGCGACCATCTTAACATAAAAATTGGTTATTACGAAGCAGACGCAGTTAAGAGATTCTGCCACCTTAGAACCTAAATAACACAAGATCACGAAGCAGGTGGACGTAGAAAGAAGGCAAGAAGAGCATTCCTGCCCAAAAGAAATCTAATAGTATGAAACAGAGGCCTAAGTATGAGCAGACATTTTGGAGAATATACACGTAAAACACAGACTTGTATGGTTGTCAATCAAGCGCTGTGGCAAAAACGGAACATAAGAAAATCGAAGTGTTTTGAATATGGTCCTACAGAAGCTGAAAATTATGTGGACTGTTAAGAAAAGGAATGAGTAGGTTCCAAGCATAATCTGTGAAGAGAGGAACATGTGGGAAACATTGATAAGAGAAAGGCATCAGGATGAAGAGACATGTGTCAAGAAATCAAGAAATAACTTCAGGGGTACTAAAGGGAGCTGTAGAAAGTAGAAACTTCAGGGGAAGACAGAGACTGGAATACGTAAAACGATTAATTGACATTAAGTGTTTGGCACAGGAGAGGAATTTGTTGAAAGCCACATGTGGACTGATGACTAAAAATGAATGTTTTTGAGTGCGTTTATTGTATCATGTACCACTGAAATAAAAGCGTGTGAATTTTGTACAAATGACGAAGGAAATTGTTGTGGTGTTTTGAATTATTAGTTGCGGATGATAATGTATGGGTTAAAGTCGTTGTATGATTGGTTAACAGTTATTTTGGGGGTACTACGCATGTAGTTATCTTGGACTGATTTGTTCAAATCGTTCAAATGGCTCTGAGCACTATGGGACTTAACATCGAGGTCATTAGTCCCCTAGAACTTTGAACTACTTAAACCTAACTAACCTAAGGACATCACACATATCCATGCCCGAGGCAGGATTCAAACCAGCGACCGTAGCGGTCGCGCGGTTCCAGACTGTAACGCCTAGAACCGCTCGCCCACAACGGCCGGTGATTGATTTGTCATATCTTAGTTGTGTGGAGATTTGTTTTGTTTATGAGGAACCGATAGATAACATAGACGGCAGGAATGAAGGGTTCTCTATTTTTAATATTCATGGAAGTGTAGTTGAGAAAATTATTTTAAGATGGAAGACTCCGGCTACGAAAGGGAGGATACATTATACGCTTTTCTGGACCGATTGGAGACTAGAGATGCAAATCTCTATAAGAAATTGCAGATTATTGGAATACATTTCCAGATTCAAATTAATATTCTTGAGGACGCAGGACGAACAGGAGCGCAAGGATGCCCATGAGCACCAAAACAGCATTCCAGATACTCCGTATATGATCCACTGCCGACCAAGTCGTATAGAAGGACTACATCTGCAAGGCAGCGACATACGGATACAAGGTACGACTTGTGTCATTTCAGGACCAACTGTTTGGTTCCTAGCAACCATAACGGGGGCAGCGAGTTTGAACATGACTATTCGCTATTGTATTTCATGACAAATCTCTGTGCATACTATTTGCCCAGAACTTAATCTTTCTCAAATATAACGTTGGTTATTATATTCTTAGCTTTGTAGACGAGTTGATAACAGCACAGAAAGGATATATGAGTGCGGTGCAACAATATCGCTCTAATTACTACCAAAAAGTTGTAGCAGTAACCATCTAGACTCATGTGCCAACTTAATTATGGTCGTCATTTCTGCAATCTGTATGTATATCTATCTAATACCGCCCACCCTCCTACATTCTCTGTGCACCATATACTGAGTGGGTCACCTTTAGTAGATAGGTAGGCGTTTCACGATCAGCTATCGGAAATTTTAAGCTGGACTGGATTGCCATAAAAGCGGCTGGAATGAAGTTTACAAAATGTAAAAAAATGTTAGTGACTTGCCGAAGTAATACCAGTCTGTGATCTGATGGACCGGATCTTCTACAAAAAACCGACATACATAACCTCCGGCGAGGCGGACCGAAAAGCTATCTGCTGTATTTCGGTGCAGAAACTGGAAGGCGCTGAGTTAATATGACTGTAGCGGAATGGTTACCACACACCGGGCCCTGACACCTGCTGCCACTGCTGGAACATTGCCGACATAGAATGGAGCGAGGGCAAGGCTGCTACAATAGTGACCTGGACTACACCCTACTGGAACTTGGCGCTGCATCGCATCAGAGATCAGTGTGACAAAAGTGACGTCCTGCCATATCAAAGTCGGATCAAGCGGTCATTCATATTGTCCGCAGTAGCCAGGAAGTTTCTGTCATCGACTGCAACCTACACCGAGCTGTGCTCCACACCAGCTGTCGACCTGAAGTGGGCCATCCCGTCTCGGCCACGTCTAGACACGGCCTCTGCTACGTGTGGATCTATGGGCCACGCTAAGTCCTGATGCTGCTGGGAGACGAACTGGTACCTTCCTGCTGGGGACCTGCTGCTCGCTGAAATAAACTGATTTTAGCTCGACATCTGCATGTCCTCAGTTCACAGACAGCGCTTGGGTAAACCCTGCACTGTGTCCACGGTGAGCTGCCGGCTGGTCGCAGTCTTTGCACCTAACGCTGTGGTGGTTCTGCACTGGAGCTCGCTGCTACTACGTGCCTGACATCTGCAAACCTGGCTCAGCTCCACGCCCTCCGAGTCACTAACTCAGCTTCTTTCGCAACTGCAAGTCGTGCCCGACGACTTCGTCCTGGTGGCTGTTTCCTGCTACCACATGCGATGGAAACACCGGCGCCGTGGATCACAGCGCGCTTCTGGGCCTCTGGCTTCCTCAAATGTATGAATTCTGCTAAATAATTCATATTCTTATCTTGACTTCCAACATGAGTCCACGACAGCTGGTTATCCACAACTGCTGCCATGGTTACCATCTTCGTATGGGGTCGATAAAATGGACAATTATCTGCGCTCCAGTTACTTCTCGATCTGGATTTACCTATCAGAAAAAGCAGTGGCCGAAATAATGGTACCTAGATGGGTGCTCAGCAAGGCTAAATTGACCCTGTAGTAACTTGACACTGCACGCCAACTGCCGATGTAGATGTCTGCAGACAGTGTCAACAAATGTGTGGATAACATCACCATAACGATCCACCACGTCACTTACACATCCACGCTGAATTTTTCCAGAAAGCACAAAGAGCGTCTGCCCTTTGCGGAGTGAGGAATGTCGCACTTCAACGAGGGAAACGCACGAATCCTTGCTAAGATTCGAGTGCTGGCCATCTGATGAGAACCTCGAAGCCTTTCGGATGAAGAGGCCAAAATATTGTCGTAAGAAAGAGAACCAAAAGAGACGGTGGCGACAGTTTCTGTACTCCATCAAGCGCTCCAGTATACCAACCATGTGTGGGAAACCATTAGGAGGATTTCAGGGAGAGGTTGGAGCATTCCTATTAATGCTGTAATGGAAAATGGGCCTCTCCTGAACAATAAGAGTGCCATTGCTCACCAGCTTTCCCTAACTACAGTGCTTACTGAGAGGAACAATTAGTACTTGAGACTCATCTGTGAAGAAGTCTGTAAGTGCCCCTTCTTTGTATGTGAACTAGAGAACACAACACAAAGTACGGCACCAGGTCACGACAAAATCCATTACAAATGGTTAAAATGGCTCTGAGCACTATGGGACTCAACTGCTGAGGTCATTAGTCCCCTAGAACTTAGAACTAGTTAAACCTAACTAACCGAAGGACATCACACACATCCATGCCCGAGGCAGGATTCGAACCTGCGACCGTAGCGGTCTCGCGGTTCCAGACTGCAGCGCCAGAACCGCGCGGCCACGTCGGCCGGCAAAATCCATTACAACACATTGCGGCAGCTGACTGGGGCTGTTAAGGAAAATTTAAAAACTAAACTGGGAGTCAGGGCTACTTTCCACCGGGTCAAAGGAGGCTATTTAAATTCTTCATCTTAAACCCACGAAGGATCACAAATACCAAGTTATTTATCGTAGCGTAGCTCTGATCGGGAGTGTGGGAAAGACGTTGGAGCGGCCAGTCAGTCAGTCACTTTCAGTAACAGTATTGTAATACTAGTACGACGGCGCTGGCGCTTATGTTGCATTTGGGAAACAATAATTAGTTGACGCACCTATATTTACTGGGATTATTTGCTTGTTTTACTGTTCTCTGATCCCCCCGTAACAGTGATAGAACCTGTAAACAGAATGTAAAATTTGTTCCTTCTCTCTACTCCTGCACGGTAGCGCTGGAATACTGACAATTAGTTCGTAGAACCATACAACACAGTTAATGCAATATTGACATTTTTGCATTCTGTTCCAGTTTCAATCGTCGGCACTGTATATCAGTAAAAATAATATTCATACCCTTTGTCTTGACTGTCTGTCAGTTTTAAGTGTATTTTATGATCTTCATCTCACGTAATTGTGTCGAAGGTATCTCTCGTTTGTAAATGCCGTATACTACACTCGGATGCATTCCTGTTTCATCAAAAATGGCTCTGAGCACTATGCGACTTAACTTCTGAGGTCATGAGTCGCCTAGAACTTAGAACTAATTAAACCTAACTAACCTAAAGACATCACACACATCCATGCCCGGGGCAGGATTCGAACCTGCGACCGTAGCAGTCGCTCGGCTCCAGACTGCAGCGCCTAGAACCGCACGGCCACTCCGGCCGGCCTGTTTCATCAGATTCGTATTTATCTTTACCTGCTCTGCGTATCACTCTGTGCAGCAGAAAACAGCACTCAACAAATAAAAAAGTCAAGGCAAAAACGAATACGTCGAACTAACGTTACATGATGTGTGTGCTACGCCATCTGGTCACGTAATTGTTTGCCCAGCGTACCAGAATCGCCAGATTGCAGTCCGATCGCGTGTAGCAACGTTGGGGCACCCGTCATTCGCAGGCTGGTGCTTGTTTACCAACAGGGGAAACGGGATCATGTCAGGCTTGTCAGTGGGACTCGCACTGTCTGCTCGTTATTCGGCCGCTGCTGACTGACGACTGCGTCATCTCTGCCCACATCATTGTCACACCCGTGATATTGCCTGCCTATACTGGGAAATATACCACATTCGTAGGTGATTTCTCATACGTCTGAACAGTAACTTACAATGAGCGGCAACTGTATCATGTGATATATTCTTCAATCGGAACTAGCATACTGTAATTAAACATTGCTCTTTTATCACCCACACATCCTTAAAATGCTACTTTGACGATTCCTTGATGTATCAGAGAGTGTCCTGTCAATTCATCATTTCTTTTAATCAAGCGTTGTACATTCGGCTCATCTTCATTAGTTATCCGACCTACGCATCTAATCTTCAGAATTCTACTGTAAAACCACATTTCAGAAGCTTGAATTGTCTCCTTATCTTTCCTTTTTATTTTCCACGTTTCACTTCCACCCAAGATTAGACTTCAGATAATTTTCTCCACAAAATTTTATTCGAAAATTTATATTGGATAATAACAAACTTTCTTTTCGAGAAAATTTTTTTTACCGCTACCGGTTTGCACGTTACATCCACTCTATTTCAGCCATCGTCAGAAACTTTGCAGCCCGAACACCAAAACACGTGTTGTGGTTTTAGTGACTTATTACCTAACCTAATAACTTCGGCATCGCTCATTTAATTGAATTATTGTCCATTTCCTTTGTTTTAGTACCCATGGTCTAAGAGTAGCGTGACTGATTAGAAAGCAGTCCCAGGTTCGAACCCGACACACCTTAATTTTTGAATAAAAATCATCAGCAATGGCGAGCGAAGATTTCCGACATAAGAAGTCTCCTTCATTCGACCAACGGCCTTGCCAAAGAGGGCGGATAGAGGTTCGGGGCACTCTCTTACCCTAGGGGTGGGAAACTGCCCCTAAAAGCAGAAGAATCAGCAATAATCAACGGACGAAAATGCAGGAGGCTACGACAGGAAGCGGGAATCGGATGATAGAACATCTGTTAAGACATCGGGAGGTAACTGGTATTGTAATAGAGGGATTTGAAGAGGGTTAAAATCATAGAAGAAGGCAAAGATTGGATGCAGCCAGCAAATAATCGATGACGTAGGGTGCAGTTGCTAAAGAAGAGCTTGGGACAATAGAGGAACTCGTTGCCGGCGGCATCAAACCAGTCAGAAGACTGAAAGAAAAAAATAAAAGAGAGAGAAAAAAGATAGTATATTCCCTTTGTTTTACTGTTTCTCTGTATTTCTTGTTACCTGCTTTTAAGATAATATCCGTGCGTGCGTGCGTGACTCGCGTGCATTCCATGCACGTTGGTAGCAGGTTAAGCAGGACCTGCTGTTCCTGCGTCGGAGATCTCAGTTGATGTGTGTTCCTCTTGTTTAGATTCGTCTTCTCGTTGTCACTTTAGTGTTTTCCTCTTCTCTTGCGGTCTGTTGGTCATTCCAGCAGCAGCTAGGATAATATCTCGTCTTCTTAGCCCTTTGCTGTCTCTGGAAGAATGATAATGTCATCGGCAGACGTCAAAATATTTATTTATGTCCTCAAATTCCTTTTCAGATTTCTGCTCGTAACACTGGGGATAGGCTGTAGCCATGTGTCACCTCTTCTCAGCTACATCTCCCTTATCATTTCCCTCATCTCTTATAACTGCAGTCTGTTTTCTACACGCGTCGTAGTTAAGTTTTTACTTTTTAATGCGTGTATCTTATGTCTGCTTCATTTAGTGTTCCAAAGTGGGTATTCCAGTCAATATTGTGAAAAAATTTTCAAGCATACACCTGCTGTAAACGCATTTGCACTTTTCCAATTTATCTTCTATGATCAGTAATGCATCTTGTGTTAATCCATTTCTCGGTAACTGAAGCAAATCTTCTCTAAGGTCTGCTTCTACTAGTATATCCATTTTTCTGTAAAAAAAATCGTGTTGGTATTTTGAAACCTTATCCTATTAAATAGATGGTTCTGTAATATTCACACCTGTCAACAGCAGCCTTTCTTAAAATTTGGAGTTTTTGTAGTCTTATTGATGTCTGAAACAATTTTGTCTCGTCAGTAAACTCTTCCGGGCTAAGTTGCCGTGGTCGATCTGTAGAACTTCTTCTCCCTGACGTTTCGTTCTCAACTGCGGAGAACATCTTCCGAGGTGAGTCGACGACTGGCTGCTAGGAGCTGGGGCCGCCGCTTATATAGAGATCGTAGGGGGCGCCACCACACGTCACATGGCGTCGATGTGCAGCTATCTCTGGCTATCGTCTGTTCTCTCGATTGCAGGCAATCGATTGTCACGTGATTGATGCAACGTCGACCGCCATATCTTATCCAATTTTAATCCTTCTTCTTTACGATTAAAATTGTATTGATGTTTGTGGATTTCAATTGCCTCTCTATACATACGTGTATAATAGTGCGACGTCCTCGCTAGCACGCTTGTTTCACCAAATTTTATGTCGTGATCTCCATCCTTAAAAACATGTTCCGCTACTGCCGATTTGTCGATATGTCCCAAGCGACAGTTTCTTTTGTGCTCCGTCAACCGTGTATTGATGCTTCTTTTGGTAGTTCCTATGTAAACCCTGCCGCAACTACACGGAATTTTATATACCCCTGGGGTGGCTAGGGGGTGACGAGCATCTTTTGTTGATCTTAGGCATTCACTAATTTTCTTAGTAGGCCTAAAAATGGTCTCTACCTGAAACTTGGCTAGTACTTTTCCAATGCGATCCGTGATATTATGGATGAACGGAAGAAATACTTTTCAAGCTGATGGTTGTTGCTGTCTCCCATTTTTAGGCATTTTTCTATTTGGGTGAAGTGCTCGATTAATCTCGTTTTTTGTATAACCATTTTTCGCAAAGGCCATTCGTAAATGATTTAGTTCTTCTTGTAAGTAGCCTGGTTCACAAATATTATTGGCCCTATCCACTAGTGTTTTTATGACCCCCCTCTTTTGCCTAGGGTGGTGGTTTGAGTTCTTATGGAGGTAGCGATCGGTATGTGTACCTTTCCTGTAGACCTTATGGCCTAAGGTCCCATCCGCCCGTTTGATAACTGATACATCCAAGAAGTTAAGTTGTCCATTCTTCTCCTTCTCCATAGTAAATTTAATCTTTGGGTTGATGCTATTTAAGTGTACCAGAAAATCATTCAAGTCTTCTTCCTCATGATTCCATATTACAAAGGTATCATCCACATACCGATACCACTTCGAGGGGCTTTTTTTGGCCGACTGCAATGCTTGATGTTCAAAATATTCCATGAATAAATTCGCAATTGCGGGACTTAGGGGGCTTCCCATGGCTACCCCATCGATCTGTTCATAAAATTCACCATTATACTGAAAATAGGTTGAGGATAGACAGTGTTGGAACAAGGCTACTATATCAGTAGGGAACATATTGGCTATATGGGAGAGAGCTTCATCAACTGGAACCATCGTGAACAAAGACACTATATCAAAACTGACAAGTATGTCATTAGGACCGACAGTAATTTCCCTCAATTTCTCAATGAAGTGTAGAGAGTTTTTAATATGACTCTCAGTTTTGCCTATGTGAGGTTGTAACAAAGAGGCAAGGTGTCTGGCTAGTTCTTGGGTAGGAGCTCCAATTGCGCTGACTATTGGTCTCAAAGGAACATCAGGTTTATGTATCTTTGGTAATCCATATAATCTCGGAGGATAAGCCTCCGTTTCACAAAGATACTTTTTAACTTCTGTAGGAATTGAAGACTGTTTTATCAGACGCTTGGTGGCATTCAGCACATTCGTTGTGGGATCCTTTTTCAACTTCTTGTATGTGCTGGGTTCCAGGAGATCACTGATCTTCTTGTGATAATCCTCAGTATTCATTAAAACAGTAACATTTCCCTTGTCAGCGGCAACTATAATAACATTCTTGTCTGCATTGATCTCCCGCAATGCCTTCCTTTCCCCTTGAGACAGATTGCTGCTGGGTGGCTTAGCTTTGCGTAATATCCTGGAGGTTTCCATTCTAATTTCATCAGCAGAATATGATGGTAACTGACGAATTCCTGCCTCTATATTAGCAATAATGTCCTCCACAGGAATCTTGGATGGAGTTATTGCAAAATTCCCTCCTTTAGACAGAACAGAAAGTTCTTCCTTAGACAATTCTTTTTCCGATAAATTAATAACCGTTTGGGAATTGTTTGGAATCGCTGTTTCCTGTCGACCCTCTTGTAGACGATCAAACTTGTCCTTCTGCCTATTGGAAGACACTTCTGCACTAATCTCCATAGATCTAAATGTTAAACTGTCCACTTTGTTCCAATGACAAAACTGCATAGTATTGCTAATAAGTAAATGAAGATTTAGCAATTGGCCATCACATACCGCCAGTCCTCGTCTTGTCTGATGTATCCGCTCACGTAGTAATGCCAGTTCCATACGAGAATAAATACGGTTAGCTTGTGGCGAATGAAACATTCTTCTCACTTTTAAAAACTTGGGAACTATACCGGTATCACGACAGCGTAGCAGAAAAGTGAGTGAGCAAAGTTGTTGACCTTTCTTCTTGCGTAGGTTCTCCAGTCGTCGTACCCTAGTTGACATTTCCTCCCCGTAGAGGCAACTTAGCCCGGAAGAGTTTACTGATAAAGACGCCGGCCGTGAAAGCCTACATGGAATGAATTTTGTCTCGTGTTATAACATTATATGTATACAGTGTGTTCAGAAAATGTCTGAAACGCTTGTAGGGATGTTGCAGGGCGGGTTGTACTGAGATATGAATGTTACGAAAAAAATTCGATACGTTGCGCCGTTTACGAGTTATTTAGCATTGAAGTTAGCCAATCAGATCGTCGCGCGCGTAAATTGAAGTTTCAGCTAGCGAGACAGAGCACCCATTGGGCAACACCGCTCCTGGCAGGCCGCTTGAGTGCGTGCGCGCGATGCCCCGATTGGCTAAATTCTGTGCTAAATAATTCGGAAACGGAGCAACGTATCGAATTTTTTTCTTAACATTTACGCCTCAGTACAACCTGCCCTGTAACATACCTACTAGCGTTTCACACATTTTCTGACCACCCTGTATATGTTATACCTTGCGTTACTCATTGTACGTTCTCCCATGTAGCTCTACGATTCCAAGGCTATGTCGTCTCTTGCAGGTGCCATGGATAGGCTTACGTCTTTCAGTGTCCCGTAAACTCTTCCACATATTTCTTCCACTTTTCAGCTTTCCATTCTTTGTACTGGCATGCCAACCAAACTGTTTATATTCATATTGCTTAACTTTTCCAAGATATCGTTAATGTTTCCATTTTAGCTTCAGTATAACGTATCTGATAGCTTCTGTTGTGTTATTTGCATATCTGTCATTTCATAATTCCTTAATTCTCCCTTAAAGACTCTTAACATTTTCTGCTTTTACAGGTCACGTATTAATTGCTTACTTTTGTGTGACTTCTTCAACCATAGTTCATTTTCGCAGCAGATAAATTCTTATTACAGTACAGACTTACCACCGCAATTGTTTGACGGTTTGAGCTTCTCTCTTGCGATTACATATCAGAAAACTTCCTGTTTCTGTAGGTCTGTTCCATACGTATGAACGAATTTGAGTATTCGTAAACTAACTGTTAGCAATGACTGAACTGCCTCTTTCGTTCGTACCTCAGTCTAATTTCTCTTACTGTTTTCTTCCTTTTCCTACAACGGAAATTCACTCCTTCTCCCCCCCCCCCCCCCCCTGCCCACGGCAAACACATCACAATAAAAATTTTGCCTCTTTGAGGAAATGTATAATTTCCTTTGTCTTGCCATACATTCTTTCTATATGTTCGTCACCTGCGGAGCAAGCAGGTGAATATATTGGAACTGCTGTGGTAGATTTTTTTCTTTGTGACTGCCCTGGCTACTGGCAATACGTTCACCACGCCTTTCACTCGCATGAATTTCTGCTACCTTATTAACTACTGGACAGAGTCCTCTTATTTTTGTGTTCATAAACTTTCACTCGTCTAACAAGAAGTCCTGTTCTTATTGCTACCACACTTCACTAATTCCCGCAAAGTTATAAACTAATGGCCATTAAAATTGCTACACCACGAAAATGACGTGCTACAGACGCGAAATTTAACCAACAGGAAGAAGATGCTGTGATATGCAAATAATTAGCTTTTCAGAGAATTCACACAAGGTTGGCGCCGGTGGCGACACCTACAAAGTGCTGACATGAGGAAAGTTTCCAACCGATTTCTCATACACAAACAGCAGTTAACGGGCGTTGCCTGGTGAAACGTTGTTGTGATGCCTCGTGTAAGGAGGAGAAATGTGAACCATCACGTTTCCGACTCTGACAAAGGTCGGATTGTAGACTATCGCGATTGCGGTTTACCGTATCGCGACATTTCTGCTCGCGTTGGTCGAAATCCAATGACTGTTAGCAGAATATGGAATCGGTGGGTTCAGGAGGGTAATACGAAACGCCGTGCTGGATTCCAACGGCCTCGTAGCACTAGCAGTCGAGATGACAGTCATCTTATCTGCATGGCTGTAACGGATCGTGCAGCCACGTCTCGATCCCTGAATCAACGGATGGGGACGTTTGCAAGACAACAGCCATATGCACGAACAGTTCGACCACGTTTGCAGCAGCATGGACTATCAGCTCGGAGACCATGGTTGCGGTTACCCTTGACGCTGCAACACAGACAGGAGCGCCTGCGATGGTGTACTCAACGACGAACCTAGGTGCACGAATGGCAAAACGTAATTTTTTTTGGATGAATCCAGGTTCTGTTTACAGCATCATTATGGTCGCATCCGTGTTTGGCGACATCGCGGTGAACGCACATTGGAAGCGTGTATTCGTCATCGCCATACTGGCGTATCACCCGGCGTGATGTCGTGGGTTGCCATTGGTTACACGTCTCGGTCACCTCTTGTTCGCATTGACTGCACTTTGAACAATGGAATACACAAAATGTTCGACTGCTGACCTGGCCATCACATTCTCAAGATCTCTCACCAACTGAAAACGTCTGGTCAATGGTGGCCGAGCAACCGGCTCGTCACAATACGCCAGTCACTACTCACGATGAACTGTGGTATCGTGTTGAAGCTGCAAGGGCAGCTGTACCTGTACACGCCATCCAAGCTCTGTTTAAAAATGGTTCAAATTGTTCTGAGCACTATGGGACTTTACTTCTGAGGTCATCAGTCCCTTAGAACTTAGAACTACTATCACACACATCCATGCCCGAGGCAGGATTCGAACCTGCGACCATAGCGGTCTCGCAGTTCCAGACTGTAGCGCCTAGAACCGCTCGGTCACTTCGGCCGGCAGCTCTGTTTGACTCAATGCTTAAGGCCGGTTCCCACTAGAGCGCGGCAGCGCGGCGTGCGGCAACGGCGGCGGCAAGCGTTTTCCGCTTTGACGCGGCGGCTCGCGGAATTGGCGTTCCCACCTGGAAGCGGCAGACGCTAGCGGTAGCCAATGACGGACAGCCACTGAGGTACGGGGCGGGACCCACTGAAACGCCCGGTGCGTTTGATTAACTATATCTTACAGCTACAAGAAGGAAAGACGAAGTTGGGTGAAGACATACCAAATTTTCATTTTCTGGTGGTGGTGGTGGTGGTTTTTGGGGGAAGGAGACCAGACAGCGAGGTCATCGGTCTCATCGGATTAGGGAAGGACGGGGAAGGAAGTCGGCCGTGCCTTTTGAAAGGAACCATCCTGGCATTTGCCTGGAGCGATTTAGGGAAATCACGGAAAACCTAAATCAGGATGGCCGGACGCGGGATTGAACCGTCGTCCTCCCGAATGCGAGTCCAGTCTCTAACCACTGCGCCACCTCGCTCGGTTTTTCATTTTCTGTAGAATGTACTCTTTCACATATTTCATTATTCATGTTTTCTCATTTCACCATAAACACATTGAAACAATCAATGTACGACAAAAGAGATTATTCAGATAGTTAAGCGAGACAAAAATTTAAAATTTGATACGGTAGCAGGTACAGGAAAACAGTAAGAACACAAAGGGATGAAAGTGGAAGCCACCTGGTAGAATTTCGCACAGAGCATAATGTAATCATCGCCGGCACCTTGCTTAACACTCATGAAAGAATAATACATATTTGGAACAAAGTTTTCGAAACCAGATTTTAAATTATAAGACATTTTCCCTGTGCAGACGCAAACCTACAATACTTTATTGGTTACGATCTGCAGTTTACAACCAAAAATACAGTAAACGATAGCAAATTAAGGAAATGGAACTTGAATAAGTCAAGAACCACAGTTATTCGATAATCTTATTTACCGTGATGCAACGACTGACTGAAACAGAGGAAGGAATCCGCTAGAATACGAATGGATATCTTTGAGAGAAGAAGTGGTGAATGCAGCAGAGTATGTTAACGGGAAGAAGGTACAGTAGAAATCGTTAGATAAAACGTGATATATTAAATTTGACAAGAGGGAAAATTATAAAAATGCAGCAAATAAAGCAGACCATGGGAAATAGAAATGTCTAAACATGACGTCGACAGAAAGTCCAAAATTGTAACGCGATTTTGCACTTGGAAAACATAGGGGAATGAAAATGAGAAAGAACAAAGAAAACTTTCCTCAAAGGAGAAGCAACTGCCAAGAACTCATTTGGCAAGCCAGAACTAAGCAAATAAGAGAAGGCTAGAAAGTGGAAGGAATATGTAGGTAGGAGAGTGGGAGGGGTTGTGCAAACTAACATAAGCACAATGTTAGATTCCTGTGAAATGTCTGAACACGCAAAGCAATACTGATCCTACCACTTAGATAAGTAGACACACTGAAGAACTGCGAAACTGTGTTTATAGCATTTGCATGTTTAGAGAAAGGTTTTTACAATCTAAATGAAAACATTCTTTGAAGCTCTGGAGATGTCAGCGATAAAACACAGGGCCACAAGATTATCTACAACTTGTACAGAAACCAAACTGCATTTCTAAGACTTCAATGACTTGAAAGGGAAGCAGTAATTGAGAAGGTAGAAGTAGAGATGACATAAAATGAAGACTGTCAATAGCAAGAAAGCGTTCTGAAAAAGAAAATTTGTTCACATCGAATATAAATTATAATGGTTGGATACTATTTTACAAAGGTATTTGTGTGGACTGCAGCCTTGTATGTAAGTGAAACGTGGACGATGAACAGTTCTGTCACGAAGACAATGGACGCTTCAAAACGTGGTGATCAATAAGAATGCTGAAGATTAGATATGAGGATCGTGTAACTAATGAAGAGGTACGGAATTAAATAGAGGAGGAAGAGGAAATTACGGCACAACTTTGACTACAACAGGGGTAAGTTGACAGGACATATTATGAGGCGTCAAAGAGTGAGGACAAAGGGGTTGGGTGATAGTATTCTGATAATAATCATCTGTTGAAATACTATTCTACTATTTTATCTATTAATGTAGGCAGTGAATTTACTCTTCCATGCACTCCTCCACAAAACATTTAAACCAAAACTGAAATCAGCTGAACACCAAATCTTTCAACCACTGTCTGACAACTACTGGATTCACTTTCAACTTTCTATAACTACCACTGACTAGCCACACGCACATACAGATATAAGGAGAACAAAAATAAACAAACATTAGTTTTCAGCATATAATTCTGCAGGATGGCAACATGTACATAAACAAACCAGACAGGAAGGGACATGAGGTGAACACACTGTAGTTACGACTTCAAATCAGAGTTTTCGGTAAAACGTCTACTGCTAGTGACAGAAAAAAACAGAGCAAACATGAAAATGTGCTTATGTTCCATAATCTAAGTTTTAGTTCAACCTCCAGCATGTGACCAGGTGAAGGGAAACGTATATGTCCGCCTGTCCGCCAAAAAGATGTGAACTGTTTTATAATCTGCAAGTATCACATATCAAAACAAAACTGAATCATTCTAGATTCCACCGAAGGTGCCTTAAAGTAAAAGGCGAAACGCGTCTTCAAACAGTGAAGTACACTGGATAAAGAAAAAAAAGTTTCTTACTTACCAAAGGGAATAATCAATAGCTGTAGATATTTAGTAAATTACATCTTATGACATACCAGCAAATTAGTTTCGGTTTAACTTCTCATTCCACATGCTATTAAATGCTGTTTAAAAAAATTCATCTATCCCTTCTGAAAAACTGTAGTTACTTTCATATCTCGGTAGATAAACAGATTTAGGATATTTATCATGCGACGAAATACATGACTTTTCACAAGTTATCGTTTGCAAAAAAACACGTTTCGATTTCTTGAACCGTTTACGAAATTTGCGGTTGATACAACCACATGGTTTACGACGAGCAGGACGAAGTACCGGTCGCGTCGCGAGCGACCCGCGCGCGGTCACCGCACAGCCCGTCCGCCGACATATCACCCAATATCTCGAGAACGGTGATAGCTATCGATCTGCTCTCAGCTTTAAAAACAATTTCGATATGTTGACTAAATTTCATACGCAATAATGTATTACCTAAAATGAACTGTACGCAAAGTCCACGCAATGCGTTTTTACCTCTGCACACTCATTAAAATTTCGTGTAAAGGTTTACGTAAATGCGATACAGCAAGTAACCACAACGAATAACGAAAATAAATTCGGTCCTTTATCGAGAGAAGATATCAGGCTGTAACATACCCAAGAATCAAATTTTTCTGCCGAATAGTTTCCTTGGAATCGGATGATAAGTATTTCATTGCTGCCGCCGCGTCCGCGACAGCGGTTCGGCGAAAGTTCGTGTGGCCAGGGGTTCCGTTCCTGACGTCACGCTCAGCGCGTTCTGTGATTGGCGGCGCGCACCTGGAGCCCGGCACGCGGCAGCGGAAGCGGTTCGACATGGTCAAACCGCGACGCAGAGCCCGCCGCGGCGTGCCGCTGACGCCGTTTCCATGGCAACCACGCCGCTGACGCGCGGTTTTGACGCACGGCAGCCCTAGTGGGAACCGGCCTTTAGGCGTATCAAGGCCGTTATTACGACCAAAGGTGGTTGTTCTGGTTACTGATTTCTTAGGATCTATGCACCCGAATTGCGTGAAAATGTATTCACATGTCAGTTCTAGCATAATATATTTGTCCAATGAATACCCGTTTATCATCTGTATTTCTTCTTGGTGTAGCAAATTTTAATGGCCAGTATTGTAGAAGAAGGGACAGGATGCTGGAAAATCTCTTAACGCATCAGGGAGTAACTTCCATGGTATTAGAGCGAGTTATAAAGGGTAAAAACCGTGAAGGAAGACAGAGACTGGAATACACCCTGCAAGTAATCGAAGACAAACGTTGCAAGTGCTACTCTGGGATGTAGAGGTGGGCACAGGAGAGGAATTTGTGGTGGGCCGCATCAAAGCATTCGGAAGACTGATGACTCAAAAAGAAAAAAAAAAGGTCTATCAGTGTGAATTAGGAAGGTGACAGAAAATGAGTGACAGGAAGGTGCAGAGGTCATCCTTCCATTGGATATATGTATTAGGCTTCACAAAAGCGACATCATCAATATTCAAGGACTGTTAAAAATAACATTAACTTGCTCCATGAACACCGAATGAAAATTGGCGTGCCATAGTGAACAAAATGATTCGCACCATCAAGATAAATGGTGAATTTCTTGTGAGTTACAACGAATGTAAAATATTCATGTAGGTATTCACACTTAAAGAATGCGTTTAGAATTATATTGGTGTAACAGGCGTGCAACCGAATGCGAAACAGTCTGTCGTCGAGCTTACCGTGAAATTGGCTGTCAAGGCGTAGCTGCAGACAGTGTGATAACATTTCTTATAACATTTCTTATAGGCACCGAAGAAACCAACATTCAGAGGCTGAATTCTGCAGTAATTCCAGCCGGTATGAAATGCAACGTCACACACTTTTCAGGAGGGATAGTATGTTCTAAAGGAGTTTAGTTTTTATACGCATGTCAGGAATCAAGCAAAAGGAATTTCTTTACCAGCTATTAGCCAAAATCAGTGCTCATACCGCAGTTCAGTTCTTTCACGTCCATTTTCCCACTCTTGCTCGGTGTGACGTTAACATTCCCCGGTGCCCTTGCTGGACCACGCACATGACAACGCCTCCAACTTTTCGCAAAACAATAATTAACTTTCCAGTCAAAATACCATCCTGATTAGCAGTCGACGTGCTTGTTTAAGAACTCGTTAAGGCATTGACGTTAGTTGATGCTAATACAACTACCTTTGTGCCTCTAATATCCACGGTTCCATTCATAAGCAATTCTTCTTCAAATCCCGACCGGAGTTGGAAACAAGTTCAAAAAAATGGCTCTGAGCGCTATGGGACTTAACATCTGAGGTCATCAGTCCCCTAGACATAGAACTACTTGAACCTAACTAACCTAAGGACATCATACACATCCATGCTCGAGGCAAGAGTCGAACCTGCGATCGTAGCAGTAGTGTGGTTCGGGACTGAAGCGTCTAGAACCGCTCGGCCACCACGACCTGCGAAACAAGCTCCTTACTGAACGATGGGATAACTTTGTTTATTTCATCTACAAATTTTCTGGTCGAGAGCGTAATTTGCTGTGCATTGTCAAAATTGAAGCTGAGTTTGAAATTTCATTATCTTACGTCTTCCAATCCTGTAGCCCTATTTCAAGTTATGCAACTATCCACTGCTTCCCTTGAAATCAGTGTAATCTATGTCGCGAGCAGTGTGATTTGCATAACATAGTAGATCTGTAACACGGATATGTTGTGAACCTTATGGAACATCCTTGAAAGGCGCAAACATCAGTTTCTGTAACAAATGCTCCTGGTTCTCCGCTGAAGATTCATAGTTTTCCCGGTCGTATTGTTGCAGACTTATCCGAAATCTGTTTACAATATTTTTTTATTTTTTACTACACTGCGAATGATGTTCCAGGTACGTAATTATTTTTAGTATCCGCTCCTTGGACAAAGATTGTCGTTTACTATGTTTCACAAGATAAGGGATTTGTTGCTTCCCGTCCGACAAGGACAATGAACTATGTGGATCGACGCTTGCTTCAGTATCACTTTCACTTGTTAAGCAAGTATCGTCATCATTGCCCGCACTGTCAAGCGTATACAACAGCACACATTCCGCTGACTCATACAGCAAAAGCGATAATCTTTCATCAGCCACTTCTTTCTCATTCTGCGAAATTCCTTGTATTCTTTCTGACGAAATGTCAACTTCGACAAATGTTGTTATAGATACAATGGATTGTTTGTTTTTTAGTTTATCGTTGCCATTGCTCTGCTTTTTATCAACACCAATAGCACTGTAGCGAGTTACTCGTCAACTACCCTCCGTAGCCTTACGTTGTGCTCACGATTACGAGCAGCCCAGCCATTAGCAGGCAATATTTTGGTTGCATGGTAGACAATATGTGCAGTGTCGAATTCCGTTGCAATTGTTGGCCTGAAGCGATTTAGGGAAATCACGGGAAACCTAAATAAGAATGGTTGGACGCGGGATTGAACCGTTGTCCTCCCGAATGCGAGTCCAGTGTGCTTACCACTGCGCCACCTCGCTCGGTGACAAAATTAGGTTCTCGCACAAGGTGGAAAATCGTTATAACACGACAATATCTAAAAGTAAAACTAAGACAATGGCATTCCATGGTAATGAGTATTTAAGAGCAAAATTGGTAATTCATGACAGTCCGCTGGAAGAAATAAATACTTTTAAATATATGGGATGTGAGGCCTCATATATCACACAAAATCATCCATAATACAAACTGCAAAAATTCCAGCATCTGATAGATACTGTAAATGGCACTCACGAAGAAATGAAAAGAAGTAGCTCTAAAATTTTATAATGTGACAAGCGTGCCAGTTGTAATGTATGGCTCAGTGACTTGGACTACAACCGCCAGTCAAATGAGGAGGTTGAGGCAGCAGAGATGAGACTCCTAAGACTTCAAGTTGGTTAGAAACTCAAATATCGACTAAAAGATACCGAAATAGGGAATGAACTGGGCGTCGAAAGCACACTACAGAAAAGAGAGGAATACAGAAGCAAATGTCTTGAACACATTCCAAGGATGCCAGAAGAACGAACACCTAAAATAAAATTCAAATATACGCCTAAAGGGAAAGAGAATGTTGGGCGTCTTAAAAAGAGATCAGCTCTAGAGGTTTTTTCCAGTTTTATGTGGAGAACAACTTTCATAGTTCCGATACTAGACCCCTTGTTTCTGTTTCCCTTTGTTTTCTGAATAATTTTATTTTAATGGAAGCTAGCGGCCCACTAACGTACCTCTCTTTGGGGATTGTTTTGCTACTTAACACCAAGGAAATTGGGGAGTGAGGTGCTGTGTTTTTAATAGAGAACAGGTCGTGCTGATTCGAATTTCTTTTATTGGTGACCGTGGTAAAAAACTGCTATTTGAAGAGCGGGCCGCAGCGCGTTGTGTGAAGCAGTCGCCCTCCCTTTCTGGCGGTGGCGCAGCTGTGGTAATCGCACCCTTGATGTCTCCTTCTGGTGGGAAAGCGGAAAGGTTGCCTGTTCACGTGCATTGAAGCGGCGCTATCAGCTCGACACGGAGGTCAGTCGGAATGAGGCTAGGTCAGTCTCGTGTCACCATTTGGTGGTCTGTCTCTCGTTCGCATTTGTGCGGCAGTTAGTGTCTGTCTGTCATCGGAGTGCGAGTATGTCTGTCGTTCGGATCAAACTTTAATCCAGAAAATGAGATTCTTGCCACTCCGCCAGTAACAGAACTCAGCTAGTGGCCGCCCGGTCGGGGCTGAGTTCCTGCATCTGAGTCTGCGCGTTAGGCCGCCAGTCTGCTCGAGTTGCTCGGGCAACGGTCATTGGCGGTTGTATCGGTCGGTTGGTCGGTCGCGCACTGAGACACGAGATGACTTGTCCGCCTTGAGCGTCGGCGCATGTGACGTCCCCACGTGAGTCCAGTGGACCGCGCCATCTAGAAAGGGGTAGTGGCTTCGCGTTTCACACGGGAGCAACAGGAGTCAAACCACGACATCGGTCTGGCCGGTGAGAGCTGCGACGCCGTGAGACGGGAGATAGGCGCGCCTTCCTGCGTCCGTTGAAGCGGCTGGCAGCGGACGGTTCGGGAGAGCGTTGGGGGTGCTGCGCCAGGTCTTCCCCAGAAATCGTAGTTTATTAGAAGTTAAGTTCAAATGGTTCAAATGGCTTTGAGCACTATGGGTCTTAAATTCTGACGTCATCAGTCCCATAGAACTTAGAACTACTTAAACTTAACTAACCTAAGGATATCACACACATCCATGCCCGAGGAAGGATTCGAACCTACGACCTTGGCGGTCGCGCGATTCCACTGTAGCGCCTAGAACCGCTCGGCCACACCGGCCGGCAGAACTTAAGTGATTGGAGATAAGTTATTTCATTTACTTGTTAAATGCTACTTGTTTTCTTGGTGAGGTCACCAGCCTCTTTGTTTTAGGGTCGTCCCACCATTCTTCTCCGTTTGCCCACCCGCGGGAAGGTGGTTATTTGTGAATTGGGTGGTCCGTTTTTCCCTTGTGGAATTGGGGAGGTTTAGAGCAATCTGCGGTTCGGGTTGTTTAGTAACACACGCCCCCCCCCCCCCCCCCCCCGGTCAATCTGCAATACGTTAATAGCTGCCTCTCTCATGTTTGTCGGATTCGGTGTTAACGAATTTATTGCTTAAAGGCCGAATTCTTGCAATATGTTTTTATCTTGCCTATCATCTTGCGAGGTGGTACGTGTGTAATGTAGACCATGTTGTACATTTTATGTAAGTCTGCATTTTATGGGTTTTATTTAAATAGTCAGTTTAGGTTATAAGGTTGCCATCCTTCCTCCGTAAGAGTTCTTTAAAAAAAAATTTGAGTGTTGTACGATTTCCATCCCTCTTACGGGGTGCATAGTTTACGTGTTTGTGTTAGTTGTAATTAATTTTTGTTTAAAGTAATCTGGTGTGTTGCAGATTTGCACCAGTGTACTCTTTCAGTGGTTGTTGTGAACGGTCATGACTACGGCCGTGTTGAAAGGGAGGAGGCGAGCTTCTCAGCCCGAAGGCTCATACTGTTAACATTGCTCTTTCTGCCTCTAAATAAAATTGTAACTTGATATTTCGAGGGTGCTTTTCCGCTTATAATTGTAAATCTGCTTTGTAAAGCTTTAGGAATATAATTCACGTTTGTTAAAAGTAATTTCATTTTCCATCAGTTACTTCCTGGCAACTACTTCCACGCTCACCTAGTGTGACTAAGTGTGTTAATGTTCTTGATGAATCGTTAGTAAATAAAGTAAATTCTTTAAGAAACGTTTTTGAAAGTAAATTTATGGTTCAATCGGTGTTGCTCCTTTTCATTTATGCTTTCTAAATTCCAATTCCACAGAACTCCGAGCCTTAAATCTAGACCCAGTGATATGTTAATGAAAACCAAACACCAGGTACCATGGCCCCACGCAGCTGGGACACGTGACGTCAGTGGCTGGAGCTGCGCGTTGTGTGAGGGTCCCAATCAACTGGAAATCTTTCGCAATATCAAGCAACCACCTACTTAAAATAATGGGAACGGGCTTCTGTACTCTGTCCTTTCGGTGACAGACTAAGTCGCCATCGCTTGACTGTCTGGCCGAATAATGTCCTCTTCTTACAAAGAAAACAACCTATTTTTCGCCGTAATTCAACTAGATCAAACTCAAAAATAGCACTGAAATAACGGAGTATTAAACCAGCAATCATAAGTCGTGGATTGCACGGCCGTTTGAAACACACAGCGAACAAGTGTCTCTTAACTAATAGCAACTCGTTAACGAGGAAACACTCACGCAGAGGTGTCATCAATTACTCGGGAGCGCACATTTCTAACATAAGAAACTATGTAAAATCTGAACGGTCGCCACCAAACACCATGAGCCAATAAACTAAGCATATCCACCTATAACCAACGGCGGGATCGAAAGGCTACCCCAACAACCTCAACCTACAATGACCTCACGTCTCACATGTACCAGGCAGCAACAGACCTCACCGGGATACCAGCGGCTAGTGTTTCCATCAAGCTTGCACTGTTCGACGCCACAAGCCAAAAATACCAAAACTACGTTGGCTGACCAAAACCCCCAATAAAGAGCTACGAGCAACCACACAACTTTTGCGAACACGCTGATTATAACGAAACACGCACAATAGAGCAAGCACAGGTTCTGGTGCAAGCTATCAAGACTACCTTGGCTGACTGCAACTGACTGTAACGAAATGCTCACAGTTGAGCAGACATCAGTTTGTAACGAGTTATCAAAATTACCGTAACTGGTCACCACTCATAGTAACGGAACACTCATTACAAACACAATTCCGCAAAGAGCTTACGAAGCTGCCCAACATTGGTGAACAGTCTGAGTTAAAGCATCAAGTGTCAGTGTGACTCCTAAATCAAAGTCCACAACGCTGATACGTTCATCGTGTATCGACACAGGCCCTGTGCACGTCTACGAGTCAGAGTCCTCTCTCAAGCAGGCCAGGCACTGCTCCTCGCCTCGGTCCGCGTGACGCAGCCAATATGCGAGCGATCTGACGTGTGCGCGGAACGGCGCAGGACCACGCGAGCAGGCGAGCAGTCCAACGTGAAGTCGTGCGATGCGGCTACTCTCTCTTAAGTGCACAACCCATATGCGCAGCTGCAGGAGAAATACGATTTTTCCAATTCCCTTGCTGTAAAAAGAACTATACGTTAATGAGGCAGAGCTACATCAGCTGCTGGAGTTAGTTTTCCGACAGATTCTAGTTTTTCCTTTGAAAAATTAAAAACCACTAATGTAGGTTGTTTCATTTTTCTTTAGTATACAATACATCTCCTTCAACTCTGAGGAAATTAACTGTCACACTAAATTGATTTTTTTTCGTATGTTGAAGGCTGACATCAAAGCTTGATGATGAAATGCTTAAGTTTTCGATATTCTTAGTGATTATTGTGCGACTTAATTTCTAAATTCCAAATAGGCTTGCCCATAAAATTTGAAGGGCTTACACTGAAAACTATGGTCGCTGGATACTTCGCGTTTGGTGCAGTTTAGTTGATACATACACTCCTGGAAATTGAAATAAGAACACCGTGAATTCATTGTCCCAGGAAGGGGAAACTTTATTGACACATCCCTGGGGTCAGATACATCACATGATCACACTGACAGAACCACAGGCACAACATAGACACAGGCAACAGAGCATGCACAATGTCGGCACTAGTACAGTGTATATCCACCTTTCGCAGCAATGCAAGCTGCTATTCTCCCATGGAGACGATCGTACAGATGCTGGATGTAGTCCTGTGGAACGGCTTGCCATGCCATTTCCACCTGGCGCCTCAGTTGGACCAGCGTTCGTGCTGGACGTGCAGACCGCGTGAGACGCCGCTTCATCCAGTCCCAAACATGCTCAATGGGGGACAGATCCGGAGATCTTGCTGGCCAGGGCAGTTGACTTACACCTTCTAGAGCACGTTGGGTGGCACGGGATACATGCGGACGTGCATTGTCCTGTTGGAACAGCAAGTTCCCTTGCCGGTCTAGGAATGGTAGAACGATGGGTTCGATGACGGTTTGGATGTACCGTGCACTATTCAGTGTCCCCTCGACGATCACCAGTGGTGTACGGCCAGTGTAGGAGATCGCTCCCCACACCATGATGCCGGGTGTTGGCCCTGTGTGCCTCGGTCGTATGCAGTCCTGATTGTGGCGCTCACCTGCACGGCGCCAAACACGCATACGACCATCATTGGCACCAAGGCAGAAGCGACTCTCATCGCTGAAGACGACACGTCTCCATTCGTCCCTCCATTCACGCCTGTCGCGACACCACTGGAGGCGGGCTGCACGATGTTGGGGCGTGAGCGGAAGACGGCCTAACGGTGTGCGGGACCGTAGCCCAGCTTCATGGAGACGGTTGCGAATGGTCCTCGCCGATACCCCAGGAGCAACAGTGTCCCTAATTTGCTGGAAAGTGGCGGTGCGGTCCCCTACGGCACTGCGTAGGATCCTACGGTCTTGGCGTGCATCCGTGCGTCGCTGCGGTCCGGTCCCAGGTCGACGGGCACGTGCACCTTCCGCCGACCACTGGCGACAACATCGATGTACTGTGGAGACCTCACGCCCCACGTGTTGAGCAATTCGGCGGTACGTCCACCCGGCCTCCCGCATGCCCACTATACGCCCTCGCTCAAAGTCCGTCAACTGCACATACGGTTCACGTCCACGCTGTCGCGGCATGCTACCAGTGTTAAAGACTGCGATGGAGCTCCGTATGCCACGGCAAACTGGCTGACACAGACGGCGGCGGTGCACAAATGCTGCGCAGCTAGCGCCATTCGATGGCCAACACCGCGGTTCCTGGTGTGTCCGCTGTGCCGTGCGTGTGATCATTGCTTGTACAGCCCTCTCGCAGTGTCCGGAGCAAGTATGGTGGGTCTGACATACCGGTGTCAATGTGTTCTTTTTTCCATTTCCAGGAGTATATATGTAATATATGTATGCATATGAAATGCAGCTAACTTATTGAAGGTGTTTCTAAAACTGAAACGAAAGCCATATCTCACTACTGTATGTCGTAAATAGTAGCTGAAGTTCTTTATTTGAGAGCTCTTGTATCGAGCGCGCTTCCTGGCCGGCTCGGAGGTGGAAGTAGACTCATTTTCAGCCCCTCACGTTGCCGAATCAGCATAGTACTTTCATTATGGACAGATGACTTATAAATTTCAGATACAGAAGAAAAATTGTCAACCAGGAAGGATTGAAACCTACATTGTATTTTTGAAAAAGCATATTCACGGAGAATTCCATCATTTGTATGGAGAACTGAAACGTCAACTTTAGATATTTGAGGAGCAAGCTCAAACGTTACGTACAACGTTTGATTAGCCCGTGTCGTGGAAGCTATAAAGCCTGTTCTGTAATTGAATTCAAGCAAAACAGTTTCACCATCTTGCCCTTTCTTTCAGAACTAGAAAAAAATATACGGCAATTTTCAAAATCGTTACAGACGCTTATAACGCTATAGGGACAACATTCTTAAGAAAGTACATGCTCCAGCCAACAAAAGATGACTTTAGAAAACATCACAATGTTCCCGGGAGAGACGGCAATTCCGCAGCTGTCTTGGAGGTACTGATGGGATTCACATTCATATAAAATCCCAGTAAATACAGTTCCATATTTTATTCTTAGAAATTTTTCTTTTCTATTGGATTGTTAGCTGTCACTGTTGCAAATTTTAGATTTTTATGGTGAACGTAAGATCCTACAGTATAAAGAACAACGCAGATGTTTTTATGAGTGCCCCTTCCGACGTGTAATATAAAGAGGAAGACTAATAATGCCTAAAAAGTTGTCAAGATCCGCTATCAAGTGTCCATATGTTTTGCTACGAATATTAGTGAGGACTTTTCCAGAAAGAACAGCAGCTGTAGGTAATACTAAAGATAGCTACGATATTCGGTTATCTTCGGCAACAATAATAACGGAGTGTTCTTTTGGTTCTACATGGTGATTTCATGGTGACGTTGCAACCTTTCAGGGATGACGGAGGAAGGTGTATGTATCAGTCCGAGGTAAGGAATCTTGATCCGAAAACGGCTGAGTCGAGAGTTGAAATCGAATGCTGCTCTAAAACCTCTCGCAGTGGACCTCTTCTACTGCAAGCTCTTTGGTTTGGGAGGAAGTAGTATGGACAAAAACAAGAAAAAATCTGTTTGATGATATGGGCTCTAAAATGCATAACTTAAGAAATGTAAGCACGTGTCTAATGGAAGAGATGCGTTTCACAGTAGTAAAGATAAGCAAGTGCACGTACCTCTCAAGTAATGCTTTTTAGAGTCCCTGTTTCTGATCAATTTTTTCTTGTTTTGCTCCAGACTACCTTCTGCCAAAACATAGAAAACAAAGAGCTTGCAGTAGAAGAGTCCACTCTCAAAGTTGTCAGATCAATTTTCGATTATAGCTTCCGACTCTGTCGTTTCTAGATCAAGGTTTCTAACCTCAAATTGATACATTTACCCTTCCCCATCATACGTGAAAGTTTGTGACATTATCGTGGAATCACGCTGTATAATACGAAAATTAGAATTTTGCAGCAAACTATCGAAGCCAGTGTGTAAAATGCGCTACATACAGTAAAAGATAGAACTTTATTACACGATATAGCCTGTGATCTAGAATCAATAGAGAGGCTGAGGTTCCATTTCTCCAGCATGACTAGCGAAATACGAAACTAGAAGAGATGCAATGCTTCATTGCGAGCAGTTATGAGAGTGATTAAAAATTTTAAATTACATTTTGAACAAAATTCGATACAAATAATGTAAAATAATATGGTACGTGAATTACTTACTTGTAGTACCAGTTATTTTGGTAATTTCGTCGTATTCACTGTACCCAACTGAACAGTAATTTCTGCTTCTCTTGTTTTCACTTGATAGATAAATGTTTCTATCTATGAGGCAAGCAACTATTCAGAATGCGCACTTAATGAATTATGGGAACTCTTTGTTGCAACTTAATTTCCACGTATGTCGATACACCATCATTAGAACATAGCTGTGTTAAAAAGAAAGGGAAGAATTACAATACGAAATGTCACAAAACTGTTGCACGCACAGTAGTCAGCGGTTGCATCAATACGTAGAAAGAAATACAAGAGCGAGTCACACAGCCACGCTGCGGAGGTTACGCAAGATAGCGAAAACAGTACATACATATGTGAAGTATAGTGTCAAACTGAATGTACATAGAGACCCGTAGCGGCGACGAAAACAACTGCCATTACCAGACGGCATTGGCAACATATTTAGTGCCAACCGGAGTTCATACACCGTATATCGATTATGTACTATCAACATGAAAACCACAGACGAATACAAACATAGTATTGTTTAAAAAAACAGGAAATGCACTGAATAACAATAAATAATACAACAACATGTACATATTTCATGTGGAATATTAGTTCCTGCAATTAGTAAATATAGAATAAATATTAGGAAGCTAATTAGTACAAAGCTATGTCACAGTCTACGTTCACAGTGTAATCATTTATGAGCATACAGCATACCACATCTGCTTTTTATGTCTTGTATGTTCATATAATTTACGTCTTATTGATACCTACTCTAGGTTTAGCGATTGTAGCTGCTAACATTCCACATGAAATCTGTGTATTTTGTTATATTTATAATTAATCTCTGAAGTACATAGTTTTTAAAATACAAATAGTATGCCTCTACCGTTTTTGAACTGTATAGTCCTCAACCGATGTTCAGCTTATGACCTTACGATAGTCATCTGTTTGCTGTATTAGCCTCCAACGCCGTCTGGTCCCTATATACGCTCAGTTTGACAATGGGCTATATACATGTACGAACTGTTTTCAATACCTTATGTGCCCACTGCTGTGTGCCTCGTTCCAGTTTTATTTTTTAAGTAATGATGCAACTGCTGACGATGATGCATATAATTGCTTTGTACCATTTCGTATTGTAATTCCTCTTTTTCTTTTTAACACAGCTATGTTCTAATGATGAAGTAACGAATCACGTCAGTAAATTAAATTGCAAACAATATATTCCACAGTTCATTATGTGCCGATTTTATTCCTTTTGGGCAACATTACGTAACGTTCTTGAACAGCTCTGATCAAAATTTCAGACATTATAAGTTAAGGGGGGATGTAATGGATTTTGGTCCAAAAAATCGCTTTTTCAAAAATATTATTTTTTTGATTTACGCAGTGTAATCTATGTAGTGTGTAAATTTCATCGTGAGAGCAGCTTTATAGATGCCGTTAAATTGTTAAACTGATTAACTCTGCACTGGTGGCCACTCCCAAATTTCCCGAAATTTGGGAAACTGCTTGCTTCAGCGGAATTTTTGTCAGTGTGAAGACTATTTTCCTTTGATATCTTTGACTGACATCTATATCTCTGGCTGCCGTCTATATCTTTGCCTGAGAACTTTCTTGCACGTGGTTTATTTATGTTTTGACAGTAGTAACACGTATTTGTAGGTATAAGGTTTAATGTGCAAACCTTTACGTGGAAGTCAAGATTTATACACATTGGTTGGTGAAAAACCTGTGTTTAGGAAACGGAGTTCTCATGAAAATCGGTTTACCGGCAAAGAAGAGGAAGCAGCTCGAAATGCAGAATATAAGCTGTCGGCTTCAGCATCGAAATTTGAGACAGGAAAATGGTACAGGTGCGTGAATGATGTTGATATGGATTCCACTCGATTCACACTTATTGGCCTAGAGCTTCTCTTCCAGGCTATAAAGTTTTCATGTTCATGTGTTAGCTGTAAAAATACGGAATGCATGATTGTTGTTGAAGAAAGAAGAGTGGGAATAGCTCGTACTTTTAAATTAATCTGTAATTCGTGTGGCTATGAATTTTCATTTTTCTACTCCGAAAACCTCGAACTCAAAGCAATTTTAGGTTAGCATATACTCTGAGGTGCCTTGGACAGATCAGGGAAGGAGGTAATTTATTGTGTGGTTTTCTGAACATGCCTTCATCTTGTGCAAGGTTTGAAAAAATACATAGAGAAATGTCTGATGCTGTATGCGATACTACCAAAGTTAGTACGAAGAAAGCAGTGGAGGAATAGGTGGAAATAAACAAAAAAAATAGATCCTAGTGTAGATATACATGACAGTGAATCTCCTAGATATGTTACTGACCTGTGTGTGTCTATAGATGGGACCTAGATGAAAAGGGGTCACACATCTCTGTATGGAGTTGCATCTGTTACTGCTATTGACTCAGGTAAAGTTCTAGATGTAGAAATTATTTCTAAATACTACCACCAGTGTGCAACAATAAAGATAGTGAGAAACTATGGCAAGGGAAGCATGAAGTACCATGCTCTAAAAATTACAGTGACTCATATGGGGGCCTGGACGTTGCTGCAGTTGGGAGGGTGTTCTCCATAAAATAACTGAAGAGAATCAATAGCTACACAAGCAAACATAATGACGGGACAGATAGATATGGACTATAGGAATATTAGAGAGACCTTTGCAGAAAAGAAAAGCAGCTGTTTAATATCAAGAGCTGAGATGCAAAATCGATGCTGTATTTTCTTCCACGTACTCAATTTTCTGCACTTTTAAAATTTCTTCGATCAATTACATTCAATACTTTCGTGATAGGTCTTCCCTTTTATGTCTTTATCCTCTGCTGCATTCAGTATTTCATCTCTCAAAGCTACACATTCCACTTCTACTTTATTCCTTTCCCCAGTTGCAATCACTCATTTTTTAATGCTGCCTTTGAAACTCTCACCAAGCATAACTTCTTTTACTTATCCATGTTCTACCCTAATTTCCTATGTTTTTGCAATTTTTGAAGATTGAATCTGCAGTTCTTAAAGAATAGAACATCTTCAGAGCCCATATTTCTCCCTGGAAGTTTCGTATTTGGTCCGAAATCCCTGTCTTACCAATCATTTGGGGTCAATTCCTCTCTACCTAACTACCATAATTTTGCTTAAGACTAGTCTTTACAAGAGGGATTCGGTCATACACGGTTGATTTAGACTTCTATAAAGAAGTATGGATCTATAATGAGGCAAGTACATTAATATATATATATTAATAACGTAAATGAGAATGTTAAACCAAAAGAATTAAGAATGTGATCCCCTACTATAATAATGTGCGATTGAACCGTACGTTTATCTTGGTAGTTTGTTTATTCAAATGAAACCCAAATTTATTCCGAAAGGTGGTCTTACACAGGTTGTTACTGAACGCAATATACATACAAGAAATCAAAATGATTGACTTTACTGAGCAAGCCGACCGTTAGCTGGCAGTAGCGAATGTTGGTTAAAGGTATAGAACCGTTCAGCAAACCACCTAAACTTTATCAAAATCCTTAAGTTAATCAAAGGCATAAAATTATTTTACAGTAATAAAATTTACCTCGGCTGAAAATTTCAGTCACTAATGGCTATACCATTAGTCTACGCCCACTGGCACTCATATTCCCAAATATTTATAAGTACCAAACTGATACACACCGAAATATTCCTGGGTCCCGAACCGGAGCCCACCTTAAAAAATCCTGAGAAACGCTTACACTCAAGCGGCTCTCCGCCACGTAGATCTTACTAAAGGCGACGTTACCGACCAAGAGACGGAACCAAAAGACCACAAACCCTGCTGTAACTGTCTAAATAAAAATTTGGCCTAATGATTAACTGTTCTAATCATTGTAGGACCCCACAAGTTGACCACCAGTAAGATTGCATATATTCGTAAACTTACACATGTTACAACACTTATCCGATCAAAACGTAAGTGACGTGTACATTTAGTTGCTTTGCAATCTGGTTTGCATTACACAAATTTTTGAATATTTATTTATCGATTTGTAGCCAATTAAAAATTAAACAGAGTCTGCATTTATTCTTACGCAAATTACTGTAACCAACAGTAGTAACTTTTTCTGTACACCGACAGCTAAATATACAGAATATGTTATATCCAACATAATAATACCTACCATCATCATAAGAATAATCACTATTGATAAAAACTACACCTACAAAATCTATGTCTACCACTGTTATAAAAACATCAGTTGTTTTTAGCTACATTGCACCACATAACTCCCTGGTCTGTAGGCATATCCTGACGGTTTCTTGGGCGCTGCGGAAGGCACTGTGTCTGTATCTGCCTCTTCCGTTACGTGTCGACTCCCTGGATGTAGAAGAAAATAAAGCGCTATTTGAAAAGAAACTCTTTGTCCTTTACGGGGAAGTAAATTTATCCCTGGCTGCAGGAATACTTTCTTAGTCCTCCCAAAGGTCTGAAATTTCTTTAGACCCATCAAATAAACTGTTATTTATTTAGACACAAATAATGGTGAAATTTTATTTCGTCTCCGCACGGTGGGCAGCAGATGAATAGTACTTAGAAAAAGCTATGTCCTTTATGAGAAAGTAAGCTTCATTGAAGATGACTGACAGGACAGCGGTTAACAGCCTGTTTGAGCACAGTAAAGAAGAGGCTGATAACATGCTCTTAGTACATTTTATCCTAAAATACTTCCTATTTATATTCTTGTATGTCAGACGATTGAGCTTGCGACGGAGGGAAATGTTATCTAAGCTATTGAAGGCTGATCAGCAATTTTTTCTCTTCATTGGCATATCATCCATCATCCCCCTCGCCTCATGTAGGTTGTAGGTGGTGGTGGACTGACAATGGTACAAATAACTCGTAATTCAGCCAGTATAACTTAACACCAATTTAGATGGTAAAAGCAAAAAAAGAAAAAGGGTGACACGTGTACAACGAATTTAAAATAATTGAAAAGGTGACATGAATGAAAGAAATATGTGCAATACAATGCTGTCTTCATAAATTTTTTAAAAACAGCGATAAAAATGTGGACAGACAGCACAGTAAAAAAACACTTCAGAAACTCTTGAAAATTAAATATTAGAAAAAACGATGGAAAAAAACGTAACACGACAGAAGGTACACTGAACATTAAACACGGAGCACCGTGCACTTTCACCACAACTGGATAAGGACCTGACCTGGAACGGTGAACTGTAGATGAAACGAAGAGTAGGCACCGAGGGAGATAAAGGACTGGTGGTGATGAGCATGGCAAACTGGGAAAATATGGTAACCAGACAGGGGTGGCTGTGAGGGACAAATAGAGAGAGATGCAACTGGTATTGGGAACTGTAGATTGGAGAATAAAATGAGGTGGGGGCGGCAGGGAAGCGAAAAGAACGACGTGTAGAAGGAGGAGAGGAGGGGGAGGGAGCATTGCGTGGGTGATGGGGGGGGGGGGGAGGAGTGAGCAGGGCAGGATGGTTTTAGTGTCAGTAATACGAGTATGTATCAGGGCGGAGTTCGTGGTCGAGTTGAAGGAGACGGTAGAAATTTGTTTGGAAGAGGATGTGGAGGTTGCTCGGGTGAAGGGTTGGTGGGATGTATAGGTAGAGGTGCGTCCCTGCAGTTTGTCGGTTTTATTACTGTTCACCTCAGATTATGTATGTGAAAAGGACTTTGTTAGGTGACGGAACTGAAGTAAGACATGGTAGTAGAGATTACAATCAAATCAACTATTCAACTAGTTAGAATACAGAATTTAACTTAAATGTACCTTATAGATCACCAGGAAAAGGAAAATACGAATCTTAGAGAGCCGAAGAGCGGATGTTAATTAGGTACATTTACAAAGCTGACGCACAAATTGTATACCAACATCAGTCAATAAAAATTATAAAGAATTTTCTTTTCTCGTTTAAGAAAGACTTTACAAAAAAAATGAAGTTGTACTAATCTCAGTTTATTTCAGTGGTAACGACTCCCCTGTTCCGACGGAGTACCGCTGCTGCCGGTGTGGAGCGCAGCCACACGCCGGACCGCAACACTCCGGTTCTGGTTCCTGGGGTGGCGAAACGCGGCCCACGGCTGCCTTTCCGGTCTGGTGTTGTGTTAGGTAGGATCAGTCAACAGTTTTCGCTGCGCTCCACCTCGATCTTCCGTAATAATATCCCGTACTGTAGTAGACTTAGGTTGATCACCACGGTAACGCGCTACACAATTCTTTCTTTAAATAGTGTCGATAATATTTTTCAGGATCTGCAGTTATCTCTCGTAGTGCGGTATTGCAATGACACCGATTCTTTTATGCCGATTCAGCTGTTTCCGATCAGTATCAGGCATACAGCGGACACCACCCGATGGTGCGCCCGGCGTTATTGGTTCAGTCCAAGTACATTTGGAAATTTGTCTTCTGCCAATTCCATGCCAGCAAGAATCGGGAACCGCCTGTCACTCCTCTTGAGGGATTAACGTGGCCTTCATTTTTTTAATATATATTTTATATTTGGGAAAAATACAGTCGCGCCTCGTCGTCTGGGCATCAACCCATCGTTTCTACCACAGATGGAGGATCCGACGCTGAGTTTGCAGCTTCATATAACATTGACACTTCGTGATGTTGTTCTTTCTTCAGCCAATACCTTGCCGCTTTTTTTCCTATCTGGAGATCAGAGGGACATATTACAAGTATTACCTGCAACGCCTCAAACGACACAGTACCTGTCAGCTAGCCACACTGGTGGTAAGAGCGGAGGATTGTGCATCCAAGTACTCGAGCAGTATCCCATGATCACAGTTTGGGTAGCGTTAAGCTACGTTATTGTTGTTTGCATTGGTAGCTTATAGTCGTAACTGGCTACACTAATAATTTTGTTCGTCACATTCGTGCCTCTATTGCTCATTTCTTCAAAATTTCCACAATAATTTTGTCATTCGAACAAGAAGACGCCTAGGTATGGATTTTCTCTTTATGGAGCTGCTGCTTAATTTCATTACCTGATCTCCCAAAATGTTACCTTTTAAGATGTACTCATACACAGGCTTTTCAGGCGCAACAGACAGTTTGACTCTTTGGCACTAGTAACGTAACCGTTGGAGGACTGTACTACATCCATCTTCCAGGTTGCTTCTGGAATTTCCCTACACAAAGGTCATCAAGCCGTCGGCGTAGGCCGTTACTTCTACGACCCCTTCGTTGTCCTCCAGCTTTCCTAATCCAGTGTCGAATACCAAATCCCGGGAGAAAGGAATAGTCATGTATCCATGAGGCCGACTTTGCGAAATTTCATTTTCCTGGGGAGAGTTGCTTCTCTGTTTTGACAATAGCTCTTACAACAGCCGTCTAACGGTCATGGGTAGCCCAAGTCCCTCAGTTGGTCAAAAAGTGCTGACCACCACAAGTGAACGAAAGCCGTGTCGATGTTTATAATGATAGTCACATCATTTTTATTCGGAGAGTTTTTTTGGAAATCTTATAGCCTCATTTACAGCGTCTTCTGTTGACTTTACATTTCTGGGACCATATAGTTCGCATTTAATTCCATGAAGATATCTTCTCTGTTGTAGTCGATCGCATAGCAGATTCTCCCGCAGTTTACCTAAGGTGTCGACTAGGGAAATCAGTCAGTAGGACCGTTTCACAAGGTAGGAATATTTGCTTTTTTCCAACTATATGGTATTTTCCCCTGCAAAAGAAAAATAAAATAAAATAAAACAGGTGTTGACAAACGGACAAACTGTCCCATATACACAGTATCACTACCAACCTTTCTACCGCAGTTATCTGTGTTCATCGAATTCATCTTCTGCAGTGTCGTCCGGAAAGAATCTGTGCATGAATAATTATGCAAATTGCTGCAACTTCATTGTAATGCTGCTGTCTTCTTCTTTTGTAGTTAATAATATTGTCGGAGATTTTATCGTTTCACATATGGTTTTAAACTGCGTACCCCAAGCGTCAAAATTTTACATATGGCTAAAAAATTGGCCTTACTTCAGTATTAGACCTATACACTAAAAGCGGAACTGCAGCAAGCTAGTTAAATGCATGACTTGATTAACTTCGACGCTGCTGTTCTAAGTTGTTCAGATAACAGTCATACAAACGTTATGTTACTGAGTATTCTTACTAAATAATGGAATCATAGGACAAATTTTTCATGGTGATGATAATCTTTACTGTACATGTGGAGAGAAAGCTTTATGTTGGCATTATTCTATTCACTATTCAATAAAAAATACACTACAATTTATGTATTTATTAAGTAACAATTTAAAGAAGATCATTCTCCGGGTTACAACAAGCCCTATCCAACTGTCTCCTAAGTCCATATTGCGTGTCTGTATAATTTGTTATTGAGATTACAAATAATTTTTAATATAAATCTTAATAGCTTTTATGACACTGAATTTATGAACGTGGTTTCAACATTAATAATTAAAGGCTGTCTTTAAGTTTTTCGTAATTTATCTTGAAGTAGTTTTAGTTTCTTCAGCGAATATTCTGATTTAAGTTTTAACATGGTCGGTTTCTGATCACATATCATCACTCCCTTAAGCTTGCGATAGAACTCCCCTCGTACCATCCTCAGGTTTTCCAAACAGCTAGGCCGCTCTGATTGGCCGGCCAACTTCCCCACCTCCGTACACAACCAGCTGGGATTATTCGAATACACTGCACAGCACCCGCTCAGTTTCCTAGCCCAGCCACCACACGATAACTTGCTAGCCGAATATTGATCAACTACACACAGTTTCTGTATACAACTGCATAACGGACTCGGCGCTAGTAAAGTCACAATGATTCTTAAATGAAATGTTAGCGATGAGTAACTTATGATCCAAGCAAACGTACCTTTGATTTCAGCCATTCCCAGTGTCCGGACAAGAAGGAGATGTTCGCTGATGTTATAAGACCAGATCAGGCATCGGGGCTGTTGCCCCTGCAGCTATTGAAAAGGTTGCTGCTCCTCTTCATTAACTGAGCGTTTGTCTGACCTCTTCACAGACACTCCACTGTTGTGATTGTACCTACGTTATGGCTGTCTGTGACATCTTTGACATACTGAACTAATTTACAGGTAACCATTGTATATATAAATCGGGAACTGTATAGAAATGTAAAGATATCACCAAGAATATGTCATTACAAGTTTATAGTTAGGAAAAAAAGACTAATAACTGTGACGGTTCGATTCCGTCGTCATCGTCACTTCTAATTCCCGGCGAGTGGCGCTTCTGGCTTCCGCAGTGACTGAGAGGGCGCTCTGGGATCGGTCGCGCCCGTGTTGCCGGCAGCGTACAGGCAAAACGTTCCTGTGGAGAGGGGGGGGGGGGGGGGGGTTCGAAGGGAACTTCTCGCTGCGACAGAGACGTCTGGTGAAGGGTGGTGCATTCTTTTCCCTGGGGATCAGTTGGACTGGTTGAGGCACATGGTCCATCAAACGGGGGTTCCAAGCCGTTACTGGATCGAGTGGGGATGAAGAGCTTTCTGAAGGGGCCGCTGGAACTGCTGCATACCACCATTCGCCGAATTGTGGACTCTGAGCGACCTTAAAGAGCCTCATAAAAAAAGACGATGTCGGTCGAGATGGCAGTTTTCAACTGTTAGCCTATGTCGATTCGTGTGGTCGTTACAGCTTGCAAAGGCGCATTCACTGCTCAGACTATTGAATGACTTAGTTGGTTGTAGTGAAGCACGTTATTGGTGCGCGTCGTGGTACTGTATTGAGCCCACGTGGTTCTGCATGCGCATGGTTGTCTTGACAAGAATCATATTTATTACATTATGCTGAGCGTTCACATTTTGGAAGGAGGGCTGTATAAGGGTAATGTTAATGTGTGAGCGATCAGTTCAATGTAGTAATGGACTTGTCTATATTGTACGGATGATCTATGGTCATTTTAATATTATTTATCCTGAAATGCAGGACGATAAACTAAGTGCTTAAATTTCAGTGGGAATGGGATTTGTTCTTTATTTAAAGGTTGTGTGTGGGCGCTTTAAAATGGTTTATTCTAAACGCAGGAACGTGAATCTACTACATAATTTGAAAGTGGTTTTGGTTCAAAATAGAACTTAGAACTACTTAAACCGAACTAACCGAAGGACAACACACACATACATGCCCGAGGTAGGATTCGAACCTGCGACAGTAGTTGTCACGTGGTTCCAGATTGAAGCGCCTAGAACCGCTCAGCCACATCGGCCTGCTGAAAGTGGTTTTGGTTGATTCAAGTACGCTTATGTCGTGCTCATTTCTTCTTAACTGATAGTGAGATCTGTACAATTTTTTCTGCCATGTTAGTTGATTGGGTTTGTTTTTCATGTAAAAATTATCCGTGGGTCTTTTTAAAATTGTTTATTCTAAATGCTGGTAGGTGAACCCAGTACATAATTCGAAAGTTGTTTTGGTTGATTCCAAGTAAGTTCATGTCATGCTGGTTCATTAGCTGCTGTCCTAATATTAGTTGTTTCTTACAGGTGAAAGGGGAATGAAAGTTCAAATTCAAATTTTTCCTGATCATTTATCTTAAAAGTTTCATAAAAGAAACAGTGTGTGGTAAAAATGTTCTACCGATTCTCTTGTAAGGCTAACTGAAGGTACGCTCCATGAGTTTTCTGTTTAAGTATTTGTAAGTAATAAGAGCATGAAACTTTGTTTATCAGGATGTCAATACGTATGCTTGTAAACCCCAGCATCAGCACTCCGTTGCTAATTCACAATAACTAAGCTAAGCTTCACACGTTCTTTACATTAGTAGGAATCATTACGATTAGCAGGAAGAAAAACGAATAATGTAGGAAGTACAAAATATCATAGGTGTGTAAACCTTACATGTCTCACCATAGAATAGGAAAGCAGGGCGACAAATTCCAATCGCTGATTTCGTATTCGTAACAAGCAACAGAAGCAGTGTATTAAAATGTATGTTAGATCTGTACTGGCATGAAATGTTTCAAAGTGGTAGCCGCTTATATCAAATACTTATTGCTGCTTTATCTTCATAAACTTTGAAGTCTATACTTTAGGAAGAACAAGAAATAGTACTTCTGGAGCCTGAATGTTTTGAATGTAACCACAATAAGAGACTTATTTATAATCATCCTGAGTGCAATTGTTATTCAGAGGTCAGATTTTGCGAAACCGAAAGTAACCAGTGCGGGAAGAATTCCTACTGTATGAACGGTTTCCACTACAATCGTCGATGAAGGAAATACAAATAATTCTTCAAGGTAAATGATAACAGCCAAATATTTTAAAATTTTGACAAATAATTCTGTTAGTAATTAACGTTTTTCAATATCGTAATTTTTGGGTGAAACAAATGATTAGAATGCATAATTCCTATAAACATGGTTGATAAATGTGTGTGTACAAGTCAGTGATTAGCTGTTCAAACCCATATATGTACGTACTAATTACATGGTCTACAAATAGCTAGACTTCTTTTTTAAAATGAGTTCGCCTACATTCGTTTTACAGATTTCGTTACTACAAGCAATAGTCGTAATTATGAACAATCTCTTCTACGTAACATTCCTCAAAGGAAAATGATAGCGAAACTTTCATATAAATTTCATAAAATCTTTTTATAATTATTGAATTTCTCATTACAATAGCGCTTTCTTCACAAGTTGATTGGATAAGATGATCATCACGGAAAAAATGCGTTCGCTTTACTCATTAAAGTTTTAACTCCTCCCACCGATAATACGCTCTAGAGAACAACATGGGCAGATTATTGTTGTTTAAACCACACCGTGCCAGTATAACGCAGCATCGAAGGTCAATCCATTAAAGCTCACATAAAAGCTTCACTGAGGCAGTGATGCGTGAAAAGCATCAGCGGCTATCAGGAGTAATGCATCCGACAGTTTACACCCTGTTCTCTATACTGGCAGAGTTGTTACAATGCTTTAAATTCACTTACGCCTGACAAAGTTGTTAAACAGGTCAAAAGACGAGTGTAAATATCACAGCCAATGCGTTGGAACTGATCGTAATTTAATAACTTAGTTTAGCGGCAAAAGAGTACATCACTATGCATGTCGCTTTTGTTATAACAACTTTCAGCTCAGAGAAATATAATGTCACAGATATCAAGCTACAATATTGTAGTCGTTGTCGATTGAACGCGACAGATTTGATGCGGATGTTATTTGGCAAAGTAGCAGGTAGTTTAGTGCTGAAATGCTGTTAGAGGTAGAATGTTGCATTCAAACGACAAGGTTATTTCTTAATTTCCAGTCCAGCATGTGGAACATCTTGATAGCCATTCCGGAACTGTGGTAATAGTTTTGAACATACCAGTTTTTTTTTTTTTTTTTTGCACTTATATGTTTTTAAAACTCCCAATGTCGTTATATAGTGGTGTATGTCAGGCGTCCACTCTGAACATCTGATTTCAGAAAACGGTGAGATGCAAGGGATTTACGGACAACAAGCAGGCCGAAAGTGAGAGGCGAGGGGACTCACTGGAAACTAGCACCCCGAAATTCATTTACTCGTAAGTATTTGCAAATAATCAACAACAAAAAGAAACCAACCATTCCTTTCTAGGACCATCAAATCTTAAACGGGAATACGTTTATCTTTAGTTGGCGAGTGGGTTTGTCTTTTCCTCAGTTAGTCTTTTACTTTGTTTGCTCTGTGAGTTAATGGGTTCACGCGTTAGTTAGTAGGATGTTTGGATAGTTAGTTAGCTAGTCAGATGATTTGTTTGATAATGAAAAGTTGTGTGGCCTCATGACCACGAAACAAACAAAACTTATCCGAATCTGTGGAAAAAATTAATATTTGGGTCAACATTTGTAAAACTCTAATTCCTTTCCCTCAAACCACACCCTACGCGGAGATAGAGTGAGTTTTAGTTTTAGCGAATCAAAATTTACAAAGTAAATAAGTTTTTTTTTATTAATCCATAACCGTTTCCCACGCAAAAATGAGAACATGGATTTTCTTGAATTACAGCGCCAACTACCAAAATCAAAACAAATGTTTGAGACAAAATGTACGTAGTTTTTTATGTAGAATCTGATTCTGCAATAAAAAATGGGGGTTTCCATTTGAAATTTTAAAGTTGTCTCCCGCCCCATCCCCCCCCCCCCCCCAGGGGGCTAGGGTGGCGGGCTAATTTTAGCACTAACATATGACCCCCTCGAAAATAATAAACTTTGAATTCTACTCATTTTTTTGTGTGAAGCGTATTTTTAGAGTTATTCTGGTTTGTCTTTAGAGTTATTCTGGTTTGTCAGCTTAAAAATTTACACCCTTTATATGACATAAATATGCCTGTATGCAGTTTTCAGCTTAGCGTTTGTAACATTGATGTGTTCCTGTCCTTAAGCAAGGACTACATGTGCAATATGCATGTTTCTTCGCATAGCTTGTTTCTGAGGTTGTGGTCTCTTTCGTACATTTACCATTTTCTACAGTTATTTTGTCGTTCAGTATGTTATCTCAGGGTTGTGTAAATAATGTATTGCCCGACTGTCCAAAAAGAATGATGAAATATTCAATTAATGAAGTTATTAATAAATAGTATATTTGTGCAACGTATAGAGTAGAAATTCGGTATGTTATAGTTTAGGTATGTGACAATGGATTCAACTGTTCGTTCTATCAAATTATTACTGTAATTCACTTGTAGAGTGTTGACCTTGATTCTCATTCTGTTGTTAGTACGTATTTGTATTTCATGGTTGATAAGTTAATAATGCTATGATTACTGTTTACGCATACAGGCCTGAAGATGGTACACTGAAGCGTCTAAACTGGTAGTTACACAATAAATGACATCATAAGGACTGCTGTAGGTGTTTCACTTTCTTTCAAAACTTCCATTAAGTAGCAAGTAAAATACACATACCAGGTACATCGAGTTGTAGAAATCAACTGACGTTATATGTTACATAAACAACTGTCAGAGGTAGACTGAACGTTCCATAGTAGTATTACCAACACGAAACAAAATTCTACCGGTAGACGGCGCTAGTGTACCCTTAGTGGCGTAACGCAGCGTGAAGTGACAAACGAACACTTGTGTACTACAACTTCTTAAAAATACGCAAAGTGATGTAACCAGGAAGATCCAAAAGACAAGTTATGTAAATGAGGGGGTTGTTCAGGGGAGGAGACCAAGCAGAGAGGTCTTCGGTCTCATCAGGTTAGGAAAGGACGAGGAAGGAAGTCGGCCGTGTCTTTTCAAAGGAACCACCCTGGCATTTGCTTGGAGCGATTTAGGAAAATCAGGGAAAACGTAAATCACGGTGGCCGGACGCGGGATTGGAGCGACGTCGTCCGGAATGCGAGTCCAGTGTGCTAACCACTGCGCCACCTCGCTCGGTATATAAATGAAAATCGGTTGCAGCACGCATAAAAGATCATCACTGAGAACGGATTGACCGAACTGGTTGATCTATTATTTTGCGTTCATTAATGTTATGACAAGGTTCGTATGCGCAACTAAGGTTACAATATCGACGCATTCGGGTAGAATTTTGTTTTGTAATGCTTGAATCACTGTGTAGACGTCAGTCTGTCTCTGACTGTTACATATGTAACATATAACTTCAGATGATCGGCACAGTTCGAAGTGTATGATTTGTGTTTTTTAGCTGCATATTATGGATGTTTCTTTAATGCACCATGTCATTACTGTTGTCATTATTACGCTACTATCGTAGTATAATTGACAATTGTTTGTGATATCACATAGTACGAATATTACCAATGAGATCGCGCCACGCTGAGCGCCGAAACCGAAGTGATTTGCGAAATCTCTGATCTTCTGCATGAAATGACATGTAGTTGGCTAATGAGATTGCCCCACGTTAGGAGTCAATAATTAAGTGAAATCAATAATTACGTGGAATCAAAAAGTAAAAGGTCATGAGATTAAGGTTTGGATAAGCAAGTGAGAAAGATTGTTTAGATGATTAAAACTTGAAATATTAGCTGTTATTACGAGGTGCATTCAAGTTCTAAGGCCTCCGATTTTTTTTCTAATTAACTACTCACCCGAAATCGATGAAACTGGCGTTACTTCTCGACGTAATCGCCCTGGAGAAGTACACATTTTTCACAACGCTGACGCCATGATTCCATGGCAGCGGTGTAGGCTACTTTAGGAGTCTGTTTTGACCACTGGAAAATCGCTGAGGCAATAGCAGCACGGCTGGTGAATGTGCGGCCACGGAGAGTGTCTTTCCTTGTTGAAAAAAGCCAAAAGTCACTAGGAGCCAGGTGAGGTGAGTAGGGAGCATGAGGAATCACTTCAAAGTTGTTATCACGAAGAAACTGTTGCGTCACGTTAGCTCGATGTGCGGGTACGTTGTCTTGGTGAAACAGAACACGCGCAGCCCTTCCCGGACGTTTTTGTTGCAGTGCAGGAAGGAATTTGTTCTTCAAAACATTTTCGTAGGATGCACCTGTTACCGTAGTGCCCTTTGGAACGCAATGGGTAAGGATTACGCCCTCGCTGCCCCAGAACATGGACACCATCATTTTTTCAGCGCTGGCGGTTACCCGAAATTTTTTTGGTGGCGGTGAATCTGTGTGCTTCCATTGAGCTGACTGGCGCTTTGTTTCTGGATTGAAAAATGGCATCCACGTCTCATCCATTGTCACAACCGACGAAAAGAAAGTCCCATTCATGCTGTCGTTGCGCGTCAACATTGCTCGACAACATGCCACACGGGCAGCCATGTGGTCGTCCGTCAGCATTCGTGGCACCCACCTGGATGACACTTTTCGCATTTTCAGGTCGTCAGGCAGGATTGTGTGCACAGAACCCACAGGAATGCCAACTCTGGAGGCGATCTGTTCAACAGTCATTCGGCGATCCCCCAAAACAATTCTCTCCACTTTCTCGATCATGTCGTCAGACCGGCTTGTGCGAGCCCGAGGTTGTTTCGGTTTGTTGTCACACGATGTTCTGCCTTCATTAAACTGTCGCACCCACGAACGCACTTTCGACACATCCATAACTCCATCACCACACGTCTCCTTCAACTGTCGATGAATTTCAATTGGTTTCACACCACGTAAATTCAGAAAACGAATGATTGCACGCTGTTCAAGTAAGGAAAACGTCGCCATTTTAAGTATTTAAAACAGTTCTCATTCTCGCCGCTGACGGTAAAATTCCATCTGCCGTACGGTGCTGCCATCTCTGGGACGTATTGACAATGAACGCGGCCTCATTTTAAAACCATGCGCATGTTCCTATCTCTTTCCAGTCCGGAGAAAAAAAATCGGATGCCTTAGAACTTGAATGCACCTCGTAAATAACTCTTGTACAAAAACCTTAGGGCTGATTTGACTAAACGTGGACACTACTCAGTTATTAAGGGGAAGGAGAGGAGGGGGTGGGGGAATTGACCCATCTTACCATTCGTCGTGTGGTGTTGTTGGCGGAAGGCGCTGCGCGGGTGACGGCGCTTCTTCACGGAGATGTGAAGCATGACAGCCGCTCTCATCGGTGACCCGCGGCCCTACGAGGCGCAGGTACGGTATCCACGTGGTCTGCTCGTTGCTGGTTGCGTGGCCGAAGTTCGATATCACGGTGTCGGGAAGTGGTTTTGACGATGGATCGAATAGCCTCCATGTCCTTTTGCTTCCGCATTCTCTCACCGACTGTCCACTTTACTCCTCATCCATCTCACAGCACAACGATTTCTCGAAATCTTCCTTCTCTTGACGTTGTCACTGGCGGACTCAGTTTGTAATGATAGCCAATGACTGATCACCGTTTCATGTCCACGCTTCTCCGTGCGTGTCGAAATACCCCATCTTGCGTGTGCTGATGTGCGACTTGAGGATTGGCGTCTTTCTAACCGACAAGGCTGTTTTCATCGTTGGTCGCTCATTGTTTCGATGTTTTTCTGCATTCGGAAGTTGTTGCAAAAGCAGCCACAAAATACCTCTTTGTAACTGCTGTCTCTACGTGAGGCCTGGATAGTTTGTGCTTCGAAATGAAATCTGTTGGCGACGGTGATTCACAAGGAACGTCGTTGCTGTCCAGAAAATATCTTTTTAAGCATCTCGTAATCCATCGAGGACAGCGGGGCAGCAGTGCTTACATAATGATAAGTGAAACTAACAGCTGAATTGTAATTCAACGTCGTTTTTTTCAAAACGTGCTACCAGTTTAGACGCAAAAAAGCGGCACCTTGATGAGTCAAATCTAATGTGCCCTCAATGTACGAACCACAACGTACGTTGGTGGTAGTTACGCTTGGGGCCTGAAGATCACGGTTTTTAGAGTCGTAACTGGTAGCATGCTTTGAATAAACGACGCTGAATTACAGTACAAGTGTTGGTTTCAATTATCGCTCTTTAGATTGTTTTTAAGCAGACTGACTTGTTTCACACACAACCCTGCGTGATTTCATCGTGCCTTGAGTATGCTCCTTCCTTTGGATCTGGGGTGCTGGAATTGTCGAGACGTTCTCGATTTCTAAGGCAGGTAAAACAGCAGCTGTCTGGCCAAAAGAATTCACATGCTTTCACGTGCGCATTCTTGACATTCTGTCTAAGTGGCTGCAGTGATCCAACAATTTTTGGCATATTTCTCATTGTCCACCAGGATCTTCGCAACGTGTCCATTCTTAAGCGAGGCGAAGACGTCTTCTCGCCTACCCCTGTGTGGTTACACAATGGCTTTGTGTCCATGTCTTGGGAGCTCGCCGCATGGTGTTCGGTTCCCTTCCTGGGCCTAGAAAGTGGGCACTGTGAGTTGGCGAAAGTAGTCCCCGGCGGAGGTATCACACTATATATCCCGTGTTTCACGGATTTCTGATGATGGGTTACCCCGAAACGCATAATATTAAAGCCTTTAATTCATTAGTTGATGACGTTTTACTAACTGACCTATTCAGCATGCATCAGGAACATATATGGGGTTTATTCTTATGGCTCTAATGCGGTGTAAAAATACAGGTGTGTAACGTTTGTATACGTATATAACAAGAATACAAAAAGATAAAAACTACGTATAAAGGTCACTAAACGTCTATATCTACTTTTATAATCCATATAAGAGCTGTATCATCAGATTTCATGAGATCGCTCCAACTCTCGGGATAGGAACGCAAGTTGCATTTGTCTCTAATGTGCTTGATTGTCTGGTTCGGAGCCTCACAGCCACAAGTAGGAGACTCCATGGCACCCCACTTGGAAAGTGAGTCTGCGTATTGGCCATCTCCAGTGCGAGCTCAGTTCAGTTTGACCTATAGATTTCTATCGAGTTCTGCGCCAGCAGTTCCACAGTTCTACTTTCAGAACCATTCACGTTCTCAAGGAATTTCAGTAAGTTGATAGTTTTGATCACACAGGTCTTTCACATCTATATTACTGATACTAAGCTGTTCTGCTTGCCGTAGCGGTTTTTTTAACGAAGTCTCTGGGGTTGCGAGAGTACCTCAAAATCACTTACACATTTCATCGAGACATGTTCCAAGTGGGAACGAATATTGTTCTAGTGAAAAATTGCACAAAAAAACTGCCCCCTGGGAGGTTTTGCTGGTCAGACGTGGTCGACTAGACTCTTGACGACGTGTGTTATGTCATCAATGTCCCATGCCATCAACATGGGGCCAGTAACAGATCCAAATGCTTCACAAATCTAGATATTGCACGATTCGACCAAATGAATAAGTTATGACCTAAAATTAGTCTGCCAGATGCTGCTAGTGCTGTTTTACACAAATGGACTGCATCTCCTTGTCCTTCGTAGTGACCACAAAACATCCTACACTGTTCACACAACTTGTATATCCTAGCAGGCTTGATGGGAATACTAAATACAAACTGCATAAATGCAGTCTTGTGGTCGTTCTACCCGTCGCAGAGAATAGCAACTCTAACCAGTTAGTTATCCGCCGATGGTGTGTAAGTGTAGGAACCTAAGTGCACCTCCATCCATACAGCCGCTCGTTCGTTATTCAGCGTCGGCACTTTCTTACGAGCCCGTGGACAGGGAGGTCGCCAGTAGTGCGCAAGGCTGCAGGGTCTTAATGTTTCGCTGAGTAACGTGTTCCGAAAAATATTGTGACCTGTTCGAGTTATTATCGAATTTGGCTAAGTGCTGGTTCGGTATTTTGTGTGTTGATCTTCCATACAGTAACTTTAATCTTCTAATTGTGTAAATGTGTATGATGTGTACCTGTTGTATGCAGGGATGAAAACAGGCCTACAGTAAGTAGTCAGTGCACCAGTTTATAAAAGGCCACAGTATGGCAGACGATTATGGACATCTTACACAAATGTATAGCTGAGTGAGATTAAGATCTTTTACAACTCTTAGATTCGGTAGCAGGGGCCTTGATAGTGAATAATCTCGATACATCACAGACTGGTTTCAACCCTACATACCTTATTTTGATTTGTACATCCCTGCATGCTACACAGTATGAATATGTGCATTTGAAAATGAGTCTTACGCTTCTGGTTTAGGCTATGTACCAAATATGAGTTTCATAATGTAAATTATAGTGTTAGTGGAAACGAGGACTATTGAGCAAATGAAACATTCTTAAAAAGCTATTTGGCATGAATTGAATCTTCATCTGAACCTGCATCATTGCGCACTTTTCGTAGTGAAATTTAAAATCATGTGCTTGGTATTGATTACTGACCGAATTACTGATTTCCAAACAACGTAATACCTATTTCCCTGATCGCAGTGCAATTACAAACTTAATCTGACTGCTTAAAATGCAATACATGTCTTAATTGCTGATGTTTTTCGACTGACTTGAGATTATGACTACGACACTCGTACCAGCAAGTATTGGTTGAAATAAAAGTAATTAAGGTAGTGCGAGTAGGAACGCAGTGAGGTTTCTCGACACAATTCGATCCTGAATGCGGTCATTGACCTTTGAGCCGTCATGTTACAAGCATTCACACAGCTTCAGCAGCAGAAAACAACACAGCTTCACGCACGCGCACACACACTCACACACACACAAACACACACACACACACACACACACACACACACACACACACACACAGTCACAGAAACACTCATACAGTTTGCACTGTCAAGCATAGCCAAGCATTTTCCGACCGTTATAAGGAAACAGTTGAACGCAACCCAGTAGTTTACTGGCCAATGAAATGACGTACTCCTGTAGTGGACCATCCTGTTATCTTACACCCCCTGCCTACAAGGCACAGTGGACCTTCAAATTAAATATCATATTATTTCCACGTCTAAATTGTCTGCATTATCGTTCTATAACTGTACAAATCACATGTTGCCTAAAATAATATCCCAATCAGGCAAGACAGTGATAGTTGGCAGTTTCTGACAAACAGACAGGCATCCAGAACTGAAAAATTATTCAATCGCCAGAAGCTGATAGTATGTGTAAGATGACATGACAGGGTATGTCAGCCGGCCGCGGTGGTCTAGCGGTTCTAGGCGCGCAGTCCGCAACCGCGCGACTGCTCCGGTTGCAGGTTCGAATCCTGCCTCGGGCATGGATGTGTGTGATGTCCTTAGGTTAGTTAGGTTTAAGTAGTTCTAAGTTCTAGGGGACTGATGACCACACATGTTAAGTCCCATAGTGCTCAGAGCCATTTGAACCTTTTGAACCAGGGTATGTCAGTTACTGAAGGCATTTACCACTCAAACGGAATTCTAACACCAGAAGTTGTCAGTGTATGTCAAGTACGTAACCTGGCAGTAGATGGTGGCTAATTGAACAGTGCAGTTATTGGGATACTTACAAGTTAAGATTCAATTGCTATCTGAAACTTGATTGTTGACTCTTACGTGAAATGTGACTTTTTATTTGAGACACATAAAGATTTTTGTGCTACTAGTGTAAATTACTGGTCAAGACGTACTTGACACGCCCACTGGTGGTACAAAAACGAAGTTCATGGAAGAGTGTGAGGTTTGCGAACTGACACTATGGTCGAATAAAACGCACTATAGAACTCTGTGTTTCAATTTACCATTGATTCCAACTGGTTTCGCTCTTAAATTAAAAACGATCGTACATGTCTCACATGTCACAACATAAAGACTATCATCCTTACTGTAATCTCAACTAATGTGCACAACGTAATATCAAAGCATTCAACAAAATTATTTGATCCATTGAGTGGCGATAGGTCAAAGCCTGCCGGAATAAACACGAAATTAAAGAAAGAGCACTGTGACATGTATTTTATACGATATATTTCGGCTTTTGACTGTCGCCTAGAAAAAGTATTGGAACTATGATGTGAGAACTTTGTAAAAATGTTTACAGTCTGCTTTCCTTCTAATAATCAGCTAAAATAATACAAATATGTGTAGCATGTTCAGCTGCTGATGTTACTTGTTCCGACAGTTTAGCACGACATCCGTACTAAAAGTGACACATTTTGGAGAGATCTTTAATGTTATGTATTATTTAAACTGTACATTTGCGTGATACGCAAGTATAACATCGGAAAGCACAAAATACGATATTTTAGCTTCCTACACGTTTAAATCAACATCGCAGCTGCCTCGGTTGCTTCTGTCAAAGACAGTAAGGGAGGAAGCAACACAGAGAGTGCTAAAGTGCGGTCTCTCCCGCCAACAATGCTTTCTGGTGCAGACAATCCCTGCTACCATTACAAAATGTATCAATTGCACGGTCTTTCCCACTCTTTTCTTAAAATGTATCCATACGCGGTTTCTCCCGCCCTTTTTAAAGTTATATCAACAATACTTTGGTGCAGATATTCCCAGCTACCACAATTATTTTCAACATGGCAAATATTAATTATTCCTACTTAATCCTATTAATAAAATATAAATATCTTTCATAAATTGTGATTTGACAATAGACAATAGAAATATACACGTCTTACACCTTTAGTACTCATGTGAATGACTTCGCACATTTTTTAATTGTCAATTTCCAATATTCACACCATCTTATCTAAATCATATTGCAAATGGTTTTCGTTATCTGAGACTTTACAAGACGATAAATGACAGCACCATACGCAAAGAATCTAAGATAGCTGCTCAAATTGTCTCCTAAGTTTCTAGATCGTTTACGTAGATCAGGAACAGCAAAGGGACTATAACACTTCCTTGGGGAATGCCAAATGTTTTTTTTTTTCTTTTACTCGGTTAATTTCTGTCACTTGCTACAAACTGTGACGACCTTTCTGGCAGCAAATAAGAAGTGCAGTTACACAACTGAGACGATACTCCATAGGCACGACGGTCTTCTCTCGAGATCAGACGTGGGCGGCAGTAATGTTGACGACTAGTGTCACTGCTCCTACGAACGCACGCTGTCCAACACTGAGCCAATAATGTCTCAAGAAACTGGATACTGCATGATTAGAGCACCCGGCCAGATGGAGACCCAATATGAGACTGTTACAAACCTGTAAGATGCTGATAACATCGTATCACACGAGTACGTGGCATCTTCGTGTCCTTCACAGTGATCACCCAACATCTGGCGGTTTCTATGCCCCTTATAAACCCTACCAAGCCTCATAACAACACTATGCAGGAACATAACCAACGAAATCTGAAGGCAGCTCAGTGTAGATTTGGAATTCCTTGCCCATCTACTTGTTACAAAATGCTTCACGAACGCACACAAAAGAAGTCGTCATAAAACTCTAATACCAAAAAGGAGGACCCACTATACATATCAGTAAATACTGAGATGTCATCGATTATGTAGGGTTATCTGGTGAGTGGCCGAGTGGGCTAATTTGCTGAACTCGGGCTGTGAACGTACGTAGCATAGCATTATTTGAGGTGGATGGTGGTGCGACTCTTAATACAAATATCTGTTGGTGTCCACCCGTTTCCTGGACACTTAATATCCCTGTGTGCTGTTAGGCGTTCTGTACATTTTAACTCACAGAAGGGGAACTGCTCCTTTGTTTCCTATTGGTAGCGTGAACTGTATGAGATGTTGAGCTACTGATGAAGTCTGCATTGTTCTGCTTCCCCTTGACGAGCGTGTTCTCATCGTAACCAACTACGTGAACGCAGCCGTGTGGAGCTTAGTGTAGTGTGTTCGAATCCTTTCTTAAACGGTCAGCTGCTAGAGGTGGTAGGCGAGAGCCCAAAGATACTGCGTTTGCTAGTAAAATTAGCCCTACCAATTAAAACAAGTCGATAACAAGAACAACTGCAAGAACAAAAATGGCTTTAAACTCACTGATTGGCCTTCCTTTTTTATATTCATTATGCGTTTAAATCACTACCCATCTCAAGATGACCTGGTGACAAATATATATATTTCTTTACAATCCTGAAAATTTGCACACGTATACAAACGGAGCCCCTATACTAAACCACCATCTAACAACAAAACATTTAAGATGTAAAATACACATTACAAAAAGTTTTGCATCGCCTCGGTTCCGAGAGTTCCGTAACCTGTACAGGAAACTGGAATGGAGACCAACATAAACATCATTTCCGTCCTTTTTATTGCTCATGAAAATCACACATTTCATGATGTACCACCATACAGCGACACCTTCAGAGTTAGTGGTCCAGATTTCTGTACACACAGGTACCTCTAATACCCAGTAACACGTCGTCTTGCATTGATGCATGTCTGTATTTGTCGTGACATACTATCCACAAGTTTATCGAGTCACTGTTGGTCCAATTGTCCCACTCCCCAACGGCGATTCGGTGTAGATCCCTCAGAGTGGTTGGTGGGTCACGCCGTCCATAAACAGCCCTTTTGAATCTATCCCAGGCATGTTCGATAGGGTTTATCTCTGGAGAACATGCTGGCTACTCTAATCGAGCGATGTCGTTATCCCGAAAGAAGTCATTATTCTCCTCATTGTAAGGCTCCTTGATTTCGTTCGTGGTGTAGCAATCAAGGAGCCTCACGATGAGCAGAAGAAAGGGTTGTAGTTAACTATAATATTTGGGTTGCATTCAAAAAGTATTGATATAATCAATCAACTTTAAATAGAATAAGAAGCGAAATATTGGCAATGTGCACGATGGGAGTGGAAATTGCCGTACGTGAAGACGAATGCCTCGCCAGTATGTTGCCGATGTAGTTGCTTTTTAGGTCGAAGGATGGCATGCACGTATTGTACAGCCGTTACGGCGCCTTTCATGACCACCAGTGGCGTACATGGGTCCCACATTATGCCACCCAAAAATAGCAGGGAATCTCCACCTTGCTGCACTCTCTGGACAGTGTGTCTAAGGCGTCCAGCCTGACCGGGTTGCCTCCAAACACGTCTCCGACAATTGTCTGGTTGAAGGCATATGCGACACTCATAGGTGAAGAGAACGTGATGCCAATCCTGAACGGTCCATGTGGTTGCGCTTATCTGTACCGCCCTGCATGGTGTCGTTGCAAATATGAATCCCGCCTTGAACGTCGGGAGTGAAGTTACGCATCATGCAGCCTATTGCGCACAGTTTGAGTCGTAACACTAAGTCCTGTAGCTGCACGAGAAGCATTATTCAAGATGGTGGCGTTGCTGTCTGAGTTCCACCGAGCCATAATCCGTAGGTAGCGGTCATCTACTGCAGTAGTAACCCTTGGGCGGCCTTGGGCGGCCTGAGCGAGGCATGTCGTTGACAATTCCTGTCTCTCTGTGTCTCCTCCGTGTCCCAACAACATCGATTTGGTTCACTCTGAGATGCCTGGACACTTCCCTTGTTGAGAGCCCTCCGTGGTACAAAGTAACAAAGCTGACGCGATCGAACCGCGGTATTGACCGTCCAGGCATGGCTCAACTAGAGACAACACGAGCCGTGCACCTCCTTCCTGGGGGAATGACTGGAAATGATCGGCTGTCGGACCCCCTCCGTCTAATAGGTGGTGCTCATGCATGGTTGTTTACATCTTTGGGCGGGTTTACTGACATGTCTGAACAGTCAAAGGGACTGTGTTTATGTTACAATACCCACAGTCAACGTCTGTCTTCAGGAATTCTGGGAACCGGGGTGATACAAAACTTTTTTTGATGTGTGCATATAACCTTTGGCACAAAGTGAACATACAACTTTGACAAAGTTGTGAAGTAACATCAACAGCGCCATAGGTTTTACAATTTAACGCAGCAAAATGAGATTTAACCTAAACACTTGTGCTACTAAAAGCCAAGTGAAGTTGCTGGCGGTTGTCCCGGCTTAAGAGAACTAGTCGACGCTGCGTGATGTGCGCCTGTGGTGCTGCCGTCATGGTTTATACGTCAATACGAGTGGAAATAGAATTATCAGTTACAAAATTTAAACAATTTTTCGTGAACAGTAAATAATTTTTATGAGAGTTAAGGCCAACTTGAATTAATAGCACCGTGAGAACATAGACAACTTTAAAGCTTTATGGTTTATGTATTTTTTATTTCCTGAAATAGGTTTTAGTCTCATTAATTAAAACTTCCAGGTTAGGAGGCCTAGGGCAAACACTAGAAATTCTTCCTCCTGACATTTCGTTGCCTGCTGCGGGAAATATCTTCCGGGGTGAGCTAACCACTAGTTGGCACACCTCGGAAGATGTCACCCGCAGTTGGCAACGAAATGACAGGAGGAAGAATTTCTACTGTTCCACCAGCCATTTTAAAACCAATTTTTATTCTTGTGATTACAGTGATCGCATGCCGCTACCACGGCTTTCAGTCACGTCTACGGTGGGCATCTGCAACAACAAGCATGTGTCTGGTGGTATCATCTCGTGCAGGATGTTGTGGCCTCAGCTATAGGCATGTTGATAAACACAGATTTTACGTCAAAATTAACCATTATGTCTTTAGCTAGTACTTGCTGTTTACTTAACTTGCGGATCAGATGTTTCGTCAGATAATAACCGAGTAATTGATCCCATTGACCAACGGCCTTAACTGACGGCCTTCCTAATGCATTTTTGAAATTCCATACATTAAATGATGATGGCGTCCTCTTGGGTAAAATATTCCGGAGGTAAAATAGTACACCATTCGGATCTCCGGGCGGGGACTACTCAGGAGGACGTCGTTATCAGGAGAAGAAAACTGGCGTCCTACGAATCGGAGCGTGGAATAAGAGATCCCTTAATCGGGCAGGTAGGTTAGAAAATTTAAAAAGGGGAATGGATAGGTTAAAGTTAGATATAGTGGGAATTAGTGAAGTTCGGTGGCAGGAGGAACAAGACTTCTGGTCAGGTGACTACAGGGTTATAAACACAAAATCAAATAGGGGTAATGCAGGAGTAGGTTTAATAATGAATAGGAAAATAGGAATGCGGGTAAGCTACTACAAACAGCATAGTGAATGCATTATTGTGGCCAAGATAGATACGAAGCCCACACCTACTACAGTAGAACAAGTTTATGTGCCCACTAGCTCCGCAGATGACGAAGATATTGATGAAATGTATGATGAGATCAAAGAAGTTATTCAGAAAGTGAAGCGAGACGAGAATTTAATAGTCATGGGTGACTGGAATTCAATAGTAGGAAAAGGAAGAGAAGTAAACGTAGTAGGTAAATATGCGTTGGGGGGAAGAAATGAAAGAAGAAGCCGCCTGGTAGAATTTTGCTCAGGGCATAACTTAATCATAGCTAACACTTCATTCAAGAATCATGAAAGAAGTTTGTATTCATGGAAGAAGCCTGGAGATACTAGAAGGTATCAGATAGATTATATAATGGTAAGACAGAGATTCAGCAACCAGGTTTTAAATTGTAAGACATTTCCAGGGGTAGATGTGGACTCTGACCACAATCTATTGGTTATGAACTGTAGATTAAAACTGAAGAAACTGCAAAAAGGTGGGAATATGAGGAGATGGGACTTGGATAAACTGAAAAAATGGCTCTGAGCACTATAAGACCCAACTGCTGAGGTCATTAGTCCCCTAGAACTTAGAACTAGTTAAACCTAACTAACCTAAGGACATCACAAACATCCATGCCCGAGGCAGGATTCGAACCTGCGACCGTAGCGGTCTTGCGGTTCCAGACTGCAGCGCCTTTAACCGCACGGCCACTTCGGCCAGCGGATAAACTGAAAGAACCAGAGGTTTGGAGAGCTTCAGGGAGAGCATTAGGCAACGATTGACAAGAATGGGGGAAAGAAATACAGTAGAAAAAGAATGGGTAGCTTTGAGAGACGAAATGGTGAAGGTAACAGAGGATCAAGTAGGGAAAAAGACAAGGTCTAATAGAAATCCTTGGGTAACAGAAGAGATATTGAATTTAATTGATGAAAGGAGAGAATATAAAAATGCAGTAAATGAAGCAGGCAAAATGGAATACAAAAGTCTCAAAAATGAGATCGACGGGAAGTGCAAAATGACTAAGCAAGGATGGCTAGAGGACAAATATAACGATGTAGAGGCTTATCTCACTAGGGGCAAGATAGATACTGCCTACAGGAAAATGAAAGAGACCATTGGAGAAAAGCGATCCACTTGTATGAATATCAAGAGCTCAGATGGAAACCTAGTTCTAAGCAAAGAAGGGAAAGCAGAAAATTGGAAGGAGTATTTAGAGGGTCTATACAAGGGCGACTTTCTTGAGGACAATATTATAGAAATGGAAGAGAATGTAGATGAAGATGAAATAGGGGATATCATACTGCGTGAAGAGTTTGACAGAGCACTGAAAGATCTAAACCGAAACAAGACCCCAGGAGTAGACAACATTCCATTAGAACTACTGACAGCCTTGGGAGAGCCAGGCCTAACAAAACTGTACCATCTAGTGAGCAAGATGTATGAGACAGGCGAAATACCCTCAGACTTCAAGAAGAATATAATAATTCCAATCTCAAGGAAAGCAGGTGTTGACAGATGTGAAAATTACCGAACTATCAGTCTAATAAGCCGTGGCTGCAAATTACTAACACCAATTCCTTACAGACGAATGCAAAAACTGGTAGAAGCCGACCTCGGGGAAGATCAGTTTGGATTCCGTAGAAATGTTGGAACACGTGAGGCAATACTGACCCTACGACTTATCTGAGATAATAGATTAATGAAAGGCAAACCTACGTTTCTAGCGTGTGTAGGCTTAGAGAAAGCTTTTGACAATGTTGACTGGAATACTCTCTTTCAAATTCTGAAGGTGACTGGGGTAAAATACAGGGAGCGAAAGGCTATTTACAATTTGTACAGAAACCAGATGGCAGTTGTAAGAGTCGAGGGGTATGAAAGGGAAGCATTGGTAGGGAACGGAGTGAGACAGGGGTGTAGCCTATCCCCCATGTTATTCAATCTGTATATAGAGCAAGCAGGAAAGGGAACAAAAGAAAAATTCGGAGTAGAAATTAAAGTGCATGGAGAGGGAATAAAAACTTTGAGGTTCACCGATGACATTGTAATTCTCTCAGAGACAGAAAAGGTCCTGGAAGAGCAGCTGGACGGAATGGACAGTGTCTTGAAAGGAGGCTATAAGACGAACATTAACAAAAGCAAAACTAGGATAATAGAATGTAGTAGAATTAGCTCGGGGGATGCTGCGGGAATTAGTTTAGGAAATGAGACGCTTAAAATAGTAAATGTGTTTTGCAATTTGGGGAGCAAAATAACTGATGATGGTCGAAGTAGAGAGGATGTGAAATGTAGACTGGCAATGGCAAGGAAAGCGTTTCTGAAGAAAAGAAATGTGTTAACATCGAGTATAGATTTAAGTGTCAGGAAGACTTATCTGAAAGTATTTGTATGCAGTGTAGCCATGTATGGAAGTGAAACGTGGACGATAAATAGTTTGGACAAGAAGAGAATAGAAGCTTTTGAAATGTGCTGCTACAGAAGAATGCTGAAAACTAGATGGGTAGATCACATAACTAATGAGGAAGTATTGAATAGGATTGGGGAGAAGAGAAGCTTGTGGCACAACTTGACCAGTAGAAGGGATCGGTTGGTAAGACATGTTCTGAGGCATCAAGGGATCACCAATTTTGTATTGGAGGGCACCGCGGAGGGTCGAAATCGTGGAGGGAGACCAAGAGATGAATACACTAATCAGATTCAGAAGGATGTAGGTTGCGGTAGGTACTGGGAGATGAAGAGGCTTGTACAGGATAGAGTAAGATGGAGAGCTGCATAAAACCAGTCTCAGCACTGAAGACCACAACAACAACAATGTACATTATGGATGACACTGTTTTTTTCGAAGCGAGCCCCTTACCTGTGTCAGCATCGATTCTAAAATCCTTAATTAGCAGTTGCGTCTGACTCGCTCTTTTGATTGTGGGTCACTTTTCTACTCTCTTTACATGGCTGAATTTTCACATTTTCAGAAGACGGAGCAATCTGTTTTACTTGCTTATAACTTCTGAAGCCAAGATCGCATTAATATTTCTTTATTTAAGACAACCGGTTTCGACAGATTTTACTGCCTTCTTAAGGTCTTAAAAAATCTTTTTTTATGAAACGTGTTCATTTTAAGCTGGGCCTCAACGTGAGTTCTGAGGTCCAATATAATATGAATACATTTCATAACAAGAAGAGTTTTGCAGACTTGAATGTGACAGCGAAGTCTGTCGAAACCGGTTGTTTTAAATAAAGATATTTTGATGCGATCTTTTCGCACTGGTGCCCAGAATTAAAGCAACAACAGGAAAATTTAAAACGTTGCGTTTATTTTGCCAAAAAAGTGTAAACATCTGATAGTGAAGTATCAACAATGTAAAGAATACATAACGTGAACGACAGCAACATACATAATGCTAGGCAAAAGTGTTCTTCGTTTTTTCCAAGTTGACGGATTTGTACACATATTCCAAGAACTGGAATGTGTTCCGTATAGGATGTGACCATGTCTGGCTGCAATACATGCCTGACAACGACGGAGCATGCCGTGGATGACGTCATCACTTTCATGTTGAGGCAGTAACGCCTATTCTTCCTGCAGAGCCGCTCGCAGTCTTGGAGAATGGTTGGTGGATGATGACGCAAGCCCTCTCCCTAGTGCATCCCAGACATACAGGCCACGCCATGCGTACAATGTCTTCTATTTCCAAGGAAACATCAACCACCTGTACTCTATGAGGTAACTGGTCCCTTCAATCCCACAAAGCAACCAACCTACTCTACGAGGTAGAGCATTCTCGTCCATCAGTAGTTTGTCTGGGTCTACGGCACCTGTCAACAACCGCAGATGAGGTCCCAAGATCTCGTCACGATACCTGACAGCAGCGAAAACCTTCCGATTCACCCGTACAGTTTCAAGAACAGGGGTTCGAATGGTAAACATAATCCCTGTACACACCATTGGGGATCCTCCTCGATCTCGGTCTCTTTCCACAATGTTTGGGTCCCGAAATCGTGTTCCACTTTCCCTCCAGATGCGAATCCATCGAGAATCACGCTCCAGACTAAATCGGGACTCATCTGTGAAAACAACATTGGCCCAGTGTTCGACCGTCCAGGGGGCGTGTTGATGACTTCACCTAGACATTCGCTTCTGTAAAGACGCATCACAGGTAGACATATAGCATGTCTCTGGCAATAGAGGCTGCTCTGCCGAAGTCTTCTGCACACCGTTTGCCTCGATACAACATGTCCAGTGGATGCTGCGAGCTCACATGCCAAATGCCCAGCAGTACTAATGTCGTACTGTCGTGCTCCTAGAGCCAAATGACGGTCCTCTCTTCTGAAGTCAGACGTGGTCAGGCCAGTCCCGCTCTTAGGGATGTCTCTATAAACTGTCGCCATATCCAAGAAACAACAGAAGTATACATATTAAGCCATCGAACCTCATCAGTTTACGACTGCCCTGCTTCTTTCCTATCTATGGCCCTCCACCGCAGAGAGTCCGGTAGGCACCTTCTCTGTGCCATACTGCTCCATCTGTGACTGTGTACACAGCGACTGCGGAAGTACGGCAACCCGGCAAACACTGTCTCGTTTCACAGGTGCCATGACGTCATCGTGGGCATGGTTGTCCGTTGACCGGAATGCCATCTTCCGTGCAGAACACGACCATACGGACATCTGGTTAACAGTTTGTATGATCATATTGTGAAGTAGAAGCCGAAAGGGGAAATAGATGTTTGTTGCTTTAATTTTGGACACCAGTGTATATGGTCTCATTCAGCAACTCCATTTTTATGCCATCACACGATGTTGTCTTCATCATTGCTGTGGCAGTTCCTTCGTGCAGCTGTAAAATGACAATACGTTTGTTGCTCCTGAGTTAAAGCGACTCTGTCTTCAAGTGATATATTCTGCTTCGGAGGTCTAGCATGTCGCAGGATACTAAGCGTTTCTTGCCGGATATCCTGTGCTTAAACTTGGAGGTAGTTTCCGTAGCGACGCTTTATCGACCTGTACAACGTCCTCTACTGGTATGTTCTGTGGAGTCACAGAAAAGTTTATACCCCTAGACGGCTCATTTTTAATTGGTTTGCTGATGGTGTGCGTTGCAAGCTGTGCCGCATGCGAAAGGCATCCAGCTTCGATTATGAGAGCCAATAACGCTTGATTTTGGGACATTTATTCCAAGTACTAATTTTGACAGAAGCGTGTTGTCATCTTCAGATTGGCATTACACTTTGCGTGGATGTACACATACATGAGCCGTCGACATTCTGAGAAAAAAGTATAAAAAATACATTTAAAAACTCCAAAAGGTTTCTCATATGTTCTCAAAATGTCGACGACACATGTATGTGATCACGTGCGCTAAGTGTAATGAAAAACTGATAGATAGCACGATTCTGTAGGAACTAGTAATTGGTATGACGATCTCAAAATGAAGCGATCTTGGTTTTCATAAAAAATATACATATAAACAGAGATCGCCCTAGCAACATGTGTCAGTTTCTCCTTAGTACTTCGTTTCATCCGTCCAAGCTCCACAAATTTCCATTGCTGGCTGCTCTTTACTGCAAGCTAGTAGATCACGTATTTGTGTAACACTTTAAACTTATCCACTGCCGCACTGGGTAGCCGCGTGGTTCTGGGCGCCTTGCCACTGTTCGCGCGGCTCCCCCCATCTGACGTTCGAGTCCTCCCTCGGGCACGGGTGTGTGTGTTGTCCTTAGCGTAAGTTTCCATAAGCTAGATTAAGAAGTTGCGTTGGCCTAGGAACCTATTATCTCAGCAGTTTGGTCGCTTAGGAACTTACCACAAATTTCCAATATTATCTATTCACTGATTTGTTTACGCACTTATATCGTTCCGGCTCTAGTTTCGTCTTCTGAAATATATCCACAATTTGTATTTCACTTCCCGGGGTAACTGTGCTGTAGGCGTACACTTTCAGAAACCAATATCTCACACTAGTAAACTGTTTTCTAGAGAAAGAAGTTCTCTTCGCATGTGCCAATCTACGTCATGCGCATGGAAGGCCTCAAAATTTTATTTGTGGAATAGCAACACAAAACTGGCGTTTTTTATGTAAATTATTTGCACAGTTTCGATATGTCTCTTGCTAGAAGAACTAAATTTTGTACGTGACATATAAAACTTATTACGTATATCCCACAGGACAGATGGTATTTTCGTCACTTCAAGAAGTGTATGAGAAATTTATGACGAATGAATAAAATATGCAAACACCGGATATCAGTTACTAAACTGCTACCAATAACACTGAACAGCCCTGCAGTGTCATTGTTTTTGGCCGTAGGAGCGATATCCTCTGCGAACAATAGCGTAGGCATTTTGTGCCTTTGCGCTTTTATTCTGGGTTAGAAAATCTACTTCCCTCCAACATAGTTTCTTCATCGTTTGAGTTACATCTACATCACGTATCGCAAGCCACCTAACGATGTGTGGCGGAGGGTGCCCACTCGCGTATAGCGAATAGCGCGTGGGAGCAATGATTATCAGTAAGCCTCTGTATTGGCTCTAATTTCTCGAATTGTCTCCTCATGGTCATTACGCCAGACGTATGTAGTGGAAGCAATATGTTGTCCGACTCTTGCCGGAAAAGTGCTCTCTCGAAATTTCTTGTAGCCTCTCTTGTAGCGTCTGCCAATGGAGTTTGTTGAGCATCTCTGTAACCTCTCGTACCGACTAAACGATCGCATGACGAAACGTGCCATACTTCGTTGGATATCGTCTATTTCTTATATCGGTCCTATCTGGTAGGGATCCCAGATGGATGAACAGTACTCAAGAATGGGTCGAGCAAGCGCGTTATAATCTCCTTCCTTCGTGGATGATTTACATTTCCTTAAGAATCTTAGTATGATGTGAGTCTGGCATCTGCTTTTCCCACTATTTGTTCTATATCATCAGTCCGCTTAAGGTCACATCGGAGTGTTATTCCTAGATATTTTACGGCAGTTACTGTTTCCAGCGGTTTGTCATCAGTAATGTAGCTATACCATAGTGGATTTCTTTCACTATGTGTGCGCAATTGGTTACATTTATTACGTTCAGGGTCAACTACCAGAGCCTGCACTATCCATCAATTCTCCGGAGGTCATTCTGCAAATCGTTATTATCTCCTGGCGCTGCTACTTTCTTATGCACACGGCATCATCTGTGAACAAGCTTAGAGAGTATCCGACGCTTTCTACTAGATAATTTACCCTAAACTGTAAACGGTAACGGTTCTATCACACTTCGTTGTGGTACACCAGAAATTACCTTTACATCTGTCAATTTTGTTCCGTTAAAAGCGACGCCTTGAGTTCTGTCTGCAAGAAAATCTTGAATCTAGATGCCAATCTGCTCCGATGCTCGATAAGCTTGTCTTTTTTTTTCTTTCTTTTTTTTTCACTAGACGGCAGTGTGACACGGTGTCAAATTTCTTCCTGGAGTCAAGGAACACGGCATCAACCTCAGCGCTGTTCTGTACGGCACTGTGGATTTCATGGAGGAACAGAGCGAGCTGAGTTTCGCAGGATCTCTGTTAGCGGAATCCATGTTGATTTTAACAGAGGAGATTTTCTTTCTCATGATTCTTCAGCATAAAACATGTTCCATAATTCTACAAAAGATAGACACCCTACGGCGCTTAAAACGGTAGTGACCTACGCAATGACCTGCGCTTTCATCCAGTCAATAGGTGCCCTGCGTTGCTCAAGCGACCGACGATAACTTACTGCTTGAAAGGGAGCAGGTTCCTTCGCATAATCGTTACAGGTATCTCATCTGGTCCTGACGCCTTTTCACTACTACCCGATTGTAGCTGCTTTTGAGTTCCACGATCGATTACCTTAAGATCTGCCATTTTGACGTTCGTACGACGATTGAAAGGGGGACCATGTTACTAACATCAGCGGTGAAACAATTTTGGAAGACCGAATTTAGTATATCGGCCTTATCTATGTCACCTTCCGGCTAGGTGTCAGTATGGTCACTGAATCAATAGATGATTTTGACCCACTTACTGATTTTACATACGACGAAAAATTCTTAGGGTTTTTACTCAGATCGGTTGATAAAAGTTTACTTTCAAAGTCATTGAACGCATCTTTCATTGCTCTCCTTACGCTCATTTTCGCTTCGTTCAACTTCTGTTTGTCAGCTAGGTATTTACTTCTCTTGAATCTCAGGGGAAGTTCTCTTACTTTACGTAGCAGTTTCCTAACAGGGTTATTATAGCATGATGTGTCTTTCCCATCCCTTAAGACCTAACTCGGAACGTATCTGTCGTGGGCATATTGCATGATTCGTTTGACCTTCTTCTTTTTTTTTTTTACCACATAACAGTGGTGATGGGTTGCAACAATGCTATCTTCACGTGACTTTACTTTTTCTTTCAATCGACAACCGACAATGTGTCTTACAGCCAGCGTTTTATTTTGATAAATAACAACACAAAAAAATGGCTCTGAGCACTATGGGACTTAACATCTATGGTCATCAGTCCCCTAGAACTTAGAACTACTTAAACCTAACTAACCTAAGGACGTCACACAACACCCAGCCATCACGAGGCAGAGAAAATCTCTGACCCCGCCGGGAATCGAACCCGGGAACCCGGGCGTGGGAAGCGAGAACGCTACCGCACGACCACGAGATGCGGGCAATAACAACACGGGTCAATCAAATACACAGTTTAATGCGTTCTAACAGTGTCACGCAACAACGTAATCCGAAATTGACTGAGGACGTATATAATATATAAACCGTTTGACTCTTGTTCTGTAACGTCGATTTTGCTGAAGTGAACATAGCAAATTGTTTTCTAGCAGGTCCTCCTACCGTAAATTTGTGGAACGTCGTTGAATAATGTGTTATGTCAGATGGCAGTTTGCTACTTGTTATGGCTTCTGCAGTACTTGTTAGCAGCAGACACAGCGGCTGCGCCAAAGACTTAGACGGCGTGGAGTTTTACAATTATTTATTGAGCTTTCTTGACAATTTCTCCCTCGTCGTCGCTGCCCAGCCCTGCGGATATTTCCGCCTGGCTGCTGCTGTGTAGATTCTCCGACAATGCACACAACGCGCGCCACCAGTGCTCCGCTGAAGTCGGGATGGCCTGTGGTTGAGATGAACTCGTCGCCACTCGGCAGCCCAGTATGGCACCCCCACGGAGCCGTGTCGCCATGAGGTCAGCTGCCGCCGCCTGCTGCACCGGTGGCTGGGAAGCCGTCAGTCGCGATGTCCGCGAGGTCCCATCCTGGACGAACCACGCGGCGTGGGGCTGGGTTGCCGTGAAGTCCGGGCGTCAGTCCCCGGCGGCGCCTGTGACCAAGACCGTGCTGCGGCCGGTCCTGCTGGAAGTTCTCGCTGTAGTTAGTCAACCATGGTGCCGGCCGTACTCGGGCCGACCCCCCCAGAGCTGAAGTTATCTGGCGGCGAACAGATGACTCCTGCGAGCTGGAACAGACTACGGGAATCGTCACCTACGAAGATTGAACATTCGGACACGGACCACGTCCGTCCTCAGATCCGAACTGCTTCCTAATGGCTTCTCTCTGTTGCTGCCTGTGCTCCACTATTTATATCCTCGGTGGCAGCTTCTTAGCGTGCTGGCCTCACTTCCCTTTCTCAGCACTCTTCAGGCTTCGCTCGGCGCTCTTGGTAGACTGCAACTGTCAGCAAGGCTATTTGTGCCGCGCCTACTTCGCAATGCCGCGATCGCCGGCTGCCTCTGTTCTGCCATTCTCCACTGTTGAAGCAATGCTTACTACATGTGGCCGCAACAAATATGACAGATTAGGTAGGTGATGTCCTCTTTACAATATGCTAATCATGGTATTGGTGCCGACGAATTATTGTCCTGAAGCTCCTGCGTCAGCTGAAGAACGTGATGCTAGTCACGATTTTTTCATCATGTGAAAAATGTAATTAAGCCGAATTACAGATGGAGAAACAGTATTGTTGTGCATCATAGTCATGTGCCTTGTTGTGGTGACGTAAACACATGGGCGAATGTAAGGCAATTATGTCGGTGCTTGCGAAACAGCGTGGAGCACCTCTCCTTCGGAATGATAATGTCAGACCTTACACGAGCGCTGCGACATCTGCAACAATCCGATGCCTTGGCTTCAATGTCATCAATCATCCTCCAGACAGTCCCGGCATGGCCCCGTCCGATTTTCATATGTATCCAAAACCCTCAAGAACACCTTCGATGACTTCATTTTGACACTGACGAAACGCTGCGAGCAGAGGTGAGGTTGTGGCTCCGTCAACAAAGTCGAACATTGTACTGTAACTGTGCACTCCCACAGCATCGACTGCACGCCGACCAGCCCAGACCCACGAAACAGCATCAAGAAGACGCTGACCTGCGCGTCAATGGAAAAAGCGAACAGCGCTACACCTCCAGGAAGCAGGAAGCCAGAGTTGCGCCTCCTGTCAACGCTGATTTAAACAGCCGCCCATTGCTGGGCGGTCCAGTTCGGTCGCAAACTTCGAGAGCATCAGTACTGAGTACTGGGAAGGCGTTACTTAGCCTCCGTTCTGCGGAGACTTCAAATTTAATAGCATGTAGGAGGCACAGGAAGCACAGGACGTTAAGTATTTGGTCTTCCTTTTCTATCATCGCAATTTCTCTCCTTTCTTATTTGCGTCAGTGGTGACTCCCACAGCAACCGACACAACATCTGGTGACGAGAATTAAAGAACCAACGCTGCCTTCGCTTTCCACGCAGCGGCGTAACTAACATTTCCCTCTTTTCTTTTCTTTATTGGAGACTAGACGCAACGCTTTCGCTAATTGTGTATAATTACTTTGATGCGGCGCTTCTGTCATTAAAATGGCCTCTTAACTCGCCTCCTATACCACTTGCGCTGTTGCTGGCTTTAATCTAATGCAGTTTGTTCAGTTTCAAAACCAATAAATGTTGCAGTTGATGATGGCAGTCGAGCAGCTCATTAATGTGCAATCCGCTGCTGCATCGATTCCACCGCATTGATTCGTGATACGATTATGTGGACTGTGCCAGACAGCAGAATTCGTGAACAAAGTTGAAGACATTCTGATACTACTTTGGAACAAGCGTTACATATGTTGACCATCAGGATACGTGTTATACTGCCGTGGAAAGCTTTGAGGTAGTTCTCATTTGCAGTGCAAAAGTGACAAACAGGTATGGCCTTGCAACTGACCACGCTGCGCAAACAGGCTACCGGCTTAGGAAGCAATTGTCAACACATGTGTCTACTGTGAGATCGTGACACTGCTGCTTTCCCAAACTTAAAAAAAAAAATGCTTTGTTTGTGCAGAGCCAGGTCATGTACAGTCTGTGTGCTCGCAACAGAAAGAGAACTCTACCCAAGTTCGCTCTCGTAGGAGGTGGTGGTGGTTAGTGTTTAACGTCCCGTCGACAACGAGGTCATTAGAGACGGAGCGCAAGCTCGGGTTAGGGAAGGATTGGGAAGAAAATCGGCCGTGCCCTTTCAAAGGAACCATCCCGGCATTTGCCTGAAACGATTTAGGGAAATCACGGAAAACCTAAATCAGGATGGCTGGAGACGGGATTGAACCGTCGTCCTCCCGAATGCGAGTCCAGTGTGCTAACCACTGCGCCACCTCGCTCGGTCGCTCTCGTAGGAGCGGAGTACCCTCTCGCACAGTGAATCTAGTTTTTTTTCTAAACCGGCCACCAGTACTAGTCATGATCAAATTCAGGATGTGCATTCATCCCACCCAGTTGCTGTGCAACGACAGTGAAGCAAACTGTTAGTGAAATTATTTATTGATGGACGCTATGTGCAACATCAGTTTGACACTGGCGCTTCCGTTACATGGCTTAATCGTTCCACTTGAGAACAGTTGGTCTTGCCACGGTTGACAAAATCTTGCACGCCCCTTACTGAGTATAATGGTCGAGATATTCCAGTGCTTGATAGGGGCAGTTTACCTGTCACATTCCATTTTAACACCAGAACAGTGACATTTACAATTTTGCATTCTCAATACTTTGAAAATCTTTTTGGGTTGGATTTATTTGATGTGGTCATCGTATTCACGACACTGTACTTTCTGTTTCGGTTTTCAACCCAAAAGTCAGTGTTACTCAACTGCCTGTGGAGTTCCCGGATTTATTTTCTAATGGACTTGGCAGAGCATATAATTTTATAGCGCATGTTACATAGAAGGACAATGTGTAGCCTAAGAGTTTTTGGGAGTGTTCCATCCCTCATGCACTTAGAGAAAAAGTTGCAAATGAACTTAAAGAATGGCAAGGCAATGGTGTTATTGCTCCTATTCATTCAAGTCAATGGGCTTCTTCCCCTAGTCATCTTACCAAAGCCTTAAGGAACCCTTCATCTTTCTGTTCACTTTAAATCCACTATGAATCCACGAACAATAACTGATGTTAATCCGTTGCCTTGCCGTTTGAAATTAATGGAGAGGCTTGGTGCAGGCCGCTATTTATAAAAAACTTATATACTCCATACGTATTTGCAAATTCCGGTAAATGAGAAAAGTGTTTGTGGTCGACTCACATTTAGGGTCGCTCAAATTTACGATATTGTGGAGTCAGGACATACAGCGGAGGAAGACGTCAATAACTTCTGTACGCTTTTTCAAGTGTTTTCACTCGCAGGTTTGAACTGTCGCCTGCACAAATGTGCCTTTTCTTCAGACTGAAATGCAGTACTTAGGTCATGTTCTTAAAAGCCCTGGTGTTCATCTCCTCTACACCCAATTTCTGCAATTCGGGGCCTCCTTGCCTCGCGGAACGTGACAGAATTGCAGTCAGTTCTCGAGAAGACAACATATTGTATCTGGTTTATACCCAACCCGGCCGAGATCGCGGCTCGGTTGGATCGTTTACACAAGAAGGATGTGACTTTTGTTTGGAGGAAACACCGTCAGGATCCATTCCAAAAGCCGGCCACAGTGGCCGAGCGGTTCTAGGCGCTTCAGTCTGGAACCGCGCGACCGCTACGGACCCAGGTTCGAATCCTGCCTCGGGCATGGATGTGTGTGATGTCCTTAGGTTAGTTACGTTTGAGTAGTTCTAAGTTCTAGGGGACTGATGACCTCAGATGTTAAGTCCCATAGTGCTCAGAGCCATTTTTTTTACATTCCAAAATGTTGTTGAGTGACAGATGTCTTGTTCATTTCGATCCCGCTAAGCCTGTGGTTTTGGCAGAGGACGCTTCATCGTAAGGAATTCGAGCTGTGCTTTCGCACAGATTTGGTTCACAGGACACGATGATTGCTTTCGCTTCCAATCTGTTGACGAAGGCACAATGTAATTATTTCCAAATCGAGAATCCATTTGGTCGGAAGTTCTACCTACTGATGGACCATAACCCACTTTAGTCATTGTTTCATCCGTCGAAACCTGTTCCGCCGCCCTCAGAAGCTGCAACGTTGGTCTTTATTACTGACACAGTATCAGTATGAAATATTGTACTAGCCCACCTCAAAGTATGCAAATGCTGACGCTCTTCCTTCCATTCCTGTTGGCCCTGATTCTGACTTCAATGCTACTGCCGCATCCTGTTGTCAGATCGATGCATAGGATCTTGAACTTTTATAGATCTTTCTCGTGCACTATGGGAGAAGCACACCCTTATGTTGGAGTACATCCGTTTTGATTCGCCTCTTTCCGTCAAAAACATTCAGAATTACTTTCTGCACCGGCGTAGTCTCTCCGTCCAGCACGGTGGGATTTTATCGCAAAATGACTCTCTACATTCGCATGTGCAAAAAGATGTTTTGCGTTTACTCCACAAAGGACATGAAGATTGTACGCACGAAACAGTTAGTACGTCGGCAGTCTACTTGGCCAGTCACGGACGCCCTCATTGAATAAATGACGTCACAGTTTCGCCACAGTGGCCGGTGTCAAGTAGTACCATTCGGACTTCGTCATATACTCTTTTGCTTGGAAGTTTCGTCTGATTTGTTAGTTACAGACAACAGAACACACTTGTGGCCGAGCGGCTCTAGGCGCTTGAGTCTGGAACCGTGCTGCTGCTTCTGTCGCAGGTTCGAATTCTGCCTCGGGCACTACAGTCTGGAACCGCACGACCGCTACGGTCGCAGTTTCGAATCGTGCCTCGGGCATGGATGTGTGTGATGTCCTTAGGTTAGTTAGGTTTAAGTAGTTCTAAGTTCTAGGGGACTTATGACCACAGCAGTTGAGTCCCATAGTGCTCAGAGCCATTTTTTTTGCCTCGGGCGTGGATGCGTGTGATATCTTTAGGTTAGTTTGGTTTAAGTAGTTCTAAGTCTAGGGGACTTATGACCTCAGATGTTAAGTACCATAGTGCTTAGTGTCATTTGAATCATTACGGTTCTGGACTTTGACCAGTGTTGCACATCCAATGGTATGACTCATATTACCAGTATTCCGTTTCACGCTCCGTCGAACGGAAAAGCTCAACGATTTGTGCGTACGTTGAAGCAACAGATGAAAGATCTGCGTTGTTCCCTCACTCTGGAGCAAGCGCTGCTGCTCTTTCCTCGTAACGTAAATTCTCCCCGCTCCGCGACGGTTCATCCCCGGCGGAGCTTCCACGTGATCAGCGTCACCGCACATTGCTCCTGTTGCTGCACCCACTACAGCGCACTACAGTCTCCGCAAGTATCGCTTTGCATCTAATGATTCTATTCTTTTCAGAGTTTTTGGTCGCACCAGGCGCTGGGAGAGAGAAACGATTCTTCGAAATTTTGGCGCTTGCATGTATTTATTCAAGGTCCTGCTGCGTTCCCTCGCCGCAATCATAACCAGATCCGTGCGCGTGACAGCGAGACCCTTCATAAAAAGTTTGGTCCCAATATTTGCATTCTACCGGGATCTTGCGGCCGGCGCCTCTGCGGCACCCCTTGCGGAATCGATGTAGCTGGACCCATCGCCTTCGCCGCCGCAGCAGCCCAGCTTCCCACGATCGTCCCGCTGCCCGCCGTGGACCCGGCACCATCGCCGTCGTCATCGCCGCCGTCTCCGCTTTCGTCGGACCGGCTCACGAAGAGGGTGGGCGCCCCTTCCGGAGCTGTCCAACCGCCGTTCCCCTTGGGAGCAGGACGGATGTCGGGGCGCTAGCGGGGGCTCGGTGCTGGTCCCAGTTGCAGTTTGTAAGACGTATGCATTGCCGGCGATGGGCGAGGCATGGCAGAATCTCTGACCAGAGAGTAGTATGTAGTTAGTTGTTGCTTGTCGCGAGTCCACGCTAGTCCGTAGTATGCTGCAGTCGCTAGTAGTAGTCAGTCCGTGCTAGTCTGCAGTAGTTGGCGGTCGGCGCGTGACTGCGCGTGTCCGCAGTCTGCTCTGGTCGGGACTCTGCAGGATGAGTATTGTTGTAGAAGGTAAAGAAGCAGCCTTGCGCATATCTAGTAATGTATGTTAATTGTCATTTAATTTGTTCCAAAAAATGCCCCAATAATAATTTTTACAATATAAAGCAACTTTTTTAAAGAAAAGTATTCATTTCAATTTAAGGAGTATTTCCAATGCATGATCATTCCTTCCAAGAATAAAAAAAAATATATGCGGCAGCATTGCACGAAGCTGTGTCGAAAAATGTCTACATAAGAGCAGATATATTCACAGTTTTTATTGAGGTAAGAATTTTTCCTTTTTTTTTTTTTTATTCAGAATACAGAGCCGAAGGGCTGCGCTGCTGTCCTCATAAAATTTACCAGGTTGCTAATTTTTTGTATTATTTTGGTGTTTAGGAATTTTCCTGTTTCGAACTTAAGATTAAATGAGAAAAGAATTTTGTGGGAACATTAAATGTGAATGCATTCCTGCACACAGATTATAAATAGGAGCCAATTCCGTTCAGAGTTTACATTAAAATTAATTTTGTTCAGAGGTTACAATACTCTAAAAATTCATTTAATTATTATTTTTGTAGGGAGGTTGCACTTGGTTCATGGTTTCATATTCATTTAAATATTCGTGTGCGGAGGTTACACTTGGCACATTTTAATTATTTAAATTTCTCGTGTGGGGAGGTTACAAGTTCCTGGTTCCTCACAGCATCAAGCTTCCTGCCTGTCCCCGCATTGTCGTAAGATGGCTCCATACATGACAAAGGTGCGGAATTTTGGAGGGAAGGAATGTGCAGTCCTAAAGCATCGATTGCACACCGACCAATGCAGCGCCACGAAACGGCATCAAGAAGGCGCTCACTCACGCGCCAATGGAAAGAGTGGAAGCGCCACACTCCAAGGAAGACAGTGCCCCTGCCAACGCTGACTTAATCCGCCGCCCATCGCTCCGCAGCCCAGTTCTAGAGTATCGGTACTGAATATTAGGAAGACGCTATTTAGCATGCGTTCGGCGGGCAGTAATTGATTGTCAGTGTAATTGCCTGTAGGAGGCATAGGAAACACAGGAAGTATTGTTTCTTCCCTTAATAGAAATAAAGTGTACTCTTAACTTGAAACTGTTTTGTCCAGATGATTTAGGATTCATTGACCATCAAAACTTCTCTCCTTCCTTCTTTGTGTCGGTGCTGACTCCCACACTAGGTGACACAAGAGTGACGCTGTCAACAAACTGGTCTCTCATTGGGAGAAATGTGTTCGTCGCCCGGGTGGCTATGTCGAGAAATGAACATGTGGGCATGAAGAATAAAGGTGTGGAACTTTAATAACATTTGTTTTCTTTATGACGCTTGAAGAGTTTAACATTAAAAACTCGGAGCCATTAGTTTTCAACACGCACTGGTATGAAGAGAAACAGAATAGATAGAATAATTAATATACTGTCATTAGCTAATAGATTCGCTTGTTTTATTGATAGCATTTAACTCAAATGATCGATTTCAATATTATAAAATTTTATCTGCAGATTGCTAGTGACAGTCCAGCTGAAGTGAAACACTCTTATAACTCCAAGACGGCTGAGGGTGTGATCCAGAACGTGAGCCATTGTAAATCGTCAGTGGTACTGAAAAAAAAAAATCTCATTTGTTGCGTGGACCCAGGGTGTAGACCAAACACAGAATAACCAAGTTTCGTGCCTGAGCAACGAAAATATTGGGAAAGTGTTTCCATATGTACAATGTTTAAGTGAACCACTGAGCTATTCGAAAGCGCTAAAGATATCTAGTTGGCAAGACCCTGATCTCTAAGAATTAAATTCTATCTCTTAAACAAGATGATATCTTGGTCAGTGCATATAGGATAATTTATACTTTCTGATGGTGTACCCCATACGACAAAGTTAAGTAGTTGAATGTAGTTGGTTTGCATCCGGATGAAATTTCTCAGATTCCTAAACTGGTACTTTTTAGTCTTTGAATGGCACCATAGTGACGCATCAGTGGAAGAAATATACTACAGAAATCATACGAAAAGTAAATTCCAAAGTAACAAGTACGGGGTCGCCGACACCTCGTAGACAGACAGGACACGGTGCGTTATCCTGACATTTAGCAGAAATTTACCGATTACAGTGCTGTGTCCAGGAGATAAACGTGCACATTCCTGATGTTCACTAGATATATTTTTTTAACTCCTCAGTGGTATTTTGAACGACGCAGAAGTTAATATCGGAAAGTACAACAGAGTCAATGACTGTCTTAAGAAAACAGTTTTTGATGTTGCTGAGCAACGGTCGTACAATAATTTATAATGAACGCACCGCCATTTGACTGTAATGTTATTTATTTAATTACGACTTAGACTTCGGCCTTTTATGCCATTTTCAATAGACTGAGTTTATGCCATTGCAGAACTTGAGACAGTTGCCGGGATGGTTCCTTTGAAAGTGCAGGGACAATTTCCTTCCCTATCCTTCCCTAATCCGATGGGACTGATGATCTCGCTGTTTAGTCTCCTCCCCAAAAATCAACCAATAAACCAAACATTGCAGAACATCAAGCTCAAAATTGGTCATGAATTAAGAAAGATAATGGCTCCCCACGAAATGTCAAATGTAAAATCAGCGTCTTGTAAAAAGATCAGTAAATAATAGTGGTAGCCATTACTTTACTTAATTTATGGCCAAATTTAAGCTTGATGCCCTTCAATATATGGTAATGACAAACTCAATCACTTGAAAATGGCATAAAAAGCTTAAACCTATGTCGTAATTAAATAAACAATAATACAGTCAAATGGCAGTGAGTTCATTAAAAAAAGGTGGAGGAAGAAGTGTGTCATCTTTTCGGCTAACAATTAGCTTCAAATAACACAACTACAACACGTGTGCATATATTTTTCCTCCTCATCGAAGCAGCAGGGCAGCAATCTGTATTAGAAAATGTTTTAAGGCGTTGCCTGCAAGCATGAAGCAATAAATTGAGAATATCTGAAAATTCAAGATAAGATCAAGAACATTCTTTTCCATTCCACGTTCAGATATTATTTTGTTATCATTATACAAGATCTGAAAGCTCCGTTAGATGAATGACGTATAACATCTTACATTCTGAACAGACCTTTCTCATTACATCCATAAAATTTTCATTCCTAGTCTAACACCGGCATAAGTATAAAGGTTTCAAGGAAACAGCAACTATGTGACGTAGCTGGCGACGTGACAGTTTTAATTCAAAAAAAGATTTTTAATTCAGTGTATATGCAAGCAGAAATAGTATGTAGGAGTCTGATGATGTATAATTGTTAACAGAGCGCGTATAAGAATTTGTAGGTAGCTGTTTCTCTACCTCTGTCTAGGCCATGACTCTTACCATACACCCATCAGTTCTCTGACTATTAATGAGATCGATGTAACACAACCCATGAGCGAATAAACGTGTCTGACACAATACAATTTGGCGGAACTTATTATGGACTACGTTCTCACGCTGCTCAGGTGCTACATCTCTCACGCCAAGTCAATAACGCCAAATGCGCTTCCAACGATCATTGTCTCTTCAATACAGGGTCTTGTAATTAGAAACTGTCTCTTACGATGATGGTCCCTGTGCCTTCACGTTACAGCAGGCCGTGTCATCACCAAAATTGCGTAATACTGCGTAGATCGCCTGCAGAACTATTGAGCCCAATCTGCTGCTAACATACACTGGTAAGCACTGTAATTAGAGACACTGCGTCTATCATGATGATTAGAATAGTTTGATCACGTGTCCGGGTGACACACTCGAGCGTACTGATTACGAACTATATTACAGAGTTTGAGAATGTCTTCCCGACATACTGGATTATGGTAGATACACCTATCATTCCATAGATCCATAATGAATAACTCATAATTCATGTTTACCAGATAGAGAAAGAGTTAGAGGGAACGATTCTAATGTCCTTTTCACAGATCCAAGGTAGAAAGATTCTCATGGATGTCAATTAAGTCAAAAATATTAAATCTATTTTAAATATACGTTGAATGTATTATCGGGCTACAATCACAAGAATTTCGCACTGACAAGGTTTTCTATCTGTTTGTGGTTAGGAACTATGAAAATTTCTTTAACCAATCTTTCTAAAACTACATATGATTTCCTAATTATTGCAATATTTGGACCACCTTCCAACAAAGTTATTAATTAGCGACTCAATGAACAGGTATTAAATGCAGTTGTGTAGACCGATGCATTGAACTGGTCCACTTCATTGCTACAGCCACAAATGTACAACAGAATGTTAAACAGTCAATGCAGTAAAAAAAGAAAAAATGGCTCTGAGTACTATGGGACTTAACAGCTGAGGTCATCAGTCCCGTAGAACTTAGAACTACTTAAACCTAACAAATCTAAGGACATCACACACATCCATGCCCGAGGCACAATTCGAACCAGCGACCGCAGCGGTCGCGCGGTTTCGGACTGAAGCGTCTAGAACCGATCGGCCACACCGGCTGGCCCATTGCGGTCAGTTGTTTGGAATCACAACAGGAGGTGGTTATCACTTAATATAAGGATAGAATAGAAAACATGTTAGACAGCGAGAGGGAGAGGAGAGGAGAGGAGAGGAGAGAGAGAGAGAGAGAGAGAGAGAGAGAGAGAGTGAGTGAGAGAGAGGGCGGGAGTTACATGAGTAGATTTCCATACAAAAGATATAAGAGTAATTTACATTGTCGGAAGAAGTAAGTACACTTATTTAGAGGTTTCCAGCTCTCTCAAGATTTATTGTTGCAACACTTCATATGGCGAAATTTGCAGATCAATAACACAAGCCATACCGAGGTACCAGGTATCGACATGCTGATACACCCATATTAATACGTGCTGTAGCCTCCACGTGCAGCAGCGTAGGTGATGATTGGCATCCAGTCAAATGGTTCAAATGGCTCTGAGCACTATGGGACTTAACATCTTAGGTCATCAGTCCCCTAGGCTTAGAACTACTTAAACCTAACTAACCTAAGGACATCACACACATCCATGCCCGAGGCAGGATCCAGTCTTCGGTCCAGATGGTGAATACTGTCCTGGAATACGTCATGCCACGCCTGCTCGTCCTGTTCACGCAGTTCTGTAACAGGTGTTGGTTGACGAATCACACGAGTTTTCGTCCTATCTATCCCACAGATACTCAAATGGAGACAAACCCGGAGATCTTGCTGGCCAGGGAAGTTGCTGCACGTATTGCCAAGCACACTGAGTTTCACGGGAAGTAGTGGTCGAGCATTATCGTCTTAGAACAACTCATTACCTTCTGTTGCAAGAACGGCAAAACAGTGGGTCTAACGACATTCTGTACGTACTCTCCAATAACACCAAAAATGGACGAGTGTTACAGCTTATTGCACCCCAGACCACGAGGCATAGGGTCAGGCCATTGTGTCTTGGACAAATGTACTCCATAGGACAGTGCTCGCCAGTTCTACATCATGCTCATACTCGCAAACGAGCATGAATCTGCTTTCACCGTTGAAGACCATGACGCGCCGTTCCATCTAAGTGATCCTCTGACGGCACCAATCGAGCCTTGCACTTCGATGCTGTCGAGTGAATGGAAGACGGGCAAGGGGTGTGCATGCCCGTAGTCCCACTTGTAGTAATTGGTTCGCAGCAGTTCGTGTTTACTGGACTGGGCGCACGCCCACTTATTTGAGCTGTGGTAGCTGTATGATTTGCCACTGTGCCTTTACAATACGACGATCCTCTCGGGTATCGGTGTTGCGTGGACGTCCAGTACCTTGTCTTCAGGTGCGAGAATGTTCATGCGACCAGTGATACCAGTATCATTGCACAACGGACGGAACACGTCCAGCTTGAGTGGAAATTCTCCAAAAAGGCCAACCGCCACTTGGAAGGACACAATTTGACCCCTTTCAAACTCGCTCAGTTAGCAGTAGGAAATACGAGTGTATCTCTGTGGCAGCGTTGCCAGCTTGCTTAACGCGCTTGCACCACACTGAGCCTTTTGGCTGTGAGAATTCCCTATTAAAGGGTAGACACAGACGCCGCTTTGGTAGCTACGTCAAAACGCTGTCTGCTGGCGGACGATGTTGAAGCCACTATCAGTATATCTACTGTGCCCCAGGTGGCATATGCCGTCATCGAATGAAAAGCGTTGTCTTTCCAGATGTACTAACTTTTTTACGGCAGTGTATTTATGCATTTGAGTACAGAACTTTATTTCACGAAACGTTCGCACGCTAGTGAGCTGAAGATGTAGTTGACGCAGCGTACGAGTATAGACTCATCACAGTACTCCGAGGAGTGAGAAATATACTCACTTTGGACTCCATTGTTAAGGTTGCTTGTAATTTCTCTGTATGACTTCAGACGAATGTTTGATATTGCACGGTATCACTAAGCTATGGATATACTCCATATTTGTCGACTTTCACTGGCCTGTTCTCGGCTGAATAATATGACGAAGACGTCTAAAACTGGCGATTTATATTAAGTTCTGATTCGTCTGTTAACAAAACAAAAATAAAACATGCATGGAAGAGGTTGATCGGTAAACTATAAGAAATGCAGAGAAGGGATAAATTACCTTGCCATTAAAATTTTACATTTCCGTACACAAGATTCGATTAGTTCGGTTCCGTAGCTGAGCGCTCAGTGTGTCCAACTGCCATACGAAGGACCTGGGTTGAGTTCCATGTGAGGTCAGCGTTGAGCCTCCTGATGCCAGTTGAGGAACGATTTGAATGAGAAGTAGTGGTTTCAGAGTTTCAAAACTGAACGGTTCTGTGCTGATCCCGTTGCCCTCTATAAAGAATTACAGAACTGGCAGACAGTCGCCATAGTATGGCTCCCAAGGCAGCAACATGGAGTTTATATGTGCAAATCATATATTTACATAGAATCAGATGTCGTCCATACACTCACTGCCTCGTGACTGAACAGTTAGTATAGCTCATAATAGTTGGTGCGAGTGGAAGTTGCGTTCATTTGAAACGATCTGGACTCTTGTAGCAGCGAATTAACAATAATAACATTTGTAATCTGGAACGGTTTCAGTCGTGTGACCCTGCAACGCGAGGTATGTCATAAATTCAGTTGTTAGATAAGATTAATTTCTGCATAGCTTACGAAATTACACAGCCACGTGGCAATGATGGGCTTATTTAAAGTTGCTCCGACTATTTTTATTGATAAATACGAAGTGGCCTTAGCGTAATTAAAATCTACACTCTTTTATAAGTCCCGTGTAGTTCATTCCTTGAGAAAACACACCAGAAACCAAAGTTATCCCCTGATTCTTTAGTCCAGAATTAGGAATTTAGATAATTTGTCGAAAACACGGTCACTAAAGAGGGAGCAAAAGCTAATAGAATAAGGCTCCCGAAGAAAATGGAACGTAGCGATTTCGAATACATTCTATGGTTTTAAATAACCGCTGAATAACGGTTCTAGTTTCTTATCAATTACTCCACCCTTCTGAACCCTTTGTGCAAGTATAAAACCTTAGAAGTAGTTGTGCTAAGCCAATGTTAATAATTTTAGATAACGTTATTGGGAAACAGCAATCTCTCAGTTAAGTGAAATTAGTAAAAACCAGTCCCTGTCGCACAATTTATTGAAAATAAGACCTGTTCCGGATTTCTGGTACTGTGCCATCTTCGGGTAATGCACTGTCCTGCTGATGGTTATGACGCTTGGAGCAGCTGTGCCTTGCGACTGGAGTCTGCACAGGTGCTCCAATCGTCATCACTGTCAGCCTGATTGTGCTTTATCTGAAGATGGTCCACTACCAGAAATCCGAAACAGGTCATATTTTTAATGAATTGTGTGACAGGGACTGGTTTGTACTGATTTTATTTAATCCAATGTTACTTCATAAACCGGATTTTAATTTACAGTTGTCACTGAGGAACCTATGAACTCACCATTTTCTGCAGTTTGGCATATAACTAGCTCAGTTTTCACAGGAAAGCGATAAAAAATCACCTACATACATTGTCCTTACAAATCTGGGAATATAATGGAAGTATATTTTGGATAATCTGCTCAACTGAATTCATATGTTTGATTTAAATATCAGTTCTTAAAACAGAAAGAAAAAATTCTGAAACACTTGGATATTCACGTAAAACATTTGAAACTCTACTTGTTTCTGGCAAACGGACACTACCACTTACCTTAGGACACTGAAAAAAGAAAATCAACAATTATAACAAAAACTAAGAAAAGACGTTCGACATTGCTGGCTCGCGTACAGTCTTTCGAAGTTCTGTAGGTATTAGGGATAAAAGATAGGGAGCCAGAGATTATGCAGTCTCTACAGAAACCTGAATTCAATAATAATAGCACGGACAGGAAACGAAGCCAGAATTGCTAATGGACTATCCCCCGATTTTTGTGAACCTTAACTATCTCGATAAAATTGCTAAGGATGCTCAAGGATATTTTCTAAGTAAATTGATGTAAGTGACATGTGGTCTCACTCGTCTGTCTATAAAGACGGTACGGAAAAATATTTTTCGGGAATAGGAAAGGCTTTTCTGAAAAAGAGAGATTTTCCCTCTCACGTACTATAAATTAGCGACTGGAACTCGTGTCTGGAATTAGTAGTCTAGAGCAGTGGTCGTCAGACGTTCTTGTTCGTGAGTCAGTACCGACATTGTTTGGTGACACGAGTACGGATCTCATTACTAATTGGTAATCTACATAAATTAGTATATTACAACTTAAGAGCCCCCAATAGACTGGCTACACTAAAGGCACGGTAGGTTGGCCGTTGTCTCCAAGTGCTGATCGTTAAAGTCGGCACTATTCAGAACATATCGTGGCGATTGACTGCTGTTTCAGAGTGGTGCCACCATCAGCAACACCAAAGTTGTGACTCTGTAAATGCCAGATGAAGTGCTGTGTTGAGTAAGTCGATAATGAATCTCTCTATACTAATGTGCAATGAGAGGAGAGAAGTCATGGGATAGCGGCATGCATACATAGAGTTGGCGGTAGTGGCGCATACACAAGATATGAAAGGGCTGCTAATTAGTGGAGCTGTCATTTGCACTCAGGCCGATGCGCAAAAGGTTTTCCACGTGATTATGGACGCACGGAGGGAATTACAAGACGCTGAACGGAGAATGGTAGTTGGAGATAGACGCATGGGACATTCCTTTCGGAAATCGTTAGGGAATTCTGTATTGCGAGATCCACAGTCTCAAGAATGTGCCGAGAATACCTACTTTCAAGTATTACCTCTCACGATGGACAAAGGAATGACCGAAGACCTTCACTTAACGATCGAGGGCAGGGGCGTAGAGTTGTCAGTGCTAGCCGACAAGAAACACTGCAGAAATCAATGTAGCACGTACGACGAACGTATCCGTTAGATCCGACCGGCGAAATGTGGTGTTTATGTGGTATGGCAGCAGTCAACAGACGCGAGTGCCTTTGCTAAAATAACGACATCGCCCGCGGCACATTTCCTGGGCTCGCAACCATATGGGTTGTGCCCAGAGAACTGGAAAACCGACTCCCAGTCAGATGAGTCCCGACTGCAGTTGATATGAGCAGATCCCAGGAGGCCATGAACCCAAGATGTCAACAGGGCACAATGCAAGCTGGTGATAGCTCCATATCGGTGTGGTCTGTGTTTACAGTTAATGGATTGCGTCCTCTGGTCCACCTGAATTGATCATTGACTGGATATGGTTCGGCTACTTGGAGACCATTTGCAGCCATTCATTGACTTCGTATTCACAAAAAACGATGGAATTTTATGGATGACAGTGCGACGTATCACCGGGCACCAGGTGTTCGCGAGTGGTATGAAGAACATTCTGGGCAATTTGAGCGAATGATTTGGCCACCCAGATCGCCCAACATGAATCCCATAGAACATTAATCGGGCGCAATTGAGAGATCAGCTCGTGCACAAAATCCCGCGCCGTCAACGCTTTCGCAATTACGAGCGGCCATAGAAGCAGCAGCTCTTCGTCTCGCAGTAGTGTTCTCGCTGCCCGAGCACGGGGACCCAGGTTCGATTCCCGGCTGGGTCACGGATTTTCACCCACCCCGAGGTGACTGGGTGCTGTTGTGTTGTCTTCCATCATCATTCATCTCCATTACGGTCGGAGGAAGGCGGCGGCAAACCACCTCTATTAGGATCTAACCTAATATAGTTCGCCTGCACTATATCAGGTAGTATGGAACTTCATTTCCATAGAAGCAACATGGCTCAGTAATTCTTTTGATTACTTGCAGCACCTTCTCGAATGCCCGCATGACACCAAGCAGAGTGACATCTGGACTTAGTTTAATGGACTTCTAGTCCGGGGTGATATGTTACAATACAGCATCACCGGTCTATCGCGGTCTAACTGTGTTGGTGAGGCGGTAAATTTCCACAGGGCAGGGACTGCGTCACTGCAATTCACTTTGGAGGTGTGACGGAGGGACTTGCGGTTCCGTACCACCCTCTGACGGTGATACATGAGTCGTGCAGAAAAATTTTGCCTAACATGGGCGGGTGAGGGTGTGGCGTTGGGACTTGTGGTCCCGGCCTATGGGTGACGTTTCGTAACAATAATGTACACTAACGGTGTTAAAACCGACAGCGAGAAAGAAAATGTTGGATTCTGAGAATGTGCGGGGTCGTTTTCTTTCTTGCAGTCGGGTTTGACTACAATAGCACGTCGTTTAAACTATTTCTCTGTATATATAATTTTAAACGGAAATTGTAAACACGACAATGTGCCTTTTGATTTGCTCCTCAGGGTCTTCGGTTTTAGCAGAAGACCTGAGCATTATGGACGTTGTATTTATGGCTTGCCAGGTTACAATCAGAACACTACTACGCAAATCTGAATAACCCGAAATCAAAAGCCACTGAGGATGCAGATGAATGACCATAAGAATCTCTAAATCCACTGTATTCATATGGCTTTCCACTACACAGTGTGAGCGGTTCCTGTTGTACACTGCACAGTCTCAGTCCTCCGAGACTTCATAATACTACCCATTTGCAAGCAGTAATATTGAAGCTACTATCCTAGCGGGTTTAACAGCTGAGCACTTGAATAAGATGCTCTCATACCCCGTATACCAGTGATCCCAGCCTGTTTACCGATTAATTCCTTTTAATCAAAGTTTCGTTTGCAGTAACATTAAACAAGGCTAGAGATCAAAAATTCATATAAGCTGGAAATGATTTACGTTCAGAGTGTTTTTCGCTTGGGCAGTTGTATGTCGTCCATTCACGAACTGGCAGTTCGGAACACCAGTTCGTACTCGTTACCATGCAGATTCAAAATAAGTAAATTAATTAATTAATTAATTAAAATGAATAAATAAAAATAAAATTTTTGTGTATTCTCAAGTTTACTAATTGTGTAATATACTCTTTGCGGGACATACACAACAGCTTCTAACTTTTTTATGGTTAGATCCGGTCCAGTTGTACTTGACCAATACTTTATTTGAAAAAAAAAAAATTATATAGGACATCGGTTTCAGGATCTGATCAGATCCTTGTGACGAAGTCGTACCAGGCATGTGGAAGATCCGTTCTACATGACTGGTACGACTTTCTCATACGCAATTAAGCGCCTGAATACAGGATTTAAATCCGGGAACCCGGGTAATGTACACAATTTCTTTCTTCAAATGAAGAATTTGTCTAGTGCAACTGGAGCAGTTCTTTATTTACCATGAAAAATTTCTAACTGTATTGTGTACACAAATTATAGAACCCAAAAACTGTAAAAACCAAAATCTAAAACAAAGGGGTCATATTCATATTCTGTATGATTTATTGTAATTTTGAGTTTCATACCTGCAAAGTAGGAGAAGTCGTAACGAGGAGTTGAAATTGTTCTGACATACATTCTACATCTATACTCCGCGAGCCACCTTACGGTGTCCCTGGTTAAGACTTCCATTAGTTTCGCCGACGTATTTAGCAACTGTGGAGGGCTGCCGGATTCACAAGTTAATCAGTAACAACAGTTGTATTTATTTTAAATGGATTATGTTATGGCCGAGCGGTTCTAGGCGCTTCAGTCTGGAACCGCGCGACTGCTCAGAGCCATTTGAAACATTTTTTGTTTACTATACGAAACAAGATCAGAATCCTTTTTCTTCCGCTCGCTGCGTTGTATTACAACAACTGTAATTTAATTTCGTATTCCTTGCTACAAAACATACCACACTTGAAGATGACCGCCTCTATGATAAGCATTCAAGAATTCGCTTCTTTCGTTTGAAATTCATACCATAGTAGATGGTCGGTACGAGGGCATACGCCCATGTATTGTCAGCACTACAGAAAACTTCCCGACCGTTGTCGTGTATCGAAAAAGTTCAAAGAAAGGCAGCACGTTTTGTATTATCGCGAAATATGGGAGAGAGTGTCACAGAAATGATACAGGATTTGGGTTGGACATCATTAAAAGAAAGGCGTTTTTCGTTGCGACGGAATCTTCTCACGAAATTCCAATCACCAACTTTCTCCTCCGAATGCGAAAATATTTTTTGACACCGACTTACATAGGGAGGAACGATCACAAACATAAAATAAGGGAAATCAGAGCTCGTACGGAAAGATGTAGGTGTTCATTCTTCCCGCGCGCTATACGAGATTGGAATAATAGAGAATTGTTAAGGTGGTTCGGTGAACAGTACTTCATTATGGCTGCATGCGGTCAGCTGGCTGCAGTCTGACGATCACTGGTCTACCTCTGTACGAAAATAAAACGCGGTCGAGAATTGGTACAGAGAAGGAATGAATGACTATTGATATGTGGTGTCGCAGATGAATGCTGAATTTACATGCGTTAAATCGAGAAAATAATGAAGGAGAAACTAATGAAGGTGTACTGGATGTAATCTGAGAGAAAAGAAATTTCTGTTACAACAAAGTACACATACTGCGATGAAACGTACTGCGTGGTCACGGAATTGTAAGTTTGGTTATGGAGGGAAATGGGTGGGAGACCAAGGTTTGACTAAAGTGAGCAGGATGCAGAGGTGGTGGAGCTTGCACAGCACAGATTGGAACAGAGACCTGCGTCAGAAACAGAGTAAAACAAAAATCCTTTCCTGACAAAAACACTGTGTACAGTTGTACATTTCCTTAGTTTTTTTGGAACATTTTCCGGATGTGTCACACAAATCGATCCTCAGGTTGGATAACTGAACATCTTAGAAATTCTTTCATCTATTTAGAGAGCAAACCTCGTGCACCGATCCCAGCGGCAATGAAGACAGAATAACTAGAGCGTTATATGACAAAGACATTTTGCAGCGTCCTTGGTACAGGCGGCAACGAGTACAGGTAATGAATGACTCTAGACACAATATTAGTGAAACTGGCGGTGGTAGCAGATCAGAAGACAGAGACACTGCCGAAGACGGACCGATGTGGAAAAGCATAAACTAGAGGCTACACTAGAACTGCTAACTATTATCGGAGGAGCGTGCTATACACTAGGCATGAAACAATACAGATCGTTGCTTTCTACGTACGTAAACATAGGCAGAAATTTAAGAAAACTAACGCAGTCAAAATTATGAACTGGATTAATCGTGAAACAGGGGAGGACAAACGCTTCCTCGTAGAGTAGAGGAAAAATACAGCTAAACATATACGTGGAATCGCGTCACCTGAGGGCGACAGGCGCAAAGTGCTGCTGAAGTTCTCGTCTTCACATGACTAGCAGTAGCACATCGGTCGGTAGCTGCAGAGGAGCGTGAGGCTCAGTGCCCTTCTGGTACAAACCGATAGTGGCTAGAAATGCAAAGTCTTCCCTACTTGCTTAATATGAATAATGCTTATTTTAAGTATATCTGTTCCACAATTTGTTTCAAGTTTCAATGTGTACAGGGTGATACGGAATTATTTTTCAAAAAAGTGGGAGAATGCTGAGGATGATACTTTGAAATTCTTTATATCAGAAACCTATAACCAAAAATGTGAAATAAATTTTCTGCGGTACTACGCATTCAGTGGGCTCAATGAGATACCATAATTTTGTAGTTCTGAAAACGTTTATTGACAGTAGAGTACAATCAAATACTATAAACCGAACCCGTGGCTTCACTACTGTAGAGTACCCTGTGATGGTAACGAACACCGTATAGATGCCCTCACTAAGACCAGGTACTGTTCCCACTGGCTTTGGGTACACAATATTTACATAACTCCAGAGGAAGAAGTAAAGAGAGCTGAGATCAGGGCAGCCCACAGGCCAAGGGAATGGGCATTTACTTCCTGTTACTCTCTGCCTTAAGTTTTCTGTGAGGTATCCGCTGGCCAAACGATCAAAGTGGCTGGAGAATCTTCGTTCTGAAAGCACAAACCAGTGCGCAATGACAAGGAAACGTCCTCCAGACGTTCAAACTAGGCACTGTCCAGAAATTTCAAGTACCCCACACCGTTCAAACGATCTAGTAACTTCCGTGGTCGAATAAGATGATCTCCAAGTATTTCAGTGTAAATGTTCACTGAGACTATCACTTGATAACTTTTAGAAAAGGTAGTGCGCGGACTTTCAATAGCCTGTTGGTGACTTAAGATACTTTATTTTGCACTTCTGGCTGTAGGTTACTCGCATCAAAGCGTTCAAGAATTCGTCCTCTACAATCTACCAAATTTTTAGAACATTATTCTCTTATATCCGGCACAAAAATACATCTTTGCTAATACTCTAAGGAACTTCATTTTAAGTACATGTACAATTCAGTGTTATACAAACATGATCTATTTTAGCAGCGAGGTGGCAGGTAAAATGTAAATGGCAGCAAACAGAAAAGAGCGGAAAAACGCTCCTATCGGAGCACAAAAAAGCGAGTGTGTTCCTATTTATTTAAAAGAAAGATTAAAAAGTGGGGTAGCAGCTGCATCATTCTACCTTCCTAAGCGCCTTCCTAAGCGCCTCCAGACTGACCGGTTATCCGTGCTACTTCACTTTATAAACTACGTTTTTGCTTTACACTGGATTTTACGTGCGTATTTTACATGTAGAGGTAGAATAACTTCGAACCTCTGTTACTCGAAAGCGGGTAAAGATATGAAGAAAATTTTCAAGGTTGTTCGAGAAGGGACCTTAGGAATACATAGTTTGCTGTACGTAGTCGTCTCCGAATCCGCGGCTGGCTTTTAGTACCCAAGAACCAAGTTTTTGAGTTATTTTCCGATAAAGAATTTTTGAAATGCCAACAGAACATAGCCGGCCTTGGTGGCCGAGCGGTTCTAGGCGCTACAGTCTGGAACCGCGCCACCGCAACGGTCGCAGGTTCGATTCCTGCTTCGGGCATGGATGTGTGTGATGTCCTTAGGTTAGTTAGGTTTAAGTAGTTCTAAGTTCTAGGGGACTGATGACCTCAGAAGTCCCATAGTGCTCAGAGCCATTTGATCCTACATAACATACCGTTATAATCTGAGCCATTTGCTGCGGTTATCTGTTATTTAGGTTTCGCCTTATACGGGATCTTATTTGTAGCAATAGGGTAACTTTGAGCGTCTGTGTCTTGGAAGCCGATAAAGATATAAAGAAAACTTTCAATGTTTTTCGAGATAGAGATCTTAGCAGCATATCGTAAAAATTCCAGCCATTTGCTGCGCATAGCCGTTTTGGACTCCTTGACTCGATTTAGTCCGCTGGTGACGGCGGAAATATAGTAAAAACTCCCTTTATATGGAGTTCTTCAAGGAAAGGCACATGAGCTAATGGTATCTACATAAGTTCCATCAAACACACCGTAGACCACATCGAATTCAAGAAGAACCAACCAATTTTTTCCATATGCATGAGCAGGAGGAATGTGTGATATTCATACTTTGAACCTGTACTGTAGAATAGTCACAAAAGTCGGCCCTTCTGTTGGCTATGCAAATGTCACCAGATCAAGGGCTACCTAAAACCCTTCACCCAACCTTTCTATCACCAACAGAACTAGAGGTTTGAGCAATGCAAAATCCCGCGTTTTGGAAATGTATTAAGTACGTATGCTGCCGCAGTCATACTGATAGAAAAAAATACCTTTGGAATGCACTTAGAAGTAAGGTGCTGTTTCCTCTTCAGATACGGTATAAACACATTTATTTGTATCCTTAAAAGTTACTGTAAGCTGATGCTTTTTTTCTCAATAACGTCCTCACACACGGCCTCGCCAGGAAGCACCATACGTTCTGCTGTGGGGGCTTAGATTCTTCCGGGAGTATCGTTAGCCGGTAGCAGAAAACACACACATAAATAAATACAGTGTATATGCCCTTATTGTCTCGGTCAAGTAACTGGAAATTGACGTCAGTCAGTAATTCAGTCATCGTAAGGTCATCATGCACAAAACTTCTACTGTATAACTGCCTCAGCATGCTCGCGGGCGCCCGCCCACACACACACACACACACACACACACACACACGCGCGCGCGCTTATTTTGTATCAAAGCTGGCAGTCCAGTGGAAACTTCACCCATTGTAGGGAACGTTACGTACCCTCCAGACTATATAAACGGCGCTACATAAACACAACCGTTGCAGCGAAAGCAGCCGAGTTTGAGCAATATCGTCGGGTACGAACAATAAACAAGTCAGCCTCTGACGAAACAAAAGCAGACATTTACGTCTCTGCATGAGAAGGAAGTTACGCAACACGAGACACGACGACTATTACAAAGTGTCCATACAAAAAGGGCTCAAAAAAAGAAAAATAAACATCAGTGGGATAATAATTGACAGGTCCTTAGACATCGCACAGAACACACTTCCGTCAAAGATATGATATAGTGTTCTCTGCGAAGTTCACACTGATTGAAACCCTGTTAGAAATTTACGAGATGTAAAAATGTTTGATAGTATTAAATATGAAACGCTTCTCCAAACGACTCTATTTAACTTACTGACAGAGCATTAAATTCACATTAATTAATTCGAGGATACAGTGAGCAGCAGACAATAATATTTATACTGGATGTATCAGATGTAGTTCTACATCCGAAAGGACATCAATGCATAAATCCAAAATCATATTTTGAGTTAGCAATATTGTGTTGTGTTCAATTCCTTTTGTTATTAGATTTATATTATCCCTACAATTAAATGTGCTCGTAGACTGGTTGTATCGTTGATGGCTATAAATTGACGTATATATTTATTTAGATGTTAGTGGTCCTAGAAGATTTCACCAGGAAAAAAATAATTTAGACTGTATTGTTGTTGTTGTGGTCTTCAGTCCTGAGACTGGTTTGATGAAGCTCTCCATGCTACCCTATCCTGTGCAAGCTTCTTCATCTCCCAGTACCTACCGCAACCTACATCCTTCCGAATCTGCTTAGTGTAATCATCTCTTGGTCTCCCTCTACGATTTTTACCCTCCACGATGCCCTCCAATACTAGATTGGTGATCCCTTGATTCCTCAGAACATGTCATACCAACCGATCCCTTCTTCTAGTCAAGTTGTGCCACAAACTTCTCTTCTCCCCAATCCTATTCAATACCTCCTCATTAGTTATGTGATATACCCATCTCATCTTCAACATTCTACTGTAGCACCACATTACGAAAGCTTCTATTCTCTTCTTGTCCAAACTATTTATTGTCCATGTTTCACTTCCATACTTGGCTACACTCCACACAAATGCTTTCAGAAATGACTTCCTGACACTTAAATCTATACTCGATGTTAACAAATTTATCTTTTTCAGAAACGCTTTCCTTGCCATTGCCAGTCTACATTTTATATCCTCTCTACTTCGACCATCATCAGTTATTTTGCTCCCTAAATAGCAAAACTCCTTTACTACTTTAAGTGTCTCATTCCCTAATCTAATTCCCTCAGCATCACCCGACTTAATTCGACTACATTCCATTATCCTCGTTTTGCTTTTGTTGATGTTCATCTTATATCCTCCCTTCAAGACACTATCCATTCCGTTCAACTGCTCTTCCAAGTCCTTTGCTGTCTCCGACAGAATTACAATGTCATCGGCGAACGTCAAAGTTTTCAATTCTTCTCCATGGATTTTAATACCTACTCCGAATTTTTCTCTTGTTTCCTCCACTGCTTGCTCAATGCACAGATTGAATAACATTGGGGAGAGACTACAAACCTGTCTCACTCCCTTCCCAACCTCTGCTTCCCTTTCAAACCCATCGACTCTTATAACTGCCATCTGGTTTCTGTACAAATTGTAAATAGCCTTTCGCTCCCTGTATTTTACCCCTGCCACCTTCAGAATTTTAAAGGGAGTATTCCAGCCAACATTGTCAAAAGCGTTCTCTAAGTCTACAAATGCTAGAAACGTAGGTTTGCCATTCCTTACTCTAGCTTCTAAGATAAGTCGTAGGGTCAGTATTGCCTCACGTGTTAACAACATTTCTACGTAATCCAAACTGATCTTTCCCGAGGTCGGCTTCTTCTAGTTTTTCCATTCGTCTTGAAAGAATTCGCGTCAGTATTTTGCAGCTGTGATTTATTAAACTATTAGTTCGGTAATGTTCACATCTGTCAACACCTGCTTTCTTTGGGATTGGAATTATTATATTCTTCTTGAAGTATGCGGGTATTTCGCCTGTTTCATACATCTTGCTCACCAGATGGTAGAGTTTTGTCAGGACTGGCTCTCCCAAGGCCGTCAGTAGTTCTAATGGAATGTTGTATACTCCGGGGGCCTTGTTTCGACTCAGGTCTTTCAGTGATCTGTCAAACTCTTCACGCAGTATCTTATCGCCCATTTCGTCTTCATCTACATCCTCTTCCATTTCCATAATATTGTCCTCAAGTACACCGCCCTTGTATAGACCCTCTACATACTCCTTCCACCTTTCTGCTTTCCCTTCTTTGCTTAGAACTGGGTTTCCATCTGAGCTCTTGATGTTCATGCAAGTGGTTCTCTTATCTCCAGAGGTCTCTTTAATTTTCCTGTAGGCAGTATCTATCTTACCCCTAGTGAGATAAGCCTCTACATCCTTACATTTGTCCTCTAGTCATCCCTGCTTAGCCATTTTGCACATTCTCTCGAGCTCACTTTTGAGGCGTTTCTATTCCTTTCTGCCTGCTTCATTTACTGCATTTTTATATTTACTCCTATTATTAATTAATTTCGATATATCTTCTGTTACCCAAGGATTTCCACTAGCCCTCGTCTTTTTACCTACTTGATCCTTTGCTGCCTTCACTACCTCATCCCTCATAGCTACCCATTCTTCTTCTACTGTATTTCTTTCCCCCAGTCCTGTCAATTGTTCCCTTATGCTCTCCCTGAAACTCTGTACAACCTCTGGTTTAGTCAATTTATCGAGGTCCCATCTCCTTAAATTCCCACCTTTTTGCGGTATCTTCAGTTTTAACCTACAGATCATAACCAATAGATTGTGGTCAGAGTTCACATCTGCCCCTGGAAATGTCTTACAATTTAAAACCTGGTTCCTAAATCTCTGTCTTACCATTATATAATCTATCTGAAACCTGTCAGTATCTCCAGGCTTCTTTCATGTATACAGCCTTCTTTTATGATTCTTGAACCAAGTGTTAGCTATGATTAAGTTGTACTCTGTGCAAAATTCTACCAGGCGGCTTCCTCTTTCATTTCTTTGCCCCAATCCATATTCACCTACTACGTTTCCCTATCTCCCTTTTGCTACTACCGAATTCCAGTCACCCATGACTATTAAATTTTCGTCACCCTTCACTATCTGATTAATTTCTTTTGTTTCATCATACATTTCTTCAATTTCTTCGTCATCTGCAGAGCTAGTTGGCATATAAACTTGTACTTCTGTAGCAGGCGTGGGCTTCGTATATATCTTTGCCACAATAATGCGTTCACTATGCTGTTTGTAGTAGCTTACCCGCATTCCTATTTTCCTATTCATTATTAAAGCTACTCCTGCATTACCCTTACTTGATTTTGTGTTTATAACCCTGTAGTCACCTGACCAGAAGTCTTGTCCTCCTGCCACCGAACTTCACTTATTCCCACTATATCTAACTTTAATCTATCAATTTCCATTTTTAAATTTTCTAACCTACCTGCCCTATTAAGGGATCTGACATTCCACGCTCCGATCCGTAGAACGCCAGTTATCATTCTCCAGATAACGACGTCCTCCTGAGTTGTTCCCGCCCGGAGATCCGAATGGGGGACTATTTTACCTCCGGAATATTTTACCCAAGAGGACGCCATAATCATTTAACCATACAGTAAAGCTGCATGCCCTCGGGAAAAATTACGGCCGTAGTTTCCTCTTGCTCTCAGCCGTTCGCAGTACCAGCACAGCAAGGCCGTTTTGGTTAGTGTTACAAGGCCAGATCAGTCAATCATCCAGACTGTTGCCCCTGCAACTACTGAAAAGGCTGCTGCCCCTCTTCAGGAACCACACGTTTGTCTGGCCTCTCAACACATACCCCTCCGTTGTGGTTGCACCCACGGTACGGCTATCTGTATCGCTGAGGCACGCAAGCCTCCCCACCAACGGCTAAGTTCATGGTTCATTACTATCGCATTATTAGAAATGTTGTGCTTATACTCATCTACTGGATATATGAAGAAATGTTACTCGAACAGTCATCGACTAGATGCCAAGGAAGTTTTATTCCATAGATACAATATGTACTGACAAATCATTCACGTAGTATCTTGTTGTTTCTTCATACGTTAGCGTTGTTTACTTCAACTCACGTGAATCTTAGTATGAAGTATGAAGAAGTTTCAACCATCGTGGACCCTGGAAATGTCATTATTTAAGCTTACATGTGAAATGATAAAAATTTAATTGGTTTTTGTGAATTCACGTACTTAAATGTTTGTGTATACTCTGCACGGAATAGGTTCTGACAAATGTCACGGAGATATACTGCGACGATGCGCATTTAATTTTTCATTTGGCTTACGACCTTTATATAAATATCCTTATAACTAAATTGTTTACGCGAGGTTCTGCCCGTTTCTTCTTTTGGGACCTGCTACTCTCGACGTAATTCTCTTCTTGTGCGCCGTGAAGATGCACTGGTTGCTGAGAGAAAAAAAAACTTAAAACTAAAAACTAATTGCGTTACGTAGCTCGTTGGCCACATAGGTATTTGCTCATTACATCCGTCAGCAGATAATTCTAACCTGTGTTTAAATACATAGACGTTTGTTTATTTTGTTACCTATTATGATCATTTACCCTGCAAAGAAAATTATTTAACATTTGTTACGGTATTTTGTCGCTTCTCCTTAGCTTACGTATCTCGTATATTTTTTCATACTGCTTCCTTCTGTTTGTAAATATGTTGTGTAAAGCTTAGTATTTAATTAAATTTTGGTGTACATACAGTATATCAATAGATCCCTTAGTTCTTAGATAGTACATGCAATTACTTACTATTTCCGGTTACTTTGTATTTAACTTAGGTACATATACCTAACATATTCCTATTTGGTTGCGCCTTCTGCCAGTCTGTCGCGCATGCGCACAGGTCAATGCCTCCTTTCTACTACTGACGTCAGCGCGTATTGTTGGGCGCGAACAGCTGAGCCGTAGAACGAAAAAATGCTACCTAGCTTCATCATTCCATAAAAGCTTTTATATCCTTGTGGGGGTGGAGACCCTTATCTCTACCTGTCTCCTCATAGACTAATCTTTACGTCCCAGGGTATGGTATTTTGGAAATTATGTATGGTCCTGAATAGAGTAATTTCCATTTCTTATTCAGTTTGCGAAATTTTGTCCGTTTAGGCCCACATTGGACTGTGTTCTAGTGTAACTATGGTTTGTTTGATTTCGTCTTGTAGTGTCATTTCTGTAGTGGGTATCTCTGGTATGGGCGACTCCCACTCTTTCGTTTATTTTGCCCGAACATCAATTCGTTAGGTGTGAAACCTGTTGAAGAACGTGGAAGGTTATTGATAACTTGCATGAAAGGAGACGGCCGCTGTGGCCGAGTGGTTCTAGGCCCCTCAGTCTGGAACCGCGCGACCGCTACGGATATGTGTGATGTCCTTAGGTGAGTTAGATTTAAGTAGTTCTAAGTTCTAGGCGACTGCTGACCTCAGATGTTAAGTCCCACGGTGCTCAGAGCCATTTGAACCATTTTGCATGAAAGGAGTTACGTATTCTACCCATCAGGTGTGTTTATGAAATGGAATAAATAGGACAAGGTTTCTATCTACATCAAAAGAGGCGCAACCAAGCGTAACCATGCAAGTAACTTGGGTTGCTGTCCTACCTTTGCTGCGGTGGAAAAAAAAAACAGCTTACTAAGGAAAATTATACGTAACCTGTGTCCAATTCTTTTTCCTTTCCAAAATTTTCTGCTCAATTTTTGCCTTTTTGCTTTACTTGCTCCCCGTTGTGATTCTTGCAAACAGAAAATATAGACAATTATTATGACCAATAACAATGTCGTAGAAATTTCTTACTATGACAATAGTTAACAAACCCTACTTACAACCGGTGTCCTGAAATTGTGGCTCTCAGGTCGCCAGTTGTGTTGTAATAATAATAGTAATAATAATAATACATATATGAATGGAAAAAAATTAATTTAAGGTACATTACAGTAGCATTATTAGAAATGTTGTGCTTGTACGAATTCTGGCTGAACGGACTTCCTCTCTTACATTTCAATTGTAGATGAAGGCAGCGGACCTCAAGGAGACCAGTGCATGTCAAAATTAAGAAAATCGTCGTTACTTGGTTCCATTTAACTTCAATAAAAATACAAAATACTGATATCCAATCTTTTCTTGTACAAAATACTCGTAGCCCATCATACTCCGAGCAGCACATATTAACAGATAGGAATCAGCTAAGTGATAAAATCTTGGCTGCTATCGTCGCTTTGCTGAAACATATGTTAACTGCGAACAATGAATTATGATAGGCTGAGATTCCATCTATGCATGACCAGAAAGGAGACTTGCAGCAGGCTACTAAGATGCAGGTATCATCACACGACAAGTCACCATAGCGTATGATACATTTCACCATACTGCATGGAAGGTACTTTCACGAGGCACCTTCCATGGATGCATGGTCATGTTCATAGCGATTTTCGACTGTGGGATAATTTTTGATGACGTGTGCAGGACCGCTAGATGGTTTTGGAATAACTTTGGGATTCTGTAAAAGGTTTTATTTTGAATTTTTCTCTGAGTTTTCCAAATACGCGCCAGGTAAAACCGTGGCCGTTTTTTCCGGTAATCTGCTAACAAAACACATGTGCCACTGCGGTGAGCCAAAAGGGGGATGCGCCACATGTTTGTCGCTGGCTGCTGCTTGGACTGTTTTAGCTCAGCTACAGGGAGGATGACTTACGCCACATGTCGCTGACTCTACTCTTCCTGATCAGCGGCCAGATACTTCAAAGGTGAAATGTTCCCTTTCTTTACCAGTTTCTCTACTCACTATAATCACCTAGACTGGCAAGTGGCCTCAGAATCCATGTTCATCCTGATGAGGCACACCTTGAAAGGCTGAAAAACACGCATCAGAAGTGGGATCTCTGGTATCCCGTCCCAAAGAGTTCGAAAGCGCGCCAGAACGCATGGACCTAGAAGACAGCCGCTAGATAGCGCTCCTAGTATTTGCGAACGTTGTTCTCGCTCCCTTGGCGCTTAGCACAGGCCAAGCGCCATGCGCCATCCTGTCGGCCTCCATGGCGGCGTTATAAACCTAGCACAGCTGGAACCCAGACCCCCTTGCTCTCTGTCTCGTGCAGTAGGTTTAAAATGTCTTCGCCCTGGATTGTTTTAATATTCTGACCAGCTTTTAACGTGTGTGTGACTTTTGTGTATATTGCGTGCTCCAAAGTGCCAAGTGTGCTTTTTATCTTTATGTGGAATTTTCTTAATTGTCCCACATGAACGTCTCCAGATAAGTGTATATTTTAACCCCCACTGTCTCCCCTCATTGTCTTCCTATGTACCCCTCTTTATCTCCTTTTGTATGTAACGTTTTCATTTTTTATTAAATGTGGCTCTCGGCTGAAGAGCGGCGGATTGTGCCGCTTCCAGCCCACCACTGCCCATATGGAAATTTTTTTTTAAAAAAGACCGTGGTCTGGTATTGTTCATAGCACTCAGCGTTGCTTCTTTCTTGATATTGACACGTCTAGACCTCGAATAAGTTCCTTGTCCAGAATTTTTATTCAGTCATGTTGTTTTAGTTATTCTTCCATTGCCATTATTGTCTTTCCGTAGTTTTCAACGACTCACCATCGACGCACATGACTGGTCAGCCAGTGGCTTCTGGTCGTGTATGTTTTCGGCTACTGTAGGATCCCCACTTTGTGCTTCCAAGCGACCCAGTTAGAATTCCGTCGTATACTGGTTGGCCAGCAAAAAAATAACTGATATGCCGAATCTTCCCTATGCCATGATTTGGGTCCCGTGGTTCTGCTCACGGTGTTGTCGGATGCTGACTGCATTAGAGCATACCACTGGCAGCGTATTTCGAAGTCCACTGCTCCATGGGTTGAAGCAGCTCAGTGATCAGCTGTGTGCGGCATGTAGGTCAGCTATCATTGGCCATCCTGTCGCCACGTGCCAATGCTATGAACACAGCCTGGTGGGTCACGCAACACCCTTGCTGCCCTGATGCTACTGGTTTCTTTGATGTCACATTGTGCTGCATCCTGTCGCCGTTTCTACCCAGCGTATCCAATGTATGAGGTTCATTCAAATGAAACCTGGTCAGTGCTTCTACCTCTTCCTTACATGTAAGGCAGCACCACATGACTGTGGGTATGGTGGTGCCATCTATGCGTAGAGAGATTGCTGCATGTGCAACGTTTGATGTAGCATAGTGGCAGTGTGCTTTCACACCAAAGAGAAAGTGGTCACACGTGTTGTTGTAACCTCCCCCTCACTTATGGACCTTAATGACAGTGAAAAATTAAACCACATGCACCTAATAGAAATTTGTGAAAAGCAGTCATCACCGAAGTTCATTTGTCGTTAAAGAGGGAGGAAAGGGTTACATCTAAATGATAGGAAAAATGCAAATGAAATTGGTGGAAATTAATTTTGAGAAAAGGGTAAAATTAATAAAGAAAGTAAATGAGCGGTTGTTATATTAACAATTAATTGGCGTTAATTACATATTTGAGACTTGGGGAAAATTACTGTCGCCAGTCCTACGGACAAGTACTATAATAACTGAAAATGAAAGATTAATGCACATATAATTAGCACCAAAAGCGTGGCAAACATAGGTTGACACATGTGTGAAAACTGAATGTTTGTCAGAAGTAATAAATTTCGCTACACTCTGACTTAATTTAGCAAAAGAATTAATAAAACCAGAAAATTGAAAGTTAATTTAGTAACTAAAATTAATAATGAACTTTGTTTCTGAAGCACTACTTAATTCAATAAAATAAGGTTAGTCTTTGGCTACCTCAACAATCATTTCAAAAGCTAGTTGAATCTACGCAATTTAGAAATAAGATTTAACTTTGAATTAAATAATTATGAACAGTGAACAATAGTAAAATTTAGTACATACCAAGCTGAGCTGCAGTCACAGGTAAGCTAAAATATGGTAACAAAACTCTCACTCTTAATTTGTGCTTGTGTAACCTAAATATTGTAGCCAGGTATGAGTACTTTAACTGAACTTTGAAATTAAAGCAGTGAAATGGAATGATATTACTTTAATGCTGGCGTATGAATTTCAACGACACTCGGTTTCATCCCAGAAAAGGAAGGGACCCTGCTAGGTAATGAAATTGGGACAATCAGCAACAAAGGTTCATGCTAGTTGCTGTATTTTTGTGATGCAACAGTTTGAAAAGCTGAGGTCTGCCATACAGTTCTAAAACGTTACGTGCTTTTAGTCTTCCTTGTTGGTTGATTGAAGGTTTGCAGTCGTCGATCGGGGAGAAGCGACAGTCAGTCATTGTCGGCCGGCACTGTTGCAGAAGGTGGATGTTGGCGCGCCGTCTTCTCGACACTGTCACCAGGCAAAACGGGCTCTTGATGTGCTGTGATGTGATAGTAGGTCGAGCACAATTACATGCTGCCAAACCCCGAAAGCGCGGCAACACATGGGAGTGTCACACAACACACCTGCTCCACTGCCCTACTCCAGCCAGACCCCCTCTGCTCACTCTCCATGCGGCAGAGTTAACACTACCAAAGATCCTAAACACATTGGTTCTTCACACGAGCTATCAATGTAATCGTTCAATAGCATAGTTTTCCCTAGGCCAGACTCAGCGTAAAAATACAAATAATATTTACAAAACAAACCATTTACACATCGACACATATATATATATATATATATATATATATATATATATATATATATATATATATATATATATATATATATAGTACCATATATGGAAATAGGAGGCTATGCATTTCTGGCGTTACATTGTCGTCCATTACCGAACATGCAGGCGAGTAAGCAGGAACAACGAGGAGTGTTTCGATTTTTTGGCGGCGGAGAGAGTTCAAGACCGTGAAATGTATCAACTGATAAAGGCTGTGTATGGTGAGTACAGTCTGAGTTGTTAAGTGTTGTAGAATGGTGCCAACGATTCCTTGAGGAATGATCGTCCTGGACAGGCTTATTCGGCCGCTGTGGCAGAGCAGTTCTAGGCGCTTCAGTCCGGAATCGTGCTACAGTCGCACGTTCGATTCCTGCCTAGGGAATGGATGTTGGTGATGTCCTAAGGTTACTTAGGTTTAAGTAGTTCTTAGTTCTAGGGGACTGATGACCTCAGATGTAGTGCTCAGAGCCATTTGAACCATTTTTATGGGCTGGCTCCTCATGTTATCGCATCGGAAATGGTTGCGGAAGCGAATGATTTAATCACGAGATCCATTGGTTACTGGGTCTCAGCGTGGGTAATGGACGACGAAGTGCGTGACCGGGTCCAGGCCTACTAGCTTCTTTAAGGATGGAATCGTCATCGTCTGGCTAGTGTCGCCATGTGCGAACAGTTTTGGCGACTATTTTTGAGTATGTCTGCAGTGTATAACTACTGAGTTAATATAACCGTTACCGTTACTTTAAACTAGTGACCGGGTTTCATTTGAATGCCCCTCATATGTCTCGTCATAGCCAACCATTGCAGCAGCCTCCCAGGTAGCAGAGGACATCGGCACTGCCATGGGACATCAGCGAATAGAACTACCTTCTTTTTCATATGCAGAATCGTAAGCAGGTAGACTTATTGTCTGTTACCTTGAATGTACATACTTTTCACTTCACAAAGAGGACAGACACTACCAGGAGTATCTTATTCAAATGTTCCATTCGAAGATAATCTTTTGACAGCATTTCAGATGTCCGACAGTTTACGCACGTGAGTAATTGGGTTAACGACCGCCGAGATCCGTGCTGGTTCTGCAGTTCCCTCTATTCCAATTCCTTCTTGCACCACACGGGATCCTAGGCACTTGGTTTCTCTCTTGCTCAGTCTTCTACGATTGCCAAATTAGATATGTAGTAGCATTGAAAGTGCAATGGGAAATCCACAGTTAACTGCAGAGGAGAGAGCAGATAGGTGGATAAAGTACATTGAAGTCCTCTATGGAGGGGAACACTTGTCTGATTACATGACAGAAGAGGAAACAGGAGTTGATATAAAAGAGATAGAGGATCCACGTGGGAAGGGGCAGTCAGAATTTAAAAGAGATTTGGACGACTTGTAATCGAATAAGGTAGAAGAACTTCTAAAATCATCGAGGGAAGTGGAAACAAAATGACTATTCACGTTGCTGTGTAGAAAGTGAGGGTTGACGACATGCCACATGACTTACGGAGAAACATCGCCCGCACAATTCTGAAGATTCCAAGAGCCACCAAGTGCAAGAATTAAAGTTGCTAACAAGAATAATACACAGAAGAATGAAAAAGGAAACTGAGGATGTGATATTACGATCAGTTTTGCTTTACGAAAGGTAAAGGCACCAGGGAGCTATTTCTGACGCGGTTGATAATGGAAGCAAGGCTAAAGAAAAATCAAAAGGTCGATTTGGGCAAGATGTTCGAAATTCTCATACAAATAGGGGTAAGCAATAGGGAAAAATCGGTAATGTATAATATATGTTAAGTCTGCAGGCTTTCGTGACCGTTGTCACTGAAGTTAAAATCTTGTCAGTACAAGTCATATTTCCTCAGACATTCGACGTTTTGACCCCTCTGCTGGGATCTTCTTCAGGATATTCTAGTGACACTGTAGTCTGAGCCCTATTAGAGACTAGCGTCGCCTTCGCTTATGAAAAGAGTTTTTCTGCAATTGTGCTCGGAAAGTGGGATTGTTGGTTAAAAATCTTGGGCTACTCCAGGTGGGCCATCGTAATTGGATAGTAAGAGAACTTTCCCCATTCTAATCCCGAAGAATGGCGTTACTGGCTAAAACTCCTGTGGCTACCATTGGTGGGACAACGTCATATGTTAGAATGGGTTTTCTTGCCACACTTATCCTGGAGAAGAGTTATTGATCGGAATTCTTCCTACTGCTGTTGGTTGGCCCATATCATTGGCTGTATGTGAAATGGGCAGACCATGATAGGCGGAATGGTTATCAAAAAAATTATTGTCCGCAGAACTTGCTACCGGAGCATTGTTTGTATTGCTCGCACGCTGCGAGCACTTGATAGCTTCCTTGATGGAGATGGGCCATGACGCCAGGAGTGTATATCCCACCACTCTATTGAAGTTACATGGGTTCTCATAATTTTCGATTGGTTCTCGAACTTTTTTTCTCTAAATATTGGTTCCCTTAGGAAGCACATGTACGTTACTGAAATCGACGTCGAGGCCACATTTCTTGTGATGTTCCGCTACCACCGATTTCATACTTCGTCTCAGCCACATGTGTTGTTTGTGTTTCTTCATACGTTCTGTAACAGTCCTTCCTGCTTCGCCCACATACACCTTGCTGCAGCCACACATTATTTGATAGACCCATCAATGTGGAGGCAATCAGGTGCAACCTGCAACTGCAACATGAGGTTGAATCACTCGCTTACTCCTGTCCACTGGACCACACAGGATGCTACCGCACCTGCAGCCCCGTGAATTGACGACATGACCACCAGCTGTCGAGCCATGCACAGGTGTCCTTTTGGGTCATGCAAGCATGAGGCGGCGGCATCCCTTTCAAACTTGACACCTGAGAAATTCCTATCCAAATATGTGTTCACCTGGGCAATGTTGCTGGCACGATGACGCATAGCTGCTGTACAGGTCCAATCCTGAGAGAGATGTTTGTATGGCAGCTAATAGGTTCTCAATGTTACAGGTCGTACTGTAGAAATCTGTTCGAGAATAACATTGAGTGCTTTCTTCCTAGCAATCCTAATGGGACAGCCCATTTGCCACTAAATTTACCTGTCAAACTGCTGTAGGTATGGGTGCACCATCTGCCATTGTTTTCTGCAGTGGCAAAAATCTATATTTTTTTACAGATCGCCATATTGAAATGACAGTTAAGCCCTGCAAAAGTGCCCTATATATCGTTAAATACGGAAAGACACTTACTCAATTACACTACTCTGCAATTGAGGATGGGCGTGAAAAGTGGACAGGAGCAAAGACCTAATTGTAGAGCGACTCACCCTCACAGACGCTGCACAGGGTGCTTCCCAGAATAGCACAGGGTGGATTGTCCCTAGCGATGCTAATGGGATTTCAAGCTGCATCTTGTTGTGCACATGTGCTTACCTGCCCAGCGTGAATGATGCAACACTGCAAAATGTGTGCATATAGCTACACACCGTCGCAAGTACATACTGATGTCACATTGCTACATAAGATAAGAACCAAGTCGAGCTCTTGGAAATTGTATAGTGTCCCAGAAATAGTTAACGGTCTTTTTCGTGATGTCTCAGCTTGTCTGCATGGAAATTCTTGCCCTAACAGAAGCTGTTTACGAAAATAGCGCAGAATAACATCTAATGCATTCTTCCTCAGGGCCCTAACGTGGCACCCTGTCCATCACGTGTTATCCTTTCTGCTTTCAACATACACAAGCGTTGTGATTGCCATGTAGAGACTCCTGTACCCCAGCACAAAGAATGTCTTGTGAATGAATGGACCATTATGATTGCTTCTTAATGAATTTACTTGCCACATTACTGATACTGCCAGTGTCGAAGCAATACCCGCCAATTTATCTACACACGGGACTTTCAGTGGTGAAAAACTATTTTTCTCATTCAGTCAAACCCTGCAAAGTGGCCTACTGATCATTAAATACGGAAACACACTTACTCAATTACACCACTCTGCCGCTGAGTGCAGGAGCTTGAATATTAGAGCGTGAAACCGATCTCCAACAAAGCAATATACGACTTCATACAGTGTCGGTGTAGTAAACATAAAATTTGCATCCTGCGCCATACAAAATCGCACCTTTTACATGATTCATATAGCTTTCGACACTCAGACACTCGTACATAGACCACAAAGACAGACAGCATAAGTACATGCACCATAGGTATATTCCCCACTGCACTAGGTATTTCCTGTGAGATTGGGTGGTCATCCACTCCAGAAACGTGACCAAAATGCCCTCAGTGGACCAAGGTCACTATCAGAATTGTTCTTCAGATTCGCGGTCGGTGCAAACGCTTTACAGCTCCTGGTCCCAATCTGCTTGCTTGCTTGCTTTTCTACATACATCCCCATTCTCTGAGGTTACAAAAACACATGTATTTTCACATGGTCTTACAGAATATTATACCATTTATGCAATACTTTTCGATATCAAGCACATAGCAATATCGCTCACACAACATAATTCCAAAGATATACACTGGAAATTATTTCTTTACAAATGTGAAACCTTAGCGAGGTGGAGCATGCTGTAAACCACTGAGTAACTATCCCATCTACGAAGACCCTTACATGAAATCACGAAAAAAAATAGAGCAAACTGATATTTCCACTTGCAAATACCAATGTCAGTGATGTAACATATTCCAAATCATACTTATGATTTACAAAGTCAACTAAGGTATTTCTCATGTGTGGAGAACCAGAAAAAATGTCTTCCACCTGCTAGATGCACACCAGAATCGGTGTTCCCTCAACCAAATAAAGGCGCAAAATGTGCAGAAGCAGTGAACCGGACAATTTTCATGGAAGGGAATAATAGTCCAGTGTAAACACACATCCATGCTGAATCTTCTCAAATTTCCACATGATCACAAAATCCGGCCAACACATACTAAGTAGTAGTCCGCTATTCGCCCGTCTAGAGGTCGACACAGTTAAGTTTGCTACATTTCGACACCCCAACAAGCATCTCCATTCTGACAGCTCCTGCCAGTAATGGGAAACATGAATCATTCCTGACACAGGCCACTGCCAGTGCGCCACGCACCCCTAGACAGAATTATTCTAGGGAATCAGTTGCAAAAGTATTTGATCGCTATACTTACAGTTAAATGTGTAAGCGGGCTGTTTAGGTTTTTATGTTGGTAACGCTTTGTAGCGCTCTGTATGAAAATCACTGACTGTGCTGGGTGCAGTCTGTGTCTGGTTTGCGTTGTTGGAATGTTCGCTAGTGCAGTTGGGCAGAATTTGTTTAATTGGATGACACAAATATATATATATATATATATATATATATATATATATATATATATATATAACTCTATTAAGGAAAATTCATTGTTTGTTCTCGATCAAAACCTTACATTTGCTAACGATGCCTATCAGTAGTTAAAGCCTTCAGTAGTTATAATCTTTTATTTAGCTGCCAGTATTAGCGCTCACACTATTGCAGTAGTTGGAGTAACGAAGATTTTTATGAGGTAACTGATTCATGAAAGGTATAGATTGCTGTTAGTCAGGGCCATTCTTTTGTAGGGACTACTGAAAGTCAGACTGAGTTGCACTAAGGACATTGTGTGTCAGTTTAGTGATGATCAGAATAAGTAAAGAGAAAACTGTTTGAGTACGTTGAGTTTTGCTCAGCTGTTTGAAAATCAAATAACGTAAAAGTTTACCAGCACAGTCATTCATAATTTTTCAAGGGGATGTTTCAAATGTTATGATGATGGTCTCAATTGAACGACATTCAACATTGAGCAAAGTATCAGAAATACATCTTGCTGACAGCTGTGGCTATGGAAATAGAATATATACACCATTCTTATGACCTAACATAATCTTCCCTTTACTATAATAGTATTCCACGTCAAATCCATACATTCCTTATGACTAGACATAGTCATTTCCTTTGGACATGTCGGCACACAAGCACATGCTTTATAAGCCTGATGCTCAAGATGAGCGTATCACGCATCCTCTACTACTAAGTATAATACTTCTCCTGTAAAAGATTTCAGACGATACGAAATAATACTGAGAGAAAATCAGCGATGTGTGAACATGTATCAAAGTTTTTCTTGCGAGTGCTGCCACTATGTCTTAGAAAGAGGGGCGTAATCGTCTTACAGACCTCCAGATGTTAAAAAACCCGATAGCAGCAACTACTGTATGCTCCCGTCACAAGCAATCTCCTCCCACTGGTCGATCCAGCTTCGGACATAGAACACATCTGCAGATGAAAGGCGAGGTTGGTCCATCTGCAAGCCCTATCCCAGATAAGATGTGTGGTGGATCCACCTCTGAATATCGGTCTGGATACATAGTGCGTGACAGATCCCACTTGAACGCTAACTAGGATGTCGCATATTGTTGATCTACATCCCAACATCGCTCCTTACATTGTGTGTGGCGGATCCACCTTCAAACCCTATCCCGGACGTGTCACAATGTGGATCCACATCCCAACATCACTCCAGATACAACGCGTGGTGGATCCACACTCAAACGCTATCCTGGGACTACTGAGGGTCCTGGGAGCCATACAAGACACAGTCACATACAGAGACATACTGAAAACAGAGCAGTTGCTCTGCAAATGTGGACTATGCGGAGTGGAGGCACTGGATACAATCGAGTATAGTGCTGTACTATGCCTCCCAATCAGTGCATTTGTGCTAGGTGTTGGCAGCTATACTACATTTGCAAGCAATTTTAGATCACGGAACAAGAAGTTATGTCATGATTGCGAAGGTAGAACTGAGATAAGAAAATTGATAGAACTGTGGAAAATTTGTATAAATTGAGGGAATATACACCGAAATGCGGGGAAATTGACGAAGTACTTGTTTGTCTTCTAGTTGATGCAGAACAATACTTGTTCATGCGAAGAAATATGTGACAACAAGAGGAATCTGAGAAAACGTCAATATGGAAGAGAAAGAAGCCAGGGAAACAGTCACTTTTTTTACATCGAGGCAGCATTCTACTGTATGCCTATTGAGGTAACAGTGATATACGCTCGTTGACTACTGTATTTGACGATTTTTAGGAAGACAGTGAACCATCTGTGTCTAAACTTATTTTCATCTGCGTTAAAAGGTGCCATAGAGTGGATGGAGTGGTCGGTTCAGATGGCAGACTGCTGATGCATTCTAGAGCGAGAAGGGGGGAGTTGCTGCAGATGAATTGTTCCTGATGTTCTGTCAAGATGCATCAGTTGTGTGACATAGCCTGCATTCGACGTCCATACAACCGCATGTTCTGCGTGGGTATTAGAGCAGTATCTACTTGTGATACTGTGTGGGTTATCAGAGGACATCCATCTCATGGGTGATGAAACGTGACATATTCCTCTAAACTCTATTACCCTGTTGCATCTTTGGTGTAAAATCGATACTTCAGTTTCATAACTAAGATGATTCTAAGTTAGCAATAGGTGTTTGTGAGACACTGCAATCCCCATGTATACACCTGCTTGACAGATGTGCTGTTTACAGAGTTAGTGGTGGTATGACTTGTAATTTCACATGTCAAATGCCACTGCTATGCATTTATTTGTTTCCTTCTAAGAGGTATTCTCCTTTACTAATGATCATGTTATATAGGACTGATGCGGGCATAATATAATTTCTGAACTGTAGGCGGATGTAAACAGTGGATGCTATACATCTCTGGAAAGCTGCATTGTGCACGTATATCACACAGAATCAATATTTTAAGGATGTAGTTTTTCCATTTTACGGATTGTTACCATAGTTTACCATAGAGAAACCAGCAAGAAGGATTTATGTCATTCGCTGGAAATATATTTCTTACATTGGAATATTAACAAAGTTAGATTCCGTACGACTAATAGGTCAGAAACTGAAGTGATCTAACATTATAGCCCATTTTAAGTGTGGATCCTTGTAGTCTTAGGAGTGCGTTTATGTTCTCTCTTACCAGTACCGTCTAGGTACTGATCACAGACTATAGAACAATAATAAAATTTGATAGCGTGGTTGATTTTCATAAAAATGCTTCGAACTCCATCCACCTAGAGCTCCAGCAAGCACAAAAACCAGTCATTTCCTGTTCTTCTTAACCATCTTCTATTATCGATAAGGGGTGCTAACTTCCTCAACATGGGCGCATCTGGAGAAATCTTGTGTACTTGGATGGGCAAGGACTCGTCTGCCTCCACTCATTCATGAAACACGGAATGTGACTGTCTACTTCTGGTCAGGTGCAGATTGAATTTGTAACGGTGCTGCAGAGCAGGCTGGTCAGAGAGACTGCAAGGGGGTATTTAAGTATCTAATTTTATCCAAAGACTGCGAGAATGCTCTGTGAATTCCATCAGCGTAGATCGTAAATTATGCACTATGCTCGAAGTGCTAGAAATATGGAGAGTGCTGTCTGATATACTTTTATGATGTATGTGTTCCAGAATTAGCCATGAATGGATGTACTGCACAGTCTTCTATCTACATTCTCAATGATACTCGCAAAATAGAGAAGCAGTGGATTAGCTACGATACTGAAATTGGGAAACATGCTGTCACATCGTTGGTTGGTGTTGAAAGTGCTTTAAAATCAACTGTGATCCTTATTACAAGGGTTGGAACTTAAATAATTCAACTATTTATTCACAACCGACACAAAAGAGTTACATGTTTGCATCTTTTACTGTCCTTCAAAGTAGTCATCAGCGTTGTGCAGAACCCATTGCCAGCGATGTGGAAGGCGTAGTACACTGTTAGCAGAGCCTGTTCTGTTGATGGTGCGAATGAAGCTGTCTACTGTCTGTCGAACTGGAACAGTTCTGAAGCGAAAGCCCCGAAGTGGTTTCTTCATCTTCAGAATCAAACCAAAGTCACAAGACTTAGGTCTGGGGAGTATGGTGGATGGTACAGTACTTACCATTCCCATCGGCCGAACAGAGCAGCCACAGCTTGTGCTGTATGTGCCTGCGCATTGTCATGCAAGGTGATGGGTGACTTGCACAGAAAGTGTCACTGCTTCTTTCGCAAAGCTGGTTGCAGGTGATGCTCAAAAAATGAACAGTAGTACTGTGCCTTGACGGTCTGCCGTGGAGGAAAGAAATGCATTAGAATAACACCATCACAGTCGTACACGAGAATCACCATAACCTTAGACTGCTCCATTCGCACCATCAACAGAAAGGCTCTGCTAAAGGTATACTACGACTTCCACAATGCTTGAAATGGGTTTTACACAACGCTGGTGACTACTTTGAAGAACAGTAACAGGTGCAAACATGCAATTCTTTTGTATTGGTTGTGAATAAATAGTTGCCACTATTTAAGTTCCAACCCTCATATTACAGTATATCAACAGTGCCTTTTCCATCCCATTCATCCACTGGTACTCTGTTGGTTACCATGTAATGATTGACTGACATCGCTTGTTTGACATGGATAAAGAGTTTTGGTGGAAGGGCCACACCATTTGGGGATGGCTAGCGCTGAAACAGTGACTGCATACATGGCTGCAATATGAGGAATCAGTTGAAATGGGGCGTGGAGCCATCAGCTATTCTGTCACTGTGACAGATATGTTTGAATGTAGAGGTCTTCAATCACCTTTGGACAGCAGTTAGGAAACTCTCCGCAACGCCGCCAAACTCTTCCAATTTCCCTATTTTGTTACTGTCTATTATTTAAAATCATCCACTGTGTGTCGTGTATTATGGTAACAATGCGGCGTCTAGTTTTCTGTGAGAGGTAATGGATCAGAACGTGTTAAAGTCAACTTATAACCTGACACAGACCTCGAAGTCGTGGCGGAAGAAACAAAATATATGGCAGTGTACAAAGCGTGTTACAGCAGATGAAAACAATATTTCAAACAACGGCACAGGGTCACAGGGAGCGAATCTCGCGAACTACAACATAGTCTGTGGGATACTGTCATCTTCCTACAGTACAGGTAATGAAACTTTAAACTGGTCTGTTCAGTGGATCAATACATGTATCTTTAATAGGATCGTCACATTTGCTCAATGCCAGCATGTATACGGTATTTGTTTTCGATATATGGGAAGAGAGAGATGTGGTAAAAATCTTATCAATTTCCCTATCAGAAGAAGTTAGTGGAGCATTTATGGTTTGTAGTACTTTTTTTTTTTTTTTTTTTTTTTGTTGGATGGTACAGATTAACAAAGATAGAATGTTGGAGTGATAGACGTGAATGAGCCTTGAGGTATGTGGATCTGTAGTACATGTTTGGGGTTTGGAGAAGCATCACAATGCAGTAGCAAAATTCATGTCCTTCCCCGCCCCCCCCCCCCCCCAGCCCCCCACCAGTTTCTGTACTGTCTTTTATACTACCTTGTGTTGCAGGAGCAGGCTTTGTTTGGCGCTTACCTTACACATCATGCATAGTTGGCAGATGCAGTCCTGGCACAGTAACTCAGCTTAGCCTGTTCCTACATGGTTTGCAGAAGGTGATAGATATAGTTTCCTCCGACATATACTCAGTTCCGACTTAATTAGAATGATCACATGTGCAAGGCTGCAGGGATGGTAGTGCAGGGTCTGAGGGACAGTTGCAAGATGCATAGGGACTACCGAAAACCACTTTGGAATTTTACTGTAGCAGATAGGTTCGAGAAAGGTAACTCGATTCGAGATATGAGAGACTAAGAATATGATTCACTTGTGGGTGTAATCATTAAAGGACTTCTCCATCGGATAAAACACAGGTATGTGGTTGAATGGAAAGACTGGATTCGAAATCATAGACATCATTTTTACTGAAAGCGTAGCACTAGAGATCTAAAAAGCTAGTGCACATTTCTTACGATCTCAATCAGTACATCATCTACTGCTCTTTGTGATCCATCTCAATCAACCATCGCCTATAGCTCTGTGGATATATCGCAGAACCTCTGACATGGCATCATGACAGAATGTGTTACAAATACTGGAGAATTATCTAGCAGCAGCGTAAGGGAGTTGCAAGTACCAGTTTCATACCATGCCCCTTAGTTGAATCACTTTCAAGATTCGGTAATTTTAATAGGAGGGTGCACTATCATAAATGGTTCAAATAGCTCTGAGCACTATGGGACTTGACATCTGTGGTCATCAGTCCCCGAGAACTTAGAACTACTTAAACTTAACTAACCCAAGGACATCACACACATCCATGCCCGAGGCAGGATTCGAACCTTTGAACGGAGCGGTGACGCGGTTCCAGACTGAAGCGCCTAGAACCGCACGGTCACACCAGCCGGCAGGGTGCACTGTCGCCAGTGTGTAACAGCACTGCTGGTCTGATAATATACACTCCTACGAGAACCGCCTATACTCTATGTCATGACATTTGTCCGCAAAAAACACGTCATTCGGAGGTAATACCATACCTCGATTTATAAAGCCGGTATAGTTTTTAACATGGAAACTTGTGTGCACCAGTAAGACCAAGGACGCATGCGACAGTGACATACGGGAGTTATTGCGATCAGGTTTTTTAACATATGGTGGTTTGTAAGACGCTTACTCCTCTCTTTCTAACATACAGTGGTAGCAGCCACAAGAAAAACTTATGAGACATGTTCACACATCGCTGATTTTCTCTCAGTATTATTTGATACCTTCTGAAATCTTTTATTGGCGATGTATTATACTTAGTAGGAGGGGATGCATGATATGTTCACCTTGAGCATCAGGCTTATAAAGTATGTCTCTGTGTTTCGACGTGTGCAGGGAAAATGACTATGTTGAATCGTAAGGAATATGTGGATTTGATGTGGAGTACTATGATACCAAAGGGAAGAGTATGTTAGGTCTTAAGAATGGTACAGATATTCTATTTCCAGAGCTATAGCTGTCAGCAGGGTGTATTCCTGATACGTCGCTCATTGTCGAATGTCGTTCAACTGAGAGCGCGATCGTTAGTCAGACATCTTTCATGATCACGTGGAAATTTGAGAATATTCAGAATGGATGTGTGTTTGCGCTCGATCATTCTTCCCTCCCATGTAAATTGTCTGGTTGTCTGCTTCTACACATTTCGCGCCTCTATTTAGTTGATGGAACATCGATTGTGGTGTGTGGATCAAGCATGTAGAAGACATGTTTGCTGGTTCTCTACACATGAGAAACACCTTAGTTGTTTTTGTAAATCATAAGGATGATTTGGAATCTGATCAATCACCGATTTTGGTATTTGCGAGTGGAAATATCAGTTTGCTCAATTTTTTTTTTTTCCGAGTTTTCATGTGGAGGTTTTCACAGACGGGATAAATTTCTAGTTACTCAATGGTTTTGGTTTTGTAGAGAGATAATTTCCGGTCTATATCTTTGGAATTCTGTTGCGTGAGTGATATTGGTATGTGTTTGATATCGAAAAGTATCGCCTAAATGGTATAATATTCTGGCTTGTCTTCTGAAAATACATGCGTTCTTGTAATTCCAGAGTGTAGAGATGTGTGTAGTAAATCGAGCGAGCAAGCAGGTTGGTACCAGAAGCTGTAACTCATTTATGCCGACCCCGATTTTGTTGAACAATTCCGATAGTGACCTCTGTCCACTAAGGGCACTCTGGTCACACGTCGGTAGTGGATGACCATGCGATCTCGCAGGAAATATCTAGTGCAATGAGGAGTATTCCTATGGAGCATTGTAACCTCCCCACGAAATTTAGTAAATAATAATGATGAATAAGATTCTAATTTTTGTGTAACCTCAGAACAAAATTGTTTCCCATTTATAACTTCCCAACAGAAATTCATTCACATTTAACCTCCACACAAAATTGGTTTCCCATTTACTGTACCCACAAAATACTTTCCTCATTTAATGTAAGCTCGAAACAGAAAAATTCCTAAACCTCGTAATAAAAAATAAATTCAGTAACCTGGTAAATTTTGGACGATAGCAGTGCTGCGTCATGGCCCTGTAAGATCATTCTGAATAAAAAAGCAAAAACTCTTACCTCAGTAAGGTCGCCAACTATCTGCTCTTACAATAACCTTTTCCAGCACAGATCTGTGCAATGCTGGCCGATAGATTTGTGATTTATGATGGGAAGCAACTGATTTTTCTTTTGCAACAATTGGAATGATCATGGATTGGAGAAATTAGTAAATTATTTAAATTAAAATGAATGCTTGTAAAAAATAATTACTTTATATCACAAAGATTATTATTAGGACATTTTTAAAACATTTACATCAGAGTTCACATAACATTACTAGATATGCGTGCGGCTGCTTTTTACCTTATACAATAATACTCAGGCTCCGGCATCGCTGCACCGCGACCGGCCAGCCAACACGATACACCAGACCAGACCAGAGCAGACTCCACACAAGCACAGACTAGCGCAGACTAGCGACAACTTACTGCTACAGCTACACAGTTCGTACTGAGTCAACACTGCTCTCTGGTCAGCGATTCTCTTATACCTTGCATATCGCAGGCAGCACATGAGCAATACATTGAAATTACATCTGCTCGGACCTCTTACATAAAATTACATGTGTATTACATCTGCTAGGACCTCTTGCATAAAATTACATCTGCTCGGACCTCTTACATAACCCTCCACTGGGAGGGGGTGGGGGGGGGGGGCAAAAATTTGGCAACGATGGTGAGTCAATTGGACTTCCCATGATCAACAAATTTTTCTTAATTAACTAAGTTTACAGTCACAGAGTATATACGTATTTATATATAAGTGCAGAACATGAAATAAAATAGAGTGCACACGCAATGAGTACAGAACATATCAAGAAATCACAAAATGTATACACAATGAGTACAAAACATATTAACAAATGACATAAAATGCATACACACTGTATACCTTTTTACCATTTTACAAGAACTAGGATAGGAAAGGGAAGGATTGCATCATGGTTGTAGCACAGTAGGTTGCACATAGCTGCACTGAAAGTCCATATCTTTCTACAGAAGCACAACGCCAAGTGAGACAATCTGAAGTTCTCTTCCCTGAAGTATTAATCAGTGTAGCCAAGACACTGAAATGTCGTATTAATATTCAATGTTATCATTTTGGTAGTACATTAGGTACACCAAACAGTGGGACCATAATAACACCTCCATTGTTCAAGGTGGTGGACACCGTGATGTGTCAACACCACACTCTTTCGCCAACGTAGAATTAGTGCAAAATCCAAATATAGTGCTCCACGATCATGAGGATGGACAGGACAAACGGAAATTGCATGTAGGTCAGAAGGTGAAGGACATTAAGTCTTATACTAGTCATAATTGAGAATTACACTAGCCTATCAACTGATTTGAGTAATTGTTGGCACTCATTGCCTAGTTACTAAACATTTCTGTACTATGTATAGAGTATTACAGAACAGTATTCATAAGTCGTCTGATTACACTAAATATTGGCACTCATTGGCCAGTTACAAATCATATTTATGCATTGTTCAGAAGTCATCATTCAAAGCAAGAGTTAATTAATGGCATACCATTTACATAAATCATCTAGTTATAGTAATCATTGGCACTCATTCGCCAGTTACAAACCATTTTTATGCATAATTTAGAAGTCATCATTCGAAACAAAAGTTAATTAATGGCATAATATTTACATAATTCAACTAATTATAGTAATCATTGGCACTCATTGGCCAGTTACAATCCATTTTTATGCCTTGTTCAGAAGTCATCATTCAAAACAAGGGTTAATGAGTGTAGCATTAAGTTACTGGTATTCATATATGATAGCATGTAAGTGATATAATTCAAATTTAAAAAAAAAAAGAAACAGTGGCATTCATTGGCCAGTTACTCAACATATAGCAAGTACTGAATATTACAAAACATTTTTCATCATTCGAGTGACATACGACATATGTAAAATAATTGTTGGCACTCATTGTCCAGTTACAAACCATCAGAAGTCATCATTTAAAATGAGAGTTAATTATTAGCATATCATTTATAGAGTATAACCAAAATATTATTTACAGAAATTTTTGGCATAGCATGTATGCATTATTACAAAATATCATTCAGTATTACTCAGAACTCATCATTCAAGAGACATAGGACATATTTAAAATGTAACACACTGTAACTATTACTCAAGGTCTGTGGTTAGAAAACATCATTCAGTATTACTCAGAACTCATCATTTCAGTGACATAAGACATATTTAAAATGCAGCACACTGTAACTATTATTCAAGGTCTATTTTTTTGTGCTAGCAATGCATTGCGTTGGGATCGATAATTAATTACTGGGGGATGAAAATATTTGCTTTTGACTTACTGCTGCAAATAAGGATTAGTAACGTCATTCGTCATGAGTCAGCTGTAGCAAGGTTATGAAACAAGTAGAGTATATGTGATCACATTCATGAATGACACACACAAATGGGTAAAAACAATGCAAGTACTAGAACAGGTTTAATGACTAACTGCTTATAGCACATTAATTTCATGAATAGCTTCTCCTAGAAAAAATACAAAATGGATCATTAAGCTGAAAGAAGAAACGCATATTACGCTGAAAAGTAGTGAACTTCGAATTAACAAGTAATGAAACGTGTACTCAATATGTGTGTACTCTAGCTGTCATTTCCAAAACATTCAGTCATTATACCATGCGACATAAGACATACTGTGAAAACGAACTGCAACAAATACTTAAATAACTACATAGAATCTCTTAAATAATAGTAAACATATAAACTTCATCATTATTCTTATCTGCAAAGAAAAACTTCATTATTCATATTAGCATATTCTTCATATAACTATTCATCACCATTCATTATCATCTGCAAAAAGACACTTCATTATTCATATTACCATTTACTTCATACAACTATTCATAGTATAGAGTTTCTTATTTCTTGCATATTTCATCACTAAAACTAAGATGTGTAGTTCTGTCTGACAGCCTGCATCAATCGCCTCGTATTCTGAAAGAAAAAATTATTTAAGACTGCTATCATACGATGTGTATAGTATATTCTCGTTAGTATTTGTTAATTCTGATCCATTTACTCTTCGTGACGAGGTATTGCATCTTCTTTCGTTCATTCCGAAGGTGAAATTCCCATTTCATAGTAACCCACTGTGGTTTGTTTAATTTATTTCTTTTACACGTTATTGCTTTCTGAAAATGATGAATAAGGATTAATATCTTGCATTTAAATCATATACCCATTAAATAAAAACTGGTTTCTAGTGATATAATTAAGCATACAGCATAGCGTGACAGGAAACGTATTATGTCAAAAATATAGACAGTATTCAGGTGCAAAAATGTACACAGAGTACCATAATGTAGTAGCAAAAAAAAAAAAAAAAAAAAAAAAAAAAAAAAAATTGTAAAATAGTCACGATGTTGAGATATCATAAGGCAAAATGTCAAAGTCAACTGGTGTTTGTTATATCTTAAAGATTTCGTAGAGCATACAATCAAAACAGGAAAACAATCATACATACATGAAAAATGGAAAATGTGCACGGTCTGATATACACTCCTGGAAATTGAAATAAGAACACCGTGAATTCATTGTCCCAGGAAGGGGAAACTTTATTGACACATTCCTGGGGTCAGATACATCACATGATCACACTGACAGAACCACAGGCACATAGACACAGGCAACAGAGCATGCACAATGTCGGCACTAGTACAGTGTATATCCACCTTTCGCAGCAATGCAGGCTGCTATTCTCCCATGGAGACGATCGTAGAGATGCTGGATGTAGTCCTGTGGAACGGCTTGCCATGCCATTTCCACCTGGCGCCTCAGTTGGACCAGCGTTCGTGCTGGACGTGCAGACCGCGTGAGACGACGCTTCATCCAGTCTCAAACATGCTCAATGGGGGACAGATCCGGAGATCTTGCTGGCCAGGGTAGTTGACTTACACCTTCTAGAGCACGTTGAGTGGCACGGGATACATGCGGATGTGCATTGTCCTGTTGGAACAGCAAGTTCCCTTGCTGGTCTAGGAATGGTAGAACGATGGGTTCGATGACGGTTTGGATGTACCGTGCACTATTCAGTGTCCCCTCGACGATCACCAGTGGTGTACGGCCAGTGTAGGAGATCGCTCCCCACACCATGATGCCGGGTGTTGGCCCTGTGTGCCTCGGTCGTATGCAGTCCTGATTGTGGCGCTCACCTGCACGGCGCCAAACACGCATACAACCATCATTGGCACCAAGGCAGAAGCGACTCTCATCGTTGAAGACGACACGTCTCCATTCGTCCCTCCATTCACGCCTGTCGCGTCACCACTGGAGGTGGGCTGCACGATGTTGGGGCGTGAGCGGAAGACGGCCTAATGGTGTGCGGGACCGTAGCCCAGCTTCATGGAGACGGTTGCGAATGGTCCTCGCCGATACCCCAGGAGCAACAGTGTCCCTAATTTGCTGGGAAGTGGCGGTGCGGTCCCCTACGGCACTGCGTAGGATCCTACGGTCTTGGCGTGCATCCGTGCGTCGCTGCGGTCCGGTCCCAGGTCGACGGGCACGTGCACCTTCCGCCGACCACTGGCGACAACATCGATGTACTGTGGAGACCTCATGCCCCACGTGTTGAGCAATTCGGCGGTACGTCCACCCGGCCTCGCGCATGCCCACTATACGCCCTCGCTCAAAGTCCGTCAACTGCACATATGGTTCACGTCCACGCTGTCGTGGCATGCTACCAGTGTTAAAGACTGCGATGGAGCTCCGTATGCCACGGCAAACTGGCTGACACTGACGGCGGCGGTGCACAAATGCTGCGCAGCTAGCGCCATTCGACGGCCAACACCGCGGTTCCTGGTGTGTCCGCTGTGCCGTGCGTGTGATCATTGCTTGTACAGCCCTCCCGCAGTGTCCGGAGCAAGTATGGTGGGTCTGACACACCGGTGTCAATGTGTTCTTTTTTCCACTTCCAGGAGTGTATAACGACAAGAAAAGCGACCTGCTAACCTTACCTTGCCGGGCACTTGCCAAGAAAAAATATGATAATCATCAGTAAGTAGTCACATAAATATAATTGCTTAAGTGGTCATATAAAAATCAGGAAATGGCATTACAGCGTGATAAATCATAAAGTACGTTCATTCAATAAAGGGTTTAATATTGGAGACATGGTGATTGCCTTTGCTTTTTCTGGTTCTCAAAGTTTCGACGTGTACTACATTGGGGTGAGGAATGCTGCGAATTCGATATGGACCTGCGTATAGAAGCTCAAATTTACTGCATCTATTCATTCCTCTGTTGGATGGATAGTGTGTACGTACTAATATCTTCTGTCCAATGTGAAAGTCACGGCGTGTACAAACCTGTTTTTGCTGTCTTCTCCGGCGCTCTGCGGCACGTTTGAAGTTGTTGAGTGCAATGTCAATTATTTCATGGTGTCGTAGTCGACGAGAGGTAGGAAAGGATACTAATTCTTTAATTTTGTTACGTAGTTCAACATTTTTCAGTATAACAGTCGGAGATAGAATAGTAGATTCATTTGGTGGGAATTAATTACATCCGGGAATGAGAGTATGTGTGTGTCCCAATCAATATGTCTTTTATGGCAGTATATTCTACACAGTTTACCAATTTCTTTCATTAGTCGTTCACAAGGGTTCGAAGAAGAGTGATACTTGGATATATAGATCGGAGAAATGTTTTTTGTCCGCAGCATACATATCCATATAGCAGATCGAAACTGAGATCCATTGTCGGAAATTACTTTCAATACATGTCCTACTTGAAATGCTTTTTATAAATGCTTTCGAAACAGATTTAGCAGTAGCTTTGCGTAACGGAGTGAAGGTAACAAATTTCGAAGTGAGTTCAACAGCGACAAAGATGTAGCAAAAACCTCTGATAGTTCTGGGAATCCGACCAAAAATGTCTACAGCGGCCATGTGTCTCAATTTAACAGGTACAATGGGATGTAATGGAGGAATATGTAAAGTCGTGCCTGACTTAGCTTTCTGGCAGATTTTACATGACGCTAAAACTCGTCGAATACGTTTCTCCACGTTGGCAAAATAACAGTTCTGTCTCAGCATAAGAAAACATTATCTGGCTCCGTAATGTGCGTAACTTAAATGAGTGTACCAAATTAAGCTCGTCAGGAATGCATAGTAACCAGTTGCTGTCAGGGTGAGAACGGCAAAACAGAATGTTATTGCGTACAGTGTAATGGTTTCTGATGGTAACATTATTCCTATCTTGCCAAAGGTGTTTAATTTCTTTTCATACATTGTCTTTACTCTGCTCTTGTGCTATGTCTCGTCATGACGACGAAATGAAATTTTCAAATGCAACTTGTTGAATATACATGACGCTGAAATTTGCTTTGCAGAAGTTGGTTGCGATGTCTTGCTGATTGTTGCTGAGAGAACGGGATAGTGCGTCTGCTACAATATTTTGTGTACCGGGAATGTGAACAATTGTAAAATTAAATTCCTGTAAATAAAGTTTCCATCTGCTTAACCTGTCGTGTGTAAATTTTGCGGAAAGTAAAAACTGTATAGCTCTACGATCTGTTTAAACGGTAGTGTGTCTTCCATAAAGAAAATGCCTAAATCTCGTAAATGCCCATACAACACATAATGTTTCAAGTTCTGTAACAGAATAATTGCGTTCAGCAGGTGACAGAATGCGACTCGCAAAGGCGATGTTTTTAATTACTGTAGTACCATCTTCAATTTCCTGAAAAATGTGTACGCCTAAGGCGGTGTTAGAACTGCCGGTGGCAATGGAAAAATTTCTAGTAAGATCTGGATGTGATAAAAGCGGTGCATTCAACAAAGCTTCTTTCAGATTCACAAATTCAGAATGTGCTTGGCTATCCCAGGACCACATAGTGTTTTTACCCGTCAACTGGCATAATCTAGGGGTGTCTAAAGCAGAGTTATGAATAAATTTACGGAAAAGTTAATTAAACCCAAAAAGCTGCGTAATTGTTTCTTCGTCGTAGGAACAGTAGTGTCACGTAAAGCTTGAAGTTTTTCCGGGTCAGGCGCAATGCCTTCTGCTGAAATTACATGTCCAAGAAATTTTATAGAAGTTTTACCAAAGTGCGATTTCATAAGATTAACAGTGAGTCCTTGTGCACGAAAAGTTCGTAACAGTTGTTCAAGAATCAGATTGTGTTCAGACCAGTTAGCTTCTGCAATAAGAATGTCGTCTACATACGTTGTGATCCTGTCTTTTAGTTCTGTCGGAAGTATACTATTCAAACCGCGAATTAATGCTGCTGAAGAAATAGTTAAACCGAACGGTAATTTACAAAATTGATAACAGTCACCAAAACAGAGAAAAGCCGTGTACTTTCTGCAGTCCGGATGGAGCTGAATTTGCCAAAATCCAGATTTCAAATCTAATGTGGAATAAATAGCAGTACCATGAAATTTCTGTAGAAGTTCTTCTAGTGTCGGTGGGCGATCTGTTTCATTAATTGTAATGTCGTTGATGTGACGCGAATCAAGTACGAGACGAAGTGAACCATCCTTTTTCTTAACAATATGGAGTGGGTTTATGTACGGACTAACTGCCGGTTCAATAATTCCTTGGTCAAGCATAGCTTGCAATTCTTTCTTAATTTGTACTCTATGAATATACGGAATGGGATAATGTTTGGCTTTAAATGTGTCATGCTGTTTAACTTGAAATTCATACATAAAATTGGACATAGTACCAGGGACGTTGTCAAAAACTGGAGCTTGCTGTAAAAGGATTTTGCGTAGTTGCGTGCGTTCGTCTTCAGTATTTGCACTGCCCTGTTTAACTTTATCACAAATCATTTGCATAACGTCATAGTCGGCTTCGTCTGGAGTATTGTAGTTGTGAACATACGTATCTGTGAACAATGTGGAATGACAGTCTATGATACGTGATGCAGAAATGACCTCTGTACGATTAATTGTTTGTTCTTCTGCAGATAAAGAGTGCTGAAATTCTAAAGCCAGTTGTACATTTTCATCCTTTAACATTAAGTAGGAGTTTTGAAAGTCAATAATTGCGTCGTGTTGTACCAGAAAATTCGTACCTAAAATAACGTCTGTTGTCAATAAGGGAACAATCCAAAAGTTTGAGTGAAACGTATGACCTGCAATACAAAATGATAAATGTGTCTGTAATTTTACATCTACTCCTTTACCAGATACTGCTCCTTTTACTTTAATTTTGCCTAATGGTAACGTAAGATAGGTCTTCTCTTTGTTACATTCGTTGAAAGTTTCCTCATTTATAACTGACATAGGTGATCCAGAATCGATTACTGCTGAAAATTTGGATGATCCAATCCTTACTTCAATGACAGGGTGTGAAATCGTTTTTTGAACAACTGGTCTTTCCTGCAAAAGAGTGTCTCGGATGCCGTCAAAAGTAATAACATTTTCGTGAACAAGATTCTGCCTGTCAAAAGTATTGCTTGCGTTGCTGGAAGATGCAACCTGTACTGTATCTAGTCAAATTCTATCTGACGTGCTATTATTTGCGGGAGGATGCTGTGGCATTTCCACTATTTGTACTGTTCTGTTATTTCGTCCTGATGCATTAGGTTCGGGATGATACGGGCTGTCTGGTTCATTCATGATAATCTGTTGTTGCGGATGATTTTGCTGCTGGTAATACCGACTGTTATTAAACGTGCGCTGAAAACTGTACTCATTACTTTTACGTCTGTCATGATAGTCAGTTCTATACGGTGCATTGCGATATGAGTTGAAATGGTGTGTTTTCTGTACGTAGTGATTTCCTTGCTGCTGTGCGTTACTATTTGGTGTGGCCGACGCTATACGTGCAGGCGGCGTAACATTAAAGCTTGGTTGACCTTGCAGACTGCATTGTTGGTTAGGAATGCTAACCGGTTGGTTTTGTTGCTGTTCTTGGGAAAAACCTCTATTGTTACAAAAATGTGTTTGCTACTGCCGAAAATTTTGTACATACTGATGATTAAAATTGTGTCTGTTATTAAAGTTCTGGTGGTTGTCATTCCCGGACCGTCTGTTACCTTTGCTATTGAAATAGCGTGGCTGATCGTAATTACTATATGTTTGTTGGCCTTGGTTATGATGTGAAAAATTTTTGTTTATGAAGGAATAATCTGATTGCTGAACTTCTAAAAGCTGTAGCAGACCTCTAAATGCCGAAATATTTTCTTTCTGCTGTCCTGTTAAAAGTGATACTCTTAATGATCGTGATAATTTAGAAATACATAATTGGATAAGTGCAGATTCACTGTATGGCTCACTTAAGTACTGGTTTTGTTGGACCATGTGTTCAAAGAATTGCGTGACAGTGGGAAAATTTGAGTTCTCATAATTCGGTAAACTAATTAGTTGATCCTTGATTCCGCGCTGTGTCGTCTTCGACCAATACGCTGACAAAAAAGCATTCTGAAATTCTTCTACCGAATAGCATTGTCTCGCGATCAGTCTCATACGAGTTGCCGGTTCGCCTTCCAAAAAACTGCAAATAAATTCAAGTTTGTGTGTTACGGGCCAAGTTGGTGGAAAGACAAAGCTAAATTGTTGTATCCAATCCAAGGGGTGAATCTGTGTTCTGTCATTTTTAAATACTTTAAATTTTCTCACAGATAGAAAGTGCTTGTAATCAAAATTATCGTCTCTGTATATCTGAACAGGTTCAGGATTGTATGATAATCTGTTTGTCTGTGACTGTTCGGAATCTAAGTCACGTACTCTCTGTAAATTACCCATATTATACTGGCTGTGTGAGTCTGACAAATGTTCGGAAAGTGGCATATGCTGTGATGTGTTAAAGGCTGAAATATTTTTCATCTCCGTCACTTCGTGCTGTAAAGATGACAATTTTCTACGTAATGTATTATTGGATGAACCTATCTCACTGTTCGTCTGCTGTAAATTTTGGAATTCGGCTGTTTGATTAAACAAAACTGGTGACATATCGTCTGATTTGGTGTCATTATTACTTTCGATAACGTCAACAGGACTGGCCAATTCATCATATTTTTCAGTCAGTGCTTTTACCTGATCATCATTTTTAGTATCACAAGCATTAATTTGTTTTTGTATTTCACATGTGATTTTGTTCAATTTTTTAACTCCTGCTTTGATGGAATCGGGATCCTGTATTAGTTCTGATTGTTCAAGTCTGTCGGTCCCTATCTGAAAGTCTACTGAGTGTGTGTCTGTTATTGTTTTAAGATCAGAGATTTCATCATGTAATTCGGTGTTCAACTGTTTGATAGTATTAATTTCGTCTAATACTGTAGCGATATTGTTGTCTACGTATGTTTTTGCTTTCGTAAACAATTTACGCTTATCTTCGTGTCTCTGTGCAGTAACTGTTTCCATGACTTGTCGCTTTACTTTATTCTGTTCCTGTATAAATGTACGGTAACGCGTTTCACTGTTTTGTAGGTGGTGATTGAAACGTTCATCAATTTGGCTGTTCTGTTGGTCAAATTTCGCATCTACTTTCGCGTCCAGTGTGTGTGAAAGTTCTGCTGACATTAATTTAAACTCGTCGCGTAACTGTGTTGCGTTTTCAGAGCATTGTTTAGCGACTGCATTAATTTCGTCTCTAAGTCTTTTATTTGTGGCTGCATGTGTATTACTTAATTCTTGTGCCACACATCTAATTTCTTCACTACTGTTCCTAGCACAAGCTTTAATTTCCTCACGTAATTTTTCCTTAGTATCATGGCATTGCACGGCCATGGCTGTAATCTGTTCACTAAGCTGTTTGGAATTGTTGTCTAGTTTTTGATAAATTTCATTAATTTGTTGTTTGAGATTTTCACTAAGTTGTTTGTGATTGTTATCTTGTCCTTTCTTCGACTGTTTGGAATTGTTGTCTAGTTTTTAATTAAGTTCTTTGTAATTCTTGTCTTGTTCTTTCTTAGACTGTAGTAATACTGCCATAATTTGATTGAAGCCAAAATTACCTACTCTATTCTCTGTGCTGTTTAATGGCGTACCTGCAATTGTCACGTTTTCTGTAACCATTTGGTCATTCTGTAATTCTTGAAAAGGTTTGGCAATCAAATGTGCACTGTGGGTCACTACCTCAGAATCAAATAAATCTGACGTATTTTGACTACCTTGATCATCTTCGTGAGAAGAATTTATCTGTTCATAATTCAAATTTTGCAAACCGGGTGTGTCAAACTGGGCAGCGTTCATTGTATCAGAACGTGCCGCGTCATCAATTGTTACATTTACTCTGGACGTAATTGCATTTGTTTGCTCATCATTAGGATCAAAATCAATATTAGTGATCGGTACACACTGATTGTCTGTAAATGGAGGATAATCATTATTACACTGAGTGTCGCAAGTATTATCGGTCAAATTATTCGAGTCGGCTATTTCACTCATTGCACATCGCGATGTATGGTTAACAGTTTTTCGCGGCATTTTTCACAAATCAAACCTAAGCACAAAAATGAAGCAAAGACAAAGCAAAAAATGGAACAAACACAATTACAACAAAGAGCAATAAATAGCCGCTGATCTGTGAAAGAAAGAGTGACAAATAAGTAAATGCGTTGCGCCAGATGCAAACTACATTTAAGTAAATAAGAGCAGATATATGACTACTTTTCAGAGATTCACAAGAAAATACGATCCTGGCCGGTTGTCGCCAAGTGTAACCTCCCCACAAAATTTTATAAATAATAATAATGAAATCCCATTTATAACCTCCCTACAGAAATTCATTCACATTTAACTTCCACACAAAGTTTGTTTCCCATTTAATGTACCCACAAAATTCTTTTCTCATTTAATGTAAGCTCGAAACAGAAAAATTCCTAAACCTTGTAATGAAAAATAAATTCAGTATCCTGGTAAATTTTGGACGACAGAAGTGCTGCGTCATGGCCCTGTAGGATCATTCTGAATAAAAAGGCAAAAACTCTTACCTCAATAAAGTCGCCAACTATCTGCTCTTACAATAACCTTTTCCGGCACAGCTCTGTGCAATGCTGGCCGATAGATTTGTTATTTATGAAAGGAAGCAACTGATTTTTCTTTTGCAACAATCAAAATGATCATGGATTGGAGAAATTAGCAAATTCTTTAAATTAAAATGAATGCTTGTAAAAAAAATTACTTTATGTCACAAAAATGATTATTAGGACATTTTTAAAACATTTACATCGGAGTTCACATAACATTACTAGATATGCGCGAGGCTGCTTTTTACCTTATACAATAATACTCAGGCTCGGGCATCGCTGCACCGCGACTGGCCTGCCAACACGATACACCAGACCAGAGCAGAGCAGACTCCACACAAGCGCAGACTAGCGCAGACTAGTGACAACTTACTGCTACAGCTACACAGTTCGTACTTAGTCAACACTGCTCTCTGGTCAGCGATTCTCTTGTACCTTGCATATCGCAGGCAGCGCATGAGCAATACATCGAAATTACATCTTCTCGGACCTCTTACACAAAATTACATCTGTATTACATCTGCTCGGACCTCTTGCATAAAATTACATCTGCTCGGACCTCTTACAGCATGTAGGTATGCTGTCTGTCTTCGTTGTATATGTACGAGTGTCAGGCGGTTGAAAGCTAACTGAATGATGTAAAAGAGGCATTTTGTATGGCGCAGGATATGCATTGTATCTTTACTACATTGACACCATACGCAGTGGTATATTGCTGGGTTGGAGATCGGTTTCACATTCTAATATTCAATCTCCTACACCAAGTTGCAGAGCGGTGTAATTGAGTAAAGTCTTTCATATTTGGCGGCCTGTAGGCCACTTTGCAGGGTTTGAGTGTCAGTGCAAATAATTTTCTGCCGCTGAATGTCTCATCTGCAGAAAAAAATGGGGAACGGTGCATCCACACTGCCGGTATCAGTAATTCGGCGTGTAAATTCAATAAGAACCAATCATAATGCTCCACTCGGTCACAAGACATTCTTTGTGCCGGCGTATAAGAGTCCCTACATAGGGGTGAGAACTTTTATGCATGTTGAAAGCAGGAAGGGTAACACGTGATGGACAGGGTGCAACGTAAGGGCTCGCCGGAGGAATGCATTCGATGTTATTCTGCGCTATTTTCGTAAACAGTTTCTGTCAAGTCAAGAATTTCCATGCAGACAATCTGACATTACGAAAGCGACCGTGAACTATTTCTGGGACACTATACAATTTCTGAGAGGTCGACTTGGTTATTTCCTACATCAGTATAAAATTTTGAAACTTTCAGATGCGCTTGCAATGGTGTATAGCTACGTGCACATTTCTGGTGGTGTAGTGTCAGCCACACTGGGCAGGTAAGCACATGTGTATGGCTAGACACAGCTCGAATGTCCCATTACCGCTAGGGTCAATGCACCCTGCGCTATACTAGGAAGCAATGGAATGGATATCTGCAGCATCTGCGAGGGTGAGTCGCTCTAAAATTAGGTCTTTGCTCCCATCCGGTCTTCGCTCCCGTCCTCAGTGGTAGAACATTGTAATTGAGTAAGAGTCTTTATATATTTGATGATATGTAGGGTACTTTTGCCGGATTTAACTGTCAGTGCAATATGGCGACCTGTAATATAAAATAGATTTTTGCCACTGCAGAAAACAACGGCACATGGTGCTCCCACACTGGCAGTAGTTTGACACACAAATTAAGTGAGATACAGGTTGTTCCATTAGTATTGCTATGGAGAAACCAGTCGATGTTATTCTGGAACAGGTATCTATATTGCGAGCTATGACATCAGTATAACATGTAGAACCTTTTAATTGCTATGCAGACATGTCTCTCGGCACTGGACCCTCACCGCAGCTATGCCTCATCGCGCCAGCAACGGTGCCTGGATGAACACGTATTTCGACAGGAATTTCTCAGGTGTCAACTATGATAGGGGTGCCACTGCCTCATGTTTGCGGGACCCAGACGGACAACTGTGCATGGCTCGGAAGCTGACAGCTGCATCGTCACTTTGCATGGACCTCCAGTGTGGTAGCATCCAGTGCAGTCTAGTGGACAGGGGTCAGCAGGTGGTGCGTCCAAGCGTTGAAGGTCTGTGACGTCGCGTTTTATATGTGCACTTAGCGTTTGTGCAGTGCGTTATTTTTGCTGTTTAAGCGTTGTGAGCGTGTTTGCATACCACTCCACATGCAATAGTTTTGCCAATTTGCGAGTAGCTTGCATGTCTGTATGCTGTGTACTGCGTTTTTTCGGTAATTTACGAGTTGTTTGCTTGTGTGTACATCAGTGTACTGCACTATTTCGGTAATTTACGAGTGGTTTGCGTACCTGTATGCTGTGTACTGCATTATTTCTGTAATTTACGAGTTGTTTGCGTGCCTTCGCACCAGTGTACTGCATTATTTGCGAGTAGTTTGCAGGTCTGCAGACTATTTATTGTGACCCTAAGCAAGTAATTGTGAGTGTCTTGTATCACTGTAATAAATAAAGTACCTGAAATTCGTCCATAAATAAATTTCCCTAAATAAATTGTTCCAAAAATAAATAAAGTACACTCCTTCCTCTCTCCAGCAGCCCAGAAATAGGCTGAGTCCTTTTCCCATCATTCTTCCGTCCAGACTGCACTCATGGATTACATCACAGTAGGGATGACAACACCCTCTGTTGGTGGTACTGTGAACTAGGTCAGTTGGACTGCGAATCTTGAACACACTTGATGGTAGTACTCCATCTGATTCTTTAAATTAAGACTGTTTTAAAAAAAAACCTATGTCCAACCTATCCAGCACAGGCTGTGTCAACAAAAAAAAAAAAATGTTCAAATGGCTCTGAGCACTATAGTACTTAACATCTATGGTCATCAGTCCCCTAGAACTTAGAACTACATAAACCTAACTAACCTAAGGACATCACACACATCCATGCCCGAGGCAGGATTCCAACCTGCAACTGTAGTGGTCACGCGGTTCCAGACTGAAGCGCCTAGACCGCACGGCCACACCGGCCGGCCAGGCTGTATCCTTTGGTGCCAGTTCCTAGGGATAGGTGGCGGTCGGATGACTGAGGTTAGAGGAGGCAGCCCAAGTGCCCTTTTTTCCTGCCATTTTCTTAGGTTAGTGGAGGTAGCTGTGGTGTGTTGCATTGTCCTGATAGAATTAGATCTTCCCGCCATTTTGTGGGGGATGGGTGGGGAGCGGGGATGGGAGGGCATTAGGTTGGTGGTGGTAGTCCAAGTGACTTATATTCCTGCCAAAATTTGAACTTCCCACCATGACGTCATTGTGGCATTGCCATATCTATCACCTCCATCTTGGATCCGCCATCTTGAATAAATTTGCCAACAGTGGAGACTGGGGTGACGCTAGCGTAGTTTTACTAAGTACGTCAACATCCGCAGCGGACAGCATGGCATGGAGTAAAGCCAGTTTGTGGTGTACACGAATAGTGTTGACATTGACCGTGGCTTTGTAATAAGTCTGAAATGCTGCCATCGCCACGAGGACAGGCGTCTCAAACACGAGGAAATAACGATGAACTTCCTGTTAGGCTCCCACAGAAGGGCACATCACTGTGACAGGGAGGGAGCCGACCCCACCAAGTGGGAGTTGATCGTTCTGTACACCTCCAGAATGTCCATCCCCAGCATCCACGTCGTCCACTGAGGAGACAGAAGGTTCACTGCGCCGGTTCAGTGGAACATTACCAGAGATGCGCCCACAGGCAGCGTCAGACACGGAAAGGGAGGCAACCGAATCAGAAGTGGGTGGGGGAAAGTCAATATCCAGAGGGGGACAATCACTGGAGAAGGACGTTGCGTTGTCAGGTGTCTGGCCGTCAGAGGACAGCACACCATCAGTGGCAAGGTCGTCATCCTGTGCAGACTTCCAATGTATGCAGTCGTCCGAAGGGGTATGGCGTTATCTCTTCCATTTTGTCGGCGTATGTTGCTTCCTAACATGCCGTTCCATGTCGGATGGCAGGCGGCTGTCATGAGACATGTGGCCAGATGGCAGAAAGGTGGAGGTAGGTAGAGCTGCGTGATCGACAACCATGGGGTCTGGACTGATAGCTTCTGCCTACTGACGGTCGTCGTTCATTTGTATTGCCTCTGGCAGATATGTAGAAGAGACAGGCGATATGTCCATCACATCGTCGAGAGGAGCCGACACTGGTACTGGCTGATCCAGAGAGGGCATGCTGCGTGTTGTAGCTGCGCGGTCTGAGGCTCCCTGCAGCACCACTGCAGGAGGAGCGACGTCTCCGATCAGCGTCTGAACCAGTCGACGTCAGAGACATTCAGAACGGACATGTCCTTCCTGGACACTACCTAATCATGTACGCTGCTCACCATCGCACATGATGACAGCCCCGCAGCCGGCAATAACCATGTATGGAGGCAAATGTTCCGTATTTCAATTTTTATCTGACTTACACCATTGAGGACACAGTACAATTTGAACGTCATCCACGTTTCAAAAAAAAAAAAAAAGTTCAAATGTGTGTGAAATCTTATGGGACTTAACTGCTAAGGTCATCAGTCCCTAAGCTTACACACTACTTAACCTAAATTATCCTAAGGACAAACACACACACCCATGCCTGAGGTAGGACTCGAACCTCCGCCGGGACCATCCGCACAGTCCATGACTATAGCGCCCTAGACCGCTCGGCTAATCCCGCGTGGCTTCCACGTTTCACCCACGTGACTGACGACGTTGCAATAGGGCTTAAAAGCGGCCTGCACGGCGTCAGACGGTACTCGAAACGGGAGTTCGAAAACCCGCAACGTTTGGAAGCTAAAAGCAGCGTGATCATCCACGACAGTCTCTATATGTCCGTCAGAGTATCGAAACTTAAGATTGTTAGTGTGGCGTTGCACAACAACGGCGCACAGCTCGTCATTCGCCAGCTTTATGTACACAGCAGTACTGACGATCGAAAAATGTATTCCGAGAACACGTTGTGGGGGGTGACACATTTCATCCCATTTAAAACGTTCAACTTCATACAGCTTCGATCGTTCGTGATCTAATAGAAAAGTTAATTTAGTTGTGGCTTGGTGGTAAGAAAACGCCATGGTGGTCAATGAAGTAGGGCTCTGAGACAAGCCGCTGCGCGGAAGTAAAGAAATGCCCGATCGCTCGCAAGCGGCACAACGGGCGACACGCAAATAAGGCGTGCGCACATCACCACAGCCAGAGGCCGACTGCTTTTACTACGCATGAACACTGAGCGTTACACCACTGCGGCACTGTGATAGTTCCGCTTCGAGCGCCAACAGGGAAGGTTCTTGTTTATTTTACTTGCCGCAGCCTCGCTTGTGTGAAGTTTTCCTCGTTAGTGTTGTTCTGTCTGCCAAGTGAGTCGGAGCGCCTCCGCTCCGTATTTCTGTCTGTTTGTGTTCGTCTAATGCCAGCGGCGTCGGCCGCTTCACTATGGCTACCAAGGTTTCCACGTGTATTCCACGAAAAGGTACTGTGAGCTTCACTTTCACCCGGGTTTCTGGAAATCCACGATTGGCTTCTCGATACAATTCGTGTGAACCCTGATCAGGTGCACACCGTTTATTTTATGTTAAGGATCCCCTTCACGTTGAAAGATTATTGTCGCGACATGGTTCTCAAGTTCCGTTCAAGCATCGCGATAATTCCGTTGTTATGGTGTCATTCGCAGATGCTGAATTTGACTATACTAATGTACCCCCAGACGGAGGTTGATGACAGCTTTCTAAAGGATATATTGACTCCTTATGGTACCGTGGAAAACGTCCGTCGTGAACGTTGGTCTATTAAACACAGATAATAGCGTTATAGTGGATTCGTTCCGTGGCAATTCATGTCAATCGCAATATTCCATCACATTTACTAGTGTCTGGTTATCGCGTTCGTATCATGTATACTGGTCAAGAGGGAACCGGCTTCCTATGTAATGAAAGATGAAAGTGGACACGTTTGATCTAATTGCCCAAGTAGGGTTTTTGTATTAAAGCCGTCATTAATGCAGCATTGCAAATTGACGGTTGCTGATCTTATTCCTTCCACTCCCGACGTCGGACTTACTTCCCCTTCAGATCATAACGCACAAAATGTCAGTTCTGATAATCGTGTAAGTGAATTTCCGCCTTAACCTCCGCAACCGGTTCAGAATCCTATTGCCCCCAGGATAGAATACGTAACAATGACAAACAATCGACGTCGCACTCAAGATGGTGATGGTGAAGATTTTGCTGTGCCTTCTGCCTCAGCCTTCTCCGCATCGATTGTGTCCCCTGCGTCTCTACTTGCTACGATACCTTCCATCCGTGGTACGGTGAGTGGCGAAGAAGTTATCTTCAGCATCCCTCCTGCTCTCGAAGTGGCTCCTACTGAGCTGCTTGTGTGTGGAGAGGAAGCGGAGTCCCCCACCTCGTCTTTGTGTCCTCCGCTACAGTCTGAGACAACGAATTGCCCTCCTGCTCCTTCGTCTTCAGACGCCGATGGTTTCCCGAATTTGCCGCATACAACAATTCCCGAGGAGAATGAAATTAGTGGCCAAGTATCACCTGTTGTATTAGTAGTTCCCCAGGATGCTTCCGCCTTAGTGACTGGACCTGCAGTACATGATCGGTGGGTTTAGGAGGGTAATACGGATCGCCGTGCCGGATCTCACCGGCCTCGTATCACTAGCAGTCGAGATGACAGGCATCTTATCCGCATGGCTGTAACGGATCGTGCAGCCACGTCTCGATCCATGAGTCAACAGATGGGGACGTTTACAAGACAACAACTATCTGCACGAACAGTTCGACGACGTTTGCAGCAGCACAGACTATCAGCTCGGAGACCATGGCTGCGGTTAACCTTGACGCCTGCAATGCTGTACTCAACTTCGAACCTGGGTGCAAGAATAGCCAAACGTCGTTTTTTTTTCGGATGAATCCTGGTTCTGTTTACTGCAATATGATGGGCGCATCCGTGTTTGGCGACATTGCGGTGAACGCACATTGGAAGCGTGTATTGCCGGCCGAAGTGGCCGTGCGGTTAAAGGCGCTGCAGTCTGGAACCGCAAGACCGCTACGGTCGCAGGTTTGAATCCTGCCTCGGGCATGGATGTTTGTGATGTCCTTAGGTTAGTTAGGTTTAACTAGTTCTAAGTTCTAGGGGACTAATGACATCAGCAGTTGAGTCCCATAGTGCTCAGAGCCATTTGAAGCGTGTATTCGTCATCGCCCTATTGGCGTATCACCCGGCGTGATGGTATGGGGTGCCATTAGTTACACTTCTCGGTCACCTCTTGTTCGCATTGACGGCACTTTGAAAAGTGGACGTTACATTCCAGATGTGTTACGACCCGTGGCTCTACCCTTCATTCGCTCCATGCGAAACCCTACATTTCAGCAGGATAATGCACGACTGCATGTTGCAGGTCCTGTACGGGCCTTTCTGGATACAGAAAATGTTCGACTGCTGCCCTGGCCAGCACATTCTCCAGATCTCTCACCAATTGAAAACGTCTGGTCAATGGTGGCCGAGCAACTGGCTCGTCACAATACGCCAGTCACTACTCTTGATGAACTGTGGTATCGTGTTGAAGCTGCATGGGCAGCTGTACCTGTACACGCCATCCAAGCTCTGTTTGACTCAATGCCCAGGCGTATCAAGGCCGTTATTACGGCCAGAGGTGCTTCTTCTGGGTACTGATTTCTCAGGATCTATCCACCCAAATTGCGTGAAAATGTAATCACATGTCAGTTCTAGTGTAATATATTTGTCAAATGAATCTGCATTTCTTCTTGGTGTAGCAGTTTTAATGGCCAGTAGTGTATGAAGCCAGCATTCAGTCTCTTGCGACACATTCTACATGTCTGATGTGATTGTGCCAATGTCACCTATGATGCTTTATTGCAGTGTGACAATATCAGGAACTACTGTTCCGTCACAGTATCTGTCATATATCCCCAAAGAAAGACGTATAAGGGAGTAATATCAGGTGATCTCGGGGGCTATGGAATTGGGCGGTCTCTGCCAATTTATCTGTTGAAGAAGCTTTCACTAAGGAAATCACGGACTTCTAGAGCCCCACGAAAGGGAGCGCCATCTTGCTGAAAGATGATACTGTCCCGCACATCCTGTAGCTGGGTAACGGTGTAATTCACGAATATGTCCAGCTAAACGCATCCACCTGCAATGCTCTCAAGGAATACAAATTGGCCAATCACTCGATCACACGTTAACCCACACCACTCATTAACCTTTTGACTGTCCCGAATGTGTTCTATTACGACATGAGGATTTTATGATCCCCAGATCCAGATATTATAGCACTTACATGAGCCTCAAAAATGAAATATAACCTCATCGGTAACACACACACGCTTCAAGAGATCATTGTCCTGTTCATAAAGCCCACTGCAAAATGTTCACGTGTCGGACGATCATCTGGTTGTAATGGCTGAACGATTTCGTTCCTTTACGCATACACTTTAAGATGTTTGTCAATCACTTTGATTATGCACTGTATTCTTCCGCACTCGAAGCTCCCGCGAGGCTTGTGTCATCGATTTCTGTCTCGATCTCGTGAATGCAGTTCAACAACCCGAAGCTGCTTGTCCATTTCTGAACCGACCACGTTGCGAAACATGTTTCCGTCCATGTTTTGATTAACTTCAATCAGGCGTTTTCTTTCCTTTATGGGACGCAAACGTTTGCCGCACAGTAATCGGTGATATGGTTTCTGCTAGCTACACAACACATTGAGCGTCCTTCTGGGAGGTTACGGTATAGCTCAAAGAGCACCCCCTGTGAGGAAAGTGTTGAATGAGACACAGCTTTACTCAAGTCTCATTGGTTCCTTAGTAAAAATGAAACAAAAACAAACGTTACCATTATAATATAACTAATATAAAATCTTGAAGTCAATGAGAACATTTATGGGGACCCTGCAGTTTCTGCACTACATACTGCTTTGCCTGTAACGTCTCCAGTGGACGTTGCTGAGTAGTTCTCTGACGTCGCGGTGACTAAAATCGCCCAATAACTGTAAGGTGCCAGGACATGGGCACTTACACGTTAGCTTACCAACATCAGTATTAATAATAAAGGGACTGGCATGGGCATCAGATCATAACTCTATTGAATTATGATAAATATGAGGCACTCTAGAGCAGTACTCCCTGCATGTCTGCAGGATTGAGTCATTAACGTAAAGCGTTGATGAAAAGCGTCGGAAGTTGAGAATTGTGGAATGTAAAGTCTGCAGATGTCGTCGGGGCGCCGTGGGTGGCAGGTAGCGGTCACCGGAAACGTGGGACAGTACGGCGCTTTTGGGGGTAGCCCCGCATCCGGAGCCACTTGTGCTGGGCAACACGTGGCGAAGAAGGGAATTTAGTTTGCCTAGGGCCGTTATGACCTACTCGATCATTGGGTAGATCTCAGTGGAGGGATTTCGGCGATGGTAGAGCGTTCGGCCTTGGGCGAAACTGAGTATTCTTCCGCAACGTTTTCGTACGCGTGGGAGACGGCGTCTTGGCCATCGTCTTCGACGAGAGATATACGGTCTGTATCGCAGCATTGCACCATCGCGTGTTTCGTGCAGAGTTCTGCGGTTAGAGCTCTTTGTGTGCTCAGAAGCGAGATTTTCACCAACGCCTAACCACGTCCAACAACTTAACTAATATTCTCGATCTAGAAGTTATCCTTGCGAGGTGCCGAGTATTTACCAACGCAGCTGCCGGTAATAGGGGCGCATAATTGCAAATTGATAATGTGCCATTCTCAAGAGTGTGTGGGTGGACAAAGAGATTCGCATTTTTTTTTTTTTTTTGTATATTTTGTCAGTTGTGGGGAATATCAAATTAAAATGCCAATATTACTGTCGAATTATCGACTTCATTGTAGCTAGCATTTACCCTGTCCCGGTAAGCTCTACATGTACTCTAGTCACTGCACAGCTTGCCCAGACGGGAAGGAAAGAAGGTTTGGAGTCTTCTATGTCAGTGACAGACTGATAAGCTTACATAACAATTGCACTCTTATACGCCCATTGCCTCTGTAGGTAAGTCTGTAGGTAAGTAAGATTTGGCATGTGCGTCACAAGAATACTACTTGAGACAGTTGTCACACTTCCTCAGGACTCTTTCAAGTAATTTCTGTCAAGCAATGTTCTCCTCAAATACGTTATACGCGGTTATTACACCTACGTTAGCTGCCGATGGATAGTCCTACATATTTGACTGTTGTGACTGTTCATTGTTGATACAGTCAAACAGTATCGACTCTCTAGTCGACTTTTACTTGTGCGCAGTAGCTGCACTGCCCTGTCTCTCGCGGTTGACCGCTGTCTTCAAACGACCCCTCCCTCCGACCTCCCACCTGCGCCTCTCTGGCGCCGCCCTCGGACAGCCCTCCTCCGGTCGCTGACAATTACGGTCTCAGGTCTCCATGGCCTCCGCTGCTGCAGAGTCCCCCGCCTCCAATTATGTCGCCATTACGGTGTGAAGAGCTCGTTGCCGGCGTCTTTGTAGAGAGATTAACCTCGCGCTCCTTTCAAAGCACTCTTACAACTGGCCACCAAATTGCGTCTCTCCAAGGCTTACAATTTGACGTAATCAGAGCTCTCAGTCTGGCGCAGGCGGCTCGTTTGAACGAGTGCGACCGCTGAAGGTACTTCGCTTCTTTTGTGAGCGAACTGTCTTTTCTCTTTCTCGGTAAATGCGCGCGAAACAATACGTGAAGAGGGTGTAGAGATGCGTTTTCCGCAGATGAAAGCAGCTGCATCCAGTGGCCAAATTATGCTTCTTAACCTATTTGCAACCCGATTTCGCATGCTTAACTGGCTGGTTAGTTTCTTAGAGTATTTCGCTGTATGCTTCGACGATACACATTTCTACTTTCAGATTTTCGGTGTCTTCAACTCCTTGTAGTTTTGGGGGCGCCCTCATCTGAATAATTTTTAAAAGAAGTACGGCCACTACGAATTCTGTAACCCACTTGTTAACCGGTGAAAACCAATAATAAGACTCTTAAAAGACCTTTACCAACTTTAGAGCAATAGCATTGACGATGATAAACCGTCGAACTCATTTTGTGTAGCACGTTATTGAAATTCAACCACAGAAACCAAACACATACACGAATGCTTGAAAATTATGAAACACAAAAAGCTTGTCACTTAGTTAGACAATTGAATAACGTAACACATAAACAACTGCCAGTATTACGAAAACAAATTTTCACTGGACTCGGATCCCGCTCTTCCCTAGTTCGGGTGATTTTCTTCTAGACTTGTTTGAACGCCGCCCTGTGTGAATTCCCTCTTTCTTTCAAAGGCGCCTTTCAAGTCTGAAGTTGCCGAGTTGGGGATTTTCTCTGCCCGGGGACTGGGTGCTTGTGTTCTCCTCATCATTTCAGCATCCTCATCATTATTCTTGACAGTTTCTCGATTTGGGACTTTGTTAAGCCGCTGATAACCGAGCAGTTGAGTGCCCCACAAACCAGACATCATCATCATCATCATCAAGACCAAAGTTTGTTCGCCTCCCTTGGTAGCTAAGAAGTTTTCTCCTGATCTGTATATTCATTGACGAATCGAACTTTGTGTAGCAGAAAGTTTTCTCGTGGTACATCTAATTCGTTCGTCGTGGAATGGTGGGCCTACAGAAATGCACGTAAACGTCAGGTACGCGATACAGAGTATCCGCGGTACCACGTGGAATGACGCAGAAAGCTGCAAATATGGCATTGTGCATACAAGAGACACGTATACAAGAAGCGGAGAAGAAGTCGTAATAATTTATTACATAAAGATTGGATTTCAATATCAAAGCTCAAAACTTAGTATTCCTTCATAATTAAACGTCACGTACCCTTACTTCGTATTACATTTTCTGATGACAACATGCTACAAGAATAACAGCTTAGACCGCTACGATCGCAGGTTCGAATCCTGCCTCGGGCATGGATGTGTGTGATGACCTCAGAAGTTAAGTCCTATAGTGCTCAGAGCCATTTGAACCACTTTTGACTCCTACAACAGTCTGCCACAATATCACCAATTCAATGGAGGCTGTACAAGAGCCCGCTCTACAGGGTTTCAAAGTAGCACACACTTCTCTGATCTGCTCTCCAGGATGCTAATAGATTCCTTCAGACACAGCTGCCTCTATGAACAGCAAGCCGGACCACGCTACTTCAAAGATAACAGCCACCTTAGACACACTACAACCGGCTGCCGCGTCACTCGCGGCACCTCGCGGGAGCCACCACAAAAACACCGGCGGTACTCTCTCATCGAAAACAACGGCATCGCGCACGAGCCCAAAATCCTGCCGCTTACTGCACAAGAAACCCTCTGACGGCAAAATTTGGAGAGAACAATAAAATTAGCCAAGAAGTTAGAAGGAGCAGCAAAGTCATCGCAAAACAATTTGATAAAACGAACCGGACGGCACGCTATATGCAAGGGATTAAGAATGGAATGTGAGTAGAAAGGTCAAACAGACGACCTCGCGTGCCATGCTTCTGGCAATTGTCTGGCTATAGCACGCTAGTGGAAGATTGCATTAAGCAAATATTTCAGTGGGTGAGTGACGTGACGTATTGTCCCATTTTGTATGAAAACAGTGGTTTCTACACATTTGTGGTCTTCCAAAGCACGAACCACATGTTGTATAAGCAGGTCACGATGAAGTGCAGACGTCAAACTATACCTAACGGGTCCTTCAAAGAAGAACGGACCGAGTATGAAGTTGCTTGTGAATCCACACCACCCAGTAGCATGAGGCGAGTGCCTTGGCTCTTCGTGCACAACACGCCATTTAACAGTACACCAAATTCTGGAATTCTGTGTATTCACTTCACCCTGCCGTGAATGCAAGACGCGCCTCGTCACTTCAAAGTATGTGGCCTGGACAAATGTCATCAACTTCGACCTGTGGCAGAAACTAAGTGCAAATACAGAATGTTGCTGCGGATCGTGAGGTTCCGGTTGCTGCATTGACTGGATCTTATACGGTTACCAGCGTAAAATAGACAGCAAAACTTTCCGTATTTTGGACCATTGGATGGGCAACTATCGTGATACTGCACGAACAACTAGCACTACCCGGGTCACGTACTGCAAGGTCCATTACGGCACGTCTTCTGCTAGGAGCTAATTCTAGGCCCACTAGTAAAAACGAATCTAAGTACCGTCTTGGTATCACCATTTAAATCGCTAGAGCGGGGTCAGAGCTTAACTTGAGAAGATAACGTCTTCTCCATGGGAAGTTACCAGTTGTTTCAATTTTTACACTTATATTACCGCCGTAAGGTTGCTGTCTTCTCTCCATGAGTGGTAGCAACAGCGTGTATCGATACTAGTACTGCTGCACTATCTTTGGTGTGGCAGATACATTTTCCGGCTGTGCAGTGTGTTGAACTCTGGCGGTTGCGGCAGGGCAGCGAGGAAGTCTCCTTGGTGCGTAGTCAGGCCAGAGCCGCTGGCGGCGTGCATGCGTGGTTGGAGTTGTAAGGCACTTCTTGCGAGGGTTAAGCCGTCGACACACGGACCGTCTATCGGAACATTGAGCGTTGAGCGTGCCGAGTTTCCGGCGTCATAGCGCGGAATAGCACGTTCGGGAGTCTTTCCGAACATGCAGACCAATATCTGGCACGTCAGATATTCTGTGCGTGCGTCTGAGCGTTGAACAATGAGATGGCACAACGCCACCTACGTCACACGCACGCTGTCTCCCTTCAGTACAGAGTTGTGAGGCGGCATACTGGCATTCATTTCAAGCCTATATGTATATATGCCGTGTCTGAGCGCCAGCAAATTGAGAACCACTGGAAAACCCGTTGTTAACTGTGTGATTAGTTCCAATAGAGTAATGAGAAACATCATATTCATGGCAAAAGAATTATTGAAACTTGCGTATTATGAGAGTAGGCTATCTGAAGAAGCGACATACTGAAGATCCACCCAAAAAGTTGGTACAATTTGTTATAATTAAATTTCAATTAGTAACATATCTTCGATTAAGGTTCTCAGCAAGGGGTAATACGGTATGAATAGACGTAAGGGTTGCGTTGTTGGTTTAGTGTAATGAGTAGCGTAAGTGTCCTGTTTTAAGTTGTTCGTTGGGGCGATGGTTCGTCTCTTCACACTTACAAATTTTTGTCCCCATCATTCGCGTTTTAATTAGGTTCTGATACTTCATTATTAGTTTAATATAAGTATATACTGTAATATTTGATGTTATGTAAATATAAGTTAACCTTTTCGTGAGGGGTGACTTTGTTCGATTGGCTTAATCTACACGACAGCTTGCGCTACTTGTATAAAGATATTTTGCTCCTTTTTCTATTACGCTTCATATTTCACATGTTGCAAACTTTCTGCTAGTGGGTAGGAACAGTGATCAAGTAGGACTGACCTTGGGGTTTTACTAAAATGTGGGAATGATGAAATAATGTTTACATTATGCGGAGACCAATTCCAAATTTGCATCGCACTGTTTGTAATGGACATGGTACTTTCCTTTTCGTGGACGATGGAGGAAATGTACGTTTTAATAGAGCTAGCGTGGTCATTTTATGCGCGCCCGTTGAGTAAACAGTGTGATTTACGAACTAGAAACATCCTTCAACTGCCGCTGGAGTGCGTTGCGATCGCGTATACCCCATTGGGGCCCACGTACCGTATTCACAATTCGCATCGTTCCTGAGCGTTCAGCAGCACGTTGAACTTGGCACACTGAACGTTAACATTCGACAGCACGGTCCGTGTGCCGACCGCTTTACGAAGTTCGGCGCCCACCGAGCCTGGACACTAAAGTTGAGTGCTCACTTAACCTACTATCAGGCCTCAACAGCTATCACATCTCTTCGTTTGATCCTGGTTGTCGCTTTCTGGGAGATTCCCACGAGCAACAACGTGTGTACTTTGAAGTCGGCTAGAATTGCAGCGATTCCCTGTGTCGTGTTTAACTTAATTTAATTTATTCCTTCATTAATGAAGTGTACCAAAAGTATCTTCTGTCTCGTGGCCTTTGACGTTCCGGTGACCTGCCCTGGTCGTTGACGTAGTTTTTGGCAGTGTATTTTCCTCGTCGTGTTGATGCTGTCCAGCACAGCGTGTAGTTCGACAGCTGAGGTGGTGTTGGTAGTTTCGGGCGTTTATTCTGACTTGGCTGGATTGGGCACCAGTAGCCAGAACGTTGTGCTATTGACATCTTCTTATCGTCTTGCTGGTCGGGTGGAGCAGAACTGATCTTGTTGGTTTGTTCGTCGGTTGACTTTCGGTTGGGTTGCCTACCGATTAAGAGGTTTTCGGTCTGGCTGCCTGTCTCACGTAAATGTGCGTTAGTGTTACCTTTCCTGGGCGACCCATGGAACCTTCTGAGCACTGCTCCTTGTGTTTTACATAGTGATTTCCTTTTTAGTCTTAAGTACTCTGTGTGGCCTTGAGCCGAATTTTAGCTTATTGAAAACTGCAAGACTTTTCTTCTTAGGCCTTAAGCCATAAAACAAATTGTTTCTTGTTTAGTATGTGGCCTTCAGCCGACTTTCAGCCTTTCAAAATAAAAATTGAAAATTCCTTGTGCCTAGGCCTTAAGCCGTAAATTTGCTTCAAGTTGGTATGTGGCCTTCAGCAGAGTTTTCAGCCTTTTCAAATCAAAAGTTGAAAAAATTTGTCTAGGCCTTAAGCTGTAAGAAATATTTTCTAGTTTGTATGTGGCTCTCAGAGTGTTTTCCAGCTTAAATTAAAAATCGGAAATCTCTCTTAAATTGAAAATAAATATCCTTGTCTTGCCCTTAAGTCATAAGATTGTTATTCTTTAGTATGTGCCTTCTGCCGAGTCTTACACGAAATATTTTAAGATAAGGCCTTCAGCCTTTGCAAACTGAAAGCTCTTCTTCCTAAGCCTTAAGCCGCTAAATTGTCTTGTTGATATGCGGCCTTCAGCGGAGTTTTCAGCCCATTTAGATTAAACATTGAAAGTCTTTGTCTCGGCCTTAAGCCGTAACACTATTGTTGATTAATGTGAGGCTTTCAGCCGAGCCGGCCGCTGTGGCTGAGCGGTTCTAGGAGCTTCAGTCCGGAACCGCGCTGCTGCTACGGTCGCAGTTTCGAATCCTGCCTCGGATATGGATGCGTGTGATGTCCTTAGGTTAGTTGGGTTTAAGTAGTTCTAAGTTCTAGGGGACTGATGACCCCAGATGTTAAGTCCCATGATGCTCAGAGTCATTTGAACCATTTGAACCTTCAGTCGAGTTCTATGGGAAAAATTTAAGCTAGCTTTCAACCTATTTATATTGAAGACAAAAAAAATTCTAAAGAAGTGAAACCTCCGGAAGGACTCATATATCTCAATTCCTTGGTTAGGCCGTGTGCCTTGGATTTTCGATGTGGCGTTCAGCCGATTTAAATTAAATCAAATGAGGTCTTTCGTTAAAACCTTGAGAGTTTTGATTTTTGCTTGTGTGATTGTCTGTTTTAAGAAATAAAGTTTATATGTTGAGTGCAGCTGACAGTAACTTATTTTGGCCCCTTTCCACAAATATAACCCCATCCGCTCGGTCCTGCTAGCCCAGGGATTTCACACATATCTTGTCCTCGAGTTTTATGTGCTACCAATGAACGAGGTACGAGCTGCAAGGTGCAAAAACCAGAACCTAGTAGTCACTCTAAAACAAGTCTTGCACTCAGGAGTAGATATGTATTGTTATTGTCGTCTGAAGTTCGATAACTAGTTTGATTCAGCTCTCCACGCTAGTCTGTTATGTGCCTCATCATCGCTACTTAACTGCCTCACGACACATCCATACGATCCTAATCAAAAGGGTGAAGACTGGGTCAGTTTCTCCAACTTTTACACGCCACACTTCCTTTTATTACCGAACAGAGGGTTTCGTGATGCTTCAAGATATGTGCTATCGACAGGTCGCTTCTTTTGGTCAAATTGTGTCATACATTTCTTTTCTCCCCAACACGGTTCAGTACCTCTTTATTAGATACCCGATTTACCTATCTGACCTTCAACATTTTTCAGTAGCACCACATTTCAAAAGTTTCTCTTCTCTTCTTGCCTCACCATTTATCGTTCATGCTTCACTTCCATACGAGGTTACACTACCGCCAAATAATTTAAAGCAAAGGCTCCTAGAACATTTATATTCGATGCTAACAAATTATGCTTTTTCAGGAAAGGTTCTGTTGTTATTGCAAATCAGTCTTTTAGATCCTTTCTATTTGGCCAATCGCCAGTTATTCTCAGCCGAAATAGCTAAAATCAATCTTTACCTAGAATTTCTAATTGCTTAAGCGTTCCTTGGTTGAATTCGACCACATTCCATTACCTATGTTTTACTTTTGTTAATCTTAAACTTATAGTCTGTCTTCAGTGTACTATAAATTGCATTCAATAATTTTTCTAAGTGTTTTATCATCTCTGACAGAATTACAGAGATAACGCCTAAGTTTTAATTGCTTCTTCCTGAACGTATTCTTCTTTTCCAAATGTCTCCTTGGTTTAATTTATAGTTTACTCAACGTGCAAGTTGGATAACGTCTGGGACATGGTACAAGTCTGTCTGACTCTCTCTCTCTCTCTCTCTCTTTCTCGCTCTCTCTCTCTCTCTGTCTTCTCAACTACTGCTTCTCTTTCATGTCCTGCAACACTTCTGTATAAGCTGTAGATAATGTTTTGCTTCCTCTGTTTCATCGATGTTACGTTCAGAATTTCATAGAGTCAACATTGTCGAAAGCTTTCTCTAAATCTACGTTTGCTGTAATTGTAACATGATGAAAAAGACCACTTAACCTGTATGGTAAATATTCATTTATGAACCAACCACTTTCATGGCATTAGAGCCACATCTCCAAGGATACATATTTACTTCATAACTTATTTCGAGGGATAACCAGTAGACGACCCAACAGTCTCTGTCCGATTGTATTAAAAACGTTCAACCGTCAAGAGGTAGAAACTTAAGATAATTGTAATTTATTGTTCCGTTTCAGATTACATGTTTCGATCCCTTGGATCATCTTTATATCTAAGTTATTGGATCAGCAACCCGTTTGTCTACTTAGCACAACGTATCTGAGTAGACAAGACGGGTTGCCGATTCAATTGCATAGCTCTGATCGAAACATGCAGTGTAATTAAAAATGTGCAACAAAGGCGGAAGAATATATAAGAATTATAAATATCTACTGGTACACAGTTGCTGATTTCTCTCAGGACGATTATGTCGAATATAGTATGTTGACTAAAAAGGATAGGTTGGACATTTTTAATATAATTGGACAGAGAATGCTGGGTTGTCTACCCATTATACGAGGGCATCTTGAAATAAGTTACGAAGGTGTGCCTCTAAGGCCATGAAATTAATTGGTTCTTAAATAAATATTTATAATTCAGCTGAATCGATTTTTTTTCATAACGATAAAATTCTACAGCTGTGCCCACAGCAAAAAAGTTCAGGTTCTGCTAGTTTATTCTATTCTTCTGTATATATTTCGTGTAAGTGTTTCGCAACCATGACTTATTAAGCTGCACGGTTGGGGAAAACTTAATCCTCCCACTTGGGGTAGATTTTCAGTGGACCTGTTCTTTGTTCCAGCAACACAGAGTGCTGTCGCCGCACAAGAGGAGAGCACAAGAGGTGGGAGGGACGGGCACGCCTCCGGCGTGAAACGCGTCGTAAATTACGGTGGACGCTATCGGACGCGGCCTCAGCCGGTGCGGCTGCTGAGGAGCCTCGTAAAACATGGCCGCCAGCTCCTGCTCCGTAGTGTCGACGTTTTGTGCGGCTCTTATCGCGGTTTTGTTAACCACGTCCCTCCCTCTTTCCCCTAATTCACCGCCTGGCCGTGATTGCAGAGGAAATCGAAATTCCCGAGCTCACTTATTGAGGAGTATACTCTCACATGCAAAGTAAGCTGCGGATACAGTAACAATCATCTCAGACAAGTTGCTTCTATATATAGATGTGGCGTATCGATAATTGTGTTAAGAAAATGGTATAAAATGCAAGTCACTGCCAGGACACTTCTCGCTAACATTATGAAAGACCCCCTGTAGCCGTAATAATGGCCACAGTAACCAGATGAAGAATTTCTACAATTTGCTTCAGGTATGTCACTTCCAGGTGAAGCCATCCATTGATGAGTAGACCCCACAGACGTGCCAAATCGCAGGGGTATTGATTGCTATGCTTCGTCTGCTATTCTCGTGCCAAATATTTTCCATTCGATTAAAACTGGGTGAGTTAGCAGGCATTTCTAGGTGCGACAGCAGGTATGTGCGGCACTCAAATCTGGAAAGTAGCCACGCAGTCCTGTGAAGACGATTGTTGTCGTCTTGGAAAAAGGGGTCTCCGCAACACAATAATCATGGAGATAATCACTGAGATCGTTGAAATGTTCTTGTTCACGTCGTAATATGAATGAATGCCACACATGGTGCGAAAAAAAAAACCTAAAAAAATCAGAGAAGCACCTCCAGCCGGAACTACACTCTTCTCATACTGCTGGTTAAATGCCTCTTTGGGACGTCGGTGCACTCGACACCTTGCATCATTTGGAAAAGAAAACCATGGTGATCCGTTGGACATAGAGTACTCATTCAGTCGGCTACTCTCTTATTTGGCCCATTGAGGAATTCAGCTTTATGTCATGATCATCATATTGCAATTATTCTACGCTTCTGGTGTTTATCGCTTTCTGCACTATACCTTCACCGATCACGCCAGTGTTCTGGCAATCATCGTGTCCGGATGTTTCGATACCAGCTCCCTCTAGGACGCCCAAGCTTTCTTCTTTCTGCTAAGGTCCACCACCAAACGTTCTTTGGGCATCGGCTGTGGTCCATCCATGCCATTTTACTAATTTCGTTTGTATCGTGTCTGTTACCGATTTATTGACACAATAGCCTCTCTAATGTCAGTATTTGGTACACCATCCAGCTTAGTAAGCTAAAACGTAGCCCCAAAAATTCCATCTCTTGTGCAAGTCACTTATTTCTCTGGCGCTTGTTTACTACCCACGTGTCTGCTCGGTATGTAGGGATGTTTCCAAAAGTTAAACAATATAGGACCTGCGTGGCCATTTCTGTTGGTTTGTTATTCCAAAGGATCGAGTTCAGTAGCAATACGGCCCTTTTGCCCTAACTTATTTTATTATTTATGTAATCCGTTTTCCCGCTTGATGATATCATATCCCTCACGTACTTAAAAGACTTCCAACACTTGAACTTAACTGACTTCAACCTCCAGATGCTCTATGGTGCTGTCGCCAGCCCTGATGTATTCGATTTTTGGCATGCTTATTGTGAGGCCCCAACTTCGATAGCAATACGGCCCTTTTGCCCTATCCTATTTTATTATTTATGTAATCCGTTTTCCCGCTTGATGACATCATATCCCTCACGTACTTAAAAGACTTCCAACACTTGATCTTAACTGACTTCAACCTCCAGATCCACTATGGTGCTGTCACCAGCCCAGATATATTCGATTTTTGGCATGCTTATTGTGAGGCACCAACTTCGATACTCCTTTTTTAACTTCCGAAGCATGTACTGACCATCATCCTGGTCTCCTGCTACAATGACCCGGTCGTCAGCGGAGGTAAAGTGTGTGGAAGATTTTGTCTACCACAGGCATTCTTATTTGCTCCCCCAGGCTTCTAGTGGTTTATTCACACAGGTTTTAAATAGGACTAGTGTCGATGATATAGTGCACCCTAGGCTCACCATTTTGTAGCAGGAAACTCCAGTGATACTAAATTTGCTTTTTTTGACTGTCTCACACAGGCCGTATAGACCTGTTCAACTGCTTTGATGCAAGTAGCTGACACACCCCTGTTTTAATACTTGTAAATATTTGTGAATTAATAAGAGACTTTCTGCATTCCTTAAGTACCCGGCCCTCTTCCAAATACTCATAATACAATTCGGCCAAGATATGAAACACGACCATACGAGTTGCCTTTACTAACGCTACATTTATTCCACACGGATCCAGCGATTTGCCACTTTTCATACATCTCAAAGCTCTGCAAATTCTTGCGTGGTTATCTCTCGTGTACATAAATGTGTCTTTTTACGTCTAACGTTCCTTGTATCAATTCCTCTCTCTTATCCGTGAGAAGGGCTTGGTAATACTTTACCCACTCATCTATGCTTGTTGCAGTAAACCCAGCGGTAGCTACGTTTCCAATTCTTAGCGTATTCAGTATTGAGCCGTGACGGCTCTCTGGATATTGACCCTCACTCTCCGTTTTCATATTTGGTCGTCGGTTGCGACTCGGGCGCTAACAGGTTCGCTCTGGCGGAGAAAAAGGGGGGCGCTGGGGAGAGGTGAGAGCGAGGAGCCGAGCAAGTGCTTCGCGAAGCGGTCGAGTTGGGCGCCGTCGCCAGTACTTTCGGTGTGTTGTAAACTAGTCGGGGAGCCAGGCCCTTTGGAGGCTGTTGACAGCTGTTGTTACGTGGCCCAAGTCCACTTATACGCCACCTGGAGATTTTATGTTGTCAGGCGTGGACTCTTGGAAATTTTTAAGGTGATTTTCCTGTGTGATTTTCCTGTGCTTACGTCGTTTTATTTCATTACGTTTTCTGGTCTCTATATCTGCAGGTGTTTTTACCATGGACTTCTTTTAAGTGCAGTTCGCTTTTTCCTCCTGAACACTGAAATGAAATTCATGATTTATTGTGTGGGCTAGTGTTACGATCCGTTAGCTTCAGAGTGGAGCTGAATAGTAATTTAAGTTATCCGCGCCAGTTTGAATTGTCCCACTGACTTTTTTACCGTGAAAATCTGTGATTGTTGTATCTGATGTTCTACCCTCTCCCAGGTACTAGTATTTGGTCTGTTCCAGGCAGCACTGGGTATTGCAGAGCGGAGGTCGTGCTTGGCAACCTTGTTAATTCGCCAGATATTTTCTGGGGTGATTTGGTGTTGCCTCTGAACCGGATAAGCAATGATTTTAGCGCAGATTTATAACTGAATATTTTGTGAACTAGTTTTTGGCTACTTTATTTTGTTTTGACCCAAACGTTCTAAGATCTACATTTCCTTGGGTTGGTCATCTGAATTGGCTGTAGCCTCCATGTGTTTATAGTTTATATTTTGTACGCTCAATCGAAACTGTGTCACCGCACTTAGGGTGTTCTGGGCTTAATTGTGTTATTATGATTTTGTGTGCACCCATTTGGCGTCTCCATAATTTGATATTTACTACTGTATGCTTTGTACTCCAGGTGGCTCAGCTAAACTTGATTGCTTGTGGGCCTTATACTGATATGTGCGGGCCTGGTTGATGCTTGTAGTCCTTGTTACGCACGACCGTCGTCTGTCAATTGTCAAAAAATGGTTCAAATGGCTCTAAGCACTATGGGACTTAACAACTTTGGTTACCAGTCGCCTAGACTTAGAACTACTTAAACCTAACTAACCTAACGACACTACACACATCCATGTCCGAGGCAGGATTCGAACCTGTGACCTTAAAACTGCTTGGTTCCGGACTGAAGCGCCTAGAACAGCTCGACCACAGTGGCCGTCACTGTTCGTCCCTCCCCCCGCTGTCGAGCGGTTGGGCTGGCGAGGCATTAACTGTGTCTATCTACCATTGTGCGCGAAGTGTTATCGGAGACCACTCCGTGCACGGAATTCATATACAACATAAAATTTAATTGTTTTGTATTACTCCTCAGAGTCTTTCGCACCATCTTAGAATATTTTCTTTACTGGTTTGTGTTCACCAGGCGGTGACTAAATTCTGTGTTAAGGAAAATCGTTTTAAATTCGCGTGTTACTATGTGTTTGAGTTGTATATTGAATGGCATATTTTTTACGGTTGTATTTTCAAACTTCTAGAAAAAGGTTCGTACGTTGTTGCTTTCCTAAAAATGTTAATACGCATGAAGAATGTCGCCCGTGGTATTCACTAAGAGTATTGGTGTGCCTCTTTGGAAATTTGTGGTAGGTCCCTATGGGACCAAACTACTGATGTCATCGGTCCATGGGCTTACACACTACTTAATCTAACTTAATACACACCCATGCCTCAGGGAGGACTCGAACTTCCGAAAGGGGGAGCCTCGCGGGCCGTGGCAAGGCGCCTCAGAACGCACGGCTATCCCGCGCGGCTGTCTCTCTTTCTCCCTCTAACAGCGGTTATCACGTGTTATTCAATATTATTTTAATATACACGGGACCTGCGATTCTCTCGTTTTCCTGGATCGAGCTGTTGCCCTTAATTGCCATCATCTTGTTCATACTACGGAATAATTTTTATTAGTATGATTGCATCCCTTGTGGCCTATTATCTGTCACAATAGATTTTGGGAACTGTCGTTATTTGTTCGACTCTTTAACTGCTAAAATTGGTATTAATTATTTCATGTGAAATGAAGAGTTACTTACTGATCTATTGACCGCTAAGGGGTTGTTGTTAAGCTCATCAAAAGAAATTTTGACGTTCCTGCATATTAAATTGTTTTTCTTCCTGAAAACTTAATATTGAGGAATTGTTGTTTTAATATCGTAAACTTTAACTTTAAAGAATCTTCTTGTGAAATTTATTGCTTGATTTATTTTAGACACCCTTTATAAATAAATCGTTTTGTGTGCAATAAATAGTGAATGGCGATTCAAACCCTGGAGTCCAGTCCTTTCACTAAACTCCTTATTGGGGACTTTGGGAGGCCGAGGCTTCCCCAACAGAAGTATCTTCTAAGTTCTGCTTGCTCTAATATCATCAACGTTTTCTTCTGTATCATTTCCGACTATCTGCCATTTGTAGCTTTAGAAATCGCCTTTTGTTCCGTTTAGCTCAGTATGTTTTATATTTTGTGGTATCTATCAGGCCAAGTGCTCAGCCATTCATTATAGGCCTCCTTTTTAGTCCTTACCAGTTTATACACATCCTCGTTCCTCCTTGGATCCTCCTCACTTCTTCCATTCTGGTTCCGCCCCCCCCCCCCCCCATAGTTTCATACGTCCCCATGTGAATCATCGCCTTAACTGGCTGATACACATTCTCTACAGTATCAGCCTTAATAAGTGATGCGTTGATTGACAGTCTAAGTTGATAGAGAAAGTGTGTTCAATTCTCCAACAAACTTAGCAGTCGCACCCACGAAAACTTCACACCCTCGAACCATTCACCTAATAATTCCTTTGTATAAAGTGTACGTAGAGCCTTGAAACCAACAAGTAATAGTCTCATCGACATTCGGTGGCCCGTAAAACTCTAAGCCTTGTTTCCCACTGTCTTAACACACAGAAATTTATTGGTCTTAAGAGTCGGCTGTTCCCATGCAATGTGATGTGTCGACTTATATGTAAACCACCCATTCACTATCTTCAAAGCAATTTGCTGAAATGTCACCTTATCGTCATTGTCATTTAAAGCATTTCCTCTCATAGTGATCAACAATGACGTCATTAGTTCTCCACCCAGTGCATGCAATCAAGTTCCCTATATGTAACATTTCTTTTCTATCTCTTATCCTCCCTAGTGGTCTCGTCAGTTCTTCATAGCTTTTCGCGAGGTACTCGACTGCAAATGTTCGTTGCAAGCAGTTCCATTCAGAATCTTTGCTTGGAAACTGGTTAAGACGGAATAGCTTTCAGCGGCTACAGAAAACCCCGTCGTGTCTGGAACCGATTGTGTATGACGATCGTCCCCGATTCCCGTCGGTTAGTCTTTCTGCGAGCACTGCTCTTATGCCGTGTTACTTAGTTGTCAGTCGTACATCATACTGGTTTATACTTCGAACAATCCGTGTTGATGCAACAACAAATCGGGTAACTTCATTCATGGTGTGGTCACAGCCACGCCAAAACACAATAGCGTCTTTCAGCCATTGTATCACATAGCCACGTCGATCCATACTACTGCGCTGATTTCTCACGGGCGACTGGCAGACAACCATACACCACTTCACTGTGATAACTGAAGTCAGTGGCAAAAGGTCACATAACCGCCTTATACCACCTTTGGGTCTACAGTGCCGAACAAGCAGTGTGCTGCTTCAAAGGATATCAGATGACCTTAGTTTTACGTAGATTATTGTTTGTGCTGTCATGAGCTAAGAGGATAAAATCCTGTGGCAGTACATAATCTGTTTCTCCAAGGTTTGGGCAAATAGCAGCTCGCGGGTCGCAACCGGTCCGCTAATAGTTTTTGTGCGGTCCACCAAGATAGTCAGAATGTAACATTTCATGCCTTTCCTGAAATGCAAAGTTAACTAATGCATACAACCGTTTTAAAAAAGTGCGGCCCTCCGCTAGCCTCTGCTTCTACAAAGCGACACAGGTAGAGGAGTTACTCAGACAAGTGACTCTCATTTGCGACATGTTGGACCGAATCCCTTCCTAGAAGCCAGATTTATTTAGAAAACACTACGGATGATACGTCCTTTGACATCATCCATTGGTATCATTCACCGAACGGCTCCTAAAGTTTCGATAAATGCTGAAATTAAATGGCTCTGGCCACAGTTTCTTCTGTGACTCTAGCTGCCACCATAAGGCCACCTCTACGGCCAGGTTGTCGGTTACCAGAAGCCATAGAGGTGACCCACGTGGCTCTGCAAATCTCCTCTGAGCTTTTATTTAACCACTTGACACCAGTGACTGCAACACAATTTTCTAAACAAAATTTTCCTTCACGAACAGTCAGCGACGCATGCCCACATGTCACATTGTCTCATTGTCTACATCTATCACTGTATTTACATTTTTAATCTTATAGTGTGTACTTTGAGTAAAACTGTCACTTGCCTCCTTTCCTGTCCACTCGCGATTAATACACTGGACGAAATAATGTGAAATCTTATATGGGTTGCAATCACTCTAATATTAAACTATGTAGTAAAATACGTGTAATAGAAAGCAATACACTGACCAAAACCAATATAATTTTAGCAGTAAACCACTCCCTTTTACACAAAGACTCTCTTCTAGCATCTGCCACTGAGGCTTGTGTGTGCCTGTGGCTCTTTCGCTGAAAGAGGCTGTGACGAACTGCGTTGTTCTTCTTTGTATCTTCTCCATTTTCTCTATTAGTCCTATCTGGTAACGGCCGCAGACAGGAGCAATGCTCAAGAGTCAGTGGAATGAGGGTTTGGTAAGATAACTCACCCTCTAGTGGACTACGCGTCCTATGCATTCTTCCAGTCAGTCATAAATGTTGAGGATTAGCTGCCAGACCTTGAAGGATGGATGCTCTGCAAGTATCCCTGCGATTAACAACAGTTTTTTTTAGCTTTTCTGCTTCTCTATACACATCAGAATAGTATAGTTATGTACTACCTAGCACCGCCACAATCCCTACAAACACACTAACTGTTCTTGAACTGGGTCATTGAACTTTTATTCGAGGTCGTGCACAATTCTATCGATAACCTTGAACTAATGAAGATGTCAATGGCATCATCATCCGTATCAGTGGGAAACCTATCCCTGTCCCTCCATTCCCCAACCTTGTCTAGAGCCAAAAGTAACGAATATTAAAAAATTCCAAGATCAGTCAAATAGGCAAATCACATTAGTAGAAAAAATATCCTTCTTTCCATATCTCCTGCCAATCACAGTGCAGTACTTGCATCCAGCCAATCGTAGTGCGGTACTAAAAAATTCAAGATCCTAGAAATGGTGCAACTGTGTTACTGCAAAATTTTAAACCTTCTCCCCCTCATTATATGTATGTTTAACACACCGTTCTTCCTCACCTCTTCGAAGTGTAGTATCAGAAAATACCCTAGGAAATAAAAAAAAAAAGAAAATGACTTCACCCTCTAGCCTCCTCTCCCTCCCCTCCTTATCTCCATCCAATCTCAAAACAACAAGATTTTGGAATCGGACCAATTGTAGGTGCTATTTAACACACACCACCCTCTCTATCTGCAACCAGTCAAAGCATGGTATTAAGACGGCGTCACATTACATTATTTCTGACATGCAAATCAGCTCAAGCCCACCCTTCCCTCCCTATTTTCAGCAAATGTGAGAAATAAAGGAAACACACCAATTATGTGCTACTCCTCGTCTTTTGCAACCAACCAAAACATAGTATTTAAATGTTACGTAAACATGGCGCTGATTTCTTGTAGCAAATTATATCACCTCCAATTGAAAGTCACAGATATTCACTATTTCTCAGACAGTCAAGGATATTCACATTGAAAGTCCAGTTATTTCCTTGAAAGTCAAAAGTATTCGTAATGTCTAGCATATAATGGTGTCAAGTTATATTATTTATGTACATACCAATTGTGTGCATTATTCCCCCATTCCCCTCCTCTTTCTCATGCAGTATTAAAAAGAAATCTAAGTTGATGACCATGGGCTAAATGCTAACAGTAAATGGTAAATGTTACATTTGAAATACTAGTAAAATGCTAAATGCCTCTCGTTAATGTCTACCACTTAACAGCTGACAGCTAACACCTACTGCCTAACATGTGATGCATAACAGCTAATGGCTAACAGCTAATGCCTAATGCCTAACACCTAATGCTTAGTGCCTAATGCCTAACCCCTAATGTTTAATGCCTAACACCTAATACTTAAAGCCTATCGCCTAATGCTTAATGCCTAACTCCTAATGCTTAATGCTTAATGCCTAACACCTTATGCTTAATGCCTAACACCTAATGCTTAATGCGTAACACCTAATGCTTAATGCGTAACATCTAATGCTTAATGCCTAACACCTAATGCTTAATGCCTAATGGCTACTACCTGACAAGTAACACCTAGCACCCAACATCAAATGCCTAACACCTAGAACTTAATCCCTAACCCGTGACACCTGACACATGAAACATGACACCTGAACCCGGACCCCAGACCCCTAACCCTTATCAACTAACCCCTATCTCCTAACACTTAACATCTAACACCTGATAGCTGACATCTACTGCATTGCCTCTAACATTCACTGACCGTTATTGACCACTGACCAACATTCATCACTGACCCTCATTTTTCACTAACCATCTGTGATCACACCCAACAGAATCTATCAGCTTACTCCAAAAGTGCATTAGCTTGTCCCCAAGTCAATCAAATTAAACCTCAAACTGTATCGATTTTTCCCCAAAAGTTTTTCGTCTTGCCTCTAAAACTGTTTTAACTAGTTTCCAAACTGTGTATCAACTTATCCAAGTGGCTGTCAAATTACCCCATCACGTGTAACGAATTACCCCTCAAACTGCATCGCCTTGCCACCGTAACTAAAGTGTAGAAGACTGAATAAAGCATTACCATGCCTACACCTAGTACCGAAAGCATAATGCATAACACCTCCAGGCAAAAACACTATAATATATAATAGACTACAGTTTCCGTTCCTTTAATAACTGTCATCAACCTGGCGTAAGAATACTATTTAAGACCCAATAAAACATGATACATAATGGGTAATGTGTGATGCATGAAGCCTCTATGCAACAGCATTATAATTTATAGATTCCCTCCCTCCAGTAACTGTCATTCATTTTGTGTCGAAATGCTACCGGTTTATAAACACCCATTAATACCTTAAGCTTAATGGCTAAAGTATTACACCTAAGTTCCAATATGCGAATTTGTGTTCTCATACACATGTCTGGTGTCATGTTAAAATGACTCGAAGGCCAAACATATGAATGGTAGCATTGCATAAAACCACCATATAAAACCCATCCACACTCTTGCAAGAGAGGCCAGTGACTGCCGGCATGTTCTCGCCTAATGACGTAACTGGATGTGCTGCACTATTCAGAAAGAATGGTTCGGAAGGGTGTTTCTTACTCCATTGCTGTTTGTACATATAAATCATTATGTATTGTAAAGGTAAGTGCACGATGTGTTTGCCGCTAAAACTCAGAAACGTGTCCGGGTACGAGCAAGGGAGTTGTACAGTGTGTTAGCCCTCTATTCCCGTTTTTACATGAAGTGCGCTCTTCTGAAGAAACAGCAGCTGGGAAGTTTCACTCTCTAGAAATTTCTAGAACATTCCAGAACATTCGAGAGTATCCGAGAACGTTCTTGAGTATTCGAAAGCATTCTACAACATCCCTGAAAGTTCTGGAATGTTCCATAGTGATCCGGGACGTTCTGGAATGTTTGGGAACAGTCTGAAACATTCGGAAAGATGAAATTTCAGAACGTACGGGAACATTCCAGAATATCCCCAATCATTGTGGAACAATCCAGAACACTCTCGAATGTTGTGGAATGTTCTGAAACATTGTGGACCATTCAAAGACTTTTTGGTATATTCTGTATTTCACCACTGGGGAGGGGGCTACCCATTGGTAGGGGTGCATTAAGCAAGACCTGTTGTGGTTTCGAACGTCAGTTTCTTACCAGCGACGAAGAGAGGAACCGAATAAGTAGTGCACAGAGTGAAAAAAAGAATCAGTGAAGTGAGAGTAGTCAAACTGATATAGTGACAATATAAATCGAAAAAAATGTGAAGAGTGTGTAAAGTATACTTAGTATATTTTTCAGTAGTATTGATTAATATTTCAGACAATGCCCAAACGGAAAAGAGGAGGATATCTTGCCAGCTATGAAGCAAAACGGCGAAAACAAAAAGAACAGAGGCGAAACATTCGAGAGTATTCGAGAGCATCCCACAACATTCCACAATGTTCCAATGTGACCCAGAATGTTCTGAGATGTTCGGGAATTGTCTCGAATACACGGGAAGATTCCAGAATGTTCGGGAAACCCCAGAACATTCCAGATCATTGAGAAACATTTTTTGAATGGAAAAAAATCGATTACCACTGGAAGCACTGCTCAGCAGGAATTTTTGCAGTAGATGATCAGGGAGACTCTAGAACCGTAACATTTTCTCCAGATTATAAAAGCGTACAACGCATGCTTCCAAATGACTTCTTTCAGTGCCACTTCGATTAATACAATCAGAGATGAAATCGGTTACGTTTTTTCGATCCAAAGACAAATCAATCAGAGCATGGGATTATTACTACCAGTATCCAAAAAGACCATAAATTTCTGCAAGTATATAATGAAACAGAAATTGATCAATGATGTACAAATATCAGTGATTGAGACGCGAAGTAGTGTAAGATGAAACTTTTTGGAAAGTGGGAGACGGGGTACTGGCGGAAGCAAAGCTGTGAGGACGGAGCGTGAGTACTGCTTGGGTGGCTCAGATGGTAGAGCACTTGCCCGCGAAAGGCAAAGGTCCCGAGTTCGAGTCTCGTTTCGGCGCACAGTTTTAATCTGCCACATTCTGCTGCAGGATGGAAATCTCATTCTAGTGCAAGATGTAAAAAGGATCTTACACAGATACAGTGAACTAAGTCACATCTTCAAAACGGTTCTAGAATGTATGATTTCTGATGACTATTAATGTTATAATTGAAGCTGACAAAAGACCACCTGGAGAACACGAACACTGATTTAATGCCGCTCAGATAGACAAAGTCGCTATCGTAACTGTGGACAATGAAAACACAAGCCATGACATAATTGTACAACAAAGAAAAGGGCTACAGTGCATAGCAGAGATGCATCTTTCATACGATGCCCTCCAGTATCCATTAACATTTCTGCATGGAGACCATGAATATCACTTTCATGTGAAACAAATCAACCTGAAACCGGCGTAGAAACTGTTCTGGCGTAACTACAAGCGCCGGAACGAATATGTGGAACGTGAGCAGGAAGGCGGTGAGGAAGCGTCGGCCAATAGTGCGCGGAACTGGAACGCTGCAAGAGCGCCATCTGGAAGAAGCAAATACAAGCGCCAATCCTGCTAGCCTCAGCCACTCAGATCAGCTCCGGATCGCGGACGTTAGTTATCAGTGACGTGTGCCCACTTGCTGAACATTTCACATGTCATGGACTCTAAATTACATTGCAAGTCGCCCCTCGTTTAAAGTACTATTTGTAAATCTCCAAAGTTAAGTATTGTCAACTGCTATATAGAAATAAACCTACTAATGCTATTTGTTTGAAATTTTTTTATAGCTTTCCGAGGACGCTGCATCCCCTAAGCAGCCTATTAGCGACGAATGGGCAAGACCCTACAGAAACAAACAAAAAGGTCGCTTCCAAGGAGTTCTATGCTGACTGCTTAATGATCAGAGACAATGAAACATACTATCGCGTTCGTAATACTCGCTGGTTATTCCAACAATTCTCCCATGAAGCGCCGGGCACTGCAGCCGGTAAATGTTGTAAAATTAGCTGGTTTGAAACAGATATTTTAAATTTAGCAGAACACTTCTACTGTTTCTGGACGTTTCTGCAGCCTGGAGGTAAGCCCTAGCAAAAACCTTGTGAGAACAAGTCTCTGCTATCATGTTTCCTGTCTCTTGGACAAAAAAAAAAATTCCTTATGTTCTTATCTGTTTCCTCAGATCTTGTGTTTGTGTGAAACTGGCAGTTCGTGGAAATATGATTAGGGAATCCGTGATTCAGCACATAAGAGATATCAACTGATTCAGCAGGTCATCCCACACCAAACCGGATATGGCAATATGTGCAGTGTCTAGTTCATGTGACTTAAGGCAAGGAACGCGAACGTTGTCAGCCACGTCGGCAAGAAAGAACACATGAATTTTTAAACACAAATCGTTCTCCAAGTACTTTTCAACGGAATGTGTTCCATACATTGAGGGCTGTTTTGTTCTCAGCCAAAATTATTGTTTCACCATTTAGGAAACTCTTAAACTGTTCTATTGGGGGCTAGTGATCTTCCAGAAGATCGTTGGGGGAAAATTCTCATCTGGTTTACTAAACTGAACTCTCCATCATTGGGAAAATATGGCCTCATAAGTTTGTGTCCTTCCTTTAGGTAAAATGCACAAGTTTTGAGGCAATATGTCCAAAAATTGATGTTGCATCTCTTCTCCTGATGCATTACTGGATCATTCTTTTTGAAAGACTTATATTTTCCTTTTTTGAAAGACTTATTTTGTTTCGATGGTATAGTGGGAACACGACCTGCACGTAATGTGATTTCCTGATCAGCATCTGTTGTCTTTTGTTCACATAGGTTAGTGATCAACAAATGCCCAACGTAATTTCTCAGATTGTGCAACACACTAGGCACAGTGTAGTGTTACTTGTAATTCACAATGCAGCCGGGATGTGCTGCAACTCGGTATTCACTGTGAAATAACAAGGATCCTGGTGTTTCCCATCGTTTTCTGCAAAGATTCTCTCTCAAATGTGACAGACGTCTGCTGAGTAAAACGTTGATTCTTCTTCGTGGCTTAATGTCATCTTTTTATTTTGTAGCAAAGAGGTATTCACAGCCACAGGGATTGCATAGAGTTATTGAGTAAACCATTATATGCAATCGCGGCCTGTATATAATTTAAACTCATAGTATCTCCGGTTATAGCTGCGCGGTGTGTTGTAGGCGACACTGAACAGTCTATGTAAATGTACCTAATCGCAACTTCGTGGAGCTTAAACTCTGAATATTCATCACTAGAAGTGAAGTTCACGTTGAAAGCTGCATTATACAGTTCTTATGCATGAATTTCGTTACCAACACATGATTGCAGCAAGCATTAGATATCTGCATAAAAAGCAAACGGCAATTTTAATTGCATGCTATACGACTCGACTTCAAAGAACTGTTTTTATGCTAGGGGCATTATACTTCTGACAGCTTTGAATTATGAAAAATTAACCAAATAAAATGTCAAATGCTCTTTAGAATGGAAGTCGCATAAACATCGTTCACATGTCACAATGGATCTAGTATGAGAAGTGATGTTACTTCATGCTAGTCTGAAGGGCTTTAATGCGGCAGAAATGGTCAATTATCGTGTTTGCAAACATGAAACATTAAGAGATTCACATCCTCCTCGTATTTGTAATGTGTTGACGTACGCATTATATGTACGTACTTGAAACTTTTCTCCTTCATGTTCTTGTTCTGCTATAACCTTCCACTGATGGTCCGAGAACTGAATGCCATGCACATTAACATTTACATTATTTCCTCGAATATTCCGACATTATTCACTTTGGTAAGATATGGCATATTCTCAAAGTTCCATACATGTGGATATTGACGATAACTAGGCTCACGCCGGCCGAAGTGGCCGTGCGGTTAAAGGCGCTGCAGTCTGGAACCGCAAGACCGCTACGGTCGCAGGTTCGAATCCTGCCTCGGGCATGGATGTTTGTGATGTCCTTAGGTTAGTTAGGTTTAACTAGTTCTAAGTTCTAGGGGACTAATGACCTCAGCAGTTGAGTCCCATAGTGCTCAGAGCCATTTGAACTAGGCTCACGGCTCACATAGTTATTTGCTAGGTTCATATCAGGTATAATTCACTAAATGAAGCAGTAACCATCGTTCTTTGAATCGATGTTTACGACATTAGGTTCAAATGGTTCAAATGGCTCTGAGCTCCATGGGACTGAACATCTGAGGTCATCAGTCCCCTAGAACTTAGAACTACTTAAACCTAACTAACCTAAGGACATCACACACATCCATGCCCGAGGCAGGATTCGAACCTGCGACAGTAGCGGTCGTGCGGTTCCAGACTGTAGCGCCTAGAACCGCACGGCCACCCCGGCCGGCTCGACACTAGGTGAATGCCATATTTTTCTGATGGAAGATTTTGGTGAACCATTGTAATATGATTTTATTGTAAGCAATGTAACTTGAGGTGAACAGTACTATTTTGTATTGGAAATTTTTTTATGATCCATCATGATTTGATTACATTGTAAATAATACACATTGTAGATTGTAATTTCGGTTGACTACTACATTTTTTCAGGTTTTATTATTAAGATGTGAATACTTAACAAATGTGAATATGATAAAAATGTAAAAAGCCAGAAAAACACACCATAAAAAAACATAGGGTATCACTGAGGTGCGCTGTCTCCCATTGCACTGGACCGTTCTGTCTCACAACGGAAAGCGAGGAGCTGAACTGACCCTAAGTAACGTATACTGTGAGTTACTACTACAACAAGTAAAATTCACAATTTTTCGCAAAAACTATTTTGTGGGATGACATGTAGTAACGAGGCAAAGTTTCTCAAATACATATTTGAAAAGTTGTTTAATCAGGAAATTTAAATGAAGCGGTAGTGCTAAGGGAAATTTCGGGGAACTTTGTTGCAATTTCTGATAAAACTAATTACTGATCACATGCATGTTTAAGGAGTATGCAGTATATATGATGTATGAAGTGAAGACATATTAAGATACAAAGGAATTAGAGGCATTGGCTGTGGGCGGGCATTTATTGATATCGATGGGGAAAGTTAAAAATTTGTGCCGGACTGGGATTCTAAACCAGGTCTCTTGTTTACTTGGCAGATGATCTGACCACTTTTTCTTTTTTTTTTTTTTTTTTTTTTACTCTTGGCGCTCTCGTTTCCTTCCCTGTTGTTGGTTGCGTTTGTTCGGGGAAGACGTCCCATGACACCTGTTCAAGTTTATCGTTGATCCGTTCACTCAGTTTTTTGTTTTTGTTACAGAAGGCAGCAAACCACCTGACCGAACACGCTTAGCCACCGTGCCAGCGTCCATTGAGCCATCCGGACACAGTGGTTATCGCAACTGGAAGCACTATTCTAGCACGCCTCGTGTCACATCCTCACACGGCTAATATAGTTACAATTGGGGGAGAGACAGACAGATTGATTACTTTGCTTGAGAAGAATCGGAGGTGTGCACAGTATTTTGACATAGAAAATAGAGAGAGGAAAGATGACTTCGACTGACAAGGGGGAGGCCGCCAATTGTGAAATTCAGATTCGATTCATACTGCGCATAATAAAAGCTCATGGCCAGAGGTGTAATGTGGCAAAGCACCAAGATGCATTTCTCAGCCGTTGTCGAGAAAATCGACAGTTAAAAGAAACCGTTGCCGTGAAATACTCTCTACGATTAAGAATTTTCTACAGCGTCGTGGCGCAGCGGTAAACGCTCGGGTTCGTAATCCGAAGGTCGCCGGATCGAATCTCGCGCCATGCAACTTTTCTTTATTATAATTCAAATGTGTATATATATATATATATATATATATATATATATATATGCATATAATATGCATATATATATCCATATAATAAGTTGTTGAAAGTCGTTTGTCGTGGAAAAACTGGCGACTTCGAATATCATTATGTTTTCCGCAAACAAAGTTGTATTTCACAAATGCTATTAATTGACTTCATAATGTTTACCATGTATAGTTAACGGAAGACGTAGAAACTATATTTCGAAACGAATCCATATAGTGTAAGTCAAACGTTCGAATTAGAATAGAGACCCCCACGAACACATATTTGCTGTGGCAGGTATGGAACATAAACTCCGTTACTCGCTCTTTACACTTGAAGGGCAGATGTTGAATGGGCCGAAACGAGCCGCCGCATAACAGCGTAGTTGCCTGCTAACTTCGAAAGAAGGTAGATGCGGTACCTAGCGCAACTTATAACATCGTCGAAAATCAGTGCGTACGTGAGAGCTTTGGTACACCCTGTTAAACAAACGGAAAAATGTAGGCGGTACAATTGGAGAGCGATCCGGGCCCTTCGTATGAAAGTCATGTGATCAAAGAAGATTCTATAAACAGAGAAGTGTCGAAACAACAATTGAAAGATGCGTTGGTGTATTTTGAAAGCCTCCTTCGTAACAATAATCGCATCGCAGTAGAACCATCATCAATCAACGAAGAAGCCATGGTAATTGGGGAAGAAATGTTCCACAATACGCTGCAAATGCTCGCCGAAAAAACCCTCGTTCATGATGAAGAACTGATAGACATTAATGAAATCGACGATAATAATGCCTACGAAGACGTCGAAACGAGTCCCATTGCCAACGAATCATCAGACGAATACGAGCCGGACGAGAAGAAAAACAAAAGGGTACGACTATATTTCTCTGGATTACAAAATTAGAGCTGTCAATCTGGCCAAAGAACATGCAGACTAGAGTCTCAAAACTCTACAAAAAGGGGTACTCTCGTTTGACAAATATGGGCTATTTATCCAGGTGGGAAGAACAAATCAAATGTGGCGGTAGCAAATTTGATAAATATTGGTAGAGCACTTGCCCGCGAAAGGCAAAGGTCCCGAGTTCGAGTCTCGGTCGGGCACACAGTTTTAATCTGCCAGGAAGTTTCATATCAGCGCACACTCCGCTGCAGAGTGAAAATCTCATTCTGGAAACATCCTCCAGGCTGTGGCTAAGCCATGTCTCCGCAATATCCTTTCTTTCAGGAGTGCTAATTCTGCATGTTTCGCAGGAGAGCTTCTGTAAAGTTTGGAAGGTAGGAGACGAGGTACTGGCAGAAGTAAAGCTGTGAGTACCGAGCGTGAGTCGTGCTTCGGTAGCTCAGTTGGTAGAGCACTTGCCCGCGAAAGGCAAAGGTCCCGAGTTCTAGTCTCGGTCGGGCACACAGTTTTAATCTGCCAGGAAGTTTCATATCAGCGCACACTCCGTTGCAGAGTGAAAATCTCATTTTGGAAACATCCCCCAGGCTGTGACTAAGCCATGTCTCCGCAATATCGTTTCTTTCAGGAGTGCTAGTTCTGCATGTTTCGCAGGAGAGCTTCTGTAAAGTTTGGAAGGTAGGAGACGAGGTACTAGCAGAAGTAAAGCTGTGAGTACCGGACCTGAGTCGTGCTTCGGTAGCTCAGTTGGTAGAGCACTTGCCAGCGAAAGGCAAAGGTCCCGAGTTCGAGTCTCGGTCGGGCGCACAGTTTTAATCTGCCAGGAAGTTTCATATCAGCGCACACTCCGCTGCAGAGTGAAAATCTCATTTTGGATAAATATTGTACCATCGATTCATGGGTGCATGATCGCTTCGTAGAAGCTCGACAAAACTTCCAGCAAGTTACTACCAGAAACCTGCAGCAGTGGGCCTTGGGCGCTGCAAGTCAGTTCCCAGATTTCAACTTCAAAGCTTCAAAAACATGGGTCACGGAATTTAAAAAGTAGCATGGGATTCGGCAACGGAAAATCACAAAATTTGTTTCCCGGAAAGAGACGGCTACCCAAGACGAATATATATATATATTTGAATTACAGAAAACAAATTTAAAAAAGGTTGCATGGCGCGAGATTCGATCCGGCGACCTTCGGATTACGAACCCGAGCTCTTACCGCTGCGCCACGACGCTGTAGAAATTCATTAATCGTAGAGAGTATTTCACTGCAACGGTTTCTTTTAACTGTCCATTTTCTCGACAACGGCTGAGAAGTGCATCTTGGTGCTTTGCCACATTACACCTCTGGCCATGAGCTTTTATTATGCGCAGTATGAATCGAATCTGAATTTCACAATTGGCGGCCTCCCCTTGTGAGAGAGGTGTTTAAAAAGTACAGAATTTGATGTAAGAAAAAAATGGTTCAAATGGCTCTGAGCACTATGGGACTTAACATCTATGGTCATCAGTCCCCTAGAACTTAGAACTACTTAAACCTAACTAACCTAAGGACAGCACACAACACCCAGCCATCACGAGGCAGAGAAAATCCCTGACCCCGCCGGGAATCGAACCCGGGAACCCGGGCGTGGGAATTTGATGTAAGAAATACAGAGGTTACATACTTGCAAGGAGCATAGAATCTGACAAACAGGCGATATTTATGTATATAATGGACGAAATAATGAGACTTTCGCGGAAATAATGAATATCTTTGACTTTCAAGTAGAGGATACGTAATTTTCTACAGGATATCTGGCGCCGTTTTTACGTATAATTCAGGTGTTATACTCTGATTGGTTGGAAACTGAGGAGGGGTGACTAAGGAGAGGGGAGTACGCAACTGGTCTATCACCTCTTGCACTTGCTAGAGGTTAGGAAGGGAAGGGGCCGTGAATTGCTGTGTACGTCAGAAATAATGAATTTGACACCATTTAAATACTTCGCTGTGATCGGTAGGAAAAAGAAGGAAGGAGGTGATATGCACTTCCGAAATAACGTAAAAACAAACTTTTAATATTTCAACATTGAAATACACTAAGGTCTGTTTCCGTCATTTTTACTGTCGGATATAAGGAGCGGACGTGGCGTGTCTTGACGTGTATGTGAAATATATTGTAATTTTACTCTTTGTTAAGAGTACGTTCTGAAAGAGGAATAGGAACCGCGAGACCGCTACGATCGCAGGTTCGAATCCTGCCTCGGGCATGGATGTGTGTGATGTCCTTAGGTTAGTTAGGTTTAACTAGTTCTAAGTTCTAGGGGACTAATGACCTCAGCAGTTGAGTCCCATAGTGCTCAGAGCCATTTGAACCATTTGAAAGAGGAATAAGGGGCGATGCATACATCGGAAGTAACGTATCTCGACACCATTTATTTAGACTGCAAACTGATTGGCTGGAGATAGCGAGATGGAGGGAAAGGCGTGGGAGTTGTTGAGCAGTTGGTTTGATTCCTCCATATTGGATGTTTAATACTGAGCTGTGATTGGCTTTAGGTAAGGAGCTTTGCACTCTGTGATTGATCGGAGATACAGGTGATGTACGTAACTGGACTACCTTGGTTCTGTAATATTGTAATATGATTGGCTGTAAATAAGGAGGGTGAATTAGACTGATAATCATGATGATGTCACTGATAACAGCGATCACCTCACTGAAAAGTGTGACGATGTCACAAGGTCACTGATCCAGATTACACGACGTCACAAATCTAAAACGATTGTATCAAATTGTTGGTATCACGAACAGCCTTATGCGGCTTTCGAATCAGCCAGGTGGCTTTGTTGTACTACTTTCTGACAAAATGTCAACTGGACCATTCGTAGTGCTAACTTAGTGATTTTTATCCATAGTTTCACTCTGTTTATGTTACTCAGCGGCTCAGAAACTCAACAGTTTCGAACATTGTGTCGGCTCTTGAATATATATTCTGAATAAATGTCTGTTGATGGATAGAACAAACTTCCTAATTCTGCTAGTGTTTCGTGGCAAATTACTTAGAAGTCGGCGAAACGTTAAACATAAGCCTTCCATCGTTCGTCCTTCGAATTATCTAGTGTCTGAAGAAAGACACTGTGGCTCTGCCTGATGGTGGTGAAGAATTTACCCTACTACCTCTTCTCATCTAGCGGCCTAGTACTGGTGGAGAAAAATTTCTTCCTCTGTCTGTATCAACTCTAACTACTTCAATATCAGTCACCATCTTAACAGAATTCGTTAGCAGCGTTACCTATAGATGCTGCTCATGAAACCTTATTTTCTGAAATAGATGTGGCTTCCTTTGTATGATATATCTGTGTTTTAATAGGCTGCTGCCTGCTGGGAACGCCACTAAACACTGTAACACTACAGGCTACTATTAAATTAGCAATACACCAATAATATTTCTACCGTGAAAGGATTTTAATTTATGATCATAAATGTGTGTAATGGAAAGGCATCGTACTATTTTTTGTCCGTCGACAGGAAATAATAACAAAACGAACGGGAATCGAAACAAGTTTCTATTAGTAAATTGTAATTACGTAGAACGAAAGGTCGCTAGCCTAATTAGACAAAGATGTACCAAGTAATAGCATGGTTCATGAAAAAAACGAAATATTGGGACTGACATTACTTGATAGCGAACTTCTGCTTTGTTGACAAGATACAAACAGTAGCAACGTTTAGCAAGTGTTGTGCCAGTGGTTTAACCTGAACGAAATAGGAGTATCCGTATGTTTAGGCAACAACTGGCTCTCAATAACACTTACTACCTGTAGAATACAAGAGGAAGCTAATGATAATTAGCACACAAAATTTGAAAACGAAACCATGTAACTGGTCTGTGAAATATTACAGTACTCACCAGATAACTTGAGATGAAGGTGCTGGCAGTGTCCATCTCCTGTGCTATTCAAAACAGGAAGCAAAAATATTCATGGCTCTTCCATACAGAAAGTTCTGAAAATTGTCTGCTTAGAGTCCAGAGCTAACCGAAGTATGCCGTGAATAAAAAGCCAAATTACTTTCGCATACGAGGCTATATTACATAAGCTTGCAGTTCTTCTCGCCTCTTTAAGTTCACAATTTGCGGACGCTTTGCCTGCTAGCCACCGACTGACTCATGCCACACAGCAGCCTTGCGGTTCGGCTGTCAGATCCACCTTTTCTATCCCCACATAGCCAGTTCCGTTGCGGAGGCATTTCCCTCCAAGTTTAACATGATAACAAACCTAATTTCCCTATGCATGAACCAGTATTACTAGTAAAGTTTTAACATTTTCATTCTTTTACAGTATGTTACGTTTGAAATTATATCCACAGATTAATTACAATTCTATGACATATCATAATCAGTACAACATGTAGATTGATGTTACATCAAAGAGCATCGTTATACAGAAATCACATTAAGCAGAAACAAAGAATTGAGATAAGACCATTATAGGTAGCATCATTATTACTATCACAATACTTTTTTGCTTTGATCTATGTAGTGATTTCTCTGAGATCTTGGTGTCATTAAGAGTCCCTCAATTCCTAATTTACTTTCATCCTAGCAGTGCAGCAGTTTAGTCGCGATGATAATACGAGTTCAGTGCGTACTCTAAATTCAAATGTCTCCTGCAGTGTGTAAATACAATACAGTAAATACAGTATGTAAATACAATAGCTCAGTTTATTACGTCTTTTGCTGCCATATAGCAAAATCATCCGGCCAGCACTGGTTTCTGTTTTTTACACGTATGGTGTTTGTTGTGGTGTAGATAATTCGTAGGACTTTTATACACATGCCGAAAGAGAAATCCCACGATCAGCAGCAATCGGGAATACCGTCAGTGGCATACCTTCGATGTGGGTGCGGCTCGCATATTGTACTAGCGGCAGCGATAGAGACGGACCGAGAACGACTGCATAACTGCAATGCGATAGAGCACTGGAGATTATCAACAGGATGCTGGCAGCTTTATAGGTTCGCCATTTAAATTTTTCCTTTGAGTAGTTCCCCCACCACATGGTCCGTCTGCTTAGCTGGGTGGTAACGTCCTCGCCTCCCATGCAAGCTGGCCCGGGTTCGATTCCCGGCCGGGGACTGGGTGTTTTGTTGTCCTCATCATCATTTCATTCTCATTACCGACGCGCAAGTCGCCCAATGTGGCGTCGAATGAAATAAGACTTGCACTTGGCGGCCGAACTTCCCCGAATATGGGCCCTCCAGGCGACGATGCCATTCGATCATATGATATCATTTTTTTCCCACCACATGGCTCCGGATGCCGGGTAACATGAAATGAAGCATCCCCGCCGCCACCACTACTGCCTCCCCCGTCCCCCCCCCTCCCACACACACACACACACACACACACACACACACACACACGTCACTTGCCAAAGCCAAGGGTGTGCATCTCTGACATTTGGCAGTCGAGGTGCGCCAAACGGATATCTCGGAAAATAGTTACCTTAGTTACCATTGTTTTTATGCCAGTTACGTTTAACAGTTATTTATAGCTTTCGTTTATGTTTACTACCGAATTCTCCAGACGGAGGTACAGTTATACCTATGAGCACCAGAAAAAAGTTAGCTGCTAGATTCCCCTCGGCTCGCATATGTCCCAACTTTGACCTACAATTATTTCTGTCCATTGTATATCTTATGGGCAGGACTTTAACTTTTGTTGCTTAATCTCCACACAGTTTGCTCACTCAAGGCAGAAAACTGGCAGTGCCTCGTCGCGTCAGCTTAACTGTGTGACTTCATGCCCTTATGAATCTTTTTTGGTGATTCACATTCTTCATTTTTTATAGTCGTCTGTAGCTGAGATATTTGACTTTTTTATTTGATTTGTTGGTCCTCCTAGTTGATTTTGGGAAGAAATACTGGGATAATAGGTACTTCATACACTTCAATGGCAACTTCATTTGTGGTGGCGTGTGGATCATGTTAAGGATAATAAAGATCCACTTATTTTTAAACTCGGCGGAACCCTCTGACGACCGGCGGTTATTACCGTAGAAGTACGAAAATACTGGTTTCACTAAAATATCTACCGTCTCTGGAAATATCATCGTCTGTTACTACCTGCTGGCGTCCGACACACAGTTACCAACATTCAAGCTATCTATAGTGGTAGCCCGTAACTTTCAGCGAAAATTAACTGCCACAGAAAAGTAAGATACTGCTACAATCATCTACTGACGGCTATTTCCGTAGTTAGATAGCATGAAACCGAAGCACACACATCGATAAACAGTTTGCTGTCTGAGTAAGTTACTGCTACAATCATCTACTGACGGCTATTTCCGTAGTTAGATAGCATGAAACCGAAGCACACACATCGATAAACAGTTTGCTGTCTGACAGTTATTTCCATGAGCTGTTGAATACCTCATAGATGGTCGGTCCCTCTACTCAGTCCTTATATCCGTGGTCAGATCTCGTATGATGCGAAACCGTAGTAGGCACGTTAGTAAGCAGAAGGCGATACCCACTATTGGCAGTTATTAAAACAACTACTAGTGAAAGATGAACGGTTATTACAGTAGCTGTTTCTTCTGAGTAAATAGTTATTTCCAACACTTAAGTTATGTTTTGCTGCCTGTAACTGGCAAGCGGCGCTCATAATAATCCCCTTGCGGCAATCAGCTGAGACTCTATCTCCAACCACTCACACAGTGTCATACACTTTACCTCAAGGCAATCACGGCTATGTGTTAAACATCCAAGATGGTGGCATCAAACCAGCTGTCCTACAAGTGCCACACCTATCCCCCCACCTCGCTACCTCCAGCCAGTCAGCTTGTAGCCTAAATAAATTTTGTCGAATTACATTACTTCCGATTACACATTCCTCCTCCCCTCTCCCCGACCCCCGCCCCTACCAAACTCCTCTTTTCCATAAATCAGAGCGTACTAATAAAATAGTGTGTAATTACAATACATTTAACGTACACATCAAAATGGCTCTGAGCACTATGGGACTTAACATCTTAGGTCATCAGTCCCCTAGAACTCAGAACTACTTAAACCTAACTAACCTAAGGACATCACACACATCAATGCCCGAGGCAGGATTCGAACCTGCGACCGTAGCAGTCCCGCGGTTCCGGACTGCAGCGCCTAGAACCGCACGGCCACCACGGCCGGCTAACGTACACATCAAGCCAAGCTACTTCCGCTCTTTTCTTCTCCCCTCTCCACCTTAAGTTTACATGCGCGTGGCAACACGTGGACAGGAAACGAATGGTTCAAATGGCTCTAAGCACTATTGGGATTAACGTCTGAGATCATCAGTCCCCTAGACTTAGAACTATTTAAACCTAACTAACCTAAGGACATCACACACATCCATACCAGAGGCAGGATTTGAACCTGCGACAGTAGCAGCAGCGCGGTTCCGGAGTGAAACGCCTAGAACCATTCGGCCACAGCGGCCGGCACAGGAAAGGACATACGATAATTTCAGTTGGGCAAGAAGCATGATTGTCGAGGTTTTATTAGATGACGATCAGTTTGGATTTAGGAAGGGTAACGGCAGCATAATGGCAGATGTGACCTTGAATGAGAATTTCACTCTGCAGCGGAGTGTGCGCTGATATGAAACTTCCTGGCAGATTAAAACTCTGTGCCGGACCGAGACTCGAATTCGGGACCTTTGCCTTTCGCGGGCAAGTGCTCTACCGACTGAGCTACCCAAGCACGGGTCACACCCCGTCCTCACAGCTTTACTTCAGCCAGTAACTCGTCTCCAACCTTCCAAACTTAACACAAGCTCTCCTGTGAACCTTGCAGAACTGGCACTCCTGAAGGTAAGGATATTGCGGAGACATGGCTTAGCCACAGCCTGGAGGATGTTTCCAGAGACTCGAACTCCTACCTTTGGAAGCGCACACTCCGCTGCAGAGTAAAAATCTCATTTTGGAAACATCCCCCAGGCTGTGGCTAAGCCATGTCTTCGCAATATCTTTTCTTTCAGGAGTGCCAGTTCTGCAAGGTTCGCAGGAGAGCTTCTGTAAAGTTTGGGAGGTAGGAGACGAGGTACTGGCAGAAGTAAAGCTGTGAGGACGGGGCTTGAGTCGTGCTTGGGTAGCTCAGTCGGTAGAGCACTTGCCCGCGAAAGGCAAAGGTCCCGAGTTCGAGTTTCGGTCCGGCACACAGTTTTAATCTGCCAGGAAGTTTCAGATCTGACCTTATCAGCAAAACAAGACTTACCAAAAATCAAAACAATTTCATATAATTTACTTGAATGGATGGTATCAGCTGCATGAGAACTATGTGGAATCAGCAGCAAGGAGTGAAAATGTGTGCCGGACAAGGACTTGAACCCGGAATCCCCTGCTTACTAGGCAGTTGCGTTAGCCACTACGCCATCCGGTCACAGCGTCTGTCGCAAATGCGAGGACTACCTCGGCCGCTTTCCGGCCGACACTCAGTCCCGCCTAGCGCCACCCATCCGCAGTCTCCGTCCATGTCCTTCGTGCGTACTTATTTTATATTTCCCGCATGGAGGTCGGACGTTGATGTGTATCCACACTTAAAGGTGTCAATTCATGGCCCATCAAGTCGAAGAACACACACCACACATTCAAGTAAACGATTCACTTCGATGAGCCAAAAATCCACGACATTCAATGCGGATGCACATCAACTTGCGACCTCTGTGCGGAAATATAAAACCAGCGAGCATAGAGGAGAAGGGCGGGGCTGCGGATACGTGGATCTAGGTAGGAGAGTGAGTGAGCCGGAGAGCGCGCCGAACCAGCCTGTGCATTTGTGATAAACACTGTAAGTGGATGGCGTTGTAATTAAGGCAGCTGCCAACTGAGAAGGAGATTCCGCGCTCGAGTCCTGCCGCAGTAGACATTTTCAATCATAGGCCGTTAATTCCGCAACACAGTAAAATGGTGCTATATGTCCGAAATTTTCAGGAAAGTAGATCTGAGCTATAGGGAAGGTATATGTAGCGAAAGGAAGCAGTAAGAATAGAAGTGTGCACAGTGATAGTGCAACGGAGTAGAGTAGGAGGCGACAAGGAATTTCGTATTGATTTTAATAGATCTGATGATGGATGACATTGGGCCAGTGCACGTCGCGCGGTGACGGGCGGTCGCGCGGGCCTGTGTTTACATCGCGAGCGGTGCCGAGGTGGGGAGCCGATCAGCGTGTGGAAGCGTTGCTTAGGTCTGTTTTCTTTATAACAAGTACGATGTCCACAATTACCAGTGTCAACAACGTTCGGTGTGTTTTCTATCGCGCTGCATTGTGCCCGTCGGCGTTTGAAATTCACTGGTGGATTTTTGAGAATTTGAAATTGCCTGAAGATATAGTCAACACGTATCAGTGGGACTTTGTGCAGTACTCGTTATTCGTCGAATTTATTTCGAGGGATGTTTCCAAGAAATTCGTTGAGGAGCATGCTGGCATGAGACAATTTCATCATACTGGTGGTAGTTTTAGTAATGTCCAGACCGTGCCTTCGGGATAGGGAGTGATAACCGTCGGGTTATTGAACGTGCCACTTGAGTGTCCTAATGAGCTCATTGACGTTCTCTGCCTCTGTACGGCGTCGTTTTGTCGGTTACCAACGAAAATGGTCAAGTGCATATCGTTACCAAGATAACAGCGGCGTGAGAACTGTACGTGTAGACTTAAAAAGCCTTCGCATGTTATCATTGGCGGTTGTCGCGCGCAGGCAACTTACATTGGTCAACCTCCTACCTGTTCGATCTACCATTCAACGAACGTCTGCGGATGAACTGCACGCGTCGATGTCCATTTCAGCTTCCACGGGAACGTCCTGCAGTTGGTAGTGAAAGGGTTGTTCCATTATTGAGGCAGTAGCGTGGACTGTACCACAACCCCGGTTCAAAAATGGTTCAAATGGCTCTGAGCACTATGGGACTCAACATCTTAGGTCATAAGTCCCCTAGAACTTAGAACTACTTAAACCTAACTAACCTAAGGACATCACACATACCCATGCCCGAGGCAGGATTCGAACCTGCAACCGTAGCAGTCCCGCGGTACAACCCCGGCAGCCGGAACATGTTAACCAAGCGGCAATGCCAGCTGAGGTGGAAAACAGTGACAAAGACATTCAAGATAGGATGAACGGCACTTCGGCCCCGTCATACGCGCAGGGACTTTTACCGCTGGATACCAACGATGCGCCGGCCACTTCTGAAACCTAGCCGTGTGAGACGCAGGAGCAGGTGCAGGGGAAGATCAGTTTCCCTGAACGACACCTACCAACAGAGACTGCAGCAGAAACGAAGAAAGCACGTCTAAGGAGAAGCAAAGGGAACAGTGGCAAAGAGGATAACTCCGATGATTTGATACCTGTACCTATGTCAGTAAGTGGCACCAAGACTCAGCAGCAGTCTTCTTGCTCAGTGCGCTGCGAGAACACCGCGAGGCAAGAACGCATTCGTGGACAAACCAAACATGTGAAGGTACTACTGAGCGCCAAGAGGGAACAGAGCGCTATACCAGCTAAGAGGAAGAGCGAGCAGTTGCCGCAGCGTTTCCGCAGGAACTCGCTGACGTCAGTCGCAACCACGACTGATGGCCAGGAGGATGCGACCACGCTGACACACTCAACTGGCGGTGGCGGGCAGGGCGGCGCGCGCACGTCACATCACCCCGACAGCAGTGATCTGTGGTGGCAGCAGGACGAGGAGATGCAGCAGTAGCAGCTCTCGCGCATGACTATCGCGCTGCGACCCTCTGCCACTCCCTGACACGTTATGGCTTTGATGTATCGCCTCATACTGCAGACGTTGCAAAACGAGCTTGGTTTGAAGCTATCAAGAAGGATGGTCCTAACACTCAGAGCTCATCGCCCTATGTGCCACTATGTTCGATAACCAAATGTATAATATTACCATACTTAACATCAATAGGATTTAAAGTGCGGTGAAACTCCGGTCGCTAAATGATTTCTTGTTTGGTACCAGCGTTGACATTTCCCTGCTACAGGAGGTAGTCACAGTTTTAGAAGTGCCCGGTTATGTACTTACTGTTAACATCAATATGCTGCAGGCACTGCCATAATTTCGCGCGACGGTATAAAAGAGAACGTTCCACTTTTTATAAGAACTAGGTTACCATGCTCCTTAGCATTTATCGTGCACATTTCAATTGTATGCTTAACGACAGAAACCAAACTCCTAACATGAACAGACGTGTAGAATTGGAATATTTAATTCATAGCATGCGTTTCACGATACGTGGGAAAAACTGCACGGTGAACAGGTAGCGTGCAACTTCGTAACCAGTCATTCTGCCAGTCGGCTGGCGAGGATCTACGTGTCCGATACCCTCCAGCGACGCACTGTGAACTGCGACATAGCTCCTGCCAATATGTCCGATCATTGGGCATGTCAGTGTTACCTTAACCAACAACGTCAGCAAATCTACCGCGGCTACTGGAAATTAAATGTCAACTTTCTGCAGGATGGCCGGCCGATGTGGCCGAGCGGTTCTAGGCGCTACAGTCCGGAACCGCGCTGCTACTGCGGTCGCAGGTTCGAATCCTGCCTCGGGCATGGATGTGTGTGATGTCATTAGGTTAGTTAGGTTTAAATAGTACTAGGTCTAGGGCACTGATGACCTCAGATGCTAAGTCCCATAGTGCTTAGAGCCATTTGAACCATCTGCAGGATGCCCAACTTGAAGAGGAGGTGAACGTAATGTGGCAACAGCTCCAGCGGCACCCAGGTCGTTACGGTAGCGTTATACAGTGATGTATTCAGTGTGCCAAGCCAAAATTACGCCTCACCATCATGACACACGCCCGACAAGAAAAGCTTTTGGCATAAACAGACTACGGAATTTTATTATCGCTGTTTGAGAGAACTGCACAGTCACACTACCAATCCTTCTTGCGATACCAGTGTTAAGATCAAACGATGTAAAGCGAAAATCATGGCGATCCAACGCAAACGAATAGAATGAATCATCGTGCGATCCCACCCAAAAGATGTTGCCACTGAAGAACGGGCTTCTCTGTACCACATTTTGAGAACGACGAAACGCTGTAAAGCCGTGTTGGTTGAAGTCGTCGTTGATGACGCCGAGAATGCCTTCACGAAGCAACATGTTATCATCTCGCACGTCTATAACTATTACAGTCAACTTTACAAGAAGCAGCCACTTGATGAACAGTCGTACGACAATTTTGTTAGGACCTTATCACGCGAGAATAATGCAAATCTGGAATCTGTTTTCACGGAGGACGACATCCTACTAGCGCACCACAGTTCAAAGAAAGGGAAATCACCCGGACCCGACAGTCTCAATGCTGAGTTTTACCAGCGCTATTGGAACATCCTTGGCCCGACACTCCTCGAGAGAGCGAATGAAATCTGGCACCTGGAAGTAATACCCAAGTCATTCAAGGAAGGTATCATCTTGCTCTTACCGAAAAAGGGTATCAGCAGGATGGTAGAAAACATGCGACGCGTCACACTCCTGAACGCCGATTTCAAAATCATTACCAGATCGGTTAAACTACAGATGCAAACGATTATGCACAAGGTTTTAGGCAATTACTAATACATTGCAGTGCAAGGCCGAAGTGCAATCACACCTGTTTGTGATTTTAAGAGACAAATGATTCAAATGGCTCTGAGCACTATGGGACTGAACATCTGAGGTCATCAGTCCCCTAGAACTTAGAACTACTTAAACCTAACTACCCTAAGGACATCACACACATCCATGCCCGAGGCAGGATTCGAACCTGCGACCACAGCAGTCGCGCGGTTCCGGACTGAAGCGCTTAGAACCGCTCGGCCACCGCGGCCGGCTTTAAGGGACATCATGTGTTCATATGCTGACACCAAAGGAAATTGCGCTCTGGTCTTTCTAGATTCTGAAAAGGCGTATCACCGTGTACGTCATGACTTCCTCTTTAAAAGCATGGCGAAACTAGGTTTTGGACCTCATCTCATAGAATTAATTCGAAAACTTACTGCAAACGTCTCTTCCCGGATTCTCATTAATGGCCATTTTACAAAAGAAGTTCCCATTGAGCAATCTAGCCGACAAGGATGTCCTCTGTCAATGATTTTGTACGCCACTGCAGTAGAGCCGCAACTGAACAACTTAGTGCACTGTGGGATGTAAGCTACAGGGAAAGAATATTTAGCAAAAAGACACAGTAAGAATAAAAGTGTGCACATTGATAGTGCAAGGGAGTAGAGTAGGAAACGACACATAATTTCGTATTGATTTTAACAGATTTGATGATGGACTTCTCCCAAAACGTGTCGTGAGATGAGATGATGAAATACTTTGGTAACATATACAAGTGTATTACTAGTTAATTTATGAATGTCTGTATGTTGTCTGTCACTCCAGTCTTGTAGATAATAGTCGGTAGTACCCTAGGAATGTACCTTTCACTCAGCATCACGGTTCACGATGTTACAAATCAGTCGCTTTTGACGGAGGTTTCGAGTCACGCAACAGAGTCGAAAGTACAGTGTAATCTGCAATTTAATTAAGAGCGAGAAAAAGAATCTGTTTCACCTTCACAAAGGCGGAATTAACGAGAAACAGATTACTTTCCTGTAGCTAATCTCATGTCTGTGTGCTCCGATTTTCGCAGCGCTTGGGACTTAAATCAGCAGGACGAAGGTCCTCCCAGCTGAAACTGTCAAAACTTGTGCGTACCACCGTGATCGAATGTGACACTCAGAAATTAATTTTCTGCAGAAGGGCGAAACTCTGTTTTCGCTGCACGCCGGAGAGCAAAAGTTCCGTGCATGGCCTTCAACGTCTGCGTCGCTTACTGTCACTTTAAACACCGCTGCCATAGTAATTACTTTAAAGTAATATGAAGAGGCATTCTTCAGCAGAGATGGTTTTAAATATTAAATTAGTGACGAACACAGGCGCGACGAAGATGTGCAGTGTAAGAGAAGCGCGGTTTTTTTTCGTTGAATATGGAAGCAGTTGGGACTGGGCCGACGTAATTACAAGACTCTTGCGTTGTGCTCAAGTTTTGTTCATTTGTTACTCTCTGTTTTCACGCATTATGTTGTTAATGAACTCACAAAATACAGAAACTTCACTTAGGGGTGGACACCAATTTGTCTTTTCCGCTACATGTTGTTGTTGTTGTTGTTGTGGTCTTCAGTCTAGAGACTGCTTTGGTGCAGCTCTCCATGCTACTCTATCCTGTGCAAGCTTCTTCATCTCCCCGTACCTGCTGCAACCTACGTCCTTCTGAATCTATTTAGTGTATTCATCTCTTGGTCTCCATCTACGGTTTTTACCCTCCGCGCTGCCTTCCAATACAAAATTGGTGATGCATTGATGCCTCAGAATATACCCCACCAACCGACCCCTTCTTCTAGTCAAGTTGCGCCACAAATTTCTCTTCTCCCCAATTCTATTCCATACCTCATCATTAGTTATGTGATCTACCCATCTAATCTTAAGCATTCTTCTGTAGCACCACATTTCGAAAGCTTCTATTCTCTTTTTGTTGAAACTATTTATCGTCCACGTTTCGCTTCAGTACATGGCTACACTCCATACAAATTCTTTCAGAAAAGGCTTTCTGACACTTAAATCTATACTCGATATTAACAAATTTCTCTTCTTCAGGAACCCTTTCCTTGTCATTGCCAGTCTACATTTTATATCCTCTCTAAATCGACCATCGTTAGTTATTTTACTCCCCAAATAGCGAAACTCCTTTACTACTTTAAGTGTCTCATTTCCTAATCTAATACCCTCAGCATCACCCGATTTTATTCGACTACATTCCATTATTCTCGTTTTGCTTTTGTCGATGTTCTCTTATATTCTCCTATCAAGACACTGTCCATTCCGTTCAGCTGCTCTTAAAAATGGATCAAATGGCTCTGAGCACTATGGGACGTAACTGCTGTGGTCATCAGTCCCCTAGAACTTAGAACTACTTAAACCTAACTAACCTAAGGACAGCACACACACACCCATGCCCGAGGCAGGACTCGAACCTGCGACCGTAGCGGTCACGCGGTTGCAGACTGTAGCGCCTAGAACCGCACGGCCACTACGGCCGGCTCAGCTGCTCTTCCAGGTCCCTTGCTGTCTCTGTCATCGGCGAACCTCAAAGTTTTTATTTCTTCTCCATGGATTTTAATACCTACTCCGAACCTTTCTTTTGTTTTTTTTTACTGCCTGCTCAATATACAGATTGAATAGCATCGGGGATAAGCTACAACCCTGTCTCACTCCCTTCCCAAACACAGCTCCTTTTCATGTTCCTCGACTCATATAACTGCCATCTGGTTTCCATACAAATTGTAAATAGCCTTTTGCTCCCTGTATTTTACCCCTGCCACCTTCAGAATTTGAAAGAGAGTATTCCAGTCAGCATTGTCAAAGGCTTTCTCTGAGTCTACAAATGCTAGAAACGTAGGTTTGCCTTTCCTTAATCTATTTTCTAAGATGAGTCGTAGAGTCAGTATTGCCTCACGTTTTCCAACATTTCTACGGAATCGAAACTGATCTTCCCCGAGGTCGGCTTCTATCAGTTTTTCCATTCGCCTGTAAAGAATTTATGTTAGTATTTTGTTGCCGTGGGTTATTAAACTGATAGTTCGGTAATTTTCACATCTGTCTACACCTGCTTTCTTTGAGATTGGAATTATTATATTCTTGCATTCTGGGGGTATTTCGCCTGTCTCATACATCTTGCTCACCAGATGGTAGAGTTTTGTCAGGACTGGCTCTCCCAAGGCCGTCAGTAGTTCTAATGGAATGTTATCTACTCCCGGGGCCTTGTTTCGACTTATGTCTTTCAGTGCTCTGTCAAACTCTTCACTCATTGCCATATCTCCCATTTCATCTTCATCTACGTCCTCTTCTATTTCCATAATATTGTTCTCAAGTATATCAACCTTGAATAGACCCTCTATATACTCCTTCCACCTTTATGATTTCCCATCTTTGCTTAGAACTGGGTTTCCATCTGAGCGCTTGATATTCATACAACTGGTTCTCTTTTCTCCATAGGTCTCTTTAATTTTCTTGTAGGCAGTATCTATCTTACCCCTAGTGTGATAAGCCTCTACATCTTTACATTTGTCCTCTAGCCATCCCTGCTTAGCCATTTTGCCCTTCCTGTCGATCTCATTTTTGAGTCGTTTCTATTCCTTTTTGCCTGCTTCATTTACTGCATATTTGTATTTCCTCCTTTCATCAATTAAATTCAGTATCGCTTCCGTTACCCAAGGATTTCTACTAGCCCTCGTCTTTTTACGTACTTGATCCTTTGCTTCCTTCACTATTTCATCTCTCAAAGCTACCCATTTTTCTTCTACTGTATTTCTTTCCCCCATTCTTTTCAATCGTTCCCTAATGCTCTCCCTGAAATACTCTACAACTTCTGATTCTGTCAGTTTATCCACGTCCCATCCCCTTAAATTCCCACCTTTTCGCAGTTTCTTCTGTTTTAACCTACAGTTCACAACCAATAGATTGTGGTCAGAGTCCACATCTGCCCCTGGAAATGTCTTACTATTTAAAACCTGGTTCCTAAATCTCTGTCTCACCATTCTATCTGTAACCCTTCAGTATCTCTAGGCTCCATGTGTACAACCTTCTTTAATGATTCTTGAACCAAGTGTTAGCTATGATTAAGTTATAATCTGTGCAAAATTCTACCAGGCGGCTTCCTCTTTCATTTCTCACCCCCATTCCATATTCACCTAATACGTGTCCTTCTCTTCCTTTTCCTACTATCGAATTCCAGTCACCCATTACTATTACATTTTCGTCTCCCTTCACTATCTGAATAATTTATTTTATGTCGTCACACATTTCACCAATATCTTCGTCATCTGCGGTTCCGCTATATAGTTTGCTCATAATGTTACAAAATTTTGTAATGTTCCCGTGTGTCTGAAGGTAACCAGAGAGAAAAGTTAGCAATAAATCGAGAGATCGGTTCAAATTTTATTTTTCATTTATTGTATTTTTTAAAAATGTGACAAAGAAAGGGTTCTGCTGTTGCTTAAAGATACGGCTTTGGATCCAGCTACTCATTTTTACAAAAAAAAGGCAGTAAGTTAGGATAACCACAGAAAGAAATTTCCACAGAGATTTAAGTTGATGTACAGTGCCACTGGATCGGATACCCGTGGTCAATGTAGTCGTACCTAAACTAAGTAGTGGTGTAAGGTGTCAGGCAAATCCAACACCTTCCATGAAAACCCTGACATGATAAGCAAATCCAGTAGTATGTCACATAGCTCCGAATAAATCGTGACATTAAAGTAACCGAAGTAATACGAGTAACGAGTGAGCAAACGGAATACCACAGACTAACACAAGAATGCCTAAATGCTAGTCATACCTTCCCACCGTGAGACAGACGCAGTTCCGAGGGGATAAACGAGAACAGAAGCCGAGAGCAGAACCGTGTTAAGCTGGAAGGCCCTACGATAAGGGACGGACACCCACGTGGCCAGCTAACCGCTAGGACCACCCCCCAGCTCATGTTAAAAGATAGACCCCTCCAGAAGAACAGTATAGATCTTACGATAACACTAAAAGGACCACACCAGCTGCAAGTCTTAGCGTGAGACTTTTTCGCGTCTCTGTTACGTTGCAAACTTTAAAAACATTGCCCCACCACGAAAAGTATAACGTTTCTCATTGGATAGACAGAATTTTTGTAGGCGGAGCTTAAGGTTAACATTGAGGCCCTGATTGATCAGATGAAAACACAGCCAGATAGTTTTTTTAAACCAACTTCGGTAAATTGTAGTAAGGAGAAGTTAGGAGGAGAGTTGCTAACGAGACGGCGAGGTGAGCGGAGCTGTGCTGCCTGAGGGTCACTGTAGACCATTTTGATAGTTTTCTCTTTTGTGAAACTTAATTTAAACCTAGATTATAGATGTGATATGGCACAGGTCATCCTTCGATCCATTGTAGAACTTGGAAATCCATTCAGGGTATATTCGTTCACATTTTTGTTGAACGCAGTTGGTTTTTACCATCCTGTATTAAAACATTTCCTTTTATCAATAGTGCAATTTATAAACAATGTTTTGTGAGTAGAATAAAATTTCCAATGCTAAACTTAACTGCTTTTTCGACGTTATTTTACCAACTAACTAAAAATAGGAAAGCCTTGAACCCCTTCCACTAAATTTAGTTAGTATTCAGATTCTTTTACAGGGAGTGCAGTGGAGCTGACGCTGAAATCATTAAGTATTTGGTTATATCATCGCTAGTCTCACTGAACTCTTCTGAACTCTACATGTCATGTGTGGTCTGACGTCTCCTTACTAGCAACAGGTCCCAGGTTCGATCTAGTCAATTCCCTAAAAAACACGCTCAGAGCGTCGTTGCGCGAAAGTGGTAGGGAGACACGATATAGAACAAACAGACACAACGCAGAATGTTAGAGTGGAAACGAACAATTGAAAACAAAAAAGAGGATAGCATTTTCCTTTGATATCGATTAATATGCTCTCGTTGTAATAAAGAAATTTTATGTCAAGGTTCTCTTACCCACGTATGTGTAAGCGAAAATAAATTAACATCTTCATGGAAATTTCAGGTAAATCAATATTCTACTTTTAACGATCTCAGCGCTTTCAACTTACGCGTTGGAAGATGTGTTTAGATAAATATTATATTTCAGATATCTTACAAAACGTTTTGCTTTAGTGTCGTCCTGAAAATGAGGAGCTTTTACTGTCTGTGATCCATGGACAGAGAGAAAAAGTATTCCGTGTACACATATGGCCTTAAACAATTCTGTTCTCCGATAATAGCCACTGATGTGTTTGGAAGGTGTCATTTAAGTATATGTTTCAAATATTGAAAATTATTCGTTTGAAACGCACACAGTACATTTCAATACGAGCTTCTCAGTGGTACCGCACTTAATGCCTCTCAGCGAATTCAGAAAATCCATACTGCCCAACGGATTAGCGTAAACGGGTACCTTGATGAGCTTAACGAGAATAAATTATTCAGTAGAGTTCCGCATCACAAGCCCTGACATGACCAACCTACCGACTGTAATGAAATCCATTTAGGTGCAATCTGCAATATGAAGGAACTGGTAGCTGCCTGATATGCTTGAATCATAACAAAGGTTTCGTGTGTAGTGGAACGTTCAGCTACATCTGTGACAGTACCCTGCGTAAGGTACCCAGTTACAGTTACCCTGTGAGAACCACGATCGGCTACAGGCATCCGTGCAAACCCCTATGCTGAATACAGAGTTACACCCAAGACCATCGGTACAAGATTCTGTACTTGTTGTTCACGTTGCGGGTTCAGCTGCTGAACAGGTAGCATTCGCCAGACAGAATCTTTGCTGACGATCGTAGAAGCCTAATCTTGTTCATAATTGTGCTGGAATCGTCTATATGGCAATGCGACTAGCACATTTGTGTTAATGCTCCTGCAGGATGGCTCGTCTCAGCCGATCCGATGATTATCAGAACTTTCTATTTATGGAAACCTGTGACAGATATTTATACACACTGTCGCCTGGTAACCTTTGGAGTAGAAATATGTCCGAGATCTATTGTGCTGTTCTTGTGTAGCTTTAACCCAGTCGAAAATGTACATTCTGTTCGTTACATTGCAGTTTGTGTATCGTCACTTTGTCACCATCAGACGTCGTAAACCAAACATGTTATTAACAGCTGTGATTCCTTTAATTGTGTACTGACCCATATTCATACTAAGACAATGTAAATGGAAGAAGTGCGCACGTAAATGTTACTTCTCACACGTGACTTCTTGGCACGGCACAGGCATGCACGTCTTTTAAGTGCTTGGCTATGGAAGGAGCATTTACTTACAAAGATTCTGCTTTACATTTTAGGAAGGCAAAGATGGTTCGCTTCCGCTACATGGTATCGAGTAATGCTAATTAAAGTAGTACTTACTGTTAATCAGTTGATCTCTCGAGCAGGCCAGAGTGGCCGTGCGGTTCTAGGCGCTACAGTCTGGAACCGCGCGACCGCTACGGTCGCAGGTTCGACTCCTGCCTCGGGCATGGATGTGTGTGACGTCCTTAGGTTAGTTAGGTTTAAGTAGTTCTAAGTTCTAGGGGACTGATGACCTCAGATGTTAAGTTCCATAGTGCTCAGAGCCATTTGAACCATTTTTGATCTCTCGATCTCATAGCTCTAGACTAAGATAAAATCTCATGGCAATGAAACCAAAAATTAGTCTTTGCCGGGTCCACTTGACTGCACACCTTGGTCAGTCAGTTCAGATACGCTAAAAAATGTAGCAGACTAGAGTTATGGAAGAAGCTTGACTACTCTCGTAAGTCAAAACATCGTAGGCTAGATAGTGGAAACAGAAGCAAACATTTGAGAAGTTTGGCACGTTACTGTTTTCTGTTGATGATTCTCTGAATTCGGCTCTTTTCTAGTAGATCTTCAAAATGTAATCAATCAGCTTCTTAACTATAGAGAAGCAATCCATAAGCTCGAATACTCAAACACTCACTAAAATCTTGAATATTCCCCCCCCCCCCCCCCCTCTATCAAAGAAATTGATGGAGTTACTAGAACATTACATAGCTAGGGAAGAAGACTTTGTTACAGCAGTTGAAATTGCCAAAAAAAGGGCTAAAATTAATCTTTGAGATAACGAGCAAAACAGGAAAACTGCCATGAGAGTGGAAGGTGGCCTTGACAAATCCACTACATAAGATGTTAACAATAACAGTGGAATATTTTGAAATATGATAGTAAGAGGAGAAACAGCACTGGAGAGTAACTTAGTTAAATATCGCGGTATTTTTAGGCAGGGAAGATCATGTTCTGAATAAATATTTAATCTGAGGCAATCATTTGCCACACATTACTGAATTCAAAAGGTTACTTTTTTCTTTGAAAAAGCATTTAGTATATTGTGAAAGCGTAGCGTATGAGACATTTTTTAAGCGCTGTTAGCAAGGCTCCACTGTGGGAGAGTGGTATTAAGCATAGACTGGTAACTAGTGGTCCCAGGTTCGATTCCTGCTGAAAACGCCATTTTTTTCGTTTCATTTTATTCCTCGTAGTGTTAAACTATTCATTAGAAATGTAAATACAGTTATACAGTTCAATTAATATACGTAAAATGAAGATATTCAGTATGACTACTTCCATTGTAAGTCAGAAGGGTGCAGGCCACGACATTTTAGTGTAATGGTGTGTTTCTGAACGAGCCAGGACTGCGCCTGTCAAAAGCCCGAATAAACAACAGTGAGACGTGCGGGAAGAGAGTCAGTGACGTTCTCGACAGTACCGACAGGGAAGCGAAGCTATGCTGACTCCTGCTCTAGGTTCCACAATTGAGGATCCATGGGACGAACAGCTCTATCGAAGTGGCCCCTCAGAGACTCGATCGGGTCTCAATCGATTGAGTCCGTTTGCCAGGGCAGCAAACTGATCGTGAACAGCTCAAGTACATTGCGAGCTGTGTGAAACGTTGCCATGTCCTATTGGTAGATGAGGTCCTGCTGAGGAAAAATACACTGCATGTACGGGTGGAAATGGTCCCTAACGATAGATGCATCCTTGTGTTGGTTCACTGCCTCTTGCAGAATGTTAAGGTCACCAAGGGAATGCCATAGAAACATTCCCCAGACCGTAACGCTCCCACCTCCGGCCTCGATCTTCCTGGCGCTTGTTTCAGTGTGTTTGCTTTCAGATGTTTCACTGCGTACGCGCCAACGGCCATCCGTCCGGTGAAGCGTAAAACATGGTTCATCTGAAAAGCCCATCTGTCGTCACTCAGTGGACGACCACTGGCGGTACTGGCGTGAAAATTCCAAACTTCGTCGCCGACAAACAGCAATCAGCACGGGTGCACGAACCAGGCGCCTGCCGCAGACGACCATATGCAGCAAAGTTCCCTTAACGGTTGTTGATGAAACACTGTTGGCAACCCTTGGTTCAGCTGCTCAACGGTTGCACTTCTATTCGCCCGTACATGTCTCTGCAGCGTTGTTCACCTCTGTCATCTATGTCCCGTGGTGCACAACAGTTGCCTCTGCTCTGTATTGGCATATGCGGTATGCCTTAAACGCTGCGGCACGCAAACAGTTTACAAACTCAGCAGTTTCGGAAATGCTTTCACCCTAGGCCCGAAACCCAATAATCATTCCAGTTTGGACGTCTTATGTATCGCTCCGTTGTCGCGTTACGACAACGACCGGGCTCTTTTCTCCGCATACCCCTGCCACGATTTATACGCTGGGCACTTCTAGTTCTGTCACCCGCCGTCTCTGAGTGGTTATTACACGTTGACGTCGAACGTAGGCGGTGGTCACATTAATCCTGGACAGTTTGTATTAAAGTTATATTACCCGGGTGAGTAAAGGTGAAAGGCTGAATTGTCTTCCAATGTTCAACACTCTACCCTACAGAAAAAAAAACAACACGAGAGACAAAGATTTGCTTTAGTACATAATTGTTCTTGGTTATGTCTGTAACTTCAAACGTTGGGCAAAATAAACAGGAACTCGTCACCGTCCAGCTTCTTCTTTCTTCTAGTTGACAAAACAAAGAGCTTATCTAAAACCACCCAATACAATATGGGACCTCAGCTAGTATTCTTGAAGTCTCTCTTATACCCCAGGTCTTCCACGAAAGAATATTTGCATCAAGGAAAGCTTCAAGGCTACTGTAGTCTGCATGATTCTCCCATAGAATAACCAAGGTCAACCATTTACTGCCTCTAAAGACAGCAGCAACATCACATGTGAACTGCATTCTCAGTCCACGAAAGACATTTACACCATCAATAAGCTGCTGCTTATTGAATTGTCCAGCAAGATTAGTGTCTATCGCTTTTAAATACTTGTACACAAGAGCAATGTGCCTCCAACGTCGCCTAGGCATTGCAGAGATACGTTAAGACCAAGGTCAACCCGTCGAGTGGAGATGGACAGAGTAAGTGTACATGCAGCTTATTGCTGTGAAACGGACTTTGAAAAACGTTGAATCTTTAGCTTCATTAAAATGGAAGCATCGTACCGATAGATCGCACAAACAGTTGGGTGTAATGCAATAGCTGCAGAAAGAATCGTGACGAGATGGACTCATTAGGACAGAGTGGCAACAAGCCTCGAAACGAGTCTTTCTAGAAGGATTACACCAGGAGAAAACGGTAGAACTGAAACTCCCTCGCAGATTAAAACTGTTTGGCTAACCGTGACTCGAACCCGGGACATTTGCCTTTCGCGGACAAGTGCTCTACCAGCCGAGCTATCCAAGCACGACTCACGACCCATCCTCACGGCTTCAATTCTGCCAGTACCTCGTCTCCTACGTTCCAAACTTCACAGAAGGTCTTCCGCGAACCTGGCAGAACTAGCACTCCAGGAAGAAAGGATATTGCGGAAACATAGCTTAGCCACAGCTTGGGGGAAGTTTCCAGAATCAGATTTTCACTCTGCAGTGGAGTGTGCGCTGATATGAAACTTCCTGGCGGATTAAAATATCCTTTCTACCAGGAGTGCTAGTTCTGCCAATTTCACTGGAGAGCTTCTGTGAGTTTTGGAACGTCGGAGACGAGATACTGGCAGAATTGAAGCTGTGAGGAAGGGTCGTGAGTTCTGCTTAGCTAGCTCAGTTGGTAGAGCACTTGTCCACGAAAGGCAAAGTTCCCGAGTTCGAGTCTCTGTCCGGCACACAGTCTTAATCTGCCAGGAAGTTTCATATCAGCGGACACTCCGCTGCAGTGTAATGTGAAAATCTCTTTCTGAGTGGTATAATTGTTAGTCTGGCTGTTGATAGATGACAACAGCTGAAGTTCGGGCAGAGGTTTCAGACAAATTGTCACCACGAACGCTCGGGAACAGATTACTGGAATCAGGGTGAAGATCTCGAATCTTCCCTAGTGTAGAGCCGGAGCCAACAATGGTTTTTTGTGTCTAGCGATGAGTCTTGTTGCTGTTTGTAACGCTCGAATGGGCGTCAATGGAAATTTCGACACCTGTACCACTCAAGCTCCTAGCATCATGACGTAGAGAGATATTGGATATGACAGTGTGACTGATTCGGTGAGTGTTGAACGAAGACTGGGTGCTCGCCAGTATTGAATGAAGGGTGGAGCCGGCTGGTGTGGCCGAGCAGTTCTAGGCGCCACAGTCTGGAACCGAGCAACCGCTACGGTCGCAGATTCTAATCCTGCTTCGGGCATGGATGTGTGTGGCGTCCTTACGTTAGTTAGGTTTAAGTAGTTTTACGTTCTAGGGGGCTGATGACCTCAGCAGTCAAGTCCCATAGTGCTCAGAGCCATTTGAACCATTTTTTGAAGGGTGGATGCTCGCAAGTAGGCAGCAAGAATGGTAGACCATATTATCACGGTATTCATCACCACTGTTACAATGCAGTTCACAACAAAAACACCTAGACCTAAGGGCATACCCTTAACTTGCCTATCCTAGTGCATTCCTTGCTACCGTAGGGAGAGATATACTTTCATATTAACCCTCAGCAAGCAACATTCATGAAACTTCCTGGCAGATTAAGACTGTGTGCCGGACCGAGACTCGAACTCGGGACCTATGCCTTTCGCGGGCAAGTGCTCTACCAACTGAGCTACCCAAGCACGACTCACGCCCCGTCCTCACAACTTTACTTCTGCCAGTACCTCGCCTCTACCTTCCAAACCTTACATAAGCCCTCCTGCGAACCTTGCAGAACTGCCTGGAAGTTTTGTGTCAGCGCACACTCCGCTGCAGAGTGAAATTCTCATTCTGTAAACATTCATGAAATCACAATGCCCAATGCATGTGTTTCAGGCACGTCCTGAAGGTGACATTCGGTGACTGTTTACTTCCGTGTCATAGCGAATACAACAATTGTAACCGTGCCCCTGGGGGCAGCAACTCATGTAGACAATGGACATCACTTACGACTGGAACGACAGTTTAATCGTTTAATACCGGTTATGTGATTAACATCTTTGCGAAGTTTGATAAACATCGGGCAGGTGCTTCAAGATGTAACGGTTCCAATTTCGGAGAGCGTATATACGTTCTCCGGTACGAGTGTTTCCACAGCTTAGTCCTAGAGCAGTCGGCGCTCTCAGTGCACTCCCTCTCGTCGCGGGCATCGATGGGGAGGGCCCGGATCTCGGGGCCTCAGCTGGCAGTCGGCGCCGTGTCATTGATCTCGGGACGGTAGCGGCTGCGGCGGCGCTCGTAAAGCCAGGCGGTTCACTCCGTCCTGCCCTGCACTGGCGCGCTCCGCCCTGCTCGTTGCTCTCCAGACTCGATTACCGCTGACTTATCGACCACGGCCGGCTCGCTCCTCCCACAGACTTACGAGATTTGCGAGGGTCCCTCGCCGAACGCGACTTTTACCCCAGGAGCATTCACAGAACAGTGCAGCTGGTTCGTCAGTAGTTTTCTTGTGATTGCAGTCGAAAGGGTTCAAAGTTAATTCAGTATATCTCGACCCGCAAGAGGCTTGTGATACGATTGCTCACAAGTGGATCCGAACCAAACCGTATGCGTCTGAAGTTTCGTCTCACCTTTACCAATAGATTCGTGATTTCCTAACAGAAACGTCACAATACGTAGAATTTGATGGTAAGATCTCTCTTGAAACCGAAGCTATATCTGAGATTCACAAAGGAAGCGTTCCCCAGGGATCCGTGGTACGTCCTATACGCTTCTCATTGTACTTATATGGTATGCCATCAGTTCTGTCCTACTGCAAATACCACATGTACCATGTGACTTCTAGTTGCATCTAAATGCAAAACCCATTAATTTGAAGACAGCTCTCGGAAATCACAATTCCGACCTGTGTTCCTGTCAAAGTGAGACAAATATCAACTTCTATCCTTCAGGAAAGAGTCTAGAAGGAATTTTGAATTGGAGTCAGCATGTAATCGCAATATACAAGAAGGCATCGGCATCTCTCTATGCTCTAGAAAGATATAAAAAGCTGTTCCCTCTTCATCTGAAAAATGAACGCCTGCAATTCCAGTTGTTGATTAGAGCGTTGTTATCGTGTGAGACATTTCTCAGGGAAACTCATGGCGCCTGGAACTGGTTGTGAATGCCTGTGTTCGTGATATCTGTGATGTTCGACTCTTTGTTCATATTTCATCATCATAACCACATCTATCCCCGTTGGGTGCAGACAAGCTCTGAGATTTATATACTATCTTCTCTACTGTCATATCAACGAACACTGTCCCTCATATGTATTCTGATCCTTAACGCTCTTATCTCAACAACAGGAAGAAACACCTGTTCCCTTCAGACAAAAATCCCTTCTCTACGATTACATCACGCAGCTACTTTATTGAATATCTTCTCAGTAGCAGAACCCAGATCTGGAATAACCTCCCGCACTATATCATAGAACTAAATAACATATACAGATTCAGAGGACAGTTAATGAGATATATACCAAATCACCAGTAAGGACTACCATTGCTCCTGTAAGCACTCGTTTCCATTGCACATTCATTTTTGCAACCAGATTTGCCTCATCTACCAGTATTTTTAGCTGGCGCTGTCTCCTTAAATTTACTTTCGCAAAACTCACTGTATCACATCTGCCACTATCATTATTGCTATTATTGTCGTTATGTCTTTATTATTATTTTCACTATCAGTGGTAGCAGGTGAATTATACACTGGTACTGCCAGTGTTTACTAGTTCACACTCAGCATTGTTCACTCACTTTGCCACTCGGGACACTCGTATCATTGTAATACATTTGTTGCACTAAGGAAGTGACAGGACTAGATCTCAGATACGCATCACTGATTAAAAGACTTTTGTTAGACAACGGTTACAACAAAATACATAAATGCGCTTTAACATTGCTTTTGTCATAGTATTTCAAACAATAATGATATAGTTAATTTGTATGCTGCTATGAATTAAACGGGATGCAAACCCACCCACAAACTCCAGGAACTGGACGCCACGTAACAGGTGGCAGATCAGCGTAGCGCAGTAAATAATTCTTCTACAACACACAGGCAATCCTTTTTAGGATCCTAACAGGGATGAACAATATTAAAAAAATTGAGAAATTACAAGGCGCTGTAAACTCATGGCAATGACCTCCGTAGGTTGCAAGGCTCGCAAATTTCCTTACATTAATTTATCTATATAATAAAATCAACCATATAATCATGAGTAAATATTTAAAAAACAAGCTTTTTCATTAACAAGTTTCTGAATGCGTGCTCTTGTAACACTGAAATCTTGTAAGCACTTGGTAGTAATGACTAATTTAGATACACAATCAGCTCATCATATGTAAATTTAAAAAAAAAAAAACTCAAAAAAATCTTAAAAGCACTTGATTATAATGAGCAATCTAAGATAAAGCACATATACAAGCATTTATACAGCCAGAATAAAACGATGAAACAACGTCACATTATCTGCTTAGGCAACCAGAAAACTTAAAAAAATGGATGAAAATCAGAGTGTACACAATAGAACAGCTTAACCTGAAGATGCGAAAATGGTAGTAGAAACACAGAGTGGCTGATGCTTGCACATGAAAGCGATTGAAACAACAAAGCAAAGAAACAAATTTGTAGCTGCAAGAGCAAACATAGATCAAACACTTACGTTTAAATCAATAACCAAAACAAACAACAGGTTGTTTCATAAGTTTAATTGACCGTCACTGTTACTCGATTCAGACCTTCGCAAACACCATATTAAGGGGCTCCGGAACGCCCTATACTTGCAATGTTAAAATATCGCTTATAAATTACATCTTTCCTCACAAAGTATTTGAGGTAGGAAGTTGAACTTTTTACAGATTATTTATTGGAATATGGGCTACACCTTAACACAGGGATATCACAAAAATTTAGTTCAGTTATTAAAGATGATTTTTTTTCAATTGTAATGAAAATTCACAACATTTTTTTGCAATTTTTTATTTATATATTCAAAAATATACAGTTTTTTTGGAAAAAGGCTATGTTAAATTATGCAGAAGGTACTGTGTAACATTTTCTGAAAGTTTGAAACAAATATGTTTGGAAGATCCTTAGAAAACATGTAATTAGTATGAGAAAATAAAAGTTTTGGGAATCGAGTGACAAAGATTGGATTAACTTTTTAGTGCATTCCAGGTCCATAGGATGGATTATCTTCATCCTCTGCAAACTCCTCCTCCAGCTTCCTCTTGTTCCTCCTCCTGTTTACTGTTGCTTGTATTTCTAGACTCTTTACAGCCCTGTCTGCAGCCCGAAGGCGTTCCTTGTCTAAAGCAAGCATCGCTCGTTGTAGTGTTCGTAGATTTTGCTACCATTTTCTTCAGTTGCAGTTACTGCAACACTGTTCCAAAAGGAGGTCATGTATGAACACTTATCACATTTCAGTTGTATTTCGCAAGCAAGTCCTACGTGCTATATTATGGAGAGTTCCAAACCAACTTCACTACAATGAATACATCTTACACAGTTTGAAAAAATTCCTTTGAGAACCGACATATCAAATATTTCATTCACATCCGATTCGCCCATAAAACATCCATAGTTTTCACTCGTTGAACCAAGCTTCTTCTGTCAAGTATTTTCTTTCCCACTTTGACTGCTATGGGCAGGTGTACTTGAGAGGTTAGGTTCACTCACTTGGTTATCGTCTTTATTGTTTACAGTAATAACACATACCTTTGGCTTCCCAACATTTCTCCTTTTCTTAAAAGCCTTCAGAGGATTTCTAATAACTTTACTTTTACTCATTATTATACTTCAACAAAACAGAGACTCAAGAAACAGAATTAATTACGAATATTTTCGAGGTAACGACAGAGTAAATAAACATGAAACAATCGACAATCACACCAGCGACATATATGGAACCTTCACAGGTTAGCCACAACACATAGTTTATCTCACATCACTAAAATGTTTCTGATGAACACGGACGTTAATAATAACACCATTTGACAGCAGTTTAACAGCGCCACAGTGGGTCACGCCCATGTAGAACACATTTCAAAAAAAATTTAAAAATAGTTGTAGTCTTCGGAATTGAATAAATTATATTTCTATTAAAAGGTAATAGTCTGCAGATTCAGAAAACGCAAAAAAGTAAAAATTGAACTTTTCGTGATTTTGAGCCTTTCCGGAGCCCCTTAAGAACAAATTGAACACAGGCTGTGGCGGACGTAAAGTAGCCTGACACATCCAAGCAACTCTGGTACCCGGTAACGTGCCTGTTTTTAAGAACAAATCCCACCACCCTCACTTCCAGTAGTCAACAACCAGCCCAAAAACTTTTCTAGCAACAGATGCCAGTGGTGTACACACATCACTATGCAAACGTTCTAAAAGTCGGTTACCAAATTTACTCTGAGTAGGATCCTGGTGCCCTCTCGTCCTCGACCAAAATCCAGCTCCTTCTGACAGGAACAACACGTTACACTTCCGCTGCCGGACTGCAATTGAGTGGCGTGTGGCCTCGGTCGCCCAGCCTGGCCCCCGACGCCTGCGGTCAGTCTTGGTCTTGGAGTAGATGTCTGGTCTCTGCCATAGCATCGGTAGTCCGCAGGAAAACTCGGAAATATGCCGCGCGCTCCCGCAGAGTGGGCGGTAGCTAAACTTTCGTTACATACACTGTTCAGCCACAACATTGTGACAGCATACCCTACAGACGGTGTGTCCACCTCTGGCACGGATAACAGCGGTGAGGCCTTGGTAGGTCGTTGGAGGGAATTTGTTCTGCACACACGAGTCACCTAGTTCCCGCAAATTCCGTGGAGGGGAGGGGGGACCTATGAACTCTGACGCCACGTTCAGTTACATCTCAGACATGTTCGTTTCAGTTCAGATCTGGGTAGCGGTGAGGGGGGGTGGGGGGGGGGGGAGGGGCAGCACTTAAATTGGAACTCGCCCATGTTTCCTTCGAATCACTCCAATACACTCCTGGCCTTGTGGCACAGTGCATTATCTTGTAGCAAAATTCCACTGCTGCCGGGAAATAAGATCGTCATGAAGAGTCTCCGTAGTGTGCAATGGAGCCATCGCCAGCTTGTCTTCGTCCCGCAATACAGGTGTCAAGGAGACGTTCGCCGGGAAGACGGCGGATTTGCGCCCTCCTATTGGTGCGAAGAAAAAGGTATTGTCACTGCGTCAACATCCAACGTCGATGGTCACATACCCATTTCAGTCGTAGTGGCCGATGTCGTAGTGTTAACATTGGCACGTCCATCGTTCGTCGGCTGCAGAGGCTCATCGTTAGGAGTATCGATGCACTGTGTGTTGGTGCACTGTGTGTTCTAACACACTTGACTCTGCCTATCATTAAACTGTGATGTTAGTTCCACCACAGTTCGTCAATTGTCCTGTTTTGCCAGTTTGCCCTGCCTACGACGTCCGAAACCTGTAATGAGGGATGGGTCCCACGATGTGGAGACGTGGTTTCACCTTGGTTTCACTTAGTGTTGAAGACACTTGCCACAACAACCCTAGAAAACCCAAAAAGTCGTGCAGTTTGCGAAAGGCTCTTGTAGTTTCCGGGCCATCACAATCTGTCCTCGGTCAAACTCAAATCACCTTCCTCATTCCACAGACGGAGAGCACGCTCGCTGATACTACAGTGCGTGTGTCTGATTAGCAGTCATTCTTCTCCAGGTGACGCTGCTATTACCTGGACGGGTTTACATCAACAGTAGGTCGGTGTCGTAATATTCTGGATGGTCAGTGGATTGGATTGGATTGTTTGGGGGAAGAGACCAAACAGCGAGGTCATCGGTCTCATCGGATTGGGGAAGGATGGGGAAGGAAGTCGGCCGTGCCCTTTCAAAGGAACCATCCCCGCATTTGCCCGGAGCGATTTAGGGAAATCACGGAAAACCTAAATCAGGATGGCCGGACGCGGGAGTGAACCGTCGTCCTCGAGTCCAGTGTGCTACCACTGCGCCACCTCGCTCGGTGGGTTGGTCAGTGCATATATACAGTTCAAGAGACAATCTGAGCAGCCCTCTATACAATGATGCTGTGATTAACTGTCGAGTACTGTCACGAGAAAGAGTCTTCTACCGTAGCTCAGTGGTCTGAGTGTTTGGCTGCTATGGGGCGGGGGGGGGGGGGGGGCGGGTTCCATTTCCGGCACTGTCACCCAATTTTCTTGGGAAGGGGGGGGGAGGAATGAAACGGGGCGCACTCACTCTTGTGATATTAGTTATGGAGCTACTTCAGTGACAAGCAGCGGCTCCAAAGTAAGAAAACCAAAAATAATCTGGGAGACTAATATGCTGATCCCACACCACTCCATGCCACATCAAATGACGTCGCTGTGCAGAGGATAACATGGTGGTCGGTCGGTCCTGGTTGGCCCACCAGGACCAGAACGCAGAGCTTTGCTTTTCCCGTAGAAGTCATTGGAAGATCAAAAGGAATTATGAAATGATTTAGACAAGATATCCACAAATGGCGAAAAGTTGCAGTTGACTTTGAACAATAAAAGGGTGTGATGTTTCCACATGAGTAGTTAGAAGCTCCGTTACATATGTTATACTATCAGTTTGTTGATTCATCTCAATACCTAGAGACATCAATTGAGAAGAAGTTAAATGGGAAACATCCCACAGAAAATGTTACTGAGAAGGCGAATCCAAGACGTGTTTCATTGGCAGAACACTCAGAAAATCAAATGGAGAGACTGCTTAAACTAAGCTTGTCCGTCTCTCCTCGAGTATTACAGCGCAGTATGGTCTATTTACGAGATATAACTGATGAAGGATGTCAACATACATTTGTACGAGGGCTATCCACAAAGTACATTACGTTTTGGAATTAAAAATAAAGAAAGTATTGAGAATTTTTTTATTATATACAGATGCAACCACACTTCAATACTACATTTCTACATAGTTGTCATTTAAATTAACGCATTTATCGTAGCGATGGACGAACTTGGAAATTCCTTCGTCGTAAAATTCGGCCGCCTGCGCCTTCAACCACGTGGCTACCTCTTCTTGAAGCTGTGCGTCGTCATCAAAACGCTGCATAGCCAACCACTTCTTCATTGCTGTGAGTAAGGGGAAGTCGCTCGGTGCCAGGTCGGGACTGTACGGCAGATGTGGAAACAACTCCCACTTAAAAGATTCGAGAACTTCACGAGTGGCATTTGCCGTGTGGGCCCGGGCGTTGTCGTGAATCAGCAGGATCTTTGAGCCCAACTTTCCCCTGCGCTTGTTTTGTATAGCTCTTCTCAGGTTGTGCAGAGTTTTGCAATACCTTTGAGAGTTTATTGTAGTGCCTCTTTCCAGGAAATCCACAAAAATCGTATTTCTACCGGGTTACTGATTAACCACGTGGTTGAAGGCGCAGGCGGCCGAATTTTACGAGGAAGGAATTTCCAAGCTCGTCCATCGCTACGATAAGTGCCTTAATTTAAATGGCAACTATGTAGAAAAGTAGTATTTAAGTGTGGCTTTCATCTGTATGTAATAAAAAGATTTCCAATACTTTATTTATTTTTAACTCCAAGACGTAGTGTACTTTGTGGATAGCCCTCGTATTAACGCAAAAGAGGGGAGACTGTGTCAGGGATATGATAAGCGACTTCCGATGGTAATTATTAAAACAAGTGGGTCTTTGTAAAGAAATTTCGATAGGCAAGATCGCATATAATCACATTTTTTTGGCAACCGGTTTGGACAGATATAACTATCATCACTCAGTTTTCGAAACATTTTTTTTACTACACGTGTTCCTTGTGAGTCAGCGCCTCATGCTAGGTTGTCATTATGGTGGTTAAAATATAGTACCTATTAATAAGATTTGTCAGAAATAAAACATTTACAGTTAACAATAATCTTGTGCACACTGCCATGCCCGTATACGTAGGGCTCACAGATGATTGTTGGTTCTTAAAAATCACCCTGTTAACAAACATCTGTGAGCGCTACGTATGCCATGTGCATAAGGTCCTTTTTAACTGTAAATGTTTTATTTCTCACAAATCACTGAATGAAGTGCTATAGTTTAACCGCAATAATGACAACATGGCATGAGGGTCCAATTCACAATGAAGACGTTTAGTAACAAAATATTCTGAAGATCAGGTCATGGCAGTTTCATCCTTCAACACTGGTTGTCAAAAATATTGGCGAATTTTTTTATCCGGCCTATAGAAATTTTTTACCTTGTAAAACAAGTCACTCCTAATTTAACAACATGAGGAACTTCAGTCAATTGGGTCTTTGGTTGCAGCGAGATATTTCCATGAAATTACAACCACTAACTTTCTCCTCTGAGCGCTGAAATAGTTTGTTGACTCCCACCTACACTGCACAATAAAATTAAAGAAACGCTCACATTACGACGCAGACCTTTGAAATTTGGCTCAAAGATGTCTAAGACCACCTTCTGTAACGGTGCAAAAGTGCGGCGCCATGCGTTGCTCTCGAGCATAGCGACTCTTCAAACTATAAGTTGTCGACACTTGCGGGTAAAACGCTAGAGTTCAGAAGTTCATGTGAGGTGTAAGGTGGATGACGTCAGAGGAGCAGCAAATTTCGCCAAAATGCTGCCCAACGCCAACGCGAATACTTCACACGTTGGCAAGGTCGTCACACCTCCTCTTACCCACATTTCACTACTGCTATTGACGCCTCTGCTCAGAATCGACACGAGAGGTAGTCGGGATGTTAATGAAACCACCACTTTCCTTGGGGCGTAGATTCCCGCGCATTTCGCTGTCGAAAATGACAGTTCGCAGTGCGATGAGAAACAGGGCGATGTTCTTGACAGTTCTTGACAGTGTTTGACACTGGTGACACTCTACAGACGATTCGAACTTTAATTAATGACACCATGGGTCTGCGATCGCAGCCCTGAGGAGCGCAGTGCAATGACAGTTTTTGCTTTGGTACACAGACTGGAAGCACTAGGGACCGTTCAAAACCATTCGGCCAAGTTTAAACGTTATCTGAAGACACCAAGGGTGCTTATTTCTTTGTAGTCCTGCTTCACGCCCTCCTGTTGCGTCATCAAGGTGGTGGTGATGGTGTTGGGTGGGAGGGGGGAAGGGTTGGTGGGAGGTTGAGGACGGTGATAAAATACAATGAGGACACCATCGCTCTGAGTTCAACTGATAATTATTTAACTAAATGTTATCAGTCAAATCACATTCAATTGTGCTGCTGGGTTAGCCGTTAATACTTTTTACCAATGAACAGTCTTACTTCAGTGCTATGCATACTACGAAACTCAGAGCCGACGACGAAACTGTGTTGCTGGAAATGCTGCTGTTGTTGAAGGCGGTAGCATATTGTGAAGCCACGGCTGGTTACAGGAACGGGTAATCGTAATTAATACAGCCTCTTCCGCCCGTCTACTGTCCGTACTCCCGCTCCAGACACCTGGCCGGCACGCGTACATGATGCCGCCGAAAATGGTGCTCTCTACTGCGAGAGCGTTCTCCGCGGGCTCTGCGCAAAAACTCCCTACCCAAAGATTTTACAACGCACAAGCACTACTGTTAACGTTGCTAGTCGATACAAATAACAATTCCTTTGGCTTTTTCCCAGAGCTTATAAGTTTCACAGTAAGACACGGATAAATACAATGAAACGTCAACAGACTTCTACCTAAATGTATACATACAGTGAAGCAATGTCCTTACTTATTAAAAGAAAGAATTTAAATTACAAATATTTACATAAAACTTAAAATGAAGTTATATATCGGTAGCAGGTGCCATGGATCCCGCATTTTCGTTGTTACAAGCACGTAAAAAACAAATACAGCATCAAATGAGCGAGGTTTCATCTTGATTGGGCAAAAGACGCACGTTATTAAGGAACGATATTCTTATATCTATGGAGCAATGAGCAATAGATATCAGTAGGTTTCCCTAAAACCTTACGCCAACGTTGTGATGGAATTTTCAGGAAATGCCGCGTCTTATTATTCACACTTTCCCTCATTAGAGGTGAGCTAATGTTGGATCTTTGTGTGCTGTAGCACTGTTCGCTACTATCTCGTTGTCGCACAGAAGGATCATGCAACAGCGGGAAGACGAGTGTTCAGAGGTGGTAAACAACCAACTATAGTCAACCCAATTGATCTCGCAGATGTGATGAGTCTCATACCAGCCATACCCTGGAAGGAAGTGACATGAGGTTGTGATTTAGATGAGCCACCAATACGACAAGCCTGTGATGCACCATTTCAAATAAAAAACATTTTAACTCTTGTCTGCTGATCTGTACGCCATCCTAACTGACAATGACCACAAAATAACACCGATGTCAAAATTCTGTGAAGTTTCAGGTGTTCTATATAGTATTGAGGACCAGAAGTCAATAAACTCTTCGCGTATGGCTCGGCCCTTTTATTTTTCTTAACTAGTCATTAACTTATATAGCAGCCAGAGTAACATAAGGATCCTTTTTATAAGCGATTAAAGGATTTTAGCACATATACACATAGTCAAACACTCTGAACAAATCTGCGTGTTCTTCTTCCCGGCGGACATAACGTTCCAACATCTTTCGGACGTGCACTCGGGACAGCGACAATAAGCACGCGCAAACGCTACTAACTCAGACTCTGACTCGCCTTGAAGATGGCTGGGGGGTTTCTAGCCGTAATATCGCAAGAAGAATTGTCGCTGTCCCGAGTGCACGCCCGAAAGATGATGGAACTTCCAGAGCTGTTCCACACTTGAGAACGGACGACATTCAAACTACGAAATGTGTATGTTGATATAGAGTAAGGGCCTAACGGGCAGATCCTGAGTAACCTAACTCTAACATAATCATCTTCAGCATAGTCATCGCCATCATCATCATCTAATGGCCACGATGTTTGCACCTCGAAAAAGAACTTTATCTAACTACAAAAACAATTCTGTTTCCACCTTCACGCGAATGAATATTTCGCCCACGGTATCAGATCCTAAAGTGGAAGTGGGTTGCTGACCTTCAGTAGTCTTCTACAATATCTTTGACTCTGTGTCTTAAGGACGACTGGTTTAAGGTATCATTTGAGATGCGCTGACTAATGTAAATCTAACTATTATAGTCTGTATAACTTGAACATAAGCACGGAATATTAGGTACAGAAAATATATTTGCACACAAAAACAAAATATTAAAGCAGTAAAGGCCCTCAGTGTAAAAAAAAAAAAAAAGGATACGGTATGTGATTGTTTCTTCGCTTTTTGTAGAAAAACATAACAATAAATGAGAAAAAAAATATTGCGTAGTGTACGTACTACATGATTAAGTTGTTCAAAAGACCAGTTTGTAGCTTACAATACTTTCATCAGGCTTCAACTAACTATTGTGGTCAAATAAGTTACAATCTTTCTAAACAATTTGTGGAAAACATGTTGCTCATGTAAACAGAGGCACAAATACATAGTAAATATCGTCCTTCACAGTACGGTGATAGTGCAATTTAATAGGTACAAAACCGACCTGTAAATGAATATAAAGTGACGAATGCAGGAAAAATATTAACACGAAATTGGAAAAACAATGGCTACATAAAAATTCAATTTAAATTAAGAATTCTAATAAAATAAATTAGTACTGACACAAGAGTCCGCAGCTCGTGGTTTCGAAGCCGGCCGAAGTGGCCGAGCGGTTCTAGGCGCTACAGTCTGGAACCGCGTGACCGCTCCGGTCGCAAGTTCGAATCCTGCTTCGGGCATGGATGTGTGTGATGTCCTTAGGTTAGTTAGGTTTAAGTAGTTCTAGGGGACTGATGACCTCAGCAGTTAAGTCCCATAGTGCTCAGAGCCATTCGAACCATTCGTGGTTTCGCGGTAGTGTTCTCGCTTCCCGAGCACGGGGTCCGGGGTTCGATTACCGGCGGGGTCAGGGAATTTCACCTGCCCCGAGATGACTGGGTGTTGTTGTGTCGTCTTCATCATCGTTCATCCCCATTACGGTCGAAGGAAGGCAACAGAAAACCACCTCCATTAGTTCCTTGCATAGTACGGCGGGTCTACCGCATCGTTCCCCTACGCTCTGTCAAGAAGCATAGGACTTCATTTCCATTCCATTGACACAAGAAGCTTGCACGCTCCTAACCAGGGCGCCCGCACCGAAGCATAACATCAACACAGAGGAAAAGATAACTCTTCGTTCCTTAAAAGAAGATACAGAAATAGTGATTTTACGCGCTGAAAAGGGAAAAGCCACTGTTCTTTTGCCCGCAACATCATATTTCGATGACTAATTTACTGCAGGACTCAGCGTATCGCCGTCTCCAGAACGAACCAACTGATGCTACGGAACGGAAGACATCAGCGCTCCTCAAATCCAGCCACTTTACTTAACATCTTAAAAAGAGATCACAAGCGCCAGTTCCATCACGACTTTATGGGTTGCCTAAGATCCATAAGAAAGGGATTCCTCTTTGCCCAAACGTGAGCAATATAGGAGACCCAACATATTACTTGGCAAAACATCTGGCTTCTCTTCTAAGCTCACTACTGGGGAAATGTAAACATCACGTTCGAAACTCAGAAGATTTTGTACATCAACTGATGACTTTGCATCTCGAACTAGCTGACGTATTACTGACTTTCGATGTGTATCTTTGTTCACACGAGCAACTTTGATGAGTTCATTACAACTTGCAGGAACTAAGTTGGAGGAGGACATCTTAGATCTGTTCAAACACGTGCTTACTTCGACTTACTTTTTGTTTAACGAACAATATTTTGAGCAGACTGACGGTGTTGATATAGATGGCTCTCTGTCTCCCATAGTAGCTAACCTTTCTATAGAGTCGCGCGGGATTAGCCGAGCGGTGTAAGGCGCTGCAGTCATGGACTGTGCGGCTGCTCCTGGCGGAGGTTCGAGTCCTCCCTCGGGCATGGGTGTGTGTGTTTGTCTTTAGGATAATTTAGGTTAAGTAGTGTGTAAGCTTAGGGACTGATGACCTTAGCAGTTAAGTCCCATAAGATGTCACACACATTTGAACATTTTTTATAGAATACTTCGAGGAAAAAGCACTTCATTCAGCGGTGTTGAAACCTAAATGTTTCTGGAGATATGTGAACCACACTTTTGTAGTTTGGCCACAAGGAGCAGCCACGCTTCCTTCATTTCTGGAACTCCTGAACTCCCTCCATCCTAGCATCTGCTTCACCATGGAAGTGGAGAAAAATGGAGACCTTCTGTTTCTTGATGTCTTGTTCCGGAGAAAAGAAGGTAGTTCCTTGGGTCAGTGTGTTTCGTAAACCGACTGACACTGACCTCGATCTACGAGCTACAAGTTGCCGTCACCCATGGCAAAGCAGTGGCATGTTGTGGACTCTCGTTCATAGGGTCAGAATTATCTCAGATGCAGGGAGATTATCAGCAGAGCTTAGCCATCTTCGCTCTATGTTTATATAAATCGGGTTCTCTGGTAAACAGATCCGTAATGCATTTAAATCTGCACGCAGTAAAGCTCAAGAGCAGCCAGAAGGAACAAAGATATCCACTAGGACGGGTTTTCTACCGTATGTTGGTGGCGTGTAATTTAAAATTGGCAGGCTGTTCAAAAAACATGAAATAAAATGTCTTCCGCCCTCCGGCGCGAGTGCAAACTACACTCATGTTAATAAATTAAGGATAATGCTGATCCATGGTGAAACAACGCTCTGGTTGGCGTTTTGCTGGCTTAAATCACCTTGGGGTATGACCATATGGTATATTTGACTTGCGGTCGTCGCATGGTGGCCCTGGCAGCAGTCCACATACACAGAGGTGTGTTGGTGCATGTCAGAGTACGGTGCAGCGTGTAAGTGTGCATTCGTTTCCAGACGTGCTAATGGTGACTGTGTATTGAAAATAGCTCAAAGAGCACATGTTGATGACGTTATGAGGGGTAGAATACTAGGGCGACTGGAGGCTGGGCAAACCAGCAGGTCGTAGCACGGGCCCTCCGTGTGCCACAAAGTGTGATCGCAAGATTATGGCAAAGATTCCAGTAGACAGGAAACGTGTCCAGGCGCTACACTACAGGACGTACACAGTGTACAACACCACAAGAAGACCGATATCTCACCATCAGTGTCCGCAGACGGCCATGGAGTACAACAGGTAGGCTGGCTCGGGATCTTAGTGCAGCCACTGGAACAGTAGTCTCCAGACACACAAACGACTGAACAGACATGGTTTCTTCGCCTGGAGACCTGCAAGGTGCATTCCACTGATCCCTGGTCACAGGAGAGCCCGTAAAGCATGGTGTCAAGAACACAGTACGCGGTCATTGGAACAGTGGTCCCAGGTTACGTTCACAGACGAGTCCAGGTATAGTCTGAACAGTGATTCTCACCGGGTTTTTATCTGGCGTGAACCAGAAGGGACCTGTATGGAGGTCGTGGTTTGATGGTGTGGGGTGGGATTATGATAGGTGCATGTACACCCATGCATGTCTTTGACAGAGGAACTGCAACAGGTCAAGTGTATCGGGACTTCATTTTGCACCAGTATGTGCGCCTTTTCAGCGGGCAATGCGTCCCACCTTCCTCCTGATGGATGATAACGCACGGCCCCACTGAGCTGCCGTCGTGGAGGAGTACCTTGAAACAGAAGATATCAAGCGAATGTAGTGGCATGCCTGTTCTCCAGACCTAAACCCCATCGAGCATGTCTGGGATACTCTCGGTCGACGTATCGACACACGTCTTCAAACCCCTAGCACACTTCAGGAGATCGGACAGGCACTAGTGCAAGAATGGGAGGCTATACCCCAGCAGTTGCTCGACCACCTGACCCAGAGTATGCCAACCCCTTGTGCGGCCTGTGTACGTGTGCATGGTGATCATATCCCATATTGATATACATGCCCAGGAAACATTGGCGTTTTGTAGCACATGTGTTTAGGGACGGCTTTCTCAACATATCACCAATACCGTGGACTTACAGATTTGTGTCGTGTGTGTTCCCTATGTGCCTATGTTATTAGCGCCAGTTTTGTGTAGTGCCACATTGTGTGCCACTACATCCTGCAGTTATCCTTCATTTATGCGCTTGAGTGTTTGCTGGGTTCTATTAAAGACAACCTAGGTCTAAGGAGACAAGGGATATATAAAATCGTGTGCCAGTGTGGGAAATCCTACATCGGCCAGACGTGTCGCACTGTTAAGGATAGATGCCCTGAAGATCGACGTCACACCAAACTGGGTCAGGCAGAAAAGTCTGTTGTGGCTGAACATCGTCTTGACATGGGACACAGCATGAGCTGCGGAAAGACCAAGATCATTTCGTACGCTTCCCCATACTGGGACTCCATTGTTAAAGAAGCAGTCGAAATTCGTGTAAGTAACGACCTGGTCAATAGAGACACGGAATTTCAACTCAGCAATGCATGGGAACCAGCACTGGCGAAACTAAGGCATCGTCCGCCGCTGACGTTCGATTCCGCGTCAACACAGACGGAGAATCAGAGACCGCACACTTAAACTGGGCGCCAACACTATGGCCAGTGGGCGCTGGGCTGCTATTTGCGGTCACACTTTTCCCGATCCGGGATGACAAGCCCATGGCCCGTTTGACCGGCAGGGGGCACTGGGTGTCGCCGTGTTCTGTGATTCGTCTACGATGACGTTAAAACCTTATCCCTTGGCGCATGCGCTTTCCTAGAGAGCCAGCGTATACAGGGTGAGTCACCTAACGTTACCGCTGGATATATTTCGTAAACCACATCAAATACTGACGAACCGATTCCACAGACCGAACGTGAGGAGAGGTACTAGTGTAATTGTTTAATACAAATGATACAAAAATGCACGGAAGTATGTTTTTTAACACAAACGTACGTTTTTTTAAATGGAACCACGTTAGTTTTGTTAGCACATCTGAACATATATACAAATACGTAATCAGTGCCGTTTGTTGCATTGTAAAATGTTAATTACATCCGGAGATATTGTAACCTAAAGTTGACGCTTGAAACCTCCGACGCTCAGCTGCGTGTTGTAACACGGGCCACTGTCGGCGAGCAGCATCTGCAGGGACATGTTTACGATGACGACCGTGTTTACGAGTGTGGCTGTAGTGCACTGTTGTGGTTTGGTCTAGCTGTCGCAGTGTCCGCATGTAGCGCTTGCTGCTATTGTTATTCTGCATTCGTCTCCGCACGCAGACCAACTGTAGTACACCGTGTTACCTGACGTCTGTGATAGTGTAGTGTTGTAGGAACTGTGACCATGGTGTATTCGAACTCTGAAAAGGCGGAGATGATACTCATCTATGGCGAGTGTCGATGAAATACAGCTGAAGCCTGCAGGGTGTATGCAGAGCGGTACCCGGACAGAGAGCATCCAACGTGCCGCACATTGCAAAACATCTACCGCCAACTGTATGCAACAGGTATGGTCGTAGCACGCAAACGGGTCCGTAACAGGCCCGTCACAGGAGAAGCGGGTGCAGTTGGTGTGTTAGCTGCTGTTGCCATGAACCCACACATGAGTACACGGGACATTGCGAGAGCCGGTGGACTGAGTCAAAGTAGTGTCATGCGCATGCAGCATCGTCACCGCTTTCACCCGTTTCATGTGTCGCTACATCAGCAATTACATGGTGATGACTTTAAATCATCGAGTGCAATTGTGTCAATGGGCATTAACAGAGAATGCGTTGCAGTTCTACCTGTTTACCGATGAAGCTGGTTTCACAAACCACGGGGCAGTGAATCTACGGAACGTGCATTACTGGTTCGTGGACAATCCTCGCTGGCTCAGACAGGTAGAGCGACAGCGACCGTGGACTGTAAATGTATGGTGCGGAATCATTGGCGACCACCTCATTGGTCCTCACTTCATTGCAGGGGCCCAAACAGCTGCAACATACATCGCGTTTCTACAGAATGATCTGCCAACGTTGCTCGAAAATGTCCCACTGGAAACGCGTCGACGTATGTGGTATCAGCATGATGGTGCACCTGCACATTCCGCAATTAACACTAGGCTGACCCTTGACAGGATGTTCGACGGGCGTTTCATAGGACGTGGAGGACGCATAAATTAGCCAGCCCGTTCTCCTGATCTTACACCTCTAGACTTCTTTCTGTGTGGTATGTTAAAGGAGAATGTGTACCGTGATGTGCCTAGAACCCCAGAGGATATGAAACAACGCATTGTGGCAGCCTGCGGCGACATTACACCAGATGTACTGCGGCGTGTACGACATTCTTTAAGCCAGAGATTGCAATTGTGTGCAGCAAATGATGGCCACCACATTGAACATCTATTGGCCTGACATGTCGGGACACACTCTGTTCCACTCCGTAATTGAAAACGGAAACCACGTGTGTACGTGTACCTCACCCCTCAAGGTAATGTACATGCGCGTCAGTGAAAAAGACATAAAATAAATAAAATAAATGAATAAAATATATTGTTATTTAGATATTGATTATTCTATCTGTATGATGGTGATTGTGATTGCAATTGTATTTGCTTATCTGGAACGTGGACGTTTAATTATTCGATATCAGACGCTCGACAATGGCTTTTTCGTAAAGGCAATGTTACTCGTAGTTGACCGTGAAATAAAACTGAATAATCGGACTTCGTAATTAAATCGTTTCCAAAGACTGCTGCGGTAGGTGCGGACTCATAATCTAAATCTCAATATTACAATAATTTGCCAGCCATGCCAATACGTCGTACAGAGGTGATTGTCTACTAAACATAAAAAAGTTACACAGTTAGTTAAATCAGATATATTCAATGAATAAGCCTACAGTTCATAATCCTACTTACTTTTATAAATATAAATTCTTTACAGAATCGAGTGCCTAGTGTGGTTGCAACTCGCAGTATTCTTCTATAACATGAAATATGGCGGTGTGCCAGACAATAAAAAAAATACGTGCTTCTCGCACCACTTCAACCAGAGCTCTCTCTTTCTTAAACCAACATAAGAGTAACGTAATTGTGCTTTTGTTTTATCAGCGACACAGCGCTGCAGTTGTGTGCCATAGGCTTTATTTATTTGTCACTGATTATTTATTTAATTAATATTTCGCGTTTCCGCGGAAACTCACGCTCGGCATGCAAATGTGCCTTTATATTGCCCCCTGAATTGCGAGGCGAAAGGACACACCTGCAGGCGAGCAATTCACCTAAAGGCACAAGAAAATCTAAGTTATCTACAACTATTTACATGACTTACATTACACATTATACACATTATATACAAAATTTGAATGACGCGGGTGCGCCGTAAAAGTTCTTATGTTGGCAGATAGAGTGCGCGCATGCGCAGAAGCGTCTGTGTAACTACGGCACTGCCGTTATTTCGTACAGTTAGATCACGCGGCACAGTATTGCAGATCATATTGTTCGTGTGCGCGCGTTTTTCAGTCGTTGCACAAAGAAAATATTCAACCAAGATTACATATGAAGACTACATTCTATGACAGGTAACTTAGTTTTAAATTTACAATATTTGTTATAACACAATACAACTTCGATTGTTGAATGTTCTTAGTTACATAGTATTGTTTTGAAATACTTCAAAGAAAAATGTCCGTATTTTTCAGGTGCGTTGACCTATACACATCGTGTCGTTATTACAGTTCATATTCATCCGCTGCACAATAATTTTTTACAGGTTAGTATCGTCGTGGTAAAGTTTTTTGATCACAGTAACATCGTTGTATAACAACGTGATTAATACATAAGCGTGTCCATTTCTCATTTCCATTATAGTCGTAGTGATGCAGTTCGTTGTGACTAAAAGCATTGCTTATTACAGATCAGACGTGACCCGTCGAGTAATTGTTCCACGTGCAGTTCGTTTTTTACATTCCGTGGAAGCTTGGTTGCAGAACCTCGGACGGCACATAGCTGGCGTCGATCCTTGGACAGTCCAGGTAAGAGTGTCCGTCACATTTCGAGAACTTTTCATTCCCTGAAGTTCCAACCAAAATTCTTCCACCCGTCGTGTTGTTTTCTGGACAGGCACTTTGTGTCCATTTAATCCAGTTAACATCTTGAAGTTGGGTACTGTAGTAATGTCACTAGACGATGCACGAATTATGCACTTCACATTTTCAGTTTTTTCCTGAACATAGCTCACCTAAATGTTCGTAGTTATTAATCAAGGAAATCGTTCATCGCGTTTACATAGATACGCTGCATAATGAATGGCATTAACAGTTTCTTTCACATAGGTTTCCGCGTAGTTGCAGAGTTAGTAATGTTCGTTAATGTCCGTGAACAGTGGTTCACTATGCAATGTCTTTTTGGCACTCGTTTTGTTCAAATTTTTACATAGTAACAGTTACACTATACATCAGTTAAAAAAATAAGTAATTATACATACACACGTCACATATTTTCTTAGCATAAACATAATATAGTTGCACATAAACATGTTTACATCATCATTACATCGCTATAGGTTATTACATTGTGTCACATTTGATTACATGAATTGCAGATATTTACATCCTCTTTAGCGGTTTTGCTGGGATATTATCGATGTTTTTTGTGATGTCATCTGAAATTAAGATAGGTTAGACACAACATTCATTACATCAGTAGGCAAGACCAGGCGTTTTCACTACTCAATAAATATTCAAAATAGTAAGAGAGAGAAAATGTTCGATTCCTCGCGTTTTGTGCGTGTGTGTAGAGTGTCTGTGTGGCCTTGACTACTGATAGATGCTTTTCGTGTTGAGAGATGTGCGTCTAATCTATTTCTCAAAGTAAAAGATCGCTTCACAGATGACGTCTGTCAGTTCGTCAGGTGTCACACCAAGTCAGTGGTACCTTCAGTAACAAATGTTCCGTGAAAAATTAATATGTCATCCACTGCTACGTAATCATAAATTTTACTTTAATATTCCGTCTTTCAGGTGGAGGCGCGCGCTGAAAGAAGAGTTCTTCTGTCTTCAACTGCGTCACTGGAACCGCTGAAATGAAAATTTCTATACTACTTATTATCTGTGTTGTAACAACAGAGTTTTTCGAGTTGCTTAGCAATATTTTGATGGGAATGACCTTGACATTATTCAGCATGAAATGCTCTAAGATCTCGGTGTGCGTATAGCCCAATAATTTTGTTACTTCTAGGATGTTGTAACAGATACGCACCAGGATGCGGTATGTTAACAATTATATAAGGTCCTTCATATAGCAGACGCCACTTAGCGTTGCGTCGTTTGAGTGCTACAGATTTATGATGAGTACGAAGTAGTACAAGCATTCCTACCTCGAATTTTTTGTTTTCTTTTTATTATGTTTCTGTGATGTTTGTTTCGTATTTGTGCGTGATGTGTCAATGTAGTCAATACTTCTTTTATTTTCTGTTCAGGTGTGATTTCCTTGTCTGACAACTTAGGTAATGGTTCTATCCACTGATCGTTCTGTTTGCAATTGAACATGATCTCGTTAGGTGTGTAATTCGTATCGTAAATATTTAAGTTATTGTGTACGTCTTCGAAAAGACTTAGGTAGGACACCCAATTAGTATGTTTTGATGAAATATAGGTCCTCATGAAACGGTTTAATTCTCGGAAAAGTCTCTCAGTCGCGTAAGTCACTGTTGGTATCATTCATACCTTGTGGAAGTCTAGACAAAGTGTCTGCAATGGTGTTGTCCTTACCTCTTATGTACTTAATTTCAAAAGAGTAGTTCTGAAGTGTAACTGCCCATCGTGATAGTCTAGGATGTACAAGTTTACAAGTTAACAAAAATGTCAGGGCCTGGTGATCGGTGTAAATTACTGTATGTTTTCCAAATAAATAATAATTGAATTTCTTGAATGCCCATACTATGGAAAGTGTTTCTAACTCAGTAGTGGAGTATGTACGCTCACATTCAGTTAGAGTGCGACTCGCAAACCCAATAATTCTTATCTGTTCCTCCTCTTTATTCTTTACAACTTGAAATAAGCAACAGCCCAAGCCAGTACGTGAAGCGTCACAAGTCATACAAAAATCTAAATTGAAATCTGGATGGCTCAATATGTTAGCATTCACTAAAGCATGTTTAATTGTATTAAAGTCATTCTGGCACTGTTCCGACCAGATCCAAACTTGATTCTTTCTGAGTAGATTTAGCAGATGTTTACTGTTCAAAAGTGGTTGTGGCAAAAAACGTCTGAAAAATGAACATAGCCCAAGGAATGATTTTAACTGCTTTTTAGTTCGAGGGCTAGGAAAGTTTCTGATAGCATCTAATTTACTGGGATCCGGACGTATGCCCTGTGAATTAATGATATGTCCTAAATACTTTATCTCACTGCAACCAAATTTTGATTTTCTTAGGTTGGCTGTGACTCCAGCTTGTGCAAATTTTTCTAAAATTCTTTGAAGAGTGTCAACGTGTTCATTCCAAGATTGTGTAGCTATCAGTATATCATCTACATAGTGTGTGACTGTCTCAACTAAATCGTCGCCAAGCACGGTATCCAGGGCTGTAATGAATACCCCCGAGCTGACATTCAGTCCGAAAGGTAGAACACAAAACTGATAGGTTCGCCCCCCGAACATAAATGCAGTATATTTCCGAGAATCAGGAGTGATACCCACCTGCCAAAACGAATTAGCGAGATCTATTGTGGAAAAATATTTTGCATCTAGAAATTTCTGTAATTGCTCTTCTAAATTTTCAGGTTTTGTGTGAACCGGTAAAATTATTTCATTAATAGCTCGTGCGTCTAACACTAACCTAATGCTTCCATTTGATTTTTTGACAACAAGTAGAGGACTACAATAAGGTGAGGTGGATGGTTCAATGACCTTCCAGTCTAACATTTGTTTTAATTCTTGCCACACAGCAGGTCGTTGAGATAACGGTACGTTATATGTCTTATGGTAGAAGATCTTGTGAGGCTTAACTTCAATCTTGTACACATACGTGTTGATAACACCTAATCGTTTGGTAAAAACTTGTAAATATTTGGATAACACTTCCTGTAGTTTTATACGTTCATGTACACTGAGAGCTGTAGCTTCACTTATCTTATGATCAAGCAATGTTTTCAAGTCCATTAGCTCTGTGTCAGATGAGTGTGTTTGCATGTCTTGAATGTCATTGTCAAGTACTAACTGAACCTTGTACCCTGTACAGTGTTTGTCATGCTTTAGAGTTCTCCTGTCCAAATCAATAATAATTACACTGCCTTTATCATTTAAAATTCATTTACCTTTGGAGAAGTCTATAATGCAGTCCTTCTCGCTCATAATATCTATTCCTAATATGCAATTTGTCACAAGGTTTTGTACAACCAGGAATGGCCATTGTACGGTTCCATTACCTATTTTAACGTTTACAAAAACTTGCTTCGTAACCCTACATGACTTATTACCTAGTGCAGTAGTTATTTTACAGTTTTGGGCAGGAAACTCAGGCACAGGTTCCAATTCACACATCTTTTTATAGAAATTAAAAGACAAAACGCTCACAGCTGCACCTGTATCTAGGATAATAGTAGTTGGAATCCCACCTACTACACCAGTAGTAGATGCTAAAACAATTTCATTTGTGTTTAAACGACATTGTGTACTGTCTTGTAAAAGTTCATCTGATATATTGTTATTGTGGTTGTATCTTATAAATAAAACAGGTAGTTTTTGTTTAGAATTACTCGGCATATCATTATTCCGTTGTTCAAGTGTGGTGTCAAATAACTGATTAACATTGAAGTCGCCCCCCAAGAATTCTTCAGCCACGACCTGGGGCAAAGTAGTGACTGTTTCTAGTTTGTTGGATTAGCATTTGTACTAGGTACTGACACAGATTGAGGTTGTGCATCAGGTGTCATTTCTATTATATTCACATTCGGATATTGCCTATTATGATCTCCAAACTTTTGCGGTTGTTGTTGCTGTTGCGCATTATAACTTTCCTGTCGGTCGTAAGGTATGCTCCAATTTTGACCTGGTGGCTGCTGTGGTAAAGCAGAGTTTGAATGAAAGTACTGATCGTTACGAGTCCAACCTTGATGCTGTCTTGGCTCGTAGTTATTATTATTTCTATTTCTGTTTGTGTTTTTGTTATTACCTTTGTATCCGTTGTTACCGTTGTAGTTATTACCGCGGTGCCTCTTGTATGGATTGCCGCATGAAATGTTATTACTGTTGTAACTATTGTTTGTATTGGAATACGCGTGTTGATTTTGATTTCCGTACTGAGACGGCATGTGAGTTTGCTGTTTTTGTTGTACCGCGTATCCAACTGTGGGCGCGCCAGAATTGTGTTGGCAAGCCTGCATGTTTTGCATACCACTAGTGTAAACATTGTGGCTGCTGTTTTGCCGCGCGAAGCGCTGATCTTCAAGTAACATGTTAACCGAATCTAAAGCTGTTAAAAAATAATCTGAATCGTCATCCGGGATATGTAGAAGTTTTTCCTTAATGTTGAAAGGCAATTTGGCCTTCAACGCTCGGAGTATATCACGCGTTGCGACTGGTTCGTCTAAAAAATGTCCCATGTTCAAGTATTTTTCAAAATATCTGCGTAAGTCACCATTTTTACTGTTAAAAGTTTCAGGTTCTAAAATTTGTCTTCTGAGTCGCTCCTGGACGGATTGCGACCAGAATTTGTTCAGAAGAGCACGCTCAAACTCACTGTACGTGGTACATACGTCAGCTTGACTGTATGCCCAGACAGCTGCATCGCCTTGGATGTAACCGACAATATATGAAATCTTTTTCCGGTCACTCCAAGTACGTGGAAATGCGTTACTAAAAGATTTAAGAAAAATCACCGGATGAATGGTTCGTTTTTCTGGGATAAAAATCTGAAATTGCCTGTGTTTCATTAAGCTTTCATCTTCCTTCGCATTGTGATATGGATTTATTCCACTGTAATTACTGGTATGTTCAGCTGGCGAGTAATTACGATAATGTTGCTGTGGTTTACCTTGATAATAGCTTGTGTTTGTGTTTCCACATCGTGGTATGTGTTGTAGTCGTGGTGTGTTTTGTTCTTGTGTATTTGTCGTGTGCGGAATGTGTGTATCATACTCGAATGTATATTGGTTTCTGAACTGTACATTTTGACTGATATTTTCGTTACATTCAGACTGTAGTTGATCGGTGAATTGTCTCATGGGTGCAGTGACGGATTGTACTGCGTCACTGATCAGCTGTTTGTTATTAGTAATGTATTGCGCTACGGAGTCGTGCACAATTGTTGGTAAATTTTCACGTAAGCATCTATCAAAATGTTTGTCTTTGTTCTCAACCCAATCATGAAATTCTTTATTAATATTTTGAAAATGAGCTGTGGCATCTGATTGTAAGATGTCAGTCAGGTGCTGTTCAACATTGTCAAATTTATTCTGTACTTCAGTAATTCGTTTTTCAAGATTGTCATGTACTGAAGGATATGTTTGAATTTGTTCAGTAAGAACTTCACACGTGACATTAAGGTTTTTTACTTGTGTCTGTAAAAGTGCTACGTCAGTTGTAGTCTTTTCTTGTCTTGTATTAAGCTGGGAAAATTTAGTACTGAGTTCGGTCATCTGTTTGGTCAGTGTGGCGTCTATAAGTTCCACACGTTTACACAAAGTGTCATTACCTATCTTGATTGCTATGAGATCAGATTTGATTTCGTCATTTTGTGTTTTTAACTGTTCATTTTGTGTCTCTAATTGTGCCTTTAAGGTTGCCATGTTTTCGGCGTTCTGTTTCCTTATGCTTGCCATATTTTCTGCGTTTTGTTTCATTAGCATTTGTAACATGTCGGCAATGTTTACCGTTTGCAAGGTCTCTGCCCCCGCCGCGTCATTAGACGCGACGTCATGCATTAACATGGGCTCTGATTGAGATTTTGAAATTTTTGTAGTGGACGGGCTATTGTCAAAATTTTCGTCAACACTTGCGTCAATGTTTGATGAATCGTCACTACCGGTTGCTGTCGTAAAGTTATTTTCTAACACTTGTCTCACGTCCGAGTCGGATTGCGCCTGAATAGTACGTCCTTGCTGTTCCATTTTTGCGTATTGTTTTCTAGTTATTACCATGCCACACGTGATATATGTTTCAAGAAAATTTTTGACACTGATTTTACAATAAAATGTAGTTGAGCATGAATCGCTCGTAGCAACAATGGCTGTCTGTTAATTTAAAAATATAAACTGAATTTGAGATTATTGGTAATGGCTGCTGGCCATGTTACATGAAATCGTACAGAAGTCGGCCATATTGTACACTCGTGTATTGGTATTGTTGCATACGTTATTGTTTAGGGAAAAGTACTGAGAATGAAATTTATCACTGAAACTGTTATGCGGAAAAGAAACACTACAGAATTTACTGAAAAGCTGATACACTGAATTATACGTCTGGTCAAGCCTGCTAATGCAAAGATGCTGCGTCTTACCTTATTTTGCTGGAAGTTTCATTGCGTCTTCCCGCAAAATTTCAGAATTGGAAAATATCTTCAGATTTTGTTCTCTCTCATACATTGACGTCCAGGTCCAGAAAGTTGATTTTTTACATGAAACAAAGAGAACAATGTAACAAATGACAAAATTACAAGTCCGACACGCAGTCGCCAATATAAAATAAATAAATAAAAATATATTGTTATTTAGATATTGATTATTCTATCTGTATGATGGTGATTGTGATTGCAATTGTATTTGCTTATCTGGAACGTGGACGTTTAATTATTCGATATCAGACGCTCGACAATGGCTTTTTCGTAAAGGCAATGTTACTCGTAGTTGACCGTGAAATAAAACTGAATAATCGGACTTCGTAATTAAATCGTTTCCAAAGACTGCTGCGGTAGGTGCGGACTCATAATCTAAATCTCAATATTACAATAATTTGCCAGCCATGCCAATACGTCGTACAGAGGTGATTGTCTACTAAACATAAAAAAGTTACACAGTTAGTTAAATCAGATATATTCAATGAATAAGTCTACAGTTCATAATCCTACTTACTTTTATAAATATAAATTCTTTACAGAATCGAGTGCCTAGTGTGGTTGCAACTCGCAGTATTCTTCTATAACATGAAATATGGCGGTGTGCCAGACAATAAAAAAAATACGTGCTTCTCGCACCACTTCAACCAGAGCTCTCTTTTTCTTAAACCAACATAAGAGTAACGTAATTGTGCTTTTGTTTTATCAGCGACACAGCGCTGCAGTTGTGTGCCATAGGCTTTATTTATTTGTCACTGATTATTTATTTAATTAATATTTCGCGTTTCCGCGGAAACTCACGCTCGGCATGCAAATGTGCCTTTATAAAGACCAATAAAAAGGTGTTAGCATGTGGACATAATGTGCTGTTCCGGTCTCTTCTGTACCTAAGGTCCATCACCGTTCCCTTTGGATTCCTACGTAATTCGGTGCTCTCCGATACACACGATTGAACAGCGGAGGAGCGGTACTCAAGCGTAAACTTTAGGTTACAATATCTCCGGATGTAATTAACATTTTACAATGCAACAAACGGCACTGATTACGTATTTGTTTATATGTTCAGATGTGCTAACAAAACTAATGTGGTTCCATTTAAAAAAAACGTAGTTTTGTGTTAGAAAACATACTACCGTGCATTTTTTTTTTAACCAATTACACTAGGCCCTCTCCTCAAATTCGGTCTGTGGAATCGATTCGCCAGTATTTGATGTGGTTTACGAAATATATCCAGCGGTAATGTTAGGTGACTCACCCTGTATAGTACCGAATCTTTGCAGCATCAAGTAAAAAAAAAAAAAAAATGGCTCTGAACACTATGCGACTTCTGATGTCATCAGTCGCCTAGATCTTAGAACTAATTAAACCTAACTAACCTAAGGACATCACACACATCCATGCCGGAGGCAGGATTCGAACCTGCGACCGGAGCGGTCTCTCGGCTCCAGACTGTAGCGCCTAGAACCGCACGGCCACTACGGCCGGCTAGCAACAAGTCAGCAAGCACCTGAATATGAGGAACAGCTGTCTCGTCGAAATGTTGTACAGCTTCCACAAAATTATCCGACGTGGCGCCCGTGAACTAATGAAGCAGTTACTACGTCGGAAAAGTCTTAAACAGCACAATAAAGAATACTTTGAAGAGGTATCACGTATTTGAAGTGATACGAAAACAGAGGAAAATATAGCAGTGACAACTGTAAAAACAGAGTATATGGAATGCATAGGCAATCACAATAAAATAAAAATAAATAAAATCAAGAAAAGGATAGAAAGGAGCAGACAGTGTGGGAAATAATGGATAACAGTGTTGATTAAGTGTAGCTTACAAGAGTTGTGTTTGTTAATGTAATATTAAATCAGGACTGTGTTCCTTATGTTCGTTGATTTCAAGGGCTTCCCGAATGATGAGATTTGGCCTTTGTTTGCTAAGTGAAAGGCACGGAACTGTGGCCCTCGCTCAGTACATGTACATCACACGGGGAATTATAATACTTCAACCTACAGTTGTATTCATGTTCATCCAGGCTAGCTGCTCTGTCTGTGCCTGGGCTGCGGCGTTCTTCACATAGTAGGAAACTCTGTAGTTGCAGGATTTCAATGTTTTTGCTAAACCCTGTGGTACTTGTCTTAGATATGGTACTGTACACCGATTCGTACACACATTGGAAGGAGCAGCACAGGGAACTTAGAGAAGTGTTGTAACTTTTATTTCCTACGCAAGATGTGGTCAATCAGGAAAGAACTGTTTCCCCACATACCAGTGGACGATTGGGTTGACATTCTGACAGAGTTCTTTCACAGGTGGAATGTCAACCTTGTGGGATTGAATAACCGGAGACTGACCACTCAGACATACTTAGCACAACACTATGATAAAATCTTCTCTCATTGACAGCTGAGGGAATGCGTCGTTCTCCGTCTCACAACACTATTTACAGTTCTAAGGAGCTGTGTGTAAGCAGTTTCAGAACGTAAATAGGCAACACGTTGTCACCCTTCTCCTTCATGATGGCTTTCTCTGAGGACAATTTTAAGGAGCTGTTTAGATTTCAGTAAAGAAATGGCACCCCATTCTTCCATTCTTCCTCTTGAGCCGAATATGAGTAGTGGTGTTGGAGTGGAGCGAAGTCGGCTTTCTAACTCATCCCAGAGGTGTTCCATTGGGATCAAATTGGGAATATGGCCAGACGAGTTAATTTCAGAAATGTTATGTCCGCAGACCATTGCGTCACAGATTCATATTTATGACACTGTGCATTGTCATGGTGATACAAATAATCATTATCTCATAACTACACAGTGCTTTACAACGTGGTTATTCCCTTCCGCGGTTAGCACAACAAAGGTGACGATCAGAAACACCCCCTTAACATAACATCCCCTCGTGCGTACTTCACTCGTGATACTACACAAGATGACGAGTAACATTCTCCAGGCACTCACCAAAACCAAACCCTTCTATCGGGTTGCCCAGACTTATAGCTGGCTCACGAGAACGGACACACACTAGGACTTAATGACGCACATATTGGACACCTTAAGTGAGCCTGCAAAGCTCAACTCGGTAACCTTTAGAAATAAAAACTCTGATTACTAGCAGAGGACATATTGACATGGATTAACCGATATCGTAAACAAATTAAACACTTGCTAATAATAGCTAATGAACTAACATTCTGCAAACACATCAATATTATGCGGAAGCAGAGCGCATGCTTAGTAAGAGGCATCAAATGAAATCGTACATACATAATACAACGCGTCCGGCAACGTCTTACTATACCAAGAGTGATCACAATCACAAGTTAACTAAGCGCTCTCAGTAATTCGAGTGCTTAACTGGGTGTCTTCATTCTGGGGCGATTTTGCGAAGATGTCAGACCATCACTTCGCAAGACCTTAACAACGCGTCCCTCCAAGGAAGTGGGCACATCCACAGCTCACGACGTTGCCGGAGAAAGCACAGCGCCGGCCAACTCCCGCTGCCTCCAGTATAACCACGTGACAACCGCCGCCCGGCCTCGGGCACGCCGTCTTCGCTTCTGACCGCCAGCCAATCGCCGACTCGCACACCGCCGCCGTCCGTTCTCTTACTCGCGGTCGGCACTCACTTATATTCCGAGCCGGCCCAAGCCCCAAGACAAACCTCTGTATTAGGAAATCGATCGTACTCATGTCAGAGACGCTACTGGCCGGCCTGCCATGGCTCAACCTTATAATACCCTTCCTTACTTAATGTTTAATATGTAACAAATACTCCAAGTTCCTGTGTATGCACTGTTCGAACTGTAATAATGTAGACGAAGTTTAAAATATTGTGCAAGAGAAGGTGTGTTATATTTGCAGATAAAAATTATTTACCTTACAATGTCTGTCTCAGTGTCTGGCCTTGCTTCCTTGTTCCAGTAAAAAGCTTTACAATATTTGGCCCAGGGTTGTTAAAATAAAAAAAAATCTCTAAAAAATTATGTTGCCTTTAACCACATTCTTCATTTAGTAATATGTTCTTGACACTCATTTTACTACAGCACATCACAAATATAAATTGTACAACATCTTGAGCTAGACCAAGAACATGGTCGATCCGAGAATCATGTACCAAATTCAATACCTGCTAAACACGCTCTGCTCTGATGCAATCTGATGTAACTTTCAAGCAATTCTAACAATACCTGACGTGCTTGGCACTAAAATTCGGTATGTCTATTACGTACCCAGCTTGCAGTACCTATAGGAAAGGATGTCATCCAAAGTAGTATCAACACTACTGTCTCCACAGAGAAACTGTTACAGATTTAATATGTAAACATTTCCTGGAAATAATGTATTTGAAAATTTATAGGCCTAATAGTTAATAAAAAAGACAGCATTTTTGACAGTATCGGAAATAGTACAAGTAGCTTCCTGTTAATTTTACAAGATCGATTCTATTGTCAATAATAAATCAGAAAAATTGTAAATTAAGATGGAAATTTTGACTCCATGGAAACTGAAGCATAACAAAATTATGTTCACTTTATATTGCTTTTTGGATCATTTAAGCTGAGAACTGCCTTCGTGATTCAAGAACGATGTTATGAAATGGATCAAAATGGATAATAGAAATATTGCTAGAAAAATAGTTTTTTGGAGTCAAATATGTTCGCAGATAAAGTCTGCAATTTAAATAGGGGAATGTTCCCAAATTGTAAAAATTTGTAAGAAATCGAACATTTCAGTTAACATACGCAAGTTCTGCAGAGGTATGGCTTATTACAACATATCAGCAAGTATTTATCCTTTTGTAATTTTTGTTAGTAATATTGTTTGTGATTTGATGTTTATGTAGGGTTTAGTTGTTACTACAGCGCTACCAGATCTACAACTGGACAAGGATATGGATGTGTTCTACGTGTTACAACAGCCACAACAGTCTACACTCTACAGTGCAATGGGATACAGAAGTTATCCAAAGTACATTGCGACAACAGGAATAGTCCACAACTACGTAAAGCAATCAGGAGGAATGTTGAAACTTCCTGACATATCATAACTGTGTGCCGGACCGAGACTCGAACTCGGGACCTTTGCCTTTCGCTGGCAAGTGTTCTACCAACTGAGCTACCCAAGCACGACTCACGCCCCGTCCTCACAGCTTTACTTCTGCCAGTACCCCGTCTCCTATCTTCCAAACTTAACAGAACCTCTCCTGCGAACCTTGCAGAAAATCTCTTTCTGGAAACATCCCACAGGTTGTGGCTAAGCCTTGTCTCCGCAATATCCTTTCTTCCTGGAGTGCTAGTTCTGCAAGGTTCACAGGAGAGCTTCTGTGAAGTTTGGAAGGTAGGAGACGAGGTACTGCCAGAAGTAAAGCTGTGAGGATGGGGCGTGAGTCGTGCTTGGGTAGCTCGGTTGGTAGAGCACTTGCCCGCGAAAGGCACAGGTCCCTATTCGAGTCTCGGTCCTGCACACAGTTTTAATCTGCCAGGGAGTTTCATATCAGCGCACTCTCCGCTGCAGAGTGAAAACCTCTTTCAGGAGGAATGTTGTTACCTACTTAAAAAGTAGTTGTAAAATTGTCATTGAGTAAAGAAAAATGTCGGAATTTTTTTTTTTATATTCAGTTCAATCAATCAATAACAGCACACACACTTTGAGTTTATAAAGTGAAAACAGTTGAATTGTCTCTCAGTACGGCGGAGCCTTGCTGATGACGGTGTAATAGCTTCAGATGACATGTCAATGCAGCCCAAAGGAGATGTCGTTCACAGGACGCTGTATGACTCTGAGGTACTTTGGCTATTCCTGGGTGTCTGTCAGCAACACAGTGCGATATTCAGTACCTAGCATGTGTTATCGCAACTCAGTAACAGATGCAGCAACGACTTCAGCTAGGTATCAAATGTGAAACCTGGATGTCGCTTCAGCACACACACAAGCCACATGGAATACTTTCCTGTTTTAAAAAAGTTGAAACTGATGATACCACTGTAACTGCGTAGATTTCAATAAAAATATTTAACCACTCATGCATACCGTAGACATCTTTTTTGATATATATATGGGAAATTAACATCTGAACATGAATGGTAGAGAATGTTGCGGATTAAAGAGTGTCTTAAAAGTTGGTTCAGTAGTCGTAAGTTGTAAAATACAAGCTGACAATGAGCTCTGCGTTTACTACGGAAGGTAATAATAAACTTTATTCATTATGTTGAGGATGAACATACTGTCAGTTGAGGTTAGCGTATTCCTTTTTCTTTTTTAAGACGAATAGTAGTAAATAGTATAGGTTTAGTGAACAATAAATATTTCACCCACTTATTAGAGAATCGTCAAAGGGTAAAAATGTTGACGTGTATATCAATACCCCTGTAATGAGAGAGTGTAAATTATTAATCCTGCTGGATCTGAATAGGAATGTAGACGAAAAACAATATGCTTAACTTTCTTGCATTTGACGTGAATTTATTCTGTAGTAGCCACCCTGATTTGGAATAATGCCGTTCAGTCTAATATTCAGTATAAAGACCAGAGGCCATAAATGGTTCAAACGGCTCTAAGCAATATGGGACTTAACATCTGAGGTCATCAGTCCCCTAGACTTAGATCTACTTAAACCTAACTAACCTAAGGGCATCACACACATGCATGGCCGAGGCAGGATTCGAACCTGCAACCGTAGCAGCAGCGCGGTTCCGCACTGAAGGGCCTAGAACCGCTCGGTCAAACGGCCGGCTGCAGAGTCCATAAGCATGTCATTGTGGGTATGATAGTGACTCAGGGTTTCTAGCCAGTGGTGCAAGACGAAAACCCTCAATTTAGTGATGTCAAATTAGTATCAACTATGGTCGAATGTCGTTCACTATGTGATGTGTCAATACTGATTTCTCCGAGCGAGGTGGCGCAGTGGTTAGCACACTGGACTCGCATTGGGGAGGACGACGGTTCAATCCCGCGTCCGACCATCCTGATTTGGGTTTTCCGTGATTTCCCTAAATCGCTCCAGGCAAATGCCGGGATGGTTTCTTTGAAAGGGCACGGCCGATTTCCGTTCCCCTTCCTTCCATAATCCGATGAGACCGATGACCTCGCTGTTTGGTCTCTTCCCCCAAACAATCGAATCCAATCCAATACTGATTTCAGCCTTCCGCAGATACGTTCAGGCTCCATCAGTGATACTGGTTGATCATAGAATCTCTTCCCGAGAATAGTTAAATATTTAACAACTGAGAGTGCAAATGTCTACAATGCCAGACATTTTGGAGTATTATGTACACCTGCTAGAGTATCGACAAAGGTGGCAGCCATATACTCACTCATTCGGAGACATTGTAGCGTAATCTGCTGGAGTTCTCATCAAACTCTCTACATGTCAAAAGAAACCATAACTTAACTCTATAATTCATGCTGTGAATTGTCTGAAGTACATGAATCACATTTTCCAGATGTAGGCACCGAAATACGATCTTATTTATGCTTGTTTATATGCCTGGCTATATGAAAGTGATGAAAAATAAAAAAATGTTCAAGAAGCTGTACATATGTTACGTATTCCTCTATAAAACCAATATGTACTAATGTCAATTAGCAGTCGTTCCAATGACAGAGGATAAAACAATCTTGTCACAAAGGTCTTGTAGAAAGTAGCTGACCCTACAATGATATCCGAAACCTGGAGGCGAAGAGAAATCGTTCGGTACTTCCCGATAATCTATGTGCTTTCCTTGTCGGAGTATCTTTTTCTGGAAGACTAACGTTATTAAATTACTGTTAATACATCTTAAGTGGATTAGCTTCAAGCATTTATATATAGTTTGAAAAACATTTCAATCCAAATATTACCTATTACAGGAAATTTTGCATGGGATTCAGCGAATAACATATCAGATATTCGGTGAAAGCAGTGATATTCCACCACCTGAGAAAGCAAAACCACACAGTGCATTCATATTTGATTATGTCATAGTTGAAAACATTTATTTTGGCCATCACATGAAAGACAATGTCTTTTATTTGACTGCAAATAACCTTCTAGGTGGGGCAACCTCGGCTATGAGTAGTTAGTTATCTTGGGTATTAATAACCTCCGCAGCTGTATTTAGTCCATTATTATTGGATCACTACCGGGTTTCGTGGCACTAAAAACCACATCTTATGGTGAACATACGACTTAAACATTAGAGCGGAATCTTTTTACCCAATATCAGTTGTCCGTCAAAACAAAACACCGCTAAGTGGCGGTATGTCACAGAATAAAATAGCCGGATACCAATACAATGGAAGGGTCAGCTTCTCCAATCTGTACGGAACCGCATACAGGGTACGCGGTTGCATTCTCTGTCATACTGGTCAGTATGAATGTATTGCCACTGATGGTCGTCATTTCGACGCAGCCTGTGATGGTCAGTTGTTTCTGTAGTGGTCAGAATTCACGTAACTAGTGTATGCACTTATGTCATTCATTAGTGTATGTTATTGCAGGGAACTTTTCAAAATGCAATATCTCATAAACGACTCCTCTAGAATCCTGAAACAAACACCACTGACATTATAATTTATCCTACTTTCAGTTTGTTAATGTCAATAGGCATTGTTATATTTAAAGAAGTGTGTATTTGCACAAAAAATACAGAAAGTATTATTACAGTCTGTTGATTGGCTAACACTACCAACCCTTGATTAGGAGTCCATTTCTGTAAAAACAGCATACCATTAGCATTTGCCTTTTCCGGTATATTTGCGGTGTAAGTTTTAGGTGATTCACCCTGTATATTTTATTTATGTGTATGAATATTTATATGAGTGGTTGCTGCATAGGAGCAATTACATGCTGCAAGTCATGTATGAAAAATGAATTGTATTAGTGTGATGCACCTCTGCACATAAGCAACATTAAAAAAATTTAAAAGAACTATTGTTACAAATAATAAACCTTGAGTTAATCTTTTGTATCCCTGTCATAATTTATGAACCACATTGACACCATTAAATGTATTGTAAGGTGCTAACAAATAAGAACAACATTTTGTAGAGCATTTTTTATTTACACGCACGCACGCACGTGCGTGCGCCCACTCTCACACACGTACATGCACTAGGTTGTGCAGTACTGACCACGTAATTCTTTTCTACACACCTCGAATTCAGCATGAATTATACTCAGACCTATTGATGCAATTACTTATGTTGGCATTCCTTCTGTGATGATGATGTTTGGTTTGTGGGGCCCCCAGCTGCGCAGTCATCAGCGCCAGTACAAAGTCCCAATTTTTGCAAAGTCCAGTTTTCACACGGTCCAATCTAAACACTGCCACGAATGATGATGATGAGGATGAAATGATGAGGACAACACAAACACCCAGTCCCCAGGCAGAGAAAATCCCCAACCCGGCTGGGAATCGAACCCGGGACCCCGTGATCCAGAGGCAACACCGCTAGCCACCTGACCACGAGCTACGGACATTCCTTCGATGGTTAGTTAGTCAGTTCTTTAGTAAATTCGGTCTCCACAGATTTTATGCTTATAGGATTTTCAGAAGCATCTCCTGGCGGTGGATGAACACAGCTATATGTACAGTGTTCTAATTTGTCTTTACGCTATGCACTTGCAAATAGTCAATAAAGTCACAGTAGTAGCTTTAATTAACGGATGCCAGTTGCCAGGTCTGCCTGCCTCGTCAGTTAAATGTTATATAGGTTGTTTAAATTCACCACAGTTTAGTATTTAATGTAGATGGCTGAACCCTCTGATTTTAATTCAAGCATTGCATATCTACGAGTACCGACAACTGATGCCTCATCCTTCAGCATGCTTGTGTTACTACGAATTTGCGGTGGGTAGTGTTCAGTCATCATCTTTCTCTCTATGAACTACTATACAGGTAGTACCATCAATACAGCTATCTAGTACCATGACTCTGAAGATTATATATCTCAATCAACACATTAAAGTCTCTGCGGCTGCTATGCCTACATTCACTCGTTTAGATCCACTTGCAGTCAAATTGGTGAACAGCCGGATTCTGCTGGAACTTAGCTGATACTCAAGTTCGGTAGCTGCTTGTGGCTGTGCTGTGGCATAATTGAATTACACCAGCTGCGAAATGTTGGGAAGACATCCTGTGGGCAGTGTCTGCTACTGCTGTGGTATCTATGTATCCTCGTCCATAACAGTAATGAAACCTAAGTATAGTAAAACACACCTAATATTAATAGATGGAGGAACAAAATATTTACTGATAGTCTTCTTCTTCTCAGCTGATCGCTGCTGTTGGCGGGACTTCGTACTGTACAAAGTACAGATGGCAAATTGTTGATGCAGATACAATTGACCGCCAGTTGGGTGTGGTTGTGTCATAGCATTTCCGCGGATTCGGCGATTTATCATTGTAACCAACGTGACCATTTGAATGCGAATTCTTGAAACACACTTTTCTTCCTAGCGCTCGTTTCCACTTTGATTGTTAGAATACCTTTTTCATATTAACTAATAATTGCTTCAGAATGCATAAACTAGTGAAATTCTCGTGTAATTTCATTAAAGTTTTGAAATATTATGGATCAGGAGGAAGAAAACTGGCGTTTTACGGATCGGAGCGTGGAATGTCAAATCCCTTAATCGGGCAGGCAGATTAGAAAATTTAAAAAGGGAAATGGATAGGTTAATGTTAGATATAGTGGGAATTAGTGAAGTTCGGTGGCAGGAGGAACAAAACTTCTGCTCAGGTAAATACAGGGTTATAAATACAAAATCAAATAGGGTTAATGAAGGAGTGCGTAAATAATGAATAAAAAAATAGGAGTGTGGGTACGCTACTAGAAACAGCATAGTGAACGCATTATTGTGACCAAGATAGACACGAAGCCCAAGCCTGCCACAGTAGTACAAGTTTATATGCCAACTAGCTCCGCAGATGACGAAGAGATTGATAAAATGTATGACGAGATAAAAGAAATTATTCAGATAGTGAAGGGAGACGAAAATTTAATAGTCATGGGTGACTGGAATTCGATAGTAGGAAAAGGAAGAGAAGGAAATGTAGTAGGTGAATATAGAATGGGGGTAAGTAATAAAAGAGGAAGCCGCCTGGTAGAATTTTGCACAAAGCATAACTTAATCATAGCTAACACTTGGTTCAAGAATCAGAAAAGAAGGTTGTATACATGGAAGAGGACTGGAGGCACTCGAAGATTTCAGATAGATTATTTAATGGTAAGACAGAGATTTAGGAACCAGGTTTTCAATTGTAAGACATTTCCAGGGCCAGATGTGGACTCTGACCACAATCTACTGGTTATAAACGGAAGAAACTGGAAAAAGGTGGGAATATAAGAAGATCGGACCTGGATAAACTGACAGAACCAGATGTTGTAGAGATTTTGAATGACAACATTCGAGACCGATTGACAGGAACAGGGGAAAGAAATACAGTAGAACAAGAATGGGTAGCTTTGAGGGATAAAATCGTGAATGCAGCAGAGGTTGATGTAGGTAAATAAGACGAGGGCTAGTAGAAATCCTTGAGTAACAGAAGATACATTGAATTTAATTGATGAAAGGAGAAAATATAAATATGCAGTAAATGAAGCAGGCAAAAAGGAATACAAACGCCTCAAAAATGAATGGACAGGAAGTGCAAAATGGCTAAGCAGGGACAGCTAGAGGACAAATGTAGGGATGTAGAGGAATATCTCACTAGGGGTAAGATAGATACTGCCTACAGGAAAATTAAATATACCTTTGGAGAAAAGAGAACAACTTGTATGAAAAATCAGCTCAGATGGAAACCCAGTTCTAAGCAAAGAAGAGAAAACAGAAAGGGGGAAAGAGTTTATAGAGGGTCTGTACAAGGTTGATTTACTTACAGACAATATTATGGAAATGGAAGAGGATGTAGATGAAGATGAAATGGGTGATATAATACTGCGTGAAGAGTTTGACAGAGCACTGAAATACCTAAGCCGAAACAAGGCCCCGGCAGTAGACAACATTCCATTAGAACTACTGACAGGCTTGGGAGAGCCAGCCCTGACAAAACTCTACCATCTTGTGAGCAAGATGTATGAGACAGGCGAAGTACCCTCAGACTTCAAGAAGAATATAATAATTCCAATCCCAAAGAAAGCAGGTGTTGACAGATGTGAAAATTATCGAACTATCAGTTTAATAAGCTACGGCTGCTACAAAACACGAGTTCTTTACAGACGAATGGAAAAACTGTTAGAAGCCAACCTCGTGGAAGATCAGTTTGGATTCCATAGAAATGTTAGAACGCGTGAGGCAATACTGACGCTACGACTTATCTTAGAAAATAGATTAAGGAAAGGCAAACCTTAGTTTCTAGCATTTGTAGGCTTAGAGAACTCTTTTGACAATGTTGAGTGGAATACTCTCTTTCAAATTCTGAATGTTTCAGGGGTAGAATACAGGGACCGAAAGGCTATTTACAACTTGTACAGAAACGAGTTGGCAGTTGTAAGAGTCGAGGGGAAAGAAAGGGAAGCAGTGGTTGGAAAGGGAGTGTGACAGGGTTGTAGCCTTTCCCCGATGTTATTAAATCTGTATATTGAGCAAGTAGTAAAGGAAACAAAAGAAAAATTCGGAGTAGGAATTAAAATCCATGGAGAAGAAATAAAAACCTTAGGTTCGCCAATGACATTGTAATTCTGCTACAGACAGCAAAGGATCTGGATGAGCAGGTGAACGGAATGGACAGTCTCCTGAAAGGAGGATATAAGATGAACATGAACAAAAGCAAAACGAGGATAATGGATTGTAGTCGAATTAAATCAGGTGAGGCTGAGGGTATTAGATTAGGAAATGAGACGCTTCAAGTAGTGAATGAGTTTTGCTATTTGGGAAGCAAAATAACTGATGATGCTCGAAGTAGATAGGATATAAAATGTAGACTGGCAATGGCAAGGAAAGCGTTCTGAAGAAGAGAAATTTGTTAAAATCGAGTATAGATTTAAGTGTCAGGAAGTCGTTTCTGAAAGTATTTGTATTTCTGAAAGTATTTGTATGGAGTGTGCCCATGTATGGAAGTGAAATGTCGACGATAAATAGTGTGGACAAGAAGAGATTAGAAGCTTCGAAATTTGGTGCTACAGAGGAACGCTGAAGATTAGATGGGTAGATCTCATAACTAATGAGGAGGTATTGAACAGAATTAGGGAGAAGAGAAATTTGTGGCATACCTTGACTAGAAGAAGTGTTCGGTTGGTAGGACATGTTCTGAGGCATCAAGGGATCACCAATTTGGTATTGGAGGGCAGCATGGAGGGTAAAAATCGTAGAGGGAGACCAAGAGATGAATAAACTAAGCAGATTCAGAGGGATGTAGGTTGCAGTAGGCACGGGGAGATGTAGAAGCTTGCACAGGATAGAGTAGCATGGAGAACTGTCTCAAACCAGTCTCTGGACTGAAGTCCACAACAACAGCAACATGGATCAGAGGCAAGAATTTTGAATTGTTGCGTGGATGGAGGTGACTGAGTGAGGAACGTATTAATGACTCAAGTAGTAGCTATGATGATGTACTGGAAGAGCAGAATCGTCAGTCTGAGGAACAGGGAGATGTTCCAGGTGAGGAATATTCATGTAGTGACGCATCCCAGACAAGTAGGTGGGTTCAATTTTACAATGGCGTATCTGACACTATCTGATCAAAGCCTCCTCCAGAATATAGGAAAAAATCTAAGCCAGAAGACTGTGTGGCAGTCTCCATGTCCTAATCGAACAAAATAATAGATAACTATTGTCGAATAGTGCATGTCCCTTGGAGAACAGCAGCCTGGAGAAAAGTGCTTTAAAACTGGACACAAACGGTCTCGACTGCAAAAACGTTTATCTTATGTTGACGCTCCATTCACTGTCACCGTCTACCATCATATTATGAGGATCTGAGGATGGTCAAAAACTTACTGAAGGCAGTTATCATAATATAAATGGTACTGTGGTCGAGACTGCTTGTGTCCATTTTTAAAGATAGTATCATTGATCACATAACAAAATACACTGACGTAATTGTAGATAATTACTCTAGAGGGTAACATATAGATGCAGCTAAAATAAAGATCTGATGCATTCTGTTGAAGACAGGAGTGACTAAAATTAGCCTGTCGAGAACTAGGCAAGTATGTGATCACATGAAACGTATTGAAATTGATGCAATTTGGTGACATAGGGGACCGAAAACTACGGGAAAATTGACAGACTGACCCCCAATACATGAAATATTTTATTTTCCAGATATAAGTTTTCAGCAATATTTTGTTTTGAGAATTGAAACGACCGTCATTCTGAGGACGCTGTCCATTTAGTCAGTCTGTGCCTGGCCAATCTCCAAAACATGGAGTGAAGTATTTGCACTTGTGGATGCTCCCTATGAATCCAACTTGGACATAGACACAGATCAACAACGAGAACGGCCATATCCGTTGCGTAATAAAGGAAGTGACGGGGGTAATGAGAGTAGTGCGTCCTGTACTCTGCAGAGACATCATTATAACAAGGGCCAACTGTTCTTCTTCACTCCGGGTTGACAAGCAACCGTTTGAAAATAGAACTACCATAGCTGCCAAGGTCCAGAAGCGACAAGGCGAAGTGTCAAGGAAATTTCTTGCGGCAACACGTAATCCCAGAAGCTCTTCAAAGTTTAGCTTCCACTCGGGTTACGTATTGGTTTCTTATGTGCCGAAGCCTAATGAAGTGATGATTTGGAAGTCCCCAATGATCAATGACCAATGACCAATGAAAATCCTGATGAAAAAAGACAGCGAGAGAGAGAGAGAGAGAGAGAGAGAGAGAGAGAGAGAGAGAGCTGTTTGTTGGCATTCCTCTGGCGGAAAGTCAACCATTAACTTCAGGAAAGTCACAGAGGCATTCGGTGACGCTGCTATGACTGTGCAAGAACACGAAACTGAACTACGGAAGAAGTGTGGTATGTATGTGATGAATTCATTTGCTCCGATTTGTTTTTTCCCCAAAACCATGATTAGATAAGTTTTTATCATTATTAACACATTTTTTAACTCAGTCAGATAAAATTTTGGTATTTTAGTTAATCTGTAATTATTATCGAAGTCTTGTTGTTTTTTGAAATATGAGGAAATATGTTTACTTTCTGTTGATGATTTTAAATTACTACGTAAAACGCATTGACTGAATGATTTTTGTTTTTGAAACTTCAATGACTTCTTATTTAGTGGAGCAAATGGCACAGCTATCCACTCTGTAATATTAGTAATTTTCGCCTCATAAACATTGATATACGCTCAATAGTAAACGCCTGATGGCCTAAAGTTATCGAACAATTGTAAAGTAAAAGAAATGAACCATCGCATAGCATCGACAGAAACTATTATTCTTTATCTTTACCGTTCTTGCGCGGTGCCAGTAAATCTCTATGTACATGTATCGATTAATGGTGTAAAAAAGAATTCTGTTGTTTCAAGAAAAATGAGGCTTTTGGCGCCTCACCTTTTACTGTTTGTATTCCATGAGAGGCGGACGCGGACTTGCTGCGTTCCGCAACTGTATTTTATATTCTATGTGTAAATATTGAGTGTAAATGCTAAATGTTATTTCTTTTCAATCAGAAAGCATGTAGTTTCTGGTAACTGATTACGAACAGACAGCGTCAAGAGGACATATTGACTGTTATGTATAAAGTATTTAACCACAATGGTCATCTATTGTAATTTAATATGAAAAGGTACGTAGCATTAAAAAAAAAAGTGTGTTAAAGATAAGTGTGCTTATTTTCGTAAATTAACCTTGATGAGTCCATCTCCTTATTTACTTAACTTAATTATTTTGTGTTACTTCATCATCAGAAATTACGATCACGCCGATGGGCCGAACGCAGCATGAGGCAGAAGGAACATTATCGTTTTTCTATTATTTCTGAACCAACTCTTTTTTAATTGTGTAGTGTTGCATTTCTTTTAAAGTCTATAAATCTTCTGGTCCCTTAGTGTTGATCCGGGTATGACTACATCGCGACTATAAAAATGCACAGAAATGATAATGTTTCTTCCGAGCGATCTCAAATATATATATATATATATCAATATGCTGCTCTTATTCAGGTATTTAATGGTCAACGTATGTTATTATAATAGCGTAATAAATCCCTGATTCTGTTGCCAAGTGGCCCACCAAAATATTCACTTTTTCGACATTAAAAAAAAAGTAACAATTCTTTTTATTTTTGTCCCCCCAAGAGCAACGCTACACTTGGCGCCCGAACAGGGACTTGATCAAAAAATCATTTCATGTATGTGTTTAAAAAATTTTCTTTGCTTGTTCTAATAACTGTTTCATTTTTTCATGTGGATGCAATTCAACCGAGAAAGAGAAGTGGGAAAACCTTTTAATTAATACAGAAGAACGATTGATGAAATTACCAAAAAACGCGAGTATCCAGCTGTATCATTATCAAGACAGCCATAGTAAGTCAAATTTTTATACGCAGTAGCCAAGCTTTCGTAGTGACGTAGCATCTTTCGAGTTGATCAGAACGTAAACCTGTCTTTCCTTGCCTTGAAACAGCTTTATTTCAATTTGTCCATAGTCCATTCTTATGTAGTTAAATTCAGTGAAAGTGTACCATTGTTGTCAGTGCGTAAAAAAAAATTACGATATGGCGGATAACTACGCTCAAAACTGGTAAAACGTGTGATATTTCATTTGTTTGTAATTAGTAGGAACCATCTTGTCTTCTTGGCGTAAATGAACGTCAGTTGTTACCCAGAGTTAAAATTTTATCTTAGGTCCCAGTAAGCCATAGCACTACGTCACAGACAAACGACTGACGGCAGTGACAAACAATATCTGTAGCATTTTGACGTTTGACAAATAATTCATGAACATGGCTGACGGTAAACAGCGGACACAAACAAAACCAGACGACAGCGGTGATGCGAATGGACCTCACTATCCATTACGATCACGCGCGATAGGTACACGAGCGGAGGCAGAAGCAGCCTCGACCGAAGTTTTAGAAGCTGGTCCTAGTGTGCAAACTATTCCCGCTTTTGAAAAAAATGACTTGGCTGCAATGATCGAAGCAATAATGGAACGCAAGTTCGAAAGTCAAAGACAGAGAGAGGCGCAAAGACAGGAACGTGAAAAGCAGGAAAAATTAGATGAAAAGGCCCGCGAAGAAAAAGAGAAGGCCGAAAGACGGCATAATAAAAATCAGGTCCTTACAAATCTGTGCAACTCAGTAAAAGAAGACATAAATTCAGTAAAAACAGAAATAAATTCGGTAAAAACAGACATAAATTCAGTAAAAACAGATCTGCAAACGGAGATAAATGACCTAAATACACGGTTAAATTCGGTAAAGGCCGAACTAAAGGCAGACATAACAGCTGATTTAAATACCCTGTTGGGTAATGTCCAAAGCCAAATCAGCAGTCAGATCACGATCATGAGGCTAGAAATTGACACACAAGTAGAGTCAAAAATAGAGGATATTTCAAAACGGTTAGATGAAAAAATCGAAGCAGCCAAGGGGGAGATAAATTCAAAAGTGATAGAATATCAAAAACAAGCTGCGACCTTAAAAGAAGATTATACGGCAATCTCTGATGAGGTCAAAGGAGTTAAAACCGCAGTAGACACGATCGAGAATGTTGTTGATGATCTTTCGAAACAGATTGAGACTCTTAATGTAGAGGACCAAATAAAGAATACTGTTAAGGCACATGCTGAAGCATTGTCTGATCACTACCAAGAGTGGATTAAAAACAAAGACGGATTCATAGAAAACAAGGTCAAGAACGAACTCAGGGAAACTGTCAAAAACATGACCTTTGAAATATTGGCAGCCCCTGGAAAAACAGGAGACACGGTGATGTCAGAATTAGGCCAGATAAGACGAGCGTTAGCTCAAGATTTACCTGAATGGCGTCAACAGATAGTTGATGAAGTTCGTACACTAAAATGTCAAGTTGAAAATTCCCCACCTCCCGTGTCAGGAAACTGGAATAATTCACCACGAAGTAATGAACAACAGCAGGTACATTACCGTTCACCATTTGATAACGCTCAAACTCATAGTTCTATAGAAGCACAAGTTAACCAGACTACCAGCCCATCCACTTTTGTCAGTTTGATGCAGGAGGAAAGCGTGATCAAACATCGTATTTTTCCGACCTTTCACCCACAGAAAAGAGAAATTCATCCTATAGTGTTCCTCCGAAATTTTTCAGGAATTTTCCCGAGTAGCTGGAGTGACCGCCAGCGAATTCAATTTGTTAGTGGATTTATCGTAGGCGATGCTGCCTTATGGGGAACCGAAATGGTCGACTCTTGTAAAAGTTACAAAGAGTTTGAACAGATGTTTTTAGCTAAATTCTGGAGTTCTGGTGTGCAGCAGCGCCTGAGAAAAGAGGTTTACAACGCCGAAGTGTTTAACAGTAAGCGCGGTAGTTTGAGAAGATATTTTGAAAAGTATTTAGCGAAAATCAAGTTCTGGGATTCGCCGATCACTGCCAAAGACGTTATTATGATTCTAAAAACTAAGCTACCGATTGCGATCAGAGAAAAGTTAGTAAACGTGTCTGAGGACGATACGGACACTTTCCTATCTGTGTTAGACTCGTTAGATCTGATTTACGAGGACGCTAGAGTTGATGTTGGCAACGCCCACTTCAGTGCAGGCGGCCAGCACAATACAGAATACGCAGGCAACAATGGTGGCCGAGCGAAAGTGCGTCACAGCGACAACCAGTACCAACCCCACAACGGTTTCAAAAATAAACACACTACGTACTCCAACAGCAAATACAAAAATAAGTACAATAACGGCCAGAGATACGATCCAATATATAATTCGTCACCACCTCAGTACGAAAATGCACATTATAACACACAGCCCCAGCAATATGGAAACACGCAACCGATCAACGGTAATTATAAATACGATCAGTCTTACGATTCAAATCGACGGTGGAAAAGAAATAAATGGCATAATCAAGGTGGAGACCAATGTACACCTTTCACTAACGGTTACAATCAACACAAGCCACAGCAAAATACTTTTCAGCCACAAGCGAACGGACCTTCGGGAACTCTGAAGCCTAAACGCCCACATAATACGCAAATTTATTATGCGCAAGCGAATACGCTAGGACAACAAGATCCGTTTCCAACCGAGTTCGTACCACAAAACCAACACCAGTTCCAGACGGAAGAAACATTAAGAAATATAAATCAGCAGGAAAGTAAGCGTCGAGCGGAAAATTAAAAGCAGCACCTTTGAGCCTCCTAGAGGATGCTGCAGGTTTGAATGGGGGCACCCTGTCCCTTAGTCCACACGAAATTAAAGCAATTAGGTATGACAAAGAGACAAACTTACGGGATGATCTAGTAGCAGACACTGAGACGAAAGACAATGATGACGTATGGGACGAACAAGTTCAAGCTTCCATAAGGGTATCAATTGCCAACATACCTGTAACAGCTATTGTAGATACAGGAGCTAATATAAATGTCTTATCTTTATGTTTATTTAAGCAAATATCCTCTGTATGCAAAGTTTTATCACTTCCAATTCAAGGTTGCACCATATCGGGAGCAATTGGTCCACTAACACAACGTGTAAATCTTCAGACTCAGCTTCAAATCCAGATAGAGTCTATTTCAGTAACGTGCATTTTTCTTATTGTTAAAAACCTATCAGTGCCATGTATCCTGAGTATGGAATTCTTGAGGCAGACGAAAGCTAAAATTGACATCGAGTGTGGAATCTGTACTCTAGTAGCGAGCCAGCAACAAGTAACTGTAAATTTGTTAAGAAGTAAGGTGAAGACAAACTTTGGAGTGCTTCAAACAGCAGTACGGCCATGGACTAAAAGACAACAGTACAGTCAGACAGAAGACATGACAGATCTTGAAAGTGTTAATGACGATGAGTATAAAGACCTAATTCCCGGTCAGAATGAATTATACGGTAAAGCTAGTGAGTCCATTGAATTATCCAAACAACAGAAGAATGAGCTTTACAATTTGTTAACAGATTACGTTCAAGTATTTTCTAAGAAACCTGGACTAATAAAAGGCTTTGAATATCGAATGGATGTCCTGCCCCATTCAACCTACTGTAGAATAAGCTATTCCATTCCATATGCGAGACGCGAAGCTGTCAAGTGTGAGATCAAGAAAATGTTACGCTGGAATGTGATAGAAGTATCTCATTCACCTTATTCGAGTCCTTTATTGTCTGTGCTAAAATCAGATGGTAGCGTAAGGCTAGTCCTAGATGCAAGATTAATCAATAAAATTATAGTACCCATAAGAACGAGACCAGAGGCTCTTGAAGAGCATCTGCAGAAGTTTCATGGAGTTAAGTATTTGAGTACCCTTGATTTGAAAAGCAGTTACTGGCAAGTAAAACTTGCGCAGGAGTCTAGGAAGTACACTGCGTTTATATTTGCAGGTAGATCTTACCATTTCAAAGTTGTACCGTTTGGACTAAATGTGAGTTCCGGAATTTTTATTTCTGCCCTTGACTATGTACTAGGTCCTGAACTTTTAGATGAGGTAACAGTCTATGTGGATGACGTTCTTGTAGCATCGAAAAATTGGGAAGATCATGTGGCCCTTCTGCAAAAGATATTTCAACGATTCAGAGAGTATGGTGTTACAGCAAATCTTAAGAAATCCAAGTTTGGAAAAAGTGAAATTAAATTTTTAGGGCACATCATCACCCCTGAAGGAATTAAACCCGACCCGGAAAAATTATCTGCTATAAAAAACTTTCCAACCCCTGTTACAAAAAGGCAACTGAGAGGATTTATCGGTCTTACGTCATTTTTCAGACGTTTTGTTCCCAATCAGGTATTGAACAATCCCGCTCTTCACAACCTTTTAAAAAAGAATTCACATTGGAATTGGACGCCGGAATGCCAAGACGGATTTAAGAAAATTAAAGACAGTCTGGTTAACAGTAACATTCTCCATCATCCTCAGATGGATAAGGAATTTTGTATTACTGCAGACGCTTCCTTTGTGGGTATCGGCGCTTGTCTTTTCCAGATTCAATTAGTAAATGGACACGAGCAAATCCAAGTGATTAGCTTTGCGAGTCGAGTGTTATCAGAGTGTGAGAAGTCTTATTCGGTTACGGAGTTGGAGGCACTTGCCGTAATATGGGCTTTTAGGCGATTTAACTATTATATCTATGGAAGAAAAATTAAAGTCTATTCAGACCATCAAGCCTTATCATTCCTCCTTACATGCAAGTTGCACCACCCTCGTCTTACTCGATGGTGCTTATTCCTGCAGGAATATGACTTTGACATTGTATATATAAAAGGTAAAGATAATGTTATAGCAGACGCACTTTCTCGCTCACCTAAGGGCTTACTAGAAACCAGCGAACTGGTGGAACAAATGTCTAATTATAAAGTCTTGTTAATGAAAGATCCAATTCACAGAAAGTATTTTCTTCAGTTATGTAGGCAGATTCAGATTCTTCAAAATACAGATCCAAAATGGAAAAAGGTTATACAAATTCTTCACGAAAATCCAGCCCACAAGTTGTCCAAGTTTTATAAAGTTCATAACCAAGTACTATTTCATAAGACGTCTGAGTCATCTGAGAGGTGGTGTGTTTGCATCCCTCGAAATTTCATTGAACATCTTCTGTGGTACACTCACATTTCATGGGGTCACTACGGACCAGAAAAATGTAAAAGGAAAATCTCGACTTACTGTTATGTTCCGAATCTACACCATAGAATTCATAAATTATTGAGAAACTGTGTCATCTGTCAAAAGGCCAAAATCCTCAAACATTTCCACTTCAATTCCACTAAATCCAATAGTTGCTGAAAGGCCAAACCAGCTTCTTAGTATTGATTTAGCAGGTCCACTACCCACCGGTAGGGGAGGCGCTAAATACTTAGTAGCAATCCTGGACAATTTTTCTAAGCACATAAGACTGTACGCAGTAAAATCTTCTTATGCAAATCCAATAATTCGTCGCATTGAAAATGATTATTTCCCACGATTCGGGGTTCCAGAATCAATTTTGTCTGATAATGCTTCAAATTTCACATCACGCCCGTGGCGTGCATTTCTTGCTCGCCATGGAATCAAACAAATTTTGATATCCCTGTTTCGACCGCAATCGAATCCGACAGAAAGAATCTTCAAAGAATTTAACAGATTTATAAGGACGTACATTCCGAATAAGCAATCTAAGTGGGTAGACTTCGTAACACCATTAGAACAGATTGTAAACCACCTTCCTCATCTGTCGACCGGATTCACGCCACATGAGTTAATGTCAAGATCAAAAGAGAGGAATGAATGGATAGACCCTCTTCCAAAGTTACAAGACAACGAATTGGACCTAGACGCAAAAATCAGGCAAGCTCTCATATCATTGACAACGTATGCTAACCTCCGAAAAAAGGCATTTGATAAGAAGGTAAACAGAGTTATAGATTTCAAAGAAGGAGAAAAGGTATTAGTCAGGACTCACTTTAAACCATCCCTGTTGTTAAAGAAGAATCGTAAGTGGCAACACATTTATGAAGGTCCCTTTGTGATAATGAGGAAACCACACATTGGTAGCTATTTGTTATCTGACCCTGCCACGAATAAAATCAAAGGACTGTTCCACCATCAAGATTTAAGAAAATTTTATAACGCCAGGAATTAAGTTAATTTAAGCTGTAAGAAAATTCTAAGGTATTGGAGATCAGGATTAACCAATGGGTAACAAGAACGGAACTGAACTGACTACGGACGTTAGCCGGTGCTAAAAGGAAACCTTATGTATCAAAACAACGTGTCTGGAAAATAAAATACAGAATAAGTTGTAGACAAGTATTTACATGAATAATCTTTATGTAAACAGGAGGACATGTCCTAGAGGCGATTTTCAATTTTAGTTATAAGTTAGTATGTAAGGAAAATGATGTACTCGAGAGGTATTAATTAGCCCCGAGGTACTAAAATGAGGAAAGAGGAAGGAGCGAATAATGCACTTCTCTCGCTAAATAGTAATTTGAGAATGAGCTGGAAGGAGCGAATAATGCACTTCTCTCACTAAATAGTAATATGAAAATGATGATTATATGTGCTTAGTATTAGTAAGTGAAATTTAATCGAGGACAAATTAATTACCTGTTTTAAAAGGAAATACTTAAACGTCCAGACAAAAGAGGAAAGTTGTGAGAAAGATTCGATTCCATGAGGTTATTCCCTATTTTCAAATGTGACGTAAATAAGGCACCACCTGTTAGCGTAAAACAGTCGGTAGATTTAACTTGTAAATTCCAGCAAAGTGCTGTGCCAGCGATAAAATAACATCTCTTTGAAGTGAACAGATACCTAGGATTAAGCATGAACAGATTGATGACGCAGTGCAATTGTTCTAAAAAGGCCTGACGTTAACCTTAAGTAAAAGCGTGATGGAATAAAAAGGAAGTTTATTGTATAACGCAAAGTAAGATGAGTCTAGACTATAAACAAGCTGACTCAAAGAAGATATGAGTAACATGGTTTATTATGCCAACTTCACGGTACTATTGAGCATTAGCGATACTGCAAATTCACAAGCTAGCAGCACATAGAATAAGGATCTCGCCCAAGCTTCACAGGTAGCGACAGCAGCAAACAACACTCTAGTGAGAGGCTTATATATACAAATGATAATTAATACCCAAATGCGTAATGCATAAACTTGACTTAGTCTAAGAAATGAGCAAAGAGTAGTAAGCAAGCTGCAGCAAGATACATATTAGATATACATGCTTGAAGTGATAGATTTTATTTTAAGTGTGCACTGCAATATTTATTGTTTTCTCTGTGATTATTGAATCCCTTTCCTAAGTGCAAATCCTTTAAGATCCTTGATCCTATCCACTCCTCAGGATCAACTTGTAAAGATGGCACGTGTGCTTAGGAAGTGAGGCACTACATATAAAAATGAGTAGGTTCGCGACGCGCATATTGCTTTTGTAATGCGCAAGGTAAATTAAATTTTCGACCTGGTTGATGAGTAATTTAAATTCTGTCGACGATCCGCGAGTAGACCCGCTTTTCCCACCTTTCTTTTTTCGACTGTTTGTATTTCTACACGAAACTCAGAGGCGGAATTGCTATTTTCAAATCTGTCCTCGAACTTTCTTTAAGTACAAGCACATACGAGAAAAACTTTTGACATAAATGAAGCTCCCCTCACAAGTCACTAAATAAGACGAGCACTAAAAAAAAATGTATTGGTCCTACAAAATGAATAAGCAAGCGTGATAAAGATTACTATGAATGAAATTAATTTGTAAAGGAGATTGGAATGGATTTGGTCAAAGAAAAAGTACTTATAATAGCCTACCTGTGACCGTAGGCTTAAATTTAAAAAAAAGACTAATTAAGAAACAATTGTTTTGATTCAAAGTGGTCAATTAGATTATTTCTCGATTTAAATGAACTCTTGTAAATATTAGTATGTAAATCAACTTGTAAACACCGTGTGATGTTATGACGCGAGAATTTCTGTTAATACACCGTTCACGCAGACGCTCACCACAGTGCAAGTGAAGTTTTAAAGTTCGACGATTGTCAGTGGCAGTATTCTACTGCACCATATGTGTGAACAATTTCGTTGATGTGTGTAATAATCAGTGTCATTCCACACATGCAGTTGCAGCGGTAGCTACCACTTACCTGTGAATCCGTAACTGGATAGTGGACAGGAAGTGATGTGAGGCAGTTTCGGTGGCAGAAGCTCCCTCCAGCAATCTAAAAAGCACAAAGCCACGATCCGCCGAACAAAAGCGACGCACGGCACCTCAAGCGCGAAATCAACGCTCTGCAAGAAAGCTCCGGTCACGTGCGCGCGCACAGACTGAATTTCAAGATTGCTCGCAACAGTGGAGGCGGACAGCCACCACGTGACGAAATAATGTAAACGTTCAACCGACAACACAGTTGCTGTGCGCTACATTCTGTAGCAAAAACATTCACACCCAGTACTGAAAACATTTTGTATGTATCATAAACCTTCCGAGAGACTCTAAGATAGAGAAGTTAACGTAATTATTATAATGACTGATTGTACACAGAGACAAGTCACAAGGTCACCTCTGAACACTGTTGAAATGTAAACTTTGACGAGAGGTCACGATACGAATGAAAATAAGCACACGAAAATACGTCAAAGGATCCGATCCTTCCTATATCCCATCCCACATGTATATAAAATTAGTTTTGTAAGCTATTCTAATATAAGATATTTTATCTGTTTCATATGGGAAATAATTCGGAGAGCCACACTCGAGCCCTGAAAGTGAAAGATATGGACTTCCTTGTCGAAGCCATCACCAGTGGCCGCTCTACAATCCAAGTCTATCATAAATAGTATATGTGCGACGAAAATAAATGTATAATTAAGTGCGACGACGGACAAGGCAATCAATCGACAAGACGATGACAATGTAATGAATACTGTCAAAACAGAAAGTTGTGTACCAGTTGTGATAGTCAAATTACTTTTGCAACGATGAAAAATGAAGTGTGACTCTATTTCCTTATAAATTTTGTAAATATGTGTACTTATAGCCTTAATTTTAAGAATCATCAAGATAGAATGAATCCATACAAACACTGATAGAAACACACAACAAATTCACAATGATCCACCGTCAGTAATTACAAATTGAAACGTTAATTCTTTTATTATGGAATGAATATAAAATGAAACTTTTAATAACCTGTATGTTACACTCGAAAATTACAAATATTCCAATGGGCATGAGGATGAAAGTAATACCTTCGGTATTCCTTCCCTCCTCATGGGAGGCAGTGTAATATTAGTAATTTTCGCCTCATAAACATTGATATACGCTCAATAGTAAACGCCTGATGGCCTAAAGTTATCGAACAATTGTAAAGTAAAAGAAATGAACCATCGCATAGCATCGACAGAAACTATTATTCTTTATCTTTACCGTTCTTGCGCGGTGCCAGTAAATCTCTATGTACATGTATCGATTAATGGTGTAAAAAAGAATTCTGTTGTTTCAAGAAAAATGAGGCTTTTGGCGCCTCACCTTTTACTGTTTGTATTCCATGAGAGGCGGACGCGGACTTGCTGCGTTCCGCAACTGTATTTTATATTCTATGTGTAAATATTGAGTGTAAATGCTAAATGTTATTTCTTTTCAATCAGAAAGCATGTAGTTTCTGGTAACTGATTACGAACAGACAGCGTCAAGAGGACATATTGACTGTTATGTATAAAGTATTTAACCACAATGGTCATCTATTGTAATTTAATATGAAAAGGTACGTAGCATTAAAAAAAAAAGTGTGTTAAAGATAAGTGTGCTTATTTTCGTAAATTAACCTTGATGAGTCCATCTCCTTATTTACTTAACTTAATTATTTTGTGTTACTTCATCATCAGAAATTACGATCACGCCGATGGGCCGAACGCAGCATGAGGCAGAAGGAACATTATCGTTTTTCTATTATTTCTGAACCAACTCTTTTTTAATTGTGTAGTGTTGCATTTCTTTTAAAGTCTATAAATCTTCTGGTCCCTTAGTGTTGATCCGGGTATGACTACATCGCGACTATAAAAATGCACAGAAATGATAATGTTTCTTCCGAGCGATCTCAAATATATATATATATATATATCAATATGCTGCTCTTATTCAGGTATTTAATGGTCAACGTATGTTATTATAATAGCGTAATAAATCCCTGATTCTGTTGCCAAGTGGCCCACCAAAATATTCACTTTTTTGACATTAAAAAAAAGTAACAATTCTTTTTATTTTCGTCCCCCAAGAGCAACGCTACAACTCGCATGCGACCAGTTTCTTTTTAAAGCGCGACCACTGCAGGGTTAAATGTGAGTTACCTACCGAATTTTGCAGGTATTAGAGCGGCAGTACGTAAAACAATGTGAAGGCGACAAGAAAGTACGAAACTCCTGGGGTGAGGTTGGTAATCTCCGCTGGGGCTGTGCCAGTCCCAGGTCTGCGGGATGAGCGGCTAATGGACTGACCTGGCGCCTCGGCGGCCTTTGTGCTTGCCCCGCTCCAGCTTGCCAGGTGACAATTACAGGCTCCAGTGCGCGTAATTAGTCAAGCCGCGCCCTGCGGCCGGGCTGACCTGCTGACGACACCGGAGAGCTGTTCGCAACGCGTCAACGCGCTGGCGCATTCCCAGGGCGCCACAAATAACGGGATGAATCTTTAATGCGGCCCGCTGCTGGAGGGAAACTTCTGCAGACATTCTGGAAGTGTAGAGATGCCAGTGGGTGTCGAGAGGTTTGTTAGATTAGCGCATTGCATCACATTCACCACATGTTCACAACGATTCGTTGCTGTTGAGCAGGCTTATTCATCAGATATTATTGCCTGGCAACTTCGTGACAGTATGAAGCTATGTCCCGGACTGGGATTCAAAACCAGAACCTTGCCTTTCGTGATAGTGCTCTTACTGACCAGGCACTTCTCGCTGTCACCCCCAACCTCACAACTTTACTTCTGCCCACAACCTCTCTATTACTTTCCTGCTTATCTTGCTTGCGCAGCAAAACGTTGTTATCTACCAGGAAGTTTAAAAAGAGGTGTTTCGCTGGTACCACAAAACTGCACTTTGAAGACCTTTTCACAGATGAATCAAGGAGCAGTCCAATTACGCAACCCAGTCCTGATTCATCCTACGACTTTAACACCCAACTAGGTCACCCAAAGAGAACATTTACCTATGTAGGAATTTTGTGTTTTTTCCTTGTTTCCGTTTCATGTACGAGGAACTGTAACTGTTTTCCTGAAAAACAACTGCTTTATTGTATTATTAAAATATGAATCTATCAAGTATGTAGAAAGAGAGAAATCACCTTGTATGAAGCTAATGTCGGAGAGATAAGTTATGCAGTAGAATTAGGTAGGTTAGAATGATTTTGTGTGTGTAATGACAATACTGTATGTGTTTCCATAGTTAAAACAGTAGAACGAAAGACCACTTCATATTACTGCAAAAACCGATATGTGAAAAACCACGTACGAGGTCATCGAGCATCACCATGGACAGTACCATTATGAACACTAAGATTTTAAAATACCCGAGAACGGCGCAAGTGAAAGACAGTATGTAACAGACATTTGGTGAAGTGAATCACTTGGCTCAAGTGTGTCAGGTATCTTTTACTGTAGAGAAAGCGAAGTAGCTTAGCGATTCTTCGAAACTGTAAAATGAGATAGGTGAAAACAGAGTAATTCCTAGCTGACTTGGACTTTGTGAAAATGGTCACTTGCTCGGTACCTAAAAATTAGGAGTGTAAGTCTGAACCTTTGCAAGAGCTTGCAGTATTTATTTTTCCGATTTCACGGCCAAAACATAAAAAGGAATAAATTCTCCAGGTCAGCTCATCAGAGAAGCCCTGTACATACCAATCTAAAGCGAGATAACTATTTTTCTCTAGATCGTAAAACTAAACATATTCGTGAACTACGGCACTAAGAAATAACCCGTTTGTACCTCTCTCGCTCATTTAAATCCCTTTTGTGTGCTGCGAATATCGATTCCATCGAGAATCATCCTCAGATTGCGGGCCTATCTGATTTTCAAAATTATTAAATTACTTTTCTCTCACTAACGCAACTCACATAGAAGACAGTTTTACAGCAGGTAATATTTACGGTCTTATTTTTAAACACTCTAACGGAACCATGGTAAGATTATGCGATATGCGATTCCGTTAAATGAGCTACATGTGCAGCAATGATAATTTAGCAAATAACGGTGTAGATGTGGTCTTAACTCCACCTGTGAATGCCACAGGTGATATTACTGATAAAGTGTTAGGTGCTGAGGATAATACTTGTATGGTTAATTTGACTGCAAATCAGCTAATTGCAAACTTTTTTATTACTTACCCACATATTCAGGCTATGATTCAATGTTCACCACTGGAATGAAATTATTTTCAGGAAGAACAAGAACCTGGCACATCCTTAATGTGCAGTAACAACAAAAATGATATTGATAATAATCATGAGAAATCTCAATCAGCTACTCTCCTTCCTCAAAGAAATATAAAACGGTTTCTGTGTCGAAGGCAAATTTAGGGCGAAGAAAATTATAGCTAGACAAAATACGGCATTCCTGAGTCAACTGTAGAATACTCTCTACTGAATAAGGTACCTAACTAAACCCGAATGAGTTATTTAGAAGATTTTGAACAATTTTTTGATCGAGAAGTTATTAGCCTGATGACCAGTCATTTTGCAGCGAAAAGGAACAGACTGGGAGACAGCACTGAAAACAAATGTCGGTCTTGATAGCTGTCCTGCAGCTAAGTGGGTACATTGTGGTCCCAAGGAGAAATATGTACTGGCAAGGTGAAATTGATAGCCACAAGGACTTATCTCAAACGCCACATCGCGGGACCGATTCGATTTCATCATGAACGGTCTTCACGTTTGCAACAGTGATAAACTGGACCGAAATGATAGATTTGAGAAAATGGGAAGACTGCTATCGTAACTCAATGATATATTCATAACACTGGCACCACATGGACATCATCATTCAATCGATAAATCAATGGTGACTTATTTTGGACGTCATAAAAGGATCTCTTCAAAAAAGGTAAATAACTCATTTAAAAAAATTATATTACACTGAAGAGCCAAAGAAACTGATACACTTGCCTAATATCGTGTAGGGGCCCCCGAGCACGCAGAAGTGCCGCAAAACGACGTGGCCTGGACTCGACTAATATCTGCCGGAGGGAACTGACCTCATGAATACTGCAGGGCTATCCATAAATCCGTAAGTTTAAGAGGGGATGGAGGTATCTTCTGAACAGTACGGTACAAGACATCCCAGATATGCTCAATAATGTTCACGTCTGGGGAGTTTGGTGTCCAGCGGAAGTGTTTAACCTCAGTAGAGTGTTGCTAGAGACACTCTGTAGCAGTTCTGGACGTGTGGGGTGACGCATTGTCCTGCTGGAATTGCCCAAGTCCATCGGAATGCACAACGGACATGAATGGATGCAGGTGATCAGGTGGGATGCTTACGCTCGTGTCATCTGTCAGAGTTGAGCTATACTTAACAGTGGTCCCATTTCACTCCAACTGCACATATCCCACACCGTTAAAGAACCTCCACCAGCTTCAACAGTGCCCTGCTGACATGCAGGGTCTATGGATTCATAAGGGTATATCCATACCGTACATGTCCATCCACTCGATACAATTTGAAACGAGACTCTTCGGACCAGGCAACATGTTTTCAGTTGTCAACAGTCCAATGTCGTTGTTCATGGCCCAAGCGAGGTGTAAAGCTTTGTGTTGTGCAGTCATCAAGGATACACAAGTGGGCCTTCGGCTGCGAAAGCCCTTATCGATGATGTTTCATTGAATGATTCGCATGCTGACACTTGTAGATGACCCAGCATTGAAACTGCAGAAATTTGCGGAAGGTTTGCACTTCTGTCACGTTGAACGATTGTCTTCAATCATTGTTGGCCCCGTTCTTGCAGGATCTTTTTCCGACCGCAGCGAAATCGGAGATCTGATATTTTACCGGATTCCTGATATTCACGGTTCACTGGTGAAATGGTCGGACGGGAAAGTCCCCACCTCATCACTACCTCGGTGATGCTGTGTCCCATCGCTCGTGCGCCGACTATAGCACCACGTTCAAACTCACTTTCATCTTGATAACCCGCCATTGTAACAGCACTAACCTATATAACAACTGAACGAGACGCGTGTTACCTTATATAGGCGTTGCCGACCTCAGTGCCGTATTCTTTCTGTTAACATACCTCTGTATATGAATACGCATGGCTGTACCAGTTTCTTTGGCGCTTCAGTGTATTTTCTAATAATTTCAGTTGTGTTCATAATGGTGTATATTCCTTCATATTTATATATTTTCTGGTATGAGGGTACCAGCGACGGATATCTAATATGGTTATAGCCTTGTTAGGGAGTCAGAACGGGCAGCGTAATCTATGACACCAACGGTCCGGGGCAAGGAGTTACAGTAAGTGATTAAAAGTATCCGTACAGCTGGCTGAAAACGACTTACAAGTTCGTGGCGCCCTCCATCGGTAATGCTGGAATTCTGTAAGGTGTTGGCCCACCCTTAGCCTTGATGACAGCTTCCAATCTCTCAGGTATACGTTCAATCATGTGCTGGAAGGTTTCTTAGAGAATGACAGCCCATTCTTCACGGAGTGCTGTGCTGAGGAGAGGTATCGATGTCGGCCAGTGAGGCCTGGGACGAATTCGGGGTTCCAAAACATCACAAGATGTTCTATATGATTCAGGCCACGACTTAGTGCAGGCCAGTCCATTTCAGAGACGCTATTGTTGTATACCCATTCCGCCACAGGCCGTGCATTATGAACAGGTGCTCGATCGTGTTGAAAGATGCAATCGCCATCCACGAATTGCTCTTCAACAGTGGGAAGCAAAAAGGTGCTTAAAACATCAATGTAGGCCTGCGCTGTGGTAGTACCACGCAAAACAAGGTTGCAAGCCCCTCAATGAAACACATGACCACACCATAACACTACCACCTCCGAATTTTACTGTTGGCACTACACACGCTGGCAGACCCTGCCATCGGGTCGCCACATTGTGTACCGTGATTCGTCACTCCACACGCCGTTTTTCCACTGTTCAATCCTCCAATGTTTACACTCCTTGCACCAAGCGAGGAGTCGTTGGGCATTTACCGGCGTGATGTGTAGCTTATGAGCAGCCGCTCGACCATGAAATCCAAGTTTTCTCACCTCCCGCCTGGATACTGATGCAGTTTGGAATTCCTGTGTGATGGTCTGGATAGATGAGAACGAAGTCTTTCGTGACGTTACTGGTATGTAAAACATTCTCGGTTTTCTTGCCGCGTCAATACCGGATAAAATCTCAAGCTTTCGACGATAGCCTCCATCGTCATCGTTAGGAGCAACTGACTGTCGTCACTACTGCTGTGGTGGCCTTTTATAGCCCGTGGACGGCTTCTGATTGGTCGGCTTGTGATTGGTCGGCGGTTACGTACTGCTGTCACAGACGGTGTCAGTATCTGTTCTGGTCGTGCTACCGCTTCCATGGGAGCATAAACACAGCAAAAAATGTGTCTGCTGCTTCTCTGCATCGAGCGCTCGTTTCCATGCACCGCTCAGATAGGATCCACTATCACGGTTATTCTTCTCGCTCACTCTTATTTCAGCAGCCTCCTGAATAAGAGATACTCAGTATGTGGAGGCATGGGACAAAATGTTTGTTTCATCGTACAGTATTTTATGTCTGTTTGTGATGCTGTGCTCCGCAATTGTCCTGATCTAATACCAGTAGAGAGGAGAAGGAGAGGCTCTGTCTACTTTGGAGAGATGAAGATCTTGTCGTATTACGAGCTGACAAAGGAAATGCCACCGTCGTTCTTAATACTACCGAATATCATAGCAAAATGACATCATTGTTGGAGGACACTACGTACAAATGTCTTAAACTGGACCCAAATGTGACCGAAATTTGACGTTCAGAGAAAAAGCCATGGTGCTATTGAAGAATTCCGGTCTGCCAGACGATGTTACGAAAAATCAGAGTCCGAGCTCCCAGACCTCCCAGGTTGTACGGACTACCGAAGGCTGACCTATAGTCAGTGCAATTGGTTCTCCTACCTATAAGCTGCCCAAATACCTTACAAAGTTGATAATGCCTACACCCGGCCGGTGTGAACATCATATCAAATACTCCCAGATGTTCACTGAGAAAATGAAACAGGTTAGAGTTGGTCCAAATGACATTTTAGTCAGCCTAATTGTCGTATCGCTGTTCACAAAAGTTCCTGCGGAGTACACTTTGCAAAAACTGGAGGATCTTTTTCCTAAAGTTGTTCCGATTTGTTATGACGACCGCCTGTTTCTTGTGTGGTAACAAATTTTATGAAATGACGCACGGATGGCGATGGGCTCTCCGTTGTCTGCATCACTGGCTAACTTTTCTACAGAGAATTTTGAGGAACTTGCATTAAATTCGGCTCCCCTCCGTCCATCCTTATTTTATCGTTATGCTGCGATACGTTTATGGTCTGACCACACGGCGCAGAAGCTCTCGAGCAATTCATGGAACGCATGAACAGCATATTTCCGAACATCTGGTACCCTGTCGAGTTGGAGAAGGAAGGAAGTTAGTTCAACGACAGGCGGACGAGCGTCTCGGCCACTCTGTGCATCGTAAGCCGACGCATACCATTTTTTTTCTGCTTTGGTTTTAGGGCGCAAAACTGCTGTGGTCATTAGCGCCCGGTCTGTGACTTATGAAAAGGTAAAAAACGAAAATGGAAACCAGCAGCAATGGGAACGAAACTCAAAATATTGGAGAAACTAAAAGCAGAAGGAAAGCTTAAAAAACCACTACAGAAAGGGGTTGGTTGTCCACAAAAAGAGCTTCAAATGACCGACGTCATCTCACTGGCACTAATAAACCCGAGAACGCGATCGGGTGAGCTCGTGTCATCTGCTAAAATGGACGATAGTTCAGGCGACAGCTGTAGACGGGCGCGCAACGGAGTAACATAGGGGCACTCAAGTAAAATGTGTCTTACCGTCCACAGCTGAGAGCAGTGGGGACAGAGTGGGGGAGGATCGCCGCTTAAAAGATGTCGATGGCTAAAAAGACAGTGCCCTATCCTGAATCTAGTTAAAATTACCTCCTCCCGACGACGCGTTCGGGAGGAAGAAGTCCAAGCACAGGGAAGAGCTTTCACGTCCCGCAATTTTTTACGGGGAAGAGTTGATCAATGTGCATGCCATAAAAGAACAACACGACGACCTAAAACGCTCCGTAGATCGGCGAAGGGAATCATGCGAATAGCTGGCCGAAGAAGAGAGACTGCAGCCTTGGCCGCCATATCGGCCGCCTCATTTCCACAGATACCAACGTGTTCTGGGATCCAGAGGAACGCCACCGAGACGCCCCCCCAAGTGGAGCAAGTGGAGGCAGTCCTGAATCCGATGGACCAGAGGGTGGACAGGGTAGATAGCTTGGAGACTGAGGAGAGAGCTGAGAGAATCTGAACAGATAACATACTGTATCCGCTGATGGCGACGGATGTAGTGGACAGCCTGGAGAACAGCGTAAAGCTCCGCAGTATAAACCGAACACTGGTCGGGAAGCCGAAATCTATTTGGGGTGTCGGCAACAATATAGGCACTCCCTACACCAAACGACGTTTTTGAGCCGTCAGTGTAAATAAATGCCCGCATCTCGTGGTCGTGCGGTAGCGTTCTCGCTTCCCACGCCCGGGTTCGATTCCCGGCGGGGTCAGGGATTTTCTCTGCCTCGTGATGGCTGGGTATTGTGTGCTGTCCTTAGGTTAGTTAGGTTGAAGCAGTTCTAAGTTCTAGGGGACTGATGACCATAGATGTTAAGTCCCATAGTGCTCAGAGCCATTTGAGCCATTTTGTAAATAAATGTCGCTTCCTTCATTTGTGCACATAGAGCAGAAAATGCCCGACGATAAACAAGTGAAGGGGTACCATCCTTGGGAAATCGACAAAGGTCACGGAGCAGGCAGTTCCGGGGACGGAGCCAAGGTGGTGCTGTACCCCAAGTTGTCAAGAAAGTTTTAGGAAAGCGCAAGGAAAGAGAATGGAGCACTTGACGGAAGCGGACTCCCGGTGGAAGAAGGGAGGAAGGGTGGCCTGCATGCCCTAAATCCAAGGAGGCGTCGAAAAAAATGTCATGGGCCAGATTTGCAGGCATGGAAGACAGATGGCTAGCATAACGACTCAGAAGGACAGCTCGCCGATTGGACAGCGGAGGTTCAGCAGTCTCAGCATAAAGGCTTTCCACAGGGCTGGTGTAAAAAGGTCCAGACACTAAACATAATCCACGGTGGTGGATAGAGTCGAGACGCCGAAGAATAGACGGCCGTGCAGAGGAGTAAACTATGCTTCCATAGTCCAATTTCGAGCGCACTAAGGCGCGATAGAGGCGGACAAGGACCACTCGGTCCGCTCCCCAGGTTGTGCCATTCAGGACACGGAGGGTGTTGAGGGATCGCAGACAGCGAGCCGAAAGATAGGAAACGTGGGAGGACCAGCACAGTTTTCTGTCAAACATAAGACCCAAGAATTTAGCGACGTCCGAAAACGGAAGGTTGACGGGTCCTAGATGTAAGGAAGGTGGAAGAAACTCCGTACGACGCCAAAAATTAACACAAATGGTCTTACTGGGAGAAAAGCGGAAGCCTGTTTCGATGCTCTAAGAGTGAAGGCGATCGAGACAGCCTTGAAGACGTCGTTCAAGAAGGCTGGTCCGTTGAGAGCTGTAGCAGATCGCAAAATCGTCCACAAAGAGGGAGCCTGAGACGTCGGGAAGGAGACAGTCCATAATTGGATTTATGGCAATGGCAAACAGTACTACACTTAGCACGGAGCCCTGGGGTACCCCCGTTTTCTTGGGAGAAAGTACGGGAGAGAGTAGTGTTCACCAGTACTCTAAATGTGCGCTGTGCCATAAATTCACGAAGAAAAAGGGGCAGCCGACCTCGAAAGCCCCAAGAGAACAGTGTGCGGAGGATGCCTGTCCTCCAACATGTATCGTATGCTCTCTCCAGATCAAAAAATATTGCTACTGTTTGCCGTTTCCGGAGAAAATTGTTCATGATATAAGGGGAGAGAGGAACAAGATGGTCAACTGCAGAACGATGCTTTCGGATACCGCATTGGGCAGGTGTTAAAAGACTGCGGGACTCCAGCCATCAAGCTAAACGGCAATTCACCATACGCTTCAAAACTTTACATACACTACTCGTGAGAGAAATGGGCCGATAGCTAGAGATGTTTGTCCTTTCCAAGTTTCGGAACAGGAACGACGATAGCTTCCCGCCATCGTCTGGGGAAAGTACTGTCGGTCCAAATTCGATTATAAAGGCGAAGGAGGTAACGCAGACTATGGTATGATAAATGCAGCAACATTTGGATGTGGATACCATCCGGTCCTGGGGCGGAGGAGCGATAAGAAGGGAGTGCATGTTGGAGTTCCCGCATGGAGAAAATAGTATTGTAGCTTTCGCGATTTTGAGAGGAGAAAGCAAGAGGTCGCACTTCCGCTGCACGTTTCTTCGGGAGAAACGCTGGCGGATAATTTGAAGAGCTCGAAATCTCAGCAAAGTGTTGACCCAATCAGGTAGAAATTGCGACGGGGTCCACTAATGTATCATGCGCGACAGTGAGCCCAGAGACCGGGGCGCGCCTGATAACCGTCGAGTCCGACTCCAAACTTCCGAGGAGGGAGAGAAGGAGTTAAATGAGCTAGTAAAGAAGTCCCAGCTTGCCTTCTTGCTATCGCGGATGAGGCGACGACACCGCGCATGGAACTGCTTATAGCGGATACAGTTGGCCAATGTAGGATGGTGTCTGAAAACGCGAAGAGCACGTCGCCGCTCACGTATTGCCTCACGGCATGCCTCGTTCCACCAAGGAACTGGGGGGGCGCCGGGGCAATTTGGAGGTGCGAGGTATTGAACGTTCCGCAGCTGTAAGAATAACGTCGGTAATATGAGTGACCTCATCGTCGACGCTAGGAAAGTGACGGTCATCGAATGTCGCTAGAGACGAAAAAAGTGTCCAATCGGCTTGAGCAAACTTCCAGCGTCTCGGGCGCATATATGGCAGTCGTGGTTGCAATCGAAGGACGCATGGAAAGTGGTCACTCGAGTGTGTATCAGCAAGGGCGAACCATTCGAAGCGCCGAGGTAGCGGAACAGTTCCGACCGAAAGGTCCAAATGAGAGAAATTTGTCGTGGAGGCAGACAAAAACGTAGAGTCCCCAGTGTTGAGGCATACAAGATCTGCTTGATGGAAGACGTCTAGCAATAGTGAGCCACGCGGTCAAGGATGCGGAGATCCCCAAAGCGGGTGGTGGTCATTGAAGTCCCGAACCAGCAAATAGGGGGGGTGGAAGCTGACCAAGAAGATGAAGGAGATCAGCTTGTGCCATTAGTGTGGACGATGGAATGTATACAATACAAAGAGAGAAGGTGTAGCCAGAAAGGGAAAGACGGACAGCGACTGCTTGGAAGGAAGTGTTCAAGGGGATTGGGTGATAATGGAGGGTATTATGGAGAAGAATCATGAGTCCTCCATGTGCTGGAGTGCCCTCAACAGAGGGGAGGTCATATCGAACTGACTGAAAATGGGGGAAAACAAAGCTGTCGTGGGGACGCAGGTTTGTTTCCTGAAGACAGAAGACGACCAGCGAGTAGGATCGTAAGAGGATCGTCAATTCATCCCGACTGGCTCGAATGCCGCGGATATTCCAATCGATAATGGACATAGGGTGGACAGAAAATGGAAGAATGTGATCAAGGTTGCCGTCAACTCAACGACTGCTCAGAGCTTGCGACCGACAGCGTGGAACGGAACTCAGCCGAAGGCAGAAGATCCTGATCCATAGGTTGTTCAGGAGCAGCTCCTGCCACCAGCGATCGGCCGGTTGATCGGCCGCCAGCAGTGCGCCTCGGCGACACAGAAGACGGCCGAGGGCGGTTACCACCAGGTGGTGCTGTAGATGAGACACGCCGTGGCGGAGAAGGAGAGGAACTTCTTGGAAAGATGATGTTTAGATGAAGGAGGAACCGATGGTTGTGAAGTTGGGTTACGTAAAAATCTTCACGAGTATGCTCTTGTTTGGAAGTCCGGGTGCGTCACTTTTGGGATCGAGAGTTATCAGAACCCGATGAAGGGTGAGCCATAGAGTGAGCAGGCGAAAGTGGGGAGGTTGAACGGGCGATCTTTGCGCTGGCCGATCTGACGACCGTGTCACTTATGGTGAGATCACAAGTCTACGTGGCCGCCTCCTTTGTTGGCCGAGGAGAGGCAAGGACAGTGCTGTATTTTCCTGTCCGAGGCACTGTGGGCTTTCGACTGGCGAATAACTTTCAAGCAGCAATGGTCGACACCTTTTCCTTCACTCTGATTTCCTGAATGGGCTTTTCGTCTTTAAAAATGGGGCAATCTCGAGAGGAAGCAGCGTGGTCACCCATACAGTTGATGTAACGAGGGGATGGAGGTGGACAAGCACCTTCATGGGCATCCTTGCCACACATAACACATTTGGCCGGGTTGGAACAGGACTGGCTGGTATGATTGAACCGCTGGCACCGATAGCAACGCATAGGGTTTGGGACGTAGGGGCGAACGGAAATTATCTCATACCCCGCTTTTATTTTCGATGGGAGTTTGTCAAATGTCAAGAAAACAGTACGGTCTGGAACGATGTAGACGTCAACCCTTTTCATAAATCTATGAACAGCCGTTACGCCCTGGTCAGGCAGGTAGTGTTTAATTTCCTCGTCAGACAATCCGTCGAAGGATCGTGTATAAACGAGTCCACGTAAGGAATTTAAAGTGCAGTGCGCTTCCACCTGGACAGGGAAGGTGTGGAGCAGTGAAGTACCCAGCAGTTTTTGTGCCTGGAGGGCACTGACTGTTTCTAACAATAAGGTGCCATTTCGTAATCTGGAACAAGACTTTACAGGACCTGCAATTGCGTCGACACCTTTCTGAATAATGAAAGGGTTGACCGTGGAGAAGTCGTGACCTTTGTCAGACCTAGAAACAACAAGGAACTGTAGCAACGAGGGAAGAACTGTCTGTGGCTGAGACTCAATGAACTTACGCTTGTGAGCAGACATAGTGGAAGATGAGGAAACCATTGCGGAAGAATCCCCCATGATTACCGGCGTCTCCGATGGCGCGCTCCTCCCTTGTGGGGGCCCTCTCTGAGGGCACTCCCGCCTTAGGTGATTGTTCACTCCTCAGGTCACACCTCCCGAGAAACGGACGGAGGGACCAATCGGAACTTTCGGAAGGTATCAGCTCGGGTAATCACCCCTCCCTGGGCCTGGCCGTTACCCGGGGGTACGTACGTGTCCTACCTGTCTACCCGGGGCGGGGAATTACGCGTTACCCCGTCACCGGCTACGCATGAAAATGCGTGGGTCGGCCTTCAGACAAGCACAAGGAGGAAGAAAGAGAAAGGGAAAAACAAAGAAAGGGGAAGGAAAGAAGAGAGGTCTCAAACGCCACAGCGGAGAAAAGGGTAAAGAGAAGAGGTAAGGAAGAGAGAAGGACAAAGGAAGGACGAAGACTTGCAAGCGAATAAAGCGTCACACTTTCGAGCGTCCGTCTCCGGATGTAGGCACAAAACATACTCCCAGAGGTGGAGAAAGGGAAGGAAAGAGGCGGAGGTGAGGGGGAGGCGAAAACGCGGGATGGGGAAGGATGTGGAAAAGGAAGGTATGCAGCCTGGAAAGGAAGGAGGGCCACATTAGCTCGGGGTCCCGTGCTCGCTACGCATGTATCCACAAAGGAGTTGTGGACCCCCTGGGGGTCCGACGCATACCAATTTATATCTTGATGCACAGATCTTCCATCATCCTGTTCAGAAGAGAACCGTTTTGAACCCGTTGGTATATAGAGCAAAAGCTGTTTCTGTCGAGGACCATTTGAAGTCCGAAATAAACCAAGTGAAGTACATGTTCCGAAAGAATGGCTATGGTGCACGCGATAAAGAGGCAGCGTTCTCCAAAAAAAGGAAACGTGAAAATGCTGCACACTCACAGGATGAAACACCTATTGCGGTTGTTCTTTCTTGCGGGGGTGCTATATCCAGAAAAATAGAAAGAGTCCTGGGTAGACAGGCTATAAGACCGATTTGTCGTCCTGCAAAGAAAATTGAGGAGATGATGCGCCCTGTTAAGGACAGTCTTGGACTCAGGGTGCCTGGAATTTATGATATCCCCTGAGAGTGTGGAAATACTTATATAGGTCGACCATTCGTACCGTTTCCGACTGCTGTGCAGAACACCAACGGCATATTAAAAATAGCTCTCCATCTTCAGGCCACAAGTGGCCCATCGGGACCATCCGACCGCCGTGTCATCCTCACTGAGGATGCGGATAGTAGGGGCGTGTGGTCAGCACACCGCACTCCCGGTCGTTATGATGGTTTCCTTTGACCGGAGCCGCTACTAATCGGTTGAGTAGCTCCTCAGTTGGCCTCACGAGGCTGAGTGCACCCCGAAAGATGGCAACAGCGCATGGCGGCCTGGAGGGTCACGCATCCGAATATTAAAAATGGAGAACTTGAGAAATCGGCAATTACGAAACACACCCTCACGAACAAATATAAAACACTATTCGATGAAACAAAAATTTTGTCCATGCCTCCACATACTGGGATTCCGTTATTAAGGAGGCTGTTCAAATAAGAATGAGCGAGAAGTGATAGTGGATACTATCTGAGTGGTGCATGGAAACTCGCGCTCGATGCAGAGATGCAGCAGAGACATTCCTAGCAGGGTTTATGCTCCCACGGAAGTCGTCATGGCTCCACCAGCGCAAAGACTAACACCGTCTGCGACAGCAATACGTAATCGTCGACCAATCAGAAGCCGTCCACGGGGTATAGAAGGCCACTATAGCAGCAATGAAACCAGTCCGTTGCCCCTGACGATGACGATGGAGGCTATCGTCGAAAGCTTGAGATTTTATCCCGAATTGACGCGGCAAGGAAACCGAGAATGTTTTACACGTCTGGATAGATGTCTGCCTATTACACATTATGACCCTCTTCAACCGTTGGCAATCTCTGTCAGTCAATAGACGAACTCGGCCTGTATTTTTTGTGCTGTATGCGTCTCTTCACGTTTTCACTTCACTATCGCATCGGAAACAATGGACCTAGGGATGCTTAGCAGTGTGGAAATCTCGCGTACAGACGTATGACACAAGTGACACCCAGTCATCTGACTACGTTGGAAGTAGGTGACTTCCGCGGAGCGCCCCATTCCCCTCTCTCACGATGTCTGATGACTACTGAGGTCGCTGATATGGAGTACCTGGTAGTAGGTGGCGGCACAATGCACCTAATATGATAAACGTATGTTTTTGGGGGTGTGCGGATATTTTGATCACATAGTGCATGTGTATAGGCCGATCAGCTGCTGCGAAATATATCATATAGATTTTTCTCTGAGAACCTCGTTACCATCATTCAGCGTTTACAAGATTTCAAGAATTCTGTGTGACAATCCGCCGGAACAAAATACCAAAAAACTGCACTTTGTCTCTGCCAGAAAAATTCAAAAAGGAGGAAAAAGGAACGCATGAGTCCTGTTCTGATAAAAGTTCTGCTAAAAGTCTGAACGTGCATGTGAAAATGCTATACTCTGTAATAAATCTACATGGTAATTAAATTTTTATTGTTTACCAATTATGACCAGGCACTGCCATGGGCACAAGTAGGCCGATTCTCTAGCATTAGTGCCCCAACATAGATTACTCCAATCGTATAATAATTTAGGAATAGATGGTGCAGATTTGAATATATCGTTTATAGAACATCCATAAGAGGAAGAAAGTGGTACTTACTATAATAGCACATGTAATTAATGTTGCTGAACAAAATCGTTGGAACCCGTACAGGCGCAATGAGGAGTCAATGGATCATCTCACATTTAGGTGCGTATAGCCACTGCCATACTTGAAGGACAAAAAAGGATTGTCCAAAGCAGCTGACGACATTCCAGTAAATAAAACTGCATCATGTTATGGTAGGAAACAACATTATGTTGCTGACTTACCAGTAGATAGCAAAACTAACTAGAAAATACAACTGCAATGAAGAATGTGCAAGAAGAAAACCACCACTAAATGCCTTAAGCGTGGTTTACCTCTCCATGTATCATGTCTTCTGTCTTTCTATACAAAATCCTAGAGTGTTGTAATATTGTTTGACATTTATTCATGTTCTCTTGCCATTCTTTTGGAAACAATGCCTGTTGAGAATAGACCATACGTGTAAATTTTGTAAAATTTGTTTTCTCTGTTTGTAATAATTGTTGACAACTTAATATTCGAATATTTATAAAAAGATTAAAAATTATATTCGAGGCCTATTGGTATTAACGTTAGTGTGCTTGAATGTGGTACAGGAAGAAAAAAAAGTGAGAATAAAGTAATGCGAGAAAGCGAGTGTGAAGTGTCCGCGTTTCATGCCGTGTGATGTTCAACACTATCCCGCCATCGAATGCTGTGGAAGCGTTTTGATGGATAAACGGTGATGATGTGTAGAATACTGACATATGCGAACATGTGAAAAAAAATCACTGCAGAACAAATTTATCAACTTGTAAAGCTAATAATTTATAAGGAACGAGCGCGTACAGGGCTATATTGCCACATCAATTTTGAACGTAACGGGAAACGTTGGGAAATGAATATCTGTTCATTTACGTTATTTAAGGTTCTGACTTAAAATTTGACTTTTATATGCGTGTGATTAAACAAGCAGTAATGAAATACACACAGGGATGTCTGTGAACGTACACTCTGTAATTACAGTTTACATGAATCAGTCAGTCGCATCATAATTCCGCCGCACTCTGCTAGTATTTTCTGGCAGACAAATTTGAAACCTATTGGAAATGTTTCCAGGAGGACTAAAGCGATTTCAGGAGTTGTTAACTCTTAAGCGGCGAACCCCACATTAAAAGAGTGAGTTGTTAAGAGATGACTCCTAGAAACGCAGCACAGCAGCAATAACTACCAACGCAGTGAAACGTATTGCATCAAACAAAGCGACAGATCTCAGAAAACATTCATTTTGTGAAATAATAAACTAAGAGAATATTAGAGATTCATTTATTCTCTGTCCCGAATAAATTTTTCAGGATGTTTCCATTGAAAATTGTACGCCTTAATCACCAAAGATTATGAAGGTACCTCTTGACAATACGTACCTCCTATTGGAAATATATTTATTTGAATGAACAGTGTCTGTTCCTCCAAAGGAACGGACACCACGCAGATCCAGCAGCTATATGGAAACTGAAGGTTCAAATGGCTCTGAGCACTATGGGACTTAACTTCTAAGGTGATCAGTCCCCTAGAACTTAGAACTACCTAAACCTAACTAACCTAAGGACATCACACACATCCATGCCCGAGGCAGGATTCGAACCTGCGACCGTAGCGCTCGCGCAGTTCCAGACTGTAGCGTCTAGAAGCGCTCGGCCATCTCGGCGGGCAGAAATCCACATTTCACACAGGGTGACAACGGCTGCCACGCCAATTTCGCGTTCTTTTTCCCTCGCACAGTAATGGAAACTGTACCGGCTCTATGAAGGAGAATGGGGTAAAAGCAACGGTCAAGCGAAAGAAACAAGAGAAGACGCGATTACCTCGGCGAATACGCGCTAATTATTTACGGCTTCCCTACTTACGAACAGAAAAGCTGAAAGAGGATGAATGACGGAAATGCTATGGGTCAAGGTCCACCGTATAATATGTTCCAAAACACTGAGCATGAAAACAGGACTTCCGGTGTTCATATCGCGGGTTCTGTTGGTGATAGAAAGGTAGGGTCAAGTGATCTGAATAGCCCTTGGGCTATGGACAATTTGTATATACATCAGAATGATCGTCTTACTATCACTATCATACAGTGCTCGTCCTGCTGCTGAGGCAAATGGAGAAAATCTATTGGTTCTTTTTGCATTTCACACGGTCTACGGCGAGTTTCATGGCCCTTAAGGAGGCATGGTTTCTTGGAAAATCCCACAAAAAAGGTTTTTTTACTATATTACTGCCTTCACTAGCGCACCGAATCCCAGCCGAGGACTCCAAGACGGCTAGGCACAACGAATTCCTGAAATTTTTATTATACATTCCAAACATCGCGAACCCTACATTTTTTGGTCTTGGCATTACCTACACAAGCAATAGGTGTCAAAAGAGGGCATCAGAGGGCGTAGTGTGACCAACTTCAGTTTAACGTACTCATAGTCACCGATTGTGTATTATCGGTGACCTCGATTGTAATCACTATGGATTTGGATTTTCCATTACGGCTCTCTATGCAGATTCAGAGCCGGATTAGACTCCTGGTTAGGGTTTCTCCCCCGGTTAAATTGTGGCTGGTTTCCCTGGTTTTATTGCCACTGTGGATTCTGAAATTTGTATTCTTACTCTATTGTGAATAACCTATATTGTTGCTCAGACTAAGGTGTAGGCAGCACGCTTCTCAAATCTTTTGCGACAGTAACTGCATGAAATGATTTCTTTCCTGGACTGTACATCTGAAACTGTAGGTTTTCTTGAAGATATTCTGCTAGTAGCTACGACACCTGTCTAATATCGTGTAGAGTCCCCGCGAACACGCAGAAGTGCCGCAACACGACGTGCCATGGACTCGACTAATGTCTGAAGTAGTGCTGGAGGGAACTGACACCACGAATCCTGCATGGCTGTCCATACATCCGTAAGAGTACGAGAAAGTGGAGACATCTTCTGAACAGTACGTTGAAGGCCTCCCAGATATGTTCAATAATATTCAAGTCTGGAGAGTTTGGTGGCCAGCAGAAGCGTTTAAACGCAGAAGAGTGGTCCTGGAGCCACTCTGTAACAATTCTGGACATGTGGGGCATAGCAATGTCCCGCTGGAATTGGCCAAATCCGGAAAAATGTACAATGGACGTGAATGAATGCAGGTGATCAAACAAATTGCTTACGTACGTGTCACCTGTCATCATATCTAGATGTACAGGTGTCTCATATCACTCGAACTCCACACGCCCCATACCATGACTGAGCCTCCACCAGCTTGAAATAAGACATGCAGGGTCCACGTATTCATGAGGTTGTCTCTATACCCGTACACTTCCATTCTCTCGATACAATTTGAAACGAGACTCGCCCGATCAGGCAACATGTTTCCAGTCATCAACAGTCCATTGTCGGTGTTGACGGGCTCAGGCGAGGCGTAAAGCGTTGTGTCGTGCAGTCTCAATGGTACACGAGTAAGCCTTCGGCTCCGAAAGCCCATATCGAAAATGTTTCGTTGAATGGTTCGCACGCTGACACTTGTTGAAGGTCCAGCACTGAAATCTGCATCAGTCTGCGTAAGGGGTGCACTTCTGTCGCGTTCAACGATTCTCTTCAGTCGTCGTTGGTCCCGTTCTCGCAGGATCTTTTTCCGTCCGCAGCGATGTCGGAGATTGATGTTTCAGCGGATTGCTGATATTAACGGTACACACGTGAAATGGTCGAACGGGAAAATCCCCACTTCATCGCTACCTCGCAGATGCTATGTCTAATCGCTCGTATGACATTTATAACACCATGTTAAAACTCAAGTAAATCTTGATAACCTGCCATTGTAGCACTGCGCCAGACACTTGTTGTTGCTGACCGCAGCGCCGCATTCAGTCCGTTGACATATCTCTGTATTTGAAAACGCATGCCTATACTAGTTTCTTTGGCGCTTTTGTGTAGTATAACTGATGAAAGTGTGGTGTCGTGTAACAGCATTTTGTGGTACTATGTTTCTTCTAGCTATAGTTCCTTGTGCACGCAAGTCTGCATGAGAAACTGGACTATAACATTCATCATTACTCTGCCATGAATAGATACCAGCATTCTTTGCTTGTTCCCTTCTTCAAATGCTCCAATTATATTCCTGTTTTTATCTGCATATCGTCTTTCCATTTGGGTAAATCCTGTGTTATGTTTTTTGTATGTTTCCGCACTCAAATTGTATCTGTAATACTGACGTATTCGCTCTGTGTACACCTCCGTAATCGTTTGCTCAACAGCCTTCTGTAGCTCTGTCTCTAACCTGTTAACAATTAGAGTCTCTTTTTCTCGTAAGAAATCATTGACTTGTTTTCCGTGTTTTGTTGCTAAGTCAGCTACTTTTTGACTAATTGTTCGACTGTGGACTGTAGTGTTGCGCATTCTATGCATATTGTATCAAAATCATGTACCAGTTTTGTAATCTATTTAGGCTTCTCTTTTACTGTAGTTTTCACTGTTGAAATGTCAATAGTTATTCCTTCTAAGTCGCCACTTATCAGTTCAGTGACGCGATACGCAACGTCTGTTCTCAAAGTGTTCTGCATCTGAGTAAGATTACTGACGTCGTCGACCTCTAATCTTGCTGAAGTGTTGTCAAGCCTTTGATCGTTTTCATCAAATCCTTTATCAATTGTTTGATTATTTTCATCAAGTTTTAGATTGAGCAAAGAATCTACTCTTTGATGTAGTGGTACAAATGTGTCAGGTGTAAGGTTGCTGCTTCGGAACTAGTATTGCTCATCGTCTGTGACGTTGCGTCACCTAGTGGCGCGACAACATCGCTACCGTTACCCTGAATATTTTCAACATTAGTTTTACGTGTAGTATGTAAAGTGTTCTTTTCTTCTGAGCTTTCCTTGGTTGTTGTTTCAAGCTTAGTGTTGACCATAAGTAAAAGTATGAATTTCCAAAATTAACTAACCGTCTCTTTCTTGTTTGTCTTATGTTCTTTATGCAAACAGCTCGCAGACGACTGTTTGCTGTAACTTACCTCTCCTATGGAAAAATATTTCTTTGGATAACAATTGCGTCACCTTATGCGTCACACTATGCGTGTTTGCGAGCTACTGCAAGAACATTTCTACCACGTCGTGAAACATTTACGTCATGAAAAGTTACTACAAAAATAACAAATTTCGAAGATACTAGAGAAGAAACCTAATTATATGCGTAGCACATAGTGGGTCTCTAAAAATGCAACTACTACATTTAATTTCTTATCCACTCATCACTAACATAATTTTTGCTGGTTCTCATGTACTTACGAAATTTCTGAGTCTTTATTAAGTCTTTGCTGGCAACTATCCATTGCTATCATCTCTAACCTCTTAAATTTTAAACAGCTGTATCGGTGATGGTACCTTATTTGTATGTATTTCATGACGCGATATTTCTTCTTTCACACAGAGAAACAATCACCATCAGAATCATTAGAAGACACTCATTGTTACTGTTCAATCTAAATTATACGTAAAAATGTACCTGAATCTAAATTCATATACTACAGGTTACCCGCGTCCGGCCATCCTGATTTAGGTTTTCCGTGATTTCCCTAAATCACTCCAGGCAAATGCCGGGATGGTTCCTCTGAAAGGGCACGGCCGACTTCCTTCCCCATCCTTCCCTAATCCGATGAGACCGATGACCTCGCTGTCTGGTCTCCTTCCCCAAACCAACCAACCAACCAACCAACTACAGGTTAGGAAACACGATTCAGATACTTTTATGTAGAACATTTGCTCATCTGCTTGTCCTATATATTTGCATTATCTCCTATTCCATGACTGGCTTCTTCAGGCTGCCTTACGTGATTTCAACCTGTGCTATCCTCACCATGCTTTGGTAATGTCCGTCCAAGAATTCGTTTACGTCCTCGAACAACATGGACTGGCAGGGGTCTTAGAATGGACAACGGGACACGTCGGAATCCCGAGAAGTAAACTTGGCTACAGGCTAGCCAAACAGGCTACTCATAAACCGAGTCTGGAGATCGACATACCGGAATCTGGTCTTGGATTGGTGTTACGCCGTGAAGTTTTTAGAATACAGCATGCCGCTTCGTGACTTCGACGAATAAATTGCGCATGATAAAGGAGACGTGTGGGGGTCCTACATGCAATCCTCTCGCCAGGACTCCATTGTTCTTTGCTGGCTCTTCAAAGGCCATACTTGGCTGACACACGGTCACCTCTTTCCTGGTGGAGACCCACCTCAGTGTCGCTGTGGTTCAACAGTGGCCCACATCTTGTTGGACTCTCCAACTTTAGCCGCCCTGCGGCGGACTTTTAACCTCCTTGACGTCCTCCCTTCGATTGTAGCTGACAAAGCCTCAACGCCTAACAGTTTTAAGTTTTATCCGTGAAGAGTTTTTTTCAATTCTAATTAATTAAAGGCGGACGCCTTGGCCTTATCTTTCTGTCCTTCACGCTACCTGCATTTTCACTCTCTCTAGCTCACTCTGGTGCTGTTTGTACGACTTGGTGTTCGTCTTTTCAATATCTATGTTTCTCTTGCCTTGTGTTTTTAGGATGGAGATTTTAGAGTGTTGTAGAGTGGTTGGTTCATCCTTTTTTATTCAGCCAGCCAAAGCCATTTTCTATATTGTTTTAAAACCTTCCACCTATTTTTTCCATTTTAGTTAATGTTTTCAATTTTTTGTGGGTATTTTCGTTTTCTGCCTCTCTGCGGTTACACAAATAGTTTTGTTCCTTTCACGGATTTCAGACGATAGGATTCTTTTGCGATATGGTTCTAATCCAAGATCTGCGTGACTAAGGAAAAAGGGATGATAATCTTGCTGATTAGCCCCTTTAATCTACAAACCAACCAAACAATCCCGGACTACATGGACCGTATAAGAATCGGTCATCCATGATCATTGTGAAGTACTTCATGGAGCTCCTGAAGCCAGATGCTTTTAAATTTTTGTACGTCATGATGTACTGTTTTACATATTCCTGCATATCTTGTGACTAACAACTAATGAGTAAGTGTTCCCTAAATTCCTTGTGTAAGGTATCTCTCCTTTTCTCCACTGTTCCCCCATGGAACTGTCCGCACATGAATTCAGCTTTATTCATCGGTGTCCATGGAGGTGGTAGTGACAGATCGATTTCAGTAAATCCACGCCTTTGCTTTGAGGATATTATCTTTATCCTTGTAATGTTGGAGTTTATGGACACTCAAAATGCTTGATGTTGAGCAGTTTTTTTTTTCTGTCACACACATTGTAGATGCTGTTTCTGAGGTTCTGATTTCCTCTTAGACACTTGAAACAACATGGTAATCTCTACTTATACTCTGTGTTGAACTATTCTTGCTTGCTCCTTGTGCGTAACTTCTACCCAGCAGTACACAATTACATATTTCACTCGTTGCTGCTTCCAGACCTCACATTTGCAATACCTTTCCCTTGAATTTGTTTCCGTCTTTGTCTGTATCCCTGTTTCTTCGCTGCTGCCATTCACTGACCCTCTCCTGTTCTTTCTGAACTGTAAGTATCATCTGAGCCTCCGGGGATTCTGCTACTGACACCTGACACCTTGCTTATGATGTCCGTTTCCATACTTGTGTGTCTCCTCTGCCACAAGTCCATGGTTATGAGTCTCTAACTGATTCATGATCTCTTCTAATTTGCTATCAAACCGATCATCGATTTGGCCAAGATGATCATCCATCTTGTGAGATCGGTCCTTTGTCTCTTCCTGCTGCTTAAGGATTTGAATGTGATCACATCGTATGTCCAGAAATTGTTCTCGTTGTTGTTCCATTTAATGAACTCTGTGTTAATTAAATCATATCATCATGGGTTTCCTCCATTATTTTTCTAGGTACTTCTATTTCCTTCACTTCCATCCTAATCATAACATGTATCCACAGGACATGAGGCGTATAATTGAGAAAGTGTCATAATGACCTCTCCATTGGCAGAAAGATACCGGGATCTCCGGGAGGGGACTGCTAAGAGGAAGGTGAACACGAGGAAAAGACTGAATAACCAACGAAAGGATAACGTTCTACGAGTAGGGGCGTGGAATGTCAAAAGCTTGAAAGTGGTAGGGAAGCTAGAAAATGTGAAAGGGAAATGCAGAGGCTGTCTACAAAATACAATAGGGGTCGATGAAGTGAAATGAAAAGAAGACAACGATTTCTGTTCAGATGAGTACAGTGTAATACCAACGGCAGCAAGAAGTGGTATAACGGGTGAGGAATTCATTATGAATAGGAACGTAGGGCAGAGAGTATGGTAGTGTGTGACTAACTCCGTGACATGGTTGTTCTTACCAGAATCGACAACAAACCAACACCGATAACGAGAGTTCAGGTATAGATGCCTACGCCGTAAGCTGAAGATGAAAAGCTAAAGTATATGAAGATACTGGAAGGGTAAAACAGTACATAAACAGAAACGAAAACCTAATGGCCATGGGGGGACTGGAATGCAGTTGTAGGGGAAGGAGTAGAAGAAAATGTCACAGGAGTGTATCAGCTAGTAATAGCGGATACTCTCTTCAAGAATCATCAGAGGTGGAAGTATACTTGGAAACGGCCGCATGATGCGCGAAGATTTCAGATAGATTACATCATGGTCAGCCAGAGATTCCGAAATCAGATACTGGATTGCAAGGCGTACCCAGGAGCGGATATAGACTCAGATATCAATTTAACATTTTTGAGAACATAGTTCCTTTTATAGAAAACAGCGATCTACAGTTATTATAAATAAAATGGAAGCAGTCTTGATCGCATTTTTTTTTTTTTAATGTGGTGACCGGTATACAGTACACTACCAGCCACAAGCGACGGGGTTGTCATGCGCCACCGCCACCGGCAGACATCTATGGTCTGAAGATGATCTTATAATAAGATCGAAACAGGTTTTTCAGATATCAGTGTAGTGGTGACAAAGACATTAGTCACGAAGAATCAGTACGCAGTGATGTAGGACATGAAAGTACAGAAATCGCGAGACACGCTTGAAGTTCTGTAAGGCTGTAGACAGGACAATGAGCAATAGTTCAGTACGCAGTACAATTAAAGAGGAATGGACATCTCTAAAAATGGCAATCACAGAAGTTGGAAAGGAAAACATAGGTACAAAGAAGACAAATGCAAAGAAACCATGGGTAACAGAAGAAATACTTCCGTTGATCGGTGAAGGAAGGAAGTACAAAAATGTTCAGAGAAATTCAGAATACAGAGACACAAGTCACTGAGGATTGAAGACGAAATGGCTGCAGGAAAAATATGAATAAATCGAAAAAGAAATGACTGTCGAAAGAAATGACTCAGAATATAGGAAATTCAGAACAACCTTCGGTGACACTAAAGATTAAACAGTGCAACTGGAATTCCACTATTAAATGCAGAGGAGAGAGCGTATAAGTGGAAAGAGTACATTTAGGGCATCTATGAGGGAGAAGATATGTCCAGTGGGATACAAGAAGAAATAGGTGACGATTTAGAACAGATGGGGGATACGGTATTAGAATCAGAATTTCAGAGAGGTTTGGATGACTTAAGATCAAACAAACAAGGCAGAAGAAATAGATAAAATTCCAGCAGAGTTTCTAAAATCATTGGGGGAATCGCCAACAAAACGATTATTGACGTTGGTGTGTAGATTGTGTGAGTCTGACGATATACCACCTTACTTTCGGGAACATGTCATCCACACAATTCCGAAGACTGCAAGCCCTGACAAATACGAAAATTATCGCACCATCATCTTAACAGCTCATGCATCCAAATTGCTGTAAAGAATAATATACAGAAGAGTTGAAAAGAAAATTGAGACTGTGTAAGGTGATGATCAGTTTGGCTTTAGAAATGGTAAAGGCACCAGAGAGGCAATTATAACGTTGCGGTTTCTAGTGGAAGCAACACTAAGGAAAAATCAAGACACGTTCATAGGATGTGTCGACCTGGAAAAAGCGTTGGACAAAGTAACATGCTGCAAGATTTTCTGTATTCTGAGGATAATAGGATTAAGCTCCAGGGAGAGTCCGGTGATATACAATATGTAGAAGAGCCATCAGGGGATAAAAAGAGTAGACGACCAAGAACTAAGTCCTCGGATTAAAAAGAGCGTAAAACATGGATGTATTCTTTCTCTCCTAAAGTTCAATCTGTACATCAGAGAAGCAATGATGGAAATAAAAGCAGGTTCAGGAGTGTAATTAAAATTCCAGGTGAAAGGATATCAGTGATACGATTCGCTGGTGACATTGCTGTCCTGAGTGAAAGTGTAAAAGAATTGCATGATCTGCTGTATGGAATTAGAATCTAATGAGCGCAGAATACGGTCTGACAGAAAATCGATGAATGACGAAAGTAATGAGAGTAGTAGCTATGAGGAGAGCGAGAAACTTATCTTCAGGATTGACGGTCATGAATTAGATGAAGTTAAAGAATTCTGCTACCTAGGCAGCAAAATAATCAATAACAGACGGAGAAAGAAGGATATCAAACGCATGCTAACACGGACAAAAAGGGCATTCATGGCCAACAGATGTCTACTAGTACCAATGACAGGGCTTGATTTGATGAAGAAATTTCTGAGAATGTATGTTTGGGCCACAGCACTCTGTGGATGTGAAAAATAAACTGGGAAAACCAGAACAGAAAAGAATCGAAGCGTTTGAGATGTAGTTCGACAGACGAATGGTGAAAACTAGGGGGACTGATAAGGTAAGGAATGAGGAAGATCCACATTGAATTGGAGAGGAAAGATGTGTGGAAAATACTGACAAGGAGAAGGACAGGTTGGTAGGACATCTGTTAAGGCATCAGGGAATACCTTCCATGGTACTAGAGGGTGCTGCAGAGGGATAGAACTTTAGGGGAAGTCAGAGATTTTAATACATCCATCAAGTAATTGATGACGTAGATTGCAAGTGCTACTCTGAGCTGAAGTGGTTGGTACAGGAGAGAACTTCGTGACGGACCGCATCAAAGCCGTCAGAAGACTGATGAATCAAAAAACCAAAAAGAAAAAAAAAGAAAAATAATAGAGGCAGTATGGCTCTATATTTCTGCGGAGGACTTGCAACGACTTGTTGAATCAATGACACGAGTTGATGCTCCGCGGTGGACAAGAGAAGGCCAGACACGATGTTTGGAGGTATCACATGACTTTTTGTCCCTTGCGCGTTACGAAAGGTAGGACATGGTTTTTAATAGGATATTTGATCACCACGAACGAAATGCATCCTTTGCAACCTGCTCCAATGCTGGCCACAACGTTGGTAAGGAGTTCTTTTGGTAGGGCGCTCCACTCCTGTGATAGCGCGGTTGACACCTGCTAAACGATCTTTGGTGGATGGACGTGCTATCATTGGTACTAGTAGAGATCTCCTGGCCATGACTGCCCATTTCGCAGGTGCTAGTGCTGCAACACGCTTCTCCAAATCATTTCACGTATGATCGATGGATTTAAGTCGGGAAAACGGGAAGGCCTGTCGAATATTGTCTTGTTTTATGAGCTACCCCACCGGCGCTGTTCGATGCAGTCTCACAGTGCGATCCATAAAAATGTAGTCAAGCTCGAATACACCCATTACAAAACGTAGGGAAACGATATAGTGTCACAACAACGTTCACACCATAACACCTTGACTAAGAACTCGATAAAATTTCGACAGTTTCCTTTGTGCATTACGTACACTCATATGGCGAGAGGTGGGAACGATAAGATAATGGAGAGTAGACTGGTCTGCCCGTTCCCTCATCTTAAATCCTACCGGGCACTTCGGGGATGAGCTGCGGAGGTGTACCGTGGCATACCCACATGCAGCAAAGACCGTCCAGGAGCTGTCAACTGCGCTGTTTCTGGAAAGGAACGCGCTGTCACAGGAACACCTTACCAACCATCATACGAGTTCACTATGGAGAAAACATTGCCCTTCATGGTAATAAAACATCCTATTAAGAAGCATGTCTCCTTCTGTGATGTCCAGGGGATCATGACGAACTCTGTTGTCTGAATGAAATCGTCATATTGTTCGTCTTGCTACGTATTTCTTTCATTTATCTTCTGTTTTACAATGTAACAATTCCTTTCATGTATGGCCCAAGTGCCATCAAACTTTACCACAGTGGGGGATAGCGACACGGGTGTTTTCAAATACGGTAGTGGCGTATACACTAGGTATAAAGGACAGGACATAGCAGAAGCAGTTATTCGTAATTAGGTGATTTATGTGAAAGGTTATCCGACTTCATTTTGGCCGCGCGGCGGGAATTAACAGACTCGGAACGCAGAAAATTAGTTGGAGGTAGACGCATGGGGCATTCCATTTCAGAAATCGTTAGGGAATTCAATATTCCGCTACCCACAGCGTCAAGAGCGTGCCGAGAATACCAAATTTCGGGCAATACCTCTTACCACACACAACTAGTTGGCCTAGCACCTTCACTTAACGATCAGGAGCAGCGGCATTTGCGTAGTCATGGCTAACAGACAGACAACACTGCGTGAAATAAATGTGGGACGTACGACGAACGTATCCATTACGACAGTGCGGCAAACGTGGCGTTAGTAGGATATCAGTGCTTCGTTGGCTAGTACGCCACCCCCCCTCCCCCCTGGAAATAATAATACTGTGTACAACTCTATTATTACGTTACTGCTGTGTCATGCTGGCAATTAATTAATTTATCTATAAACGTTGGCTTCCGCAGACATTGTCACAAATAAAATTTTTCTGCGTTTGTGCCCGCGTTGTCAATTTGTAAATCCACCAACTTTTCTGCCACTGTTACCTTCTTCACGGTGTTTCTTTTTACTGACGCCCTGAAGAAGGTCACTTGCAACAGTGACCGAAACGTCGGTACTTTTACATGTTTGCGATGCGGTGACAATCTCGGAAAAATGTTATTGAATTTATTTATCTGTTTCGAAGTGAGTAATGTAACAATTTCTGGACTACTGCAGGTACTATCCACAGCTTGGAGAAGACATTTTCTTTTTATATTTAGGATTTGTTACGCACATGTCTCACTTGTATCATTAGTGATCTAGAGGACAAAGCACAACATATGTGTGTAGTGGGTGTAGTATATGAGGAACCTTTAACCTCTACCGCATTCATGTTACTAATTGAGGTAACAGACTATTGATAACATATGTAGTCACTATTATAGTCTCACAAAATTGTGATAATACTAATAATCTTTTGCAAATAGTTTAGTTTCTTAACTCAATCAGAAGGTAATGTTTGGTTTTTACCCCTCAGAAAATTTCATTGTACCCCTCAGGGGGTAGCTACCACCAGGTTGGAAACTACTGGGCTATGGCGTCAGGACTGCGACACGACTGCCTTTGTTAACAGCACATCGCCTGCATCGCGCCACCCTGGCTGTTGATAATTTCAGTTCGATCTTAGACGACTGGAAAACCGTGGCCTGGTCAGATGTGTTCCGATTTCAGTTGCGAAGAGCTGATTGTAGGTTTCAAATTCAGTGCGCCCCTCCCTCCCCCCCCCCCCTCACACCCCTCACCACCAAGTCCATGGACCCAGGCGGCCCACAAGGCTCTGTGCAAGCTGTTGGTCACTCCACAGTGGTGTGGGCAGAGTTATCGAATGAATTGGGTCCTCTGTTAAGTTCAGCTACTTGGAGACCATTTGTAGCCATTTCTGGACTGCATGTAACCAAACGACTGTAGAAATGGAATTTTCATCAATGACACTGTCCCATGACACCGTGCCACAATTGTTCGTGATTGGTTTGAAGAAAACTTTGACAATTTGAGCGAATGATTTAGCCATCCGTATTACCAGACATGAATCCCGCCGAATGTTTTATGGGACATAACCTAGAGGTCAGTTCGTGCACAAAATTATATACCGCCAACACTTTCTCAATTATAGATGGCTACAGAGGCAGCATGGATCAATGTTTCTGTAGGGGATTTCCCACTGTGTGAGTCCGTGCCAATTCGAGTTACTGCATTACGCCGGGAAAAAGAAGGCCCGACACGATATTAGGCGGTCTCCCATGAGCTTCGTCACTTCACTGTATGTTACTTGGTGCTGACACATGATGCGAAAATAAATTTTGTCCTTGCGATTTGCACACCAGTGTAGTACGCGAACATTATTTGAAATCATCGGAAAGACTACACATTAAGGAATGGTAGAATTTCAGCTATTGTCGCTAGAGGGTGAAACGGCGACCATCTTGTTTAAAACTGCGGTAGTTTCCACAATATTAATCTACCCATGTGTTGCTACCGTCTTGTGTATAACTGCTAATGTGTTATCTGACTGATTGCGTCCGATATGTGTCGTGACAGCTGCATTGCCATGCATTACTTTAATTTTACTGGCTTTGGCTGGTAGTGTTGTATCATTCGCCTCTACTGTGTTGATTAAATGACGCAAGACTAATAAAGAACTTTTAAGAGTATACAAATTCAAAGTATTTTTTCTGTTCGTCATTCTGTCCCTCCGCAGGTGAATCTTTTTTAACCACAGCTAAAAGTGCTTTAAATGCTTGTACTCAGTGCCATTGTCTCGTGTTCCTATTGTCAGAAAGCTATCTGGTACTTCAGGCCTGTTAACCGAATTCATATTCAAATTACTTTTGTAAATTAAAAAATTCTTTCCACCATATATTTCCCTTAAATTAATTTGCTGGGAACTTCGATGCATATCACCGAAACATACTGGTTAGATATGACTATCGTGTAGGAACCAAGTTCTGCGATCACATTACCAGAACACGAAATTAATCATATGTACTGGCCGATTATACCGTTCGATTCCGCTGTTGGGAACACAATTCGCAAACCTGCAGTGAAATACAAATATCTCTCAAGAAAACATTTTCAAAAAACTTTTCACTATCCTTATTTCTTCTACTGCTGCGCCCCTTCATTAACTGGTGTGACTCACAAATCCCCACCTCTTAGGTATAGTGAGTCTATAGCCAAATCGAAACATATTTCTGGCTGTGCTCAGTGTACCTCCTTACACTGGGAAGCCTGCTCGAGAGACTGTTTGAAATGTAATATTGGGTCTCTAATGTCCTGCCATCTGCCACATCCTAGCTTTATTTAAACAAGTACTGATTGATCTCCGTCTCTCTCTCTTCTTCTTCTTCTTCCTTCCCTTTGTTCACTCTCCTACCTTCCCCCTTCCCTAATCCCGTTTCTTCTCTCTCGGCACGAGCGCTTATGTGTGTTCAGAGCGAACGTGCGTGTTTCTCAGAAAATCACCATCGAGCAGGCTTTCCACTACTGGAGGTAATCGACTGTGCGCCCGATATCGCCTTCCCGGGTCCCTGCCTTCAACCCTCCATTTCTATTCTACCAGTTCTGCTGCACGCTCGACAAGTCGAATTCGAGAAATATCGAGTACGACATTACGTATTACAATTTTTGAATGGTAACATATAATGAAAAGAAACAGTGGTACCATCCAAATAAGTGATTTATCAAGGGAAATGAAAACGCTAAATGTCATAATAATATCACTATTCCGTGTCACGCAAGAAAACAATGAATGTGAAACGGAGATTCAAGCATCATTAGTTGGATAAAGAAAATAGCAGAACAAAACGCGTGGACATCCTACAGAAACGTGGATGCGGGTTCGCTCTCGTGAAAGATTTTTCAAGCGCTGTCATAGAAACAAAGACATGTGATTTGATCTGCTTTTCTTGTGACCTTCAGTCCTATAACTAATTTTTTTGATTTTTTGCTCCTCTCCACACTAGTATATCCATTGTAAGCTGCTTCATCTCTGCACCCTACTGCAACCTGCGTCCATCTGAAACTGCTTACTAGATCGCAGCCACCGGTTGCCTCTACGATGTTTGTCCCCAAAACTACCCTCCATTACCAAATAGATGACTCCTCGATGCCTCAGGTTGTGTCACATGAACTGATTCCTTCTTTTCCTCAAAATGTGTCACATAATTCTTTTCTCACAATTTGCTTCAGTACCTTGTCAGTATTTTGCTTCAGTACCTTCTCAACATTTATCCGATCTAAACAACGGAAGTTTAACATTAGCTTGTAGCAAAACAGATTTTGTTCTCTCCTTGTTCGAACAGTTTTTCTTCCAAGTTTCTCTTCCGTACGAGGCTATATACCAAACACCTCAATAAAAGACTCCCTCACATTTAAATTTATTTGCGATGTTGACAAGTTTCGCTTTTACAGAAACGTTTCTCTTGCTACGTCTTGTCCGCATTTTAAATATGATTCAGCCCGTAGGACTGAAAGACACCGTTCACGGAAATGATCTTTGCAGCGTATTCCGGCAAGAGCTAATATTTTTAGTGAGTACCCGCACAGCACTTAAATACAGACGGTGGCAGAGTCTTTGTTACTGTTAGAAGTAAATCGTACCTAGAAGTTAATTTCGGTAGAAGCTTAACAACCCCGGAATTAGACGATACAGATGCTGAACAATCCAAAGAAAACTTCAGTCTCATTACAAATAGGTACCCCACTAAAAGAATATACACACATAAAAAAAAGATTTGCATCACCCGGTTCCCAGAACTCTTGAAGATTGACGTTGACTGTGGGTATTGTATCACAGACACAGACTTTTAACTGTTCAGAGACGTCACTAAACATGGCCAAAGACGTAAACAATCATGCATGAGCAGCGCTATTAGACGGAGAAGGTCCGACAGCCGATGAGTTCCAGTCATTTCACCAGGAAGATGGTACACGGTTCGTGTTGTCCGTAATTCAGCCATGCCTAGACGGTCAATACCGCGGTTCGATCACATCCGCATTGTTACTTTGTGCCAGGAAGGTCACTCAACAAGGCGAGTGTCCAGGCGTCTCGGAGTGAAACAAAGCTACGTTGTTCGGACATGGAGGAGATACAGAGAGACAGGAACTGTCGATGACATGCCTCGTTCAGGCCGCCCAAGGGCCACTACTGAAGTGCATAACCGCTACCGACGGATTATGTCTCGGAGGAAACCTGACAGCAACGCTACTATGTTGAATAACGCTTTGCGTGCACTCACAATTGTCCGCAATAGGCTACATCATGCGCAACTTCGCTCCTGACGTCCTTGGCGAGGTCCATCTTTGCAACCACGACACCATGCAGCGCGGTACATATGAGCCCAACAACATGCCGAATGGACCGCTCAGGATTGGCATCACGTTCTCTTCACCGATGAGTGTCGCACATGAATTCAACCAGACAATAGTCGGAGACGTGTTTGGAGGCAACCCGGTCAGGCTGAACGCCTTAGACACACTGTCCAGCGAGTTCAGCAAGGTGCAGGTTCCCTGCTGTTTTGGGGTGGCATTATGTGGAGCCGACGTACGCCGCTGGTGGTCATGGAAGGCGCTGTAACGGCTGAACGACACGTGGATGTCATCCGTCTACCGATAGTGCAACCATATCGGCAGCATATTAGCGAGGCATTCGTCTTCATGGACGACAATTCGCACCCCCATCGTGCACATCTTGTGAACATCCTCCTTCAGGATAACGACATTGCTCGACTAGAGTGGCCAGCATGTTGTCCAGACATGAACCCTATCAAACATGCCTGTGACAGACTGAAAAGTTCTGTTTATTGACGACGTGACACACCGACCACTCTGAGGGATCTACGGCGAATCACTGTTGACGAGTGGAACAATCCGGACTAACAGTGCCTTGATTAAGTTGTGGATAGTATGCCACGACGAATACAGGATTGCATCAATGCAAGAGGAAGTGCTACTGGGTATTAGAGGTACCGGTGTGTACTGCAATCTGCACACCACCTCTGAAGGTCTCTCTTTATGGTGGTAAAACATGCAATGTGTGGTTTTCATTAGCAATAAAAAGGGCGGAAGTGATGTTTACGTTGATCTCTATTCTAATTTTCTGTACAGGTTCCGGAACTCTTGGAACCTAGGTGATGTAAAACTTTTTTTGATGTGTGTAGTTGATGGTGACTTCAGTCTACCCTCGATTTGTAGGCGCAATTATGTATACAGAGTTGGTGGTAAGTATAAAGCGTCGTCAGAAATTGTATCAAATGCTTTTTCCAAAACTCGTTTTGAGTAGTTGATTATGGACCCACTCGAATTGTAAATGACCCCTTAGCACAAATAATCCTGAGCAAACAGGGAGCATCCCGACGGATACAGGGATTAATGACCACAACATTGTTGTAACAACATATAAATCCATCAGAAGTACACTCAAAATACATCTATTTATAAAATCAGATAAAAAGCTACTTCACGTTTTCCTAAGAAGGTAGCCTCCACTGCTTCTAAACGATGTAAATGTAGACGAGATGTGGCTTACATTTAAAGAAATATTATCAACGATAACTGAGAGATTTATGCCAAATAAAAAACACAAGTTCTTGCTGATACCCCACTGTACACCGAGCGAGGTGGCGCAGTGGTTAGCACACTGGACTCGCATTCGGAAGGACGACGGTTCAATCCCGCCTCCGGCCATCCTGATTTAGGTTTTCCGTGATTTTCCTATATCACTTCAGGCAAATGCCGGGATGGTTCCTTTGAAAGGGCACGGCCGATTTCCTTCCCCATCCTTCCCTAATGCGAGCTTGTGCTCCGTCTCTAATGACCTCGTTGTCGATGGGACGTTAAACACAAATCTCCTCCTCCTCCCCACAGTACTGAATACGCGTCAGAAGACTGTTTCAGAAGCAATGATGACAACGTGCTAAATTTAGAAGAACACAAAACTCCAATATTGGTGATGTTTTACTGAAACTCTGACCTTAGCGTGGACTTCAATGCGAGATGCTTTGAATAAGCTTTCACAATGGTACTCTTCCTAGAAATATGACATAAAAACCAAAGTGATTCTGGCAGTATGAAAAGTACACCAGTGGCGAGACACAGTCAGTACCTTCACTGTTGATATGGTCAGCAATATTACCAATGACAGCACCGCCAGAGCGAAGTTATTAAATACAGTTCTACGAATTTACGTAACCAAGAAAGACGAATCATATATTCGAGAACTCGAATCGAGAGCAACTGACAACATGAGTAACTTAGACGTAGATAGCCTTATCGTAGCGAAGGAACTTAAATCACACCATAAAAGTGAGTTTTCCATTCCAGATAACATACCAATAAGGTTACTTTCACGGTATACTGATACAATAGCCCCATACTTAGCAGTAACATACAACCGCTCGCTCAACGAAAGATTCCCATTAAAACAGTGGAAAGATATACGGGTCACTGAAGAAAGGAAATAGGAATAATCCACTGAAACACGGACCCATATCGGGACCGATGACCATGGCAGTCTGGTCCCTTTAATCCCCCAAACCAACCAACGGACCCATATCACTAACGTCGATTTGCTGTAGCATTTTGGAATATATACTGTGTTCGAACATTATGAATTACCTAGAGGGTAACGAGGGACACACAGTCAGCACGGATTCAGAAAACATGGTTCTTGTCAAACACATTGAGCTACTTATTCGTACGAAGTAATGCGTGCTATCATCGCAGGGGATCTCAACTTCACCGTTCTTCTCAAGAGACCCCTGATCATATTGCATGCTGACGGAGTATCGCTTCAGTTCTGCCACCAAATCCGTGGTTTCTTCTAAGAAAGGTCACAGTATGTACCAATCGACGGAAAAGTCATTGATTAAAAGCGGAAGTGATATCCTGCGTTCTCCAAGAAAGTGTTATAGGCCCTCTGTCCGACTGCTTAGCTGGGTGGCAACGTGCTTACCTCCCATGCACTGGGCCCAGGGTCGATTCCCGGCCGGATTGGAGATTTTCTTCGCTCGGGGACTGGGCGTTGTGTTATCATTTCATCCTCATCATCGTCCGCAAATCACCCAATATGGCACCGAATGACATAAGATTGGCAATTGGCGGCCGAACCCGACATACCTCCCGGCCAACAATGCCATACGATCATTTCATTTATATAGGCCCTCTGTTGTTCCTAATCAACATAAACGAGTTTGGAGATAATGTGAATGATCCTGTTAGATTCTTTACTGGTGTTGCTTCTATTTGCCGTCTAGTAAACATGCCAGAAGATCAAAACCAACTGCAAAAAGACTTATACATGATACCTGAATGTTGCGAAAAGTGAGAGTTGTCTCTCAATGAGGCAAAATGAGAGCACATATACTCGAGTACAAAAGTAAATTCGTTAGGTTTCGATTACAATATAAATCACACAAATGTGAAAGCTGTCAATACGACTAAATACCAAAGCATTAAAATTACTAACTACCTAAACTCGAACGATCACATAGATAATTTTGCGGGGAAGGCAAACCAAAAACTACGATTTAGTGGCAAACCACTTAGAAGATTCAACAGCTCTACTAAAATGATTTCCTACACTGCGTTTGTTCGTCCTTTCCTAGAATATTTCTGCGCTGTATGGGATCCGTACCAGATAGGATTGACGGAGAATATCGGAAAATTTCAAGAAATGCTGTTCGTTTTGCATTATCACGAAACAGAGAAGAGGGAGTCATGGATATAATAAGCGAGACGGGTTAGCATTAACTAAAGCACTAAAACAGCGGCGTTTCTCTTTGCGGCGAGATCTTGTCAAGAAATTTGGATCACCAATCTTCTCCTTTGAATGTGAAAGTATTTTACTGTCGCCAAGCTACGTAGGAAGGGATGATCATCAAAATAAAATACGAGCAATCAGAGATCGTAGAGAAAGATTTAAGTGTTCATTTTTACCACGGGCTATTAAAGAGTGGAATGGTAGAGAAGTAGTCGAAAGCTGATTCGAAGAACCCTCTGTCAGTACTGTAGTCAGTGTGAATTACGGATCAGTAATGTAGATGTAGGTGTAGATGTAGAAGCTAGCTTGAAGCGCGTAATGAAAATGTAGAAATCGATGCAACAGATGTGGAAAGAAAGCCACATGCCGGTGAAAACCAGCCTTTGTTTGTTACTTGATTGAAGTGGGTCGTATAGTTTAGTGTAGCAGTATGTGTTGTGTAGGTAATAACTTACAACCTGTAAATACAAAAATCACAATCAGCAAGATAACGTTAAAATTATTTACCATCAAGCTACAATATATGGGCAGGAGTAAATAACTTTACGGTTCGTGATGATAATCGGTCGATCAAACTGGTAGTTATTTTACAGGTGTACCTCATTTACTGCTATAGGTGGTGCTGAAATATACTTTTTTTTCAAATTATCTTTCAAGTGTAACGATATCATTCCGTCGGGCAAGGTACTCCCATGAAGCGCGGCATACTATGTAACAAGCCCATCCTCGTGTTCCACTTTAAAAGGTGTACAGCTAGTCAATCGTCATTGCTTTGCTCTTAATTTAATTGACGGCAGTAGGAAACGTTTAATAATTCTGAGTGTCGTCTGTACGCCGGTGTAGGTTTTTCGTTCGATAATTGTATTGCTGAGTGACTGAAAAATACCGTGTTTTACTTGTGATCTCTCAGCCAGTTCTATGCGCTTTTAGTGTTTTAGTTTCTTTCCTACAAATCATTGTTATAACTTTATCATATGTTCCACTAACTGACGCTTTTATGACAGAAGAGTGTCCGTAATTGAGTACGAATGTCATAAATTTAATTGGAACATTATAATCTCTTACCGACTGATTCGCACTTCTTCCCATGTTTTTAGTACTAAACATATGTAGATCAAGCGTGATTAATACTCATCATCCGATTGTTAAACTCATCGTTTAATTATCTGTCTGTGTCACACATTTTATAGCATTCATTGCATGGAGTGATCTGACAGAAGTACATTTTTGATTTATTGTTACAAAGTTAACTGCGTCGCTACCATAGAATTTCTGGATAGTAAAATCTATTTCAAACTGTAGGAGCTACATCATGTGCCCAAAACTCTCCAGCCGCTCCAGTGAACTGAAGGTGCACATAATTTGAAGGAAACGACAGTTCTACAAAAGTAGTTTCCGTGAACGTGAAAGACAGATAGGATTTGCATATTGGGATATTCAGATTGAAGCCCTTCGTTATACATATTTCCCAGAAGCTAAGTGTCCACAAAATTTCGAAGACTGCAAGAGTTGACATGTGCCAGAATTATCGCACAATCAACTTAATAGCTCATGCATCAATGTTACTTACAGAAGAATGGAAAAAAATTGAAGATGTGTTATATGATGATCAGTCTGGCTTTACGAAAGATGAAGGCACCAGAGGGTCATTTCTGACGTTGCGGTTGATAATGGAATTGACCAAATGAAACTCAAGACACGATCACTGGATTTATCGACCTGGAAAAAGAGTTAGACAATGCAAATGATGCGGCATGTTCGCGATTCTGAGAAAAATATTCGTAATCTATAGGGAGAGACGGGTAATACACAATTTGTACGAGACCTAGAGGGACTCATAAGATTGACGACCAAGAACGAAGTGCTCGGATTAAAAAGGGTGTTAGACAGCGATGTAGTCTTTCACTCCTACTGTTAAATCAGCACATCGAAGAAGCAACGATTGAAATGAAAGAAAGGTTCAGGAATGGAATTAAAACTCAAGACGAAAGGATATAAATGATACAAGTCACAGATGACATTGATATCCTGAATGATAGAGAAGAAGAATTACGCGGTCTGCATGGAATGAACAGTCTATTGAGTACAGAATATGGACTGAGAGTAAATCGAAGAAAGACGACAGTAATGAGAAGCAGCAGAAATGAAAACAGCGAGAAACTTAACATCGGATTGAGGTCACGAAGTAGATGAAGTTAAGGAATTCTGCTACCTAGGCAGTAAAATAAACCAATGGCGGACGGAACAAGAAGGCCATCAAAAGTAGACTAGCACTGACAAGGAGGGCATTCCTGGCTAAGAGAAGTCTACTAGCATTAAACTTAGGCCTTAATTTGAGGCTAAATTTCTGAGAATGTGCGTTTGGAGCTTGCACTCGAAAGGACCTTGTTGGCGAAACTGCAATCGGGGTGATTGTAATAAATCTGGCAGTCAAAAGGGGGAATGATGTCCTTCAAAAGTTCTACGTAAGAGTAAAACCTGCTCAAGAAGAAAACAATCATCAACTGCAGGTATTTCTGCTGCTAGAATCGTAGATCTGGTAGGCACACAATAACCGATTTTGCCTCCAAAATCATTTAAATAATTTTGAATAAACTGCTGTACTTAGACCTTAAGATTTTTCTGTGTTTAACGTCCGATGTCGCTGCCTTATGTGGCATGATATTGTGACCAAATAAAGAAATACGTCAAGGCGTGGAGCGGCATTTCGATGTACCTTTGCATGAATATCCCCTTTGCCTCATATACCGATAGTAGTCAATTCTCGTTTTGTCTAGAGGGTATGATGGAGATGTTCGGATGCTGAGTATAGTTGGCTCGGTGAGCGACCAAATAAGAAAACATAATAGGATGGCGTTCGTTGAGAGCGCTAAGTCTCTACTGCGCCTCAGATGGTAGTTATGCACCTGCTACGAACTTGAGTGGCGAACGGATAGAGGACGCCTGTACTGTCGTGGAGTGTTAGAGCGCGTCGCGACGAGAGATTTCGCAGGCCTGGGGCACAGCGGACGGAAACTATAAGTGCACGCGTTGGAAGCACCCATGGCTGCTGTGATACGGCAGTGTAACATTGGCTTCTCATCTGGCTCGTGAACATCCTGGGGAGCCAGCTCGATTTTTCCGCTTGTTGTGGGACTCCCTTTGTTTAATGGTGAGCTATGATAAAAGTCCTTGGAAAATTGTTGTTGTTTTAGGGAAATCTCACAGCCTTAACGCACTCTCGTTGTCTCCCACCACGATGATTTATGTTCCATTTATTGTCCTTTTTTAAAGGAATTTGGAGTAGTTATCTGTGCTGTGATTTAATTTGTCCTGATGCGTGTGGTCCGCAGCTCGTGTTCTAGTAGCTAGCGTTGCTTTCTCTGGATCACGGGGTCCCGGGTCCGATTCCCGGCCGGGTTGGGGATTTTCTCTGCACGGGGACTGGGTGTTCGTGTTGTTCTCATCATTTCATCATTATCATCATCATTATTCGTGACCGTGGCTAGATTATATTGTATAAAAATTCGATTGTGTAAAAACTGGGACTTTGTACGGGCGCTGATGACCGAGCAGTTGAGCGCCCCACAAACCAAACACCATCATCATCCTGATACTTGTGAAATAATTAAAGTCTGCTGAGCGCACCAAATTGGGTGACTAAGGTTATCACAGTGATTAAATAATTACCGAATTGTGTGAGACGCTGGTCGATTGTTTTGAGTCTGTTCCTTAACCAGCACTGTTGTCGCTAAAGTCTGAGTAATTAAATTTTATTCATTTGTGAAAATCGAAATGGGTTCCTCTTAAACTGTGTGCATTCATTTGTTCTGACACTGTGCTTATATTTATTTCATGTGTCCCAGGTAGTTTATTAACTGTGCCTGTAAATGCTAGAGCTTGTAGTGGTTTAATTGCCTCTTGTTATCTTTATGTGTAATTATTCCGTCACCTGTTGCCAGTTACTAAGCCCACTGGTTCTGGGCGTGATGCCAGGGTCTGTCATTAGTGTACTGATTGAGACAATGTGCAGCCTTGGTAATGCGTAACATTTAATTCTGTAAGTGGCTCAGATATAATTTGTTTAATAAGTTAACTGGTATATAACTTTGTTAGTGCCTTGTAACTTCACTTTGATTTCTAGTAAATTTTGTTACTGTAAGAACAAGTAGGCTTGTAGCCGAAGTAATTTTCGGGAGTAAAATGTAAATTAAATAGGAAACATATGTACATATTCCTGACCACTGATGATGCCCTGCAGAACCGCGTAAGCCACTAAAATTGCGTTTTATTCAGTTGCTGGCAGATGGTCCATAAGTAAAAATTATCAATATACCGTAATATTACACGGAACTGAGGACGACAGGACTACAAAAAAATATTTACGTTATGACATTCTTAACGATGTTCTCATCAGATTGATTGATGAAGTTCCATCTTTCTCCAACAGGTGACAGGTGATGACATAATGTAGTCCTACACTCTGCTACCTGGTGTGTTCCTCAGGAGATACATAGTCACAAGCCACATCAAAATGGCTGAACGCTCACGTACATCTGATGGTGCTTCGCACATTCTATGCATACATGCCAGTAACAGTTGCGTAAATGAGGATTCTGATGCTTTTGACAGTGACGGTGGTGAGTCTTGGTGTCCATCAAGCAACAGCACTAGCTCAGAAGATGTTTCAGTAAGAATAAAAAAATATTTTTTACTGGTGATCATTGTTCACTGGCTCCTGACTGTTTTTCGTAACATTGCTCTCACAGCTGATCATCGTCTTTTGCGTCTTTTGTGTTAATGAGAAACCTTTAGAGTCACTGATTGTGCTAATAATATAGTATTCCTGGCTACAAACTTGTATGAAAAGGTTTATTATCAATGCCATTTCAACGGCATATATTTATTGGTGTGTCTTGTGACTATAACTCACGGAAGTTCTTTGATTATTTTTCTGTTCATATTACAGCTTGAAATAAGCAAAGCAAATGATGTATATCCCAAGAAACCAAGAAAAAGAAAGTCTAATATTCATGAGTGGAAAAAATTAAGGTCAAAGGTCGACGTAACGCATGTCAGCAGTATGTGTCTTCTAAAACCAGAAAGACCGTTCGGGCAGCGTCTCTGGGAAGTCCCTGTAGTTTTTCAAATAAGTGCTATACGAAGCTTCTCGGAGAGGAAGAAAATATTTTGCACTTGTTTTGGGGCATAGGGAGCCTTAATGCCTAGAATACTTTCATAATGTGTTGTATGAAAACGGTACCGAAACATCGAAGGTTCATTTAACTTTTTTACACAAATATTGACAATTGTCACATTGCGATCGTGAGTTTGGTCGCATCGAAATTTGTGCGAGAAACAGACATCCAGTAGTACACACGCAAGATGAATGGGCAGAAGTAGTCAAATCTGCTAGTCCAAAAAATTTCTTTGTGACGAAAATGCACAGACAAGACATCACAAGGTTGGGCGATCTGAAGTCATTAATCTCGATACTCACTCTATTCAGATCTGGAGATCCCATTCATTTTAGTGAATCGATTCAATTTAAGTTTGAGTACAAAGATCCCTTCACGCTAAGTGTGAAGCACTGCAACTCAGATATAGGAACCTTCATGCCAGTGGATCTACGTAGCAAGAGGAAAGGAAGGCATGCTGTAAGAGATCTATTTCAGCTGCTAATAAAATATAGAAAGCCACTTCAAATTGATCGGCAAACGACTGATACATTCTACCTCTTATGGGATACATACCTGCAGCATATCAAAGCTTTTTCCGGTCATGTACTGGAAATAATGGGAGCGATGATGACTTAGAAGAACTACCTTGATTTCACATTTACAGTGTAAAATAAAGTATCATACCGATTTCTGTTATACAGGGTGTTACAAAAAGGTACGGCCAAACTTTCAGGAAACATTCCTCACACACAAATAAAGAAAAGATGTTATGTGGACATGTGTCCGGAAACGCTTAATTTCCATGTTAGAGCTCATTTAAGTTTGTTCTTCCACCTACACTCAATGGAGCACGTTATCATGATTCCATACGGGATACTCTACCTGTGCTGCTAGAACATGTGCCTTTACAAGTACGACACAACATGTGGTTCATGCACGATGGAGCTCCTGCACATTTCAGTCGAAGTGTTCGTACGCTTCTCAACAACAGATTCGGTGCCGATGGATTGGTAGAGGCGGACCAATTCCATGGCCTCCGCGCTCTCCTGACCTCAACCCTCTTGACTTTCATTTATGGGGGCATTTGAAAGCTCTTGTCTACGCAATCCCGGTACCAAATGTAGAAACTCTTCGTGCTCGTATTGTGGACGGCTGTGATACAATAAGCCATTCTCCAGGGCTGCATCAGCGCATCAGGGATTCCATGCGACGGAGGGTGGGTGCATGTATCCTCGCTAGCGGAGGACATTTTGAACATTTCCTGTAACAAAGTGTTTGAAGTCACGCTGGTACGTTCTGTTGCTGTGTGATTCCATTCCATGATTGATGTGATTTGAAGAGAAGTAATAAAATGAGCTCTAACATGGAAAGTAAGCGTATCCGGACACATGTCCACATAACATATTTTCTTTCTTCGTGTGTGAAGAATGTTTCCTGAAAGTTTGGCCGTACCTTTTTGTAACACCCCGTATATGTGTGTATGCGAAAGAGCAAAAATTGTTAAAAATTACTAGTTGTTATATAATTTTCAAAATAAAGCCTTATAAAAGAATTCTGTGTTCTAAATTATTTTCAGGGAGATACAGTCATATGCCATTTTCGAACATATCATAATTAAAATGTCTCTCAAATTAATATCGCGTAACAGAAAGAGGATCATGTATTTTATGCAATGTTTGTAATGTATTTGAGAATAGTTAAAAGCAAAAAGGTGGTGTTATTTTTGTCTTCCACATTTTTGTACTTCCATGTAATTTAAAAGTCGCCATATCTCATAACTAGTTGAATGTGGCTTATGTCTATATCTCTCTGACCCCTTCATTTGTCTGTCATGCAACATGCAAGGGCGCTAGTTTTCCTTCGCCATTATGCAGCTCGAATCCTCTGCTGCGTCTTTCATATCAAAATTTACCCAGTAAATGTATCTGTGTATCACATTACCCAGCATATTCCTTATCGTATCTTTAATTGCTACCTTGTTCATTGCATTTATTACACTGGCGGACATGCCAGTTGCCATTCCAGTTGTCTTCATTCTCTACGTGTTATAGGTCTTTACTAAAATTTATACCCTGATGTTTCGCATCTCCTGCGACAGTATTTATTATGACTAACCTTTCATTATTGGTCGTATCCTCAGGATAGATTTCTTCCCGATATATTTCAAAGTCTAAATGGATGCAATCCATTCTGTGTCTCGTGCAGTTCAAATAATTCATCACTGAAAAAATGTTTTGTTTGAGCAGATGTATCAGTGAAGTAATATGGTTCATCTTTGATCCTCTTTTCAACGTCACAAATCTCACATGCAATGACAAAAGTGTTGTTGCTAGGGTCTGAATTTAATGTTTTTGAACCTGTTTTATTTTCTTCACCTATTTCTGCTTTTAATGTAGACCCTTTATTGTTCAGTTTAATTTCAATCACAGGTTCATCACTTCCATGGATTCAAATCTACTGTTAAAGACGTTTATTTTAAATTTCATATAAGAAAACTTTGTGTCCAGTTTCACCATGTCTGCTTTATATTTTTAAATTCTTTGTTCTAAGCTTCTGCCCTTTTGTCTAAAGCATCAGTTTTTCAGCTTATTTTGCTACCATGCTTCAATTTAGCTATCAGTATTGCTACCCTGTTCCTAAGTTATTTCTGAACTTGGTTCTTATCAGTAAGTTTTGATTGGATATTTGTTGGGTCAGAATTCCTAACAAATCATTCATACTTACTTGTTGAGAACGAAGCCTTTCGCAGTGGCACTGATAACATTCTCGATTTTCTTCCCGCCTCTGTGCGGGATAAAATCTCGAGCTTCCAATAATAGCCTCCATCGCCATCGTCAGGAGCAACTCACTGTCCTCACTGCTGGCCTAATATAGCCCGTGGACAGCTTCTGATTGGTCGGCTTGTGATTGGTCTGGGATTACATACTGCTGTCGCAGACGGCGCCAAAGTCAGGGCTGTTGGCGCCACCCCTTCAGTAGGAATGTAAACAGGAATGTCTCTGCTGCTTCTCTGCATCGAGCGCTCGTTTCCATGCAGCACTCAGATATCCGCTTTCACGGTTAACCTTTTTCTCGCTCATTCTTATTTCAAGAGCCTCCTTGATAACAGAGTCCCAGTATGTAGAGGCATGGGACAAAAGTTTTGTTTCTTCAAACAGTATTTTATGTTCGTTAGTGAGGCTGTGCTCCGCATTTGTAGATTTCTCTAGTTCTCTATTTTCAATACTCCTTTGGTGTTCTACACAGCGGTCAGAAACGGTACGAACGGTATGACCTATATAATTGCTTCCACAATCATAGGGGATATTATTGTTTTCAGGGACCCTGAGGCCGAGACTGCCCTTCACAGGCCAAAAAATCGGTATTATACCCTGTCTACTTAGCACTCTTCCTATTTTACTGGACACAGCGCCAAAAAAGAACAGCAATGGTGGTTCATCCTGTGAGTATGCAGCTTTTTCACGTTTCCTTTTCTTGGAGAACGCAGCCTTTGTATCAAGTGCACCATAGCCATTCTTTCGGAACACGTACTTCAGACGGTTAATTTCGGACTTCAAGTGGTCCTAGTCAGAAGCAGTTTCTGCTCTATATACCAACGTGTTCAAAACGGCTCTCTTCTGAACGGGATGATGAAAACTCTGTGCATTAAGGTACAAATCGTTATGCGTCAGCTTGTGGTACACGGAGTGACCGAGACACCCGTCTGACCGTCGTTGTACTAAACTGTCTAAGAATGGCAACATTTCTTCCTTTTCCATCTAAACAGTGAACGGGACGTTTGGATGTATGCTGTTCTGTGTTCCATGAATTGTTCGAGAGCTTCTGCGCCGTTTGCCCAGACCAGACCACAGTGGCAGTGAAGACTGTCAGATGTTCCTGACGATCGCGATGGAGGCTATCGTCGAAATCTCTAGATTTTATCCCGAATTGACGCGGCAAGAAAATCCGAGAATGTCTTAAATATATACTTACTTGTTATTCGGAGTTTTGTTCCAAAGCAACTCAACTGTTCAACTTTGCAAAGATATATCTGCAATCAAATTCTTGCTACATTTGTATTGTGTCTACAACATTGGGCACGTATTTACTAAAAACTATGTAAGTTTGTTTTTGTACAACAGTGCCATTACACTCTATCTAGTACCTCCTATCACAGTGCCACACATTCCACTGACCGTTCATTAATGTCATTGTCTCCTCGTCACGCTCTGTCAACGTTGTCACACTCATAGTCGAACAGTAGTTAGGGCACAAATTACTAGTTTGCTCACCGTTATGTATGGTTAATAATTCCCCTTTCTTTGACAACGCTATTGCAGATTCGCGAAAATAGACACTGAGTACATACAGCGTACATTTTAGTAAATACGAATTCGTCAGTGTTACTCTTTTTCGAGCATTAACTTACGTGATTGTGTGTTTAAAGGATTAAGGCAATAAGTCTGTCAACTTCATTTCGAAATACAGCGTGGCATTAGAAAGAGAGAATGAAATTGTACCTAGTTCCGTTAAACGACAGGAACAGTATTTAACAGGATGAACAAAAACAGTTGCCAGTCCAAATCAAACAACTAACTGAAGTGCCAAAGAAACTGGTATACGCATGCGTAATCAGTTACAGAAATATGTAAACAGGCAGAATAGGGCAATGCGGTCGGCAACGCCTACATCAGACAACAAATGTCTGGTGCAGTTGTCAGATCGCTTACTGCTGCTACAATGGCAGGTTATCAGGATGTGAGTGAGTTAGAAGATGGTGTTATAGCCGGAGCACGAGCGATGGGACACAGCATCTCTTACGTAGCGGTGAAGTACGACCATTTAACGAGTGAATATCAGAAATCCGGTAATACATTAGTCTCCGATATCACTGAGGCAGGAAAAACATCCTGCAAAAACGGGACAAACGACGACTGAAGAGAATCGTTCGACGTGACAGAAGTGCAACTATTCCGCAAAATGGTGCAGATTTCAATCTGGGCCATCAACAAGTGTCAGCTTGTGAACCATTCAACGAAACGTCATCGATATCGGCTTTCGGAGCCGAGCGCCTCAGGCCTCGCCTGGGTTCCTCAACACCGACATTAGACTGTTGATGACTAGAAACATGTTACCTTGTCGGACGAGTCTCGTTTCAAATTGTAACGAGCCAATGGATGTTTATGGGTGTAGAGGTAACTTAATAAACCTATGGACGCTAAATGTCAGCATCTACATCTACATGATTACTCTGCAATTCACATTTAAGTGCTTGGCAGTAGGTTCATCGAACCACAATCATATTATCTTTCTACCATTCCACTCACGAAAAGCGCGCGGGAAAAACGAACATCTAAACCTTTCTGTTCGAGCTCTGATTTCTCTTATTTTATTTTGATGATCGTTACTACCTATGTAGGTTGGGTTCAACAAAATATTTTCGCATTCGGAAGAGAAAGTTGGTGACTGAAATTTCGTAAATAGATCTCGCCGCGACGGAAAACGTCTTTGCTTTAATGACTTCCATCCCAACTCGCGTAGCATATCTGCCGCACTCTCTCCCCTATTACGTGGTAATACAAAACTAGCTTCCCTTTTCTGCACCCTTCCGATGTCCTCCGTCAATCCCACCTGGTAAGGATCCCACACCGCGCAGCAATATTCTAACAGAGGACGAAAGAGTGTAGTGTAAGCTGTCTCTTTAGTGGACTTGATGCATCTTCTAAGTGTCCTGCCAATGAAACGCAACCTTTGGTTCGCCTTCCCCACAATATTATCTATGTGGTCTTTCCAACTGAAGTTGTTCGTAATTTTAACACCCAGGTACTCAGTTGAATTGACAGCCTTGAGAATTGTACTATTTATCGAGTAATCGAATTCCAACGGATTTCTTTTGGAACTCATGTGGATCACCTCACACTTTTCGTTATTTAGCGTCAACTGCCACCTGCCACACCATACAGCAATCTTTTCTAAATCGCTTTGCTACTAATACTGGTCTTCGGATGACCTTACTAGACGGTAAATTACAGCATCATCTGCGAACAACCTAAGAGAACTCCTCAGATTGTTACCCAGGTCATTTATATAGATCAGGAACAGCAGAGGTCCCAGGACGCTTCCCTGGGGAACACCTGATATCACTTCACTTTTACTCGATGATTTGCCGTCTATTACTGCGAACTGCGACCTTCCTAACAGGAAATCACGAATCCAGTCGCATAACTGAGACGGTACCCAATAGGCCCGCAGCTTGATTAGAAGTCGCTTGCGAGGAACGGTGTCAAAAGCTTTCCGGAAATCTAGAAATACGGAATCAACTTGAGATCCCCTGTCGATAGCGGCCATTACTTCGTGCGAATAAAGAGCTAGCTGCGTTGCACAAGAACGATATTTTCTGAAACCATGCTGATTGCGTATCAATAGATCGTTCCCTTCGAGGTGATTCATAATGTTTGAATACAGTGTATGCTCCAAAACCCTACAGCAAAGCGACGTCAATGATATAGGTCTGTAGTTCGATGGATTACTCCTACTACCCTCCTTAAACACTGATGCGACCTGCGCAATTTTCCAATCTGTAGGTACAGATCTATCGGTGAGCGAGTGGTTCTATATGATTGCTAAGTATGGAGCTATTGTATCAGCGTAATCTGAAAGGAACCTAATCGGTATCCAATCTGGACCTGAAGACTTGCCCGTATCAAGCGATTTAAGTTGCTTCGCAACCCCTAAGGTGTCTACTTCTAAGAAACTCATGCTAGTAACTCTTCGTGTTTCAGATTCTGGAATATTCCATTCGTCTTCCCTGGTGTAGGAATTTCGGAAAACTGCGTTCAATTACTCCGCTTTAGCGGCACGGTCGTCGGTAACAGTACCATCGGCACTGCGCGGCGAAGGTATTGACTGCGTCTTGCCGCTTGTGTACTTTACATACGACCCTAATTTCTTCGGATTTTCTACCAAATTTTGAGACAATGTTTCGTTGTGGAAACTATTAAAGGCATCTCGCATTGAAGTCCGTGCCAAATTTCGCGCGTCTGTAAATTTTAGCCAATCTTCGAGATTTCGCGTTCTTCTGAACATCGCATGCTTTTTCCGTTGAGTCAGCAGGGGACAGTTCACCCTAGTGGAGGCTCTGTAATAGTGTGAGGCGTGTGATATGGGATACCTGTACGACTCTGACAGGTGACACGTATGTAAACGTCCTTTCTGATCGCCTGCATCCGATAATGTTCACTGTGCGTTCGAAGGACTTGTACAGTTCCAGCAAGACAGTGCGACACCCAACACGTCCAGAACTGCTACAGAGTGGCTGCAGCAACTCTCTTCTGAGTTTAAATACTTCCACTGGCCACCAAACTCCCCAGACATGAACATTATTGGGCATATCTGTGATGCTTAGCAACGTGCTGTTCAGAAGAGCTCTCCAACCTTTCGTACTCTTACGGATTTATGGACAGCCCTACAGGGTTCATGGTGTCAGTTCCCTCCAGTACCACTTCAGACATTAGTCGTGTCCATGCCACGTCGTGTTGTGGCACTTCTGCGTGCTCTCGGGGGCCTTACACGATATTAGGCAGGGTTACTGGTTTCTTCGGCTCTTCATTGTAATTTTTTTATTGCATTCAGAAATCGGAAATTAAATGTAACCACTTATCATTGCCACTATTGAAGAATAAGTTAACAACATAGAAAACTTACAGCTTCTATTATGTTCTCTACTTTTAAGCATGAAATAGGTAATACAATTTTGTATACTATATCGTTTACTAACTGCCCAGCTTAAAAAATGTACGTCTTTAAGAAAATCAACCAATAACCATTCAAAACAATTTCTAGAATATGGGGAAACTCAGACTGCGATATCATTCAACAACGCTTTCAACAGCACTTTTGATGCCCAAAAACTCATATCACATATGTTAAGTCTTGTAGCATTAATATAAGCAAATGCAGTTTCAGACCAGAATGAAAATTTAAAGCAATTATTTTTTGCTGCAATTTGGGTTTTTGACTACCTTGACCTGCTTATGAACTGCAGTACCTTTTACGCTGATATAATTATCGGACAGATGATTTTCAATACTCTGATTATTAATGACAATAAATCCCAAATTACTAACTACAGTTTGGTGGATACTCAGAAATTTTCAGCATCAGGAACAGGACCGAGACACAGGTTACGTGCCTTAGGCAAATCATGTTCTCGTTACACATGAACATTAAATACTATAAGTGTGTTGAGTCGAAACAATCTGTGCATTTCCCCGGAGTGTCGAACAGTTGATCATCTGCAGCGTGGATTTTCGTACGAATTAATTAACTTTCTTCTTTTCTCTCTCAAAAGCTTAGACCATTCCACACTATCCAAAGCGAACATACTCTGAAGTACTTCCATGCGCGGCATTTTTATAGCATTCTGAAAAGGAATTTGGCCCACTTTCCACTCCTGAATGTTCACAGTTCTGAAGCTAGGTACTGACTCGAAGTTCTCTTGACACGCTAACTGCACGTTCTTTTTCCGTTAGCACGCCAACAACTCCCATATAATACGACTTCACTCCACTATTTCCTTCTAACTATCGATTTCCTATGCGATAATCAGAGAAATTGCCAATTGATTCTTTTTATATTTGAATTATAAAAGAACTTTGTCTTTCAATTACATTCAGTGGAAGAAATATATTCATTTCAGAAAAGTCAATAATATAACACATCTTTAATTACTTAGATGGCACAAAAATGTTATTGTTACAACAGGAGAGTCATAAAGTAGTTGTTTTACATAAGGATATGAAATGAGGAGGTTCTCCGCAGAATCGGCGAAGAGAGAAACATCTGGAAACGTGACCTATAGGACGTCTGCTAAAATATCAGAGAATAGTATTCATAGAATTAGAGGGAGGTGTAGAGGGTAACATCTATAGGGGAAGATAGGGACTGTAATGCATCCAATAAATAAATGAGGACGTAGGGTGCAAGTGCTACCTTTAGATGATGAAGTTGAGACAAAAATGGAATTAGTGGCGTGTCTTACCGAAACAATCAGAAGAATGAACGGCTCACAAAAGTCAGACAAATTAAGCGAACGAGAAGACGAAATGTATAAATCATTGGTGGAGTATCTGGTGAACAGTACGGTGGTAGGACTATTCCTTCGACGGCTGTCAAATTTTGTTGCGTAAGGGTACTCCATCATCTAAACTGGAATTGACCACGGTATAGTCTGAACGACAGTCTCAGAAAGCCGCCTATCAAGATTTTATGGGTGTTACAGACAGGCACATTCTGTAACGAATAGTAAGAAATTTATTTTCTCACTATCCATTACAAAGTGCAATACCTTTATTGTAAGAAATGTATTATACTATACGACTAGAACAGCATACATTGTAGTTATATGTTTGCAGTTGGCTGATTTGCGGTACTAGCTACGTAATAATCATATGAGAATGTACCCAAATTTGTGATCTTCTGATGTTCCTTTACAGTAAACTCTGGCGACGCCGAAGAAGGACAACTGTTTTATTTTCATTTCTGTGTATCGACTCCTCTATGTTCGGTAGTGATGCTAAACGTTTGACACACAACCAGAATGACCTCTTGCATTCTATGAGAACTAACGTTTTCAATTTTGTAATTACATTTTAACTTCCTTAACTTGTTTTCTTTTCATAATTCGTCCTTAATCTCTGCGTGTGGTGTGTTCTAAATTCTTACTTCTTAAGAAGTTAACAATCGAAAACCTCTCTATATGTGTAATCCATTGAAGAAGCATTTGCAGTTCCTGCAGCTTTCAGGGGGATAGTCAGACTATGTTAGTAATAAAAAAATATCTTCGTATTTCATGACTTACATAGTGCAACAAATGTTAACTGGTAATTGTCAGGAAGATATGTCGTATTACTGCAATGGTACGCTAATTTTAGTTTCTGTGCTATCTAAAGCGTACGACACTAATTTCACGTATCGAGTCAGTAATTATCCCATGAATTTCATTAACAATGGCCCTTTACTGAGCTTTCATCAAGTTTCACGTACTCGATGTTCCCCAGGAATTGCAGCGTCCGGCAGTAAATGGGCTGTTTTCAACATTCGACATTGATTGCCTTTTCTGTAGCTCTCTCACGGGGATTATTTGATATCTGTTCTCAAATTTCATAATACAGGTGCATATTGGACTTCACGCTCTGATTTAAAGAGTTAATCCCTTTGCATATTGCGCATTGCGCCTCTCTATTTGCTCTGCTTTGCGAACGAATCAATCAGTGAGTAATATAAGCGAACTGAGTTATTAGGATTCTGTGTGTGACAGTATTCATGTCCACTTTACAAATTAAACCTCACTGAAACTGAGACAACAGGGTGTTCTTTGTTCTTTCATGTCCTGCGGGTATTTTAGTAGGACCATACTAGCTTATAATGTATCACTTCTTATTAATAATTAATTAATAGTTTATTAATAATAACGTGGCATTTCCATCAATCCAGCGTCGTCTTGGAAATGAATACTCATAAAAAAGAGAAACGGCGTAAGATTCACTGTCTGTTCGTTTGCAAGCATGCCATGGCTGTGTTATTGTACTGCCGAATTCCATCACATAGCGCTATGGACATATCTTCCTTGATGTATAGGTATTTCGAACTCGAAATCACCTGTCGAATAGAGACTGAATCCCATGAAAAAGGTTTTTCTAAATTACAATGTAAATGTGGTAAGTACCCATTCTCACAAATTTTATTAGGGGTGGGTTGCAGGCAGAAAATCAATTTTGTTCGACATTTTACAAAAGAGGTCCTGTGATATTCTTCAGTCTCCTGTGTGACGTTTAGAAATAGGTCTATTTTATTTTTAATTTTGTTGTACTACTAGCGTATCTCCGAAACCATCTGGATTTGGACATGCGTCACTATAAGTGTGTGGTTGAATGGAATCCATGTGACAATGCCCAGATAAGGAAACTGGAATTTGATGGACACGTACAAAAGAGCATGTGCACACGCCTCAGAAAATTATAACATAGTCTTCGCACCACCACACTGTCATATGTCAAGCCAATGAGGGATCCACTGACTGATAAAAAAACAGATCAGCTTCAGTAGTATCATGGACTTAGGAACAACGGAAATGATTTAGAAAGTACGAAGAAAGCAGTCTTGTCCTCTCAATTCCACTAACTCTCAATTGACAGAAAGCCTACACATTCACTTTGCCAACCTGGACTTGGATCATGGTGTAAATTCCAGAAGGCTGAAGATTCTGGAGTGTACTTTTAACACAGGAATTCTATTCCTGAAGCTGTCATGGAAGCCATCAAGCGATTTTGTAGCAAGCTAACTCATCCAGACATCTTCCGAAAGCGTCTGCATGGGCAGACTCAGAATCCCAACGCGTCTTTCAATAATTTTATCTGGACAAGAGTGCCGAAAAATGTGTTTGTAGGGTTAAATACATTGAAATGGGAGTTACCGAGGCTGTATTAGCATGGAAATATCGGGACGATAGGAGTACTAGTCCGTCTTAACATCACCTCTTGCTGTCGTAGTGTAAAGAGATTGAAATTATTAGACGAGACACCGCGAGGCACGACGTGCAGATGAGTTTAAATTTTAAACGCGATTTTCTCAAAACAAACCTGTTTGTACTTTTTATACCTATACACCAAAAACTATGTGATAGCTACATGACACTTTGTGACCCTTTTCATCAAAACCTACTGTACCCACTGTGCACAGTCATGGAAGTGATTTGAATAGCTATGAGTCTAGGAGCTTATACGTACAAATATTCACAATGAAAATGGGATAATACTCTAAAAATTTATCTCTGGTTCTTTTTTATCTTGTCTCTTGATTCTGCTTCAGTAGAGACAAATGGCGTAGACAAGTTAGCAGTAAAAAATTTAGACTGTTGTATTCAGAGATACGAGTATATTAATTAGCTTATTTAACACTGACTGCATAGGTCTTGCAAACTCCCCTTAACATTAACCAAGAATACTGATACATTAGGTTACCACAACACGATTTCAAGTAGTCCCTCTTCCTTCGATGGTGCAAATGGCTCTAAGCACTATGGGTCTTACCATTTGTCATCAGTCGCCTAGACTTAGAACTACTTAAACCTAACTGACCTGAGGACATCACACACATCCATGCCCGAGGCAGGATTCGAACCTGCGACCGTAGCAGCCACGTGGTTCCGGAGTAAAGCGCATAGAACCGCTAAGTTTCCCGTTGTCTTTGTGAATTACTCCCAGGGAAATGTTAAATGATTCGTTCAACAAGGAGAGGAAATCAAGGCTGCCTTCATAAAACTTGCCAGAAGATTGATAGAAAAAAATGTGTGTGTATGTGTGTGTGTGTGTGTGTGTGTGTGTGTGTGTGTGTGTGTGTGTGAGTGAGTGAGTGAGTGAGAGAGAGAGAGAGAGAGAGAGTGAGAGAAAGAGAGAGGAAGACAGAGAGAGATGTCAACCGAGAATACACTTCAGTGACGAGACTACCAAGTCATCGCCACTAAACATATCATGCCACAACTTTGACGTTCACTCATGCAGTGACTTTTGAATAAATGTCTGCAAGGCTCGTTTGGTATGAGGAAAAAGCTGTCGATTATAGTTCTGATGAATATAAAAGTTTCTACTTCAGTGTTAGAATAAATTGTTAGTTTGCCTGTTAAGAGTCCCGGAAATATTCAAACAACTGTAGAAACGTGAGCACTCCAAAAGCTATTTTTTATGAACATTAAAAAAATTAATATGAGTGAACATTATAATAAGGTCATGTGTAAAGACAGCCGAAAACACAGCAGTACCCTTTGCAGTATCATCCGGTCTTCCTGATGAACCTACCAGACACACTGATGGCGTACAGCGTGTGGCTACACAGGGTAATTTTCCTAAACGTGAACAATCTGTCTGAAACTATCACCGAGAAAATGAGAATAAAATGTGGGCATCTAACGTATGACCGGAAGCACATTCCAAGGGTGGTACACCCATTTGACAGTTTATGTTTCAGTGGATTAAAGCAGACAGAAGTACACACAAGGCAAGTGTGACTGTGCTATCTATACCAGAGCTTTATGTCCACAGTGAAGATGAGCTGTAGCACCATCATGTGATCGTATCACCCATCGTATATCTTTCAGCAGTGGAGACAGGATGTCCCACAGGAATGCAGATATTATTGCCTATGAGGCGTTGTGGGAAGATAAGTATCTCAACGAGGCTGTCGCTAATAATCCCCAGCCAAACATCGTGGCTGAAACGGTACTGAGGGTTGGCTGCTACCATGACATGGGAATTCTCCATTGCTTACGGGTGGGTATTGTAATTCATTGTGTCATTTTTCAGACTTTTTTGTCAGTAGTGCCCAGTCACTTACAATGACAGTTCCCATGACTAAAAACACCACCCATTGGAGGTGCGTGCTATTGCTCTACATTGCATGAAGTAACTATGTTTCTTCCAATTAACTGTTTCAAAAAACAGGTTGCAGTACACAGTTCACACATCCATCCGAATTTGTGGCTTGGTGGCAAAACTTCGGCCTAGCAATTTACGTAGCAGTAAATGTGCAACACACACAAGCTTTCGCATCATGCGAAGTCTCCTGGAGTAACTGCTGAGGACTTCCAGAACACCAAAGTCGAGTATTTTGCGAGTCCACAAACCTTGACAAACGCAGCCATGTTGTCCCTGCAAGTACGAAGCTACAATAACCGGAAAGTGATTACTTCATTTGAGGATCAACCTTCTTCCCATGGACAGACATCAAAAGCCGATTGCAGTACAAAAATCAAGTAATAGATCTGAATTGGTCAATAGATGAAGTACTGTTAATTAGTAAAGTTTCAGTTAGTACGCTGCTTGTGAGGAGATTCTGTAGACACACCAAAAAAATTACTTAACTGGACGCGATCGATCTCTAGAGCATTATTCAGTTGCGTCTACAGAAACCGATACGCCAGTTGTGTCCAAGGATGTGTTTATGCGGCGTTCGGAGCCTGCCTTCCTGCGCAGTATCGTACACAGCAATTGCATCGTATGTTGTCACTGTGTACTAATCGTAGATATGACCTAAAATAATTTTCAGTCGTTCTTTTATTTTTCGTGGGTCATCACTCTTGCGGATTCCTACCACGTGCCAGACTCTTCATCTCAGAGTAGGACTTGCAACCTACGTCCTCAATTCTTTGCTGGATGTATTCCAATCTCTATCCTCCTCTACAGTTTTTGCCCTCTACACCCCCCTCTAGTACCATGTCTTAACACGTCTCCTATTATCCTGTCCCTTCTTCTTGTCAGTGTTTCCAAACATTCCCTTCCTCTCCGATTCTGCACAGAGCTTCCTCATTCCTTACCTTATCAGTCCACCTAATTTTAAACATTCGTTTGTGGCACCACATTTAAAATGCTTCAATTCTCTTCTGTTCTGGTTTTCCCATAGCCCATGTTCCACTACCATACAATGCTGCACTCTAGACGTACATTCCCATAAATTTCTTTCTCAAATTAAGACATATGTTTGATACTAGTAGATAACCCTTGGCCTGTAATGCCCTTTTTACCGTTGCTAGTCTGCTTTTGATATCTTTCTTGCTCCTCCCGCCATTGGTTATTTTACTGGTTAGGTAGCAGACTTCTCTAACTTCATCTACTTCGTGACCATCAATCCTGATATTACGTTTCTGGCTGTTCGCATTTCTGTAAGTTAATTTCGTCTTTCTTCGATTTACTCACAATCCATGTTCTGTACTCATTAGACTTTTGATTGTATTCAGCAGATCATGCAATTTTTCTTCACTTTCATTGAGGGTAGCAATGTCATCAGCGAATCGTATCACTGACATCCATTCATCTTGAATTTCAATTTCAGTCCTGAATTTTATTTTGTTTCCATCTTTGATTCTTCGATGTACAGATTTGAACAATAGAGGCGAAGGACTACATCCCTCGCTCACATCCTTTTTAATCCGACCTCTTCATTCTTGGTCCTCAACTGTTATTATTCCCTAATAGTTCTTGTACATATTCTATATAACCCGCCTCTCCCTATATCTTACTCCTATTTTTTCAGAATTTCGAACATCTTGCACCATTTTAGATTGTCGAATACTTTGTCCAGGTTTACAAATTCTTTAGTCTTTCTTCCATATACTGAAATATCATATTTGCCTCTCTGGTGCCCTTACCTTCCCTAAGGCCTAACTGATCGTCATTGAATACAGCCTCAATTTTCTTTTCCGTTCACCTGTTTATTAGTCTTGTCAGCAAATGGGATGCATGAGCTGTTTAGTTGATTGTCCGGTAATTATCGCACTTGTCAGCTCTTGTAGTCTTCTGAATTGTTTATATGATATTTCACCAAAAGTCATATGGTGTGTCATCAAACGCATACTTTCTACACACCAATATTCGTTTTGTTGCCACTTCAACAATCATTTAAGAAATCCTCGTGGAATGTTATCGTACCCTTCTCCCTTATTTGATCTCAAGTCCTCCGAAGCTCTTTTAAATTCTGATTTTAATACGGGATCCAATCCCTCTTCTAAATCGACTCCTGTTTCTTCTTCTATCGCGTCAGACAAATCTTCCGCCCTATAGAGATCTTCAATGTACTCTTTCCACCTAACCGCTCTCTCCTCTGCATTTAACAGTGGAACACCCGTTGCACTCTTAATGTTACCACCTTTGTTTTTAATCTCACCGAAGGTCGTTTTAACGTTCCTATATGCTGTGCCAGTCCTTCTGACAATCATTTCTTTTTCAATTTCTACACATTTTTCCGCGTCTACTTCGTCTTAGCTTCCTTGCACTTCCTATTTATTTCATTCCTAAGCTACTCCTATTTTTGTAGTCCTCAATGTCCCTGAACGTTTTTGTACTTTCTTCTTTCATCGATCAACTGAAGTATTTCTTCTGTTATCTACGGTTTCTTTGCAGTTATCTCCTTTCTACTTATTATTTTCTTTCGAAATTCTGTGACTGCCCTTTTTAGAGATGTAGATTCCTCTACAACTGTACTGCCCATTGAACTATTCCTTATTGCTGCATTTACAGCCGTAGAGAACTTCAAGCGTATCTCGTCATTCCGTATTACTTCTTAATTCCACTTCTTTGCGTATTGATTCTTGCTGACTAATCACAACCTTTAGCTTGCTTTAGATCCCTCCTTTATTGTGATCTGAGTCTATATCTGCTCCTGGATGCATCCTATAATCAACTATCAAATTTCGCAATCTCTGTCTAACCGTGATGTAATCTAACTGAAATCTTTTACACATGTACCTCCTCTTCTTGTGATTCTTGAACGGAGTATTCGCTGTTACTAGATGAAATGTACTACTGAACTCAATTAGTCTTTCTCCTCCCTCATTCCTTGTCCCAATCCCATATACACCTGTAACGTTTTTTTCTGCTCCTGCTCCTACAACTGCATTCCAGTCCCCATGACTATTAGATTTTCATCCCCTTTACATGCTATTACGGTGTATTGATAATTTTTACTTGTGGACCGTCTGACAGCAACTGAATAAAACACAATTTTAGTGCCACACGCGTATCGCATTTATTTTCTGCAAGGCATCATCAGTGGCCTGGAATATGTACATAAGTTAGCTATTTAATTTACATTTTTGTCACTGTGCCTATAGGTTATAAACAGTTCTGGTGGTTGGTATTTCCTATTAAGTAGTAATGTTTTGAATTGTACTTACAGGTTGCGTGGCCAATTTCTTACATATTGCGCTCCTGTTGCATTTTATGTGTTGTTCTTCTTCTTATGAACGCCAATTTGCGGTTTTTTTCACATTCGACAGCACTGTGAACTGAACGCTTGTTTTAATGCATGTTTTGGTTTCTGTTGCCGACTGTCAAATGTTTTTCCCAAAGATCGAATGTTATTGCCAACCCTATGAGTGTAACTATTGAAGTATCTGTGGTCTGTTCGTGTATGCATATGTGTGTGTGTGTGTGTGTGTGTGTGTGTGTACCAGGTACCACACACAGCATCACTGATTTCATTCGATGTAGAAAATATGTATACCTCCATCCCTATCACACAAACAATAGAAATCGTAGAACAAAATCTCTCATCCCACAGCAACCTCACCACAGACGCAATAAAGGAAATAACAGATATGCTCAGACTGACAACTGAACAAAACTACTTTCAGTTTGAGAAAGAATATTATCTACAAACTGATGGACTGCCTATGGGATCCCCAGTATCAGGAACACTAGCAAACACTTTCATCAGTCACCTAGAAAATCAGATATTTGAAAAGATAACCACAAATGAAAGTTTCAAAATCATATATTGGTACAGATAAGTGGATGACATAATTTGTCTGGTAGATGCACCAAGTGAAAAAATAGATGAACTCCATTCAGAAATAAACAAAGCTCATCAGAACATAAAATTCACGCTTGAAAAAGAAAAAGAATGTCAAATAAATTTTCTTGGCATTACAATTAAAAAAGAAAATGGCAAACATACATTTAACATCTTTAGAAAACCAACAGCCACAGACACAATAATACATTCCACATCCAACCACCCCCACAGCCAAAAACTTGCAGCACTAAGACACATGTTACATAGATTAAACAGAATCCCACTCAGCAAGAGAAACTATGAGCAAGAAATGAGTACAATCATACAAATAGCTAGGAACAACGGGTATGACACACATGTGGTACACAGGCTCAATCAAAAAATAAAAACACAAATACAAAACAAACACAACATTCCCAGAATACAAATGAACTCACAAGCTGAAAACTTACAAACACACTCAACAAACACACACAATGACAACAAAACACAGAAAAGAACCAGATGGTACACCATGACCTACACACATAAAGCAACACACAGAGTTGCAAACATCCTAAAGAGACAGGGTTTCAAAATAGCATATAAGCCTGGCAAACCCTTCAACCACACCTAAGCTAGCCAGCTACCACGAGGGACAAATTCCAACAATCAGGAATATATAAACTTGAATGTCAAAGTTGTGATGCAGTATACATAGGCATGACATGCAGGAATTTTGAAACAAGATACAAAGAACATATCAGATGTTGGAAGTATGAAACAAACCATTCCACATTTGCAGAGCATTTAAAACACTATAACCATCATTCGACAAACATGGAACAAGAAATGAAAATAATGAGAATAAGCAACCATGACAAACATCTAATACAAATGCAAGAAAACTTCCACATCCAGAAAGCCATAGCAGAAAACAAACATGTGATAAATGAACAAACTCACATCAGCACAGGCTCCCTACTACACTTAGTAAAGGAAATGATAACATAAAACCAAAACACTCTTCCCCACACTATCTGGACACACACACACACACACACACACACACACACACACACACACAGCCAAAAAGAAAAAAAAAATTGTACCACACCATTATACAGACGCAAACACACACACACACACACACACACACACACACACACACACAGCACAAAAAATATATATCACAACAAAACACACAGACACAGTACAAAAAAAAATTATAACACACCAAAACACACACACACACACACACACACACACATATGCATACACGAACAGACCACAGATACTTCAACAGTTACACTCATAGGGTTGGCAATAACATTCGACAGTCGGCAACAGAAACCAAAACATGCATTAAAACAAGCGTTCAATTCACAGTGCTGTCGAATGTGAAAAAAACCGCAAATTGGCGTTCATAAGAAGAAGAACAACACATAAAATGCAACAGGAGCGTAATATGTAAGAAATTGGCCACGCAACCTGTAAGTACAATTCAAAACATTACTACTTATAGGAATACCAACCACCAGAACAGTTTATAACCTATAGGCACAGTGAAAAAAATGTAAATTAAATAGCTAACTTATGTACATATTCCAGGCCACTGATGATGCCTTGCAGAAAATAAATGCGAAACGCGTGTGGCACTAAAATTGTGTTTTATTCAGTTGCTGTCAGACGGTCCACAAATAAAAATTATCAATATACCGTAATATTACATGCAACTGAGGAAGACAGGACTACAAAAAGTTGAAGATGCCCTTTACATACTGTTTTACCCTTTCAATATCCTTATGTACTTTCTGTACCTCTTCACCTTCACCTTGCGACGTCGGCATGTACACATGAACTATCGTTGGCGGTATTGATTTGCTGTCGATTCTGATGAGAACAACGTTGTCGCTGAACTGTTCACTGTAACACACTCTCTGCCCTACCTTCCTATTCATAACGAATCCTACTCCCGTTATACAATTTTCTGCTGCTGTTAATATTACGCTATACTCATCTGACCAGAAATCCTTTTCGTCTTTCCATTTCACTTCACTGACAACTACTATATTTCCCTTTACAGATTTTCTACCTTCTGTACTACGTTCAAGCTTCTGAAATTCCACACCGAGTTTCGTAGAACGTAATCCTTTCGTTTACTATTCAATCTTTTCCTTGTAGTCAGCTCCCCATTAGCAGTCCTCTCCCGAAGATCCGCATGGGGGGACTCTTCCTGAATCGTTTGCCAATGGAGAGCTCATGATAACACTTTTCCAGTTACTGGCAACATGTTCTGTGGATACACGTTGTGTGTCTTTAATGAAGTGGTTTCATTGCTTTGTGCATCCTCATCACGTTGATCATTGGTGATTCTTCCACCTTTAGGGGCAGTTTCCGACCACAAGGACAACAGAGTGATCTGAAGGTCTGTCCGCTCCCTTGCCCTCTTTGACAAGGCCATTGGCAGAATGAAGGTGACTTCTTATGCCGGAAGTTTCCGACCGCCAATGCTAATTATTAATCAAAACTTTAGCGGTGACGGGCTTCCAACTTTGGTTCGGGGACGATTAGAATATTAAACAAAGACGCTCTCCCAGTTTTTATAAACTGATGAACCCATGATTATTTAAATAATCGACTTCTCATGTATGAATCAGCTTCAAACGTCTGGTTACTTCAAAAAAATTGAGTTAATTTGTAAAATATTTGGCTTTAAGCATGTAAATGAGGAAAAGTTCTGGAAATGACTGAAATTGTAGGTAATGTTTGTTGGAAATCGTTAAGTACTCTCATTACGAAACAATAGATAAATTTAGTGTAAAAGTTTGGGGCTCCATTTAAAGCAGTAGGTTGTTTTTCATGCATCCCAAATATCATGGTCTGATGTCTCCTGAGCTGTGTGTCCTGCAATGATAATTTTGTAGGTACATTCAGTGGTATACGTAGAAACGGTCTGTGGAGTGTGTTGCGAATAGAGTTAGTAGTAATTAAACAATAAATGGAAACACAGTGACGATTTGGAATTTTTAGCGCATGCCCTTTTAATCAAAAGCTAGTTTTGACGCATCTAAATGTTTATGACGCCATATATCTTTAACGATGTGCCATACAGTAAAATAATTTAACACAAGCATTCAGAAGTGTATGTTGGTACTGTATGAAAAATATGTTACGATTAGAATTGGTAATAAAGAAGTAATAAATTACAACGTCATGCCTTATGCTGAAGATTGGCTGGATGAACGGCAACAATGTAATAAGTGATAACCTCCCTGATTTTACCTTGCTGTGTGAGTGTCAGCGAGAAAAAGTCGTAATTGTCCGGAAGAATGTGTAAGGATCGTTGGAAGTGCTCTCCTTTTCAAATACTAGATGAATAAATTACGAGTATTTGCGCATCCGTTACCTTACTTCGAGAAAGACGCGTAGTCCCTAACTGTAAGTCTTGTCCCAGAGATTGAACAGACATATCTGTTCTGCGCTCGTAGGTAGCGCACAGCGCCTTGTACACGTCCACCGCGGCGCTCGGGAGTCACAGCACCATGTTATGACACCAGAAGATGGGCTTATAAGAGCCCGAAACCGGTCGTGAGATAATAAATGAACTTTACATCTGTAGCGGTATTTTCAACCTCTGGTATAATTCTCAGTTGTGGATGCTCCTCCAACAGGATTGTTTGTGTAATACTTGTCTTGCTGTGACGTTTAACATCGGATTAGACCTATCAGTGAGTAAAGTAAGACAGCAGTTTAAATTTTTAAATTCCATCAATAATGTACCAAAATATCGAAAATTGGCCTTCAAAGCAGACTAGCAACTTGCAAATGATGTCGGTTTTCGGAATAGCATTTTAGTAATATACTCGTACATATACTAGCGTCAAACACTGCTTTTATCCTACATAATACACTAACATCGCTTTTATTCTGTAATTCCTGCAGCTTCTCCGTTTTATTTGGTGTTCTCTAGGACAAAACTAGTGATAATAATGTTTGTCACCACAGCCTGAACTTCATCAACATAATCAAATTTTACTACAACATATGCATTCACGATCTGTTATACAAAAAAGTGATTGAAGCTCAATGATCTAAAATACATATGTATTTCTGTTTGCTCGTACTGTATGTTGTTCATCCCAAAACGGATTTATTACACCGGCATATGCCGTTATCTCGATTTTTTTGAGAATCAGACATTTATTTTTAGGTTAAGAATGAGAATCAGGAAGACGTGTTTAGGGAACACTCCCACATTTAGAATTACATATAAGTAACTTTTTATACAGCTACAAATTTTTTTGTTACAGCGAAATACGTTACATCTTGTTAATGACGTGACGAGACACGTTCTTCTAGCAACGATTATCTTTAACGGCTATTGTCCGATCTAGCAACTCAGTTAAAGTGGAAGTTACGGTATAAGCGGGAAAGCAGTAAAATTCTTGCAGGGAAATATGCTGGCTGCACACAGCGGGATTGTGTTGCCAGTCCGCTCTCATTTTGTGATGTTACTGCAGAGACAACAAGCTAAAGAAAAAGATGAGCACGTCCCACGCTTATATTGTCATGTTGGACGCCATTTAAAGTAATTGCTTCTCGTCTGAAAGAGAAGAGGAACTGTTAAGAGCTTTTGATGTTGACGGGGACAAAGGTATCCACGTTAACAGCTGCCTTCTTTCCTTCTACGATGAAACAAAAATGTCTTGCGACTTCATGGAAACAGGTATAATAACGACCGAACTCCTTGACGATAACCCACCTTAGAGCAATTTTCAGAGAACAGCAATTTGAAACACTTTCTTCAATATTTGCATTAATTTTTAGTAAGTGGTTCATACGTTTCAGATCCTAAAGGTACTCTTTATTGGCGACTGGAGTAGAATTTTTACAGTACCGTCGTCATTGTAGAGACAGTTGGTGTCACACTCCACTTCCTCCTACCCAGGGCTATTTTTTTACTCAATGCAAATCTGGTAAGTACAAAACCTTAAGTAAAACTTGGTGTAGTGGTACATATACTGTTATTTCCTAGTCTTTCCTTCTACTGCCAAGATGATGGCTGCTGTGTACATTAGCAAAGAACCAAATCCCCCTCAACACTTCTTACGCTGGATATCGCTACAATAGACATTCCTTGGGCTATTTTTTTGAATACATCTTCACTTCATACCAGTTCTGCATCTGAAGGGTTGTTCTAGCTCTCAGTTCTGGTAGTGGAAGAAATAATTCACAATTATTTGACTGGCAAGGGCAGGAGAGATTTTGTATAAAAGTCTTGAATTAAATTCCAAGCCTCTTCCTTGTGATTCATGAAGTGGGGTCACAAGACACTACTGATAGTGATCCGTCCATCAGATAGGACCGTTGAGTCCGTTGCCCCCTCTGCTTCCGTTAGAGAGGAGTAAACTGTATTCCGGCACCACTCGCTCACTTCGCTCATCATCACACAAGCATGAAACCTTATTACACACATACACACTCACTTACACTGTTCTATACTAAACAGATATATCGAAGACATAACGCCGCGTGGAAAGGGACCCCTGTATGCCGAGAAATAGTATTTAGTCAACCGATCAACTCACTATGGTCTGACAACGGGCGATGCTATACGCCACCTATTTTTATTCCACATATTATCGGCACACATACTTTTCTCGCACTTCTGCCGACCTAAATACTTTTTCTCCTCTTAACGAGCTCATTGCCCAGCCATTGAAGGTCAGGTGTTGTCGGCTGGCGTACGTTCGAAACTAGCACACAGGTCAGACATGATTATATCCGCTATGTGCGTACCTCGAAGCGGGGTATTTGAAAGCGATACGAACCTCAAACTGATTTTACATTCAAATGGTACATTGCCGACTGTGAGTTCCTTCCTTATCGAATCTTCATCCATTAAGTTCCCTTTAGAAACCGTAGAAGCCTCTGATAGGAATTTTGGACCACTTTGTGTAATTTTGTGCTCTTAAGCAATGTTCATTACCTTTTACTTTTCTAATTTGAGTCATGAGTCTTCTGATTGGCTTTTTGTGGACCACAGCGAATTCTTGTCTTCATTTCAGAACAGTGGTTGCACACACTACGTCATCATTTATTTTTAGACCTATTCTGGTCTCTCTTCTCCTACGGTTTTTATCCTGTAGCGCTTTCTCTCGCACTGTGGAAGTTATTGCATGATGTCCTAACACTCGTCATCTCGTCGTGCTTCATCTTCTTGTACCAATTTTCCTTATGTTCTTTTGTTCACCCACTCTACGATGAACCACCTCATTCATTATAAATCTACGTAATTTTGAACATCCTTCAATCTCAATTCTTCTCAAATTTTTCCATTCTCTTCTTTTTCAGTTTTCCCACAGTCTGTGATTCACTACCACACAATGCTGAGAAAGCGTACAGAGTGAGGTGGAGCCTCGTTGGCATACTGCATTAAAAAAAGTCCAAGCTTGTTCTCCGTCAATAACGACTCCACTGTCGACGGGATGTTAAACCCTAGTCATCCCTTCTTGTTGTTTGTTCCAAACGGACGCTCTTCTACAGTTCTTTTTGCGAGGGATACCCTGTTTGAATGAGCTAGTCCGCTTTCATGACGCGCTTGATTGATCCGTTACGGTAATTTTGTTTCAAAGGTAAAATTCTTTCACTTCATCAACTTCGTAATCACCAATTCTGATGTTAAGTTTGTCGCTCATCACATTTTTTTCTTCTGCTCATTACTTTCGTCTGATTTGGTTTATTCTCAACGCGTATTCTGTATTCAATTGAATGCTCATTTCGTTCAACAGTTCTTGTAATTGTTCTTCAATTTCGTTTAAATTAGCAGTATCTTCAAAGAATATTCTCACAGACATCCTTCCATCATGAATTCAAATATGACTCTTTTATCTTTCATCTATTTGCTGTATTGCTTCTTCATTGTATAGACCGAACTTCGTTCTTCGGAGATGGCAATGCTCCACCTGGATTTGTTTTGAGAAAGCGGATCTCTGCGCAGGTATGAAACGTAAGTGTCTACACTGATGTAGCCGTCTATTGGAACGTTTTCCCAGTGAGAGGATTTACCAACGTGAATAATTACTTTGGCTTCGAGCATGAAGTAAATTTCTTAAGGAACCTGGTACACAAACATTATCTCAGTGTCACTTTGCTGTGAGTAATGAGTCCGGCTAGATGGAAATTGGCGTGATAAGTAACGTGATTTCCACGGAGGAAACGCTTAGGGAAAGTTCCCTGTGCGTTTGTGAATAGAAACGGACACTATCAGATGCGGTCGGGTAGTATACGGAGGTGCCACTGAGAGCGGTTAGCGCTTGGCAGCACAGGCTCACCCAAACGCGCCGGCGAAAACCCAAGGAACCGTGTGTTGGAGACCTATAAAAACAGTGAGACGGATTCTGCGCTCAGGTGCACTCTATAAATGTGAAAACATATCACAGAAGGACTCTCGTTACCTTTATTGCACATCCATTACGTAAAAGTAAGACCAGTGCGCAATCATTACGTAAATATCTAGTTATAGGTCTAGCTTAGGAAAATGCTACAGACAAAATAACTGATCCGTGATACTTTACATTGCCCTTTCGCAATAAATTACGTCCATAATTCCTTGTAGTTTAATTTACTACCTACGAAAATACAAACTGTTAATTTAATACTGTTTAGGAAGTAAATGAATATTTATACACTGTAAACAACAGAAAAGGTCCTGTTTCGGTTAAAATGCAGTTGAACTATACACTGTAAGTAGGCTGTTTAGGTTCTTATATTGGTAACGCCACGTAGCGCTCTGAAAATCACTGGCTGTGCTGTGTGCAGTCTGTGGGTAGTTTGCATTGTTGTCTGCCATTGTAGTGTTGGGCAGCGGCAGCTGGATGTGAACAGCGCGTAGCGTTGCGCAGTTTGAGGTGAGCCGCCAGCAGTGGTGATGTGGGGAGAGAGATGGCGGAGTTTTTGAAATTTGTCATGAACTGCTATATTTATATATGATGATATCAAGGCAAATACATTGTTTGTTCTCTATTAATATCATTCATTTGCTAACTATCCCTATCAGTAGTTAGTGCCTTCCATAGTTTGAATCTTTTATTTAGCTGGCAGTAGTGGCGCTCGCTGTATTGCAGTAGCTTGAGCAGCGAAGATTTTTGTGAGGTAAGTGATTTGTGAAAGGTATAGTTTAATGTTAGTCAGGGCCATTCTTTTGTAGGGAATTTTGAAAGTCAGATTGCGTTGCGCTAACAAAATATTGTGTGTCAGTTTAAGCACAGTCATGTATAATTGTTCAAAGGGGACGTTTCAACACGAAAGTAAATAGGAAAAATATGTACTCGCATTTCTTTCTTAACTTTGTGCAAGTGATAGGCTCCGTGTGACCCAACATTCTCTTCACAATTGTGATAATAAAATAAGGCAGAATACAGGGAACGTCATGCCGTTATAGCAATTACACTATAAGGATAATGTGGTGAACCAGATGGACGTAAAAGTATAAAACGAATGATATATGTAGGTGATAACTGTGTTCACTTGGTGAAGTAAAATAAATCTCATGTGATCTGTATAATAGTGCGACAGGTAACGAAGGTCAAGTTTGTATAAAATACTGCTTACAAAATTACGTCGGGAAGAAATGTATGCACAAAGAACACTCTCCCAGCAGAAAATACAATACTGTTGGGATAAACTGTGCGGAAACTGTCCTATCAGATACATTGAACGAACAAGCAGAAGCTTTTGTATTAGACCTACAAAACTTCTTAGTCTATTAACTATAAGTCTGCCTTAAGTAACCATCTGCGTTATTTTTCAAAATAATTTAAAAATTCTTCATCCGGAAAGAAAGCGACGTTGATTGAGCTGTTGATAGAGAAAACATCTGCCAGTGTATATCTTCCGTGGACAACTATATGACGGACTTACATGTCATCTAGGCAATCATACTATAACGAACATACGCTTTTGGTTAATTAGGATTTTTAAATTACATGTGCACATAAAGCTTCCCGTTATTTGAGAAAGGCATATAATCCGGAGAGTAATCAAAATCCGGATAAGTGCTGGTGCAGTTACTACAAAATCATTAATCGAAAAAACGATCGAAAGAAATTTTGGTAGAACAGGCAAAAATAAGAAATACTTAGTGAAACTGGGAATAAACAGACACTCTTATAATTTTAGATTGCAAATTGCTCAAGAACAGTCGCCAGCTCACTGAGTGAGCAAAAATCATTGTAAGATAATTAATCGTTTATAGACTCGTAGAACTCATAAAAAAGGTGATCTACTCAGAACCAGACACAAGTTGTATCTCTAAGACATCTAGAGTGCATTTCAACAGCAGCGGAAAAGAGGAGTACAAGCTTCTAAGGTCGTGTTGTGAAGCTGCAAAACCGGAGACTCACGTCAAGCATCTTCGACACTGTCCCTAGAAGGGACAGGACTAGTCAGAAAAGCCCTAGAGCAACTAAAGTATGACCATAATGCCAAGATCAGTAGAGAACGGTGCGCAAGGCTTGTCAGAACAATCTGTTATGTATAGTCAGCAACATCGCTAAATGTTTGCTTGCAAATTGATTCAGGATACGGAAAAATACGCATAGGATGAAACACTGCAAGGTTAAGAGGAATGCTATTCGGAGTTAAGATCTACTGGGAGCAGTGCAGGCTTAAACGAAATATGATAATAATAGTAATAAGAAGAAGGAGAAAGAGGGACTGCTGATAATAATGAGTTTCCGATTACATTAGTTAATTGCCCTTTCTTTCTTTTACTACTGCCTTTATTCCGCATTGTGTGCAGAGTCGCTAGGGTTAAGGACGGATTTGGCATGGTTAATAAATTCTAAGGGGTGGCCAGATGCCCTTCCTGCCGCCACCCCAAACCCCCCAGGACGGAATTAGTGTACCCCAGCTGTGTGCGTCTACTGTAAATCGTGAAATAGTGTGAATGTGTTTCAGATGTCTTCGCGTCCTGTAACTGAGGCGGAACGTGGGGACCAGCCCGGTATTCACCTAGTAGGATGTGGAAAACCTAAAAAACCACATCCAGGCTGGCCGGCACACCGTCTGCCGTCGTTAATCCGCCAGTCGGATTTGATCCTGGGGCCGGCGCGCCTACCCGAGTCCAGGAAGCAGCGCGTTAGCACTCTTTTTCTTTTTTTTTTTTTTTTTTTTTTTTTTTTTTTTTTTTTTTTTTTTGACCGGTGGGGGCTCGGGGGGCAAAGTGGACAGAGGTCGAAAACCGAGGCCTGGCCACAGTGTCCCCCTCACCTCCACTGAGCCTGTGGCGCTTAGGGAAGTGGGAGACACAGGAATCAACAGTAGTGGAAGGCGTTGTTGTTATTTATTTATTTGCATGTGTTTTTGTAATATTCACTATTATTATGAAATTATGTGAAACACATCGGCGGAAGAGGAAAAGAAATATAAATTCTGGTTAAAGAAAAGGAAAAGGAAAAGGAAAAGCAAAAAGAAATAAAATTCGCGCAACCTGCGACGCGCTCTCCCATCCTCGGAGGTCAGAAATAAAATAGATCGTAGGCGGTTTAAAGTACGACACCGCCGGGGGAGAAGGGGTAGGCGCCCTCTGAGCCGGGCAACCCCCAACTCAGTGGAGGTCTAACAAAGACCGCTCGAAGATAGTTAGCAAATAATGTTCGGTAACGTGGCGTGTTTCCGAGAGCTGCATGGGCTGTTCGTAAATAGGTCCAGAAGTCGAGGCGGGATTTAGGTCCCTCATGAAAGACATAAGCGACCGCCCACCCTTTGACCCACGTAATAGCATGATATTTGGCGGCGGGAAAATGTCTGTCCTCCGGGTATAGAAACATTCGAGGTTCGATTGTGTCTGGTGGCACCCGGAGATAGCAGGCAATGATTTGCTGCACGAAGCGCCCCACATGTTGCGATGAGGCGCATGTTAGACGGTGTTCATCAGTGTCCAGTTGCTGGCAAAGGAGACAAAGAGGGGATTCTGACAAGCCAATGTTGTGCAGTCGCTGTTTCGTGGCAAATTTCCTGTTGACTATGTGATACCACAGTGCCCGGACGTTCGTTGGGAGGAAGGGCTGGTGGACGGTAGCCCACACTATGGGCCACTGGATGTAGGGATGTTTGGTCTCCATCACATTCCGGGGAACACAGCGCAGCAGCAGGCTGTAAAAATCCTTACTCCTGCGTGGGCGCGTATCTGGGAGACCGGTATGTATGTAACTGTAGTCGACGAAAAAGCTCGAAATATGAGACAAATGAGGCACGATATGGCCAACAGGCACCGGTGGTGAGGTGGAAGCAGGTAGGAGGACCTCAAGCAAGCTGCGTGTTAGAGATGTACCCTGGCCCATCCACTGTTTTCTCATGGTACTCATGTACAAGGCAGCAGCTCGCATACGGACATTGACGAGTCCGACGCCACCATCCCGTGAGGGCAGGGTAAGTGCCTCATAATGGACTTTAAACGTGGAGCCAGCCATGAGATAATAGCCAAAAGCCGCCTGAAGGTTGCTCTCAATTGCAGTTGGCAGAGGGAGAACTTGCGCGATGTGAACCAGTTTGGATGCCACATAAAGATTAAGAAACTCAACCCGTTGAAGTGTGTCCTGGCGGCGCAAGAGGTTCTGGCGGACGTCGTTGCGGATGACGTGTAACAGGCGACGGAAATTCGTTGCCGCTGTGCGTGTGACCGTGGGGGTAAAGGTAATGCCAAGGTACCGGAAAGTCCGCATAAGCGGCAGGGGTGCGACTTCGCCCTCCTGGAGGCCTCGTCTAATGTGCATTGCAGAAGATTTGGCGACATTCATGGCACTGCCAGCGGTAGCCCCATAACGGGTAATCAATTCGAGGACTTCTCGAATCTCAGAGCCGGAGCGAATGAGGAGGAGGAGGTCATCAGCATATGCCCGACAGCGAAAAGTGTGTTGGCGTAGGGTGAGGCCAGAGAGCTTGGTAGTCAAGCTCCCAATAAGGGGCTCAAGGGCAATGGCATACAGGAGGGTAGGGAGGGGTCACCCTTGCCGTATCGAACGGCAGATAGGTACCGGCCCTGCTAAACGTCCATTTACTTGGACACGTGAACTGGCACTGTCGTAAAGACGCCGGATGACGTCGAGAAACGGAGGGGGGATGCCAATTCGGGCTGCTACCGAAAACAGGAAACAATGACGCACTTTATCGAAGGCGCTGTCGAAGTCTATAGCGACGACCGCTGCACGGAGTCTGCAGGCCGCCGCCATCGGAATTAAGTCGCGGCATTTCCCTGTGGCAGTCTGTATGTTAACCTGTCCTCCAGGCGTTGTTTGCTTTGGCGAGAGGATATGAGGGAGTATTGTTCGGAGCCGCATTGCCAGTAAGCGCGCGAAAATCTTGTAATCGGCATTGAGTAGGATGAGTAGTCTGTAAGTCGTGACCATTGAACCACGGGCTGGTTTGTGGGCTGGTATGATGATGCCCTCAGCAAAGGCGGGTGGGATTGCTTGGTCAGATGTCATCAGTTGTTGATACTTAGTCATCCACCGTGTTGCCATGAGGTCCCGAAAGGTACGGTAAAACTCAATCGGTAAGCCGTCAATGCCGGGCGATCTGTAGACAGCACCCTTGGCGATTGCGTTGTTGACTTCGTCTCGCGTGACCGTCACTGTTAGAGCATCCGCCTCCGTGTGGGGGAGGGTGCACGTGACGTAATGCAAAATGGAGTCGTCTGCTGCAGTTTCAGCGTCTTCTTCACTATAAGTACGACGGTAGTGCTCGACGAATGCGTGGACGATGTCATTCTGAGTGGTCACCTGCGTGCCATGAGGCGTGGTCAGAGTGTTGATGATCTGCCGACAACGCCGTCGTTCTTCGGACACTATATGATACATGGATGGAATTTCTAATTCCGCATGATCGTGGCGTCGCGTCCGTATCACAACCCCTTGCAGTTTCCGGCGTGACAGTGCAATTATCTTCGCCTTAGTTCTTTGCCGTTCCAACTGGTTGTCCGGGGTTGGCAGTTGAGCGTCCAGATCTCGGAGAATCGCATAATAGAAGTCAACAGTGTTGCGATGCCAGTCGGCCATGTCCTTCCCGTATCTCATCAATGTCCTCCGGATCTCCGGCTTGGCGCAGTCCAACCACCATGTCAATGTCGAGTGGTAGAGGGGAAGGCGTCATTCGCAGGCTGTCCACGTTTCAGTGACTTGTTGGCGACATGCCAGGTCATGCAAGTGTGAAGCATTGAGTTTCCATGGCGCACGGCTGCGCCATACTGATTGCGACGGAAGGAGGACCGTACAGATGTAAGAGCAATGGTCGGAAAAGGCCAGCGGCCAGCGTTCGGCGACCCGTATCGCAGATATAAGAGTTTGTGAGACATATATCCTGTCTAGTCGGCTTGCAGAATGACTGGTAAGAAAGGTATGGCCAGAACGGTCTCCGTGTTGAACTTCCCAGGTATCATGGAGCAGGAGGTCTCGCACCACTATACGTAGTTCTTGGCGTGTAGTATAGTGGGGAATCTGATCTTTGGGATGCAGATCGTAGTTAAAATCACCTCCTAATAGGTAGTGGTCATAACGCCCTAAAAACAGGGGAGTGATTTCCTCGGAATAAAACTTTGCGTTTTCATGCCGTCTGTCGGTGCCTGAGGGAGCGTATACATTAATTATGCGTGTCCCCATGGCAGTGAGTGCCATGCCCCGAGCTGATGGAAGGAAGGCGACGTCGGTCATAGAAATCCCGTGGCGGACGTAGATGGCGACTCCGCGGCCCGTAAGATCACTCGCAGAGGCGTGGGCGGTATAGCCATTGATATCCGGGAGACTAGCCAAGTGAACTACCTGAAGAGGGGCGAAATCAATATCCGAAGCCCAGAACATCTCCTGCATAAGGCGGATCCTCACCCTGGAACGGATGTTGTTGGTGTTGATGGTTGCTATCTGGTGGGTCTGGTGTCGGACTGCTGGAGGCTGGTCCACTCAGCCGTCCGCGCATGGGTATGGGCGTCGCAGCGGAACATTATCCCGCTGGCCCGCAGGGCAATCTGGCGAGAGTATGATTAGTGGTGCGGCCGCGACGGCGCAGGGTCCCGTAACAGGTCCTGTTCCTCGACCTCCTCCTCGTGCCACGCCGTGGAAGCGGACACTGGTGTATCTTCCATTTTGTCTGCAGAAGATGTTGTAATGGTGCGTGGTGTGGTGTCGCCTGTGATACGTTCATGATTTAGTTCAGCATCAGCAGGGGGTGCAGGCACACCCGTAGATGTCTCCGCGCTCATAACGTCTTCGTCAGCAGTAGCGGGTTCGGTCGACGGTTGCGTCCTCCTCGACTTGTAACGTCTCCTCTTGCCCGGAAACTGTGCGACGTTTCGGAGAACGATGTTTCCTTGTGCGACCCTCCGTGTCCGACGACGGAAGGGAGTCGCGTCGCTCTGGCAGAAAGGTCCATCGTGTTGCCGAGGTCAGGGTCAGGGTTCGGTTACGTCGGCATCGTCGGAGCGGCGTCGATTGCCAGCCGAGGCGGCGGGCCGTCCGAGGCGCTCTCCGTCGGTGTCTGGTCGGGCTCGTTGGTGGCGTCGTTTGTGGTGACCGGGCGACGTTGCAAAGTGGTAGGAGACGCTGGAGCAGCGACATAGGTCACCGGTAGCACTGTAGGTTGCGACGTGGGAGGTTCTTCGGCAGCTGGAAGCTGCGTAATACGCCGTTGTAGGCATTCGGATCTAAGGTGGCCTTCTTTGCCGCACCTGGAACAGGTCCGAGGCTGGCCGTCGTACATAATTATTGCACGGCATCCGCCGATCTGTAAGTAGGACGGGACGTGGCTTCGGAGATCAATGGTGACCTGTCGGACCCCGTTTAGGACAGGATACGTTCGGAACTGTGTCCACTTCTCCGCAGTGTGGCCTTGGACTGTGCCGTATGGGCGTAGTGCCGCGACGACTTCCTCAGCAGGAAGTTCGAATGGCAATTCGAAAAATGCGTATCGTTGGCATACCTAAGCCTGCGTGGTCGACGGTTACCTCCCCCACATTGCCATCAGCATGACAGAAGCGGAGCCCCTGTTTGGTCTCACGTAGTATGCGTTCGCTCACGATTGACAAATGTATGCTGATAATATCGGTCGCTGGGATCTTCACTTCCTCTCGCAGGAAACGCTCCACCTCGAGTGCTTTGGGCCGGGCATAATCGTTGCAGAAAGTAAATCGGAGTGTTGATTTACGGTAACGGCTCGCCATGGATCGTTCACGGTAAGCCGGCACTTAAGCAACGGCCGTCAGAATGTAAACAAGGCGAGCTCGCGCTCCACACACAGTCAACACGGACGCGTCCGCTCTGTTGCCCTGCCGAAGGCAGACTGGCGCTCTCGGCTACCCTGGCTAGTAGTTAATTGCCGTTTCTAAGTCACACTATACGAATGTAGTTAAGATTTTAAAATATTTAAAGTATAAGCTTTTAAATTAAATTATTTGTTATAACCTTACTACATCCACATCACCATCATTCACGTTCAGTCCCACATTTATACAAATAAATAAATGCAATACATGGGTAAATGTTATGTTTGAAACAATGAATGAGAGAATTTGAATGGTCTACCGGGAATTGGATGGGTCAGCTCATTAATAATCTCTATATGGGTTCATCTCAGGTGACCACAGAGCACGTCGTGTTCCGCGTCATTTCGATAAAAGTTGCAAATCTTCTGCAGAAGACGTGAAGATTATTATGTATTAGCTCAAACTGATATCTTCCGCATATGATGGTGAGGCACATATTTCAACATTCAATAACAGTCATTGAGTCCTACTGCATCCTTATATTCATAAAAAAAACGGAAAGCGAATATTGTGGGAAAATTTTCACAAAATAGCTGGTGGTACCTACTATTTTACAAACCACTGTAGACAAAGGTAAGTGGTTCACAGAATGTAGTCAATTACCAACCTGATTTACGGATATAAACACGTGGTGCCCTGTCCCTGAAGCAGTGTTTGGTGATCTGGGCCCTTCCGGGAATGAGCAGGCCTGTTCTGTTGCGTCGCGTGGTTCTGACAATAGCGGGCTTTAGCGGCTGGGGCTCGCCCTTCTCTGTCTTCAACATAGCCGAGGGAACCGAAATAGAGGATTTCGCTTGAGAAGGGCCATGAAAATGCAATTACTCTAATGCAGGATCTGCGGTGTAAAAGCCCTTGTTTTACAGTCGAGAATTTGCATTCTGAGTAGCTTCTGCGACGAATTTATTTTTCCTTTCTTTCTCTTAGCCTCCGCAGCGTAGGGGTCGGTGCTTATAGTGGCACGCAGCTAAGATGTTCCGAGAGATTTCACAAACGAAACGCAGTGTATAGAATATTTTCAAACATTCTGCCTATTGGATGATGTAGAATATGCTTTTGTAGGTCTTTTATTTAGTTTTGTTAAAATTTCTGTCTTGTAATTCGATTAGATGCTCAGATCGAGAAGAAAATTGTATTAAATGAGACAAAGTATGTTGGAGAAAATATTTCGCTGTAAAGATTACGCCGGCCGAGGTGGCCGAACGGTTCTAGGCGCTACAGTCTGGAACTGCGCGACCGCTACGGTCGCAGGTTCGAATCCTGCCTCGGGCATGGATTTGTGTGATGTCCTTAGGTAAGTTAGGTTCAAGTAGTTCTAAGTTCTAGGGGACTGATGACCTCAGAAGTTAAGTCCTATAGTGCTCAGAGCCATTTGAACCATTATTGTAAAGGTTAACTATGTTCACTTACCGAAAAAATGTCCGCACCTGTCGCTAACGCTGTGATTTTGTGGTCCTAACTTGTAGTTTCAAAACACAAATAATTTCTTATGTGAAGGACATTGACATTATCGGGCTATTTGAGATGTTATTATCGAGCTAGGCTCGCTGAAACAATTCCGTGCCTCTTTTGTCCAGTGGAGAACATTCAAACTCTTGTAGCTTATTCGTTCTTTTTCTAGTGGCTGTCCCTAGAGTTGGACGTGTACCGCGCAACTCCTGATTTTTTGTGGTCTCAGCTCACACATTTTAATAGAGTCAAGCGAATCTCAAGCGAACCGGTGCTGGGGAGGAGTAAGGAAGTCGATCTACAATTCTGCTTGTTGAGTTCAAGAATTTATTAAAACGGTAAAAAATTGATTTTCGAACTGTTCGTTGACAGCTGGGGTGACAGATGTCACTACTAATCAACATGCATATCTGTTCAAGGTAATGCTTTACAACCAAGACTGCGGTGTCATTTCCCATGTGGTGTGATCCAAGAAGCTAGTAGAGATAGAAGCAGGTATCTGTAACAATCTCTACGGCTACTTCTCAGCAGACTGCATTGTTGCAAGCATTACGTGTGGTCTACAGCTACGTAACTTATCTAGATATTTTATTTTATTTAAAAACATTTGCTATTCTGAAGTAGTTAAGGTTTTTTTTCTCACAAAAGATGGCATGTTTTCCTAATATAAAAGATTTATTGCTGAGGTATCATGTCAGTATTAGACAGAAGTGCAGTCAAAAAGTAGAGAAATAAAGTAAAAAGATTTTGAGTTTAATACGACGCCACAAGCTCCATAATGGCACATTTCGGATCTATGATTATGTGCAAAAGTCTGTCCGATTCGAAATTTCCTCCAATGTTTTGACGTTAAAACAAGGTTTCTTCTACCCTCTGTATTAAATACTCGTCACCAAGTTACTGCAACGCCCAATGCCCCACCACCGACGTTAAGTCATGACTGTTTTGTAATAATTTTTGTTAGGAAGCAACGTCGATGCGGCAGAAGGTTATTTGCTATATCTAGGGCACATATGCCCAGGGGAAAGCAGCCCTGCCACCCGTCCCACCCACCATAGCTCTCTGTCAAAGAAAAATAATGTTGTGTAATTGGGGTGTTTTTCTCACAAGAAAATGATTTAAAAGTCAGTAATACATAGGTTTTTAACTTTAATTTTTTTTTGACTACATGCAAGTTGGCATTCGAGTTCCAAAATATCAAAAATATTCCGTACCTCCAAGTCTAGTTGCCTCCGCGTATAGGTTATCGTATGGTCTCCATTTCTGTAAATCTTAAGTGGTTTTCAATCGTTGTGACCCCTTACTCGTTGCTCACTGAAGACCTCGTATCGCTAAGGTTTTCGTTCTTGATTATTACACAGAAACCGTGAAATGCTCAGTTCAGGATCCTCTAGGATCACTGGAATTTTGTGTCAGAAGTTTTGGGGCCCCTGTAACAAATGCAGAATATTGATTTAGTAGATGAGACTCATTATTTGGATTGGACAGCAACCATTGCCTACTGAGCGGCAGTTCCTCGTGTTGCCTAACTCAAACTTTTTTAGTTTCAGTCAAATTCACCTACCAAAGATTCTGCCACGTTTTGTGGTTAACTACTGTCACTGAGTAAAGACGTTCTTTGTGATTCGACATAAGTCAAACGGCACCCAGGAGCTCAGGGTAAATTATGTGGAAAGAGTGGACCGGGCTCGAGTAAACATCATTCACCATTTGTGAAACATTTATTATAAACGATTACAATGTGCAAACTTACGAATTAACGAAAGACAGACATTCTGAATATACCCACCAGGTAATGGTGCTTACTAAAATTAAAATAGACTAAGTCCAAACAAATTCTTTAAGAATTTAAGAACAAACCCATAGAGTACCTAACTAAAACTTGAACAACAAATAACGAAATTTATTCTAATTTTGAGTTTACATATTTAGGAGAAAAAGAAGAAAATGCTATTAATGGCAACATGCGGCGTAATTATTCTGATGAAGAGGACCAGCTGGCCTTCTTGAATTTTCCAACATAATTCAAATCCACAAAAGGGATACCAAATAATATTAAACCTAGAACATGTTGGGTAATAAGAAAAAAAAGGCATAAGGCTCTAAACACTATGGGACTTAACATCTGAGGTCATCAGTCCTCTAGACTTAAAACTACTTAAAGCTAACTAACCTAAGGACATCACACACATCCATGCCCGAGGCAGGATTCGCACCTGCCACCGTAGCAGCAGCGCGGGTCCGGACTGAAGCGCCAAGAACCGGCCGGCAGGTAATAAGAAGAATTACTTATAAATGCATCCCGTTAACATATTGCCTCTACATCTAAAAGCCCCTTTACGTAAGAAACTTGGCCAGTGATAGATAAAACCTTAAGCAAATTTAATCACTTAAGAAACGGCCAATCACAGCTCTTCAAAAATTTAAACACGACCAGCGTCAGATAACAAAAGTTAAGAAAATTTAAGTCTGGGCAACGGACGTCCACTGCCCTGCTAAACATTAACCCAACAGAGTGAAACCCCGAAACTCATAGTAATTAAAACACGAAACAGAATAATGTCTCTTCCTGAAAAAGAAAACTAAAACAAAAATACTGCAATTATGCGGCGAAAGCCTGTAACAAGGTTACGTAACTTAATTCTCTGCTGCCTGAGGTGATGCAGAAGGCGACAGACTCGGCGAAGACGATGTCGGCAGCCGACGCAGGCAGGTGGCCGGCCAACAAGAGAACTACGGGGCCAACAGCCGTGGTATCCTCTGCGTGTGTCACAACAGCCGGAAGACGTGAATAAACTGAGAGCGCGTGTATGTTGCGGCACCACTAGCCCTTTCACCATCTCCCTTAATCAGGTGTTCAGTCCGCAGCTCGTGGTCGTTCGGTAGCGTTCTCACTTCCCGCGCCCGGCTTCCCGGGTTCGATTCCCGGCGGGGTAAGGGATTTTATATGCCTCGTGATGACTGGGTGTTGTGTGATGTCCTTATGTTAGTTAGGTTTAAATAGTTCTAAGTTCTAGGGGACTGATGACCATAGATGTTAAGTCCTATAGTGCTCAGAGCCATTTGAACCATTTTTGAACATCAGGTGTTCAGTCAGGAAAGGATTCCCTTTGCAGGCACCACCTGCACAAAAGTCGACAGTTCTCAGCAAAAGAAGTCATGAAACATTGATCATTTAAATTTTTTTCCCTGTCAGACTTACAACTGAACGTAAGAACCAACAATACAATTATTAGACTACATCTCAGGCACTGTAGCACCTTGATCCCGCTCAGCATTTGGAAGCAAGATACGGCGACAAGAAACTAATCCAGATACCATTAATAGAGGCTTCTCCTGACTTAGCCCGTCTAACGTGCTTAACAAGCTACAAGCTCACTGTGTTTACTGAAAGTACGGCAATAGTATAATACAGAAGCAAAGTACCTAATGAATCCAAGTCCATAATACACCAGACTGCCCGAGCATTAGTTCATACAAACTGAATCCCCAAAAGAGAGGAAAAGTAAAGGTACACATTAAAAAAATTTTAGTGCTCAAGGAATACAGAGCTATTACAAATGATTGAAGCGATTTCATAAATTCACTGTAGCTCCATTCATTGGCATATGGTCACGACACACTACAGATACGTAGAAAAACTCATGAAGTTTTGTTCGGCTGAAGCCGCACTTCAGGTTTCTACCGCCAGAGCGCTCGAGAGCGCAGTGAGACAAAATGGCGACAGCAGCCGAGAAACCGTATGTCGTGCTTGAAATGCACTCACATCAGTCAGTCATAACAGTGCAACGACACTTCAGGACGAAGTTCAACAAAGATCCACCAACTGCTAACTCCATTCGGCGATGGTATGCGCAGTTTAAAGCTCCTGGATGCCTCTGTAAGGGGAAATCAACGGTCAGCCTGCAGTGAGCGAAGAAACGGCTGAACGCGTGCGGGCAAGTTTCACGCGTATCCCGCGGAAGTCGACGAACAAAGCAAGCAGGGAGCTAAACGTACCACAGCCGACGGTTTGGAAAATCTTATGGAAAAGGCTAAAGCAGAAGCCTTACCGTTTACAATTGTTACAAGCCCTGACACCCGATGACAAAGTCAAACGCTTTGAATTTTCGGCGCGGTTGCAACAGCTCATGGAAGAGGATGCGTTCAGTGCGAAACTTGTTTTCAGTGATGAAGCAACATTTTTTCTTAATGGTGAAGTGAACAGACACAATGTGCGAATCTGGGCGGTAGAGAATCCTCACGCATTCGTGCAGCAAATTCGCAATTCACCAAAAGTTAACGTGTTTTGCGCAATCTCACGGTTTAAAGTTTACGGCCCCTTTTTCTTCTGCGAAAAAAACGTTACAGGACACGTGTATCTGGACTCCTGGAAAATTGGCTCATGCCACAACTGGGGACCGACAGTGCCGACTTCATCTTTCAACAGGATGGTGCTCCACCGCACTTCCATCATGATGTTCGGCATTTCTTAAACAGGAGATTGGAAAACCAATGGATCGGTGGTGGTGGAGATCATGATCAGCAATTCATGTCATGGCCTCCACGTTCTCCTGACTTAACCCCATGCGATTTCTTTCTGTGGGGTTATGTGAAAGATTCAGTGTTTAAACCTGCTCTACCAAGAAACGTACCAGAACTGCTAGCTCGCATCAACAATGCTTTCGAACTCATTGATGGGGACATGCTGCGCCGAGTGTGGGAGGAACTTGATTATCGGCTTGATGTCTGCCGAATCACTAAAGGGGCACATACCGAACATTTGTGAATGCCTAAAAAAACTTTTTGAATTTTTGTATGTGTGTGCAAAGCATTGTGAAAATATCTCAAAAAATAAAGCTATTGTAGAGCTGTGAAATCGCTTCACTCATTTGTAATAACCCTGCACATAGAGCAAAGATCGCCTACAATTATGGGCACTCGGGAACATCTTCGGGGATCTGCCGTGTGAACAGGCTTCGCACCAAATACTAACGGCCAACGTGACCAAACCCAGGCCCCACAAAGCGCATGTCAGAGCCGAACGGAGTTCGACTTGATGCCATAAACGACACCGTCACTGTTCGCGGCGGCATGGCTGTGCCCCCAAGTCGGAAAGTGCTCACTGCGGCGAGGAATCGCTAGTTCTCTGCTGCGCACGGCGGAACATTTGAAAGAAAGAAGCTTTCACGGCTCAGCCTCTTTTTACAAATATGTGCGGCAAGTATTGATGTTTTACGAATAAGTTCGAGGAAAACTCATCTTGTCGTTTCGAGAGGTCCCTAATTATTTTAGACTTGATTATACTAAACGAATGACGTATTTAAGTTTCAGATTTTTACTCTGTTATAATTAGGTGACCGGACAAAAGACTAAGATCTCTGTAAGGTGACAGAGTATTGCGGCCAGATGTTCCCTTACCGTCTGTCGTGTCACTGTTCATTTTAAAATCGTTGCAACTGCGAGACGAGAAGTGATCACAGCGTCCAGGCGTGTCGTATCTCATACCTTTCAGTGCGAGACAAAGTCGTCTCTTTGCGGCTCCAAACCACTTACAGGTGGCGCAACTATGCATTTCGGAATTCGTGATCAGGACGACCTACATCCAGCCATACAGGTGATTTCCATAAATCGCTTAAGGAAAATGCCGGAATGTTTCCACATAGAAAGACACTTCCGACTTACTTCCTAATCCTTGTTCAGTCCGAGCCATTTATTCATTTATAATACTGTCGTTATTGATAGAATATTTAATGCTAATCTTCATTCCTGTAAATTTGCAGGAACTCCTGGAATCAAAAGTTTTAATTCATGCAAAAAACGATTCTGCTATGGCACTGAAGAGATGGCCGGTGACCAAGCTTCCACAAGTACACACCGTTGTCACAGTAACTAACTTATTTTTAAGAAAAGTTGGTACAAGAAACATTGTAGTTTGTGAAAAGGTACATATATAAACTGCCTATATCCTTTAATGTAATTGTTTGAAACAGTATCTAGTACCATTAGAACACTATCTGCAATAAGCGACGGTCCTACACGAAAACTGATCTCGACATTTTATTATGCGGTAACTCTTTCCATTCACTTAGAGTATTTTTGCATCATAAGTGGGCAATTCGAGGAGAATGTCTCGTAAATTCGTGAACCTCTTGTCGACCTCTATTCCGGAGTCTGGGATTCTGGGATTGTCCTCTTAACATTTTGTTCCTTTAATGCCATTGTTCTTAACAATATGAGCTTATTCTCAAGAATTAACAGCTGTCATTCAGTTAATATTAGGCATAAATCCAATTTACATTTTTATCGCACCTCCTTGACTCTTGTGCAGAAAAGCGTGTAGTATTCTGTCGCATTAATTTTCTGTATGTTACCACAGGAACTAAAAATTCTTAGTAGTCATCCTCGCACATTCAGGTTCAAACTGAAGAATTTCCTCATGGATCACTTCCTCTATTCTATCGCGTGAATTCCTAGAGGAACGAAAATAATTCGTATGTTACAGTGTTGTTCTGATAACATATACTTGCACATTGTCATCTACATAGGATTCGACTACATTGTATTTCCTTTACGTCAATTTCATGTACTGACTCGTTCCATGACCTTAGGGATTTCCTTCTCAATTTGCTCCTACGGAATTAGACATGTAAATTAAACAAATAAAAATGCGTTATTGACCATCAGAGATTACTTTTAAAATATTCCATTCTTGGTACTGTTATGAGACGAACATTACAAAGATGTGCAACCTTTCTCTCTAGTTGGAGGTACGCCCACTTACAACACTCGTTATTCGTATAACATTGCTGGGTATAAATGACTTCAATATGTTAATTTCTAGTTATGAATATCTATGTAGTGCTGTAATGTGTATCCTACATTCCTCTTGTAAGTAACTCTACTGTTTACAACAAATAGTTAGTGTATAACAATAATAATAATAATAGTAATAATAAGAGACAAGCTTCAAAATTAATGAGTCGTTTTATATTTTTTGGTGTAGTTTATCGTAATTAATCGCTATTTACAGTTATTCTGAGTGCCATTTGATGAAGCAAATGAGTTTCTATAAGTAAACACATGAATAAAAACATATATGACTACGCGTAGCACCGGAAGATCGTGTTAGTGTATAACACGGCCTCCCTTGTAGCAAGCAGTACGAAGGTATATCGTTAAAGATCCACTTTGTAGTACTTACAGTTTTTTCTGAAATGTAGGTATGTACTTCCTTGTAATGATTAGTATTCTTCACCAAGCTTCTTGTGAGGAGACCTAAGTCATCAATGGATATGACGTCGTGGCAAACAGCTAGATTATGGTATTTGCCTACAAATGTCAGGAGAAAGTTCGAAGGCTTATGAGGTACACTTAAATTATCATAAACTACAGCACAATTACGTATTATATTGTTATAAGACGGTACAATTGCATTTAGATTATTATTGTATCTCAGTATTTCCTGCTTTAACTATACTGAGACGGTGTCGACATGTCGAAATTTCTTATCTGTTATACTTAAACTCCCCCAGCTACGACAGCAAACAATATCAATCATGGTTCGGTGTTCCCTGGTGTGTACAAAAATTCTTCGTCACCTGATAATATTATTTTCTATTTTTAAACTGCGAAATCGTATTTTTACAACATGAGATGGAAAAAAATAGGATACATAGAGAAAGGATGATGGCTATAATGAATTTGTAATATATCTGTTGTCAATAACTTTCACTGAATCGCCACTGAACGACGCAGAGGTTATATATACGGTTCAACAAGAATAAATCAGTGTCTTAATAATTCAACCACCACTCCATTCAAGGATACATTCTTTAAAAATGAAAAAAAAGTTATCAAATTAATGTAACACTCATTCACTAAATTCAGTTTATGGAAATCCACTGGTACTGTTTCATAGTCTTCCAACCTTCAGTAAGTATTTATTATTTAATGAGGTTTTTGTATTTGGATGAACAACAAATGTGATACAACTTTATTCTACTCAGAACCGATAAGTAAAAATTAGGCTCAGGTTGTCACAGAGAAAAACAAGAAAATTATTGAGTTCATTTATGGACAGTGGATGGGAAGAAAGAAAAGGAGGGGGATAGGACAGCTGATGTCAGCTGCATCGGGACTGTAAGCGGAATCGGCAGCCAAGAGTAAAAATTTATGCCGTATTGGGAATCGAACCCAGCATCTCCCCCTTAGTACGCATTTGCGTTAACCATTGAGCCAGCCAGAGACATTGTTCGTAACAGTTGCGTGGCCCACCCACAGACCCACCTAGCCCTACCTGTCCGCAGAAGATGTCTTCAACGTAAGCCGAAACTGGTATATAAAAAAACGGTATTGTGATCTCGATTGTTGACTTTAACCTAAAGAGAACTGCACCGCTAACCACGTTTCTGTGAGGCTTCAGACTATCGTGCTGCCCTCAATTTGAGCTCTGTGAAACACAGCCTGGAGCTGACATGTGACAGTATCATGAGCTGCCGTTTGTATTGACGCAGAACTCCGAGTCTTTCGTTTTGTAAAATGGCAACCCTCTCTATTTTTTTCTAATTCACTGTCTGTATCTTGCACGAAGCACAACATAGCTTTCACTCAGTAAATGTGCGTACCTTTAAATATATGTATCTTTCTTTTGTATTGTCTAATCAGCTTTAGATTACGTCTAAAGTAAATCGTAGTCTCAACAAATCCTAACAGAATTTAAAAATGTTATTTACACTCTATTCACGCTGAAATACAAAAGAGCTTTTAAATTTAGCTCATTTGTTCATTCTTAGTTGTATCTGTCTGGCGTTATTTTTCATTCTCAACCTCGAACTATTAAACATTTTTATTAAAGTGCCAAATATTGGTGATTGTACAAGGCGTTGTAGGTAATTTACATACAAAGCGGTTTTTTGGTTTATGCTGTGATTCATTAAAGTACTTTATGGAGATACGACGTACTCGCAGAGTTAATAGTAATAACACAAGGTTGATGATCTGAGATTAACACGAGCAGTGAAGAAAAAATTTATTGGTAGGCATTCTGTATACCATGAACTAAATCAAATATTATTTGTCTGCTGATGACCGCCTTATAGAAATATTTTGAACATATATTACTGTCTGTTGTAAGACAACACCCTCCCCTCCCTCCCTGCCCCCATTTGAACCATGAAGCTTGTCACTGGTGGTCTGGCTTGCGGGCCTCAGCGATACAGACAGGTGTATCGCAGGTGCAGCGAAAACGGAGATGTGTTGTTGGGAGGATGGGCAAACGTGAGGTTCCTGTAGAGGGGCAGCAGCCTTTTCAGCAGTAGCCGACGTAAGAGTATGGTCAATTCCCTGATCTGACCTTGCAACATCAGCCAAAATGGCCTTGCTATGCGGTTACTGCGAAAGGCTGAAAGCAAGGGGAAACTGCAGCCGTAATTTTTTCCGCGGACATGCAGCTCTACTGTATGGTTAAATAACGATAGAATGTTATTGCGTAAAACATTCCGGAGGCAAAATAATCCCCTATTCGGTTCTCCCAGCGGAGACCACCCAGGAGGAGATAGTCATCAGGAGAATCAAAACTGCCGCGGGAGACTACTAAGGGGGAGGTTGTCATCAGGAGAAAACAAACCTGGCGTGTGGAATGTTAGATCCCTTAATAGCGAAGAGAAGAAAAAGGGAGATGAATAGGTTGAATTTAGATAGAGTGATAATTAGTGAAGTTCAGTGGCAGGAGGAATAGGACTTCTGTTCAGGTGAGGGTTATAAATACAAAATAAAGTATGTGTAACGCACGAGTGGGTTTAATGAAGGATAAGAAATTAGAAATACGCGTAAGTTACTAGGAACAGCATGCAGAACCCATTATCGTAGCCAAGATGGGCACTAAGCTCACCCTACCCACTACAGCTTAAATTTATATGCCAATTTTTTCCACAACTGATAAAGAGAATGAAGAAATATATTGTGAGATAAAAGAAGTTGTTCAGATAGTTAAGGGAGGCGACATTTTAGTTGTTGCGAGGGAGTGAAATTCGATAGTAGGAAAAGGAAGAGAAGGAAATAGAGCAGGTGCAAAAGGATTGGGGGAAAGAATGAAAGAGGAAGTCGTCTGGTAGCATTTACTCAGAGCATAATTTAATCACAGCTAATATTTGGTTTAAGAACCATGAAAGGAGATTATATACGTGGAAGAGACCTGGCGACACAGGAAAGTATCAGACAGATTATATACCTGTAAGACGGAGATTTCGGAAGCAGATTTTGAAACTGTAAGAGATTTTCATAGCTAGACGTGTACTCTGACTGTAATCTATTGGTTACGAACTCTAGATTAAAACTGAAGACATTTCAAAAAGGTAGGTAATTAAGGAGATCAGGCCTAGGTAACTTGAAATAACGAGAAGTTGTTGAGAGTTTAGGCGACGATTGACTAGAACAGGGAAAGGAATACAGCAAAAATCGAATGGGTAGCTTCGACAGCTGAAATAGTGAAGGCAGCAGAGGGTCAAATAGGAAAAAACCAAGGCCTAGTAGAAATCCTTGAATGTCACAGGGGCTATTGAATTTAATTTACGTAAAGAGAAAACATAAGCATTCAGCAAATGAGACAAACGTTGGAGAAATGACTGTGATGGGAAGAGCAAAATGTCTAAACAGGAATGGCTAGAGGACAAATGTAAGGATGTAGAGGCATGTTTCATAATGGGAAAGATAGATACCGCCAACAAGGAAAAAAGAGAAGCAACTATATGAATATCAAGAGCTCAGGTGGAAAATCGGTGCTAAGTAAAGAAGTAAAGCTGAAAGGTGTAAGGGGGTTATAATTTTCAAATGATCTTGAAGGTTATATAACAGACTGAAAAGAGCACGTAGATGAAGATGAGGTAGGAGATATAATACTGCGAGAAGAATTCGAGAGGGTACTGAAAGACATACGTAAAAGGAAGGACTCTGGAGAAAAGACATTCCATCGGAACTAGTGATAATCTTGGGAAAGCTAGCCATGACAAAACTATTCCATCTGGGTGCAAGATGAATGAGACAGGCGAAATACTCTCAACTGGTCATAGCTCCAGTTCCAAAGGAAGTAGGGTTGAATATTACTGAATTATCAATGTAATAGCTGCAAAATACTGACACAAATTCTTTACAGAAGAATGAAATAACTGGTAGAAGTCGACGTCGGGGAAGATCACTTTCACTGATCCCACGACTTCTCTTAGAAGATAAAGGAAAGACAAACCTACGTTTATAGCATTAGTACACTTAGAGAACGTGTTTGGTAATGTTAACTGGAACTCTCTTTCAAATTCTGAACGTAGCACGGGTAAAATACTGGGAGCGAAACGCTCTTTCAACTTACGCAGAAACCAGATGGGAGTTATAAGGCTCGAGGGGCATGAAACGAAATCAGTGTTTGAGAAGGGAGTGAAACAGGCTTGTAACGTACCCATGAGGCTATACATTGAGCAAGCACTGAAGGCAACCAAAGAAAAGTTTGTAAATTTGTAATGGGAATTAAAGTTCAGGAAGAAGAAGAAGAGGTTTCCCGATGTCATAATAATTCTGTCGGAACATTTTGTTTTGGCGAAAGTCAATACAATGTATGAATTTCAAAATATGCGTGACACTTTGCTGCCTATAATAACCTTTATTTTCAACGAGCATCGGTCTTAAACCACCGTCACTGCAGGAAGAAAATACAGATGTGTCATGTGTCAAGACGAATATATCATATATGTAACATTTTTTCTTCGGCGATACTGGTTTAAAACCGAAACCGTTTGCAAATAAAGATTATTATTGACAGCAAAGTGTCATGGATTTCTTTAAATCCTGCCAGAGGTAGCAAAGAGTTGGAAGGGCAGTTGTCTGGCACGAACATTGTTTTGAAAGAAGGATATAAGATGAACGTCAATAAAAGAAAACAAGAATAATGGAGTGTAGTCGAATTAAATCAGGTGATAGTGAGGACATTTGGTTAGGAAATGAGACATTTAAAGTAGTAGTTGAATTTTGCTATTTTGGCACCACAATAACTGGAAATGGGAAGGAAAGAGTTCCTAAAACAGGAAATATAGATTTTGGTGTCAGTAAGTCTTTTCTGAAAACATTCGTCTGCATTGTAGCCTTCTTTGGAACAGAAAAATGGACGATGAACAGTTTAGACAAGACGAAAGTAGAGGATTTTGAAATGCGTTGATACAAAGGAATGCTGAATATTAGATGATTCGGTTGCAAAAATAAAGAGGAGGTACTCAATAGAACTGGGAGCACAATAAATTTGTGGTGCAAACTTGACTTAAAAGAGGGCTCGGTTAGCAGGACACATTCTGAGGCCTCAAGAGATCAACAGTTCGTTAATGGAGGGAAGTGCGAGAGTAAATTTCATGGGGAGACCAAGAAATGAAAACAGTGAACAGACTTGGAATGATGTAGGCTGCCATAGCTATTCGGAGATGAAGAGCCTTGCACAGGATAAAGAAGCAAGGCGAGCTGCATCAAACCAGTCTTCGGACTGAAGACCACAACAAAAACAACAACAACAGAACACATTTTTTTTCGCTTTGTAAGCATGATCAGTTACATAATTAAAAACGAAGAGAGGAAATCTGACTTGTAGTGATCTCAAATCAACAACCACAGCTATAAGAGGTAGTCGCTATATCTGTCTAGCATAACTCGCTCGGAATGTGCGCAGGTTACGGTGTGGTGTTACGTTTTACCTGACTTGTGGGTTGGCCTCAGGTTACGTGGATATGACTGTCCTCATGTTGCTGCAGAGAAAATTGTTCTCTTAGGAAGATTGGCCGCTGGTGATGTGGAGGTGATTTAGGCTGCTGCGGAGAAAATCATTCTCGAGGTAGGTCAGGCCAACGTGTTGTCACTCTGTTGCGTGGTAGCTCGGCCAGTTCCATAATCAGCTGACTGTGGTACTGACTCGACTTCTTGTGCAGTAGATGAGTTAAATACAGCATGAGGAAGCTCAGAGCGAGTTTCAGAACGTCCTTCGCTGTCTTCGTCCATGGGACAGGACTCTCCATGATGTTTACAGGCCACAGATATGGGCGGCAGATTGTTTTCTGTGAAGACTACTGCCTGGCTCTTAGCAACATCCCTTGCAGCATCAAAACTTAAACAATCGCTATTTTGTTTGTGTCTCAATACTATAACATTTGTCGTATGAAACGTTAGATGTGGTAAGCGTCTAGGAGCTGTGGGGGAGCCAGTATGTGCGAACATTAATATTGTTTATGAATAATGCAACCTCGCTATACAGAGCACATAAACTCAAATAACTAAAGAAGGAAATATTTCTTCCTCTTAACTCAGAATAAAGCACGAACAGTCTATCTTACATCAAACGACAAAATGTTTCAAATGGCTCTGAGCACTATGGGACTTAACATCTGAGGTCATCAGTCCCCTAGAACTTAGAACTACTTAAACCTAACTAACCTAAGGACATCACACACATCCATGCGCGAGGCGGGATTCGAAGCTGCGACCGTAGCTCGGCTCCAGACTGTAGCGCCTAGAACCGCACGGCCACTCTGGCCGCCAACAGCATAGAAAAAAAGGCCTACACCGCGCTGGAATATAGAGAATGATAGACAGTTTCACCGAATGCAAAAACACTGGGTCTACAGATTAAATAAATGTTAACCAGTTAAACGTAACTACAAAATGTTTGAGCACGCCCCCAAAACCTAATTTAACATAGACGCTACCACAACTGCTACGTATTTCAGGCATGTTCAAGTTGATCTTGCAGTGGCAAAAACATTAAGATAATAGTAAACAGGAAAACAATAAATCCTACAAATGCCAGCACTGCTTCAACGTGAATCACAACCAGAACACAGGCGACCATGCAACAGATGGTTTCGTCGTCCACCGCTGACACGACACACTTCCTGTGCACCGCCGTTCAAGGGCCACACCATGCTTAGTGTTCACTTGTGTATAACCAGCACTGGAGCCAAAATGTCAGGCACCGTCGCTCACCGATAACGAACCAAGTTTCTGCTAGACGCTAGCTCAGAACCGGACTCCACACAATGCTCTGCCACTGCTGGTCGTAAGAACTTGCAGCTCCGCACGTCGTGCGCATACAGCCTCTTGTGTTGCTCCCTTAAAGGAGTCCTTCCCCGTTAGCTGATTGCATCTTTAAAATAATAATTAATGGCCAAACCGTACTCCGTAGATACTGGGCCGTTATCACAGGTTGCCAGCGGCCCGCAGCCCTAGACGCACTCTAACAGACTCTGTGGCTCTGCCGCTGCACGACCAACTATCTGACAGCTAGCGAAAAACGGCCAGCCGATGCTCTTTGCGTACGAGGCCGTTCACTTGCTTATGCACGGCGACCAGGCGATCTCGATGTTCGACGATCGACTCGGGACGAAGACCACACGGGACGGCACGCGCTCTATTGTCAGATGCCTCTCTCTGTGCTGCCCTTGAGAGCCCAGGCCCCCGGCGCTTGCTTCAAGTTGTTCCCGCTTCATTGTCACACACCTGGCTCCCTCTAGCTGCCACTCTTTTGTTTGATGTATCACGCACCTCTGCTTCGGCGGGACCACATCACCGGCCCTGGCACCAACGGCAAACAGGACGAGACTAACTCATAAATTACCACACTAAAGAATGGCAATGAGCGTAAGGTAACGTTGGCCAGTGGGCCCCTCCGGGGAAGTTCGGCCGCCAAGTGTAAGTCTTATTTGAGTCGACGCCACATTGGACGACTTGCGCGCCGATGATGCGGATGGAATGATGATGATAACACAACTCCCAATGGCCGAACGGAGAACATCTCAAACCCGGCCGTGAATGGAAACCGGGCCCGCTTGCATGGGAGGCGAGCACGGTACCACCCAGCTAAGCAGGCGGACGAATTACGACACTAAAACTAACGCTCTACTCATTTTCTTTAAGCCCTGGAATCATTTCTTTCTCTACCTGGTAACGTTTTGTGCGGTTTTGTTCTACACAAGCAGCTATCATCGTTCTCAGTCCCTCTGGTGTCTTTATTTTCTCGACGCCATTGCCGGCAGTATTATTGATGTTCGTAGTACAATATACAGTGTTTTTTTCTTTTCCGTGTGTTGTTTCCAGAGCTACTCGTGTATGTGAGGCGTACAGGGTCAAATTTTTGTTTTTTTTAATCTGTCAGGTAATTTCACCGTTTGATAATCAGGTAACACAGTTTTTGTATTTGGTACTGAGTGTAACAATCTGGACTAGAGTTTCTTCTGAATAATACAGTATACTTCCTCTCGTAAAGATATTGCAATAGTTTCACAATGAGGTGTAGTGCCAAATGAAGAGCGACACGTGTCTCAGATAAAACAGCTTGACTGTAACAGTTATCGTATCAACACGGTCCATTCACATTAATGTGACTACCATCTATGTTCGACGTCAACGTACAATAACCACTCATAGACGGCATGTAGCGGCATTAGCAGAACTGTCATCTTAATAAATGATTCTGAGATCTTGACGGTCTTTATCTAATTGATCCTTATCATGTTGATTAGGGGTTGCAGTATCAGCATTACCGTGAACATTGATATGAATAAACAAACCTAGTGGCGGACACAGACAGTAATAAATACGCCGCAAATGGAGAGATATTTCTCAGTTTTTATCGCTGCCCGATTTCAACCATTTCCGACGCTGATCTAACTTTCTTTCCCGGCAACGCACAGCGAGTTCATATAATCTCTCTTTGCCATTTTCGGCCTTTTTGTGGTATTGTATTGTAAAGTCGGCTATGGATAGCAGCTTATGTATAACGATTAACATTTTCACAATGGAAGAACATTTTTCTGGTTTTATCATCTCAGTCTTTTTATTATAGTCATTTCTGAGCGTCCTTTTTTAAACACTTCTGTACCTTTATTTCACATGTTCGTACAGATAAAAATCAGTGTGAGTGAATGTGTTATTTTGTTCTGTGATGTCCATGCCGTGTCCGGGAAGACGGCCGAAGTATTTAATTACATATAAGGATGGCAATAAGTTAGTATCATAATGGAAAAATAGAGTATCATATCGTGCCGTGAGGGACCAAGGGTCATCGAGCACCAAACACTCATTCTAAGAAAGTCGCACTCTCCTGTCCTTTTAAGTCGCTCATCGACCTTCTTGAATTTCTCGCAATGTCTGTCGGCACTTATGCATTGAACGGTGTCAAAACCTCGATCAGAAGAATCTCTTGTCATGTATTCTGAATTTTTTACAGATGAGTTTAGTTTACGTCCCCGTAATTTTTGTGTTCTGTTCTTCATTCACCATTAGTTGTCGGTATTGACTATAATCAGACCACGGCGCCAAAACACCTGATACAGTACATATAGTTACATTAGTATGCTTAGGTTAAAACAAATCACAGTCTCTTGAGAAAGTTCCTATTCCGCGAAATCGTTACCTAGGACATATGAGGTGTGTTGAAAAGGTTGCCGGAATTTTATAATTTTTCGTGTCGTGTTAGTGTGATTCGCAAAAATTTTCCTCCTTGTGTTCGTAAAGACATCTGAAAAGTATGTGTACCGTATGAGACATATCAAATATCTATGTTTTCAACCGTCACAAAGGTGTACATGCGTTTTTGTAAAACGGCGATTATTTATTTTGTGGAAAAATGGATCAGAGAACAAAGGAATAAAGTGAAGCAAAGTTTCTTACAAATGCTGCATATTGCTTTAAGCGAGTGTTCAAGGAAAAAACGGGAGTTTACAAGTGTTTAAAGCGTTTCGAAAAAGGCTATGGGTATTCGCTCTGGACATCCCAGCACCTCAGAGTCTACGAAGTCATGGAACAAGAGAAAGACGCGAATGATCACCGCAACACAATCACAGTGTTCTATGATGACGGAAGCGTATCAGTCGGTTCATTCCACGAAGAGTTTTCGGGTATTCTGCTTGTGATATGTGTGACTGGAAATTCCAAAATTGTTGAAATTCGAACAGAAGTCAGTGCGAAAGTAAGTTACTCAGGTCTGTAGGTGAAGTCAGTGACGGGACTTGCTTTTACAGGTATGGTGTCTGAAAGTAAGACCCAGTCGTCCCAGTGGAAGCATTCTGTATCACTAAGACATAAAAAACTCGCAAAGTGGTTTCAGTTGCGAAGATTATGCTCACTATGTTCTTCGATTTTAACGACTTACTGCACTATGAGTTCCTGCTACAAGGTCGGACGATGAAGAATGAGCACTACTTGCAAGTTCAAAGCAGTTTTCGTAAAGAAATCGATTAAAACTCTCTGATTTGGAGCAAAACACTTTCACGTTGTGGACCACGATATCTCCACTGTTTAAATACATGGTTCCTCGTTCATGATTCTTTGTTGGAAACATTGTTTTAGTGAAGTCCCAGCCTCCACACTTGCCTGGCATGGTCCATCTCGTATTTTCTTATTCCCAAAGATAAAGAAAACCTCAAACACTCATCTTCTTAGATATAAAGATGGGATAGAGAACTCGCCACTGAGACAGCTAAAACTTATCCCACAGATTGGCTTCCAGAAGTGTTTCGCCGATAGGAGAGAATGGTGGCACAAGTCTATAATACATAATGGGGACTATTTTGCAGTAGATAACTCTGATCTAGAAGAATAAACAAAATTATTTCCAGAAAACAACAATCCCCCTCATTTTCTGTACACACTTCGTATATATGACTTGCCTGAAGCATTTTTCATTTGTACGTGTCATTTGTATGCTTCCTTGAATTCCAGAAGTTCTGGCACATTCAAATTGATAGTGAAATTGTGAAGGTTACGCTTACATTGCATTTAGCTAGGCCGAAATGGTATTGGAGCACATCAGTATACAGAGCGTGTAAGGGTTATTACTATCTATAGTGATATGACGTAGTAAATCGAACCCCTTACGGAATGCTGGTTCAAAAGCCACAACTCGAGGAGAATCGTTTGCTCAGCTTCTGTACGGAATTGTCTCATGTAGCTGTGATGCAATAAAACTATGTGAACAGTTCGATAAAGTTAGTCTGAAATTTTTACGTCGTTTGGTAGATTAACAGTCAGTAATGATTTGGAAAGTACTAGTAATTACCTATGAAATCAGTAGGCCAAAAATTGTCGTCATTCTTTGTCAGTAATTCCGTCGAGAGAACATATAATTTGAACTGTTATAAAACGGCTTTTGTGGACATTTACAATGTGAATGATTAATTCGAAAAAGTAAAACAGCAATGGACACCTTCAGTGGAAATTGGAATATATTGAATTCTTAATACGAACGTGGATGGGTCTAGGCTTACACATAAAGAGGCACGTTTCCGCATCGGGCAACGCGGTCAAATTCATCTTGTAACGAACCATCCTCTCCTCCCAGTCCATGTACGATCACTGCACATTAATATAAAACGATGTAAGAGTGAGGTTTCAAGCGACAGTGAAATTAAAAAGCAGTGTTATTGAATTGTCGACAAAGTAGTGTATTAGGGTAACTTGAAACTACAACTGAGTAAAAGCTGAAAGACGTACATGAGAAAATGCGTGAAATAACTTATTAAATTAAATGATGAATTCATAAATACAGGAAGTTATCATTTCAAAGCAATCGAAAAGTCTACAGCCAATGCATATTACTACTCTACTTAAATGGCAGGAAGAGTTTTAACATAAACGAATTAACTTTCAGGAGTTATTAATAAAAAAAAGAAGCATCTGACAGTAAAGAAAAGGAGCAGACAGTCTAGCACATAGTTATCCGAAATTACGGGAGTTGTAGTACTTACAATTACTGTTATAGCCTCGAGATGGAGATGAAATGGTGAAATCAACGGACTAAAGAATTAAAAAACATTACTTGCAATTTATTTGCTGTTACCATTGTCTGCATCACATTCGACGAGTATTGGGAATTATGAAATTTACTTAACGGATTTTCCTTATAAAGTACGTTGTTCGTTATAAGTGTTGCTGATTGATTTGTTTAATCCGATTCCTTCCGTACATTCCGAAAATGACGTGAATATGTAAAGTACAATGTGTAGATACATGGTATTGTATGTATGGAACTTTTATTTACCTTCTTCAAAATTTCATACAATGAAATTCCTTTCTCAGTACAACTTGCGCTGAGGGTAGCTATCTACAATGGGTATTAGTACTTCAAGTAAAACTAATTTTCTTGTAAAGAACAACAGCATGTACGACACCCAAGATACAGTTAATTTTTGAACTGGGTGATGATGCGCAAACTTTGCAATAATTGTTTAAAGTAGTCGATATCGCGAGTAAATGTTTTTCTGTAGATAATCTGATTAATATTGCTGTTTTCCATGTCGGCATGGGTGGTAGCAGAAACTTTTTTGGCTGTAGGTCACCATTTGTTCTTAGCAAGAGAGTGTTTCAGTGGAGTTGCGATGACTACCTTCTGATTTATGTGCGTATTTACGTCCACTCTGCGAATGTATATGCGACCAACAACTTTTCTGGCTTGAGGTCAGCATGCGCTCTCTCTGTTTAAAGCAAAAACAGGAAAAGGCGTATTAATATTATTTCTGTCTCCAAGATATTTTATATGGGGTATTCCGTAATTAGAAGCTCTAAATACAAAACTAACTTAGCTGAGCTCTCCTAAATTCTGTAGAAAATTATCCCTGATGTATCTTTGAATATTTCTTCACAAATTAAGGCCATATCACAGCCAGTACGACAGAAAAGTAGCGTTTTTATTTGTTGGCGAATATTTCTTCCATATGAAATGGGAGAGGTCGCTTCGAAGATACATAGTTCGTGAAAATATACTCAGACAAATGATATTACAGGAGGAACATCCGGAAAAATTCATATATGCTTCGACGGCCAGTATCTGCATCTGTGTTGATTTTTTTTTAATACAGAAAGGTGGTAATCGTCTAAAGTATGGTTGCGTGCCTAACGTTTTGCCTCATAATGAACTGTTTAAATGTCTCCATGGAACTGTAGGGCCATGGTGTCAGACTAATTTCGTAGAGTCGCGCAGACGTGGGCTATGGAGGTCACAATGCGGAGGAGTTGGTGATACGTGCTTCATTTAGTATTAACGTCCACAACTTGTCTAATATCAATCCTAATTTATCATAAACAGATTGATCCACGACATTAAATTATTCGTCACAGAAAAATTCCATCGTCGTCTTTTGAGTTCAGGGGACTTTTCCATAATTACTGGATTAATTTTCTAAATTGTTTTCGCGTCTTGCCTTTAACATACGTAGCATAATCTCATAGCTACCAATAACAGGGAAAGAAAGCTGTATGGTTTGTTTAATCCACTTCAAAAATGACTTCAAGATTCAGTGTCGAATAAGGCAACAGAGCTCAACGAAATCGGTGCACAATGTACGAGCAGCTTCGTTTAAGGTCCCCAGTACATTGCACCTTCTGGTTGGAGTGAAATTCATCATAAAACACATAGATGCAATGCTAAATGGAATTCAGTTTTTAATTTTGCGAGGAAACTGTTGCACAAGTTGAAAACAAAAAAGACGTAACGTAAAAGAAAGTTTTGGCCGGAAAATTGTGGTTGATAATAAAAGGAACGATGTCAGAAAACGAACCGTTATTAAATGAAAATGAACCATTCTCCCTATATCACCAGCTGCAATACTAAACACCCTACACGATCCAATAATTAATCGTCCCTGGGAATTTTCTCGAGGAGTCTGCACTCTCTCGGGTGATTTGCGAATGTGCGACATTCATTTTGTTCCAACTTTTAATTCCTGTACTGTATTTATTTCCAGCGACTTTTCGCTTCGTGGTTGTCATCCCTGTTTATCCATTTCTTCTTTCCTCCTTGTGACTTAGCTGAATCTGCTGCTGGTATTTACGTTAACAGATCGTAATTGGTTTCGTATGGTTCGTCGTCTACCTCACGCATCCTAAGGTTTTTCGACGGCCATTTCTTCTCGCAATAAACCACAGTTACTAGAAGCAGAGTCTGTCTTGGAACCTCTGCCAGCTCTGCAATGTATTGTCATCGGATGGAGCAGTAGAGCGAGATTCTTGAAACGTGGTTTTAGACTGCAATAACTGTAAGACTAAAACTGCTTGCAAGACCGGAATCTAAAAGCTGAATCTAGCCATCCGCCGTCACAGCTCGTACCACTGAACTGTTTATGCGAGTCTCGACTCGCTTCAGTTCAGGCTGTATTATATGGCTACCGTTATGAAACCGGGGTCCAGCCTGTCGACTTGTTTATTAGTAAGAATGGCTGCTTGGAAACGGCACCTCAACCCTGAAATTAGTGGCAAACAATGAAAGGTAAATAAATTGAAATAGTGTGCAGCTGTGGGACTTCTGTTTCCAAAACAAATACATTGGTCAGGTTGTTCAGACTTCTCTTTGACCAGAGGATGTGCTCACTGCTAAACGTCCGTCATTTCGTACACCAATGACAAAAATTATGATGTAGGTCAAATGAATCAAGCTAACATTTACGAGTAAAACATTCGTCAGACTCGCAACAAGGACTTAGGCACAACATTCCCACAAGCAGCTCCTATACTAAGGCTGATGAGTCGCTTCGTGCCATCTGGCAGCTGCTGGTCCTTACCTGAGTTGCTTCTTCGCGGAATATGGTTGCACAATCCGAGCAATCAATGTTTAGCAACGTCCAAGAGTAATGAAACCATTTACCATTCGAACTAAAGAATATTTTGACGAACCTGGGGTAGCAAATATCTCCGTCATGTTCTGCATTTGTTCTATCTTTTCCCTCGCCAAATCAATGAACTCGCTTTGCCGACACATTTTTTCCGCGATATTGAGCATTGGCTGATCAAGATAGCAGTGGAGCACATGAGATGTGAAGGTACTGTTATGTCTCCTGGAGACCGTTGGTGCCATACAAGCGATACAATTCGCGGATCTCGTAAGTAAATCAGTCCAGACGATTCAGAAAACTATGTTTCCTCTAAAAGACAGTAGCACATGTTCTAATGCGTAGCATCAGAACACGTAAAGTGGAGAAAGTCGGAAGAACGGAGCAGCGAAAGCAGTCCTCTCTGGAAACACTACCCCAATATATAACGTTTGCTTAAGAGGCTGCTGCATTAGTGGTAACAAAGATGGCGATAACTGAGTGGAAGAGAATGCGAAGCAAGTGAAATAGTCAATGGTCAGAGACGTGCAGAAGCAGACTGTAGATCAGTTTAAAAGGAATGATGAAGCAGTTGGAAAATACTTGTGCTCTGTGGCATACAACTGAATCCATCAGAATGCACCACAAGTCTACAAAATTTTAACCTCTTGTCTTTTATATGACAGCAAGGACCACACGCAGAGGTAACTTTCCAGATATCAGTTTCCTTTGGTTTTATAAGTCAGTTAAGGTGGATACTGCGATGGTTCATTTGAGAAGACTACTACTAATTTACCTCTGACCCGATACGAGATTCCGCTGCGTCTCTAACGATCTGTTTCTCGATAGAAATGTGGTATACGGTAACTCTTTACTATTCTGGTCGCAAATGAGACCACGCTGAACAAACTTTTAAGATTTTGTGTATCCTCGTTTAGTCTGTGGTGGCAATATATTTCATGGCTGCAGATTATTCCCACTAATTGCGTGACCATACGCTCTCATATATCTTCGAAACGCTTTTGTGGCATATTAGAATGTTTCTTAAAATGTTTAAGATATTTTAATTATCGTTTGTATGGATGCGTTTTAACAGTGTTGACTGAAGTCTTTATGTTGTTTTTTTTCATAAATTAGCTGTGTGACATGTGTAGAGGTCGTGCGAACGACCTCAACTGTGGGTGATGGAGCTGATTTGCTAGTGGCCAGAAAGGACCGCGGTGGTGTGGTGGACAGATACCTCGTGGCGGTCTGACGTCCCATCATAACAACAACAATGTTAAATACAAACAACGGAAAATCCAGGATGAAATGTAACAATTATACGAAAAGAAAAGTTGCTATTCACCATGGAGCGGAGATGCAGAGAGGCAGATAGGCACAACTGTCTCAATTAAAGCTTTCGGCCAGTAAGAACGTCAAAAATAGACGACAGATCCACACACACACTCACGCAAACGCACCTCGCACACACATGAATGCAGTCTTTTGATACACTGACAGTATGGCTTCAGTTGTTTGAGACTGCATTCATGTGTGGGCGAGTTGAGTTAGTGTCAGTGTGTGTGTGGATCTGTCGTCTATTTTTGACGAAGGCCTTACTGGCCGAAAGCTTTATTTGTGACAGTCTTTTTGTTGTGCCTATCTGCGACTCAGCATCTCAGCTATTAAGTGAGTAGCACCTTTCCTTTTCATAATTATGTTAAATGCTCGTTTTATTCCATGTCAAAAAACAGCAGTCCTTGTGGTACTAGAAGGCTAACAGTGCCATGACTCGGTTGGCTAAGAGTACACTTAAGCAACAGCTACGTACTTAACAATCATATTCAATCACTCGTTCGACGAAAGATCTGTGCCAAAAGACTGGAAAGTTACAAAGGTCAACCAATACTCAGGAAACGAAATAGGGGTAATGCGCATAATTACTGACCAGTATCGTTACCGTCGATGTGCAGCAGGAACATATAATGTGTTCTAACATTACGAATTACCTTGAAGATGACGGTCTACTAACACACAGCCAGCACAGATTCACAAAATATTGTTCTTGTAAAACACAACTAGCTCCTTATTCGCATGAAGTAATAAGTGCTATCGACAGGGAATCTAAAATTGGTTCCATGATTCCATATTTATAGAATTCCAGAAGGCTTTTGACACTGTTCCTCACAAGGGACTTACATTCAAATGCGTGCCTATGGAGCATGGCTTCAGTTGTGCGACACGACCCGTGATTTCTTCTCTATGAGAAAATACTACGTAGTAATCGACGAAATATTATCGAGTAAAATAGAAATGATAACAGAACTTCCCCAAGGATGCGTTATAGGCCCTCTCCTGTTCCTAGTATACCTAAACGATGCTGATAATCTGAGCCGCCCTCTCAGATTGCAGATGATGCTGTCATTTATCATCTAGTAAAGTCAGCAGAAGATCAAAACAAATTGCATAATGACTTGGACAGATATCAGGAAGGTGCGATAAGTGTCAGTTGTCTCTCAATAAGTAAAAGTGACATGTCGCGCACAAGAGTACAAAAAGAAATACGTTAAGTTTATATTACACGATAAATCACACAAATCTAAAGGCTGTCAGTTCGATTAAATATCCAGGATTTATAATTAGGAACAACTTAAGTCGCAACGATTAGATAGATAATGTAGTGGGGAAAGCAAATGAAAGACTACGTATTATTGGCAGAACACTTAGAAGAACAGGTCTACTAAAGAAACTGCCCACAGAATACTTGTTCGTCCTCTACCAGAGTACTGCTGTGCCCTGTGGAATCCTTACCAGATAGAATTGACGCAGTTCATCGAAAAGGTTCAAAGAAGGTCAGCTCGTTTTGTATTACCGCGAAATGTAGAAGAATGTGTCACGGACACTATAAGCGAACTGGAATATCATTAAAATAAAGAAGTTTATGGATGCGGCTGGATCTTGTCAAGAGATTTCAATCACAGCGTTCTCCTCTCTGAACGTGGAAATACTTTATTGACGCCAACCTACAAAGTGAAAAATGATCATTATAATAAAATAAGAGAAATCACACCTCGTACAGAAAGATTTAAGTGTTCATTTCTGCCACGGACTCGAGCGGTGGAGATATAGTCTGAAGGTGGTTCGAAGAACCCTCTCGAAGCACTTAAGTATGAATTGCAGAGTAGTCACGTAGATACAGCTGCAGATGCAGATGAATGCCAGTTACGACGAGAGATTAAACTTGCACTGCCCACAACAACAATAAAATGAAAGTTTCCAACTTAAATCCACTGCAAGATATAGAGGCCTTGCCATAGTTAAAAACTGTGATCCCTTGGTAGCCTAATTTGACAGGCCCATGCACTAGTCTGTACTACAATACTGCACCGATCACAGGCAGAACAATTTCCTTTAACCGTCATGGTCTAATACAAGCTGCCGCTAGAAGTCTAGACTTCTGGCAGTGATGTCTTCTCCGGATCCAGAAGCCAAGCACTATCTGCTGCTCGAGACCAGTACAATGACCCACGTTGACAACAAGCTCCAGCGAGCACGACCTATGACACCACTAGGCTACCTCACTGCTTTTCTCCACGACTTCCTGCTCACCAAGTGCAGCTAGCTGCTGTCCGTGGGAGTTGCTAGTTATACTGCATTCATGATAGCCATCTTCCAATTCCCAAATGGACTGAGGCTCTCTTCTGACGACGACAGCGGTCGCCCCATTCTGTATAAACAGGCGTGCCATGAAGGCCGACTCCTCTTGCCAGTCCTACTGGCACACAAATAAGCTCTACCAGGGAGCCATCCATGGCCCGAGCAGTAAACATGATGACTCATCTACCTCTTTCCATGGCCCTTGATGCTAGCTTTACGTTGCTGCCACTTCCTTCCTTCAGATCAGTCTCTTTTTATATTCCCATCGTCAATTCTACAGCAGCTGCCCTGTCCTACAAGACACTGCTTCTCCCCGATTAACATCCTCAACCAGTCTCTCACAGGACATTAAAACTGGGCGGCATAAGTCTACATGGCCCAACACTGCATGAAAATTGATGTATGCCGCTGGTGCTCACATCCCTTGACGATGACTCCAAGTTGATTTCATCAGTTCACTTCTGTAGACCAGACGCGGTGAAACACAACACCAGCGGTGGCACCAACAGCCAAGCAATGTGGGAATGGGATAGTGTCGAGAATATTTGTGTCATGGCATACTTTATAGGACAAAAGACAGAACATGTGTCACCGTGGTCTATGAGCAGCGCCCAAGAGGTACAAGCAAAATATGCTTCGTCGCATTTAGATCCCAGCCACCACAAATATTTTGAATAAAAATCGCATCAGTATCGACCGAAGAATTCCAGCAGTCATCCTCAACCGACCAACGATCTTTCCCAAGATGTTCGGGGCACCCAGTTACGTGTGGGATGGGAAATTACCATAAAAGACAGAAGAATCAATAACGACCGGTGAAATGTGGGAGCAGAAGACAATTGGAAATACTGCAATGTATATGCACAGAACATGTGGCCTGTAATTGGAAGTGTAATGATGATATATCCATTGTTAAAATAGTAAAGGATATAGGGAGGTGGAGGGCAGCAGGGGCAGGGAGCCAATGAGAAAGAGTTTGAGTGACCTACGAGTCAGAGCGTGGAATGCCAGAAGTTCGAATGTGGTAGGAGAACTAGAAAGTGTGAAAAAGGAGATTTTAAGGCTCAGTATAGGTTCATTGAAGGTCAGTGAAGAAAACTGGAAAAATAATAGGACTTCATGGTACGAAAATTTTTGGATATTATCAACACAACTAGTAAATGGCTTAAAAGGGTTAGTATATGTTATAAGCAGGAGGGTATGTCAGAGAATTGGTTACTTTGAGTAATTCAGTGAGAGTATTATTCTCACCAGAACCGACAACAAACCAACCTATCATAAAGCAATATCGGCTCATAAACAACTCATTGTGTATGTGGAAGTGATAATTAAAATAATCATAGAATGCTGGAATGCAATAGCAGGGGCAGGAATCGAAAACCATGTCTCGGCTCGGTAGTATGAATGAGAGCTCTGAAAGACAAATACATTTTTGCAGTAAAGTTAAGCTCAAAACATACAAGAGGAGGTGATAAACTCGCAAAAACCTGGAGACACAGAAAGATACCACCTGACTTACACGATCGTGAGACAGAGAATTAGACATGGGTGTAAAGCGCACCAAGGGCGTATATAAACTCAGGTCACAATTTAATATTTGTGGATATTAGATTGAAGAGAAAAATCGCCAGGAAGATGGAATATGGAATCGATTTTGATGCTGAAGAGGATTTATACAGTTTTCCGAGATTGTAGATATTACGATAATGAATTCTATAGGAGGCAGTTCAGTTGAACTGGAATGGGCATCACTAAAAAGGGAAGTCAGAGATGTTGACAGAGTAATTTAAGTATAAGGACCTAGGGTAACAGAAAAAATTGATTAATCGACGAAAGAAGGAAATGTAAAACTGCTCAGGGAAAGACAGGAATATATTAGTATTAGTCAGGAATGAAATAAATTGTTAGAGCAGGGAAGACAAGATGTAATGGCTGCAGGAGTAGTATGAAGAAGTTGAGAATAAATGGTCATCGAAGCACAGATTCGCCATGCAGAAGCGTCTAAACATTCATGTAAAACTAGAACCAAAGTTCTGAAATATAACAGTGCAGGAGAAAATCTGATTTTAAACATAGAGAATGATTAGGAGGAAGCAGTTAATTTCAGTTCTTTACGAAGTGGAAAAACTGCTTGCTGACGAGATGAGGAGATGAAAGTCAGTTCCGATGACATATAGTATCCACTATTACAGCCAGCTACAGAAGACATTCAGAAGGCATATGAAATTTTTCTTTGCAATTTCAAAAATTTTTGAGGGAAGTTCAGTTTTTACTTAGTTTCTGTTAATATAGCAATGTCTCCTTTTCTTTCTTTGAGTACTTGATTTAACTCTCTTTGTTGGTCAGTCTTCTAAGATCCCATGTTACCAAAAACATACAAATCAAAATGTCAAACGATTGTCCTTAATGTTCTTCTGGTTGTCATAAGTTGATGCAGTCCAGTGTCCGGGACTGTTATTGTGCTAGCCTGTAATTTTAGAATCCCCAGGCTGCGTCATGAGCGCTGAGCAGGTAAAGTCGCGTGATGGGGCTGCCACCTGCAAGAAGGGTTTAATTTCGGCCGGAAAGCACCATAACGGCGTTCCTCCAACTCCCAGGGAACTTTTTTAAACAAGTCGGCACCGGAGATTTATAGTAGTACACGTGTATTAATTCACAAAGGTGTACTGTGTGTGTATGTGAGTGTGTGTGTGTGTGTGTGTGTGTGTGTGTGTGTGTGTGTGTGTAGGAGAAAGGGGATCACTTGTGTGGTTGAAGAGGTGCGTTCCGGCGCATGAAATTTTAGAAATTAAGCACTGCCTGTTAGTATCGTGACCTGCCCAAGTTTCTGTCAGGGTTATCTCCCTTAGAGACACAGCAATAAAAACAGAAACCAAGAAGGAACTAAACGGAACAAAATATTCGAGGGACTACTGGATCGTCTACAGTGGTGTTCCTAAAAGGAATCGCACTAGTGCCGGAGAAGCAATTTTAGTCAACGATAAATGGAGCTGAATGTTTTGTGAACACAGTTTAATAAATGGAAGAACTGCACTAATTATGTACACATAACCTGTGAAATAACTCGCTGGACGTCATTTTGAATCGTTCCTACGACCTATGGATCAGTTCATATTTCAAATTCCAAGAGATTATCTAACAGCTGTTCACGGTCCAGAAGACGGAAGGAATGATGGACTGATACTTTTCGTGGCTATATTCAGAAAGAGGTGAATAAAACTAGCAAGATAGACCATATTGTCATTTCTGGGGTTTTTACTCAAGAGCTGGAAACCTACCTGTACCATGCATATTAGCACAGTTTTGAGAAAGGACGGTTAATAATAATGTCCAAAAACTGTGTAGATTTACTTCTTTCAATAATTTTTTAATTACGAGCTGTTCACAAGTAGCGCATTCTGATTGCATTCCAGTTAACAATAAAATGAATATTGTTATGCAAGATTTTTCTGTTTGTGGAGAAAGCGGTATAAGAAGCCACCGTTTCCTTTTAGGATACTACAAAAATGGAAGAAAACGAGGAACTCCAGAAGAAAGGACAACACGAGCTCTTCAGAATACGTCTCCCGTCGGAATATGTTACAGACCACCACATACTCCAACGAAAACTTGCTTCACTACCAATGAATAAAGACAGGAATTGAAATAATATTGAAGTCTGCCTCATCGAAGCAGCCTCAAAGCTCTTAGTAAAAGGAAGAAAGAACATGAGGGAAGACTATTCAGTATTTGTAACACAGAAATTAAAGAGGCCATTAAAGAAAAAGCAGACTAATTGATGTTTACACAGGCAAAAACATAAAACAACTGGGAAGCATACAAAACAAAGAGAAACACTGCGAAACATGTAGTGAGCAAGTCATACCAAGAGTCGTGGGATACATTCATAAGAGTCTTAAAACACGACGTACTCGATAGACAGCAACGTGCATACAAATTCATGGAAGCCCTGAACAAGGAAGAGAAAGGCAATGCCTCACTGAACAGTATACCCAATGAACGAAGGGCAAATCATTATACGGGCTTACAGTGTACATAGAAGATTGAAAATTACACTGAAGGGTGTGTGTACTTTCAAACAGTGGGCAAAATTACTATAAAGGAGCTATAACAGGCTTTGAAAGGCATGAAGAATAGGAGAGCTACGGAAATAGATGGAATAGATACCGAACTAATAGAATATGAAGGGTTATCACTACATAAAGTACTTTTACTATTAATAAATGATTCTTTGACGAACTGTGAGGTCCCAGACCTTTGGAATACAGTACAAGCAACCGCTCTCTTCAGGAAAGAGAAACGCACTGACTGAAAAACTATAGTGGAATCAGTCTCCAAAATTCTGGCTGCAAACTATACTCGAAGGTAATCGATGACGACATCAAGAACATCATATACGCAATTATTTCTGATAACAAAATGTATTTAGATCCGGTGGTCCACGCACAAACAATGTGTTTGTAACTAAGAACATTATACAGGGTGATTCGAAAGCAACTGTGCAACTTCGTGGGTGCAATGTATGGATCAAAATAAGGGTAAAATGTAAAATAGAATTTTGCCTGAAACTGGTTTGTTTCCGAGCTATGATGTACAATGATGTAGACATTACATCACAGGAGATTACAAGCTTTTGGCGTATTGTGTTCACTTGTATATCGACTGACGCTATTTTGTTGACGACGTCCCTGCACACTTATTCGGTAGGAAAGAGATATCAAAGCTCCTTATCCCTCCAAGTGACGGATCGTGCACCACCAGTTAGTTCGTCCGCCAAATCTCCGGATCTTAACCCCTTGACTCCTGCTTTGGGATCGTCCCAAAGATCTCATGTATGGTGTTGCAACTAATACTGTAGCACATCCTCAGCAGTGAATTAAAAATAGCTTTGGAACTTTGCAGAGTGAGATGAACTGAGCCTGTAACATTGTGAGAGCGGTAAGACGTCGAGCACTTTACAGTCTCCGTCCATATGGAGATCGTTTGAACATCTCATGGGATAAACGTACAGTACGTAGCTGAGTTGAATTGAGAGAAGAATTAAATCTGTATTGCACTTATGATTCTTACTCAACTGCATAACTCCGAAATAAAGCAGTTTCAGACAGAACTTTAATTTGATGCATACATTACACCCAAGAAAGGTGTATAGTTACTTTTGAATCGTCCTGCACACAAACACAGATAATTTAATACAGAAACTAAAATGGCCTATATTGCCTTGAGAAGGCTTTTGACATTGTGAATCGTGATAGTTTATGGAAGAGTATATCTGAATGTGGAAATCCTTATAACCTGATAAAGATAGTGATAAGTATTATCAGAAAATGCACGCATTTCAATAAACATAAGTTGGAATCGATTAGAAGAAGTAATTCTTAGCCTAGGTGTAAGACAAGGGTGTGTACTATAACCTTCCTTATCAATACCTACATTGACTTCATTTTTCGTAAATAGATATGTAATCAAAGGAACGAAGATAGAGACTGAGGAATACTTGAATGTCCTTCTGTTTACAGATGATGTCGTTGTTATTTAAAGTAATGAAGTTGACGTGCAAAGATCAGTAGAGCAGCTAAACGAAATAAGCAAGAAATATAATTTAAAGTTTTCTAGTAATAAAAAGAAAATAGTGGGCTTCCAAGGAAGTTATCCAGTGCAAACCAAAACTATTTTAGTTCGCTCAGTTTTACAACACGTATCACAAATCTTTTACTTAGGCTGTTCTGCAAGTTTTGATTTTCACGATGGTGCTGAAAATAATATACAGAAATTACACGCTATCTGTGGTACTATGAGAATCTCATTTGGCCTTAAAATACAAAAAGAGACCATCATCAAATTCTGTAAAATGATGGAAGTTCCTGTGTTATCTTAAGGAAGTGAAAGACGGCTGGCACAAAAATGATTCGAATAACTGTGATGAGGTTTCCAAGGAGGATGAAGAGTTGTACAAAAATAGACATAATTAGACCAAGAACAAGGTCTCGGATTAAAAGGGACGTAAGACATATAGTCTTTCTCCGCTACTTTTCAATTTAGACATCGATGAAGCAATGGCAGAGATAAAGGTAGATGAGCCGGATTAAAATTCAGAGTGGAGTAATACCTACCACAATATTCGCTGATGACGTATCTATCACTGAAAACGAAAAAGAATACAAGATGCGCTGAATGGAGTGGTTTTCTGTGCACATCGTATGGATTCAGGGTAAACTGAAGAAAGTAGGAACAGCGAAGCAGACGAAGTGAATGAACTCTGCTAATGACGCAATGCGAAAGTGACAAGGAGGATATAAAAAACAGGCTACAACAGACAATGAGAATATTTATGACCAAGGTAATCTGTTAGAGTCAAACATGGGCCTCAATCAGAATAATAAATTTTTGAGATCAGCATGGACTGTGGAAAAGCGGAAGAGAACAAAATCGAAGCTCCGAGATGTGGTGCTATACAAGGACGAAGAAAATTACGTTGACTGATAAGATACGATATGGGGAGGTTCTCTGCAGAATTGCTGAGGAAATAAGTATAAAAAAAGCATTGACAAGAGAACCAGACAGCTTGATAGGACATCGATAGGGAATAACTTCCATGGTTCTAGAGGTAGCTGTAGAGGGTTAAAACTGTAGAGTAAGACAGAACTAGAATATATACAACAACAAATTGAGGACTGGGTTAAGTGCTAATCTAAGAATATGTGACTGGCATAGTAGAAGAAGTCGTTACGGGAGTGCAAATTGCGATACCAAACTAAGTAAAATTTTTGTTTTTGTGCTCCATGTAACCAATATTTAAATTCACTGACCTCATTCCTACACTTTTTTTCGCGCAGTGTCCATGGTAGCTTGAATCTTAGTTAATTTTAAAGAATAGTTCAACCGTAGGATAGGCCTAATGTAAGCTGCAGCTCACAGTGCAGCTAGAGGAGAGAAGTGCTGCTGAATGCCAGTGTTACCACGGCCTCGCCCTCTATTAACTTTGCTCACCTGACGATGCAATCCTCCGTACATCGTCTCCATTTACTTCGTTTTCCTGTAGAACTTGGAACGATTTTTCAGTGAAAGGTATATTTCGATTTCTTACCATTTTGAACATGGCCGATAATGCAGCAATCGTAGACTAAATTTATAATATTACTTGAAAATACAGCTCTTCGGTTGCACAGGTAAGAAATTTTCTTCTTTACCTAGGTTTCAACTGCTCTAAGGCAGCCTTCATCAGAAGTAAAAAAATTTTACATTACATAGAGTAAATAGTTATGAAATGGTTTAGAGCAACAGTGCTCACGTTAAAGATAAAAATATATTTGTACATTACAAAATTTTTCTAGGAATGCACAACTTGATTAAGACGCGCCGCTAAGGGTCACGTGTGCGGCCGTCACTGTAAGCAGCATCAGACTGACGCACACGCGACCCTTACAGCGTGTCTTAATCAAGTTGCGCATTCCTAGGACAATTTTATAATGTACAAATATATTTTTATAGATATGTCATGATAACAAAACCTGAAAAAGGGAGTTCTGTTATGCTGATGCGTCAGTAGTATGTATAAAGAAAACAGGCAAAAAAAAAACCACTTGAAATATATCCCAACAAATACAGTCATAACACACACCATAACCACACCTAAAACCAACGATCATACAGCTAGGGAGAAACAGACCTGTGCAACCAAATCCTATGGACGCCAACGTGAGAAACCAGGCAAGAATCCGTAAGGCAGACATCACTGTCAGGCTAATTGCAAATTTCAGGGAAACTCCCATGTACCACCTATTAAATCAAATGCAAACACTACTGACCCTATTCTACAAACTTGAGATTGAGAAGACAGTAAGTAATACTACTCAGCTGACAGAGAACATAAGACATAGACTGTTCCCATGCACAACAATACAGCATTCTTTTGATATTAAAAACACGTACTATTGCATACGTGTTAAATAGACCACAGTTAATTATAAAAAATCTGAAACCACACAATCAGCCACCTTACAAACATATAGATAAAACAATGAAACTATTACAGTTAATAAAACAACAAAACCATTCTGATATCACTGAAGAGTACTACTTACAGTGAGAAGATTCACTTTTATCAAGAACACTAGACAATGAATCACATTTAAAATTATTATTGCAGGATGTAATAACAATGACAGTCTACATTAATAGCTGGTACACGGACATATTTGATGTTATGCAAAGCAGATGAACCTAAGATTAAAACACAATTACGCAAAGAAACGACCACTTGGTCCAGGCCGTGAAGGCTCAAGTGATGTCTACTTGCTGCCGTGCTTCTTCTACTTTACCGTGAGATTCGGCTGTTGTGTGGAGGGGCACATGGTCAGCACATCGCACTAATGGCCGTTTTTCGGACTTTCCAGACCAACGAGCGTCTACTGTTCGGTCAAGTAGATTCTCAATTGTCCACACGAGGCTGAGCGCACAAATACCAGTCCTTTCACTAAGGAAAAATCCTTGACAGTACCAGGAATGAAACCCAGGTCTCTGTGTGGCACCCATCTATACTTACCACTCAACTATGAAGGAGGACAATTACACAAACATAAGAAATACAAGCAAGAGCATTAAGTTTACAATACAAGAGGAACAAGAAAACATTTTCAACTTCTTGTAAATAACTGCAAGAAAAAACACTCATATCCACACCTTGAACATATACAAAAAATTCCAGCAACAGACACAATGAGAAAGGCAACTTCAGATGACCTGCACAATCACAAAAGAAGCTGAAGTCAGATCATGCTATTGTGACACAATAAGATTCCTCCACACACCTCTGATTACAGAAACTGACAACCACTATAAAACATATAGCGATAAGGTAGACATTAAAAGACACGAACGGAAAAATAAAGATGCAGTGAAGAACTCCCTTTCAATGTGTATGGGGCAGTATGGAGTGCACCATGTTGTGCACCCAAATGCAATTGGGGCTGAACCTTTCTGAAGCAGAAGAAGCCATTGAGTATATCGTGTTAGTAACGTAAATATGTTCTGAGAATAAAATGTGGTAAACAGTGCACCAGTTTCGAAGAAGTACTATTTGAATTATGATATTCTGTCTCTGATTAATTTTATAATAAGTTGTATATTTTGAAAAGATTCAGATTTTTAAATACTTCGTAAATAATATACTGTAAAGAAGCTATTATAGTGAATGTATGGCGTGATGTATTGGTACTGAATGGTGGTGACGATTCTGATGAAGGAGGAGAAGTGATTTTCATTGTAATTCTGCTTCCTTATTGCAGAATACTGAATCTCATATTTATCTGTATATGCAGAGTATCTTTTTGATTTGTGTATAGTTACAAGATTGTTACAAGATTGTTCTACTAATGAATGATGGAGTGCTTTAGGTGCATGATTAAGAGAGGATGTACAAAAGGAGAAAATAGTTTATGCTATGACGGATATTTTTCATAAATGAAGAAGAGATGGTGGTGCAACCCATTTACCTTTTACGTCTCTTGATTATAAGAACAGAAAATGATCACTGGCTATACGAACAGCTAGGTGGTGCATTGATATTAAATTGTGGCGTGTTACATTTTATATGTTGTGCATTATGCTTCATATAATTTTTCTGTTTCGTGGATGTTTTCAATACAGGGAGAGGTTAGCCCATCAGATGATCTTGTTAACTATGAGAGTAATTCCTCAAGTATTGTTATACAAGTTGTGGTCAGTTATTTTATGGGTGGAGCAAATATTTCTTGTATGGTTGCTTCTACCGATGTATGAGTATCTGTATGATTTGTTCTTGTATTATGTACATATTGTTAGTTTGCTAAAGTTTGATCAGTGTCAAATAGCACTATGTTGTGATGCTGACAGTGTTCATCATTCAATTCATGTAGTGAAGAGTAGGATAGAGTAGCCTGTGTAGCCATATGTAGCGAGGTTGGTGTTGTAGTGTGTAGCCTAGTGGAAGGTACTTATAGTGAGATCTGTTAGGGTGAAACCTGGAAAGAATCGTACACACACTTAACCACAATGAAGCTAGCTGATGGCATCAATCAATCTTAAGTGTACTTAAAGTGTCAAACATGATATGTAATAAAATAATACTAACCTATACTTAAGTATGTTAATCATTTAAACTTACATACACAGTGTTAGCACTATGAACAAAGATTATCATTAAGTGAAACAGAGATGTTGGATTGGATATTTGGTGAGCAATAATCTCACTGCTCTGCATAGGCGACATTCTCCATGAGAGATGTTATATTACTTAAAAGGTGAATTTCTATCATTTATCCTACTCTTGTTTCAACACGTTTGAATTAGATTTTTGAGATGGAGAATGTCAGTAAGTAATAAAACCATTGGGTCACATATTAGGATAAGGCTAAGTAATTCTGAAATGATGACTGAAACAGTCCAAGTACTTGACAATTTTGGTGACAGATTACCTAATAGAAGAAGACCAAACTAAGTTAAGATTAGTCTACTACAGTAATGCTGCATTCTAAGTACTGAATTGAAGTCGCAATTAAGGGTCTGTCCATGATCAGCATTGGCGAGATTACTCATTCCATGCTAGAAAATACCATTCTGTCCTCCACCCTGTCTTACATAGAAAGGTGAAGTCATTTAATCTCAAATACAATACATTCAAATATATCATGCAAAGTCCATCAGCAAATTAATGTACCATGAAAATAGCTGTGGTATCTGTAATAGATGAGTAACTTCCCTCATCTTCCATCACTTAGGTGCCAAAGGTATTGGCCTCTGCCTTGTCTTTGTGTACAGATATGCTACATGTGTGGTTGTGTTACAGACTTACTAAACTGATCAGTTTAGTAAGTCTATAATGCAACCATACATTTAGTTTTATCTCACTATTCTTTATGTACAACATTTTGCTTTTGTATATGGAAAGCCAATAATTCACACCACAGTGAAGCTATGTTTCATTAATTGTTCATTTCCATTCATTTGAATAAGGAATAGGTAATATTCATGTAAGAGAAGTATTTCAGACCACAGTGATGACAAACAGTTTAATAATTATATAATTTTATTAAATTGTTTAATACTATTTTGATTAATGAAGAACAAAGGTACAGTTATTCAGAACTTATTGAGGTCAAATAATTTTACCAATTATCCAAATTTTATGTGTCTGTGTAATTCCTGAGTAGTCATCTACCTATTTACCCTTGTTAATGTCATAGTGTGACTTTGATGACTAACTCTTCATCAATTTTCATCAATATAAGGACAATATGCCCATCTTGAGATTCTCATTTTTTAAACAAAACACAAATATTCACATACTTAAGTTAGTTCTTAAGGACCATTTGTGTTAGAATGTGTTAATATCAATTGGTAGATTGCTAACATCAATTGCTAGGCACAAAACTTTTCTTTGAAGCACTTGAACAAGACCCTGGGTCATGAGCTTAATTATTCATTGTCAGGCTAAGGCAATATTAATTCTTTTAAGTTGGTGAATGTGGACGGCGTATATTGATGGCAAATAGAGATTATACAATCTGCGCTCCTGTTCGAGGACTCTCATGGAAACTGCCTGCAACATGCCAGCTTGGAGTTTCTCACATATTTGGCTTTTGACGACTTGGGAGCAATTGTTCTAAGATAATCTGTGCTCACTAATAGCGAAGACGGTCTTTTCTTAGTCGAAATGTAATCTTAACGACGCTGTTTGGAGGATAAGAAAGCAGTTTAGCTAATTACAGGGCACCGTCTTTGGTGTTTGAAGGGAGCACAAAGGAGTCTTGTCTTGCTGTTGGTTTGTGGCATGTCTGATGTATGTAGACATAGAGATCAGCTGGAGGTTCAAGCTATGGTTTGAGAGTGAATACTTCAATGAGATTAGCTTCATCAGTTCTCTATTTACGAGCTAAAAGTTACGAGGTAAAGCACAACTTAGCGCAGCTTGGCGTGTCGTATTAGTGGAAAGACTTCAAGTATGTAGTAGGTCATAATGCGAGATACTATTTAACATGTACTGGGATGTGGGGAATCCCATTTCGATTCTCATGGAGCCAAATTTTCTCTTTATTACTCTTCCGAGTTATAAGGAAACTATACAAATCTAGTATTGGTACTGTCGTCCGTTTCTTGAATGCCTTTGGGTAAGTTCTTTATTGTTTTTTGATGGAGAATGTTATGTGATTCATACAAAATCAACTGTGTTCTTCCATGCACTACTAGCTGTGTTTTGAGTTAATCACTTAATTCAAAGAGCTCTCTGAACTTTTTTACTATCCTTAGCATTATTAAACTGACAGCATTAATCGAACAATTTTATTTAGTAAACCATGTGCTCAGGGGCTTCATAAATTCTATGGTTATGGGAATTCTACACTGATTATTTGTGTTCAACGAACGGATTTATTCACTGAGAACTGATTTTACAGACGACACTCATTTATTTAGCAAAACATTCATGTTAATATGTTTCTATGATTCTTTCAGCTTGTGGAAGGTAAGTTTCCACTGAAAATGTTGGAGCAGCTAATGACATTCCATTATCCCTTCCGTGTTCTTCAGTTTTTCAGTGTTAACAGCAGTATTTTTTGGAAAGGTATCTACGACAATTGTCAGCCAAGCATGCTCATAGGACAAGCTTCATCTGTAGATGAATAACCGTTGCACAAAGACAAGTAGATAACGTTAAAATAACACTTTCATGGGTCATTATTTACAGTGTAGAAGTTTATACAGTAATTAGTGTACTCTTCTGTAGATATTCTTACGTCTATTCAATGAAGTATCCACAGTTCTTTATTTACAACAACAATACACAAGAAATGCAATGGCGATGAGAAAAGCACCAGAATTACAGAGGCACATGTCTCATGACAATGTTAACAGAAGAATAATAGTCAAGTCTAATAACATGCAATGCTCCTCTTACTAAATGCCAGAACTGTAGCACAGCTGACGGAAAAGAGAGAGAGAGTGGGGGGGGGGGGAGAGGAGGAGAGACAGAGGGGGTAGAGGAGGGCGCGGAGAGAGAGAGAGAGAGAGAGAGAGAGGAAGAGAGAGAGAGAGAGAGAGAGAGTGCGAGAGAGAGAGGGCGCCCTGGAGGTGTGCCACCAGAACATTCCTCCTGCGGTAGCGAATGTGCTTTCTCTTCACCCTCTCGCTGGTGGCGCGAACACGAATATTCATTCAGCGGCCGTGATGGCTGCATATGTGCTGCAATTTTACCTCCCTCACATATATACTTAAATCACTTGTTTTCGGTAACTTTTCTACAAATTCTCCCAACACCGATAACTTAATTACTTTGGGTCGTCAGGACTACCATGGTTCATTCCCTGAGACAAGGGGAATTATTCTAAGCATAAATCAGTGGCCCAGCTGATTGTCGCGAACACGTCCGTTCATAATGATCGTCAAACTGTAGGGAAACCATTGTAGAAATACAGAAACTACACACAAGTCTAGCCTATCATCATTCAAAGTCTGTGGTGAACACTGGAAAAGGAATAACGTCAAGTAGGGAGTTTAACACTTACAGGTGGAGAGACTAACTGTTGAAGGTACATGCCAATATAAATCAAAAGTGAAAAGGGTTTCAATCCACGTCTTTTAACATCCGTTTCCATCCATTTTCAATTTGACAGGTAAGGTCTTTTCTCGTCTCTGTATTTATATGTTCTAAAAAATACTTCTTCTCCCACTACGAAATATAATATTTAAAAAAGCCTCTATTAAAGTCATAGAAACTTCTAGTTCTTCCTGACAGTTACTGAAGGCCACAAATTACCAGTCTTCTCCTTTGATAGGGAGCACTGCGCCTCTCTGCTCTCCACCGATCTCTGCCGAACCGCCACAGTCTCTTTATGGGCTGCTTCAAACTCCTCATACTGCTGTCACCTCTTTACTGTTACACTACAACCTATTCCTTGAGCTTATAAAACATTTGGTATAGTTAAACTTGACCTATTAATAGAGAATATAGCTTAAAAGATTCAGCAATACTAACCAACTACCTGTCAGACTGGAAGCAATGCACAAAGCTAACCTATCATATTAATAACCAAGTTTAATCTCTCAGTCTTCTAGTGAAAAAGTGAAAAAAGGAGTCACCTAGGGGTCAATCCTTTTTCCGTTTCTGCTCTTAGTATGTGTGATCGATGTCACCCATCCAAAAAACTCCAAAGTAGTGATTTATGCAGATGGAAGCTCTCTCTTGGTTTTTTGGCAAAAATACCTGTGAACTTTCATGTTCTGTAACAGATGACATAATGAATATAACTAAGAATTTATATGAACGGCATCAAAATGGAAATGTTAACAAATCGCAATTATTGTCATTTAAAACTGTTAACTGTGGCCGCACCTCTATAAATAATAGATGGGGAATTTAAGAAAAGGACACTAATAGCTACAGATTCTTGGGTCTATACTTAGATGAAAGTTTGCGATGGTCAAATCATATTAACTTTGTATTTGTGAAGATCCGTAATGTATTATATCTACTCAGTTACCTAACAATAATAGTTACAAAATTTCTTCTAAGATCTTTGGTTGACGAGTTGTGCACATTCATAGCTCACGTAAACATAAGTGTTATTTTGTGTAATAACTATTAATGAAGGCAATGTTCTATCATAAATAAGTAAATTAGTATCTATTGTAAGCCATATATTAAATGTTTCATTTTTAATTGCGTATTTTTCGGAATTTTGGCGAAGTTTTGTTTACATAATCGTTTTCTGTCAGTTACCGCATTGTTTCAGTAAAGTACTGTTTGTGTACTTTATCCAGCTAAGAAATAAGTGAAAAGTTTGTATAGTGTAGACGTAGTTCTTTGTTTTCACTTGTCTCGTCACGTAAATAGTGCACAGTTATTTTATGTAGGAAATTTCTGACTACTCTTTTGTTTACATATAGTGTGTGCACCGTAAAGTCCTTTCATTTGTGGTAACGTTATTTAACAGATACTGAAAGAAGTGACTGCTAACTTCGTGTTCTAAGCGAAAATAAATAACTTTCTGAGTTTTATAAAACACCAGAAGCGCTAAACGATAGGCCTAATTTTTGCTGCTCATAAATAACGAACATTCAGGTTGTGTGAAGCGTGTTAAGTGATTTAATTCTATTTTTTAGCGTGTAATCTGTCACGCAATGCTTCATAAATGTGGATGCTGCCGCAGGATAGTCAAAGAGGGAGTGGTATGTGAACACTGTGGGATGGAATTTCACTGGGGTGATTGTAGTGGAGATCTGAATGGGGAACTCAGTGAGGCTCTCCAATGGAAGTGCAGGCTCTGCAAAACAGGAAAGAGAATCACTGAACAGAAGGCAAAGATTTGTGCCCTTCATACTGAATTAGATCACGTGACTTTGGAACTCGATAGATTTAAGGGGGCAAAAGGTGGTGGGAACTAGGTAAATGTAACAAGCAATGGGCGAAAGGGGTACAGCTCATCAGCTTCTTCTACATTTGCTCTATCAGTATCGAATAAATTTGGTTTGTTACCTGAAGTAGGGGGGTAAGAGCCTCATACAGCTGTAGGTTACAGTAGGGTGCAGCAGGCTTCAAGCCACGAAACTCAGTGTAGGTCGGTATCAAAAGAGAAAAGGAAGAAAAGGGTCTTGCTGCTAGATAGTACCAGCAATGGTAGGTGTGGAGGCCAGATGGAAAGTTACGAGCACTGTGTCAGGTCGCAACTACTGTAAAGCCGACAAAGGACATAGGAAAATTGTGCAAAGGTTGGGCAAAGAGGATCAGGTTATTGTGTAGGTGGAGAAGAAAATAGCCTGACTAAGAATAGTATTTACTGCTTTAGGGTTGACCTGGATAAAATAGGAGTAGCAACTACAGACCAGCTATGACCAGCTCTTGGTTAATACTGCTGTGAGCTGTGTTAACTCTGAGTCAAGCAAGTTACTGCCGACTAAAGTGAATTCTCATATTATTGCAGTGCACGTTGCTGCAGTTGGGAGGTGGGGCTATACTAGACATGGCCTGCACTTATATAGGAGAGGGAAAGGTAGGTTGGCTGAACTTCTTGCAGGAAATGTAGAAGCGGCCACGATCACACAGTGCAAGTTCCCTGTGAGTTACTGGCGACAGAGGGCACTTTTTTTAGGTTATAACCAAGCTTCAGGCACTGTGTTTTGAAAGGAGTCATTATAACAAAAGAGCCCCATAAGAATGCACAGAAATGTAAGGTTAGATTATTCCAGAAAAATAGTAGAGGGTTGAGTAATGAGGTTGAAGAGCTTCTTGCCTGCTTGAAAAATTTAAAGGGGAAGATAGACATCCTGTACCTGTCTGAGCACCACATAACAACAGGTTTAGATAAGTTACATATTATAAAAGATTACAGTCCAGCAGCTAACTCGTGAAGAACTACTATGGGAAAAGAGAGGAGTTGTTGCATGTGTTAAGGCAGAACACAAGTAGATTTTGTAGTGATCAGCACACTGAAGTGTGTGCTTGTGAATTAATGCTGAAAAACAATTCAGTTTTAATTGTAACAGTATATAGATCCCCGCTACGAAATTTTGAATTATTTATGAGGAACCTGGATCTCTTACTGTGCTGTCGGTCAGATATCAGCAAACGGTGAATAGTTTGTGATGACTTCAATGTAGATTTTCTAAAAGATTGTGATAGCAAAAATTATCTGAAAATGTTATTTGGATCCAACAATTTGCTCTCAGTATTTAATATTCCAACACAGGTGGATAAAGACATTAGGTCCACAATTGGTAATGTTTTCTTTGATGAGGCAGAAAGCAAGAAAAAAACTGTTTACCCAGTAATAAACGCCCTCTCTGATCATGATGCACAGTTAGTTACAGTGTGGATACACTCCTGGAAATGGAAAAAAGAACACATTGACACCGGTGTGTCAGACCCACCATACTTGCTCCGGACACTGCGAGAGGGCTGTACAAGCAATGATTACACGCACGGCACAGCGGACACACCAGGAACCGCGGTGTTGGCCGTCGAATGGCGCTAGCTGCGCAGCATTTGTGCACCGCCGCCGTCAGTGTCAGCCAGTTTGCCGTGGCATACGGAGCTCCATCGCAGTCTTTAACACTGGTAGCATGCCGCGACAGCGTGGACGTGAACCGTATGTGCAGCTGACGGACTTTGAGCGAGGGCGTATAGTGGGCATGCGGGAGGCCGGGTGGACGTACCGCCGAATTGCTCAACACGTGGGGCGTGAGGTCTCCACAGTACATCGATGTTGTCGCCAGTGGTCGGCGGAAGGTGCACGTGCCCGTCGACCTGGGACCGGACCGCAGCGACGCACGGATGCACGCCAAGACCGTAGGATCCTACGCAGTGCCGTAGGGGACCGCACCGCCACTTCCCAGCAAATTAGGGACACTGTTGCTCCTGGGGTATCGGCGAGGACCATTCGCAACCGTCTCCATGAAGCTGGGCTACGGTCCCGCACACCGTTAGGCCGTCTTCCGCTCACGTCCCAACATCGTGCAGCCCGCCTCCAGTGGTGTCGCGACAGGCGTGAATGGAGGGACGAATGGAGACGTGTCGTCTTCAGCGATGAGAGTCGCTTCTGCCTTGGTGCCAATGATGGTCGTATGCGTGTTTGGCGCCGTGCAGGTGAGCGCCACAATCAGGACTGCATACGACCGAGGCACACAGGGCCAACACCCGGCATCATGGTGTGGGGAGCGATCTCCTACACTGGCCGTACACCACTGGTGATCGTCGAGGGGACACTGAATAGTTCACGGTACATCCAAACCGTCATCGAACCCATCGTTCTACCATTCCTAGACCGGCAAGGGAACTTGCTGTTCCAACAGGATAATGCACGTCCGCATGTATCCCGTGCCACACAACGTGCTCTAGAAGGTGTAAGTCAACTACCCTGGCCAGCAAGATCTCCGGATCTGTCCCCCATTGAGCATGTTTGGGACTGGATGAAGCGTCGTCTCACGCGGTCTGCACGTCCAGCACGAACGCTGGTCCAACTGAGGCACCAGGTGGAAATGGCATGGCAAGCCGTTCCACAGGACTACATCCAGCATCTCTACGATCGTCTCCATGGGAGAATAGCAGCCTGCATTGCTGCGAAAGGTGGATATACACTGTACTAGTGCCGACATTGTGCATGCTCTGTTGCGTGTGTCTATGTGCCTGTGGTTCTGTCAGTGTGATCATGTGATGTATCTGACCCCAGGAATGTGTCAATAAAGTTTCCCCTTCCTGGGACAATGAATTCACGGTGTTCTTATTTCAATTTCCAGGAGTGTATTTCTCAGTGGAAATCAGTTAGAATCATCCCCCACACCCAAACCACAAGAGTCCAGGACTCATGCCATGTAACTTCTTTCTGTGAGGGTACCTGAAGGAAACAATTTTCCTGAAACTCAGACGTCTTATTCTTCAAGTTTCAGTGAAATCACGGATTTCATGTGCCGTAGGGTTATCACTAACATCAGTGCTCATGTGAAGGAATTTAGTAATAAAAATCGTCCAACAATTGAGCATGCACTGAGTTAGAACAATTCTCCACAGAGTGTTCTCCATGGCAGTATTAGTTCCTTGGAATTTGTCATGACAGTGAAGCGTTTATCCAAAGAACATAATGGTGACAACTCGTGCGCCATTCCTTACATATATTTGAGCGTAAGAGGAGTATTAGTGGACGGTAGTGTTATATATTCATAAGTCTTAACACTTATCATTTATATGTGTCCTGTAAACCACATTACCCATTATTTCTGTAGAAGTATCTTTCTAATGGTATACGGAACTTGTAACTAACTAACTACGTAAAGTTCCTCTCTCTTTCTCTCTCTCTTTCTATCTATCTATCTATCTATCTATCTCTGTCTCTCTCACTGCTCCCTCCCTGTCGCCTCTACCTCTTGCCCCTTTCCTTCATCACACTGCTAACTCACTCTACATTCCCTTACATTTGTTTACTACACCTACTCCTCCACTTTCTCTTAACCCTCCCGCCAAGCCATCACTTGATTCTTCAACTTCCACTATACTTACATATTAAATGATCACATACGAACACAATTAAAACGATGTAATGTGTATATGACAAGCCACTGACGCATAGAACAACTTTGGGTGAAATAAAAAACTAGAGGTATCATTAGCAATACTGCGTAAATGAAAACCCATAGGGTCACGTTTAGGAATAAGTATGCAAACAAACTTTAGTTGAAGTACATTGTGTCGTGTTTCATGTTAATAAGTATGTAGTGTGATGGCGCAGCAACGTACGCTGCCACCACGACCACAACGTTAATTTGGCGCCGCTAGAGAGGAGGCAATACGGGGATACCTGCTTCACTCGATGGTGGAGCCACCGCAAGACGAGTATTCCCGACAGCGGTCTATCTGTCTTATACTTCAGCCGTATAAGATTTATGCTCCACTCACAGACTTGGACAGTTACGAGTTACTGTACGACGAACATTTAATGTGATCGTAATCGACCTGAGCTTGTATTCCCCAGTTAAAGTTAAATCATTGATCTTTTGCCTGGCTCACCGCCGTTGTATATAATTGTTTGTTGTTACTGTCAGTAAAGAAGTGTAGAAACGACATGTAGTACATCATAACGACGTAGGAGTCAGCAAGAAATATCAGTGCCAAATGAAGGAACATCCCATAAATTTGCAAGCAGACATCAATGCCTGATGTAAGCGACGAACCATGCTCAAAGTGCCGCAACTAAATATTAACACCTCAATGGGATCTATAACTCACTTAAGATGTAGAAAGGAAACAATTGTCATAAATATTGACTCTTGCAAATCTGTTTACTTAAATTACTACGACTAAAACGCAGAACACCATTCGCTAGCATAAAATCGCTGACCTAAGTTCCTAATAAGTTTGAGATTGCCACACAGAAACTATAAGGAATTTTCGACTGTCCAAGTATAGCTTTGGAGTGTAGACTGTACTGTTTTTTATAATATTCCAGTTAAGTCATGAGTAAAAACAGAATCGAAGACAGTTATAGCAAAACGTTCCTTTTTTTCATATTCACTTGAGGTTTCTCATAATGGCGGCATGAAATTGCCCTAGAAGCTGATTCACTTTAACCCAGCTGATTTCTCAAATGAGCGAGGCACTATTTTTATTTGTCACAGTATACGAGCAAGCGGATCAACTGAAGTCAGAGACCTTACAGTTCTTCTGTAAATAAGAATCTACTCGTACTGTTGCCCTCATGTACAAATTTTAACTAGCTGTTTCTTAACATTCTGTTCTATTGTAACAATCTTCATATTACGGATTTTATTAATGGTGAGCGCGGTTTTAAAACTGTCCAGTAGTACTAATACGTGATTACTCGAGGTGAAATAATCGGAAGTGTCGGCCAAATCTGTTTTTTGCACGGAAATGTAAGGTTAGTTTATTCCAGAAAAATATTAGAGGATTGAGTAATGAGGTTGAAGAGCTTCTTGCCTGCTTGAAAAATTTAAAGGGGAAGATAGACATCCTGTACCTGTCTGAGCACCACATAACAACAGGGTTAGATAAGTTACATATAGAAGATTACAGTCCAGCAGCTAACTCGTGCAGAACTAATATGGGAAAAGATAGGAGTTGTTGTATGTGTTAATGCAGAACACAAATAGATTTTGTAGTGATCAGCACACCGAAGTTTGTGCTTGTGAATTAATGCTGAAAAACAATTCAGTTTTAAATTTAACAGTATACAGATTCCCACTATGAAATTTTGAATTATTTATGAGAAACCTGGATTTCTTACTGTGCTGTCGGTCAGATATCAGCAAGCGGTGAATAGCCTGTGATGACTTCAATGTAGATTTTCTAAAGGATTCTGATAGCAAAAATTATCTGAAAATCTTATTTGGATCCTACAATTTGCTCTCAGTAGTTAACTTTCTAACACGGGTGGATAAAGACATTAGGTCCATAATTGATAATGTTTTCTTTGTTGAGGCAGAAAGTAAGAAAATAACTGTTTACCCAGAAACAAACGCCCTCTCTGATCATGATGCACAGTTAGTTACAGTGTGGATATACCTCAGTGGAAGTCAGTTAGAATCATCAATGACTAAAGGGTCAAATGTTCTTAAGAGCAGTTTACAAGAAATAACCTGGGAGGAAACTTATAAAACACCAAATGCCAATATAGAATCTAATTATTCCATGTTTTCCACATAAGCTAATTAGAAGGGACATTAAAGGGCCATGTAAAAAACCATGGGTCACTAAGAGGATTAAAGTATCTTGTGAACAGGAAAGAGGAATGTACCTTTTGGCAAGAACAAGTAGAGAACCGACATTCCAGAATGAGATTTTCAATCTGCAGTGGAGTGTGCGCTGAAATGAAAGGAAGGTAGGAGACGACATACTTTCTGAAGTAAAGCTGTGAGGACCGGGCGTGAGTCGTGCTTCGGTAGCTCAGATGGTAGGGCACTTGCTCACGAAAGGCAAACGTCCCGAGTTCGAGTCTCTGTCGGGCACACAGTTTTAATCTGCCAGGAAGTTTAAGAACCGACATTAGTTGTACTCTACAAAGCTACTCAAAATCAGAAAGAGGGTTTATTAAAAAATCACGAAACATGCAAATAATGTCAGAAATCAGTACATCTGACGGCAGAGTTAAGGCAACATGGAATATAGTGAAAGAAGAGACAGGACAACCAACCACAGAAGATGATAACATTAGGATTGAAGTGAATGGTAGGGCTATAAATGACAAGTCACATGTAGCAAATGTTATTAATAGTTATTTCTTAAAAATAATGGAAAGCACAGGGATCAACAGCTCAAGAGAAAGATCACAGCAATATGTTGAAGAAGTAACTCTCATAAAATTACATCATATGAATGTACCACTATCTTCTACATCTGAAATTAAGAGGGTCATACATTCTCTCGAGAATAATTGCTCTTCTGGGTTTGATGGTGTTTCCAATAGAGTATTAAAGATTTGTTCCCATAAAATAAGTCCACTATTGTCTGAAATATGTAATGCATCTTTATCCCAAAGCATATGCCATTGTTAAACCCGTCTTTAAGAGAGGTGATAAGAGAGACGTCAGAACTACCAACCTATTTCACTGCTGACATCGTTTTGCAAAATTTTTGAGAAGGTGAAGTAGTCTATAATAGTACTTCACCTTGGCAACAATAATATACTCAGCAGATTACAGTTTGGGTTTCGTTGCTCTACTCAGAATGCCATTTACATGTTTATACACTAGATATTACAAGCATTAAATAACAAAATAGCACTGGCAGGTATTTTCTGTGACCTATCCAAGGCATTTGATTGTGTGAATCATAGTACACTCCTAGACAAATTGTAGTTTTATGGGGTTGATAGTATAGCCAACCAATGGATCATGTCATATCTAACCAAAGGAATGCATAAAGTTGTACACAGTAGTAATTGAGCCAACAGAATCCAGTGACATAATTCTGACTGGGGAGAAATCACATATGGGTTTCCCAAAAGCTCAATCTTAGGTCCACTTCTGTTTCTCATATATGCAAATGATCTATCACCTAAAGTACAACAAGCAGAATTACTTCTTTTTGCAGATGGAACCAATACTGTAATCACTCCCAGTATACATACAGAAATGGGAGAAATGGTGAACACTCAAAAGTATCATTGACTAGTTTTTTGCAAATGGTATCACACAGAATTTCACAAAGACATATCATACTCAGGTCTTCACCTCTAGGGGTACTGCACAAGTTATAAGTGTACAACATGGTGATGAAATAATACATAGGACAGGAACTTCAAAATTCTTGGGTGTCCACATTGATGAGAATTTAAATTGGAAAAAACACTTTTTGCAACTCTTAAAACAATAACGCTCAGCCACATTTGCACTTAGAATGACTGCAAATTTTCGGGAGAGAGAAATCAGTACGTTGACGTATTTTTCTTATTTTCATGCACTAATGTCATACGGAATAATGTTTGGGGGTAACTCATCTTTAAGAAAGAAGGTCTCCATTGAAAAAAAACGTGCTGTAAGAATAATATGTGGTGCTCACCCTGTATCCTTTCTTTCAGGAGTGCTAGTGTTGCAAGGTTCGCAGGAGAGCTTGTGTAAAGTTTGGAAGGTAGGAGACGAGGTACTGGCGGAAGTAAGACTGTGAGGACGGGGCGTGAGTCGTGCTTGCGTAGCTCAGTTGGTGGAGGACTTCCCCGCCAAAGGCAAATGTGCTCAGTTTTAGTCTCGGTCCGGCACACAGTTTTAATCTGCCGGGAAGTTTCATATCAGCGCATACTCCGCTACAGAGTGAAAATCTCATTCTGGAAACATCCCCTAGGCTCTGGCTAAGCCATGTCTCCGCAATATCCGTTCACTCAGGAGTGCTAGTCCTGCAAGGTTCGCAAGAAAGCTTCTGTAAAGTTTGGAAGGTAGGAGACGAGGTACTGGCGGAAGTAAGGCTGTGAGGACGGGCCGTGAGTCGTGCTTGGGTACCTCAGTTGGCAAAGGCAAAGGTCCCGAGTTTGAGTCTCCGTCCGGCACACAGTTTTAACCTACCGGGAAGTTTCATATCAGCGCAACTCCACTGCAGAGTGAAAATCTCATTCTGGAATAACAAAAATAATTGACTATTTGTATAATAGCATAAAAGTATGTCTGGTAACAAAGCAAGTTTTAAATGTAACTTACACTGATTTCTCCTGGGTAACTTCTTGTAATCCATGAACGAAATTTTGTTTATAAATTGTTATCCCGTAAGAAAACCTTTTTTTAAATTCAGATTCATGATTACGACTAAAATATAATATGTTTGTAACACTTATATTCTGTATCGACTATACGTACCTTGTGTAACTTCTTTGTCTGCTTATGCCTAGCCGGCCGGGGTGGCCGAGCGGTTCTAGGCGCTTCAATCTGGAATCACGCCACCGCTACGGTCGCAGGTTCGAATCCTGCCTCGGGCATGGATGTGTGTGATGTCCTTAGGTTGGTTAGGTTTAAGTAGTTCTAAGTTCTAGGGGACTGATGACCTCAGCTGTTAAGTCCCACAGTGTTCAGAGCCATTTGTGCCTTATGCCCAACGTGGCATCCTTGTCATCATGTTCTTTTATTTAACCTTGTATGTAAATGCTTAATCATATTTTCTGACAATGTATGTCAGTGCAATAAATGCATGCATGTAATTTTGAAAACTGTGTTCTATAAAAATTACTGAGATACTAAAATTTTACTTGTGGAACTGATTCATGACAGGGAATACGGATTTGTACTCGGGTGAAACTTGGTGGGAAGTCCCTTCGCTAGAAATCCAGCAGGACGGGAATAGAAGACGTGGATTCGGGGTAGAACGCCAAGAAGTCTTTGTGGAACAGTCAGTAGGTGGTTAGCATGCAAACTGCTCATACCTTGTGTGCTCAGCTACGAAAGCAGCAAGATTGATGGGGAAGACAAGTGGCTAACTATATGGCATTTACTGTTTAGCTCTGAAACACAGAAACCGGCACTAAATAAATTATTTTCAGAGCGTACATACATCATGGCCCATGAGTGCGTTTTTCGCCATTAGTTTAGACGCAGAAGATCGTCACTGCCACCACCTACATCTCAAATAGAAGCTTACTCATGAATTTACTTTCCTGAACCAGATATTTGCTGTGATTTGGAAATAATCATTGTTTTTAGTTCAAATTGGTGTTGAGAACCTGAAATCACTCTTAAGCTATTTTACCCTGTACGACCCTTATCCTAGTGATACAAAGCATTTACTGCTTTAGTAGCGATCATTAACGTCTTCGGGGTAGTAAATTTCGTAAGTGCAGTAAGTTTTGCATCTGAGATGCTCCCGGTTCTTTCCATGTGAGTAGTTTGTTTAACGACAGTCTAAGTGAAAGGAAAGGGACTAATTACTTCGCCTAAATTTCATTCTTGCCAAATGCTTATCGGAAGTAAATGAAAAATATAGTGATCGTAACGTGTGGTTATGGCCCATCACAATTTAACGGCCTACTTGATATATAACTGCTGCAAAGGTTTGTTAAAGTGTTTATTTGCATATTTTTGTGTTTAAAAGGGTTCCTCATTGTATCTTGCTTGAAGTGTTTGATTCAGATCTCACTCAAATAGTAAACGTTGAGCCGGTATTACCATCACTGCCACAATAGAAATGCTTATGAATTGTAGTATCCATTCAAAAACAGGAGTGTTCTTTAAAGGTTATCTGGCTACAATTATGCAGACCATAACGGATTCACGGTCTCAATGCTATATTCATAATCTGTTTAATGCGAAGAAGTAAGTGCGACCAATGAAACGATAATCAGATCAGTGAACTTAATAAAAATCTGTTATATGTCTCTGTTGTCCAATAGTGAAATGGAAAATTTCCTCACGTCCAGTTTAGAAGTGCTCCTTCCTTGTGTAGTAATGAATATTAGCTTTCTTGCCTTGAATATAGAAATTATATGTTAGTGGGAGCCAGTTTCTTGGCTGACTATTGTAGGCTTCAAGCGGTGTTGCTTATGGAAAACTTCTGTTCCAAGGTTTGTTATATTGTGCTGCTCGTTCGTGTCCTATTTATAAAAAAGAACTTACTACCAAGTAAAACCATACACAGTCAGTAACTTTCTTAATGAACCGTAAAATTTCCTGGTTCATTTTGCCTTATTAGGCTGGTAATAGTCGGTAGGAGACCAGTGTTTAAAATACGGCCGACTAAAACGCAGGAGCGAATGGCAATTGTGTTAGCTTTTCTCGAAACGGCAAGTCTTGTTGTGACTCAGAGGCTGTTTTGGCAGAAGTTTAACACAATGCGGGCCCCTTACAAGACAACCATCTACAGGATGTGTAATCAAGGATCAATATTGGAAGCGAAGTAACCCCGGGCGACTCCTGTTTGTTCTTCCGTGAATACTGAAGCGGTACCAGCTGCTCGACAGTCTCAGTAAATAGTACACAAAGGGAGAAGTGCAACTGGGTATAACTAGATGCTTCAACGTATTCTTTAAAGCGCCTTCCGAATGTACCGGTAAAAGACGACCTCTGCTTAGGTCACTGCAGAACACAAGCGGCAGAGACTACAGTTCGCTCGCTGAGCGGAGGATAGGAAACAAATTCTCAACAAAATTTGATTTTCAGACTTGGCGCATTTGCAGTTGGACGGTGAGGTTAATAAATGTACGCTTTTGGGCTACCGAAAATCAGCAAGTGCTTCATGGACGACAACATTACACTCTGAAGATTACAGTGTGGGTCGCAGTTTCCAGTCACCGACTTAATGGACCTTTTTTCTTTGATGGAACTGTGGCCAGTGCGTGTTATTCGTGCATGCTCCACAATAGCTTCGTTCCACAGTCTCTTGCTACTGCGTTGTCCTTCGACATGCAGAGGTTCATGCAAGATGGAGCAAGGCCTCATACGGCAAACACTGTGTTGTATTTCGCTCGGATTTTCAGGTCGTTTCAATGATGGACAGTTTTGGTCCTCGCCCCCTCCCCCTCTCCCTCCTCCCCATCCCCCCCCCCCCTCCCCAAAAGTCCAGGACTCATGCCATGTAACTTCTTTCTGTGAGGGTACCTGCAGGAAACAATTTTCCTGAAACTCAGACGCCTTACTATTCAAGTTTCAGTGAAATTACGGGTGACATGTGCCGTAGGGTTATCACTAACATCAGTGCGCATGTGAAGGAATTTAGTAATAAAGATCGGGCAACAATTGAGAATGAACTGAGTTAGAACCATTCTCCATGGCAGAGTTCGTTCCTTGGAATTTGTCATGACAGTGAAGCGTTTATTCAAAAATTTTATTTGTCGCAGTATACGAGCAAGCGGATCAACTGAAGTCAGTGATCTTACGGTTCTTCTGTAAATAAGAATCTGCTCGTACTGTTGCCCTCTTGTACAAATTTTAACTAGCTGTTTCTTAACGTTCTGTTCTATTGTAACAATCTTCATATTACGGATTTTGTTAACCGTGAGCGACGTTTTAAAAGTGGCCTGTGGTACTAATACGTGATTACACGAGGAAAAAATATTCGGAAGTGTCGGCCAAATCTGTTTCATTACTGATATGGAGTTCCGTTGTTGAAAGACATTTCGAGGAAACTTGGCAAGAATATAGATGAAACCGACAAGAAAAATACAATTAGAAGTTTCAGGTTAATATGACTTTGCTGGTAGCTTCCGAACTTCAAGTAAAAAAAAAAAATTGTGACAGCGTCGGAAATTATTTCCGACTTGTGAAATTATTTCAGATGGAGACAAATATTTCCGCAAGACAGATCTTTTTAATCTAAAATGTAATCGGCTAAGTGAACCTTACTAACTAAGGGAGAAGTTTCGCGCCTCTTTCATTATAAAGGACCCGCTTTTTTGGGCTGCTGATAGAACCTACAAAAGCATAACTGCAACTGGCGAGTAACAAATGCAAAGATAATTTATTTTCTCCGAAATTAAGAAAGCTGGAGCTGGCACGAAAAAAGGCGTGAAGGTTATCTGTGAATAAACATGACCTGCGTGGCGTTACTACAAGTTATAGAACACAGATAAGTACAAAAGAAACACTGAACGATGCATCGAATCCAGCCCTCTATATGTGGTAAAGACTTGTGTCTTTGAAATCCAACCAGCAAATGTACATGTAACCAGAAATGGAAAACAATATAAGACACGTATATTACAAATTCTCAGTCTGTTCTCAATTCTTTAATCAACGAGTGCGGCATGTGTTTACATATTTAGTAATAGGCAGTGCAAGTATCAGCAATTGCAAAAATCAGTATAGTACGAATCAGAAAGAATGGATTCCACTGTTGGTTATACCAAAAATGGAAATGGATCCTATATTTCTAACTGGCATTATATTGATGAACGATTTATTTGTTACGAAACATTGGGGATAATTTTGGACATAGTAGCACAACTTTCTCGCAGTTTAGAACTGCCCTACAGGAATTCATCTGTTTGAAAGGAAGCTTATATTCTTCGAAAGAAAGGGCGTTTCTGTATTATACTAAAGGACCTACCACTCAGAGTATGACAGGGTTGCGATTATGACCGTCCCAATCGCAAACAAGTTTCATTCGGCTCATTAAGATTTATTCTCACATGATAAATTATGAGCTTGCTGAATGCAGATGCTCTATAGTTTATTGACATTAACGTAATTGTTAGTGAAACATCTGTGAAGAAACAATTGTTCATTTAGTACACTGCAAGCAACAAGCGGATTTCAGTTCTTTTTTTTTGGGAGGTGGGGGGGGGGGGGGGGGGAGACGTGAATTGATTTAACGCCGATTAATTGAGGGAACCATTTTACTATCTCCTCCCAAGAGTAAGAACATTAACATCGTGACTACAAGCATTCAGCGGCTGCATAACAAGATCTCACTTCAAGATACGAAGGGTGCTGACAGAGTATGTCAATGTCATAAATTACTGGCGAAAAATGAGAGTGGATGAGCATTTTTGTAGCCTCTCAGGCAGATATTACGGAATTAAATCTGGGTTCGGGTAAATCTCATTCACCCTTTGTAGAAATTTAATTGTAAAAGGTTATGAACTGTCATGATCCAATTTGACGGTAGGCAAACTTTCTAAACCCACCGAACGACTACTACCGCTTAGCAAATTTAAAATAGAATGAACCCAAGGAAATTCTTTAATAGTTTGAGAACAACCCCACAGGTCAGTAAAATAAAGCTTCATCAAGAAATAACGAGATTTACTCTAATTTTAAGTTTACACTTTTAGGAAAAAAGAACTACGATAGACAACACGCGGCATAAATATTCTGATAAGCAATATTGCTTCTAGAATGTCACAGCAATTCACATTTACAAAAGGGATCTCGATTAATACAAAAACAAGAGCATGATGGGTAATAAGGACAATTACTTACTAATGCATCCTATTAACATATTGCCTCTGCATCGAAACACATTTTAAGGAACTTTGCCAGTGCCACATAATAAAATCTTAAAATATCTTATCAAGAAACGATCACGGCTTTTCAAAAACCTAAACCTGGCCAACGCCAGATAATACAGTTTAAAGAAATTTAACAACCTGGACAACGGTCGCCCACGGCCCTCTAAGACATTAACACATCAGAGTGAAACTCTCAAAATCAGATTACTTAAAACACGAAAAGGCATAATATCTCTTTCTTTGAAAAAAGAGAAACAAAGTAAATCAAAAATACTACAAACATTGCGGCAGAAGCCCGAAACAAGGCTACGTAAGTTAATTCTCTACAGCGTGAGATGATGCAGGAGGCGGTAGACGCGGCGAAGACGATGTCGGTAGCCGATGCACGCAGGCGACCGATCCACAAGAGAACTACGGGGCCAAAAGGTTCAGTGTCCTCTGTGTGTGTCATAACAGCCACAAGACTGGAACAAACTTAAGTTTCGGCATACTAGCCCTTTCACAATCTCCTGTAATTGGGTATTCAGTCAGGAAACGATTCCCTCAGCAGGCGCCACATCGGCAAAAGTAGACATTTCTCGACACAAACAGTCACCAATCATTTGTACTATTTTAAATGTCTTTACTCTGTCAGATTTATTGCTGAGCATAAGAACCAAAAATACGATAATTAGAACCACATTTCAGTCATTGCAACCCCTAGATTCTGCACAGCACCAGGAGGCAAGATACCGGGACAGGAAACGATCCCAGACACCATCAATATCGCCTTCTCCTTAGTTAGACCATCTGATGTGCTTAACCAGCTCGAATCTCACTGGGCCAACGAACAGCAAGAAAATCCCTCAATCCAAGAGCCAAAGAACCCAATTAATCAGAGTAGCCACCCACCAGACTCTCCGTACGTTACTTCATACAAATTGAACCCCAAATGAGAGGGAAATGACTTGAACGTGAAAATGAAATAAAATTTGGCCCTCAGGGAACACGGAGGGCTAACATCTCTTATAATAATGTACACTCGTAAATAATGCCGGGGTACCAGGGTGTCAACAGGCCTCGTACCTAATATTAACGGCGAACGTGACTAATCCGGGCCTCTGACAGCAGACCATTCCAAGACGAGCCCTAGGCCATTTGATGCGACAAGCAACACCGTGGCTGACAGCAACCGCCCAGACGCTCTAGGTGGCATGCAATCAGCCCCTAGTTAGGAGTAATCGATACAGTTCCGGTCCACATGGCAAGAGATTTGAAAGAAGGTAGCCGCCACGTCTTAACTTCCCACCCTGCGGCGTCCAGCTATGGGCTCTCCTTGAAACGGCTGACATGAATTCTTCATGAATTGCCTGGGCACAAATCGCAGACGAGAAGTTTCACAGGTCTCAGAATCCTCAAAATTTGTTACGGTCCCTCGAAACAAGGGATTAACTTACTAGCGAAGTCCAGCTCCCTCTTGATACAGCGCTGGAACTGTGCACGAACACCCGGTCCTCAAAGTTACCCTTGCATTCCCATCGGCCTTGGTTGTAATGGCTGACCAACCCCTTATGTGGAAGTTGGATGTTTCGGCTAGCCCTCCTGCAGTTCTGTTGGATAACCTCTGGAGTAACCTTACTAGACCAAAGCTTAGCATGTGGGGTCTTAACCTGATGAGACAAAATAAGTAAGGCCGGGGAGGACATGACAGACTCGTGCTGCGCTGTCTTGAATGCGAAGTTGAGCCAGGATGTCAAGAGATCCCACTTCCTGTGACATTTTCTGCGAAATATAATTAGAGCTGCCTTTAGGTTACTGTACATCTGGTCAGCTGAAGATGGCTGGAGATAATAAGGTGTAATGGTGACTTGCTACGATGGCGTTCTTAGAGCGAAACCACTTGAATACCTTGGAAATAAAGGCGGGCACCTTATCACTAATGAGCGGTCGGGGTGGCCCAAAAATGGAAAAAAAAAATCCTGAACAGAACGGAGCTGTTAACCTTCTACTTAGAACTAGCGAACAAAAAGGGAAAAAGCAGCACTAAATGAGTATGAGGGACCGGCCGTATGTAATGTACATTTAACCGTAAGATGGTCCTCCATGGCTGACTGCAAAAATCCCTTGCATTAGTGATAGGCTTAGCGTTCTTACAGTTTTCGCACTCGTCCACCAATCTCCGAATATATTTATAAACGGTAGAGTAAGTAACGCGCTGCTTGATCTTACCAATAGTCTAATAAATCTAGGTGTCCACCTGCCACGTTGTTGTGGAAATACCACCGCACTCGATCCGCCCTCGAGCACCCGACTTAGGGCACCCGCTACCAGGTTATCAGGGCCCCTAACATGTCTGACTTTAAACCAAAAGACGGAAATCTGGGTCGCCCAACGAGCAATTCGTCACATTTTTCTGGGATGCGACAGAACCCAACCAAGAGCCTGGTTACCGTTTTCTAAAAGAAACTATCTATGCTCCACACAAAACTTAAATTGTTTGAGAACATAGAGGACCGCCAAGGCTTGCTATTCTTATACGGAATATTTCATCTGACCAGACGACATTTTTCTCGACGCCTAGGCTATTGGACGTCGTTTAACATTTTGCTGCTGCAAGAGGACTGCCGCTACCCCGAAATTAGACGCATCCTTTTGGACCACAAACGGAAGCTCAAAGTTGGGAATAGCCATGGGTGGACTGTTAATGGTAGCTTTAATGACTTCAAAGGATGTCAGATGACTTTTGTTCCACATAAAAACGATACCATGTCTCCGAAGATCACTAGGAGGACTGGCTAACTGTGCAAAACTCGGCACAAATGTGCGAAAGAATATTGGCCATGCTCATGAATCTGGCGACACCTTTCTTATTCTGGCACGGGTAATTTGCTCAAATAACTGTTCCGCTCCAGATCAGTCCTAATGCAGTCGGCAGAAATTGCATACCTCTTAAACGAAATGTGACGGCGTGCTAACGTGGTTTCAGATGGCTTCACTGTCAATACCGACTCTTTACGGAGGATCACAACTGCCTCCACGCGCTGCAGATGTTCCGGAAAGGTCATCTATACAATTATAGATACACGTGAACTTAAAATCACCCAAAACACAATATACAAGACAGGAAAAGACGGCAGCTCCCGTTGACAACAAAGAGGACCCTGTTGAATTTGTATAGATTTCAATGAATACAAAAGCTGGTAATGTGCCTGGAATCCTCGACTAAAGGAATCTGATGATATGTCAGATCGAGAGCAAGAACTGTAAAAAAACTGGACGCCAGCGAACCATGTGAATCAATTATGTACATTTGAGAGCGGTACAGACTCACCTCTTCATTAACTTATCTATAATCACCTAAACTCTCCACACTTGCTGTTAGGTACCAGAAATGTGGGTGAAGCGTACGGTGACGTGGAAGGCCTGATGACATCCTCACGAAACATACCATAAATCACTCCATGTAAACCCCTCATCGTCGGCGGAGAAAGCCTAAGCGAATATTGCATAATGGGGATATCAGCAAAGCATATCTTACGCTGGTAATCCCTAGTATGTCTGTCGACACATCCGAGAAGTGACTAAGGACTTCCAAAAGCAGGTTTGCCTCCATCACACCCAAATGGCTGACCTCACATCTTGATAGAGACGATTACACAGTACAGATTCCCAATGAACTTTGACAGGAGCACAACGTCAACCTCTCAGTGGGACAAGTTTTAATGTAAACAACCCAACCGAGACAATCCAACATCAAACCCGTGCTTGGTACAATATCACAACGCAAAATCAAGTTCACTCCAAAATTCCTGACCACCATCAAGTTAGTCAGACACGAAGAGCTCGAAACACTATTTTGCTTGTAACTCCTTAACCATAGGCAACGTCTGCTTGTCAACAGCCCACCATCCTCGGGAGGAAAGGCTCAAGCAAGGAAATTTACACACAGTTCTAAATTCGAAGTCCAACGGTAGCAAAGAAAGGAAACCGAGCTGCTTGAATCAGTAAGTGCACACAACGGCTCCTGATTAAATTGGGCACAATCGTAAGGCACAGCTTCACCCACCACAGCCATAACAACGGGATAGCGTTTCGACAAATCACAACCTATACGCCTCTTCTGTCTCCAGTTTTCCTCTCCCTGCTTTGAACAACCCTTATTTGGACCCAAAACACTCCCTGCGCTTGTTCTTTCGCAAGAAAAATTTTAAGTTGCCCAGAATTCACACGAGCATCCTGATAATTACAGTCTAACCACTCCTCCCCCCTCTTGCTCCTCTGACACAGATCCGTGCGAATATCGGTCCTTGAATAGCAGACGCCGAAGTATCTACTTTAACAAAGGTTTATTGAAGAATGTATTACACAAACAATCCTCCAATCTCATTGTCAACTACTTTCAGCTCCGTAACCTGCAATTCCAAGGCTCAGACGGCAGTCCAAATCTTAATATACATGAGTAAAGTCGTGTGGGAAACCTGAATCCGTCAAAAATGTTCCCTCTTAAGTTTACTCTTAACGCGAGGAGATAATTTCAAGCACATAAAACGTTTTTGCAGATCCTTTAACGCCCATGTTCTTGCAACATTTCAGAGAATATGCGGCTCAATATGCCATGTATTAATGGGTGCAACAACTGAATCAAAATACTATGGAAAATTCCTTAGGCACCGGCATGAAATTGAATCCTGACTGTCAGCCACAAGATACATTAAGCCTGGCTCAAACTTTCGACAAACAGTTTCTCAATCCCATCAACCAATAGAATTACCGGGTTAGGCAATTTACCGAAGTAATCCTCAGCTGACACATTAATGGCACATACCACATTGCAACTACTTCCGACAAGTAGATGTTCGGCAGAAAACTTGTGCTCCCCACAAATTCCTGCTAACTCATCTAATCCAACAGTCTTACGCTAGCTTGCGAATTTCGGATCTTCATATGCAAGTGCTGCCGCAATAATTTAACATGCTCACGATTAAGTTAAAGGTGCTGTGTATCACTTGAAGGGTTATCCCAATGAACAAGCTGCGCCTTGAACCTGTAAGTTTGCTTACGAAACGGTTGGCTAATTTCTGAAAATTTCGCATTCTGACGAAAGGTTGATTAGCGGCAAACAACTATCGCAGTACCTACCTGACCAATGATGTCAGTACTAATAGTCAAGTGGCTGTCCACACCCAGACGCAAGAGGTTCACGATTTCCGTAATGCTTCCATCACAGGAAAAATCAGTGTATTCGGAGATCGTACGTCAAATGATCCTTAGTTAAAATGGACAAGCCGGAACAGCGACGGGACCTTACGCTCGGTAGTAAACACCTGAAAAACACAATTCATTTAGTGGCAATAGACAAGACAACAAACCAAACTAAAATACAAACAGAAGGAACGTAACCAGTGGAGAATGATGTTACGAGGATCATCTCCTCCTACCCCTCCTTTGTCTCAGGAAAAACCACACCGTGCCATCATTCAGGTGCTCAGGATAACTTATGTGGAAGAACTGACCGGGTTCGGGTGAACATCATTCACCATTTTTAAAAATTTATTGTAAAAGGTTATAAAGCACAACCATTAAATTTTTGATTCGGAAAATTTTTTGAATATACTATATGGCTACTGCATATAATAAATATACACTCCTGGAAATGGAAAAAAGAACACATTGACACCGGTGTGTCAGACCCACCATACTTGCTCCGGACACTGCGGGAGGGCTGTACAAGCAATGATCACACGCACGGCACAGCGGACACACCAGGAACCGCGGTGTTGGCCGTCCAATGGCGCTAGCTGCGCAGCATTTGTGCACCGCCGCCGTCAGTGTCAGCCAGTTTGCCGTGGCATACGGAGCTCCATCGCAGTCTTTAACACTGGTAGCATGCCGCGACAGCGTGGACGTGAACCGTATGTGCAGTTGACGGACTTTGAGCGAGGGCGTATAGTGGGCATGCGGGACGCCAGGTGGACGTACCGCCGAATTGCTCAACACGTGGGGCGTGAGGTCTCCACAGTACATCGATGTTGTCGCCAGTGGTCGGCGGAAGGTGCACGTGCCCGTCGACCTGGGACCGGACCGCAGCGACGCACGGATGCGCGCCAAGACCGTAGGATCCTATGCAGTGCCGTAGGGGACCGCACCACCACTTCCCAGCAAATTAGGGACACTGGTGCTCCTGGGGTATCGGCGAGGACCATTCGCAACCGTCTCCATGAAGCTGGGCTACGGTCCCGCACACCGTTAGGCCGTCTTCCGCTCACGCCCCAACATCGTGCAGCCCGCCTCCAGTGGTGTCGCGACAGGCGTGAATGGAGGGACGAATGGAGACGTGTCGTCTTCAGCGATGAGAGTCGCTTCTGCCTTGGTGCCAATGATGGTCGTATGCGTGTTTGGCGCCGTGCAGGTGAGCGCCACAATCAGGACTGCATACGACCGAGGCACACAGGGCCAACACCCAGCATCATGGTGTGGGGAGCGATCTCCTACACTGGCCGTACACCACTGGTGATCGTCGAGGGGACACTGAATAGTGCACGGTACATCCAAACCGTCATCAAACCCATCGTTCTACCATTCCTAGACCGGCAAGGGAAATTGCTGTTCCAACAGGACAATGCACGTCCGCATGTATCCCGTGCCACCCAACGTGCTCTAGAAGGTGTAAGTCAACTACCCTGGCCAGCAAGATCTCCGGATCTGTCCCCCATTGAGCATGTTTGGGACTGGATGAAGCGTCGTCTCACGCGGTCTGCACGTCCAGCACGAACGCTGGTCCAGCTGAGGCGCCAAGTGGAAATTGCATGGCAAGCCGTTCCACAGGACTACATCCAGCATCTCTACGATCGTCTCCATGGGAGAATAGCAGCCTGCATTGCTGCGAAAGGTGGATATACACTGTACTAGTGCCGACATTGTGCATGCTCTGTTGCCTGTGTCTATGTGCCTGTGGTTCTGTCAGTGTGATCATGTGATGTATCTGACCCCAGGAATGTGTCAATAAAGTTTCCCCTTCCTGGGACAATGAATTCACGGTGTTCTTATTTCAATTTCCAGGAGTGTAGAATAGAATGAATCTACAAAAAATCCTTAACAATTCAAGAAGAAGCCCACAGAGCACTTAAATGAAATTTGAAAAAGAAATACAGGAATTACTCTAATTTCGAGTTTACACATTTAGTAAAAACTATGCATGCCAACATGCAGTGTAATTAAACTGATAAAGAGAACCAGCTTTCCTTCTAGAATCTCATACCACGATTCAAATGTACAAACGGGATCCCGACTAATATGAAACCAAGAACATGATGGGTAATAAGTACACTCACTTATAAAAGCATCGCATTGGCATCTAAAAGCCCCTTTAATTAAGAAAACTTGGTCATTGCCACATAATAAAACCTCAAAATAAATTTAACAAATCAGTGGACAGTCAGTTACGGATCTTGAAAAGTTTAGACGTGAATAATGCGAGATAATAAATTTTAAGAAAATTTAACAAGGTGCTCAATGGCCGTCCACAGCCATGCGAAACATTGTGTTCAAATGTATGTGAATTCAGAAGGCACCAAACTGCTTAGGTCATCGGTCCCTAGACTTACACACTACTTAAACTAATTCATGCTAAGAACAACACACTCATCCATGCCCGAGGGAGAACTCAGACCTCCGGAGGGAGGGGCCGCGCAGTCCGTGACATGACGCCTCAAACCACGCGGTCACTCCTCGCAGCCTGCAAAATATTAACCCGACAGAGTTAAACTCTTAAACTCAGATCGACTAAAACACGAAATGCGACAACATCTCTTTCTTTAAAAAAAGGTAAATAAAGAAATATTACAGTCTAGGCGCTTCAGTCTGGAACCACGCGACCGCTACGGTCGCAGGTTGGAATCCTGCCTCGGGCATGAATGTGTGTGACGTCCTTAGGTTAGTTAGGTTTAAGTAGTTCTAGGTTCTAGGGGACTGATGACCTCAGATTTTAAGTCCCATAGTGCTCAGAGCCATTAGAACCATTTTTTGATATATTTTAGGTGTTTGGTAACGTGTTAATGCTTCTTTGAAACTGTAGCGTTGGGATTCTCATCAGCCTGAACATGACTATTCCGAATATTTAGCATCCGGTCTCTGATTATACATGCTTCATGAGTAAAAGTACATACGCAGTAAAGTGAAGATCGACTGTAGGCGCTCCACCATACATTGGCAGAACACGAGACGAGGTGAGAAGTCAGCAGGAGTCAAAACATACATTTACTGCGGATATTAGTGGTGTAGATGCATTTCCCTCAATACTTGCCACACAGTACTCTGCGAAACGTTCATTTCAGGTGCAGCAGATCGAGTGCTGACTGAAGCCACCTCACCCAGTCGAGTAAGCACTGCTTTTCTAATTCGGGAGTCCGTGTAGTTCGTCATTCTCTTCGGTCTTCGTATTGTGCTGCCAGTTGCCCAGTTTCACATAATCACTGGAATAGTTGGAATAGTGTTGGATACGTGGTACGAGACAGATGTCTTTCATGCGGATTCTTATGCGAATATTAGGTCTTAAACTGTAACGGCGTATCGACAATCGCGAGCATGAAGATGAAGAACACAAGAGCAAAGAAGGCTGAGACGACGTCAGCCAATAGCCGTCTGACAACGACCGCACCACGACAGGAACGCCCTCTAGCCGGAGAGAATGCAAGTGCCGCCCCCTGACAGCCTCGGCCACACAGTATTAGCACAGCACTAGCCCGGCTCTAGGAGAGAGCACGACGATAGCCTTCATTAGTGATCCACAAACTGTGTGTCAGACTTGCATGAACATTGTATATAGCAAATGATACTGACTTTTTGTATGTCGCCCGTCGCTTGCGACACCATTGCAAATTCAGTATTAAATATTTTTAATCTTCTTTATTGTAATAAAAACAATTAATGTGTTTGCCTGAATTGTTGAGTAGCTATCCGAGAACGCAGCATCCTTTGGCCACCCTATAAGCGACAAGTGAGCAGGACCCCACATTTGGCGACGAGTATCTGCCAAACCCAGTGCCAGATGGGTACAGAATTTTGTGTGTTGCTGGCGCCTTAATTCTCTCGTTTCCTTCCTTTGCAGGGGCGCTTATTTTGCTTTAACGGTTTCTTGTCGCTTTTGCTAATCAATGTTTGCAGATGGGCGTTGCAGAAATATTCTTTGTTTGCTCGCCTTGTCTGTTGGTTGCATTTGTGTCTTCCAAAATGCTCACCTCGTTTCCCCAACCCTCTACTCAGGCGCCACAACCGCAAACGTGAGATGCCACACAACTAATGCGGATTTTTGAGTTCCAGGCGCAACAGATCTCCACGTCACTCAACGCAGTGCAGCAATTACTGGCCAACACTACACGCCCGACGGAACAAGCACCGCCTGCTACAGCTGCTATACCACCTGTTTTGATAATTTCGTGAACAAGAAGAGGAATGTCTCGAGGGATTGTCCCAATCTGAAGCGTACCTCATCACCCACAATGTATCAGATACTGTTAAACGTCCCTAACTATTATCAACAGAAGGAAGTGCAGTGTTTAGGCTCCTCCAAAAACTTTTTCCTAACGCCACTCCGAGTGACCTTAGTTATGAACAGGCGGTGCAGTCGCTAACTGACTATTATGATCAAGAAGTGAATGTGGTAGCTGCTAGGTATCACTTTTTAACTGTAATAAACGGTCAGAACAAACTTATTGAGTGTGGGTAACAGATTTGCAGGGTATGACAAGGAAATGCAAATTCAAATGTGCTTGGAATGCTTTATATTCAGAAATTATGTTGCGTGGTGCGATCGTGTTCAATGACCGTCATGTCACACTTGGAGAACAAATATTGAAATAGTCCTATCCTAGCCGGCCGGAGTGGCCGAGTGGTTCTAGGCGATTCAGTATGGAACCGCGCGACCCGCTACTGTCGCAGGTTCGAATCCTGCTTCGGGTATGGATGCGTGTGATGTCCTTAGGTTAGTTAGGTCTAAGTTCTAGGGGACTGATGACCAAAGAAGTTAAGTCCCATTGTGCTCAGAGCCATTTGAACCAGTCCGATCCTACATTTCACCAGGTAGTGCAAATACTAAATCAGTACGCTGCAGAAGCTTTGTCGGCTCATTTGAGCAACCAGCTATTTGTTGGTTTAAGTCGCTTAGTTGCGATCGTCCCATTCAGCGATGGCAGCAGCTCGCCACAACGAGTAAACAACCTTCCACTCCGTGTAAGCAGTTCGCTGCACAGGCAGCTACACAGGCGAACAAAAGTAAGTCTTGCCCTCAGTGTTATTCACGGTACCAATGCCAAGACTGCCTCTCCCAACAAGCTCAGTGTTACGCTTGTGGTAGGAAAGGATATGTACAATCAGTATATTTGTAACGGAACAAAAATAAGAATTCAGCCTACTCACAATCTTCCCGTCACAAGGCCCATATCATCAATGCAGTATTTTAAAAGGCTGCAACCGGTGATAGCAAACCTGTCAAGCATGCAGATTCAACAGTGATACTCCAAACAAACGTTTTTTCATTTACTTATTTGTGGGAAATGTGTGAGATTTCAGGTGTACGCAGGTGCCTCTGTCATATTGCTAAATCGTCACACATATGAACTGCTAGGCTCTCCATGCCTGCCTAAATCTATCACGCAACTGACGGCTTATAGAGGACAACACATAAATACCTTTTCAGGTGCAACTTCATTTCATTAGGGCTGCTCGACGTTAATAGTTAAACTTGTAAATACAGGTCGGCTGCGGTGGCAGAGCGGTTCTAGGCGCTTCAGTCTCGAACTGCGCGACTGCTACGGTGGCAGATTCGAATCCTACCGTCGGGCGTGGATGTGTGTGTTGTCCTTAGGTTAGGTAGGTTTAAGTAGTTCTAAATTCTAGGGGACTGATGACCTCTGCAGTTACAGGGTGTTTCAAAAATGACCGGTATATTTGAAACGGCAATAAAAACTAAACGAGCAGCGATAGAAATACACCGTTTGTTGCAATATCCTTGGGACAACAGTACATTTTCAGGCGGACAAACTTTCGAAATTACAGTAGTTACAATTTTCAACAACAGATGGCGCTGCAAGTGATGTGAAAGATATAGAAGACAATGCAGTCTGTGGGTGCGCAATTCTGTACGTCGTCTTTCTGCTGTAAGCGTGTGCTGTTCACAACGTGCAAGTGTGCTGTGGACAACATGGTTTATTCCTTAGAACAGAGGATTTTTCTGGTGTTGGAATTCCACCGCATAGAACACAGTGTTGTTGCAACAAGACGAAGTTTTCAACGAAGGTTTAATGTAACCAAAGGACCGAAAAGCGATATACAATAAGGGATCTGTTTGAAAAATTTCAACGGACTGGGAACGTGACGGATGAACGTGCTGGAAAGGTAGGGCGACCGCGTGCGGCAACCACAGAGGGCAACGCGCAGCTAGTGCAGCAGGTGATCCAACAGCGGCCTCGGGTTTCCGTTCGCCGTGTTGCAGCTGCGGTCCAAATGACGCCAACGTCCACGTATCGTCTCATGTGCCAGAGTTTACACCTCTATCCATACAAAATTCAAACGCGGCAACCCCTCAGCGCCGCTACCATTGCTGCACGAGAGACATTCGCTAACGATATAGTGCACAGGATTGATGACGGCGATGTGCATGTGGGCAGCATTTGGTTTACTGACGAAGCTTATTTTTACCTGGACGGCTTCGTCAATAAACAGAACTGGCGCATATGGGGAACCGAAAATTCCCATGTTGCAATCCCATCGTCCCTGCATCCTCAAAAAGTACTGGTCTGGGCCGCCATTTCTTCCAAAGGAATCATTGGCCCATTTTTCAGATCCGAAACGATTACTGCATCACGCTATCTGGACATTCTTCGTGAATTTGTGGCGGTACAAACTGCCTTAGACGACACTGCGAACACCTCGTGGTTTATGCAAGATGGTGCCCGGCCACATCGCACGGCCGACGTCTTTAATTTCCTGAATGAATATTTCGATGATCGTGTGATTGCTTTGGGCTATCCGAAACATACAGGAGGCGGCGTGGATTGGCCTCCCTATTCGCCAGACATGAACCCCTGTGACTTCTTTCTGTGGGGACACTTGAAAGACCAGGTGTACCGCCAGAATCCAGAAACAATTGAACAGCTGAAGCAGTACATCTCATCTGCATGTGGAGCCATTCCGCCAGACACGTTGTCAAAGGTTTCGGGTAATTTCATTCAGAGACTACGCCATATTGTTGCTACGCATGGTGGATATGTGGAAAATATCGTACTATAGAGTTTCCCAGACCGCAGCGCCATCTGTTGTTGAAAATTGTAACTACTGTAATTTCGAAAGTTTGTCTGCCTGAAAATGTACTGTTGTCCCAAGCATATTGCAACAAACGGTGTATTTCTATCGCTGCTCGTTTAGTTTTTATTGCCGTTTCAAATATACCGGTCATTTTTGAAACACCCTGTAAGTCCCATAGTGCTCAGAGCAATTTGAACCATCTTTTTGTAAATACACGCTGTAGACTACTATAGTACAGACACCGTACACCAGACTACTACTCTATAGATATTGTACAACGTACACTGCTAATGTCAGTACACAGTACACCATCCACATTAGATAAGTAGCATTACCATCCCAACCCCTACAACTAAGCACACGTCGGAACTGGCTAACCTACAGACCTAGGAACAACAGCGGCGGTACATGTAGTTCACTGTCAGAGGTATCGGAACGATTGTCGCTCATAAGTAAATTTTTACTGGATCATTTGCAGACTAGGATCCATTACCTCAAGTAGATGAGTTTACTCTCGTCTATCATCACATAACATTTGTAACATAATCGCGGAATCACACTGCCTATGTCTCCCTCCCTATACGGTGCGATAACAAACAGTTTGAAAAGCTTTTAAATGTGTTGTGGGGCAGGTTGTGCTGAGAAATAACTGTTAAGGAAAAAAGGCTAAACGTTGCGCCAAGTTAATTAGCTCTAAACTTAGCCAATCAGGCAGTTTTGGGCGCAATTTGAAATGGCCCGGCAGAGACGTTGTTGCCAAACGCGTGTTTCCTTTGGTTTCCTACAACTGCACAAGAGACTGATAGAAAAATTGGATATGGGACGGTAGTAAGGACAGAACCCTAAGACAACACTGACTCTTATGCTGTGATGTATCCTACTGGACCAACTAACACAGTGTATCTGGTAGGCCTCTTGAATCTGCGCGCGTAACGACCTGATTGGTTAACTTCAATCCTAATTAACTTGGGAACGGTGCAAAGTGCCAACTTTGTTTTAACAGGTAGTTCTCTACTCAACGTATCCTGTAACACTCCTCTGTGTTCTTCAAACGGTTTCTGTCCACCCTGTATAACATCATTGGGTTCCTGAAGGGATGGCATCAGAACAGCATACTGCAGCACGATGTGTGTCGACCACGGTAGGGCGGGCATTCATGTTGCTGATTTGGTTCTCACATCTTACCATTATTTATTTTTAATATGTGGGAAGTTAAGGAACTGGGTGTTATTTATATATCGTAATTCATTGCAACATTTTATGTGTATATAAATAGGAACACAGTCTGATTGGACTGGAAGTTCAGCTGTATCTGCGCTTTCGTGACAGTATCCTTGATACACCCCTGTTGTCCTAGTGAATATAAAAGATGACGCGCAGGTTTTCTGAGTCTATTGGAGAATGAACAAATTCACCAAAAATAATCCATACAGGCTGCAGCAAATCGATGATACCTTCGATTCGTAGATCAGAAGGAAGTATTTCTGTACTCTGAACACCAGAGTGTCTGCTGGTATATTGAACTCGCCGATGCTGACCGTTCAAAGACTGCTTTCATTACACATGATAGCACTATATGATCGAGGTCATGATGTCTGTTCTGTAAATGTTACAGCTCCTTTGAAAGTATGATGGATAATCAGCTTCAACATCTTAAACCCACGACATCTCTCTGATACGTGGCTGATTACTTCTGGGCTATTCTGGGACTTACGTTTGTGAAATTTGTATGCATTCTACTTCTATTAGCTTACAGAACGAAATTTTCACTCTGCTGTAGAGCGTGTGCTAATATGAAACTTTTGGCAGACCGAGACTCGAACTGGAGGTATTGGCAGAATTGAAGCTGTGATGAGGAGTCGTGAGTCGTGCTTGGGTAGCTCAGATGGTACAGCCCGCGAAAGGCAAAAGCCACGAGTTCGACTCTCGATCCGGCACACAGTTTCCATCTGCCAAGAAGTTTTTATTAGAATCCCCTTCCCCTCTCTATCCATCTTTTCTGTTGTCCTTCTCTCTTCAAGTTATCGCCCCCACCCCAATGTTAAGTTGTTGACTCTCAACACCACAGTATTTTTTTACGAACAGTAAGTAATAAGTGTAGCAAATTGGTTTGAAATGACCATAGGGGGTTAGAAGGAGCCTTTCACCCACAGCTTTGCCAGATTACACATACCTAACATACACTCCTGGAAATTGAAATAAGAACACCGTGAATTCATTGTCCCAGGAAGGGGAAACTTTATTGACACATTCCTGGGGTCACATACATCACATGATCACACTGACAGAACCACAGGCACATAGACACAGGCAACAGAGCATGCACAATGTCGGCACTAGTACAGTGTATATCCACCTTTCGCAGCAATGCAGGCTGCTATTCTCCCATGGAGACGATCGTAGAGATGCTGGATGTAGTCCTGTGGAACGGCTTGCCATGCCATTTCCACCTGGCGCCTCAGTTAGACCAGCGTTCGTGCTGGACGTGCAGACCGCGTGAGACGACGCTTCATCCAGTCCCAAACATGCTCAATGGGGGACAGATCCGGAGATCTTGCTGGCCAGGGTAGTTGACTTACACCTTCTAGAGCACGTTGGGTGGCACGGGATACATGCGGACGTGCATTGTCCTGTTGAAACAGCAAGTTCCCTTGCCGGTCCAGGAATGGTAGAACGATGGGTTCGATGACGGTTTGGATGTACCGTGCACTATTCAGTGTCCCCTCGACGATCACCAGTGGTGTACGGCCAGTGTAGGAGATCGCTCCCCACACCATGATGCTGGGTGTTGGCCCTGTGTGCCTCGGTCGTATGCAGTCCTGATTGTGGCGCTCACCTGCACGGCGCCAAACACGCATACGACCATCATTGGCACCAAGGCAGAAGCGACTCTCATCGCTGAAGACGACACGTCTCCATTCGTCCCTCCATTCACGCCTGTCGCGACACCACTGGAGGCGGGCTGCACGATGTTGGGGCGTGAGCGGAAGACGGCCTAACGGTGTGCGGGACCGTAGCCCAGCTTCATGGAGACGGTTGCGAATGGTCCTCGCCGATACCCCAGGAGCAACAGTGTCCCTAATTTGCTGGGAAGTGGCGGTGCGGTCCCCTACGGCACTGCATAGGATCCTACGGTCTTGGCGTGCATCCGTGCGTCGCTGCGGTCCGGTCCCAGGTCGACGGGCACGTGCACCTTCCGCCGACCGCTGGCGACAACATCGATGTACTGTGGAGACCTCACGCCCCACGTGTTGAGCAATTCGGCGGTACGTCCACCCGGCCTCCCGCATGCCCACTATACGCCCTCGCTCAAAGTCCGTCAACTGCACATACGGTTCACGTCCACGTTGTCGAGGCCTGCTACCAGTGTTAAAGACTGCGATGGAGCTCCGTATGCCACGGCAAACTGGCTGACACTGACGGCGGCGGTGCACAAATGCTGCGCAGCTAGCGCTATTCGACGGCCAACACCGCGGTTCCTGGTGTGTCCGCTGTGCCGTGCGTGTGATCATTGCTTGTACAGCCCTCTCGCAGTGTCCGGTGCAAGTATGGCGGGTCTGACACACCGGTGTCAATGTGTTCTTTTTTTCATTTCCAGGAGTGTGTAAACGTAAAATATTTCACAGCTATTTGAACACATATTTCACCCGAATGTATAGCGAATTTTGTCCTGCGGTTTCGATTCCATACTTTACAATCCTTATGACGTCATATCTCCGGAAAAAAATGTATCGTAGATGATAAAATTTTGTCGGTAGTTTCGGTAGTAAATTAAAAAAATCTGCAAAATACGTCTTGGACGCAATTAGTAGTAAAGAAGTAATAAATAAAAACTTCATGTTTGATGCGGCAGTCTTTTCGTATGAACAGCGAAAATGTAGGAAGCGACAAATATTTTTCAGTTCGTAATGTTATGGAGTATGTAAGTCAGAAAATGGTTTGAAATTATGTGTAAAGTTTTTCGAGTCAATAAGTGCTCTCATCCTCAAAAAATGGATGAATAAAGTCCGCGAATTTTCCCGCTGTGAGCTACAATAATTTTAACCCCAACCCCTTTGACAGATGGGTGAATCTTACTCCCACAGCGATTATCTCCAGATATTAAGTAATATGTGCGTCATGTTTGGTTGAAATCGGCCCAGAGATTTAGGAGGAGATGTGAAAGATACATTTGTACGTTCATATACAAGGTGTTTCGAATGTCTCTCTGATTAAAGTTCTGACGGATTTCGGCTGTTCACTGATGTAGTAAAACGGAACACCTGCAGCCGTCCTTTCGATGTTATTTATCATACAGCTTCAGTTTCGGTTACAAGATGGTGTACTGAATAATCGAAATTGATAGCTATAATTATGTTAAATAACATTGAAAGGACCGCTGCAGGTGTTCCGTTTTGTTGCATATACAAGGTGACAATGTAACCCAGAATGTTATATCTGGCATTCAAAGACCACACACAATACTTTCGTAATTTCTCCATTGCTACTTGCAAACTATTAGTCTCACAGAAAAAAATTAACAGAATCTGTCTTTTTTCGGAAATTATTGTAGTTAAAATTTGTGCTGGAATACGTTCTCGCCAAAGCCCCTAGTTTTCGAATTATTCAAGAGAAACATACAAAAGTGACTTTCAAACACACCCCATCTTTGAGGAATTCTAGTACGTTGTTCATAGCACTCTTTCCTTCTACCGTACGATGCTTTGGGGCTGCAAGAGATATTTCACACGTTCAACCATTTTAGGTATTCACTGACTGGCCTTGTTGGGCCATCTACCGGTACTTACAGATTGTAAAATTGACATTTGTGTACATTTCACTTAACGATTTTGTGAATGTGAACAGCAACAAATAAACAATTTCATCGTTATATTCGTCAGGCCTTCTGACTAAGAAACTTCTGTGCTTGTATGGGTTAAGTTTGTATCGAACTGTCAACGTAATTAGTTTCATGGTAACATTTACAAAAGTCGTTTTTCATTCGTTAGATTTGAGATCACGTTTAAACTAATAACGTTAAAGAAATAGCTGACTATGCTGGTGTCGTAACAGCCCAGCTAATGGAGACAAAAAAAAGGTCGAATATAGGGAATATTTCGGGTAGTCGAAAATTTTTGTACAGTGGTAGGAGGGAGTGCCGCGAACAACTTACTAGCAATACTGACTGGTGAAGGATGAATGTGGGGGACGTTACGCACTTGAAAGACACTTTTCTGCTGTTTATCTTAAAAAACGCGAAAATTACAGCCTCTAGCGAAAACACATCCCAATACAAAATTTTACTATATTAAGTTTCTTTGCAAAAATGTACTGTTTATTTTTTTCTATGGCACCAACAGTTTGCTTGTAGCAAAGGAGAAGATATGAAATCCAGCGCGTAGTTTTTGAATGTGAAGCGTAGCATTGCGAGTTGTATAAAACGTGCGGGCCGAAGTGGCCGTGCGGTTAAAGGCGCTGCAGTCTGGAACCGCAAGACCGCTACGGTCGCAGGTTCGAATCCTGCCTCGGGCATGGATGTTTGTGATGTCCTTAGGTTAGTTACGTTTAACTAGTTGCAAGTTCTAGGGGACTAATGACCTCAGCAGTTGAGTCCCGTAGTGCTCAGAGCCATTTTTTGTATAAAACGTCTTTGAGAGGGGAAGCTGATTTATTTTGTACACCTACATCCATTTTCATAACACGTACGAAATACCAGAACTTTCTGTACATCTAATAAACCACTCTATGCTGTTGCAGGCAGTTCGGTTGAGTTACATCTGCGCTTTTGTGTCCATAATAAACGTTGCAGTGGTGCGGGCATTAAACGGGGTTCGAATGCAAATCTGAACACTTGTCGAAACTTTCAAATTTAGCACTTACTCAGTGCCAGGAGCTCCAACTATCGCTGGGGTTATAACCGGCGTCTGAAGACATTTTGACGGTGCTTTCAATGCCGCATATGTGACCTCTTCCACAACAAGACATGGCTTCTCTAGTATAAAAGGACACCTACTGGGCATGTTAGGCATATCGACACAGTTGGGCTCCGAATCAGCGTCAGCTCTGTGTTGGCTACCTCACCGAGGCCACCAACATTCTTCCCACTGCACGCCGCCGATGGGAGGGCGATCGATTCCCATCTAGTCACTGGGCCATGGGGCGTCTGCCAGTTCTCATTACTCACCTCAGCTGGACGAGACACAACGACCCCGACAGCAGCGTAATAACAATGTAAAGTCACTCGCTGTATCCGACGCCCTTCTGTCGAGGTATCCCGACCACGCAAGGCCTCGGAACTCCTTGGGCATCAAATACCGGTACCCTCATGACACTTCTCCACGTCTCGAGATCAAAGCCCGACCACGCCCGTGGAGCATAGACGCCATCGGTCAGCGCTGGCCCACCACTGAAGGAGGGTAGGCACTTTTAGCTGCTATAGCTTGTTAAATAACATACCTGAACGAAACCGACAGTTAGTGTTTAAAGCGGCTCCAAGTGTGTTAGATTTGCAGGTAAGCATTCTACATCGTTTTTCTTCTAAAGGTGGCTTTCCAGAGTCTTTGACAACTCTTTGTTGTAAATCTGAGTTCGACTAAATTCAAAAATATTTTACTGATTTGTTAAAAACATTACGTTCCATTTAACTGACTGATGCCATAAAATAGTGGTAGTTAAATGGGTTCCCTATCGTCCACTAGTGTGCGTTCCTACTTTCATAATGGCAGTGGGCGACAGTGGTTTTAGAAACATATTCCTTAGGCTCTGAGCACTATGGGACTTAACATCTGTGGTCATCAGTCCCCTAGAACTTAGAACTACTTAAATCTAACTAACCTAAGGACATCACACACATCCATGCCCGAGGCAGGATTCGAACCTGCGACCGTAGCAGTCGCGACTTAGGGTTTAATAAAATCAAACATAATATATCTGATATATAAATATTATTGTATGCTTTAATGTGTTATAATTCTGCTTCACAAATTTTATAAAGTTACTTTCATCCTTTATAAATCACCATTACTGTGGAATAGTTGGACGATAAGAAAATGTTACTGCTAGCAAAATACAAAAGTGATGGTTTGGTAAAACTGGTTGACATCTGCGCTTCGAGTATGTACTTTACCTATCTGCTTTAATGTATTAAAGGCATCTGTACCATTCGACCTACAGTCTTTTTTTAAGTTACCACTAAGGGAAGCTAGAAATTAAAGGGAACGTCATTGCATGAAGAGATATTCTTCTAACAGTGGATTTTTATTTATACTGCATCCGAAGTAGAAACTACACTTGTGCAGTGTACTGATTGTAATGCGGTTTCTGTGGAGAAACTGTTGCTGGAGAATCACCGCTGTATATATTAGGTTTTTAAGGGCATTAATTGATTACTGGTATTGTGGAGCCTGCGCTGCTCAGTTCCGCGAATTGCGGGGATCTGCCATGTTAGGGGAATTCGCTGTAATTTGTAAGCAAACGGATGGACAAAGCGAATGGGATTTTCCCCTGGCTTAAAGCAATAAGTTCTCATAAATATCCATTACGAGATTTGTGCGTAGCCTCTCCAGCCGCCTATGCGGGCGGTGTTTACGGAATATGTGATTTATGTGGGGAAACACATAGCTTATTCCTGGTTGCAGAGCAGCTCTCACACTCACAATGTATCTCGCACCGCAGATCATTTGAGGCAGATATGACACACAGTACTAAGCGAAAGTAATGCAGTACCAAACGATCGGTGTGTTATTTAATAACTGAAATAGAAAGCCGGACAAGTGCGAGTAAGTTTCGCCCTCTGAGGTTTCAGTGCAAACTTAATTTTGTGAACGGATATTTCATCTGTAGGTTCTAATGAATGAGTTATCCAGTAACATTATATGTGACATAAATAGCTCTATTTTTTAATTGCATGGAGTTAGAAGCTTCAATTTTTTACACCACCAAGAAATCGTAGACTATCATATTTGACACAAATTTCAACCTGATTCCTCCATCTGTATCTGAAAAAATGGTCTTAACAGACGTATACACAGACGGACAGCTAAAGGGGCTCCATTTTTACTGGCTGAGGTACGGTAAATGTATAGTCGTAATGCTTGTAGTGAATGGAAATACCCTTAAGTGGAAACATAATATTTCTTCAGTATGTCATACTACACTTAATTGTCAGCAACTCAGTGGAGGCAAATGGGTTTCTATGCAATTACCTTTCATCCCTGATTTCATTTGTGGCCGTATGCCGTCTACCATACTCTTGTACTCCAAAGGGAAAACTAACCTTGGGAGCAGCTGACCTGCGACATATTTAGGTGGATGAATCTTTCATGCGTTCCTCACGTGGTAACAAAACTCACTCACATCATTTATTTCAAACATTTAGTGAAAACTATGAGGGAAATTTCTGCTTGTATGGTCTTCAGTTCAGAGACTGATTTGATGCAGCTCTCAATGCTACTCTATCCTGTGCTAGCTTCTTCATCTCGGAGTACCTACTGCGACCTACATCCTTCGGAATCTGCTTAGTGTATTGATCTCTTGGTCATCCTCTACAACTTTTACACTCCATGCTGCCCTCCAATACTGAATTGGTAATCCCTTGATGCCTCAGAAAGAGTCCTAGCAACCGATCCCTTCTTATAGTGAAATTGTGCCACAAATTCCTCTTGTCCCCAATTCTATTCAGTACCTCCTCATTAATTACGTGATCTATCCATCTAATCTTGAGAATTGTGCAAACTATTTATCGTCCATGTTTCACTTCCATACATGACTACACTACATACAAATACTTTCAGAAAAGAATTCCTGGCGCTTAAACCTATACTCGATGTTAAGAAATTTCTTTTCTTCGGAAACGCTTTCCTTGCCTTTGCCAGTCTACATTTTATATCCTCCCTACTTTGTCCATCTTCAGTTATTTTACTCCCCACACAGCAAAACTCATCTACTACTTTATGCTTCTCATTTCCTAGTCTAATTCCTTCAGCATCACCTGATTCAATTCGACTACATTCAGTTACCGTCATTTTGCGTTTCATGATGTTCATCTTATATCCTCCTTCCAAGACACTGTCCATTCCGTTCAGCTGCTCCTCCAGGCCGCTGTCTCTGACCGAATTACAATGTCATCAGCAAACCTCAAAGTTTTTATTTCTCCTCCATGTATCTGAATTCCCATTCAATTTTTTTTTTTTTTGCTTCCTTTACTGCTTGCTCAATATATATGGATTGAATAACATCGGAGATAGGCTACAACCCTGAATCACCCTCTTCCGAACTACTGCTTCCCTTTCAAGCCTCTCGACTCCTAAACCTGCCATCTGGTTTCTGTACAAATTGTAAGTAGCCTTTCACTCCCTGTATTTGACCCCAGCCACCTTCAGAATTTGAAAGAGATTATTCCATTCAACATTGTCAAAAGCTCTCCCTAAGTATACAAATGTTAGAAACGTAGGTTTGCCTTTCCTTAATCTATCTCTAAGATAAATCGTAGGGTCAGTATTACCTCACGTGTTCCAACATTTCTACGGAATCCAAACTGATCTTCCCCTAGGTCGGCTTCTATCAGTTTTTCCATTCGTCTGTAAGGAATTCGTGTTAGTATTTTGCAGCTGTGACTTATTAAACTGATAGTTCGGTAATTTTCACACCTTTCAACACCTGCTTTCTTTGAGCCTGGAATTATCACATTCTTGTTGAAGCCTGAGGGTATTCCGCGTGTCTCATACATCTTGCTCACCAGATGGCAGAGTTTTGTCATGGCTGACTCTCTGAAGGATATCAGTAGTTCTAATGGAATGTTGTCTACTCGCGGGGCCTATCTACGGCAAGGAAATAATTTTACTTATATTTAGGTGTTTATTTCACCTTGCAAGATTGGAGTCTTCTGACTGTTTCTTACATTAACAAGATATCCTTGTTGAGCCAAATTAAAATTTGTGTGATATGTAAGCAAATTGTATTGGTAATATTAACAATAATAATATTAATAAAATAATATTAATAAAAAAATAATAATGGTAATATGTATATTAATGAATCTAACGTGTGTAATAAACGTCAGCTTTAGAAACACTCATTCCACTCTTGTAGATTGTGTGTTTTGATAAGAGGAATGTGTGGCAACAGTACAGAAGGAGTTGATGTTGAGAAGAAATTGAATGGTCTGATAATGAACGAGAAATAAAATGTTCAGATAAGCTGATGAAAGCAATAAAACAGCAATAGCAAAGCCTGGAAGGTTTACAATTTGAGACAAATATAAAATTGCTGGGACAAGTCAGAAGGAAAGCTACGGGTATGTTAATAGATAAAGATTTATGTTTCCCTTGAATTCAGAATGAAGGTTACAGGATAATTTTATCCACATTGTATGACGGAAATGGGGAAGGAGATGAGGAAATACACAGTGTGTCAGGGTCATCGGTACATTAATATGTACCCTCTTCAATGTGTGTTTCCTCCGCGTCTTTCACAAACACATCGAATAATTTACTACGTGAAGTTTTCTGCATCATCATAATAGCAACACTAAGCGGACTATGCCTGCCCATATAGACTTAACATTTTTCGTCCACACATCCACACCTCAATACCTGACCTGCTTCCCAGGGGAAAATATGATCAATAGCAGGCTCTGGCCGCATGAACTAGGAGATACTAACCTATCTACAAACGTAATATTCTTAACAGCTATAGTAATAGGTGTGAAAAGGATGTAAATACTGCTATAATGTTTTTCAGCACGCTGTTTGTAGTCATCAATAAAAATATCTTCACTTATATCCCTGATACCGTGCATAGTGTTACGCTAAGCTACCAAAGGTACTGACTAGGTCTGTAACTGCAGTTATGATACGTATTTGATGAGCGAGGAGAGGTGTTGAGGACACCGGTGACTAACAAATCGATGAGGTAAACAGAGGGTGTGAAAGTCAATTCATGCATCCGGTAGCATCCAGCCTCAGCAAAGAAGGAAATAAGATCAAATGGATGAAATTCACTCTTTACGCAAGGAATCATTGCTGGCTGGAGACATCAGGAGTTTTCACTATTTATGCAGTACTGGAAGACATGACAGTAGTACATAATCGGCAGAAATAAAGACTATACTAAAAGTTTTAGTTCATAAATTCTCACTGGTTGTACCTCCAAATATCAATAAGGAACATGGAATATGACAAACTACTGATTTAAGGACACACTTATTTATTTATCGTTTGGCATAAATATCCGGGCACGTATGGTACTTAAATTACTCCACTTAAGGAGCTAAAAAAGTTTTATGTACATTAGTTATGAAATACGTACAATTTCTTTAGGAATATGAACAGAACAGTGTGTGATGTAGTAGACTGTAAAATGACCAGTAAAATAGGCAGTGATGGGTGCCCATAAGAGGACAGAATAAATTGTGCATTAAGATGATTAGTTGAATGAACATTAAAATCAGCTATAAAAAGAGCATTAAAATGAATAATGAGATAGGCAATAAAAATAAAAATGAAATTAAACATAGTTCACATTAAGAAAGTTGAGAAATGAAATTAACACTAAATTTACATTAATAAATTTGACTGCATGAAGAGGCATGGGCAGCAAGCATGATCATTATATACACTTATTTTAATGTCGTGTCTTGAAAGGCAGGATATAAGATGAACATCAACAAAAGCAAAACGAGGATAATGGAATGTAGTCGAATTAAGTCAGGTGATGCTGAGGGAATTAGATTAGGAAATGAGGCACTTAAAGTAGTAAAGGTGTTTTGCTATATGGGGAGCAAAATAACTGATGATGGTCGAAGTAGAGAGGATATAAAATGTAGACTGGCAATAGCAAGGAAAGCGTTTTCGAAGAAAATAAATTTGTTAACATCGAGTATAGATGTGTCATGAAGTCGTTTCTGAAAGTACTTGTATGGAGTGTAGCCATGTATGGAAGTGAAACATGGACGATAAATAGTTTGGACAAGAAGAGAATAGAAGCTTTCGAAATGTGGTGCTACAGAAGAATGCTGAAGATTAGATGGGTAAATCACATAACTAATGAGGAGGTATTGAATAGAATTGGGAGAAGATGAGTTTGTGGCACAACTTGAAGAAGGGACCGGTTGGTAGGACATGTTCTGAGGCATCAAGGGATCACAAATTTAGCATTGGAGGGCAGCGTGGAGTGTAAAAATCGTAGAGGGAGATCAAGAGATGAATACACTAAGCAGATTCAGAAGGATGTAGGTTGCAGTAAGTACTGGGAGATCAAAAATCTTGAACAGGGTTGAGTAGCATGGAGAGCTGCATCAACCCAGTCTCAGGATTGAAGACCACAGCAACAACATATTAATGTCTAAACCTTCCAACCAGGAAACTACAGCATCTTTCAGCTTGTGTGCATTTGCTACTGGTAACGGTATACTTGTCTGACGCAGAGCACCACAGGCACGTTGGGAAATCAAGGACTTGCCCCATTTGTGCAGAAAGTCCTGGAAGACGTAAGTTCTTGTTAAGAGTCTTTCACTGGTAGCGGGAAAGTTAGAAACCTGTCGGTCTTCATGTGGGGTCGGAAGTGGACCATTCAATCGTCAAGATGCCAGCGCTCCAGTCTGTCCGCCACTTTGCCATCATGTTGAATTCTGAGTCGAGTAGTTGCTTCGCTAGTACTAATAGGGTCCCCTGGACCTCAGCCGTCTCCGTGATGAAAGAGAAGCGTCAATATGTACTAGCATTTCTTGATCACTTTGAATCTTCTTCAAATGACTGATCAAGAAGCCCTTTCTGTGTAGCGGAGATGGGGTAACGTGTCTCAGCGTGGTTAGCCACTGCAGTGTGCACGTTTGATGCATACACTGATAATACACATCGTGTTGTGTAGTTTAATATCGAGTTCCCTACTTGGCTGGTATTCAGTGACACAGAGGAGCTGCATTAGACTACGAAGTATTGAAATTTTAGGGCGAGAACCCTCAGTGTGGAAGCATATGCTCTTCGTCTGCTGCCACATAATTTATACAAGATATTGTTGGATTTGTTGACTTTACCTGCCGTTGTTTGGAGGTGTTTCCTCGAGGGCAGGGTGCGGTTAAGTATGACGCCAAGGTAATGAAGAAACTGATTATGGGGGAGCACTTTATTACTGACGCATACTCTGGAGATTTCAGGGATTCCTCATTGTTCAGGGGAGAAAACGTCGTTTTCGTTTTTCTTGGGTCGACAAACGGTCTCCAGACAGTGTAGAATTCCCAACAACGTTAAGATACTGGGGAACGAACTGTCAATATCTGCCATCCACTTGGACGGTTAAGGCTGGGTCGCCAGCATAACCAAATAAATGTCCTTTTTTTCTGGTATTTCCAATACGTAAAGGTTGAAAGGCGCAGGAACCAACACCGATGCTTGAGGGAGCCCGTCGTTTATATTCAGATGCTACTCGTGTAGTCATCCATTATTATTTGGAGGGTTGTGTCGCATAACGAGTCATAGACGAGGTGTAAGAATATCTGGCATTAGATGGCGTTACACAATTGATGTAGCAGACCATTTTTCTACACGGTGTCACATGAAGTGGTGAGGTCCAAGAAAACCACCGTCATCTTGAGTCCTTGTTGCAACCCTGCTTCCATGTCGATGGTCAGACTGAGTACCTGGTCTTCGCAACTTGTGGCGAAAGCGAGCTTGCTCCACACCTAGGGTTCTTCGAATATCAGCTCATTTCGGCTTAAAATGAGGATCTCCAACAGTTAATAGGTAGGGCAGCAGCTTTCTGGTTTGTCCCTTGGTTTGCCTGGCTTTAACAAGGATATTACTTTAGCTTTATTGATCTCATATGGTACCGGCACATGACCAGTCTACGATATATATATGAAAAGAACTGGCTCAGCCATTCTCTTGTGCGGCGGCTGCCATGTATTAGCAAGTCAGGGAAAGCACTGTCAAAACCTGTGGCCTTCACTGTTTTCATTTTATCACTTCACTGAGGTCATTAGTTACTTCGTCAACTGCGAAGGAACAGAAGACTTTATTTGGATATTCTACCGTCTCATGGAATGGTTTTACTTGACGCTTGACTAAAGTGTTATGTTTCCTATCCATAAGAGCTTTTGATAAAGGGGCATTTCGTGAGGCAATTTGTTATGAAGAGACCTCTAGTATTTGTCGCTCAGATGCTCTGTCATCTCCTACTTTCGTTAGGAGGTTAAAAGCATTCCTGTTGCGGATTCCTCCCATTTCCCCCTTCGGGATGCATCCAGGTTTTGTAGGAGGCAGTTAGCAATTACGACGTCATTCTTCTAGCTAGCGTTCCTTCGACTCTTTATTCACTCAGGAATTTATTCATTAAGATAACCCCGTGAAATATATAGTCTAGCAGCTGCTATTATTAGCTTTACAAACGTGTGATAGTTATGCCACTCTTAGGGATCCACCTCAGATTTTGGCCAAAGTCATTAGAAAATTTTTTCCCAGTTTTCTATTTTTAAGTTCCACCCGGGCGTCGGGAAGAAACATAAGAGGGCTATTGCTTCCAATTTCGAGAAGTCTGGAGCAGCGTTAACTGTGTTGGAAACTGTTCTTAACTATCCTACGTATTGGGATAGGATGTGTCTGGGAATTCCTTATGGTAAAGTTATGACAGGAAATGCGGCCTATCATAACTTTCTGGACTATTAAAATAATAATTGATGATGATTCTGATGGTGCATAGTGGAAAGTTATTAGCATTACTGTACACAGAGTACTAAACAGAACGTTAGAACACCACATTTCCCGGCAAAGGGATTGTAAGTAGCTATTATGCATCGTTTCCTGGATTCGTTTAGTTTCTCAACGGCTGGCCAACGTTCGTGGTACGAGAAACTCTTTCTGTTCAATACACAATCAAATCTCTATAACGATAAAAGTCAATATTTCCTCAAGATCTACTATAGATCTGATGTCTGTGTTCCCATAAACTATGAACAGTCACCCAATAAAATCATTCATTCATCCGTTTGAAATACGCTTGAAATAATGCGCCAGAAGCATGTCCTACCCAGAACAATAATCCTCGACTTTATTTTCGGTGGAAAAGACCAGTAGGGTAAAAATCCTCGACTTTATTTTGGGTGGAAAAGATCAGTACGGTTTCCTAAAGTTTACTTACATCTAAAAGCGTCGGTGTAGTATATTAACTTGCCGCCACATTAAGTAAAAAAACCTCATCATACACATTATGAAACAGCTGATTTAGCTGACATAAATAACATTGAACAGACTGTCTCAGCACACAACATAAATAAAATTATTCAGAAAACCATGAGTAACCATAATGAAACCTTCAAAGCAATTTATCAAGATAGAAAGCTAGTAAAGAGCATCCCATGAAACTCAGTATTGACACTGGCATAATTTTGAAAGCTGACAAAAGCAATTCTGTAATAATTATGAAGAAAGATAAATACATCACTAAAACACTTTCTTTTCTGAAAACAACATAAAAGAGGTCAAACAAGATCCAACGATAAAATTCCAAAACAAAATCAGAAAAATGATTCATAAATGCTATTTCTTCTTCACAGGAAAACAAGCATAAGCTTGCATATTAATGAACCCCACAGCCCCAAGGCCAAGAGCTCAACCTAAGACCCATAAACCCCATGATCCATTGAGGCCCACTGTTAATTCTGAAAATACACCTGCCTCCAAAGTCTTCCAATTACTGCACGAAATTCTGAAGCAGCACTATACGTTAGATAAACCATACTCAGTTAAGCACACAAATCAATTAGCTACTAAGATTAACGATATAAATAATGGTAGAGGTGCCAGGTTTGCTCCTTTTGACATAATTAACCTATTTACAAATGTACCAAGGGAAGAAAAAATAGACATAATCTTTGAAAACTTTATAAAACATAAAAAACTGTCAACTGCAGAAATATTAGAAGTTAAGAACAAGTTACAGCTAATATTATCTCACAATTACTTTACATTTAATGGGAAAGTTTACCATCTGAATAAAAGTCTTGCCATGGGCAGAAACACAACAAATTTTCTGGCAGACATATTTCTCAATCATCTGTAAAGTTCAATGAAAACAATAGACTTAAAAGTGAAATATTAAATTACCAGAGATATGTTGATGACACTTTTCTGCTATTTGATGGAAGAAAAGATGAGGTAGAAGAACTAATATCAGTATTCATTAAAAAAAAAAGAAATTACAAGAGAACTTGAGGACAACAAAAGAATAAATTTCCTGGATCTTAAAATCACCAACAATCAACGAAAACATAAGTTCAGCATACACAGAAAACGCACATACACAGACATAACACTGGATAACTCATCATGCCATCCCACCGCACAGAAACACGCTAAATTTAGGTCCTTGCTACAAAGAGTACACTCCCTTGATTTAGAAGAAAACACGTCAAGAATGAGATAGATACAATGAAGGAAATTGCCATAAGCAATGACAGCACAGTCAAAACAATTGATAGTTCAAACAGACAAGTACACAAAAGTAACACAATGAATGGCCACACTGTGAAAGAAGAGAAAATATTAACCAGTATCCCGTACCTGGGCCCCATATGACAAAAAATCGCTAGCATCTTCAGAAAACAAAGGTAACACTTGCATTCGCAACTAATACTGAGTTAGGAAACTTACGCGTCCATAATATAAAATCAAATAGTCAAACATGCAACAACAGCGGAATGTACAAAGTATCATGCCCCATTTGTCCCGCCTACCACGTGGGGAAAACAGGCAGAAGCTTCAAGACCCGTTTTCAAGAACACGTAAATGCTTTCAGGCTCAACCACTTCGAAAAATCGTGATTGTACAACATATGTTGGAAACGAAACATGTCATCAAAAGTCTAGAAATCAATTTGGTAGTACTGAGTACGCTCAGAGGCCAAAGAGCCTGTCACCATGACCACCGTAGGTAAACAGTGGCACAGGGGTGTTGTATATTTAACACTGTATATTGCTTGATAATTTCGGTAATATAGCTCATTTTACTTTGATGGGCATCTCTCCCCGTGTAGGTGGGAGACTGATATTTCATTAAAACATCTTGTTACAACGAAAACGTTTGATTGTTGCTCCAACTCGCGAATCACATCAATAGGATATACTCACTTCCACCCACCCAGTGGCAAATCTATAATATTAAACTAATTTAAAAATTTCTTGAATTGATCATGAGGGCCCCTTTGCATACCGAGTTTTTTTATTTTATTTTATTTTATTATTTTTGCAGCAGAAAGTGTGCACTCATCTGGTAACTGTTGCAAATGCTTCTGTAATACCTCTAGGTCTTCCCACATACAAAGCCGTCCCTACCTCTGTTACCAAAATGGGTGGCTACTGTCGTCAAATAGCTAAAGATATGCAGCCAATTATGTTCCGTCCGTCAGCTGAGACTTACTGGTCTATGGTATGTTTCACTCTCTTCTCAACCCCAGTGGATCCTCCATCCCCTTCCCTGCTGCTGCGACCAGCTTACATGTGAAAAGGTGTTTTTCTTGGCAGTCGAGAAGCCACCACTCACTGTGCCGGACAGCTATTAATGATTCCAGACTCACAAAAGGCGTCCTATCCTTCTTAGAAGGACTGGATGCTTAAATGCCGCTGGTCTAGAAACCAAGATGATGACCAATATTCATCCCTACCTCCTACATGCTAACCGAAACGATCTGAGAAGTGTTTTCGAAATTTTTCGTAATGGTTGACCTAGTGAACAATAGCAAAATATCTATCTGATGACCACCGTCTTATCGTAGGCACCTTCACTGCTTGGTAGGAGGGTTTGCGTGCCTCTGTGAAGGCGAGAGCTATGCTGGTGGTAGCGTAGCTACTGGCAGGGTCACCACGTCCGACAGGAACTGAGGAGCCAGACGAAGTGTGTTCCACAGCATAGGGCAGGGGTAGGGGGGGGGGCTCTGTAGGCATAGGGATGCCAATCTCCCTAGGGCAGTTAACCCTAAAGAAATCCACGTGCTCCAAGATGGTGTTTAGGCGTGGGGCCGACAATCCCACACTGTAAAGATGACCTATTATAGAACCTCAGAAAGAGCCTCAGGTGATGAACCTGGGAAAATGAAAGAAATAGCTGATGAGATCATGAATTTCAAGTACAAAATTGTAGCACTACAAGAAATAAGATGACAATGACAGATACATGTGCTCCAGTATTCTTTGATCTCTAACGGACCAGACAGAAGTACAGGGCAAGCCGGAACAGGATTCATAATGAAAGGGTACAGTACCGCCCGACATTGAAAATAGGTACAACATTCTTCGTTATTCTTGTCAATGCAACGTATTTTTTGTAATAATAACTCAATTTCACTCAATACACCGAAGCCAGATACCAGTGTAGGAAAGAATGACAACTTATTTATTTAACAGATGACATGTGCACTCCCACAAAATAAGTCCCTACACCCAATTTGGTGAGATCTGTGAAATGAATGAATGTATGGTCGTCTGCTAACCGCAGGTAGTGAAGGTGCAAAATATGATCATCTTTGAGACGGTCCTTTGGTCACCTTTGGTGGAACCAAAGAGATGAAATTTAGCTGAGCTTTGAGCGCCTGAAATGTGGCTGACCAATACGGTAGCAAGGTGCTGCCCCACCTCGACAGAGGCGCGAGATAACCTGAAGAACGGCCATGTTTCAGCACTCGGGCGCTGGATCTTGTGTTGGTAAGACCTGTCTTAGGTGTGCTCTGTAAAGACAAAAGAGTGGAGAGAATGGTATGCATGTGGAATACTTAAGAGTAGTTTGGAATAATAATTTCTCTTTTTCAGGAACTTTTGTGGGGAGGATTAAATGTCAGGCAGGTAATATTAAGGGGATCGTAGTAATCTTCGGAAGTGACCAACGGTCACAATGAAACCGGGTGTAGCAATAAGTTGAAATACTTCCGAGTGCATAAGTTAAGCTGAATTACTGGCGTGTGTACTATAAGTTGGAAATATTTAAGAAATGGCGTGTGCAGGACTTGAAATTAGAGACGAGTACTTCCACGTGGTGAGTACTGTGTGAGTCTCAATCTGCGTATGAGACAATGGATAAGGATAAGTACTCGTCCATGGTATCAGTTGAGGACTCGCTTGTGTGACGAATATGTTCTTAATATTACTTTGCGTGTTATGTTTCCGTGTGACGCTTGATTCAAACTATAATACTCTGAGAGTGAAGCAAGGTGAGTCAGCTGTCTACCCAGCAACGCCACTTGGCTTGCACTGCACAGGAAGAAGTGCATATATCCTCCAGAGTTCATAGTAGGAAAGAAAAGTTACGAAATGGGGCAGTGTCGTGTGAAACTGGTTCAAAATGGTTCAAATGGCTCTGAGCACTATGGGACTCAACTGCTGTGGTCATTAGTCCCCTAGAACTTAGAACTACTTAAACCTAACTAACCTAAGGACATCACACACATCCATGCCCGAGGCAGGATTCGAACCTGCTACCGTAGCAGTCGCACGGTTCCTGACTGTGAAACTGGGATGAATACTAATTGAAGTGGGAAAGCTGAAAGTGAAGTGATTATAACTTCGTGACTATTCCTTGTGTTGTATTCCATGTTGCCAGTGTGGTGTATTTCATGTAATTTAAGTATGTGTAGTTTGCATGGGAGAGCAGCAAGATAGGTTCAGAGGCAGTGGGTTATGCATGTTCCTTTTTGTACCGCTCGGTATGGAGGAAATTTTCGTGATGATGGGTGTGCGAGTCGAAGTGTGAGATATAGCAAAAGATCCACCATCCTATCCAGAATGTGCACTGTAGTGTTAGATAATTACGAGACCATAAGATAGAGAATCACCAATGTAAAGCCATGCCCACTGTGCGGAGTTTCTCATGTGTAATTGTTGTAGAAAATGTAATGGTGTGTTTAGGTTATACAATTTATCTGAATAAAGAAGATAGTGAAATGAAAGAGATTGGTGGCCTTTTCACTTCGAATAGTATGTTGTCATGATATCCAGAATTTATAATGTGTGCGCCATTCATATTCAGTGCGATGGCCACGGGTTGATCAAAGCCGCTGGATAAGAAAGAAAATGTGGTATTGCCAGTGTGTAGTGAACAGTCAGAGTTGTGTAAATTACTAATAGTCAGGCATGCGTCATCCGTTTCCGTTGCGTATTATTCAAACAGGAGAATAATTTGTAACTTTATTGTGAGTACTAGAGCTCATGTTATTTGATAAATAAGAATGAATCCACTCGCTTTGCAGACCACTCATCTTGCAGGCCTGACTGCTTGTTGCCACAGTATGAGCAAGGCATGTGGGTGCCTCTCTATAATAACAAAGGAGGTGGGGTAAAAGTGTTTAGGAATTTGAACCCGCAAATGAAAGACTTAGCAGACTGAGAATGAAAGGGAAATTCAGAAATATAACGATAACAACAGCATACGCACCAACAGAGGAAGCAGAAGAAGAAACAAAGGAAATGTTTTATGAGGATCTAGAAAGGACAGGCAGTAAAGAACAGAAGCATGATCTGTTCTTAACTGTGGGAGATTTTAATGCACAAGTTGGACGAAGCGAATATGAAAGAGTATCATTTGAGATACACATTACGCGAAGAAAGTAACAGTAATGGAGAAATTTTATGTTATTTGGTGCTAGAAATAATCTAATCAACAGGAGCACATGTTTCTCACATAAAAGAACACATCTCGGAACACTGAAATCAAATATAAGTGGAATAGCCAATCAAATAGCCCACGTGTTAGTAAAGGCAGGACATGCCATGTGAGGAGCAGGGGCCCTAACTGTGGTTCAGACCACTATGCTGTAAAAGCTGTAGTGAGAGAGAAAACATCTGTAACAACTAAATCTGCAATGGTAAAAAACACAAACTGGGACACACAAAAACTGAATGACCCAGAAGTTGTGAAAGCATACCAAGCAAAAGTTAGAGATGCACTAACTCCCAGTGAGGAAACAGTGGTGAAAGAGGCAGCAGAAGAGATAGTTTGGATGAGACGAAAAGCAAGAAATGAGTGGTTTGATAACTAATTCAGGCTAGTAATAGAACGTAAAAATGCAGCAAGACTCAGAATGATACAGAGAGAAACAAGATGAAACTTGGAAGTGTACAAAGAATTATGATCCACTGCCTAAAGAACATGCAAGAGAAAGGAAAAGGAATGGCTGAAATCAAAGTTTAAAGGCGCAGAAGAATTAAAGGAACAGAACGAAACGAAGAAATTCTATCATGCTGTGGAAAAGATGAGAAAAAATTTTCAACCCAAACAAAATGCATACAAAAACAGAAACGGTGAGATAATAAGAGATGAACAAGAAATATTGCAGAGGTGGGCAGAAGGCTTTGAAGATATGCTCAACAAAAACTCAGATCAGGCCACAAGAGGCACACAGGAACAGGAAGAGAACACAGAGGCAAGAGAAATTGAAAGCGATGAGGCACAAAACCCAACAATGCTGGAAGTGGAGACAGTGGTAAATAAACTAAAAAATAACCGTGCACCCAGTGAAGATGGGATCGTGTCACAACTAGTAAAATCAGGGGTACAACCTCTAAGACGTGAAATATTCAAACTAATAAAGAACATATAGATAAATGAAAGCATGCCGGAAAAGTCGAAAACTGGAATAATATGCCCAATATATAAGAAAGGAGAAAAGCTCAATTGTGAAAACTATAGAGGCATAACGCTAATTAATATAGTGCATAAGGTATTCTCTGTACTGCTGAACGAATGTATAAAGAAATGCGCCGAATATATTCTCGGAGAATACCAATTTGGGTTCCGACCAAACATAGGTACCACACGAGACGAAGATTGGATGCCATTTCAGAAGAACTGTTCCACCTGCATCTGAAGATTGCAGCACATCTGTCTACTGTATCATGGGACTGGGTTGCTGGAGTGACTTCCGCCAAATTTGAGTGGGTACACAAGGATGCAAGTTCTTGAAGCACATTAAAAGACCAGACGACAAAATCGCGGCTGTAGCTCTAGGTGTATTCAGCAGGCCTGATGGGTATACACACTCGACTATAAATCAACATTAATTAAGCAAAGTTACATTGAGGGAAAAAACACAACACCAAATAATAATTAATTTAGAGTAATGAGATTTCATGAATCCATTTATCTAGGTAACATACACTACTGGCCATTAAAATTGCTACACCGCGAAGACGCGAAATTTAACCGACAGGAAGAAGATGCTGTGATATGCAAATGATTAGCTTTTCAGAGCATTCACACAAGGTTGGCGCCCATGGCGACACCTACTACGTGCTGATATGAGCAAAGTTTCCAACCGATTTCTCATACACAAACTGCAGTTGACCGGCATTGCCTGGTTAAACGCTGTTGTGATGCCTCTTGTAACGAGGAGAAATGCGTACCATCACGTTTCCGACTTTGATAAGGGTCGGATTGTAGCCTATCGTGATTGCGGTTTATCGTATCGCGACATTGCTGCTCGCGTAGGTCGAGATCCAATGACTGCTAGCAGAATATGGAATCAGTGGGTTCAGGAGGGTAATACGTAACGCCGTGCTGGATCCCAACGGTCTCGTATGACTAGCAGTCGAGATGACAGCCATCTTATCCGCATGGCTGTAACGTATCGTGCAGCCACGTCTCGATCGCTGAGTCAACAGATAGGATGTTTGCTAGACAACAACTATCTGCACGAACAGTTCGATGACGTTTGCAGCAGCATGGACTGTCAGCTCGGAGACCATGGCTGCGGTTACCCTTGACGCTGCATCACAGACCGAAGCGCCTGCGATGGTGTACTCAACGACGAACCTGGGTGCACGAATGGCAAAATGTAATTTTTTGGGATGAATCCAGGTTCTGTTTACAGCATCATGATGGTCGCATCCGTGTATGGCGACATCGCATTGAACGCACATTGGAAGCTTGTGTTCGTCATCGCCATACTGGCGTATCACCCCGCGTGACGGTATGGGGTGCCATTGGTTACACGTCTCGGTCACCTCTTGTTAGCAGTGACGGTACTTTGAACAGTGGACGTTAAATTTCAGATGTGGCTCTACCCTTCATTCGATCCCTGCGAAACCCTACATTTCAGCAGGATAATGCACGACCACATGCTGCAGGTCCTGCACGGGCATTTCTGGATACACAAAATGTTCGACTGCTGCCCTGGCCAGCACATTCACCAGATCTGTCGCCAATTGAAAACGTCTGGTCAATGGTGGCCGAGCAACTGGCTTGTCACAATACGCTAGTCACTACTCTTGATTAACTGTGGTATCGTCTTGAAGCTGCATGGGCAGTTCTACCTATACACGCCATCCAAGCTCTGTTCGACTCAATGCCCAGGCGTATCAAGGCCGTTATTATGGCTTGTGGTTTTTCTGGGTACTGATATCGCAGGATCTATGCACCCAAATTGCGTGAAATTGTAATCACGTCAGTTCTAGTATAATGTATTTGTTCAATGAATACCTGTTTATCATCTGCATTTCTTCTTGGTGTACGAATTTTAATGGCCAGTAGTGTACATGTAAGTGATTACTATTGCAAGATCACAGATCAATGCAAGCACGAGATAAGTAATAGCAGATATGAAACGCTGGTACATTAATAAAAGGTGTAACAACCACGATGTTGAATGCAAACATATGCATTCTGTTCAACAGGTACCGGATATCAATTTGTGCGATGGCTTTCTATGCCTGTTGGACGTGGTCGATCAGCGCAGGGACGGTTAAGTCTGGTTGTGGATGGTGCTGGAGTTGTCATCTCATGATGACCCATATGTGCTCGATTGGAGACAGATCTGATAATCGAACAGGGCAAGGTCACAGGTCGACATTGTGTAGAGTATGTTGGGTTATAAGAGCGGTATGTGGGTGAGTGCTATCCTGTTGGAAATATTTCCTGGAATATTGTTCATGAATGGCAGCTCAAAGGTCGAATCACGAGATTGACGTACAAATTTGCAGTCAGGGTGTGCGGGATAGCAGCGAGGGTGGTCCTGCTGTCATTCGAAATCGCACTCTAGACTATAACTTAAGATGTAGTTCCAGTGCGTCTAGCAGACAGACAGGTTGAGTGCAAGTCCTCAACAGACCTCCTACTAACCATCACATGACCATCACTGGGACCGAGGCAGAACCAACTTTGATTAGAAAACATAACAGATCTCCAACCTACCCTCCAAAGAGCTATCGCTTTACACCGGTGAAGTTGCATACGGTGGTGGTTGGGGTCAGTGGAATGCACGCTATAGGGACCGATTTGTAACAGCTAATTCTGTCAGTGAGGTACCAACCATTGCTCAAATTACTGCTGCAGACGCAGGACCATGAGACAGAGCCAAACGCCGAACACAATGGTCTTCCCTCTCGCTAGCGTCATTTGGCCGTCTGGAGCCCAGTCTTTTGCGACGCTACAGTCTCGTGACCACCACTGCTAAATTCTCATGATTTTGAAGATGCGTTAGTGAAGACCTTTAAGAAACTCCTAAGTATCATATTAACTTCAGATTATGGTACGTCCATGCTTATCAGAACTACATGCCATTCATACTAAATACCATTATCAGGCATACAACGGCACACTGTTGACTTTATTCTCGCATGAAGTATTGACCTGTACTGTACGATTTAAAGAATTTAATAGCTTACTGAAAAAATCGTTGATGTATGACATAGACGTGATCAGTTGCTAATCGGTTTACGAGTTACCAAGTTTGAGCACTGCAGAGATTTCGTGAGATCATCACAGATATTTCTAATGAAATTGTTCGTTTTTATAGCTATGTAATAGCCCCAATAGAGAATCTTGTAAGTTAAAACATTCAGAAATTCCATTGTTTGGTCCCTCCAGCTTGATGTATCTTCTTCTGGTCAGGTTGTGATGTATCTGCAGAGCAAAGCGCTCAGACGTAGGATTAAAGAGATTGTATTCTGACGTGGAAACCTACGTCAGAGAGCGCTTATCTTCCCTAAGAAGGGCCGTTCGTGGAAACGAAGACGCGTGGAGCCGGTGAGGTTTTTTTCCTTCTGCCAGAGGTCCCCGCCCCGCAAGGCTGCAGGGAACCCAGCAGCGACGCGTGACGCGCCGGAGGGAAGTTAGAGTCTGACAGCCGGGAGGAGGGGAATGCGAAACTCGTGTCTTTCCTTCCACCTTCTTATGGCCCGAGAAAGAAGATTCCGTCGGCTTTTCGAGTAACACCAAATGAAATCTGTTGTTCGCTGTCGGCGTAGACGCTGCGCGAGCTAAAAGCTTTGAAGAATGACTCGCAACTTCCAACACCTGCGGTAACCAAAAGCCATCTCTGAGATAGAGCTGCCCTTTGAACACCGAGAAAGTCTGTACAGCATTATAAAGCGTTGATTCGTTTACGTCGATTGTAGTTTCAACTGCTATAAATACTACCATTAGATACTTTTGCAACCTTTAGAATAATAGGCTACTAATTTTAATGATTAATGAAAACCACTTCACATGTATTGTTACACATCAGTTGTGTTACGACTCGTTTCGTTCTTAGAACATCTTTAGGTTGCAGAGTTATGAAAATGTCATGATGTAAATGTTCCAATAACGAAACCGGTCGCAACGCAATAAATGTCTAAGGATGCAGCTGGGGTGAGTTTCATCAATTATAAAAGTTAGTGTCAATTCAGCTCTAGTGTTCAACAAGATAAAGTTGTTTAAATGGAAATTATATATTTTTCAGAAACTCGCCTGGCGATTTACTTCATAGTTTATAGCATTTTAGACTCCCATTTACGCCTTTCAATTGTTAACTAATCAAAAACCCCTTTGTGTACGTAATTAACGTATTTCGTAAACGCTAAAACGTTACATTAATTCAGTGTAGTCCAATATTAATTTCTGGAAACGCTGTTTACCTATAGCCAAAACGACAGTGGCATAGATGGGTACTGGCTTTATTTGTGTTGGAACTTAATGTCTAAATTTATATGTTATTTTCTCTGCTTCCTGAACTAACAAAGTAAGCGTCACAGATAACTAACGATTTTCCGCATCTTTATCCATGCCTCTTAGTATATTAATTTATGTACTTCAACATACACTCTAATTTTGATAGGTTGCAGCCAGCTCCTGCCACCGGAAAAGGAAGTGTGACTTTTATGGATGCCTGGCAGGCCTTTGAGTAAATTACAATACCACATACCTAAAGTGTACCATCACGAATTTCAACTCAATACATCGTACAACTATGTTATTTATTAATAACGCCCTTAAGTAACTATTCCATGATTTTCATTGCCCAGTCTGACATACATCATGTTCACAACCCCGAAATAAACTCCTGAAAGAAAAATTCACGTTTGTGACTTACATAAGCAGTACTGACTAAGGGAATACCGGATTATTGAAGGGAAATAAAATTTTTGGAACAGTGGATTTGAGAGTACCTTCTCTGGATATGAACCTGGGATTTGTTTTCACACCAACGCCATTTAGAACGTAGACCAAAGACTCAGTATTCTGGTTTGGATGTGAAGTTAGGTTACGGTTTATCACAAGCCTCATTTAAAATACATGTCAAAGATTCAATACGGAAAATTTCATTAAATGTTCAGACCAGCAACAACTGTGCTGGATACAACTGTTACGCATTAGTACGGCGTTCAAACAAAATACAAAGGATATGACATATGAATTAAGAGGCATGAACTGTTTAGTACGGAATTACAATTAATAAAGCTTTTGCATGTCCATCCTTTTGACATGAGGTCTTTGGGACAACTCTCGATCACTATTGTGAGAGAATGAAACGCCTACAGCCGCCCTTATGATATTATTTATTTTGTTGCAAATAGTTTTTGAGCCTCAGTGTCCCGTCTTCAGGCCTCCGTGCATAAAGCAGTAACGATAGCATTATCAAGTTATCGATCATGCAACATAAAAACAGATTAAAACAGAATGAGAAACAAGGACGAGGCTCTACACGTGAATTTACAGCAAACATTTGATAGAACTAACACATACATCCATTGCCACATACCTACATACATCGAACATTATATTAATTTTGAATAACGTCTTTAAATAGCAATTCCATGTGTTTCATTGCTCAATCTAACATACATTATCTGCACAAACCTGAAATAATCTCCTGAAAGACAAATTAAATATAGAACCTGATAACTGTACAAAGGGAACATACCTCATAAACAAGTAAAGAGCATGAATATGACTTATGTGTCGTGTCAAAGCATAAAATGCTAAGTTGTTCGCAGCTGAGGGGCACAGTTACGTCATATTCATAGAATGAATGTCCAACACGTGTCAGAAGACCGAATATGAGACCCACCCCAGGTAATAAAATGGGTAGACCATTTGAAACACGCCCAAACATTTCTGTGCGAATGTATCTATACATCATGAACTGTCATGGAACAATCACACACAGGGACACCAGTAGCCCGCTAGGATGCAGTGCATCATAAGGTATGACTCAACAACATATATACAGGAAATATCAGAAAGATTCCTGACTAGTATACAGCTCAAAAAGTACTCATACGTGTTAAACGTAAGTGTTCAGAAAGAAAATATGTGAGCTAAAATAATACATAGTTATGAAGAAATTTACTGTAACCACTACACATCTAGGCCTTTCGGTAACATTACAACCAAAAGCCATTACATCCATGCAATTAAAATTTCAAACAAAAATACCAGTCATACAAATCATGTAAAAGCCAAGCCCCATTATTAATTGGCCAGTGAGTAGGCCTCACAACATGCCAGTAATTAAGTCGTAAGTAATTGTAATGTGTCTGCCAAATGTAATACTGTGAACGCATGACAGATATCCATAAGTAGGCAATACTCACACTATTACAATAAAAATAAAAAACAACACTGGCATTGCCACAAGTCGTAACCTGCGGATGTTACTTTAGGGTAATGTAAATCTACGTAAAATTGAAGATATGTGCATAATCACTAAATGTGTCACTTAAGACTCAAGTAAATGCATGTTAAGGAGATGGAGGCATTTAAAGATATGTAGATACAATTCTAGGGGTAACCTACGCAGTTCTACCACCAAGCACCTAACTGGAGACCAATGGCTGCAACTACCAATGAGAGTGGGTAATCAGCAAATAGCTAGTCAATTCTAAAATCACCACGAAAGAACAGGCACGTGACAAATAATACACACCGGTGTGTCAGACCCACCATACTTGCTCCGGACACTGCGAGAGGGCTGTACAAGCAATGATCACACGCACGGCACAGCGGACACACCAGGAATGGCGCTAGCTGCGCAGCATTTGTGCACCGCCGCCGTCAGTGTCAGCCAGTTTGCCGTGGCATACGGAGCTCCATCGCAGTCTTTAACACTGGTAGCATGCCGCGACAGCGTGGACGTGAACCGTATGTGCAGTTGACGGACTTTGAGCGAGGGCGTATAGTGGGCATGCGGGAGGCCGGGTGGACGTACCGCCGAATAGCTCAACACGTGGGGCGTGAGGTCTCCACAGTACATCGATGTTGTCGCCAGTGGTCGGCGGAAGGTACACGTGCCCGTCGACCTGGGACCGGACCGCAGCGACGCACGGATGCACGCCAAGACCGTAGGATCCTACGCAGTGCCGTAGGGGACCGCACCGCCACTTCCCAGCAAATTAGGGACACTGTTGCTCCTGGGGTATCGGCGAGGACCATTCGCAACCGTCTCCATGAAGCTGGGCTACGGTCCCGCACACCGTTAGGCCGTCTTCCGCTCACGCCCCAACATCGTGCAGCCCGCCTACAGTGGTGTCGCGACAGGCGTGAATGGAGGGACGAATGGAGACGTGTCGTCTTCAGCGATGAGAGTCGCTTCTGCCTTGGTGCCAATGATGGTCGTATGCGTGTTTGGCGCCGTGCAGGCGAGCGCCACAATCAGGACTGCATTCGACCAAGGCACACAGGGCCAACACCCGGCATCATGGTGTGGGGAGCGATCTCCTACACTGGCCGTACACCACTGGTGATCGTCGAGGGGACACTGAATAGTGCACGGTACATCCAAACCGTCATCGAACCCATAGTTCTACCATTCCTAGACTGGCAAGGGAACTTGCTGTTCCAATAGGACAATGCACGTCCGCATGTATCCCGTGCCACCCAACGTGCTCTAGAAGGTGTAAGTCAACTACCCTGGCCAGCAAGATCTCCGGATCTGTCCCCCATTGAGCATGTTTGGGACTGGATGAAGCGTCGTCTCACGCGGTCTGCACGTCCAGCACGAACGCTGGTCCAACTGAGGCGCCAGGTGGAAATGGCATGGCAAGCCGTTCCACAGGACTACATCCAGCATCTCTACGATCGTCTCCATGGGAGAATAGCAGCCTGCATTGCTGCGAAAGGTGGATATACACTGTACTAGTGCCGACATTGTGCATGCTCTGTTGCCTGTGTCTATGTGCCTGTGGTTCTGTCAGTGTGATCATGTGATGTATGTGACCCCAGGAATGTGTCAATAAAGTTTCCCCTTCCTGAGACAATGAATTCACGGTGTTCTTATTTCAATTTCCAGGAGTATATAAGGAGGGGTGAAGAATGGAGGAAAAGAGTTATCGTAACTGTACAGGCACAAGACAAATAGTAGTAAACAACCTACTACCTACAAATACAAATGGCATACTACAAAGATATGAACAAATACGACAGTCCACTCTAGTTGATGCGTAATCGTTGACACAATACCTACATACATCGCAATATTTCGGGCATAACCGGTTATGCATTCTACCTGGAGAACCACATAAAGACAATGAACACCAGAAGGTACAACGCAAATAGCCACCTTAAATGAGTGCCAGAAGTGTTGAGTCCTCTTCGCAATATGTGGGGCCCTGCCCACTCGTCTCGAATAGGGTGCCTAAAGGATGCTGCGTTCTCGGAATGATGTACAATAGGTCAAGCAAATAGCATCAGTAGTTTTATTTCAAATAAGCAGATTTGACAATACTTAAATTTTGTGATTTACGAGAATGTCACAAGCGAAGGGTGACATATAATCAAGTAATCTTCGCTATAGACAGACTCCAACGAGGCAATTAATAGGGATCGCTAATAACGGGTCTCGTAGCACTCTCTGCTAGGCTGTGCAGGTTCTGTCCACTAATGTCCGGCCGATCCTGGCAGGAGCGGCACTTAAATTCACTTCTTGCAGAAGTCGCTCCTGTCATGGAGCAGTCCTTGTCAGCGGGCTATCGGCTGACGTTGCCTCACCACCCTCTCTGGTCTTGTGATCTTTGTCGTCTTTGTTCCAGTGCTTGTGGTTACGCCAGAAAATCCCCCCCCCCCCCCCCAAAGTGACTAATAGTCGTCGTAAATGGAGGGCGACCACGGTTGGGGAGGCGGGAGTATAGGCGTAACACCGGGCCGGAAGCTTCCTGCCGTACCGCGTAATCCGGCCTGCACTCTGATGGAAACGACCAACGGAAAACGACCAGAAGGGCACTAGTCCACCTCCTGCTGCCATGAACCAGATGAAGAAGGCGGCGACTGCTGGGTGAGGCCGGGTGCAGCTCCATTGGTAGGACGAGAGGAGGTGGAGGAGCCGAAGACTCCGCCTCTACGGGGTCGTCCTGCTGTGTCGTGAGAACACCCTCTGGCGACTGCTGTGGCCACGCTGCTTACAGGATTCGTGAATCTGGGGGAAAAAGACTGAAAGATCATTGTGTACATGACAGAGGTGAAGTTGATTTTGATGGCGGCGATACTATCCATCTGGACCTGAAAGAAGGTACTTGCAAGCGCCAAGTCGACGGTCTATCTCGCCTCGCGTCCACGGTCTGTGCCGCTATAAACCCTGTAAAAGACAACATCATGCGGCGCGAAGCGATACATGCGACCTTTTGTCGGCACCGGATACTGAGGAGGATGGAGCAAGTGGAGCAGTGTGCGATGGCAGCGGCCGTGAAGCAATTCCGCTGGAGATGCGAACTATATGAGGCGAAAAACAGTTGCAATGCTTGATTTCTGGCGTGTGCGGAGCGAAGTTTGGCTATCTGCTGCTTGAATGTACAAAACGTTCCGATTCGCTGTTTGACTGGATGGAACGGTGCACTAGTTAGATCCTGTATGCCATTGCGTTCACAGAATATTTCAAATTCATTTGGTGTGGACTGAGGTCCGCTGTCTGACACTATTACTTCAGGTAAACCTTCGAGGCAAAAAATCGATGACAACGCCTGAATTGTGTTACGCGACGTTGTCGAGGTCAGGGGCTCAGCAAAAGGAAACATGCTATACGAGTCAACCACAATCTACCAGCGGGTATTTCTAAAAGATCCCGCATAGTTGTCATGATGATTGCGACTTAGGACAAGCAAAGATTTTTTGTGGCGGAGAGGACTCATTTTCCGCACATGAGTGAACTGTGACGTCATCTGTTCTCTTTGGGCTTCCATACACTGCCAAGCACAGTGTCACTGGTGAAGTGACTGCAACACTTCTTTTTGCAAAGCCTTAGAGACCAACACACGTGACTGTCAGCTCTCATTTTTAAAAGTATCACACCTTTCGTTATAGCGAGGCTATGGTGATGCGCAAAGTATCTGAATGCTACAGAGTTCTTTATGCTATTCAATGAGTGAGGCCAAGATGTGCGGATGTAAATGAGCAAATTGTTCAAGTATGGATCAGCTTCCGTGGGAATTTTCTCATAGTTCACCGGAAAAGACTTAAGCAATTCAAATACCAGAGCATTGATGTGACAACAAGATGCAGCAGAGAGCGTCTAAGTCTGTATCCGGTCGAATAGGAAGACATGGAAGCGCGGCCACATTACCATGTTGAGCTGTCGGACGGTACATAACCTCGTACTGGTTTTCAGACAGCAGGAAAGCCCGTCTTTGCAATTTTTTGGGGAGTTCGTACAGGAACCGGTTTCACCGGATGATACATGGACTAAAAAGGCTTTTTATCCGTTACCAAGTAGAATTTCTGCCGTACAAATAGTGGTGAAATTTGGTGGCACCATACATGATAGTCTAAGCCTCTTTCTCAGTTTGTGAAACACTGACAACACCTTAGATGCGAAAGAATCTGTATCACCGATTCAGTGCGAAAGCACTGCACTGATTCCGTAAGAGAAAGCGTGAACTTGCAGTACAACTGGTTTCGGCAGGATCAAAGTGAACTAAGCATCGATCACTGAGCAATGTATCTGTACGTTTTTGAAAAGCTACTTGGCGCTCATCTGTCCAAAGAAAGGGGACATTCTTGCGACGCAAGCGATGCGATGGAGCTGTGATTTGTGTAGCTTTCAGAATGAACCGAATATAATAGTTCATTTTCCATACGACTGACTGCAATTATGTGACAATACGAGGAACTGGCAAATCTCTTATGGCTAACAAGTGCGACTGAAGAGAATGTGCACCTTGACTGTTTGTGACATGACCCAGATGCCGCAAATCAGGTTTAAAAAAAATCACACTTGTACATTCTACATTTTAGTCCTGCCTCATATAACACACGAAACGAAGTACGTAAATCTGCAATACGTTCTTCAGGTGTACAACCTGCTTCTACAATGTCGTCCGCATCAAATGGCGCTGAGCACTATGGGACTTAACATCTATGGTCATCAGTCCCCTAGAACTTAGAACTACTTAAACCTAACTAACCTAAGGACATCACACAACACCCAGTCATCACGAGGCAGAGAAAATCCCTGACCCCGCCGGGAATCGAACCCGGGAACCCGGGCGTGGGAAGCGAGAACGCTACCGCACGACCACGAGCTGCGGACAATGTCGTCCGAATAATTGAACAGTTTCTCACTTGTCCAGTCAGCTGTTCCCAATACCACTGGAAAATGGCGACACTGGAAGCACTGTGAAAAGGCAAAGGCAAATATTTAAACAAGCCCATATGAGTATTTACTACACACACTTTTTGTGAGTCTTCATCGAGCGGTATTTGAGGATACTCGCCGAGCGCATTAATTTTTGAAAAGAAGTGCCCAGCACCTAATTTGTCCACGAGATCCTCGGGGCGTGGCAATGAATACGTATCAGTCACTGTTTGTGGGTTGACTGTAGACTCAAAGTCAACACAGAGGTGAATGCGACCTGAAGGTTTGGGGAGAAAAACCAATGGACTAGGCCATAGCTCCACCATTTTGTAATTCTTTACGCTGAGCAGCGAATTTGTCCCGTAATGCAATGGGAACAGTTCTGGCCCTTCAAAATTTTAGCTGAGCATTGTTTTTCAGCGTAATATGTGCAACAAAATTGTTAGCCTTGCCTAACCCTTCAGAAAAGAGTTTCTGGAATTCTTTCAGCAACCTACATTGTCTTTTGCATGGAATACAGACAATGACAACACATTGTCCTGAATGTTAAAGCTAAACAAATCATACGAATCAAGACCCAATATGTTCTCACAATCGCGTGACTGTCCCACCGTGAAAGTCACTGTTCGCATGTGCGAGAGATACATGGTACCAAGTACATTTTCCGAGAACCAGAATGTCTTGTACTTTATAAGCAGTTAGTTGCGTCGTAATTTTTGACGTGGAACGTTGTTTACTCGGCGTGGCTATTGCAAGCCACTGGTGCGGAATGGTGTGATCGCAATCAAAGGAGTCAACCCGACAAATAGCTGTCTGCTCAAACGTATGAGCTCACAAAGCACCGGCATCTTACTAATCCAATATTTGCGCTGTTTACTGAAATGAAGGATTGGACTGTGTCAAAACCAGTTCTCCGAGTGTGACGTCAGGTACATTATACGCGATCGCATCACGCAACGTAACATCTGAATATAAAGCACCGCAAGAACATTTAGATTTGAATTTCATTGTCATACCCTGCAATTCTGTTACCCACTCGCGATAAGATTGATCTGACCGTTTTTTATAATAGTCTGTTAGCGAGTCGATAACATTGTCATACCCAAGTTCACTCGGAGTTCAAGGCGCTTATCGTTAGGCCAGAACAAGAAGTACCTCGAAACTTAGATGTCAGCACTCTAACCATGAACTGCCAATTGGCTGGAGAAACATTCAAAATATAACATCCGAAGATATGTGTTAGCGAAGACTCAAAGAAGTCGGTCGACATCAAAACCAACTATGTGAGATTATTTCACAGTTGATAACAGCAATCAGAACCAAAGCCAAGAATAAGGAATATCGCAACTGAAATATATGGATAAAATGCTGAACCCCAATAACAAGGCGTAGTCAAACAAATAATGGAATGCAGTAAGTGGAAATTTGTGGTGGTTCACATCAAAACCATATGGGTCAATACATCGAGACTACAGTCTGTCTGTACAATATTCATAACGATGTGAACTTTCTAGCATACATGGCACAAACTATGGTCTATGTGCAAAAGAAATTACGAAAACCGTCAGAGAATGGTTTGTTCTTCGACTCAGTTTGTTCGTTCAGTAAACAGTTCTGTTCTTTCTGGGAATGGATATAAATTTGGTGATCTTCTGTTATGTCCATTGTACCACCTTTATCCTCGGAGTGCAAAATTTTTAGATTCTCGTCTATACGCACGACCAAATGTTTCTTTACCTTTAAATGTTCTTTGAATGTCAAATGTTTAATAGTATGCAGGGTAGTATGTTCTCTTCATCTTTCTCCAAAAGTTGTACCATTGTGGCCTATGTACATGGATTCACAATCAGCACAGTTTATTTTATACACGCCTGATTTCTGTAACGGATAGAACTGTTCCACTAAATGTGTCATCAACTTTAACAACGTGTTGTTATTCTTGAATCTGATATTAACATTAACTTAACGAAAAATATGTGTCACATCATATGACAGTGGGCCAACGTAACTCATACTGGTAAAAACTTTTTGGCTCTTCGCATATCGCTCTAAAATAATCTCGTGTGTTAAATCAGAACTCTTCTTGACGATCTGTGAATATATCTGGTCGATTAATTTGGGCTGAAAACCATTACTGACCGCTATCTCCAATTCTCTTTCATCAACTTCTAACGGAATCTTTATCAGTCGACAGAGTGGGCTACAAAAGAAAGAGGTTTTATATCTGGCATAACGAGCAGAATGACGTGGGGTAATCGCTTCTCTAGCTGTTGGCTTTCTATAAATTGCAAATTTGTGACTTCCATTATTATTGATCAACTTAATATCCAGGAAATTCATTTTCTTGTTTACTTCACTTTCATGTGTAAGCTGTTTACTCGGCTGTAGAGTGTTGAACGCAGCAAAAGATCTCTTTAACCCCTCACTATTAAATAATAGCAATGTATCATCAACATATCGATAACAGTATATTTTTGAACCACTTATCTCCTGTTGCTGAATATAAATTTTTTCTTTCAAATGGCTGTCAAAAATATTAGCTAGTGGTCCCAACAGATAACACCCCATTGGTAATACATCATTATGCTTGAAAAATTCTCCTCTAAGTGAGAAGTGATTATATGACAGAACTAGCTCTAACAGTTTTAAAAAATCATGAATCTCACCATCGCACATACGTCTGTACTTCATGAAATTCAGTCTTAGAAGAGAAATGACTTCCCTGTGTACTATTAAAAATTCGACATTCAAAGAACATATAAAGATAACGAAGTATTTGGTCGTAGGTATAGATGAGAATCTAAAAATTTTGCTTTTCGCGGGTAAGAGAGCTACAATGGACATAACAGATACGGAAATTTATATCAATTCCCAGAAAGAACATTATTGTTTTCTGAAAGAACAAACTGAGTCGAAGAACAAACTATTCTTTGACCGTTTTCGTAATTTCTAATGCACATACACAATAGTTTGTGCCATGTATGTTACAATTACGTTGACACAGTAATCAGTAACATCGTTATGAATATTGTACAGACAGACTGTAGTCTCGATGTATTGACCCACATGGGTTTGATGTGAAACACCACGAATTTCAACTTACTACTTTCCATTATTTGACTGTGCCGTATCATTGGGTCTCAGCATTTTATCCATATATTTCAGTTACGATATTCCTTATACATGGCTTTGGTTCCGATTGGTGTTATCGACTGCGAGATACTCGTACATTGTCAGTTTTGTTGTCGACCGACTCCTTGGATGTTGCATTTTGAATGTTTCTCCAATTAGTTGGCAGTTGATGGTTAGAGTGCTGACATTGAAGCTTCGAGGTACTTCTGGCACTCATTTCAGATGGTTATTTGAGTTATACCTTCTGATATTCATTGTTTTTATGTCGTCCTCCAGATAGTCTGCGTAACCAGTTATGTTCGCTACTGATGCGATAATTGTAAGGATCGTGTCAACCTTTCTGGATCAACTAGAGTGAGTCCTCGTTGTTCTCAGTGTTTTTTGTATGTATTTGTCAAATGAGTAGGGAGGGCTTTTCGGTACTGACTTATTGCTACTTGACAAGCGTCGTAATTGGTCGGATCTCTGCTTGTCTTTACATTAGTGATATGCCTTTTATAACTGTAGATGATTAGGTGTCTATTACAATTTTTCTAATGCCTGTACGGTTACAATAACTGTATTTTCTCCCATCTTTACCCGTCCTTCGACCCACTACGTATTTTCTGTCACGTTCCCGTTCTTTCATGATGGTATTAGTATTGAATAGGTATTTGCCGGTTACCCACTGTCATTGGCAGTTGCAGCCATTGGTCTCCAGTTAGGTGCTTGGTGGTCTAACTGTGTGTGTTAGCCGTAGGATTTTAGCTAGGAATCTTTAAATGCCTCCATCTCTTTAACACGCAATTACTTCAGTCATATGTGACACATTTAGTGATTATGTACCTGTTCTCAATTTTACGTGGATTTACATTACCCTAAATTAACTTCCGTTGGATACGACTCGTGGGCATTGCCAGTGTTTTTGTTGTTATAGTGTGAGTATTGCCTACCTATAGATTGCTGTCATGCGTTCACAGTATTACATTTGGCAGACATATTACAATTACTTATGATTTAATTACTGGCATATTGTGTGACCTCCTCACTGGTCAATTAATAACGAGGTTTGACTTTCACATGGTTTTAGGACTGGTAATTACGTTTGAAATTTCAATTGCTGGATGTAGTGACCTTTGGTTGTAATGTTACCCAGTAGGCCTACATGTGTACTGCCTACAGCAAATTTGTTCATAACTATATATTATTTTAGATCTCATTAATTTCTTTGTGAATATTTACGTTCAACACTTATGGGTACTTTCTGCGCGGGTGCTAGTCGGGAAACTTACTGATATTTGGTGTACATCTCTTACGATGCACTGCATCCTTGCGGGCAACTCGTGTCCCTGTGTGTGATTGTTTCATGGCAGTACATGATATATAGATGCATTGGCACATGAATGTTTTATCTGGTGTGAGTCTCATATTCGGTCTTCTGACACGTGTTGGACATTCATTTTATGTATTTGACGTGTGACCCTCAGCTGCGTGGAACTTAGCATTCCGTACTCTGACACGACACTTAAGTCATGTTTTTTCTCTTTAGTTGTTTATGAGGTAAGTCTCCCTTACACAGTTATCACCTTCTACAGTTATTTTGTCTTTCAGTAGGTTATTTCAGGGTTGTGCAAATTAATGTATGACCGACTGGACAAGAAAAAACATGGTATAACTATTTAAACAAGTTGTTAATAAATAATATAATTGTACGATGTACTGAGTAGAAATTCGCTAGGTACACTTTAGGTATGTGACAATGGATGTATGTGTTCGTTCTGTCAAGTGTTTGCTGTAAGTTTACTTCCAGAGTCTTGGCCTTATTTCTCATTCTTTTTTAATCTGTTTTTATGTTGATAATGCTATAGTTACTGTTTTATGCATACAGACTTGAAAATGGCGTATTGACGAACCGAAACAGGTTTCAACAAAATAAATAGAATCATAGGGGCAGCTATAGGCCTTTGATTTTTTCACAAAATTAATAAAATACGGCGGGCTGTTATGCCGTGGTTGAATATATTTCACTTCAAAACCCATAATTTCGTTCCCGTCTGTGGAAGACATTTTCAAGGGGGATCGTAGCTGGATTGAATGTCCGATTTATACCCTGGGTTCGGACAATCAAAGAAGCTAGATCCCCTTTGAAAACGTCCTGTACAGATGGGGACGAAACAGTGGGTTTTAGAATGAAGTCCATTCGATGACGGCATAGTAGCCCGGTACATTTTATTAATTTTGACGCGAAAGCTTACATTTCACAATTAGTACGGAATTACCTATAAACGCTAATTACAGGACAGCTAAATTATTAATAATTATTACCGGACTATCAATACTCTGTAGACCCAAGAAATTGGGCGTATCTTTTAAAAATGAAATGATTTTTTAATGTAGTTCTTTGCACTTGACAAAGTATAGTATAGAAGTGCTGATTTCTCAGAATTTCTTTCGAAGACAGTACACACTGAGAAAGATAAGCCAACGACTTCACGGCTTCACTGCTCGAAGTGATAAGAGAACCAAGCCCAATCATGGTAAAACGAATTTATTCCGTGGCCGATTTCCTCCATTCTCCTGTCTAATGCGTACGCTGTAAACGTACGTCACACTTCCAGTATGCCCTGCTGCGACCCACTCATTCCATGGCACCAGTGTTGCGCCGTCAGACGGTTGACATCCCGTTGTGTGCAGGAGGCCCGTACGCGTAAGTGATACAGCGATATCTGCAATAACATTTATTGGTCCAACACAGATTACAAAGGTACAGACGATTTGACTGTCAGTTTGTCACTTTGGCTTCCACTTCGCTGCTAATCCTCTTTAACATGTGCACTGATTGATGTGAAATGCACGTCATAAAGCCGCCTGATAGATCATCTACAGTGTGTACAGAATTTCTGACAGTATCGTTTTTTTTTTCCAGATCAACCAAGACGCGTCACAGAACAAAGAAATATGAGTTTGCTTTGCCATATTTATAAAGCACCTCTACAATACTGAAGCAAATGTTTTTTGAAAACTGACTAAAGATTCGAACTCAGTTTCTTTAAAACTGATGTGTTTATGAGCCACTGAAAATTTTGTGTTATGTCATCAAAAGCAGCAAAGAAATTTAGAAAAAATAAAGATAATTTTTTCCTTCAAAATAAGTCTGTAATAAATTATCTTTACAATAAAATAAATATGGGAAGCACGTACAACACACATAGCGATCCAATAGTCGTCATACGCGTCCACACAAAATAGAACAACTTACTTATTCAGTACCTCACAGGTTATATAGAAAGCCGATAGTACGAGAACCACAAAATCTTTGATGGAACGTCATTAAACCTGTTGTAACAAAAGATTCCAGCAAGCCAGTATTTTACTAATTACATACCTTTCTCTACCCTCAATTCCTGGTTTTTCCAGCGACTGAATATAGTTACATTCGTACGTCAGGCTTGTTACTGCGTGACTGCTTCCGCAGTACAAATTGGAGCTATCACTCAGCACACCGGAATATACCCTGACTGAGAACCAGTGCTCAGCAGCATGAGCCCACATATCAGTATGATGCTGTCTGGCGTGGATGCATGGACTGATTCGATTGGGAAGGCTCTCGTAAGAAAAGCAAATGTCTTCGCAGTTGCGGATATGAAGTGCTTTTGGCTGTATGTTAGAATGACGGCAATGAAAGTTTTTGCTGACCGGGACTCTAAACCGTATGCTCGCATGTATTTCTTAATAACATAGCAACTGCTATTTTGTATTCGTGTCATAAAAGCGTCATATTCGTCCCTTGGGACCAGTTGGCGCATAGCTCTTGCAACTGGTCTGTTATCATGCATTCTGAGATGGAGCTAATGTCGGAGCAGGTCCCACACATGTTTCCTTAGTGGCAGAGACATCTAAATTTTGCTTGCCACAGCAGTACCTAAACAATCGTAGAGCTTATGGCAGGTAAGAATGAAAATTGTCCTGATGAGAAATGGCGCTATGATACTGTCACATGAGATGTAACACTTGATGATACAGGAATCATTGATATTCAGTTTCCTTTCTTACAATTGAGGTGGAAAATAGGCACCAACAGGAGGAAGAATGAGCAATGGTCAACGGCGTGAGGATGCAGAAGGCAATGAAAACCACAGGATGAAAGACACATAATGTGTTTCCACAGTACATGTCGCCTGAAGTTGAAACAGTGTCACGATAATAGCTGCCATGACAAAAGATTCCAGAGAAGTCCCCCATTCGTATCTCTAGGAGAGGACTGCCAATGGTGAAGTGGCCACGAGAAGTAAATGCAATAAAACAAGGGGGTAACATCTTAAGTGTCAAAGTGCTGAATGTCAGACATTTGAACGTATTTGCAAAGCTAGAAAATCTAAAATAAGAAAATGCTAAGGCTTCATCTAGCTATAGTTGGTGGTAAGTGAACAGAAATAGAAAGAAATTAGAGATATCTGGTGAGATGAATACAGAATAATGTTAACAGCAGTAGAAAATTGTGTAACAAGAGGAGGATTCGTTATGAAAAAGAAAGTCGGACGTATCGTGAGCTACTGCAAACAGTTAACGGAACATTGTACGTCAAATTCGTTGAAATTTGACGTTTTCTACTCCATAATGTACTTCGGACTTTCCTAAACATTTTGGTATATGATCCATTAAAATAAGACAATTGTGAGACCTTAAAATAATATTTTCAATGTTGACATGTGACTGTCAGATTTCGCGGCTACGCGTATACTGCCACAGTTGAGCAGTCATATGTTGGGAACTACACAGTCTAGAAGGCTGTGGAGTGCTTTGTTTCGTGCCTACTGCTACGTCTCAGAAGTTGGCATTACGAATAAACAAACCAGTACTTTTTTTCTGATAGTATTTTTCGTTGAAAGTAATGTAGCGTCTGATAGCAAGACAATAAAATGTGGTGGAAGACTAACGGTCAAAGTAATTGAGTTGCAGGAATATTATGGGAAGGCCATTAGAGATAACTGTGACAATTTAGAGAAAATGAAAAGAGCTGTGTGGAGCACTTTCTTTCATCGAATATCAACCGATGAAAAGCCATGTCATGCTTGTGTCCACCTCCACCAAACACTTTGTGTAAATATAGTCAAGCTGAATTTTCTGGCACCCTGCATGAATTTAGACAGAAACATTCTCTTACTTTGGCAGTAATGGAGGCAACAAAACCTATTTACAGAGATTTGGCAAATCCTGAGCCACTACTGACGTGTTCACATGGAAAGACCCAGAATGTGAATGAATCCTTCAATAATGTTGTGTGATTCCGTGTGCCTAAAAATGTATTTGTTGGCCTTATAATTCTAAAGTTAGCAGTGTCTGATGCTGTAATAACTTTTAATGGTGGGAGTTATGAAAGACTTAAGGTTCTGAAGAAGTTAGGGGTAAGATTTGGACAGAACACAGCTAAAGGACTGCGAGAACTGGATGAGCTTCGTGTACATGAAACACAGTTACCTGCTCAGCAAATGACAAGAGAAGCAAGAAGAAAAGGAAGAGGCAAGCACTGGGCCGCTGTGACACTGAAGAAGAGACAGACTATGGGCCAGGGCAATTCTAGTGCATAGAAGACTCAGAAAGGTAAGTCTGTATAAGAATTGTGATAAAAACGTTTTAATCCTCAGTATCTCTGAACAACATTTTTTGCAATAAATGACACTTTTTCTAAAAAAGTACTGATGGTAGAGACATGAAATTTTCACAGAAGGCCAAGTGTGAGATTCAACATATATGGAACTAGAATAATTACAAGTTACTGACTTGTTTTATTCTTATGTTCATTTATTTACAAAATTCCGTCAATAATTGAGTGTTTGAAAAAAAAAAAGATAACATGCCGCACGATACAATTTTAGTAATGATTCCAGTTCAGTGTATCTAGAAGGGTGCATTCAATAATTATGGAACATTGTAAGTTTGTGTCTTAAAAAGTTAAAAATTCGATAATTTAACATTGGCGCCATAGGACTTTCAATGTACCCTTAAGTGATAAGATTGTGCTCATCAGATTCGACAGCACCAACGCCGACAACGATATTTTGGGTACATATGTAGGCGTCGCAAGCTTAAGATGAACAAATAGAAAAAGTATGTGTGGATACTCAACTGATAATTCAGTGTGGAAAGCGAGATGAAAATTCAATAATCGTGTGGGAGTAGTATGCGACTGTAGCATAAAGTAAAACGTAATTTTTTTGGCAGTAGGAATGAGAGGAGAGAATGACTGAGTTCTGCAATAAATATCGGGTGGTAATAGCGAACACTTTGTTCAATATTCAGAAATTGAGGATGTGCACTTGGAAAAGACCCGGAGATGCGGAAAGATTCCAGCTGGATTATATTATGGTCAGACAGAGATTCCATGATCTGATATTGGGTTGTAAGGAGCATCTAGGTGCAAACAATAATTTGGTAATGATGAGGAGTAGAATGAAGACTAAGGAAATCGTACAGAAAATCAGTGTGTAAGGGAGTATCGTTCTGAGATACTGAAGAATGGTGAGACGTGTTTAAAGTTCGCTAAGAATGTAGATATTGCGATAAGGTATACCAGCGTAAGTTAGTTCAGTTGAAGACGAGTGGGCATCCCTAGAATTGGTAGCCACAGATGTTGGCCAGACAAACATAGGTTCAAGGAAGGTAAATGCGACAAAACCCTGGGTAACTGAAGAAATCGTTCAGTTCTTCCACAAAAGAAGGAAATGCAAAAAATTAAAACTAAGAAAAAAATCAGGGCACAACAGGAATACAGCAACGCAGATGCCTTAAGAACGAAATACCTTGTAAGTGTAGCAGACGTATGAAGATGTGGAAGAAAATGATCATCAGAAGGACTGTGTTAGCATAGATAGAAATGTCAAAACCACTTTCAGTGTAATAAAAGGCAAGGATGGTAACATTAGGAATGCAATGGGAATTCCACTGCTAAAGGCAGAGGAGAGAGAGGATGTGTGTAAATAGTATAATGAGGTCCTCTATGAAGTGGAGGACGTGTCTGATGTCATGACAAGAAAAATTGAACTGGATATGGAAAACGTAGCGGGTCTTATAAAAGACCTTTGAATGAACTGAGATCAAATAAGGCAAGAGGGTTTGATAACATCCACTGGAATTCGTAAATTTGTGTAGGGGAAATGGAAACCAAACGACTATTCAAGATGATGTGTAGAATCCATGAGACTGGCGACGTAACGCCAGATTTTCTGAAGAATGATGTTCACACAGTTACGAATGTAGCCAAGGGCAGGTAAGTGCCAGAACTACCGTGCAGTGTGCATAATAACTCATGCATCTGCGCGTGTATGCTAGCAAGAATAATGTACGGATGAATGGAGAAAAAAATTGATGCTCTATTAGATCGCGGTTTGGCTTTGGGAAAGGCAAAGGCAACGGGCAGGGAGTTCTAACGTTGTGTTTGATAACGAAAGTAAGACCGAAAAAAATCATGAGACACTCTCGTAAGATTTTTCGATCTAGAAAAAGCCTGCGATACTGGAAAATAATCCAAGAAGTCGGAAATTCAGAAAAAAATAGTAGTAAGTTATAGCGAACGATGGGTGCTGCACAGTACGTTCAGGAACCGAGATGGGACAATGAGGTTCGAAACCCAAGAGAAATGTGCTTGGATTAAAGGAAGAGTAAGACAGGAACTCGATATCTCGCCACTGTCGTTCAGTTCTTACATCGAAGAAGCAATGACGGTAATAAAAGAAAAGTTCAACAGTGGGATTAAAATTCAGGGGTCATCAATGGGATTAAAATTGATGTGGAAAGGATATCAACGATAAGATGACATTCTATCCTCAGTGAAGATGAAGAAGAATTACAGGAACTTTTGAATGGAATAGACAGTCTAGCGAATACAGGACGGTGGTGGCTATCGTGTAAGAGCACAAGGGCACATGAATACACTAACTTTTGGCACCTTTCGGGTTTATTGGCTATTTTTCTTGGAATGGTGTTAAACGCAATGTACATGCGGTAGTCTGGCATACGCGGCACTAAATATTGCGCGCCGTTCTACATTGCTCCTCTCCATTCGGTGAAACTTGGCATCAGAGTCGCGAGCTCACATTCACTCGTGCACGTTTTAAGGAGCATCCTTGCATTCGCAACTGGCGTGACACAAATACCTTACGGATCAAATACAAACTTATTTGATAAACAGTGTTCACGGTTCATGGAGTACAAATACCAGTTTACTTCAGTGCCACCAGGTGACAGCACACTGCAGCGGACTTTTATCCATGTTCGCTGGTCATAAATCTCACTAGGCAGTAGCACACCCCACACATATATCAATTCACTCATTATATCGTAAAATTAGATAGGACATTTGTATATGCTATAGTTATACTGATACCTGTTTTGTGGAATTCTAAATGTTTTGAATTTTATCATTCAGTAATCCATTTGAGGCGCTGAGAACCAAAGCATATCATCGTCGATTGGCAGACCAAAGTATTTATTCATGCTTCTGACATCTGTTGATCTTATGGTGGGTCACATCTATGTATAATGTACGCTCACATTTTAAATGTATCTGAACGTTCATGAAAAGCTGTCTTATTGGTTTCTCTGATATCACTTAAATATGGTGGTCGAAGACGGTGTGTTTTGGTTCTTGTGGCTCACAGCGCCTCATTTGCAATTTAGTCAAGTGACTTTGTGGGTAAATAGTACTTCTTGTATTTAATAATTTCTGTAAACAGCAGTTTGGAGTTGTTTGTTTACTGTGCAGGAATCGGCTATCCTGTGCAGTGTCAACATGAACTCTGTTGAACCTGTATTAAGCGCTAACAGAAAAGGAAACTACCAGGAAAAGCTAGCCGCAAAGGAAGTAGAGTCTACCTGACCGGTAGCACAAAAACTTTCACTTACACAAGAATGCAAAACGGAGAGTAGCGAAAGCTTAAATATTATTTTTTTCTGGCCATGAACAACCACATTGTGCAGTTACGAGCCGTCACTAGCACAGAAATGGACTGAGAGTAAACAGGAAAAACACAAAAGGAATAAGAAGAAGTAGAAAAGAGAATAGCCTGTAACTTAACATCGAAGTTGGTGATCACGACGTAGATGAAGTTAACGAATTCTGCCAATTTGTGAATAAAATAACCGATAGCGGCAGAAGAAAGAAGGGCATAAAAGGCAGACTGGTACAGTGACAGACGGCATTCCCAGCCCAGAGAAAATTACTGGTATCCAGCCCACACCTTAATTTGAGGAAGAAATTTCTGGGAATGTACGTTTGTAAAACAATATTCTACAGTAGTACATCATGGACAATGGAGAAACCGGAACAGAAGAGAACCGATGCATCTGAGATGTGGTGCTGTACAATTATGTAGAAAATTTGGTGGATTGATAAGATAAGGAATGAGAAGGTTCTCTGCGGAATCAATGAAGGTAGGTCCGCATGGAGAACACTGACAAGAAGAAGGGACAGGATGATGTGGTTCAAATGGCTCTGAGACTATGGGACTTAACATCTATGGTCATCAGTCCCCTAGAACTTAGAACTACTTAAACCTAACTAACCTAAGGACAGCACACAACACCCAGCCATCACGAGGCAGAGAAAATCCCTGACCCCGCCGGGAATCGAACCCGGGAACCCGGGCGTGGGAAGCGAGAACGCTACCGCACGACCACGAGATGCGGGCGGGATGATGTGATATGTATTAAGTCATCAAGGAGTTGCCTCCAAAGTAGTATAGGGAGCTCTAGAGGGTTAAAGTGTAAGGGAATGCAGACATTGATATAGATCCATCAAATGATTATTGAAGTCGTCTGGTACAAAGAAAAGAAAAGGAGAAGAAGAACCGTTCCCACATAAGTACCTGCCATGACCAGTCAACCCAAAAGACATAGCCGATAGCTTCTCACATCATGGCACCGGGAGTAGCAGAGCTGTGCATATCCGAAACATGGATTAGCTAGACATCTCCTCTCGTCGCAGGCTACTGTATACTCACGGCGATGGTCATCTGGGGTAGTGATGAACCACGATTCATCGCTGAACACAACGCAGTGACGTCCATCAGCAATCAGTGCTTTCCAGTCCCTGCACCACTCCAAACACAGCTGTATGTGTTTTGTGGTGTTAACGGCAGCCTACACATGGGTCGATAACACCCTACTCTAATGATGATGATGATGTTTGGTTTGTGGGGCGCTCAACTGCGCGATTATCAGCGCCCATACAAAGCCCCAATCTTTACACGGTCTAGTCTCGCCACGTTCACGAATGATGATGAAACGATGAGGACAACACAAACACCCAGTCCGTGGGCGGAGAAAATCCCCAACCCGGTCGGGAATCGAACCCGAGACCTCGTGACCCAGAGGCAGCAACGCTAGGCACGAGGCAACGAGCTGCTGACCCCTACACTGCTGTTCGTTTCCGATCAAGAGCGTAGGATGACACAGAATGTTGCAGGAATTCCGTTGCATGTTCTCAGATGGCAGAACAGATATGAAGAGAATACTATGTGTTTGGTGCACAATATGGTGATTCTCTCCTGTGGTGGCCAGACGTGGTTTGACCTAAATCGTGGCAAAGAGTATTGTTGCCCTCATGTTCACACGCTTTCCATCATGTGGCCACTGTCATTTCCTAATACTTCACAAACATGTATATTACACGATGCGGCCAGCCGGACAAGGGAAGGCCGACAGCGATGTCGAGAACAGAGAGTGTGTGCCCGCTAGCATTGGTGCCTAGGTCACCAAGAGTACAGCCCTGAGCCGCTAGGAATGCGACTGTCAGCAGATGGTTCAACCTTCCAGTTGCCCGACAGTGCGATGGTGTCAATTCGACAGAATTATAATCATACTACTCGCATGATTCGACAAAGATATGCTGGGCACCATTTCCTCACAAGTTTGACGCAGCGTAAGAAATGTGTGGTGGCGGAGTACTGTCTTACCGAGGTGTCTAGAGTGTTGTATCACTAGACGCAAATGGTTACATCAGTCTCTAGTTATTGGAAATGTGGTGCAAAGGAAGCTGTCGGATTTAGACTAACAGAAAAGACTGTCACTAGACACAAGTGTTACCCATTAACGAAGATTTGCAATTATGATTCTTTCTTTTTTTTTTTTGGTCGTCTTCTGACTGGTTAGACGCAGCCCGCCACGAATTCCTCTCCTGTGACATCTATTCATCTCAGAGTAGCACTTACAACCTACATCTGAAATTATTTCCTGGATATATTCCAATCTCTGTCTTCCTCTACAGTTTTTCTGTAAGCAGCTTCCTCTATTACCACGTAAGTGATTCCCTGATGTCTTAACAGATGTATTATCATCTTGTCCCTTCTCCTTGTCAATATTTTCCTCATATTTCTTTCCTCTCCGATTCTGCGCTGAACCTCCACATTTCTACCTCATCAGTCCACCTAAGTTTTAACATTCGTCTGTAGCACCACATTTAAAATGCTTCGATTCTCTTCTGCTCTGATTTTCCCACAGCCCATGTTTCCCAAACGTACATTCTCAGAAATTCCTTCCTCCAACTAAGACCTGTTTTTGATACTAGTAGACTTCTCTTGGGAGAAATGCTCTTTTTCACAATGCTGTTCTGCTTTAGTTGTCCTTCTTGGTCCGTCCGCCATTGGTTATTTTGATTCTTAGGTAGTAGAGTTCCTTAACTTCATGTACTTCGTGACCATTAATTCTGATGTTAAGTTTCTCGCTGTTCTCTTTTCTGCTACTTCTCATTACCTTCATCTTTCTTCGACTCCGTACTCAGTAGACTGTTTATTCCACTCAGTAGATCATGTAATTCTTCTGCACTTTCACCCAAGATAGCAATATCACCAGCGAATCTTATCACTGGTGTCCTTTCCCCTTGAATTTTAATTGCACCTCTGAACTTTTATTTTATTTTCATCATTGCTTCTTCGATGTACAGATTGAATAGTAGGAATGATAGACTAGATCGCCTTCTTACAGCCTTTTCAATCCGAACACTTCGTTCTTGGTCATCCACTGTTATTATTCCCTCTTCACTCTTTTACATATTGTATTTTACCAGTCTCTCGCTATAGCTTAAACCAATTGTTCTCAGGATTTCGAACATCTTGCACCATTTTGCATTGTAGAACGTTTTTTCCAAGTCGTCGGGTCCTATGAATTTGTTTGGATTTTCTTTTGTTTTGCTTCCTTTATCAACTGCAAGGTCTGAATTGCCTCTCTTGTGCCATTATGTTTCTTAAAGCCTTTGTCTTCCCTGAAGCCAAACTGATGGTCGTCTAACACATTCTCAGTTTTCTTTTCCATTTTTCTGTACATTATTCTTGTCAAAACCTTGATGCATGAGCTGTTAAGCTGATTTTAAGACAATCCTCGCACCTGTCAACCCTCGCAGTCTCCGGAATTGTGTCAATCATATTTTTCCGAAAGTCACATGGTATGTCGCCAAAACCATACATTCCACACACCAAAGTGAATAGTCGTTCTGTTGCCACTTCCTCCAATGATTTTAGAAATTCTTGTGGAAACTACCCCTTCAGTCTTATTTGATCATAAGTCCTCCAAGACTCTCTTAAATTCAGATTCCAACACTGGATCCCCTATCTCTTCTAAACCGATTCCTGTTTCTTTTTCTATCACATCAGACTTATCATCCCCCTCATAGAGGTTTTAATGTATACTTTCCACCTATCCGCCTCCTCCAATGAATTTATCAAAGAATTCCCGTTGCACTCTTGATGTGACCATCCTTAATTTAGATTTCACTGGAGGTCTTCTGCCTTTCTTATATGCCGAGTCAGTCCTTCCAACAATCATTTCATTTTCGATTATTACATTTTGCTTGCAGTCATTTCGTCTAAGCTTCATGAACTTCCTATTTATTTCATTCTTCAGCGACTTCTGTTTCTGTATTCCTGAATTTTCCTGAACCTTTTTGTACTTCTTCATCGATCAACTGTTCTTCTGTTAACTATGATTTCTTCACAGTTACCTACTTTGTACCTATGGTTTTCTTCCCGAATTCCGTGTTTGCCCTTTTAGCAATGTCCATTCTTCTTCAACTGTACTGCCTACTGAGCTATTCCTCATTGCTGTATCTACAGCCTCAGAATACTTCAAGCATCTCTCATCATTCCTTTGTATGTAAGCACCCCATTTCTTTACAAACTGAGTCTTCCTGACTGATCTCTTAAGCTTTAACCTACATTTCGTCAATACCAGATTGTGATCTGAGTCTATAACTGCTTCTGGGTACGCTATACAATCCAGTAATTCATTTCTGAACCTCTGTCTGACCATGATGTAATCTAACTGAATTTTTCCCGTATCACCCAACCTTTTCCAAGTATACCTCCTCCTCTTGTGATTCTTGTACAGAGTATTCGCTGTTACTTTCTGAAATGTATTTCAGAACTCAGATAATCTTTCTCTTCTCCCATTCTTTTGCCCAAGACCATGTTCTCCTGCACCCTTTCTTCTATTCCTTCCCCTAGAACTACATTCCAGTCCCCCATGACTATTAAATTTTCATCTCCTTTTACGTACTGTATTACGTTCAGTATCCTCATATACTTTCTCTATCTGTTCTTCATCTTGCGAAGTCGGCATATATACCTGTACAATCCTTGTCCTAGTTGGTTTGATTTAGATTCTGATCAGAACAACCTTATCACTTAACTGTTCATTGTAACTCACTCTCTGCCCTTCCTTCCTGTCCACAACAAATCCTGCTCCCGTTATACTATTTTCTGCTGCTGTTGACACTCCCCAATACTCATCTAACCAGAAATTTCGTCATCTTTCCATTTCACTTCACTGATCCCCACTATATCAAGATTGAGTCTTTGCATTTCACTTTTCAGATTTTCTAGCTCCCCTACCACATTCAAGCTTCTACCATTCCACGCCCCTACTCGTAGCACGTTATACTTTCGTTGGTTTTTCACTCTTTTTCTCACTGAGCCGTGCTGAGGTTTGCATCGGTGCTGTTTGTAGGTTTCCGCCCTTTGTTGGAGCCCAGATGGTATCGTTAAGTTGGTATGGTTACGGTTGTTTGTATTCTTCTCGTGTTGACTGGCGCCAGTTGGTTTCACAAACGTTGCCTGTCCGCTAGTGGCAGCAGCGGTGGTTATCGATATGTAGTAACTGTTGCCCTATCTTTGGGGCGACGTCGCTGTTTTGCCGGGTCGTCTGAGTGGCGAGTTCGGTTGGGGACTGAGGTGAAGCCAGGGTCCGCGCAGTGCGAGAACATGCTGGGACCGATGGCGACACGCGCAGACCACCGGGTGGAAGGGCTGTGGTCACGAGGATGCGCGACTTCGTCGTAAGCCGGATCCAGCAAGCTTTAAGGTGAGTGCATTTCAATCCAAGTAGAGAAACCTCCAACATTGTGATATCCCGCGACTCACCAGTGACTTGTGTTCGTGTTGCTGCTCGTAGTATCGTAGAGGCGAAGAGCAGCGAGTGGAGTGCTTGGGTAAGGCGGATCTGATTAGCTCTCCTCGACTTCTTATTAGTATTTACTGCGTTCAGCTTGTTACAGTTTATTAAGCTCAACACAGGTAACTTTTCTTGCCTGGTGGCCGCTAACACCCAGTTACCTGCCCTGGGAGTTAGTGTATGTAACGGCAGTGTACATTTCCTCGCCGTACCGCTGCTGTCCGGTAAGGCGTGTGGTTTTGACAGTTTCTTGATTGTAGGTCGGCTGGTGATTCCTCTACTCTGGTGTTAATGATTCCTTTCTCGTTCTGAGTGCAGACCGCTGGTTTCGGCTTTGGCGTATTGTTCCATCGTTGCATTTGGTTTAACGGACATGAGGTAGCTTCAGCAAGATTATCATTAGTCATCCGTTAGACTGCCACTAGTCTGAGTTACATCTTGTGAAGTGAATGCAACTCTTGGCTTCCTATCTCATCACTCGCGAAAGTGTTTGTTGCTGCACCTTCTCAGAGGTCGATTCCTGGAGCATCGTCTGTATCAGTTGCTTGCCTTTTTTAAATTAACTTTTGCTATTGTATTTGCTGTTTTACAGCAGGTTTGAATGTTTTTTTTTATATTATTCCCGTTCCTGGCGTGTAAAGCCTTCAGCTGTGATTGTGGTCATTTGACCTAAAATTCTAATTTGGTATGTGTATTTTAGCAGTGAGCCTTAAAGCCTTTAGCAGTAAGCCTTTACTGGTGTCTGATGACTTCTGCTGTATTTGTGGCGACTTACCTTAATATTTCAGTACCTGTAAGTTGTAAATTGCAGTGAGTTCTTGAACAATTCTTAATTTATTGCCATTCTGGGTGTGTAAGGCCTTCAGGCGTGACTGTGGTCGCTTGCCTTAAAATTCCAATTCGGTATTTGTATATACGCAGTAAAACTTTAAAACCTTATTTACTGCCATTCCTGGCGTCTGATGCCGTCAGCTGTGTTTGTGGCGACTTGTGTTTAATATTTCAATACCTGTAATTTGTAAGTTGCAGTGAGTTTTAAACATTTCTTGATTTATTGCCATTCCTGACGTGTAAGGGCTTCTGCCCACAGCACAGTTGCTTGGTCGTAACAGAATCCTGCCTTCCCTTGAGTGCTACCAGATTTCAGTAACCTCCGCCTCTGAGATCCGAAAGGGGGACTATTCCGGAATGTTTTGCCAATGGAGAAATCATCATGACACCTTTTCAATCACAGGCCGCATTTCTTATGGATATACATTATGTGTCTTTAAGGATACAGGGTACTTATAAATGGTGGAACAATCGAAATCTTTTTATGACTTATTTAAATTCTATAGTCTTTCCTGATGACAATTGATATATACATAATAGTGTTTCAAATGGAAAATGACCTATATATACCAAATATTAATGTTACAGTCGTGTATGCCGCCACGCCCTCTTTATTTCTGTTACAGAAACCAGTATTTTTCGAAAATAACTGTGAAATTTCTGTTTCCAGCGATTATACGTATGATACATTGTATATGTTGGTAACAGTGTTGGTTTTTAGTGTCTGTAAATGATTATCTTTGATAGTATTTACTTTTGTTTCGCTGAAGCAGTTGGTCTATCATTTCTTCTGCGAAGGAACTCCCACATGGCACGCCTCCTGTGATTCAAATTTTTGGGTTAACAATGATTCTGTTTGTAGTGGATTTGTTATTGTTGATGTGAGCATCATATCTTCTTTGATAAAGGAAGTGACGAAATGTAATCAATGTGATGCTGTAGGCTGTCTGAAAATAACTGAACAGCAAAGTAGCAGGTAATGTTTAGCGTCAAAATGTGTTTTTCTGTGTAGATCCTGCAATAAATCTACCTCGAAAATGACTTCGAACATGCTGCATAATTCTTATAATGTGAATTTCTAGTTAATGTATGCAATGTATGCAATAGGAAAAGGAAGAAAGGCTACTCAAACGTTCTGTGGTTTGATGGACCTTCCTCCTCCTCCCATAAGTTCGGCGAGTACAAAAAGTACTTTTAGGTGCCTTGACAGTTGTGTCTAAAGCATCTATGGAACGTGCAGTAGAAGAAACTGTAAATATTATTGGAACCAGGGACACTGCTATTGCACTTGATGTGACATGGCAACGTCGAGGATATCGTTCCCTGAATGGTGTTGTAAATGCTACTCTGGAGAATGGAAAAGTTGTTGATGTTGAGTGCTTATCTAAGTACTGAAACATCTATCATGTTGCCGGCTGGGGTGGCCGAGCGGTTGTAGGGGCTACAATCTGGACCCGCGTGATCGCTAGAGTCATAGGTTCGAATACTGCCTCGGGCATGGATGTGTGTGATGTCCTTAGGTTAGTTAGGTTTAAGTAGTTCTAAGTCCAGGGGACTGATGACCTCAGAAGTTAAGTCCCATAGTGCTCAGAGCCATTTTTGAACCTACCATGTTAACACTGAAGGACATATTGAACATCAGTGTTCTATGAATTATTATGGTTACAGTGGAGGTATGGAGTGTGATGGAGCTCTAAAAATATTTCAGAGGTTGTTGCCCGTTTATAACTACAGATATACAAAGTACCTAGGCAGTGGAGATTCGAAAGCTTTCAATAAAATTATTGAGTTCAATGTTTATGGTGATGCCTTGCTAACAAAACTGGAGTGCTGTCGACATGTGCAAAGGACGATGGGTGCTAGACTGAGGAGGCTACGAAGAGAAATGAAAGGAAAGTTGCTACCTGATGAAAAATCTCCGTCTCGCCGAGGCAGATTGGCAGAAACTGAAATAGACCTTCTTCAGAGTTATTATGGACTGGCCATTGTTACAGCAATGAGAAAAGCTTTTGGGCCACCTACTTTCATACGTTGTCCATAGATGACCACCCGATTCACGCACTTTCCCCTAAAGGAACAGATTCTTGGTGGGTTACCAAAAGAACAAAAGAAAGTGATCAAATCTATTATCATAAGCATTCTCTTCCTGACCCTGTTATGAATGAAATAAAACCAATTGTCATAGATCTGAGTGACTCTGTTTTGATTAGTAAATGTCTTTATGGTCACTCAGGATGCAAATGAAAGTTTCAAGCACTGTATATGGGAAAGATCCCCCAATAATGTTTTTGTAGGACTACATACAATAAAAGTTGGTGTACTAGATACAGTGATATGTTTCAGTGATGGAGTGATAGGAAGGTTGGAAGTATTGAGAAATTTAGGCACAAAATGGGGCCGTAATATGGAAGATCAATTACTTGCGTGTGACAGACAATGGGAGCATGAAGCTGAGAGATTCGCTTTTCAAGTTACCAAAGAACCAAGAAGTGCTAAAAGGAAGGGTGAAGTGCAGGGTGAAGACTATGCTTCCGGTATTATCAGAGGCACAGTTTTATTGGACTAATATCTTCATTCGCAATTTTCCACAAGTTGTATTTTTTTTAGAATTAAGGGACAAATATTTCCTAAATTTTATTAAGAATTGCTCTAATTTTTTTTCTGTAACTTGAAATGGTTGTTACTAATGGAGTAGACCTAAGCTTTATTGCTGAATCAACTAAATTATAGAATAAAATATATTTTTACTAGGAAAAAATTTATAAAAATTAAGATGTAAGATGTGATTTTTTATCCATATAATATACATAATAGGTTAAATTAAATAGACCTAGTACCTCAGTCATTATATCACGCATATCTGGTACAAATTTGGTCTCCTTTAAATGTATAACATTGGATTAAATAGTACCTCAATTTAAGTAAGGGTTTTGGAAAAAATATTGCAACAATTGCTTTGTAATTTTTTTAATAATCCTAAGCTGGTTCAAAAATATTCAGAACACTTCAAATTTGTTTATACAGTGTGCTGCATTACCCGATATCAACAAAAAATCTGTGAAACATACACATTACAAACAGTGCCTGAAAGAAATAGGTGTTGAGTTTTACATAATATCGAGCCGAAAAAGTACCCTGTATCCTTAATTCAATGGTTTCCATTGCCTTTTGCAATCTTCTGCCGTTGATCGTTACCGATCGTTCCGCACTTAGGGGCTGTTTCCCACCCCAAGCACAAGTGAGTGCCCTGAACCTCTATCCGCTCCTCCGCCCTCTTTGACAAGGCCGTTGTAAGTATGAGGTTGACTTCTTACGTCGGAAGTCAGCAGCCGCCAGTGTTGACTATTAATCAGAATCCAAGCGGTTGCGATTTTTCGAACCAGATACCGATGATGTTTTGATTACAAATCAAAGGCGCAACCCCTCGACCATTGGTCTATCGGACATTAAGAAAGAACAGTCGTTAATTATATCGGCAAAATATATTGATAGGATTAGTCGGTAGAAATCATCGTGTCTCGACAGCTTTCACCCTGGGTCGCTCTATCGGAGATTTATCCACGGTGAACAATAATAAAATCGACTTACTGCACTGACAGTTTCCTGATTGGAAATGGAGGAGAAAATGTCCTATGAACATGTATCCAGAAGTGGACGGTATGCGTGCAACGACAACAAGTATCCCGGAACACAGGACTGAACTGTACCGCATCCACGTCACAACAGATATCCAAAATGGCCCTCCATGGTAGCGGTTGTCATACAGGACGCACATACTCGTACCTTGGCTTACACCATCATGTCGAGCCACTTTTCTGGTTATTGTACTAAGGTTTCTCCAAAACGGCTGCACCCACAGTCCGCCAACTCCTTGCACGTTCGTCTGTCTGAAAGAAGCAATGATCAAACAATCGCCCAAAAAGAGCTTGAAGTATTGTTTGATGTGACTGGTGTGTGCATGCATGCTTGTTATGGTATAGCCATGCTGTCTCGCGATCGTTTCCGTCTGCTTGGCCGTACACAGCCACCATTTCTGCTAGTACTGGGAGTGAATAGCGGACCAATCTGCTGCTTACAGTAAGCTGAGTCAATCACACAACCTACGACACACAATGATCACACGAAAAGAGCTCAGATGAAAGATCATTCGTCAGCGCCTTCTACTGTGGCAGCGATGCATTTCCAAATACACGATCATAGAAATATTTTTCCTCCTTTCCAGTCAGGATCCGTTCCTGAGGTTTGTCGGTTTTACTACTGTTCACCCTCTATTTCTGACGTCGGTCTTTTGTAGAGTTTTGGAACATGTTTGATGCTCGTGTATTATTTCTGGAGAACGAAAATCTCCTCCGTCGGAATAAACACAGTTTCGGACTACAGCGATCATTAGATTAGATTAGATTAGATTAGATTAGTACTTGTTCCATAGATCATGAATACGACACTATGTAACGACGTGGAACGTGTCAGGTTAATAAAATGTGTCTACACAAGATATTACATTAGACAAAATACACTCCTGGAAATTGAAATAAGAACACCATGAATTCATTGTCCCAGGAAGGGGAAACTTTATTGACACATTCCTGGGGTCAGATACATCACATGATCACACTGACAGAACCACAGGCACATAGACACAGGCAACAGAGCATGCACAATGTCGGCACTAGTACAGTGTATATCCACCTTTCGCAGCAATGCAGGCTGCTATTCTCCCATGGAGACGATCGTAGAGATGCTGGATGTAGTCCTGTGGAACGGCTTGCCATGCCATTTCCACCTGGCGCCTCAGTTGGACCAGCGTTCGTGCTGGACGTGCAGACCGCGTGAGACGACACTTCATCCAGTCCCAAACATGCTCAATGGGGGACAGATCCGGAGATCTTGCTGGCCAGGGTAGTTGACTTACACCTTCTAGAGCACGTTGGGTGGCACGGGATACATGCGGACGTGCATTGTCCTGTTGGAACAGCAAGTTCCCTTGCCGGTCTAGGAATGGTAGAACGATGGGTTCGATGACGGTTTGGATGTACCGTGCACTATTCAGTGTCCCCTCGACGATCACCAGTGGTGTACGGCCAGTATAGGAGATCGCTCCCCACACCATGATGCCGGGTGTTGGCCCTGTGTGCCTCGGTCGTATGCAGTCCTGATTGTGGCGCTCACCTGCACGGCGCCAAACACGCATACGACCATCATTGGCACCAAAGCAGAAGCGACTCTCATCGCTGAAGACGACACGTCTCCATTCGTCCCTCCATTCACGCCTGTCGCGAAACCACTGGAGGTGGGCTGCACGATGTTGGGGCGTGAGCGGAAGACGGCCTAACGGTGTGCGGGACCGTAGCTCAGCTTCATGGAGACGGTTGCGAATGGTCCTCGCCGATACCCCAGGAGCAACAGTGTCCCTAATTTGCTGGGAAGTGGCGGTGCGGTCCCCTACGGCACTGCGTAGGATCCTACGGTCTTGGCGTGCATCCGTGCGTCGCTGCGGTCCGGTCCCATGTCGACGGCCACGTGCACCTTCCGCCGACCACTGGCGACAACATCGATGTACTGTGGACACCTCACGCCCCACGTGTTGAGCAATTCGGCGGTACGTCCACCCTGCCTCCCGCATGCCCACTATACGCCGTCGCTCAAAGTCCGTCAACTGCACATACGGTTTACGTCCACGCTGTCGCGGCATGCTACCAGTGTTAAAGACTGCGATGGAGCTCCGTATGCCACGGCAAACTGGCTGACACTGACGGCGGCGGTGCACAAATGCTGCGCAGCTAGCGCCATTCGACGGCCAACACCGCGGTTCCTGGTGTGTCCGCTGTGCCGTGCGTGTGATCATTGCTTGTACAGCCCTCTCGCAGTGTGCGGAGCAAGTATGGTGGGTCTGACACACCGGTGTCAATGTGTTCTTTTTTCCATTTCCAGGAGTGTATTACATGACACCTAATGATTATTTATATTTTTGTGGGGGTTGGGGAAGTTAGCCGCTAACTATATCCAAAAATTCATCTAATGAGTAGAAGGAGTTGCCATTAAGAAATTCCTTTAATTTCCTTGTAAATGCTATATGGCTATCTGTCAGACTTTCGATGCTATTAGGTAACTGATCGAAGACTTTTGTGGCAGTGTAATTTACTCCCTTCTGAGCCAAAGTTAGATTTAACCTTGAGTAGTGAAGATCATCCTTTCTTCTAGTGTGAGGTCCAGCTACCTCTGTTGGTTTACGAGATACAGAAAACCATTTAGACAGGCATGTTCCTTGACTTCCGGAGGGCTTTCGATTAAGTTGTTTACTGCCGACTTACAGCCGGAATATGAACGAACATAACTGACTCAGAAAATGAAAACGTAATACAAGTTTTAGAAATAAGGCCAAGGAAACTGGCACTGGCTTTTCAAGATTCAGGGAAAACGTCTTTCACCCTTTACTGTTCGTGCTTTATCTAAAAAAGCCCGAACACTTTTTAAACAGAAACATTTCCCATGTTTTAATAAATATAATAACAGAGCTTAAAGAATTTAAATAGAATAAACACATAGCTTCAACTACAGGGGTACTCAAGCGCTTGAGAAGTGTTTCTAATTGCCCAACTCATAAAAAACTGTAATGCATTTAAGAGAAGAAAACACTCGCAAAAATGTGTTTTCAAATCCTTTAAAATTACCATTGATTCCAGAATGTTTGGGAATAAAACAGCAAAAGGAAATTTAAAAAAAAAATAGTATTAACCATCCAAGAAAAGCATCCATTTAATGGACATCCCCAATTGGTTTAGATAATGTCAGAAATTTCAAGGGGCTTAGTGAAGATGATGCTGTTGTACACAGAGAGGTCACAACGCTAGAAAACTGTAGCGGAGTACAAGAAGACGTGAGGAAGATCGACGCTTGGTGCAAGTAGTGACATTTGCTCCTCGGCATAAGAAAATGTAACTTTTTCGTGTACAAAGACAGAAAGATCCATTATTTTATGAATAGGCACAAAGCGATCTGAAGTGGAACAACCAGATAACATTAATCGCGGGTAAGGCTTATTCCATCTGAGATTCATTGGAAGAAGCCTCAGGAAAAGGATGTACCACGATTAAAAAATTGTTGCAACAAAACAAGTACCTTACAAAACACTTGTTAGACAAATACTTTAATATTAGGCTGGCTCTGAGCACTATGAGACTTAACTTCTGAGGTCATCAGTCGCCTAGAACTTAGAACTAATTAAACCTAACTAACCTAAGGACATCACACACATCCATGCCCGAGGCAGGATTCGAACCTGCGACCGTAGCGGGCGCGCGGCTCCAGACTGTAGCGCCCAGAACCGCGCGGCCACTCCGGCCGGCACTTTAATATTAGGAGTCAGTCTTGGGCCGCACCATATAGAGTTGATGGAGGAAATAAGCGGATTCAAGAGCAACAAGTTTCGTTAATTGTTCATTTATCAGTCGCTAAATCGTAACGGAAACGATTGGTCAACTCCAGTGGCTGGCGAGGCGATCTGCATCACGGTGTGATCTACTGTTAAAGCTACGAGAGTGTATGTTCCTTCAAATGTCAGCCGATACATTGCTCCGTCCTACACATTAATAGCGGAAATATTACGAATAAAAATAGGGAAATTCGAAATAATATGAATGCTTACCAGTCACCGCACTCCTCGCGAACTATATGCAGCTTGAACAGAAAAAGAGAAAAGAGACAGTGGTACACAAAACACGTTCCGCCACACACAGTGAGGTGGCTTACGTAGTGTGGATGTAGATGTAGAGGATGGTGTAGCTTTACTTTCACTAGAGGGCAGCAGCGACCATTTCTGGCTCACGCCCTGATTCCCTTCTGTGGCGTATAAAAGGGACACCGTTCACATCACAACGATGTCATCCTTGCCACTGGCTTCTACCCCGACCTGTGGAAAACCTCCCGTATCCTGACGTTCTCCAAACCCAACAAGCCTCCATCTGATGCCTCTTCCTATCGTCCTCTCTGTCTCACATTGGTGTCCAATAAGCTCATGGAATCCATCCTTTCCCAGTGCATACATCACCACCTCCGCCAAAACCACTTCCTCCCCGACACCCAATGTGGCTTTCGACCTTCCTTCTCTGCTGATGACCAACTCCTCCGCCACACTCATCTCCTCTCCCTCCAGCTTAACTCCCGTCGCTCTGCCATTTTTGTCTCCCTCGACCTCGAAAAGGCCTATGACCGTGTCTGGCATCCCGGTCTCCTCATTAAACTCCAAACCTACGCCTTCCTGTCAACTACATCCATCTGATGGCATCCTTCCTCTCCCGCCACCACTTCTATGTTACCATCCATAATGCCGATTCCCACCAGGGCTCTGTCCTCTCCCCTCTCCTCTACCTCCTGTACATGGCAGATATGCCCCAACCCCCTACTCCAGTACACCTCTTGCAATATACCGATGACACCGCATTCCTCGCCCTCGCTCCTACCCTCCAACGGTCCCAACGCCTTCTACAGAATCACCTTGACCTTTTTGCTCCATGGTGTAACCAGTGGCACCCGAAAATCAATCCTTCCAAGACCCAGGCAATCATCGTAGGTCATACCACTCGCTCCTTCTGGCGCCTGGATTTCTTCCTTACCATCTGCACCCGTCCTGTCCGCCTCACCCCCACCCTCACCTACCTTGGCCTCACCTTTGACCGTCACCTCACCTGGATCCCTCATCTACGCTCCTTCAAACTCCAAAGCCCAGAACCGCCTCCGACTCCTCAAACTCCTCTCTGGCCGGACATGGGGGTTGGACCCCTCTACCATCCTCCATACCTATAAATCCTTAATCCGTCACATCCTCTGTTATGCCAGTCCTACCTGGATATATGCGGCCCCCCCCCCCCAAATTCTATAAGCCCTCCAGATCCTTGAGCGCCATGCACTCCGCCTCACCTTCCGTATACGCCTCCCATCCCCCACGCAGATCCTCTATGACCTCATTCCATTCCCCCATCTCCTCCTATTCCTCGAGCATATCCCCATACTCTACACCTTCTGCCGCCTTGATCCCCCTCACCCCCTGGTTGCTCCTCTCCTCTCCCATCCCCGCCCCCTGCCACGTCTTCACTGTTGTGTCTCCCCTACCTCCATCTCTACACCAATTCCCAAGGTGGCTTCCATCAACTCCCCCACATGGATGATTCCCTCTCTCCCTCCATTTATCCCTCCTATCAATTCTGATCCTCCCTCCCCCTCCTTTCCTCTGTTCTTTTCCCGGTGTCCCTCTCCCTCCATTCCATACTCTTTTTTTCCCCACCTACACTCTCTCTTCATCAAGCACCCGTGGTCCACGGGTAGCGTCTTTGATTCATAATCAAAACGTCTTTGGTCCCGGGTTCGATCCCCGCCGCTGCCTAAATTTTGATAAATAATCAGCACTGGCGGCCGAAGACTTCCGGCATAAGAAGTCAGCCTCATTCTGCCAACGGCCTTGTCAAAGAGGGCGGAGGAGCGGATAGAGGTTCAGGGCACTCTTTTGTCCTAGGGGTGGGAAATTTCCCCTAAAGGCGGAAGAATCAGCAATGATCAACGACATAAGGATGCAGAAGGCAATGGAAACCACTGCATTAAAGACACGTGACATGTATCCACAGGACATGTGGCCTGTAATTGAAGAAGTATCATGATGATCTCTCCATTGGCAAAAGATTCCGGAACAGTCCCCCATTCGGATCTCCGGGAGGGGACTGCCAAGGGGGAGGTTACCATGAGAAAAAGATTGAACAATCAACGAAAAGATAACGTTCTACAAGTCGGGGCGCGGAATGTCAGAAGCTTGAACGTGGTAGGGAAACTAGAAAATCTGAAAAGGGAAATTCAAAGGCTCAATCTAGATATAGTAGGGGTCAGTGAAGTGAATTGGAAGGAAGACAAGGATTTCTGGTCAGATGAGTATCGGGTAATATCAACAGCAGCAGAAAATGGTATAACAGGTGTAGGATTCGTTATGAAAAGGAAGGTAGGGCAGAAGGTGTGTTACTGTGAACAGTTCAGTGACCGGGTTGTTCTAATCAGAATCGACAGCAGATCAACACCGACAACGATAGTTCAGGTATACATGCCGACGTCGCAAGCTGAAGATGTGCAGATAGAGAAAGTGTATGAGGCTATTGAAAGGGTAAGGCAGTATGTAAAGGGGGACGAAAATCTAATAGTCACGGGCGACTGGAATGCAGTTGTAGGGGAAGGAGTAGAAGAAAAAATTACGGGAGAGTAGTGGCTTGGGACAAGGAATGAAAGAGGAGAAAGACTAATTGAGTTCTGTAACAAGTTTCAGCTAGTAATAGCGAATACCCTGTTCAAGAATCACAAGAGGAGGAGGTATACTTGGAAAAGGCCGGGAGATACGGGAAGATTTCAATTAGATTACTTCATGGTTAGACAGAGATTCCGAAATCAGAAACTGGATTGTAAGGCGTACCCAGGAGCAGATATAGACTCAGATCACAATATAGTAGTGATGAAGAGTAGGCTGAAGTTCAAGACATTAGTCAGGGAGAATCAATACGCAAAGAAGTGGGATACGGAAGTATTAAGGAATGACGAGATACGTTTGAAGTTCTCTAACGCTATAGATACAGCAATAAGGAATAGCGCAGTAGGCAGTACAGTTGAAGAGGAATGGACAACTCTAAAAAGGGCCATCACAGAAGTTGGGAAGGAAAACATAGGTAAAAAGAAGGTAGCTGCAAAGAAACCATGGGTAACAGAAGAAATAATTCAGTTGATTGATGAAGTGGGGAAGTACAAACATGTTCCGGGAAAATCAGGAATACAGAAACACAAGTCGCTGAGGAATGAAATAAATAGGAAGTGCAGGGAAGCTAAGACGAAATGGCTGCAGGAAAAATGTGAAGACATCGAAAAAGATACGATTGTCGGAAGGACAGATTCAGCATACAGGAAATTCAAAACAACCTTTGGTGACATTAAAAGCAACGGTGGTAACATTAAGAGTGCAACGGGAATTCCACTGTTAAATGCAGAGGAGAGAGCAGATAGGTGGAAAGAATACATTGAAAGCCTCTATGAGGGTGAAGATTTGTCTGATGTGATAGAAGAGGAAACAGGAGTCGATTTAGAAGAGATAGGGGATCCAGTATTAGAATCGGAATTTGAAAGAGCTTTGGAGGACTTACGGTCGAATAAGGCTGAAGGGATAGATAACATTCCATCAGAATTTCTAAAATCATTGGGGGAAGTGGCAACAAAACGACTATTCACGTTGGTGTGTAGAAAATATGAGTCTGGCGACATACCATCTGACTTTCGGAAAAGCATCATCCACACAATTCCGAAGACGGCAAGAGCTGATAAGAGCGAGAATTATCGCACGATCAGCTTAACAGCTCATGCATCGAAGCTGCTTACAAGAATAATATACAGACGAATGGAAAAGAAAATTGAGAATGCGCTAGGTGACGATCAGTTTGGCTTTAGGAAAAGTAAAGGGATGAGAGAGGCAATTCTGACGTTACGGCTAATAATGGAAGCAAGGCTAAAGAAAAATCAAGATACCTTCATAGGATTTGTCGACCTGGAAAAAGCGTACGACAATATAAAATGGTGCAAGCTGTTCGAGATTCTGAAAAAAGTAGGGGTAAGCTATAGGGAGAGACGGGTCATATACAATATGTACAACAACCAGGAGGGAATAATAAGAGTTGACGATCAAGAACGATGTGCTCGTATTAAGAAAGGTGTAAGACAAGGATGTAGCCTCTCGCCCCTACTCTTCAATATGTGCATCGATGTACAATGATGTAAATAAAAGAAAGGTTCAGGAGTGGAATTAAAATACAAGGTGAAAAGATATCAATGATACGATTCGCTGATGACACTGCTATCCTGAGTGAAAGTGAAGAAGAATTAAATGATCTGCTGAACGGAATGAACAGTCTAATGAGTACACATTATGGTTTGAGAGTAAATCGGAGAAAGACGAAGGTAATGAGAAGTAGTAGAAATGAGAACAGCGAGAAACTTAACATCAGGATAGATGGTCACGAAGTCAATGAAGTTAAAGAATTCTGCTACCTAGGCAGTAAAATAACCAATGACGGACGGAGCAAAGAGGACATCAAAAGCAGACTCGCTATGGCAAAAAAGGCATTTCTGGCCAAGAGAAGTCTACTAATATCAATTACCGGCCTTAAATTGAGGAAGAAATTTCAGAGGATGTACGTCTGGAGTACAGCATTATATGGTAGTGAAACATGGACTGTGTGAAAACCGGAACAGAAGAGAATCGAAGCATTTGAGATGTGGTGCTATAGACGAATGTTGAAAATTAGGTGGACTGATAAGGTATGGAATGAGGAGGTTCTACGCAGAATCGGAGAGGAAAAGAATATGTGGAAAACACTGATAAGGAGAAGGGACAGGATTATAGGGCATCTGCTAAGACATGAGGGAATGACTTCCATGGTACTAGAGGGAGCTGTAGAGGGCAAAAACTGTAGAGGAAGACAGAGATTGGAATACGTCAAGCAAATAATTGATGACATAGGTTGCAAGTGCTACTCTGAGATGAAGAGGTTAGCACAGCAAAGGAATTCGTGGCGGGCCTCATCAAACCAGTCAGTAGACTGATGACCAAAAAAAAAAAAAAAACCCTCTCTCTGCCCCCCTTCTCTCGAGTCCTTTTGCATGTCCTTCCTCTGACTTTTTCCCATTCCCTCCCGTGTCTGCCCTGCCCTCTCCCCCCTTATGAGTCCTCACCCTCCTTTGGTTTCCCCCCCCCCCTTTCGTTTTTCCCTCTCCTCCCTCCTTGTTTTCCCCCTCATCCAGGTCCCCCCCCCCCTATCTGCCCTTGGCTAGGGAGTGTCATCTTTGTGCTGACATTTTCGTGCAGTTTTACAGTGAGTGTTCAGTGTTGTGTGTCTTTTGGGAAGTGTTGTGAACAGCCATCATACTGTCGCTGGGAGTGATTTTTTATTTCTTGCGAACAGAAACCGGACTGTCGTCATTTTTTTTAATTGTGTGTCTACTATGTTACTTGTCTGATTCCTGTGTATTTTATTAACATTGTCAAACCCTTTGCTTTATGTTTTAACTTTCCACAATTTTCCGCCGTTTTTCAATTTAAGTCCCTGTTTTATCGCCTGTTTTTCTTGTTTCTTTTCTTCTTACGTTTTTAAAAAGTCTGTAGGCTGTAGAGCAGCGTACTAAGCTGCTGCCAGCCCCCCGTACCCCTTCGGGGGAATCGAAATTCAATAAAGCAAAAAAAAAAAAGAAAAGTAAACATCTAAACGAAGCTGCGCTCGAGCAGCGGGCGCATGCGCATCGCTAGTGCAGCGCGCTACCTGTGTTTGGCTAGAAGAAGATCTGTGAAGCCGTGCTCCGACTGTGGCGTGACGCTCAGAAAATTGTCCTGCGTCGTAATTGGGACGCAGCTATATATAGAAGCAGCCGTCGACACCACAACCCACTATGAACGCGGAACGGAAGTGCGACGAACATCACGTACCTGTCCCCCCCCCCCCCCCCCCACGCCCCCCCTCGTGGGCAGAGATGTATGACGTCATAGCCAGCTCTTGTAAGGAAAAAGTAGGCGTAGAGTCGCTGGACTCAAGATACCATCGTCCAGCTGCAGGTAGCGAGCGTGGCCGACCACCGCGCACTGAAGACCGCTGTGACCGCCCACGTTGTTGATCCACCTGCTGTGGCAAAGACGACCGCGCCGAAACAGCGCGAGAAGCAATCCAAGGCTCTGAACAGTGGGGTGCCTCGGATCTGTGAAGAGAAGACGGTCCAAGAGGGGCTGTTACGTGCCGGATTCCGAGGTGCAACCACTAAGCTGCACAACCGGACGAATACGAAGAGGTCGGTGCTGTACATCGTCGTAGTGAGAACTCCGACAGATGACAGCGACGTCTTCTGGATGAGCAAGCTCTTAGTCTTTCCTCTGACAGCCGAATCTCTCTCCCTATGCTCGGACCTAAGCCACAGTGCCTCAGGAGCCAAGCTGAAGGACATGTGGCTAAATAGTGCCGCAACTCGCGGCGGTGCGTAAAGAGCGCCGGCGCGCACGACACACGCTCCTGTGACAGACGACGAGAAGAGGGGCCAACTTGTGCTCACTGAGGCGGGCCACATACGGCAAACTGGAGTGGGTGCCCGGCTTTCCCCAGCGACGGCTGCGCTGGAGACAAGGCGCAAACCAAGAAAACACAACGCCGGCGCTGGAAGCGCCGCTGAACGCCGCAAGTGAAGGAGATGTGAGCCATTCTGGCGGCCGCGGCGGAGTAGGCAATGGCGGCATTCAAAGCCGCCATGGACGCAGGCAGGGCAGCTTTAAAGGCCACGCTGTCTGCAGAGACGGAGGAGGCATGCAGCCAACTGCGGCAATTGCACTCGCAGATGGCGCACGACATCTGTGCGAACGCCACAGGCGAAGACACATGCCGCCTCTCCCCTTACCGGAGCAGCCGGCGGAAGAACACAGTGCCGCGGACACACCGAAGAAGAAGACGGGAGCCGCCACAACAACGCCGAACAACACCGGTTCCGAGCAGCTCCACTTCGGCGAGTGGGCTAGCACAGTTGCCAGGACGCTCAGGTTTAAGGGCTACGTCATCCGCTACACAGGGGAGACATAGCGGCGGCCCTCACTGAGCCTGTCAGCGGAGCCAACGAATGAGGAGGAGTGGTGCCGCCACGCGACCACACATCTCCGAGCACTTGGCTTCGATTCTCGTCCACCAGACACCAATCGGAGACCTGGGCCTTCCCTCGCGCCAAGTCGCCACTGACGCAGCGGGGCAGGAAGCTCTCAGGGCCTAAACTGCGGCACACCGTGCTGCAGCACCGTCACGGACTGATCTCTTATGACGAACGTATGGCTTGACATGGTATCCGCTTGCATCATACCCACTTCTAGCTTAACCCTTCCTTGCATGACCTATCGCAGTTAGCAAGACATCGGCTACTGCTCTTACTACTAGACCTAACTATCGCAGAGGTTTTTTTCCCTTGGCGCTTGCAATTCCTTTTTCTTGGAAATTAGTGGTAATTTCCTATGGGACCAAACTGCTGGGGTCATCGGTCTCTAGGTAGGCTTGCAAACTACTTAATCGAACTTATTCTAACTTACGCTAAGGACAGCACACACATCCATGCCCAAAGGAGGACGCAAACCTCCGATGGGGGGAGCCGAGTGACAAGACGCCCTAGACCGCTAGGCTACACCGTGCGACTTGGCTCTGGCCTTGGCACTTTTATCCTTCTGCCCTTCAAGCTACTACTTTTAGTTCGACTTTCAACCCAATCTATCTCTAGATGAGCGCATATTAATAGTTAACCTTAACCAGATGTACGCAAAGGTCACAGACATCAGTCAATTCCGGCGACACTAACTAACATCGTTAGTACCTGAAGTGCGCGGCGAATTGTACCACGGACATATTGTGCTCAAAAGTACAGACCAGAGAAACATATTAGTAAGGTACAATTATTTAGAGCTGAAAATAATTTGTTGAAAAACAGGTTGTAAGATGTGCACCTCAACTTTTAAATAAGTAAAATTAAACCACTAACAGCTCTCTGTCGCAAAAATTGAGCCTTTTGAACTGGTTTAGGCACTACTGTGAGTGCCTTCATCAGAAGTAAAACATTCAAACTGGCATGCTCCGTATAAGATAAAAAATATAAAGCGATAAAGCTTTAGTCACAAAATTTTAAAGTAGAGTACATGAAAAGCAAGCCGATATGGGCTGCTCACACATGTCGAGCTACAGGTAGCATCAGACTATCGCTAGATCGCACTCATAGTAGTGCCGAAACCAGGTCAACAGACTTAAATTTTGCGACCGAGGGCTGTCATTGCATTAATTTTACTTTGTGAACCGTCGCTGACCACGCAGCCATGTTCAAAACATTTTGTAGTAAGTGTTATTGTTATTATCCGCGAATAGCTGTTTAATATCATACAAGAATATCTTTCTTAGGTGCTATTTGCATAACAAAATAAAATGCCTGTGAATGGCCGCTGGTTGGTCTAACTCCGTCATAAATGTACGAGGGTTGCGCAGAAAGCAGGGGCGGCTCCTCTGGGTTTGCAGGTTTGCGCTACCCCCCAAGGAATAATTTTGTTCAGCTGTGTTTGGCTTCTGAGCGCTCTATACTAGAGGAGAAGTAGCGCGCCGTTTATCTCATTTGAAATGCCCAGGCTTCAAAAGCCGACCGGGCGAGGTGGCGCAGTTGCTAGCAGACTGGACCCGCATTCGGGAGGACGACGGTCCAATCCCGTCTCCCGCCATCCGGATTTAGGTTTTCCGTGATTTCCCTAAATCGTTTCAGGCAAATGCCGGGATGGTTCCTTTGAAAGGGTACGGCCGATTTCCTTCCCAATCCTTCCGTAACCCGAGCTTGCGCTCCGTCTCTAATGACCTCGTTGTCGACGGGACGTTAAACACTAACCACCACCACCACCACCACCATCAAAAGCCGAACGCAGTGGAGTTGGACGGAATGTGCCGACGCCGACAGCAGGTTGCACTGTGGCTGCAAAAGCGGACTTCGGTGTCGCAGAGGTGGTGCGGGGTGCGGGGGCAATGCTTGGCAACACTGTACTCGTATGCGGGCCTTGTGTGTATAAACACCTCACCCAGGCAACCCTGCCAGCCGCACGAAGAGGGCACGAACTCTTCCGAAGAGAAACAGAACTATCGGATCTTCGAACAAAGCGGGATTCTCGCGCCACCTTACGAGTTCAGGTGTAGCTGGGGGCGAACTATTTCCTTTGCGTTGTGTTAGTTATTTTAGCGTGTGTTACAGTGAATTTTGAGGCTCAAGCGACAAGTGAATATGTTAAATAATGAATCAGGTAATTTCATTGCATTTGTAAGAAAAATTAGAAATCAAGAGGCTTGGTAGGCCGACTCTCGCTTTAACAATTTCGCTGACCGTTTAAACGAAAAGTCGCCAATTCAATAGGTAATTTAACTCTGAATTGTACAGCAGGCATGGATGGCTGTCTGGTTGTGACACGCAAAATGCCTTATTTTGTTTTTCTTGTTTATTATTTGGAGGAGATCATTCATGGTCTAAACACGGAGTCTGTAACATTCAACACCTCCATGACAAAATTAGAAAACATGTAAATAACGTTTTAAATATGGCAAGTCTAGGCAATTTAAGTATAGCTACCCAGTTAGACAGCGGGTACAGAAGGTCTGTAGCATTACAAACCGAAAAGTTACCGATAACAGATACAGATTGAATCTAATTATTAACTATATTCGTCTCTGTGGTGCGTTGGAACTTGCTCTTAGAGGACATGATGAGACTATATCATCTTCCAGTCCTGGTGTTTTTCGTTTCTTGATTAATTTTAGTGCAGAATTAGACTCTGTATTAAAATCGCATTTAGAGAAAGCTACAGATTTCAAAGGAACCTCAAAAACCATCCAGAATTAACTGAATCTCTTTATCCTTAAAGCCGCTTCCATCAATATAAAGGTGTGAGTATTCTTCACTAAACTTCAGGGATTTTGCAGCTTCTTTTCAGCATCTGCCCAAAGAAAAGTAGTTCTCGACGAAATAGTACGAAAACGACTTCCACGTTCAGTGCCTACTCGTTGGAATTTTGAGTCAAAGAGCGTCAATACCGTTTTCGAATAAGGAAGATATTATGACGTGCATGAATAATATGAGCCAGGGGGGAAAACTGTGTGATGAGAACACTATTCCGCAAGTCTGTGGCTTAGTAACAATTTTGAAGGATGATAAGTTCATTTTTTGGCTTTCATTTTTTTCATAAAATCATGATCCATGTGGATGTTTTGTATAACCAGCTACAAAAAAGGGATATTGGTCCAACTTACGCATAAAATCAGCTAACAGCTTTTGAGCGTGAAACTGCGAACATTAGAGAGGGAGTGAGTGAAAATTCAACAGGTTTACACGTGTACCATAAAAGAGGGAGAACTGAAGATGGCTCATCGATGTGTAATCTACTTCGGGAGGCAAAAGAAGTATGTGATGTCATAAGTTACGAGGCAAGAGAAAGATGCAGGTTCACTGGTCACCTAGTTTCAGCCTCTCTCTTTCTACCAGAGAAATTCGCTACTTACTCTTCCAGTTTTCCAGAAACTTCTTTCAGAGCTGCTATTGCATGCTACTCTTTTTTGGAAGCAAATAAACTTCGAACAGAACTCCCTGTTATTTATGGAAGAGGTTCAAAAGCATGTGTGGGGCTTTGAGCTTTCTGGATTACATAACAGACAATAACCATTATGATACACTGAGCGAATCTGTGAAGCCCCTGAAAGCGATATTTCCACTTCCAATTACCACATTAGATGCAGAACGTTGTTTCTCTTCACGGAAAAGCATCAAAACCTTCTTGCCGAATACCATGGACCAAGTAAGACTATCAGCACCCGCGATGTTGTCTATTGAACGAGACTTCGTTTTATGAATTGCACACTTCAGTCAAAGAGTGATTGCAAGATTTGCAAATATGAAGGAAAGAAGAATAGAGTTCCCGTACAAGTGATCACCACCACATCCAATTTCACAGATAAAATCGAACGGCGTTAACATCAGTCCTGCTGAAAAAGGTTAGTAAGGCATGCCTACCACTTTTTGAGTACATAGAGCTGCACTTTATTTTAATTCCTTTTATTCTGCAAAAGTAATACTTTTCTCTGTGGCACCTTTTGGTTTTATCATGAGTAGATGCAGAAGTGACACGACCGAGAGGTCTGTTTATATCAGGCATTACAAAAACATGAGCAGTGTACTGATTTTGTCTCTTTTGTTGATGTTTTCCTTCGTGAGCAAAGTGCACCACCACTTCTTTGGTCACGATTTGGTCACGAGCCGCCACTGTCAGAAACTAACGCACGGGATTTTTTTTCCTTCAACAGTTCTTCATTGAGCATAATGAGAACTACACACGCGAAAGAATGGTGTTTTATCTACATACACTATTTTTTCACGTAATCTCCATCCCATTCTATAACCTTCCTCCAGCGCGAAACAAGGGCGTGTATGTCCTCTCGGTACCAACGCTAGTGCTGAAGTCGACGGAAGCACGTCTTGAGTTTCGTTAACGTGTTGACATAAGCTTCTGAATTAATGGTTCCACCTCTTGACATCACATCAATGAGAATCACACCTTTACAGTGCCAGAACACGATGATCATGACCTTACTGGCGGAATTAGTTGCTTTGAATATTTTCATCTGTGGTGAGTGGGAATGGCATTTCATCGACTGTTGTTCTGTTTCGGGTCAGAATGGGGAACCTATCCGGGACAAGAAGACCTCCCCTCCCCCCTCTAAGATTCAAAACGTTGCCACAATAAAGACAAATTTTTTGTCCGTGCTGTTTCTGATCGACCGTTAGACACCACGGGACCCATCTTGCACACACTCCGAGATTGAGAGTAATTGCATCCACACTTCCTTTGCTGAATGTCAGTTGCAGCACCAACTGCTGAGTGGTAATGCGTCTGTCCTCGAGAATGAAAACTTCAGCTCGCTGCAACAGGTCAGGTGTGACAGCCGTAGATGGTCTCCCCGACCGCTGCAAATCGTGGAGCTCCGTCAACGGCCTTCTGATGACCTCACCCTCCGTGCCCAGCGACTAACTGTACTTCTGTCGACAGCAAATGCTCCATGGTGTCTGCAAAAGCGTTTGTGAATATTCCCCATTGTTTCTTTCTGTGCAGTGGTAAATTCAATGACGGCACGTACATCACCTACAGACGCCATTTTGAAACTGTCTGCAGGTACGCTGTCTGTAGGAAGAGACGGGAACTTGGCGCGCTCACTCAGCAGAATTCAGATAATACATACGTAACGTTTAGCATTCGTAGCATTGTTTTCGGCTGAAAAAAAAAGTGGTGCATTACATTCTGGGCAACCCTCGTAGTATGAATGTTGGGCAATTCATTTCGAGAAAATGAAATTATCTCTTATGTTACACACGGCAGGTTCACCTAAATCTGATATATTATTGTAGTTTCTTAATATGTTAAATATTGTAGATTTTACTACCATTCATATTGTATGCAGTTGTACATTGAAGTGGAACTAAAGTGAAAATTTTGACAGCATGGATATGTAAAGTCTACAAATAGTTTCTTTTGAAGCAAGGCTCGTGAAGAGATGTGTGAATCCATCGTAGGTCAACAGGGAGCTAAATTAAATGATCAATACAAACGATCTGTCTGAAACCAGTGTCGACGTGAACGGGACGTAATTCAGTATGGATGCAGCTGCTTCCGAATTGCGCAGTTTAAATGGCGAATCGCATGGCCAATGGTTCTCTAGTTCGTCCCACTTTGGGCTCAATTATCGAGAAGCCATCAGCACGCTCTGCTAAGTGGTAGTCATCATACTTGCGCGGATCCGCGTGAAGCAGTAGAATTCGCGGCGCAGTCCCGGCGAGCAAACCGAATTAATTCTGAATGCCGGAGGCAGACGCAATCAGCGAGCCCGCTTTTTCCGAAACGGCGGAACGCCTCACTTGAACAGCGAAGTGCCGTGCCGTGTTCCTGACAGCCGGACAACGGCGAAGCGGGCAGGGTCGCGTCGACGTCACGATCTCGCGAGCCTACAGGCGCTGCGTGGCACTGCGCTTCCCACCGACCTAAGGGCCGGTACGGCACGAATCGATAAAGACAAGCATATCAGGATCTCGTGACTGGAACACACAGTCATGCGGAATATTTTAGAGAATGTCGCAGTCTCCTTTGATTGTCAAAGGCATTTATAGAAATCTTGCTCATGTTGTCATTATTAAGAGGAGTAGAATAAAAATTTATGCACATGTTGCAATATCTCATTCACACTTTCACACACACACACACACACACACACACACACACACACACACACACACACAGACACAAGCACGCACACAGAACATCTGGTGAGGATGGGCTATTGCTGAGCTACTGAACACTCTAGGACCAAAATCTCTCAGATAGTTAACCCAAACAATTACAGATATTTGGGAGACAGAAGAAAAATTACCCTAGGAAAGAAAATGTCCGCTTATTCATCCGTTACACAATAAAGGAGACAAATGTGATGTAAATAATTATCGAGGTATATCCCTATTTCAGTTCGCATATGAAGTTCTATCAGCCTGTCTTCTTCAAAGAGCACAAGAGCAACTGGAAAACAAAATTGGTGAATACCAAGGTGGCTATCGCCTCAGTAGACCCTGCACGGACAAAATTTCGATCTAAAGACTGGTAAAATACAAACCAGTCAGAAACAGCCCCAAAATTGGCACGTTTGTTGACTTTAAAAAGGCATACAACTCAGTTGACCGACAAACAATTTTTGATATCCTTGAAGAACAAGGGTTGGATGCAAAGACCCTTAATCTCATCAAAGAAACATTGACCGATACTATCTGAAACATTGACCGATACTATCTGAAATTCATGGGTGAAATATCCGACCCTTCCTGATCAAAACTGGCGTTCGACAAGGTCATGGTCTGCCTCCTCCCCTATTCAACCTTTTCCTGGATAAGATCAGCCGCGAATGGGAAAAGGAATTGAAGAATAAAAACTGCTGGAAACCTATGCAGCGGCGAGTCAAGGATGAAACAAGAAATTCATGTTTAACTTTTTCTGACGACTTAGCCTTACTAGCGGAAGATGAGATAACAGCAATCGAACAGGTTGAAACCGCTCGAGAATGTGCAGGGAAAGCTGCAAATACCTTTCCTAAAGTCTGAGTTCATCGCAACAAAAATTTACACCCAAAACTTAACTTCAAAATAAGGTCATATCAATAGAGTCCCATATTTTAAATATTTAGGTAAAGTCCTTGAACCTATGGGGCTAGAAAAAATAGCACAAAACATTCGCCTCCAGAAACTAAAGAGAGCCAATGGTAGAACCTACAAGGTGTACAAAAACACGTTCTTGTCCAAAAACACTACAATTGGGAACTGTAATACGGTATTAAAACCTTAAGTCCTGTATGCCCTGACAGTTCACATAAAAGGTGACCTAGAAAAATTATTAAAGGAAGAACGTAAAATCATCAGAAAAATACTAGGGCCAAGGAAAATAGAACAGGGCTATAGATTACAATCACGTATAACAACTCAGAAATTGTCCAATCTCGCAGCAGACATTAGAAAAAGGCGATCAAAATTTTGTGGGCTCGTCTCTAGGTTTCCCAAACCAAGACTTACGCACAAAATACTTAAATGCATAGAAGGACTTGAAAGTACACCCAACACACAGGAGGTCAAAAATACCTAGAAAAAACGCGGACAAATTATTCAACTATTTTGGACAGAAAGGTATTTAAGCAGAATGTTGACAGGTGGGAAGTTAAGTCAGAGAACGAAGCTCCGAAGAAAGCAGGAACAAAATGGACAGAGGAAAGGAAGAGAGTCCGTGCACAAAAAAAGTCTACCTTAAGCGAGGGCAAGATTTCGTACGACGTAAATATGCTCCAACTTCCACATAGCGAAATCATTGCCGCCTTGATTTATCTAACTAACAACAAACCACTGCAAATATTCGTGTCATTGATTGCCGTTCGGTATTGTATCATGCAAACTGTGTACATGTGCAATGACTATGAAAATAAAATTTTGTTAACTGATCGAGTGACCCTAATTCATGGTCTTTCGTACAGTTAGTAAGCGTATATAAAATATCCATTCAGTTACTCAGTGACCATAATGGCGCCTAAATGGAAGGTAACAAAGAGAAGGCCGAAATACTAAGTTTGGTCACCTCTCAATCACCACACTAACCCCAACATGGCTGCTACCGAGATGAGTGTTGGCGGAATAGAAACGCAGGTATTATCGCTTTGTAGTGGAAAGACATGAGGATCAAATGAAATACCTCTAAGGTTCTACAGAAATAACGCGAAAAAACTTGATTCCCTTCTGGTAGCAGTCTATCGTAGGTCCCAGGGGCAATGAAAACTGGAAAAATGCGTAGGTAATTCCCGTTTTCAAGAAGGTTTCCAGAAAGATGGACTTCATTATAGACTTTTATCTCTGGCGCCAAACTGTTGTAGAATTATGGTGCTTGTTTTATGCCTACGTATTACGACGTTTTGGGAACAGAAAGTTTCCTCCAAAAAACTCATCAGGGATTCCGCAAGAAGAGGTACTGCGAAACACAGCTCGCCCGTTCCTTCCAAGAGCCTGTGTAGAGTCGCCGTTTCGGGTAGTGCCATGTGAATTGATACGGTTCCTCACGGCCATTTAGAATAAAAACTACAAGCTTACCGAGAATCGGATCAGATTTGTGACTGGCTTTAAGTCTTCTTTGCTGATATAATCCTAAACGGAACACGTTCGAAAGATATAGAGGTTATTTCAGGATTACCCAAAGGAAGTGTAGTAAAACCATTACTCTGCTGTTTGAGGCTTTCCCGGCGCTGCATCTGCTTGATAGGTTCCCGGGAATTACGCCGGATAATATTGTGGAAACCGCACAATATTTCACCGAGGCAACTGCCCGCCATCTTCAGGCGGCATTGTCGCATCGCCAAATTATAAGCTGGCTTTCTAGAACAGCGCAGGCGCCAGCGGGGCATAACGTCATCGAAGAACAATCATAGACAGCGTCGAATACCAGAGCCCTCTGCTGGAGAAACGGGTCGCGGTCTGCGGAAGCGCGCCGCGGCGCGGGAAATGCGGCCGGGAGCGACGGACCCCATTCGCGAGCGCGAGGTGTTGGCGCGCGATTGAAGCATCTGCGCTAGGGCTTCCCATCTGCGTTGACTCGGTGCGGTTGCTAATCTGTGGCTGACGATTCCTTAGTGCCGCCAAGGCTGGCTCCCAGGCTTTGCTCAGGTGAAACCCCGTGTCTCTGTTTATAAGGTCACTGCTTATACGTATTTCGACCGCCTCTTTGATGATGGAGTCCCATTATGTGGAAGCATGCGAGAGGATCTTGGTTTCTTCATAATTCATGCCGTGTCCCGTGTCAAGGCAGTGTTCAGCAACCGCATATTTCTCTGGCTGGCCCAACCTCGTGTGACGTTTATGTTCGTCGCATCTGTCTTTGACCGTACGACACGTCTGGCCAATATAAGATTTCCCACATTGGCCCGGGATTTTGTATATTGTTTGTCTTTCTCGTGTTGCGAACAGAAACCATGCTGTCGCTAGGTGTGAATTTTATGTCCTTTGCGAACAGAATCCAGACTGTCGCCGTGTTTTTTTTAATTGTCTATTGTTTTCCCTGTCTGCTTCGTATGTATTTTTATTAGCGTCATCATCCCTGTGTTGTTGTTTTAAGTTCCACGATTTCTTTTCGCCTTGCTACTCTCTAAGTGTCCGATTTTATCGCCTGTTTTTTTATTATTTGTTCTCTTGATCTTTGTCACAAAATCTGTCGGCTGAAGAGCGGCATACTAAGCTGCTGCCAGCCCGCCCCCTTCGGGGGGAATTGAAATTCAATAAATGAAAAAAAAAAAAAGCGACGCGACAGTAGCACCTGAAGATGGCGGGCAGTTGTCTTGCTGAAATATTGTGCGATTTCCACAATATTATCCGGCGTAATTCCCGGGAACCTATCAAGAAGACCATTACTATTTATAATCAGATAATAATAACATAATGAGACTGCATGTCTGTATGTGTGTGTGTGTGTGTGTGTGTGTGTTTCACATCTCCTCCTAAACTACTAGAACGATTGCAACCAAACGTGCTGCACATAACTCTTATTGTCAGGTAACTGTCACTATGGAGATAAGAACTACCTATATAACATACTTCAGGTGATGTGACGTCATATACACTGAGATGCGTGAAAGGCTGTGGCACCATGCATGATGGCTAAAATAATTACTCCTTTGCTACTTACTCAATTCAGAACATATTTCGCAGAAAGTATCCACATATGCCGCTAAATGTACCCACACAAATACAACATTGTACGACATATAGTTCAAGTGATATGATGTCATAAGCAGTGAGACGCATGAAAAATGGCCGTATCATGCATGAACTTTTAACATATACTTTCTTTAGTACTAAGAAACTCGCACAGCCAAGTCAGATTAAGGAAATCGCCGAAATGTGACAGCGCTTTTGACGTCTTTCAGCTGCAAGGCGCAAAGAGCTCTAGGCGAAAACAGTAACGGTCCATAGAACTATGAGGCGTTGCCATAGGCACGTTTAGGAATTCGCGTCGTAGATACCGGAAGCAGATCTGGTTAGCGTTTAGAAACCGTCCGGCCTCATATTTCTTGATTTGTACATCGCAGATATATATTTTCATATTATGCATATATCTTTGTACGACCACTTCATAATTTAAAAGGTGGTTTTGCAAACAGAGGGAAATGAATATTTTTTCTATACTTCACTACAAACGCAGTTCATTCTTTGTTTTCGTTTCTGAAAGAAAACTGACAAACGAATACCCGGGTAACGCCGGGTTTGTGAATAAAAATGGTTCAAATGGCTCTGAGCACTATGGGACTTAACATCTGACGTCATCCGTTCCCTTGAACTTACAACTGCTTAAACCTAGCTAACCTAATGACATCACACACATCCATGTCCGAGGCAGGATTCGAACCTGCGACCGCAGCAGCAGCGCGGTTCCGGACTGAAGCGCCTAGAACCGCTCGACCACAGCGGCCGGCTGTTTGTGAAGAGTTACAGAAACTCGTACACCTGCCTAATATCGTGTAGGGCCCTAGCGAGCGGACAGGCGTACCGCAACACGATGTGGCTTGGACTCGACTAATGTCTGACCTAGTGCTGGAGGAAATTGACACCATAATCCTGCAGGACAGATCTCTTCTGAACAGCACGTTGTAAGCCAGCCGAGAGATGTTCAGTAATGTTCATGTGGTGAGTTTGGTGGCTAGCGGAAGTCTATAAGCTCAGAAGAGTGTTTCTGGACCCACTCTGTGACATTTCTGGACACGTGGGGTGTCGCATTGTCCTGCTGGAATTGACCAAGTCCGTCGGAAAGCACAATGGACATGAATGATTGCAGCTGATCAGACAGTACGCTTACGTTCATGTCACCTGCCAGAGTCGTATCTAGAAGTAGCACGGGTTCCATACCACTCCAACTGCACATGCTTCACACCATTACAGAGCCTCTACCAGGTCTAATAGTCGCCTGCTGACATGCAGGGTCAATGGATTCATGGGGTAAATGCTCTGCAGCTCGATACAATTTGAACGAGACTCGTCCGACTAGGCAACACGTTTCCAGTCATCAAAAGTCCAATTTCGGTGTTGGCGGGCGCACGTGAGGTGTAAAGCTGTGTGTCCTGCAGTCAGCGAGGGCAAGCGAGTGGGTCTTCGGCTCCAAAAGCCCATATCGATGATGTTTCGTTGAATGGGTCGCATGCTGACACTTGTTGATGGCCCAGTATTGAAATCTGCAGCTATTTGTGGAAGCGTTGCACTTCTGTCACACTGAACGATTGTCTTCAGCTGTCGTTTGTCCTGTTCTTATGGGATCTTTTTCCGGCCGCAGAGATGTCGGATATATGATGTTTTACACGATTCCTGGTCTTCACAGTACACTCATGAAATGGTCGTGAGGGAAACTACCCACTACAACGCTACCTTGGAGATGCTGTGATCCATCACTCGTGTGCTGACTACGCCACTACGTTCTAACTCACTTAAATCTTGACAACTTGCCATTGTAACAGCAATAACCGATCTGATAACTGCATCATACGCTTGTTGTCTTACATAGGCATTGCCGACCACAGCGCCGTGTTCAGCCTGTTTGCATATATTTGAATATGCATGCTTATACCAGTTTCTTTGTTGCTGTGTGTGTGACGTTTCCTCTTTCTTCTAGACCACCACATCATGTGGAAAGAGCCTCATGGTGATAATGGTGTAGCTGTATGAGGCTGTTTGCACATGATGCAGTGGTCCAGAAGGAAGTGGAAACGTCAGTAGACAGCAGCGAACTGCAGGGAACCCGGAGATGAATTATACAGTAATGGCCGTTTATTCAGAGTGTGAGTAAATATAACATACTACATATTATAGTGTTGGTGAGAAATTGCTGGAAACATTAAGTACTATGAAATACTTGTGAGTAACCATCCAGAGCGACCGTAGGTGGAATGAACACATAAAGCAAACAGTAGGAAAATATAATTCATTCACTAAAGAAGTGCCTTACAAAAAATTTTCGTGCAGTGCCTGAGAGTTACTAGAAGAGATAGACAAAATCCGTCGAAGATTGGCAAGTTTCGTCGTGGCCCCAGAGCATTAGAAGGTGCTCATGAAACTCCAGTGGCAGGCGCAACAAGACAGACACTGTGCCCCATAGGGAGATTTATTATTCGAAACTGTGAGGGAATAAGTTCTAGCAAGGGTTGTGCAATGTAACTTCCAGCCACACGCCTCACGCGAAATGACCACAATGAGAAAATTAATGAAATTATAACAAATACAGAGGTTTATCGACAACCACTCTTCTCTCGCATTATACAAGAATGGAACAACCACAGGGGGTCTCAGTGACTGGTAACAGAAGTATGGTCACCACACACCATCAGATGACTTGTGGAGTATATATGTGGATACAGTTCAATGTTATTTATGTAAAACATGGCAAAGACACTAACAGTGTCCATAATTTATGCCATTTTATTATATATATTCTCTAATTGTCGATCAGTTTAGACACAGTCTTTCTGTAAAATACCCCACATGTGGACTCACAGTGAGAAATAAACTCATATCAGATATTATTATGGTTTTCGCAAGTGCTAAAGCACGATTGTCACAATATTGCATTTCATAGTGGATGGTTGACAGAAATTAAAATATAATTTTTTACAGTCAAAAGTGACCACAGTGTCCTTTTAGAAAACAAATCCTATGAAGTCACATGAGGAATACTGTGAAGCTCTCAAACCAAAATATAAAGTTTTAGGAACACACTCAAACGCTTTGACATGCACACACACACACACACACACACACACACACACACAGGTGTGACTATAACAAGATATAAAATACATATTTATGATTTCCCGTAACACTGGAAACTGGAACAGACAGATGACTAGATGAGAAATATAGTGTTTTTCTACTAGCATTAGCTGAATTAAATACTGAAAACTAATCTGATGTTCTCCAGTCTATTGTTTATTTGATGATGAACGAGCTTTCTGCTTGTTAGCCCAACAAAAGTTTACCACTGAATGATAAGGTCACAGCAGTGTGGGGCTTAGAAAGTTATTACAGGTACACATGCAGAAGATACTTGAAACTGTTATTTACACTTTGATAACAAAGGGAAGTGCTGCCTTTATGGCTACACAAATGTCATTATATCTTTCACAAATGAATTTTTGTCTAATCAAGACATGTCTTGCAGAAGAGCGTGTGAGTAATTCCCGCACAACCTAGATTTCAGCAGTAGACCACATGGGGTTTGGGTGCATTTTGTTTATGCAGGTTGCATACATTCCAGTACAAGCACACATTCAGGGGAAAACTTGATTGATTTTTGCACCCTTGGCCTCTTTAACCTATTGTTAAGCTAATTGATTTCTGACCCCCTGGAGACAATCCCTCCTTATGAGAAACCCCAAACCTTCACCCTCCCCCACCTTTCTGGGAAATCCCCAATGCTTCCAACCCTATGCCTCCCCATCACTGCATCAAGCACACTTTTGATATCAAATTAATTAATTAAATCGCAAAGTTAATTAAACCCTTCCCTCCAGGAAATCCCCAAGACTTCTACTCACCTCCTCCACTCTTCTCTCCCTTTCCTCACCTGTTAATTGGTAGGAGAAAGACTCAGCCTGTGCTAGAGAGGAAGTAAACAACAATTTTTCGTGGACAGTGATAAGATGACTGGATTACATTGTTTAACGTGGATGACCACCAAATGTGTAATAATAAATTTACTGACATTGGAACACAAGCCGAGATGTGGTCCTAAAGCTATCAGCAACCACTTTATAGCCTTTTATAAAGTGTCCTTAGCCTAAGAGCATTGTATTAACAGCTTGTGAGCTGAAATATGCAACTACAAAAGGGATCACATATTTGTCTCTTTGCAAGACTGTTTACATGTTTTAACTGCTAACAACCAGCACTTCCAGCACAATCATTTCGGTTCAGCTAACAAATTCTTTACTGAGAAGGTGCTGCATGGGTATTAACGACATTGTGCTGTATGTCTATTGAAGTAGTAGGGATACTTATAAGTTGATCGCTGTCTTTGATGCCTTTCTGGAAATGAGAAGCATCGGCCTGTCAATTTTCATGGATCTTCATTACAGAATAATAGGAAGTAGATGGATTAATCGGTTGAGAAAGGTTGTAACGAGGTGTGATTTAACAGTAGACCAATGATGCGTTCGAGGGGGAGAGACATGTTGCGACAGGTCAGTTATCACACATTTAACAATGTTTTCACGTTTTTCATGTTTTTCTCTCAGAGTGAATTAGTTGTGTGGTCTAAACTGTGTTCGAATAATACATAACTGCATGTTAGGTGTGTGATTTAGAGCACTATATACCTGTAATTGTTAGTGGCAAACCTCTCCACACTGTAGTTGGCAGAGGACTTCCTATGCATGTGTGATGAATAATGTCCGCCAAACCATAGGATAAACCAATTACCTCACAACTCTCTAGATGAACATAGGGTGTGTGATGTCCTCCATCCCCCTCCACATCTTGGACATAAATCGAGGATTCAGTTTTATAAATGTAGCAATTCCAATTTAGCGTGCGGGGGATTGTGAGATACTGCAGTCCCTATGTTTACATATACTCGAAAGACGGCGCATGTAGAAGAGAGTGTGTTCTGTAAATGGAGTTAGAGCAGTGCAACTTGTATATCGCATGCAATCCCTGTTTGGATTTGCCTGAGAGGTGACATGCATGGAAGATACTGCCTTCCATTCATCATGTCAGAGCAGCATTACATGTGCTTTCACTTGTCCAACACCGCTGCCTTGTATTTGTCTATTACCTCATAAGATGTCATTGTTTCAGCGCTTTCTGTTGCCGACGATCATTTTATTTGACTGATGAGAGCAAAGCATCACTTCTGAACTGTAATAGTATGTGAACAGCGGGCCCTATTTAACCCTGGAAAGCTATTTAGTGCACGTATGTCAAAGAATCTATGTTTTCTTGCCTTTGTTGCACCGCGAAGTAGTTTTATCATCTTTCTCACCATAATGAATACGAAAGAAAGTTCGCATGGTGCATGTAAGTCATGTGTTGGAAATATATTTCCTACACGGGAGTATTAAGAGCATTTTCTTTCATGTGACCAACATATCAGAAACAAAATTGCTTTAACATTACAACATGCTGAAGTGCATAACTGTGTAGCGTTAGGAGTGTGTGTATTCTACAATCAGTTCTCTCTTCCCAGTACCTTCTTGGTATGAAATCCACAAATTACACAATTATACAGAATTGATAGCACAAGTGATTTATGGAAAATGTTTCAAACACTTTTCATCTGGAGCTCCATTATGCAAGAATGATATATTTCCTCTTTGTCTTAATTGTTTGTTATAGCACCACAGTACTCTCATATGTATCACGCTCATATCTCCTATACACATTAGTGGGTGCCAAACTCCTCAACATGCAAGTATCTAGAGAGATTGTGTGTAATTGGACAGGTGATGTGAGTAAGACTGGTATGGAACAGTCTTTGAATTATAATATTGGAATGAAAATACCAGTCTATATCACTAGTTTCGGTCAATACACGTTTTGAGCACTTGTTGTACTCTCTGTGCAAGCCAAATTTCACCTTTTATTGATCACTTAGAACTCAGCACGTTCTGTTCTTCATCAGACGTCGAATGTAACAGGTATAGTACTCTCCTACTTCTGGATAGTTCCAAAGTAGATCGGTCACAATGTTGCAGGGAAGGTTGACTAAAGACAGAGGGAGAACTACGAGATGATAGAAAGAGATCACATAAAATTTTGCTCAGAGTTCTCAGGCAATACATTCAATTTTTAAAATGTTTCGTTTAAGCAATGTAGTTTTTGCTCCTCTTCTATGCTTTTGGCTACTTCCTACACCAAGAAACAGTATTTGTTCATGTGATGCAGGCTGTGTTACAGGGTTTACAGTATTTCCACATGTATATGACTCTCGCGAGATAATGTATAGGGTGGTTTACCAGTGATACAGAAATTGAGAACTGTGCTGCAATGTCATTGGTTGATAGCATCACAACATCGACAAAATGAGACGTAAGGTTGATGTGACAACTTGTCAAGAGTCGAGGTTTGGACCTCGAGTAATAGAGTAAAATGTGTTGAAATTACAGAAATCTTGGAAAAGTTACGAAAATTGATGGAAAATATGTAAAAGTGATGAAAACGCTACAAGAAAGGTGTAGGGATGAGGATACTTACATTCTCGCTTGTGTCTATGGAAATCGTTCTGTTCCTCGAGCGGTGGGATTGTCAGTTAACGGTGCATTGTGTCCATTGTCTGTGGGTTTAAGCCCTGCAGAATACCCCCTGCTTCGCGTTTACTTCATAAAAATTGTAGGTCATAGAAATGAAAGGCGCAGTGTCAAAAAATTTGGAGGTGTGGGTGACAACTACCTAGGACTCCGCAACAGTGAACAGTGATCAATACATGGGTGCAACATTTACCACCAATATGAGAAATCAATTCTTTGGTTCTCTTCGAAAATAGAACACCGAGACATATGCAACTCTTTCACTGTGGAAGGTGAGATTAAAGGCAAAAGTCATCACCTCCGGATAGCTGTTTGGAAACACTCCACAGTGTCACAGACTCTTCCAGCGTCCATATATTGAGGTGTCTTCCACACTATTGTGAATAACAAACACCATCTCTGTCCTTTATTTCTACTAATCTATATTGTGGTAGCAGCTTAGTTTATACTATGTGATGTTTAGCTTTGTCACACTCAATGGATAGAAACGTGTTAATGTCGGTTTAGTACCGGACACAGACCTGAAAGTCGTGGTAGAAAAAGAAAATGTATGGATGTGTATGCCATTGTCCAGACGGTATTTGTTTCTGATACATCAAGAGAGAGAGAGGTGTGATAAAAATATAATTTTCTCTACCAGGTAACGTTAGCGAAGTTTTTATAGTTTGTAGTTTTACTCCCTTGGATGTTATAAAAGAAATGAGGAGAGAGAAAGAGACAGACTGTGGTGGCAACGAAGTCTCTGACACCATTACACTGTCGTACTTCTGACGTAATAATCATAGGAATATGATAAAGAAGACCAGGACTTCCTGTGCAAGTCCTGGTCTGATATTTAAAGCTTGCCATACGATATCAGTTAACTGTAGGCGCTATGCCTCTGAATTTCTTTCTGCAGTACGTATATAGTCTGCAAGTTTGTGGTTTCCTCCTGTATTTTGATGTGCTATTTTTGTCGTTGTGATAGCTCTCTACCTAGTCGATTCTCGGTGCAGTACTAGACAGCCTTCTAACTAATGGAACAGTGCTGCTGGAACCAGAAGAGATTCCTAGAGAATTAGCAGGTGTCTGAGACTTGGCGGAGGACAAATCTTACTCGTGGACGTCATGTGGTTTCAAATGCTATATATCGAGGACTGGAAGATTCGTGAGAGTGCGCGAGGTAAGCGATATTCTGACGAAAAGGGAGTTGAGAGGTGAACTCTATATCACTCCTTCAAAAGGCTGTGGGAAAACAAATTACAACGTCTCATACACGTCTCGCCACGTAACTTCTGTGAGAAAATTAGGAGCTAACACTAAGATTTTTACCGAGATACAGGCAGCAGAAGAAGTTTTATCTTTGGTTTTCTCGATAAATAAAAGACAAGACTCTCTCGAGAGGATAAAGTGCCATCTTAAAAGGCAGACTTAATTTACGTTTACATTTCTATGCTTACTTTGCACGCTATCGTATCGTGTGTGGTGGAGGGTATCTTGTACTATACCTTGTACTATTACCAATTATTCCCTTTCCTATTTCACTAGCAAATAGAGTGAGGAAAAAAGACTGCCTCTATGCCT